>NC_134099.1:111257846-112575346 GCF_000715075.1 Nicotiana tabacum | reverse complement strand
TAAACCAAACGATATCGTTTGGTACAAATTGATCTCAGCCGTTAATCTTCTTGGATGTAACGGTTCAAAATTCCCTCCCTTTTTAATATATAACAGTCCTAACTCATCCCCAAAATCCTCAATACACTCTCATTTCATTCATCTCCCTTAACATCTCCTAACCCTAGTCGCACCAAAACCCTCCGCCCACAGCCGCCGATTGGAAATCAGCTCCGCCGGTCGGACTTAACCAAATATTCTCAAACATACATCAATCAACTCCTTTTCTTCTCCTCTATATCACCCCACCAACAAAATCCACAAAAAGCTCCAACAAAATCAGTGAATTTAAGATCCAGAAACCGCAGAAACCCTAGCCCCGCCGTGCACCACCGCCGAAAATTGCTTATGGCAGCGACGGAACCCTAAACCTACCCAAAATTATACCACAACATCCCACACCCTCCTAAATCCAACCATACCAACGGATCAACCAAAACCCCACCAACTAGATCTTAAATCTAAAACTCTAGAAACCCTAGATCTGCCCCCTTTCAATTTTTTTTAGTTCGTTTAAAAATTCTTCTGCCAAGATCTCCCACTAGGGATCTCAGATTCCAGGTGGGTGCCTTGGCAAGAAGGTTTTTAGCGGCTAGATCTGATCCTTTTGGAAAAAAAAAAGTCAGTTAGATTGTATAATAATCCTCGCGCCATGATCTCTCACCTGGGATCTCAGATTCCAGGAGAGTGTCATGGCACGAGGGTTTTTAGCAACTAGATCTTTTACCACAAGAAAAGGGTTCTTTAGCTTTAATTTCTTTTCCTGTTCTTTTCTGTTTTTCCTTTATTATTATTATTATTATTATTATTATTATTATTATTATTATTATTATTATTATTATTATTATTATTATTATTATTATTATTATTTATTATTATTATTATGTGTTTTATTGTTATTATTGTTTGCGTTTATTTCCGTTATTATTATTTTATTTTTGTTTACTGTTATTTTATTGTTGTTGTTTATTCGCTATTTTTATTTTTGTTCATTGTTAAAGAATTGGGCCTCACTAAAGTGGCCTTAGCTATGTTAAAAGCTTACGAGCTCAAGCTCTTCAAGTTAAGAGTCACACGACTTAGGCCCAAAACCAATCTGGTTCTGAGGTAATTCCAAGGCCTTTAAGGGTCAATTTTGAAATTTTAGTTTGTAATTCTTTCAGAAATTGCTAGAAACTTCTAGAATAGGGACAATTGACCCAATGCTGAGTAGGAAAATAGGGATAAGATCCAAAAATATCCAGAAACTGGACACTTATCCATTTTTTGAGATAATGAAGGTACTAGAAATTGGACAGATGTCCATTTCTGATTAAGAAAGATGCCTTTTCCCAGATTTTTAGGGAATTCTAGCAGATTCTTTTGTACCCTAATTCTTATCTCTTTTCACTCCTTCACTCAATAAATACACTCTTCCTTTTCATTAAATAGATGCATTTTTACACATTGAGACACTCATTTATATACACCTGAATAGATCTGAATACACACAGAAAAATTCCCTAAAAATACACTGATTTCTGCATTTCTTTTGGATTTTATTTCCTTCATTTTTAGCAAAGAGCTCCTGCTGGTTTCATACTTTTGCTGGGATTTCTAAGTTTAAATCTGAAGCTGTTTTGGGTTTCCTATTTGGTATTCTTGCTGCTGTTGTTTACTCAAGTTTCAGACACCTATTATCTTTATCTGTTTGTTTGCTTGCTGTTATCAAGGTGCTTTTTTTTAACAATGTAAAGTTTAACTTTGTTATATTATGGCAATGACTCTGCTTGATTATCAAAAATTTGTATTTCGTTTGAATATTGCATGAATCACGTTGGTTGTTTGGTTGAGAATTATGTATAAATTCATGTAGAGTTGGTTACTTACACTATTTAAGTTATATACCAGCTCCGTTTTCAAGTTTTT
Source organism: Nicotiana tabacum (assembly GCF_000715075.1). NCBI lineage: Eukaryota > Viridiplantae > Streptophyta > Magnoliopsida > Solanales > Solanaceae > Nicotiana > Nicotiana tabacum. The sequence continues at coordinate 112,573,399 of NC_134099.1, read as the reverse complement.
TGGAAACTGCAAAATCTGTTTAAAGCTTTCACATGTTCATAAGATTTACACGTTACTATGTAATATTAGAAACAGAAAACAATATTTTTTTTTAAAAGTAGCAACAGGCAGATTTATTATCACTGTTGAGATGTATTGATTTAGCTCATTTCTATATTTTCTTGTACAATACTTTAGTTTAATATATTAGTTGCTTTACCATGTTGTTTTAAACAATCAAATATAGTAATTCCAATTTATTTAGTTTTAGATCATGAGAAACTGGTTTTCACAAACAAACTGGGCAGTAGGCCTAAAATAAATTGTTGAGGCCCAAAACCAATTGGTTTCCTTGGAATTGTATTCTAATTCTCTGCTAAATAAAATATGTTGATCAATGGCCTTTATATTTTAAGATTTTCAAAAAATACAAATGAATTTTAAACTTAGCGCTTTAATATAAAATTAATCTAAGAAAGGGAAGACTTAGGCAATAAGTAGGAAAAATCATCAAATTTAACCAGCTTTTTGTTTACTTTATTTGCGTTTCAAAAAAACCCCTTTTAGCTTCCTGTTGTTTTTTAAAAAAAAATGGATAAAAATATAAGTAAAATTTTACAATGGTTACTATAGATTTTATTCTCAAACTCATTCACACAAATATGCATTCGGCCAGAGTCACTTGGACTCATCATTATCAAGCCCAAATCTTCCTGATTTAAATTCGTTTAGATGATTAAATGTTTGATAACATTGTATTAGAACAGAGTCATCTGGACTCCATGATCATTAGGCCCAAGTCGTTCTGACTAAATTGATTTAGCTGGCTTTAAAGTAAGCATTAGGGCCAGAATCAATTAGACTCAACTATTACATAATCATGTAGGATACGTATAGGATACTTAGCTTAGAGACATAATCATAACTTTAGGTACACTTTAAATTGAACTAACTATTACAATTATGTACACGCATGCATGACATAGTTGTGATGCCCAACATAATCCAAGGTATACGTTCGTGTGATCATGGTCAAACATTTTAGTAAATAAAACGTCTTAATCAAATATTCCTAGAAATGCTTTAGGCGTAATTTTTAAATTACTATCGTGATTGCGATTTTTTTTCAAATAAATTCAAAGTACGTGTTCGCGCGATTTTGCCCAAACCTTTTTTCTTAAATAAACTAAGTGTTAGGAATTGTGTATACGTACGCGTGACATGATTTTTGACACACTAAAACTAAAGGAGTATACGTACGCGTAACTCAGCTTAAGTTAATTCTTTAAATACAAATTATGAAGTGCGGTAAAAGGTAAAATAAATATCGATCCTAAAATGAGTAATTAGACAAAATAAGCCAAGTATAAATTGCAAAGCGACTGTGCTAAAATCACGGAACCCAGGAATGCCTAACACTTTCTCACGGGTTAACAGAATTGCTTACCTAGTTTTTCTGGTTTCGTAGACTTTTAAATGAAGTCAAATTTTCCTCGATTTAGGATTTAAAATGAACCGGTGACTTGGGACACCATAACTATTGCAAGTGGCAACTCTGAAATTAAATAAATAATCTCATTTCGATTAATGTCACTTAAATTGAAAAAACTCCTTATATCCTCCTCGGGTAAAAAGGAGGCGTGACACTAACCAGCCCCGTAAATCATAAGATCATAAACACATATGTGTAAAAACGGGTTACAATTGCATAAAATGATCGGTCGGATCGTTACAGAAAAGTTCTCATGGACCGGCAACTGTATTTTGCGCCCTGTACATGTGACTCATGCACGTCATTCCTAGATCAAGTAGAATTAGTGACGTGCAATCAGTTTCCCTTATAACTTAGAATCGACATTAATCTCTAGGGCAAATAATTCCTAGATCAAATTATTGAATTTGTGAGTTTCTTGCAAAACTCAATTAGGGAAAGCATATGTATGAAAAATGTAAGCCAAATGTAAAAGCACATACTAATCCATTATACGTCTATTGTCACATAACAAGAAGAAATAGAATAGTACGAGACCAAGCCCGATTGTGCAAGGGGTCATTAGACGGACTATAACTGTGTAGATATGATTTTCCTTTTGAGTTAGACTATTGAAAATAGCAGGCTTGCCTTCTTATACTATAGGGATATATCTTCTGGTTAGTGTAGCAAGGAGATTAAATATCCACGTAAAATTTAACATTATTAATAATAATACAATATCTGGTTGCTAATTCTTTTTTCTCATAAATAATTCACTCATAAGTTATTCGTGAATGTATACATTATTTTATGCGAGATAAAATATAAAATAACAATTCGGATATTAATATATCATACATTGATTAAAATACTAAAATGACACAACTAACACTTATAATAATAAATGGTTTTAATTTCTTATGTTTAAAAAGTACTAACAGGGATATATTTTTAATATATACTAGTATGCAATATATCAAACCAAACATCTAACAAGAAATAAACCATGTATTATAATTATTGCATTATTAATTTATGTATAAATTATTTTTAAACCAAACGATCCCTTACTGACGTTAGGTCAAACCCCTACTTCGCTTTTTTTTTTTCCTTCTCATAATTTTCAATTTATTGCAATTATTTATTGAGAGAGAAAGAGATGATGGAATACCTCGAGTGCAAATTTGGAGTTGAGCCGACGGAAGCGGGAGTTGAAGTGAGGCTTGACTCTCAAGTCATTCCCAAGAGGGGTAGTTTCAAGTACCTTGGATCGGTTATTCAGAGGATCGGGGAGATTGACGAGGATGTCACACACCGTATAGGGGTGAGGTGGATGAAGTGGAGGTTAGCGTCGGGAGTCTTGTGTGACAAGAAAGTGCCACCGTTACTAAAAGGTAAATTTTATAGAGTAGTGGTTAGGTCTGCCATGTTATATGGAACTGAATGTTGGCCGGTAAAGAACTCACACATCCAGAAGATGAAAGTAGCAGAGATGAGGATGTTGAGGTGGATGTGCGGGCATACAAGGATGGATAATATTAGGAATGAAGATATTTGAGAGAAGGTGGGTGTGGCCCCCATGGAGGACAAGATGCGGGAAGTAAGACTCAGATGGTTCGGGCACATTCAGAGGAGGAACACTGATGCATCGGTGAGGAGGTGTGAGCGACTGGCTGTAGTGGGCACGCGGAGAGGTAGAGGGCGACCTAAGAAGTATTGGGGAGAGGTGATCAGATAGGACATGGCGCGACTTAGGATTACTGAGGACATGACCCTTGACAGGGAATTATGGAGGTCGAGCATTAAGGTTGTAGGTTAGGGGAAACTTGTGAATATTTCTACAGCACAATAGAGTGAGACTAGTCAGTTAGGAGTTAGACTAAGAATGTCATTGGTCGTCTATTGAAGCAGGGCTTTACCTGCTAGTTTTACTATACCAGCCATCTATTTTGTATTTCGTATTCTGTATTTCATATCTCTTATATTGCTGTTATTTTATTATGCATTTTTATGGTACTAATATATCGGCTCCTGTTGCTTTTTTTGAGCCGAGGATCTCCTGGAAACAGTCTCTCTACCCTTCGGGGTAGGGGTAAGGTCTGCGTACATATTACCCTCCTCAGACCCCACTTGTGGGATTATACTGGGTCGTCGTTGTTGTTGTTGTTGTAGAGAAAGAGATGATGGCGTGATATCGCGGAGATTCGAGAGGAACCCCCAAATGGGATCAAATACACCTAGATTTGATTACGACCTTTGCCAATTGCAGATTAATTCACTAATGAATTTCACTCAGAGAGAAAGCCACGAAAGGTCCTAACAACCAAGTATTTTTAGCTTTCTAAATATGTTCCACACCCACCATGAAAGTTGTTGAGCAAAAGCCATGTATTTATCAATATATTATCTCGCATTTTTGTCTTAATGTATAGAAATAGGGAAAAGGTTAGATAACAATGTGGCTATTTTAAACTAACAAATAGTTAATTGTCCCCGTTCATTTAATCTAGAAAGTGAATCTGTAATCATTGTCTACACAGAATCCTCTTTCTAATTAAAATTCAAAGGAAATACAATGAAGAAATAGACAGAATTGTCGTACCCTGCACTTTTAGGAAAATGTAAAAATTGAAGGCACTACAACATTTTCCAAAGAGTCGTCAGCCGTCTCAAACTATTATATTGAAGCAAGATCTTATTTTTTTATCAATCACACACACGCGCACACACACACACTATATATATATATATATATATATATATATATATATATATATATATATATATATATTTTATTTTTTTTAGGAGTGCAAAAGACAGAGGCGTTGGCATCCTAAACACTCTGTTCCATGGAGGTAGAATGCGGCAACCAGTACATATGTAGACCTTTAGATATGTTAACAAAAGAGGGTAGGGAGTGATAACTTTCCCTATATACATAAAGGTAAATCGAGGTACTTTAAAATTGTATTGTCTAAGTAGATGTCGATCCAATGTAAAGTCACTCTTTTTTTGTTTCATCCTCAATGAAGGGAATTGGAGCTTATCTATTTTAACCTCCTCTGTGGCCTCCCTTGGGAGGTGTTGAAAGGTTGTATACCAGGTTATGGCGCTACAATTCAGACCACAGTTAGATAAATTGTCAGTCACTTTGTTGCATTCCCTGTAGCAGTGCTTCACCTTTGTCTCCTCAAATAGCTCTATCCTGCTTTTTATGTCTTGCACCTCATTTTGCAAACTCCAGGGTATACTAGCTGTGTTTGTTAACCACTGGACCAGCATCAGAGAATTACTTTCTATTTCGGGTTTCCTTACATTCTGATCAATGCACCATTCAATTCCAACTTTTAATGCAAGAGTTTCTGCAGTGTTGTTAGTCATTACACCCAAGGGCATTCCACAGGCAATAATTATCTCCCTTTTTTCATTCCTTACTATGGAACCACCAGCACTAGGACCTGGATTACCTTTAAAGCAGCCATCAGAGCTCAACTTCATCCAACCATTAGAAGGAGGATTCCATTTTATAGCAATGGAGCTGAACACAGGTCCAGCGTTGTCAACAAGGTCAAAGAAATGGTTCCATCTCATAAAGAGGGGAATTCTAATGAACGATTATGTTGATCTGTTGAGAGATGCTCAAGATGATTCTGTTTGAAGATATTCTCCCCCCTTCATATCTACTAGTACACCTTGCTTTCTAAATTTTCCAAATAATAATACCTGGAAGGATCTGGAGAATCATTTTATGAAGAGGATTTTGATAATTTTCTAACCACTATGTGATGACCATATGTTTGATGTTCCTCTTCTTGTGCTATTCTGCCGTGAATAAACAAATTCTCCTCATCCTCCTGACTTGAATTGATACAGCAAGAACACTTCGAGGGAAGTTGAACTCCAAATTTACCCATATTGGAATCTACAAATATTTCATGCTTGAGTAATCTCCATAAGAAAAAGGATACTTTGAAGGGGATCTTCTTGTGCCACATCATCTTGTTTATCAAAGAAGTACCATTTGTTTCTCTTAGAATATTCCATGCCGGATTACAATTGGATCTCCTACCTATTGAAATAGTCTGTATTGGCTGATCGATTATAGTGGATGAGCCAATGTTAACTCCCATGATTTGATGAACAATATGTAAAGGGAGTTGTTGACGGAGCATTGAAATATTTCACTCTACAACATGAAATCTGATAGATCTTGATGCTTCTCCAAATTGAGCCAGAGCTCCAAATCCAGTCCAGCCGTCCCACCAAAAATTGGAATTACCCTTATTTACTTTCCAAAGGATTAGATGATCAACTTTATTCTTGATTTTCATCAATATTCTCCAAGTATGAGTGTGTGTGGAGCTCCATTTCCTAGCCACTGAATGAATTCTCTGAGAATACGTAGCTCTCATAAAATGAGTCCATAATGACTCCTTGGTCCAAAACATCCACCACAGTTTTGCTGCAAAAGTATCTGAAAGTTGGAGGGTCCAATTTTCCATCATTACGACGCCTCGTAAGCACACCTCGAAGGATCGAGACCACAATCGAGCATTATCCCTCGAGGACCATCGACGCCCAATCTCAGGACAGTATAGGCCTATGGTTACAAAGAGAAAGTGGGGAGTTCCCAAGACGTGCAGCTAGAGCCGACAAAGTCTGTCAGGCTAGTCTAAACCCGAATCAGGACGTCAACTAGCTGTCCCATCTCCATATCTTTGTAATTAATGTATTTTGTATTATGTTGGGATGCCCCCTCATATATAAAGGGGATACTTGCCATTTTGTAAACATTTGTTTCTCAATACTAAAGACACAAGAACATTTTCTCTGTTTTCTAACATATTCTCTTGATCTCATTACTTCATTTATTGCTCATATTTATTGTGTTCTACTGAAAGTTCATCATTTATTGCTTATTATTGGTCATAAAGAGCTGTCATTGATTTATTTATCACTGTTAGTCTCCATCGACCACCCTCGATTGCTCACAGCCGAGCTTCGGACTCGACCCCGAGACCCTCGAATAGGCAAGCTCGAGGCCCCGATTATTGATCATTCGGTTTGGTTATCGCCTTACTCTCAAGCTCTTATCTCGTTTCTAAATCTTTCATATAGCATCAACTGCCTAACAACTAGCATAAAAAAAGATCACATATTTTTAGAACCACAAAATCAAATTTAATTGTTATTACCATTTTCACAGTAAACAGTTTGGTGCCCACCGTGGGGCTAAAAATAATAGTGATTATTTTCTTGTTGGTTTAACTACATAACGCAAGTTATCTTTCACACTTTTTCTTGCCCAAGACCTTTGATTTCATGTCAAAATATCTGACTCAGTGAACAACAATCTTGAGAACCATGGAGAAAATAGGGTGGATGTTCTAGGTGTTGGTGTAGCACCACGAAACCATGAGAACACACTAGAACCAATTCTCATGGATGCGGTCTCACGCGATGCTCAACACGTCGATGTAAGCTCCCACACTAATAGGAATGTGCACCAAGGAGACCAATAAGAAGCTCAAGAAACCCCGGCTAGGGAAGAACGGGTGGTTAGCCTTCACGTTATTTTTGAAATGCTTCAGGCACAACAGCTAGCGATTGCTCAACTGCAAAGTCACCAAAAAACTCCCAGCACGGTAATGTCGGGGACGACTCCTCCCAGCCGAGCAGGTACCGGGGAGATCAAGAAACAACGGGTCGGTGGCTGACCCTACCATCGTAAAGATGCTCGAGGACCTCACAAAGAGGATCGAATCGGGCGAGAAGAAGATAGAAGCCAAAGACAAAAAGGTCGAGACCTACAACTCCATGGTCGACCAAATTCCGGGCGCACCCCCAATCCTGAAAGGCGTGGATTCAAAGCAGTTCATACAAAGGCCGTTCCAAGAGAAAGCGGCTCTAAAACCCATTCCAAAGAAGTTCAGAATGTCAGACCTTCAGAAATACAATGGAACCTCAGACCCCAATGAGCACGTTACTGCTTACCCTTGTGCAGTGAAGGGCAATGACCTAAAGGAAGACGAGATCGAGTCTGTCTTGCTAAAGAAGTTCGGGGAACCACTATCGAAAGGGGACATGATATGGTATCACAACCTAGCTCCTAACTCCATAGACTCATTTTCCATGCTGGCAGATTCTTTCATAAAGGCACATGCCAGTGCCATTAAAGTAGCAACAAGGAAGTCTGACGTCTTCAAGATCAAGCATAGGGAGAACGAGATAATGCGAGAGTTCGTATCTCGCTTTCAAATGGAACGAATAAAACTACCACCAGTTTCTGACAATTGGGCAGTACAGGCCTTCACTCAAGGTCTGAATGAACGAAGCTCGATGACTTCAAAGTAGCTGAAACAGAATCTGGTCGAATATCCCACCGTGACCTAGTCGGACGTTCACAACCGATATCAATCTAAAATTAGGGTCGAGGACGACCAACTAGGAGCCCCCTAGGGCTTGGTATACCCAACCAAGCTTCTGTCGAAGGAGCCAAAGTCGAGCAAAGAAAGGTACCAGCCATATACCGAAGACAGGAAAAATGCCCCGAGGCGCAACATGCCCCGCAATGATCGAAGGATAGACCGAGGCCAGAACCCTCGGGAACTCGTCAATAGAGCTGGATTCAATAGGAACACGGGGCCAACGGAGGCACCTCGCTTGTCGGAGTACAACTTCAACATAGATGTATCAGACATCGTGTTCGCCATCAGTAAAATCATAGACGCCAGGTGGCCCAGGCATGTGCAATCAGATCCTTCGCAAAGAAATCATAACTTAGTGTGTGAATTTCACAACACGCACGGCCATAGGACCGAAGATTACCACCAACTCCGAGAAGAAGTAGCCAGATTACTCAGTAAAGGTCACCTCCGAGAATTCCTCAGTGACTGGGCCAAAAATCAGTTTCGAGAGAGAGAGGTGGCCAAGAAGAACGAAATGAATGAGCCACAACATGTCATCCACATGATCTTGGGAGGCATCGATGCCCCACAGGAGCCCATGATGAGAAGAACAAAAATATCCATCACTAGAGAAAAGCGAACTCGGGATTACATACCCGAGGATGCCCTCATATTTAACGACGAGGACATCGAAACCTTATCTCAGCCTAACAACGACGCACTGGTAATCTCTTTTCTTGTAAATACATTTCAAATTAACGTGCACTTGTGGATCCAGGTAGCTCGGCCAACATTATCAGGTCAATGGTGGTAGAGCAGCTTGGACCGCTTGACCAAATTGTACCCACCTCTCGAGTCCTCAACAGATTCAACATGGCGAATGAAACTACAAAAGGGGAAATCACCCTCCCAGTCAACGTGGCCGGCACAACCCAAAATGCCAAATTCCATGTCATCGAGGGAGACATAAGGTACAACGCCTTGTTGAGAAGGCCATGGATACACTGCATGAAAGCAGTACCATCCACCCTCCATCAAATGATGAAATTCTCCACAAAGGATGGGATTAAGACCGTCTACGGGGAACAACATGCGGCGAGAGAAATGTTCGTGGTACACGATGTTGCCCCGACACCGGGACCTCCGCCTTCGAAAGAGCTGAAGGATAAGCAAACAGTAAAATAGCGATAACAAGCTACACTCTCGGCTATCCCCGACTAAACAAAGCAGGGGACCGTACCACATCCTCATCACAAGCGACTAAAACATATCAGGGCTCGAAACATCGCCGGCATATTCTGCACTAAGGTATGACCGTCTCCTTTCTCTTTCAATTACATTCTACACTGATCTAAGTGTAGGTATCCGATCAAAACGGCCAAAGAACTCTCCAACTCGAAGGCCTTAGGTTTCAAAAGCATGCGTTGCACTATTTTCCTTTGATCGGGTTTTTATCTCAAAAAGGGTTTTACCGGTGAGGTTTTTAACGAGGCAACACCCATATTCTACATGAGGAAGACTCAACAAGTATTCAAGGCTTCTTTTGTAATCAACCTCGAATACTGGGGGGCATCCCCCTGGAAGGTCACCGACTTAGAGAAGCCAAGATACGCCAAGAAGGGTCTCGATAGGAAAATAATGTACCGGGCCAAACGGTCGAGCGAAGCTTGCCCGTATAGAAAAACTAGCCCTTTTAAACAGCAAAGACATGTATACTTGTGACAAGTAATCAAAGGAAATCGGTATTTTTGCAAAAACGACTCCTCTATCAAAAACGTTTTGAACACTCGGGGACTGGTTCGAAGCTCCTAACTCGTAATCCCTCAATGAGGCAAAATCAAGATCACAAAATGGCTCCAAAGTTGAAAGGCATCTCGAATACTCGGGGAATGGCGTCAAAATCTCTAAAAATCGCATGACCTTCGGGTCGGAAGCTTCGAAATCATAAGCTCTCAGTGAGGCAACACCAAGTTGACAAGTGATGGCTCCCGAGCCAAGGTACCCTCGATGACTCGGGGACTATCGCCAACCACCACTCATTAAAAACCCGAGGCCATATGACCCCAAGTGGGTAGACTCGGTCTCGTAAGACCTACATAAGGCAACAACAATATTTGTAAGACCTCAAGCAAGGCATGAACCACACTTATACCAAGTGACAATATCTGTAAGACCTCAAACAAGGCATGAAGCAATCGTGTACCAAGTATCCTAAACTGTAAGACCTCAAAGGCATGTAAAACTTGTAAGACCTTACTAGAGGCATAAACCCGATCTCAAAGTTTAGGCTATATATCGAAATTGTAAGACCCCTAAAAAGGCATACCCTCGATATAGACACCAAAACTACTTCACTCGGGACTTAAAGGCTCCGGCCAAACAAAAATGACTCCGGTCACAATGCTGTACTAGCCAAACTAACACGACTCGGGGACGCTCGACCGTCGCTATAAATCACAAGCCTTCAATTACTTCGAATATACTTCGAAAAGAACTGGTTAAACAGGCTACCCTCGACATAGGCAAAAGATCTTCGGCACGTCAGCTCCTAAACACTAGCTTCAAATACTCAGCCTCTGAGCCAAACCTCCCGAGGTGCTCGATCATCGCCATATAATGACTCACAATCGAGGTTTTTTATTAAACTATCGAAGAGTCAGGCAAACATTATTTGAAAAAGTCCTTAATGAGGGAAAATTAAAGCCTATATTAGAGGTCGCATCGACCCAAGGTGTAAGAGCCATTGTCGCCAGCCCACATAAAATGTCGCATCAACCCAAGGCATAAGAGCCACTATCGCCAGCCCGCACAAAAGGTCGCACCGACCCAACGCGTAAGAGCCTAAGGGCCAGCTTGCAATTCAAAAACTTGAGGGTCGAACGAGCTCAAGTCGAAACCTGATTTGGAGACTGAACCCAAAAAAATTAACTGAATATGCCTAAGTGCAAAAACGTAAGAGCTCAAATGTCGGCTTACACTAAAAGGTCGCATCGACCAAAAGCGTAAGAGCCACTATCGCTAACCTAAAATTCAACAACCTGAGGTTCAAATGAGCTCGAGTCAATACCCGACTCGGAGACTGAGCCCAAAATAGGTGACCAAAACATGCCTAAGATCAAAAGCGTAAGAGCTCAAATGTCGGCTTATTCAAAAGGCTCGAATCGGCCAAGTGCGTAAGAGCCTACGGACCAGCCCATTGAGCCTCAACGCCATACTATAAATCTAAGGATTCCTTCTAACTCAAAGACTAGTTCATCTGGCTAAATTCAAGACAGAAAGAGATATATAGGAAATAAAACTGCAAGGTTTTCTTTTGTACACATATACGAAAAAACACAAGCTCCATTTACAAACGTGCTTTGAAGATGTTATATACTGAATCAGAAAGTAAAATCTACATCTCCCCTGGGGACTATGGCCTGTCGGCCTCTCGCTATCCTCAGCGTCAGACAGAACTAACCGAGCACCACGCTCATCCGCCCTCGCATGCGTCAACTCTTCCGAGAGGTCAAATCCCCTGGCACGGATCTTCTCAAGGGTTTTCCTCCAAGACTTACACCGAGCATATTCTTTGCTCCTATCTTCGCGGTCAAGGATCTTTCTCAACTCAACTTGAGCATCGACAGCATCCTTCAAATAGACTGCCACCTTCTGGTCAGCCTTAGTTCGGCTAATTACGGCTTCAGCCTGGGCATCCACAACCTCGGCCTTGACCTTCAAAAGCTCGAACTGGAGCTTCATAATCATATCTATTTGAACCGAGGTATTATCACGAGCTAAGCAAAGTTGAACCTTAAAGGCGGAAGCTTTAGCTAGAGCACCCTCCCCCGCTGAAGCCTAAACCTCCGCCTGAACTTTTAGCTCATCATGCTTGCGCTTGGCTCTACTAGCTTCGTCCCGAAGGCGCCCCAAGTCCTACATATTTTTCTGCAATTGAGATAAATGAAATATTACCCTTAGGAGCTAAAAGGAGGAACGCACACTCGCTCAGAACAAAAACTACATGCTCCTTCAAATAGCTCTCATAATTCAAGCTCTGACTCGCCTCATACCGTAAGCATGCTAACTCGACTTCTTTTCACCGCAAAGAAGCCTAAGGGATTTCTCCTCATCCAGAGCTTTCCGCAGCCTGGCCTCACGGCAAAGCAACTCGGACTTAAGCTTGTCGAAAGCCTATAAAAGAAAACTCAATAAGGAAGGAAAGGCACGAAACTCGAAGCCCTATGTCAAAACTCACCGCAGAGTGAAGCCGTTAGGCTTCCTCAAAGGTCAAGCACACATCTGCCAGCCTAGCTTCCTCAGCTCCGAAAGAGTCGACTTGGGTCAGGGCACGATCGCTCAGTGCATATGATCCTGGGTTTTGAGTATCCCTCAAAGTACCTCCGATGGAAAAAGAAGACGATAGCAGAGGAGAAACTGCCTTTCCAAAACCAGAAATCACGGGCACGGTAGGCTCAGTCAATACTTCCACTTCGGGCCCCCGGTATAGGTTCTCCTTACTTTGAGCATCGTCTCCCTGCAAAAGTATCTCTTGTTTATTGTTATCATTCTTTAGCTCAGAAGCTAGCGATCCTTCTCCGTCTCCAAGGGCGCACGGCCTCGCCTCAGAAGGCTCCCTGATACCCACAATAACAGGGTTAGTACACAGAAAGAGAAAGTGTTTTTCCAACTAAAAGAAGGGAAGGGAACAGATCGCACAGAGCATACCGTGATGTTTTGCTTCCCATCTGCCCCTAGACAAAGCTCGCCACTTACGCTCATCGCAGGTCGAGTAGGTCACCAACTCTCGAGCCTAATTTGGCAGATCAGGGACCTCGCACGACATCCATGAAATTGCTACAGAAGAGGTAAAGAAGGCACATTTACGGAACACTCCTTCGCCATAATTAAAAAACTACGAAGGCACGAGTGTACCACTTACGTGTATAATTCTATTCCTCAGGGAATGGCATAAACTCCACGCGGATAATATCAACAGTCCATACTTGGATGAATCAACTCATCCACTCCCGACTTCCGTCTTCTTCATCATCAACAACAAAAGGTGTGGTCGACCGGCATCATGAGGTTAGCATACCTCGATGAAGAAAAGGCTGGTATAGCCTGATAAGATGACTAAGCATAAATTCGAGCCATGCCTTCTCCGCGAAGAACCTTATCATCAACACTATCCGCCAAAATGACGGGTAAATCTGCGCTAAGGTAACCTGATACTTTCGACAGAAGTCAAGCACAACCCTCTCAAGGGGGCCCAGCGTGAAAGGATATGTGAACACATTCAAAAAACCCTCAGCACGGTCCGTAATACTCTCATCCGGGGAAGGTACCTACAACTTGTTTCTCCCATCTGCAGTCTTTCCTCACCAACTCAAGGTGTCTCTCTCCTATCGAAGAAGTAAACTTCAAGGTATGCTCCCATTGATCCTGAGCACCGGGGTACTTTTCTGATGAAAAGTCCCCTCTCGAAGCAAAATGCCCCTAGTCAGGCCCGCGTAGCATCAGCGGCGCTCCGCTAACAAGGCGACAACCGGAGGCGGAACTCTCTCCCCCCTACCGAACGGATCCTGATGTAGCAGTAATAACTGCAGCAAAATTAGAGAACTAGAGCAGAAATTTTGGCAAGAGCGTTAATACTGAAATAATGAAAGGCCTAACGCAGGAAAAAAGGATAACTACTCAGAATGGTGGAATCTCCAAAGGGGTGGAAAGAACCCTATATATGGAAAAAGTGGCGACGATCCGCCTGCCTCAGAGGCTGATTAAAATTCTATCCGAAATCACTTTGGGAAGAAGTGCCGGCGGGTCGCCTCGGTCACTTTGCAGCCATATCGTCCATTTAACAAATGTCGTGTGACGTTTTGGGGTCGGATACCCTCGCACCAAACAAGTCCTGAGATGGTACCCGATCTCGAGGACCTCCACCAAAAAGAGGAAAGGCTCCAAGAAGCCATTAATATCACTATAAGTCCTGAGATGGTACCTGATCTCAAGGACCTCCAACCAAAAGAAGTTAGGCTCCAAGAAGCCTTTGGCATCATTGCAAGTCCCGAGATGGTACCTAATCTCGAGAACCTCCATCAAAAAGAAGTTAGGCTCCTGGAAGCCTTTGGCATCACCAACCAAGCCTCAAGATGGTACCAGATCTCGAGGACATCCATCAAAAAGAAGTTAGGCTCCAAGAATCCCTTGGAATCATCGCAAATACAGAGACGGTACCCGATCTCGAGGACCTCCATCAAAAAGAAGTTAGGCTCCAGGAAGCCATCGGCATCATCGCCAGTCCTGAGATGGTACCCGATCTCGAGGACCTCTCCAAAGGGCCATCTATATCATTACAAGACTCGAGATGGTACCTGGTTTTGAAGGCTCCTCTCAAGAAGAAAATAAGCGCTTAAAACTCCACTCATATGCTCTTGGCTTCAGGGTACCATCTAAACCCGGGTAAACCCTCATCCGGGATCTATCCACAACTCCTTAAGGCTATCTACACTAAGTTCAAAACAAGTTTCTAGATGACCCGGGTTTGAGCAAACCCCCTTTCGGGGACTGTTCTTGAAAGCCTATAGGCAGTCTCTATTCTCGAGCTTCCGAGAGAATCCCCCCTCAAAGATTATCACAAGGTCTAAAGGCTAAGTCTCGGTCTGAGCGTTCGAAGCCCTACTTTCATTCAACTCGAAGTTAGGGTCCCGATGACCCGAGTCTATCAGTCAAATTCGGACTCGGTCCAAGGAACGTCAAAGGGTTCTGCAAGGAGTCATGTTAATCAGTCGAAAGTCAGAAGAAACACTCACACCCGAGCTCGACATTTGTACCAATTGGTAGAGTCATGCACTCAGATTCTTCACAAGCGTAGTTAAGGGGAAATATAGCATACATCAGAGACAAATTGAAGAAACATCTTTATATTCAGAAACACGTGATTACAAAAACCCACGAGGGGTCCTTACATATGGTGACAAAAACCCACGAGGGGTCCTTACATATGGTGACAAAAACCCACGAGGGGTCCTTACACAGAAACAAAGAAGCAAAAGTATACATGTAGTAAAAGCCAAGAGCCTAATCTATTCTCTGGGGTACATCCTCGGTGGCAGTATCTTGGAGAACCATCTTATCAGGGGTACATCCTCGGTGGCAGTATCTTCGAGCACCATCTCCTCGGGGGTACATCCTCGGTAGCAGTATCTTCGAGCACCACCTCCTCGGGGGTCCCATCTCGGTCCTCCAGAATGATATCTTCGAGGGAGAAGATGAAGAAGAGGAAAGTGATGGAGAAGAGGAAAGTGATGCAGAAGAAGCAGAAAGGGATGAAGAAGTGGCTGGGTGAAAAATCTGGCTAGTATGGACTTCACCAACATTACTATTGTAAAGCCACTCCTTGAGACGTTATATCGGTGCGGGATGCAACAGTTAGTATATAGTACAACCTCACTCCACGAAAAGTAAAAGGAGTGCGGCGTCGCACTGGGTAGTCGGGGGAGGTGAGCAGCGGTGTATAGTCTGAACTCCCTCGTGAGCAGCAGTGTAGAGTCCAAACATTTTCCTGAGTCAGAAGAAATTGGCCTCCCTATCTCCTCGTCTCGAGCCAACGGTGACAGCAGTAACAACAACAACAATAACAAGTTGGTGTAATCTCACTCGGTAAGGAAGAGTCCCGGTAAAAATCAATGGCATAACTAATGAGAACTCCACCAGGCAACTTTGAGGCCACGGGCCTCAGACATGGGAAATGACAGTGGATGAGGATGGAGAGAAGAAATGGGAGAAAGGCTGATTGAAGAACATTGGAATGCAGAATTGATACAGGGAAGCTCCCATTTATAGAGAGGATGGCAGCGTAACCGACGACGCCATCAATGCCTTTAAAAGACGTACCAGCGGACGCAATCAATGCGTCTTCAGGAGCTTAACCGGCGGCGATATTATCGGTTTAAAGGATAAGGATCGGCAGTACATTAAATGATTCTGGAAAGATGAAACGATGGGATGTCTCGGTTATTACAGAGGCTTGCATCATTAGTATGACATCATGGTAGGAAATTCGAAGATATGGATATCAAAATCGTTTCTTATCGTTCTACTCTAAGAAACGCGGGGACTATCTGTATACAGTAAAATCGGAGGGTCAAATGTTTCATCATTACGACACCTCGTAAGCACACCTCGAAGTCTCGAGACCACAATCGAGTGTTATCCCTCAAGGACCATCGACTCCCAATCTCGGGACAGTATAGGCCGACGGTTACAAAGAGAAAGTAGGGAGTTCCCAAGGCATGCAGCTAGAGCCGACAAAGTCTGTCAGGCTAGTCTAAACCCAAATCAGGGCATCAACTAGTTGTCCCATCTCCATATCTTTGTAATTAATGTATTTTGTACTATGTTGGGATGCCCCCTCATATATAAAGTGGATCCTTGTCATTTTGTAAACATCTGTTGTTTAATACTAAAGACACAAGAACATTCTCTCTGTTTTCTAACATATTCTCTTGATCTCATTACTTCATTTATTGCTCGTATTTATTGTGTTCTACTTAAAGTTCATCATTTATTGCTTATTATTGGCCATAAAGAGACGTCATTGATTTATTTATCACTGTTAGTCTCCATTGACCACCCTCGATAGCTCTCAGCTGAGCTTCAGACTCAACCTCAAGACCCTCGAATAGGCAAGCTCGAGGCCCCGATTATTGATCATTCGGTTTGGTTATCACCTTACTCTCAAGCTCTTATATTGTTTCTAAGTCTTTCACATAGCATCAACTGCCTAACAACTAGCATAAAAATAGATCACGTATTTTTAGAACCACAAAATCAAATTTAATCGTTGTTATTATTTTCACGGTAAACACCTTCTAATCCCAATACCACCCTCATTAGTAGGCAGACAAAGTTTCTTCCAATATGTCCTATGATGCTTCTATTTTCCTTCTCTGCTCCCCCAAAAGAAATTAGCGAATCCCTTCTCAATTTGAGTTAGAATAGTCTTGGGGGGTTGGCATATTGATAGGAGGTGTAAAGTCATTGATGTTAAAACATAACTAATAAGAACTTTCTTTCTACCTGAAGATAACAAGTTACTACGCCAAGTTCCCACTCGTTGAATAATTTTGGTAGCCATCTTTGTGAAGAATTGAACTTTTTTCCTACCGTAGAACAATGGGCATCGCAAGTAAGTGATTGGGAATTTCTTCTCCTGGAACTCCAGTATCGTTGCTACTATGTTCTTTCTTATCCACAAGATATCCTTGTCCATTAAGAAACAACTTTTTCCTTTATTTATGAGTTGACCAGAATTCTTCTCATATCTCGTCAGAGTCTCTTGAATCAATTGTAATATCGATGTTTTTATTGAGCAAAAAATAATAACATCGTCAGCATAAGATAGATGATTGATCCTTGGTCCATTTGACTGTATGCTGAAGCCAATAAACTTTGGATTACCATAGAGACTATTTAACATTCTAGAAAGAACTTCACGAGCAATTATGAATAAAGATGGTGATATAAGGTCTTCCTGTTTGACTCATCTCTGGGATTTGAATAATCCATGTCTTCCGCCATTAAGGATAATAGAATACAAGTTTTTAGATAAGAGATTCCCAATGATATGGATCCATTTCTCATCGAAGCCTTATTTTCTCATGACAGAGCCTGAAAGATTCCAAGATAGCCTGCCATAAGCTTTGTTCATATCAAATTTGACTACGACATTGCCTCCCATAGTATATTTTTTTTATTTCATGTATAATTTCTTGAGCCAGCAAATATTTTCCCCAATAGCTCTTTATTTTATGAAGCCACTTTGATTGTGTGAGATGATCTTGGGAAGCAGCCTGGACAATCTATCATTCATCACCTTTGAGACCATTTTCTTAGTGACATTACTGAGACTAATAGGTCTGAAATCCGAGAATGCTCGAGGACAGTCTATTTTAGGTGTGAGAACTAGACAAGTACTGGTAAAGAATCTGGGCATTTGATCCCCATTAAACACTGCTCTAACCAGTTTTACCATATCCCCTCCAATAATACTCCAAGTTCGCTAGAAGAATTAATTAATAAAATCATCAGGGCCAGCAGCACTATTAGAATTGATATAATAAATATCATTTCTAACCTCTTCGTGAATTGGCTCCACTAGAAGCATAATATTATCTTCTTCACTAATCAATCTAGGGATGCAACTCATAATACTCAAATAAACATTCAGATTGTCACTCGTAAATAGGTCTTGATAAAAATTAATAGCAGCAGAAGCAATTTAATCTCTCCCCTCTAACCACTGATCATCCATATTGATTCTATGAATGTTTAGTAACTTCCTTTTGGCTCTGACAATAATATGGAAATACTCAGTGTTTTCATCACGCTCTAGCTGCCATTTGAGATTAGCCTTCTGTTTCCAGAAAACCTTAATCAATTTATGATGAACCACCAATTCTGCTTTAGCTTTATTGAGATTCATTCTATCATCACGGTATAAAGAAATTTTGTATGCTTCCTCACATTGGTTAATATTATTTATAAGATGTTGTGTCTTGACAAAAATATCACCAACTTTGTTATTAGACCAATCGGTCAAAGATTTGCTTGTTTTCTTCAGTTTCTGTTGAACCACCCAGAAGGTATTGCCAGACATCTTCGTTTCCCAATTTTGACGAACAGTATCAATAAGGCCATCTTGATCCACCTAGAAATTCAAAAACTTGAAGTGCTTTATGTACTTATCTACCTTATTCTCTGCAGTCATCAATAATGGGCAGTGATCAGACCTGATTCTTGTTAGGTGTTGAATAGTAGTTTTTGAAAGGCATGCATCCCATTCATCATTTGAAACTAACCTATCTAATCTTTTCCAAATAATATCTCTCTCTCTTAGCTTTCATTATACAAGGTGAAAGCTTGCCCGTATAGCCCATATCCGCTAAATCACAATCCTGCAAATATTCAAAGAAAGGAAGACTTTTGGATAATTTGAGAGGGGTGCCACCCAGATTTTCATCGATGCTCAGAATATTATTAAAATCTCCTATAACAGCCCATGGATTAGAGATGGTTGAGGCAAAAACTCTCATATGTTCCCATAAATCTTCTTCCCTTCATGCTGCTTTGGATTTTGCATATACAACCGAGATGAATATATCCTTACCAGGATAACTAGGAATAATTTGCATGTAACCAACTGTTTATAATTTGCAAAGACATTGCATTTCAATTTAGACCTCAAGAAGACCCAAATCTTATTATTAATACTAGTAAACTTATCCGCGCTTCGCGCGATCATAAAAAATATAAATAATAATTTGCCAATATTCAAATATTAAAAATATTTTAGTATTCACATCCGAAAAGATTAGATTTGTCCATTTTATTATGAATACTCGAATTTATATTGTTACTCTTAATTGAACTTCTTCCAAACATGTAGAAGATACCAAACCAAATATACAATGCAAGGAAAAGGCATATGAAAAAAAAAAATTTAAATAAGAGAATCACATTCCTTTTGTAGCTTTTATCAATAATAGTACTAACGTTTGTAGACTTGCAAATAATTACTTGGCTGACCATATTAAAACTATCCAAGAAACGAACTTTATGCTGAAAAATATATTAAAGAATATGAAAAATTAATACACATTATTCATGTAAATTACATAATAAAAACAAACAGTTGAGAAAATGACGGAAGTATATTTTCTCAAAAAATTCACCCGGAGAAGTTAAGACATACTCACCTACATTGGATAAAGACCAAGAATGGACATGTATGGACGGAGAAAAACTCCAGAAGACCAAAAAATAAGATTTGCATAGCTTATTATCTTCTAACTCAAAAATATGGATGAACCAACAAAAGCCCCAACTTGAGCTTTTTCCCGGCCTTTTTCCCTGTGGTTTCCTTGTTTGATACTTTAATCCAGTCATGGGAACATAAGTACGAATACAAGAGATAAGCACTAGAAAACAAAAAAGCAAAAAAAGTTAAATCTGATTAAATTTCATACACCCACAAAATAGCAAACACCATAATACACAAAAGGAGACATAAATCTCAACTAATTTGAAATACTCACAAACTATACAAAAATGCATTTTTTTCCCTAGGAGATCATATCATACAATGCAAAAGCAAGAGTATATCTGATTAGATTTCATATATCCAATATTGGTTGTATTAATGCAGGTACATGTAGCAATTTCAGCGTAAAGAGAAATTAAA
Source organism: Nicotiana tabacum (assembly GCF_000715075.1). NCBI lineage: Eukaryota > Viridiplantae > Streptophyta > Magnoliopsida > Solanales > Solanaceae > Nicotiana > Nicotiana tabacum. The sequence continues at coordinate 112,553,316 of NC_134099.1, read as the reverse complement.
ACAAAAATTTGATTAGGGTAAGATGTTCACCTTTTATGGCAGTAAAAGATCAAAGCTTTGATTTCGTAATGTATAGGGAACCAATTACTAATGTGAATAGTTTTTCCCTCTAGAAGAAAAAACTTCATCTCAAACACCTCCATATTCATTATAAACCTGGAGGAAAATCCAATGTATGTAAAAGAAAATACAGTAACAGAACCCATGATTAAAAAAACTGCAGTATAGCAAAAAACAAAATATAGATCCAAAATAAAAATATTAAAAGGGGGAAAGTTAACAAATACCTTTTCCCTATGGAAGAAGGATTATCATAAATTGGTAGAAATAGAATTCTATAATAGCCTTCCTTCCAGTCCTGCCACTCTATACTCTACTATTTTTATCGCTGACACTGCATCCAAAACTCAGAATTCAGAATCAAAATATTAGTTTTTTTTAATTTGCTTTGAGGGAAAAAAAATAATAATAAGAAGGACATATATGAACTTACTGATTTGCAAAAGGACAATGGAATGAAGTTACAAACCCATATTTGGTGGTTCACCCTATGATGATCATGAGATGTTGGATGAAGTTTAATTTGAGTAAGAGTCGCGTCTGGCGACGAATCAGATTTGGGTATTTTTTTCTGGATTGTAATCGTGTGAACATGTGCAATTATGTACATAATTAATGAGATGACGTTTGGAATTTTAAAATATGCATTATAATTAAAAAAGAGAGAAAAAGCCAAAAAAATTGAGATAAAAGATAAATAGTAATTCTGGCCTAAGAGAATGCCACATAACCTCTCTTATGCCCTTCAATTATATATATATATATATATATATATATATATATATATATATATATTTGCAACAAATTACCATGCATACCCATCATATTTTTGTAGAAATCAATTGTAGTATCTTGCATAAAAGGTTCATGTATAGCCACAAAAGATACTTTATGGTATTTGATCAAGTACAATAGCCTTTCACTAGCTGCCTGGGATTTAATTCCCCTAATATTCAAATTAAGAAGCTTAATCAGGGGTTGTTTCTAATGTTTTATTTTGATTCCTGGTAACACGAGATTCTCTATTCTTTCCATTTTCCTTCTTCTTTGTTGCTTTCCTTGGTGACAGCCCATCTTTCATACAAGCTTTGTCAATAGACTTTTGGACTCCCTTAGCTTTTGTGATTGATTTTTTTTCACAAACAGCCTGTATCAATAACTCAGCTTCCTCACCAGTAGTATCTTTTTCAATTAAATCCTCTAGCGATTCCTCCTCTTCAGTGGTAGTATTGTCTGCCTATTCATGAGGAGGTTCTTTCTCATGACTCGAAGTGGTGTTTTATTTTTCAGGTTCTTTGATTGACCCTTCTCCATCATTGGTATGCCTCCCATGTTCCTCGTCATTTCTCAAAGCTTCAAATTTGTTACCAGAGATATTTTTTTCCTTTCCTACCTGAGTATTTTTCTTTGAACTTGAGTTCTTATGCAGCTTTTTCTTCCATAGTTCTTCCTCCTCATGTCTTTTTGAATCCTGGAATAGGACTACGTGAAGAGCTTTCGGATTTTCTATTGGGATGTTCACTCTTCCTCAAGTTATCAAGTTCTCTTGCGCATCTTGGTTATGAACCGTCGGTTGTGTATTGCTGCTAGATGCAAGCTTTGATTTGTCATGATTCTCCACACTAGTTGTCCCCTTCCTTAAATTGTAATCTGTATTCTGTTCAATATGTGTGATATCCATATTACGATGTGGTTTATCAATACATAATATGGCACCAGTTGGCTTATATGCTTGTTTTGACGGTGCACTTCTTCCTCTTTTCTGAATATTGTTTATTCCTTTATTATTTTGTAGTGCTCTGCCCCTTTGAACCTGTTGAGTATCAGCGACGGGGGAAGTGCACGGTTTAGACACTAATAACACATGTATTTACTTTTAAGCCACTGTTTAAAATGTCTTTAGTCTTTAGCCACTGCTTTAATAAACTTTAACTGCCCGGACGAAAATACCCTTCTGCTCATGTCCTTAACTTTTGTACTTAACTTCAGGACTTCAGGACTACATGTCCTTAACTTTTGAACATGTAACTCTAAGTTCAGGACTTCAGGACTACATGTCCTTAACTTTTGAACTTGGAACTCTAAGTTCAGGACTTCAAGGCTACATGTCCTTAACTTTTGAACTTGGAACTCAAACTTCAAGACCAAGCGTAACTGTAAGTTAAGGACTGTCTGTCCCTAACTTTTGAACTTGGAAATCAAAGTTAAGGACCTATTGTCCTTAACTTTTGAACTTGTAACTGTAAGTTAAGGACTGTCTGTCCTTAACTTTAGAACTTGTAACTGTAAGTTAAGGACTGTCTGTCCTTAACTTTTGAACTTGTGTCCTTAACTATTGAACTTAACTTTAGGACTTCAAGACTACATTTCCTTAACTTTTGAACTTGAAACTCTAAGTTCAGGACTATGTCCTTAACTTTTGAATTTAACTTTAGGACTTCAGGACTACATGTCCTTAACTTCTGGGAAGGAATTGCATTTCCTGTTTACTCATCACTCTTTTTCTTATTTTCACAACTTTTAGATCTAAAAATAAATTTAAGGAGCTAAGAGCAAATAAACCCTATTACACTAGACTCACTAGAAAGAAAAATAATCAGCACACCGATTCTGCCACAAGAGAAATAGCAGAAGCATAATAGCTTCTTGAGAAAGTAAAATAGTAGCAACGTTTTCTTCGGAGGAATCTCATTTGGAGGCCAAATTTGTCTTATGCGAATCACAACCATGACAATGAAGACGATAGCAAGCCCAAAAGTAAGGAAAATCCCGCCGATCATAAAAACTTAGAAATGGCAACACTGTCTTTTTCATATTAATTTTAATAGACTAGTGGCTACTATTGCTAAGCATTAAAAATGCTGGATAAAAAGTAAATACCACTTTAAAAAGTGGCTACCCCACACAATTTTTACTATCAGCGACTTGTTTCTCTTTAGGTATATTCTGCTCCTTTTCTCCGTTATCCTTGGGCTTCTCTTGTGCTTCGGCCATTTGATCCCGTGTTTCATTATATTCCTTTTCTAATATTCTACACTAGTAAAGTAACCCGCGCTTCGCGCGCAGTTGTGAAACACTAATGAATTTTAAAATAATTTAATCAAGATAGAAGAGAATTTTTTTATGTATATCCATACAATTAAAAATTCTATGTCTTGGTGATATTACAAATTAAAATATTTTTTTAGGATTAGAGCTTAGGTGACCTGATTTCATTATAAAAATTTCTTTGAAAATGAAAGGAAAAAAACAAAAAAGAACTTTAAAGGAAAATTTTCAGCTTTATATAGTGATCGTAATGCGCGATTCTTTAAGTGTACTATATAAAAGTAGGTATTTATATTGTTCCTCTTATTAGATGGTAAAAGCACATATTATTAACCCTTATCTTAATACTCCTTTGGACTATGTTTTTTAATTCTTAGTCACAAATAAATAATCTTCCTTTCTGATTAAAAAAAAAAGGAAAAACCAAACTAAAAATAGAGTTGCAGAGTTACAAATTCTTTCACAAGGATTCAAACAATTTTTTTCTCCTCCTTCTTTCCCATCTGTTTTTGCTTCTCTTTTTCCCCCGCTCATCTGAAACAAAAACAAAAATCACATCATTTTTAGAATTTTACAACACCGAATGCGGCTGACATTTTGATAATCGCATGATTAAGTTTATTTGACATATTTTACCATCTTTTATCTTAACCTTGATTTCATCAACCTTGGCAGAGGTACAATGTTGTTATTGTAGTATCCATAAATTATTGATAACCAAAACTCATCATTTGATTGTTTCGCTCCTACTCTTCCTTGTTTACTCAAAATTTCATCTTTCACCGTGTCTTCGCATCCTCATTCCCAAGTCTTGACACATCATACTGGATTTTGTAGCTCTTGTCATCGTCCTTACATCTACCCATAAATTATAAGGGGTTCACGTTATTCTATAATTTAATTTGATAAATAATATAAAAAATACAGTTTGAACTAACCTTTTATTTTTGGTTAGGTAGCCACAACACTGTAGCCCTTGTCAATGTTGAGTTCCAAATTTGGTGACCAAATTCTTGATATGAGCCATCTCTTTTCTCCTCTGAGATAGATGAATTCCACTTCAAAGCACTGGGCTATAATTAACACATAACTATGAGATGATAAGATAACAAACATAAGAAAGTCAAATTTTCAAATTTAATTCACAAAAATACGAAACTAGATGTAGTTTCCGAGGAACATGAGCATGATGTACTCCATTACACTCGCAAAAAACTGCATATTCAAAATGAGTTATAAGTAAATAGACAAAAATAATATAAATACTATTTAAAATCTTAACCGAAATAGTAAATCTCAACAAAAATAAAAAGTGCTTTGTGCAACCAACTTTATATTACTACATGAATAATACAAAGCTTTATGAATGGAATGGGAGGTTACATAAGTAACGGTCAAGTGCGAGCAAGAAGAGGAACAGAGGGACAAGGTTATTAATAACATAACATAATAAACGAATGGAAGTTATGGACTTGCAAAGTTATAACCCCCAATGAAGAGGTGTGAGTGAGTTATGGCATTATGGTGTGAAAATTTTAAAATAATTAAAATGGAAAAATTGAAAGGAAAATGTCAAAAAAATGAGAAAAAGGATAAAGAGGATTCCTACACTATAGAGATGCCACATCACCTCTCTCATATCCCTCCTTTATATATATATATAATTTGATAATTAATTGAATAACCAAGAAGTCTACAATGAGTATAATACTTAGGCACCCTTTCATAGTCAACCTTCTGCTCATGACCTTGTAGAGGATTAGTAGCATTTCTTTGACCAACAAAGACATGATTGAACCTTGGTTTAGTTAGATCAATTTCCACTCGCACTTTCGCCATACTAGGTCTAGTCCTTCCTTTTGTAGCTACATCCATTGCCAGAGATTTCTAATTGGCCTCAAAATTTATTTATGGAAAGGAAGTGTTGGCAAAAGAACCCATACCAGAGTTATTGGACTGTCGTAACCTTTTAGCGGCGACCACCGTCGCCACAAAATCATTGATAGTCGCCACTAAATGTTTACAGTAGCGACCATAGAACTGCTGCAAGTACTTCCATTACTGAATGGTACTAGTGGGGACAACATAAAGTCGCCACAGAATGTATACATTCTGTGGCGATGTAGTCGGCAAAAACTAAATGCACTCGCCACAAAAAAGAGCTCCACCAAACAGGTTTTGTTGAAGTCGCTACTGTAGAGTAACTATTAATAATCAGTGGCAACTCTAATAGCGCTACTGTAGAGTGACATTTAGTGGCGACTTATTCGCCACAAATACTATTAATCATCAGTGGCAACTCTAATAGCTCTACTGTAGAGTTGCATTTAGTGGCAACTAAATGATTTGCTATTAGTGGCAACTCTAATAGCGCTACTGTAGAGTGACAGTAAGTGGCAACTTAGCTGCCACAAAAATGATAAGCCATCAGTGGCAACTCTAATAACGCTACTGAATAGTGATTTTTGTATTAATACTAATCTAGCAACTGAAACTTATATATTAATATATAACTTTAAGATCATCCAATAGTATTTAATAAACACCAAAAAAATTTCTTAAACCAAATAGTAAATACTTCCATTTCATTGTATGCATATACATATAACCAAAAATATTGAGTGCCTTAGCTTCAAGTTCCTCCGCATATATACTACGTAATACTTCATTGTCATTGTACGCATTTACATATAACCAAAAAGCAAAACATTGAGTGCCTTCGCTTCAAGCTTCTCCTTCAATGTTCCCACTGTTTAAGAACCTTGTCCCTATTATTAAAGAAAAAAATATAAGATCACATTGTTAGAGCATGAAGATAACATCAAGGCGAAAAAAGATACAGAAAAGAACATTAGGCCGAAGAAGCGACTATTCCTTGTATAGGCACGGGAATCGAAGGTGTTCTTTTTCCTTAAAATTTGACCATTTCAACACTAAGCTCTGAACCAAATCTTGTGTTTGGTTTAAACCAGAACTAATTATTTTGGATATTTAAATAGGTTAAACATGAACACTAGATCTTGTGCTCATATGTTAAGTGGAACATTACAAGTACTATTCATAATATATAATCATTTCTTCATAAAGTCTTCCTATATTTCACTTGATCAGAATCACAAGGTAGAGGTTTCTAAACTCTGACAAAGGACGAGGTATTTACCATAATTTTAGTCCCCAAAAAACAAGAATAACATGCAGTGTATAGGTAATACTCATATACCGTGTATTACTGCACACAACACTCACCTATTTTTGTGTGCTTTTTTGCCAATTACAGTGATATCCTGAATGGAGTCAATTTATCTCCAGAGATCAACCACTTTAATCTTCATATATATATATATATATATATATATATATATATATATATATATATATATATATATATATATATATATATATAGTTCATAGTGTCACTGATCCAATTTACCAGTGTTCATTAGCTGATTTCTTTCTACTCTCTAATATTGATCTGAAGGTAATCTTCCGAACACACACATATATATATAGTATCTTTAATGTTCATCACCAAATGCAAACTCATGAATGAATGTGTGACTTGTAATGTTTGAGAGATACAGTTCATGTTTATTAGTATCACTTGATTGCATAGCTATCTCCTAGTTCCTATTGCTGTAAGTTTATTTCTTTTTCCCTACAGTGATATCCAACTATTCCCTCAGCTATACAAAGAAGAATGCACGCAGTTAAAAAAATGTTGGATACATCTGTAGGCATATAAAATTTATTGGGATTAAATTCATAAAATAATTTCGACTATATTTTAAATTTAAGATATATTAGTTCAAATAAATTTATTGGCTAATATAATTAGATTATTATATAAGTCCAAATGCATATGAGTTAAATAAATGAGTCCAAATGCATATGAGTTAAATAAATGAGTCCAAATCCATTGGGCTAGCCCATTTAATTGGGTTAAAGTAATGAGCCCACTTCATTAAGCCCAATATGCCAACTTCCTAGAGGCCCAGTTTGGCGCCACGTGTCAAATGACATGGCACGCCAAGTCAAACGGAAGAGCCAATGGGATCATGCCACGTGTCAAAATGACAAGGCATGCCAAGTCACGCTAAAAGGCCAATAAAATCGCGCCACGTGTGCAAGTGACATGTTCTGGCCAATCAAATGCGGTCATGTCACAATTTAATTTGATTGGCCGGAAAGAGTTTGTTCTTATCACAACTCCTCCTTTCCACAACTATAAATAAGGGTCTTCATAACTCAGAAAAGACACCAGAAGTTATAACAAGAAGCAAGCAAGAGCTCGTGGATCAAACGCTGCAAATTCCTCCACAAGTTTCAGGCTTCAAGTTCAAGTTCAAGAAATCAAGTGCAAGTTCAAGAACGAAGAACAAATTAAGGTCAAGTTCAAGCAATCAAGCTCAAGCTCAAGAACAAGATCATCGTTCAAGACAACAAATACATATTCAAGATCAAGCTCAAAGGCCCTTGAATTTATTTACTATTGAAAAGTAGAGTCAGAGGATTCATAGAGATTGTACACTCAAATATTCGAAATAAAATACTACGATTGTTGCGATATTTTCGGTCTTGATTTTATTTTCTCGACGCAAAATTATTGTCTACAACATCATCTTAGGCGATAGTAGTACTTTCTACACCAAACTATCCAACTATAAGAAAAGTCAATTATCTTTTACTTATCCAAAAAAGTCACTATGTTCATATCCAAAAGGGCTTATAAAATACTGTCTTTAAATCTTAATCTACAAGGATCCAAACTCTATTGCAACAATGTGCCTCATAAAAGAAGGTATTTTATCAAACACATTATGTGCCTCACAAAAGTTTTGAAGAGAAGAATTTGCAAGAAGGAACCAAAATTCAAGAAAAAAAGAAGAAGAATAGTCAAAAGGAAGAGTACAGAAACATTAAGAGTAGATCACCTGTTGCATTCCAGTCATGATAGCAGCCAGTTATTCTTGAATCCTCTTGGCTACTTCTACACTGATCCGGTTGTCTACTTCCACATTCACGTGCTCAAGTTTCTTTTCCAGCTTCCTCTGCAACTCTTGTTCCATGTTACTTCTTACACTAAAGATGCTTGAAATCAGTCGTAAATCTAAGCAAATGGTTATAATGAAGGTTGTTACAGCTATTAAATGGATGTTTAAAACTGTCATTATACTGCTGCTGACAGTATTAGTAGATGTGTTTATAATTCAATATTAGTAGTTAAAAACTAACACATTTCCATTTGGTATTTAAGAATCTGCACACTGATACAAGATGTTCAGCAAAAAAGTGACACTTAGATAGCATGGTACAATATAAACAATAGTAGCCCTGAGTGCCATGAAATATGAGGCTTAATTGCACTGACAGACAACTAGGTGAAATAGCATATGGTCAATTGTAGAAGTAGTAAATGAGACAGCACAACTATCGTCCCTAAATTGGCGTTTCGAGCTTTCAAATTTCCTTCCTATGTGGCGAAGCAAGAATTTTCACTAAAAAAATTTAAAATATAAGAAAGTAAACACACCAAAAGGAAATGGCCAATTGTAGAATTTTAGAATGTTCCTTCTGCATATGGTCAATTGCAGAATTTTCGCTTACCGCTTTGCAGCAAGCATATGAGACATTTCCTGCCTGAATATAAGATATAGAGAAAGAGAAAACAACAGCTAAAAGGAAAATCATATAGGAAATGGCAATTTCAGGCTCCAACAGTAACAACCAAGTTCAGACGGATGTGTAGTTACATTAAAGGGAAAAATAAAAAACTAACCTGCACTACCACTTTCAGCTTCTGGAGAAGGATACACACTTCTGTCCAGATTTTTTGATGAAACTGTCTCTACAGAAGGTCTCTGCAAAGGGTTGCTTGATATTTGTCCTATCTCTATAGGTTCTTGACAAGGATTATTTGATTCTCCTGTCTCTAGGGATGCTCTAGTATTTCCCCTTAGCTGTAATTGTGGCTGAGACGTCGCTCCAGAATTGCTACGTCCTTGAAAACGGCCACGTCCACGGCCAGTCCCACCTCGACCTTTACCTCGTCCAATTCCTGTCACGTTGAACCTCCAGCATGATGTAGAAAAAAATTAATAAGAACCAAGGCACAATTAGGGTTAAGATATTATCATTTTATACATGAAGAATTAAAATTAAGCTTAGTGCACATAGAAGGCAGGTAACAATTCAATTCACAAAAGCTTAATATATAACTAGTTATGAAATTAAAGTTACAATCATCATGATTAATTCCATCGTCAGTTTAATAACGACTAAGATACAGAGAACTTTTCAAAACAAAATGAGACATCTAACTACATCCGTCTTTGAGACATCAATCAATTGAGAGCATTGTCGAGTTAGCAATTCTTTGCTAGAGTCATATTAACAATAGGATATGCAATTAAGAAAGTCAAAAGAGGCACCAACGAGTTAGAAAAGGAAAAGACATAACAACTTATATAGCAAATGCTAACACATAATGAGCTTTAGAGTAACACCCAAGGTCAGTCAAAGAAAATTAATATTTGGTTTTTGTTATACATACATCTTTTCACAGATAAAATCAAGCTAAATGTATGTCTTTCTCAAATGCAAATCAACTGATGTCCACACCCTGATACCGGCGATATCTCGATAGACACAAGATGACAACTCATTATGTAACAACAAAGAAAAGATTACCGTTTCACAACTTAGGAATAAAAGAGTATCTCGTTCGAGTGTCATCCATCTAATAGAGATGCATTCACTGCTTTCATGTTTCAACTTAAATAAACAGATTTCACTCACATTGGGTTGGTTTGTTACTTGGGGAAGGGGGGGAGGCGGCAGCTGCAACATAAAACTGGTGCATTGCTATTTACAACTTACAACAGTAGATGGATTATACAAGCTACCAATAGAACTAATGTCGCACCTCCTTTTTACATACCCGAGAGGGTACAAGGGAGTTTTCTCCAATTAAAGGACAGTCGAAACGGGATTTGTTTGTTTGTTTCAGAGTTGCCACTTGGGAATTTTAAGGCGTCCCAAGTCACCAATTTTAATCCCTGAATCGAGGAGAATATGACTCTGTTTATTATTCTGCGAACCAGAAATCATGAGTAAGGAATTCTGTTAATCCGGAAGAAGGTGCTAGGCATTTCCGAATTCCGTGGTTCTAGCACGGTTGCTTAACTGTTTTTTATTCTTGGCTTAATTATCTCGATTTTACATTTTTATTGCATGATTTTGTTACCGCTTCTGTTTAGATTGTTTATAATTAAAGACCCTTCTTCGAATCGAATCACGCGTACGTGTATTCGTTTTATATATTATATATTTTTTTAACGTGAGAAATCGTGTCACGCGTAGGTGTACACAATGATATTGATAATATATTTATTATAAAAATAATTATTTTTTTTTCGAAATTGTGTTTAAAAATAAAATTAAGAACATTCGCTTTTCTTAAATAATGAACCGCACATCTTCGGGTTTTATAAATTAATTTAATATCCCCCGACGAATCTCATTTTAATAAAAATTTGCTCGAAATTGCGCGAACGCATAATCCGAATTGCCTTATAAGTATAATCAAGTCACGCGAACGCATCCTTAATTATGCAAATATTCTTGACAGTAATATAAATTCTCTACAAATGTTTATTGCATCCATCTATTTTTAAATATAAGAGTCATGGAGAATCACCGATTGGGATGCCACCAAATTTCTTGACAAAGAATTCAAAATTTATTAGGCGTTGCTACAAGTCTTATTTTACGCGTATGAATTATATACCTCAAAACTATTCAAATTTTAAAGAATTAATGATATGAAAAAGAAACAAACAACATGTAACTAAAAATACTACCATTTTTATCGTGGATACAACATTAATATATCCAAAAATCGAATCGCATATAAAACTGGAAAAAGAATTAATTTGATAGACAAATTAATAATTTCTGAAGAATTTTCATTGTTATATTTGATACGAACTCTATTTCTACATATCCTTGACATAAAATGTTGCACTTCGTGCTTATAAATCCCATATCCTTCTCATATACTTGTTTTTAGTCCAAAGTAACAATTATTTAGTTAATTATTGATTACGAAGATTGAGTTTGAGATAAATAAACCAATTCTTATTCTCTGCCTACGCGAATATTTGCAAACACTAACTCTATATTTTGTAAAAAATCATCGACATTATTTCATACATTAAAAGAAATGAGTTGATCGCGTTCCTAAAATAACTATGCCATTTGTTATTAAGAAAGAGAACTAATCTACCAATTGATTTAATAAGACTACATCATCTAGCCTTAAACAAAATTGGATATTTGACAAAATAAGCTAGTAATGTAATTTCTGGGTATTTTCGTACTATTATTTACTTAGCTAACAATATCACAAGATTTAATTAATGGCCAATTTTCTGCAATGTTCCCTATCTCAATAATCCAAACAGTAAATGTCATCACTAGTCCTCAAAACATATAAGATTATCGTGGAATTTACTACTCCATAAGGTTAATTAGTTAACAGTTTATCATGTCAAGTATAATACTATATTAACCAACTAAAACAAAACTGAAACTTAAACTAATAAAATTTCAATGAGTAGAAGACATCCTTATAATTCCAAACTTCATTTACTTGCCATGTTGAAGTTTTTCATGACATGAATTTACAGATATGTACCTGATATTGGAAGCAAAAGAAAATGATGATGAGAATCAGCGACAGTAATAACAATACAGCAACAACAGTCCAACAACAGTAACAACCCAGTAACAGACCGGTGGAGTAGTAATCCCAAAAACAAAAGCTTTAAGCTTTGAATGAAACAACAACCATTAATACTAATTTCAAACAAAGAAAGAAAGCAGAAGATTTTTTAGTTTTTATTTTTATTTTGAAAGCTTAAATATTTTTCGGAATTTTTCTCTCTTAAATGTTCAGCCCTTTTTTTTCTCTCTTCTATATCTGTATTTTTTTCTCTCTGTCTCCCTTAAATCTGATTTCAAGACTTCATATATATAACCCATCCCATAAACCTTTCAATTAATTAAAATCAATACTTTTTCTCTACCCAACCCATTATCTTCCCACTCATCCCCATTACATTAAATAAACATATCACACCATCCCATTATATTTTGTCCCCCATGCTTCACTTAAAATAATACAAGATTCCCCCCACTAAATTTTGTCTTGTCCCCCCTTTATATTAAATAACTATATCACAACCCACCCCATTTCATTTTGTCCCCCATGCTTCATATAAACAATTACAAAATGTACAATTCCTAAACTACCCCTCCGACCTTACTGAAAATTACCAAACTACCCCTGAACGTACTACAAATTACCAAACTACCCATCAGCTATAACACATCAATTAATCAAACTTAACCAAAATATAGACAATATGATTAATTTCTAACAATGTTCAAACAACAAATTTCATGAACATGATTTCTTCAACATTTCAACAACAAAGCACATGAACATGATTTCAACAACATTTCAACAACAAATCACATGAACACAAATTGAACAACAAAGAACAACTAAAATTTGATTGAACAATATTTTAGCAACAAACAATCCTATTTTCGGATTCAACAACAACAACAAACAAGTATATTTAGATTTCTAACTTCAATCATATTGAACTTAAAATCAATTCTAACAACATTACAACCAACAATTCCTATATTAAACTTTATGAGACAAATTCAAGAAATAATCACAAATGGTAAACAAGAAATCAAGCTATACAAATTTCGGATTCAAGAACAATCAAACAAAGTATGAACATGAATTAAATCTATTTTAAACACAACAAACATGACGGATTAAATGATTAAATCAATATATTTCCTTCAACACAACTAAATTCTTTTAGGCAAATGACAAAACAAAACCTAAGAAGAAACAATTATGAATTTAAACTTGAACTTAACAATATTAACAATTTCCGGAAAATACATAAAATACATTAAACAAATTGAAGAAACAATTAATTAAACTTCAATTTGTATCTAACTAATATTAAACTAACAAATATTCACTTAAACAATAATACAAACATGAAATAAACATGAAAACAACTAATTAAACTTCCATTTTGAAATCTGAAAATTAATTTAACAAACAACACATGAACATGAACTAAAAATTAATTCAAACGATAAACAAAATAAACATTTGTTGATTTTAGATTCGAAAATATCAAAACAAAATACGGACAAAGTAAAACTCAAAAACTACTAATCGGATCGAAACGACGAACAACGACCAAACAAACAACGAACTTGACGATAAACTCACGACGTATAGGATCTTGACTCGACGAAAAACCCTCGACCTTTGCCGGACTTTAACCGGACTGTCTTGCATCGTCAACAACAATACAATGGTGAGCAACCAAACGGCAAACTCATGGGGTCGTCGACGGCAGTACGCAGCAGCGAAGAAGACGAAACAACGGCGACTGGTTGTGTTCGTGAAGGAGATCGAGTGAAGCAGAAGCAGCAGCTCGATGGGTCTGTTTGGCTTAAGGACGTCGAGCAGCTGTTCGTCGAGGAGGAAGATGAAGCAGTGAAGCTGGTCGACGCAGCAAACAGAAGCAACTGGTCGACGACATCCATAGCGGAACGTACTGCTCCCGATGGCAGCGTGCGAGCTTGGCCGTGACGAGCAGCGGCGATGGGAGCTTCGAACAACAGCTGACTCGTCGAGGCTGTGTTTGTTTGGTTGTTTGGTTGAGACAGAAGCAGCAGCGACATAGACGTCGAGCTCAACGAGCTTGAGCTCGACGAGCTTCATCAATGGCGGATAGGACTGGGATCGTTTGAACGCGAAGGAGGTTGTGTCGTTTGGTGGTGTTTGGACGGGAAGTTGGGCAGCTAGGTCGTGGGGGTGGTTGTGGTGGAGATGGTGAAGTAGCCATTGATGGAGCTTGTCTTTCTTGAGGAAGAAGAAGAAGAAAGATAGAAAAAGGGGGGGCGGTAGGTAGTTTAGTGTTTAGGTTAGGGTTTTCTTGATTTTGTTTTTGTTTTGTTTTTGTAAAATGTAAGACAAAGGGGTTTGGGTCTTTTGGGTTATGGACTGGGTCGACCCAGTTCGAAATGGACTGGGTCGTAGGGAAGACTGGGCCATTTTTTGGGCCTGTGGCTTGAAATTGAAGAAGAGGCCCAATTCCGACTTTCTTTATATTTTCGCTCTCTTTTCTTCTTTTATTTTTCTAAAACTAAATTATAAAAATACTTAAACTATTATTAAGAACTAAATTAAGTTATAAAAGCGCAAATTAACTCCCAATAACAATTAACGCACAATTAAATAATAATTAAGCATAAAATTGTATATTTGGACATTAAATGCTAAAAATGCAAACGATGCCTATTTTTGTAATTTTTAATTTTTGTAAAACAAATTTAATTACTAACAATTGTAGAATTAAATCCTACATGCAAAATGCGACATATTTTTGTATTTTTTATTAATTTAGAAAATAAACACGCACAGACAAATACAAATAATTATTCAAAATATCATAAAATATCACAAAATTACACACCAAAGAAAAATCATTTTATTTTTGAATTTTTTGGGAGTAATTCTCATATAGGGCAAAAATCACGTGCTTACAGCTGCCCCTCTTTGCCCGAAGACACGAAGGGTTTTCGTGCAAAGATAAAGCGAGCGATTTTTGCCCATCCGAGTACTCCGTGTGAAGCATTTTTTTTTTAAAAAGATTTGACTGAACCTTTGCTTCAAAGGTTTCCTACATATCCTGGGCTAAACAGGAATCAGGTTAATGTAGTTCGGGAAGTTTTGGGTAGCTGGGACTACCGTGGGACTGTGATGTTACTGCTGCTTCGTGCTATTTTTACTGCTTGCTGACCTCCTTATTACACCTTACTTCAAAGGTAATATAAAAAGCTAAACTAGACTATGGTACATGAATTATAAAATCTTATCTAGATCATGCCCTTGCGTTTCTTGTTGTCTTGATATCTTGGTGACTCTTGGGCATTTGGCTTATTCCGTATTCCTTTTCATTGTGTCCCGTATTTTCTTTATCTGTTTGAGGTTCTTGTTGTTTCCTGCTGGGGAATTTGTTGGACTCCTCTACTTTATTGACTCTAAATGTGCTCCTTTCTTATATGAGCGGGCTTTTGATTTCAACACTTCAATTGTATTCCCTTGTTCTCCAGGTGGGTGCCTGACTTCTGTCTACTTTAATTGTATTCCCTTGTTCTCCAGGTGGGTGCCTGACTGCTTCTTTTCTTTGTCCTCATTCTCCAGGTGGACGCCTGACTTCTTCAATTCTTTGTCCTCATTCTCCAGGTGGACGCCTGATTTCTTCAATTCTTTGTCCTCATTCTCCAGGTGGACGGCTGACTTCTTCAATTCTCATCCTCATTCTCCAGGTGGACGCCTGACTTCTTCAATTCTTATCCTCATTCTCCAGGTGGACGCCTGATTTCTTTAATTCTCATCCTCATTCTCCAGGTGGACGCCTGACTTCTTTAATTCTCATCCTCATTCTCCAGGTGGACGCCTGACTTCTTTTTAACTTCTTCATCCTCATTCTCCAGGTGGACGCCTGCTTCTTTAATTCTTATCCTCGTTCTCCAGGTGGACGCCTGGCTTCTTCTTTTCTCATCCTCATTCTCCAGGTGGATGCCTGACTTATTTAATTCTTCATCCTCGTTCTCCAGGTGGACGCCTGATTCCTTCTTTTCTCATCCTCATTCTCTAGGTGGACGCCTGACTTCTTTAATTCTTATCCTCATTCTCCAGGTGGACGCCTGATTTCTTTAATTCTCATCCTCATTCTCCAGGTGGACGCCTGATTTCTTCAATTCTCATCCTCATTCTCCAGGTGGACGCCTGACTTCTTTTTAACTTCTTCATCCTCATTCTCCAGGTGGACGCCTGACTTCTTCAATTCTTATCCTCATTCTCCAGGTGGACGCCTGACTTCTTCAATTCTTATCCTCATTCTCCAGGTGGACGCCTGACTTCTTTTTAACTTCTTCATCCTCATTCTCCAGGTGGACGCCTGACTTCTTCAATTCTTATCCTCATTCTCCCGGTGGACGCCTGACTTCTTCAATTCTTATCCTCATTCTCCAGGTGGACGCCTGATTTCTTTAATTCTCATCCTCATTCTCCAGGTGGACGCCTGATTTCTTTAATTCTCATCCTCGTTCTCCAGGTGGACGCCTGACTTCTTCTTTTCTCATCCTCATTCTCCAGGTGGATGCCTGACTTCTTTAATTCTTCATCCTCGTTCTCCAGGTGGACGCCTGACTCCTTCTTTTCTCATCCTCATTCTCCAGGTGGACGCCTAACTTCTTTAATTCTTCATCCTTGTTCTCCAGGTGGACGCCTGATTCCTTCTTTTCTCATCCTCATTCTCCAGGTGGACGCCTGACTTCTTTAATTCTCATCCTCGTTCTCCAGGTGGACGCCTGACTTCTTCTTTTCTCATCCTCATTCTCCAGGTGGATGCCTGACTGCTTTAATTCTTCATCCTCTACCAAGTGTTTCCTGACACAAATGTTGTTTTTGCCCCTGTTTTAAATCAAAGAAAACTTCGTTAGTTTAAAGCAGGGTGGTTAACTGGGGTATTCTTGCCGATGGTGGGGCTTCTTCTTCGTTTGCTTTATTGCCTTGGAATGGTTGAAAGAGACTGTTTTGTTCTTGTAATTGATCCTTGACTATAGGATTCTCCTCTGTATGTGATCCTTCAAACCTTTTTAACCGTAATCATATGTTTCTCCTGACATTGCTGATCCACTTTTGATTTCACTTTTCTTCCTCCCGTATCTTATTATTTTTATCTCCTGCCTTTCATGGCCGTTTTTTGCATCATGTAATCCTGAATCTTGGTAGTATACCCTGACATTCCTTCTTATTTGTTTGGAATAAAACTTATCTCAAAGCTTTAGAAAAGTAAGATTATTAGTGACGAAACGCGCTAATTTCGACAATTATAGAATGAAAAGAAAAATCCAAATTTGGATGACTGTTGGATAAAGAATAAAAACTTATCTGATTGGAGTTACTGGCGCCAATGATCAGGGTATGCATTTTGGATTAATCAACCCAGCCTTTTAATCAATCTCCTTTTAATTGTCTCGTTTTTGTTTTCCCCAAAAATTTCCGTAATCCAACTTCATTTTCATTTTTCAAACCTGTTGGACTTGCAATATCTCAAAGAGTTTTCACCGACAAACTTTCCTCATTTGTTCATTTCTTACTTCCTTTTCGCCTTGTGGTGCCTACGGAGGTTTTCACCAATAAGACTCTCTCATTTTACTTTCTCTCAACTTTCGTCGCCTTATGGTGCCCGTGTGGGTTTTCACCTATAAGACTCTCTCATTTTTACTTTCTTTTCTTGTTTGTACCAGAGTGTTATGAACCATCTTCATTTGTTTGACTCAAAATTTTTCTAAGATTGATCGAAAGGTCTTTTTGGTATGTGGTTAGAAATGGAAAAGTTATTAAAAGCTAAATAGCTTTGGTATAGGTTTAAAATTACAACTCTTGGAATCTTTTTCTTATTTCCAATACAATTCTTTGCCCCAGTTTCTTGATTGGGGTCTCTTGATGTTTTCTTTTTGTGCACATTATGTATATTGTGCACCCTATGACCGAGCCGTGAGGCGCCTACGTATCCTTCTTTGAGGAATCAGGTCAAACGTAGTTCGCTAAATAATAGTGATTTTTTTTTATATTATTATTATTATTATTTCATATTTGATTTTTATTGATTCCAAGAGAGGGTAAGAGAGAAACAAATATGGCTCGAAGGGGAAGCAAATGGTATAGTGTTTGGATAGCAGAATAAATTGCCTTTGTCATTCCAATCTTCGAAATAATGCTAAATACAAACATTCAAAAGTTATGCATAATATCTTTTTACCGCGTCAGAATTGATCGCCATATCTATGCATTTGCCTTCAATATCTGTTAAGCATAGTGCACCATTCGATAATACTCTGGTCACAATGAATGGTCCTTGCCAATTCGGGGCAAATTTGCCTTTTGCCTCAACCTGATGTGGAAGAATACGTTTCAGCACATGTTGACCCACTTCGAACTTCCGTGGACGCACTTTTTTGTTGTATGCTCTTGCTATTCTTCTTTGATATAATTGACCATGACATACTGCGGCCAATCGTTTTTCATCAATCAAGTTTAACTATTCCAGACGGGTTTTGACCCACTCATCATCATCAATCTTTGCTCCGGCGATGATCCGAAGGGAAGGAATCTCAACTTCTGCAGGAATTACTGCTTCAGTGCCATATACCAACAAATAAGGAGTTGCTCCTACTGAAGTGCGAACAGTAGTGCGGTATCCCAATAATGCAAATGCTAATTTTTCATGCCATTGTCTTGAACCTTCTACCATTTTCCGAAGTGTCTTCTTTATGTTTTTGTTGGCTGCCTCGACTGCTCCATTCGCCTTGGGCCGATATGGGGTAGAGTTGCGATGTGTAATCTTAAACTGTTGACATACTTCCTTCATTAAGTTGCTGTTAAGATTAGCACCGTTATCTGTGATGATCACCTTTGGGATTCCGAATCGACATATGATATTTGAGTGGACAAAATCGACCACAGCTTTCTTGGTCACCGATTTGAATGTCTTGGCCTCAACCCATTTGGTAAAATAATCAATGGCTACCAGAATGAACCTGTGCCCATTGGATGCTGCCGGCTCAATTAGGCCTATCACATCCATTCCCCAGGCAACGAAGGGCCATGGTGCCGACATTGTGTGCAACTCGGATGGTGGAGAATGAATCAAATTTTCGTGTATCTGGCATTGATGACACTTGAGCACAAAACTGATACAATCTCGCTCCATGGTAAGCAAATAGTAACCAGCTCGGAGGATTTTATTTGCCAACACATATCCGCTCATGTGGGGTCCGCAAACTCCCGAATGTACTTCAGACATGACAGCTGTAGCTTGTCTGGCATCTATGCATCTTAATAATCCAAGATCTGGTGTTCTTTTATACAAAACTCCTCCGCTTAAGAAGAATCCATTTGCCAATCGCCTAATGGTCCTCTTTTGATCTCCTGTGGCTTGTGCGGGATATATCCCCATCCTGATATACTCCTTGATGTCGTGGAACCATGGTTCACCATCAAATTTTTCTTCAACCATATTGCAATAAGCGTGCTGATCGTGGACTCGAATATGTAGTGGATCCACATAAGCTTTGTCTGGATGGTGCAACATTGATGCCAAAGTAGCCAATGCATCGGCGACCTCATTATGGATCCTTGGAATATGCCGAAACTCCACTGATTGAAACCGCTGACAAAGATCATGTAGACATTGTCGGTATGGTATGAGCTTTAAGTCTCGGGTTTCCCATTCTCCTTGAATTTGATGTACCAGAAGATCCGAATCTCCCATGACTAAGATTTCTTGGATACCCATGTCTGCGGCTAGCCTTAACCCCATAATACAAGCTTCATATTCAGCCATATTATTGGTGCAATAAAATCGCAGTTGTGCCGTAACAGGATAGTGATGCCCTGTTTCAAAAATGATTACAGCTCCTATTCCGACTCCTTTCATGTTAGCAGCCCCATTGAAGAAAAGTTTCCAACCAGGTTTTTCAATTTGCTCCATCTCGTCGATATGCATTAATCAGGAAAATAGGTTTTCAACGGCTCGTACTCCTCGTCGACCGGGTTTTCAGCTAAATAATCAGACAATGCTTGGGCTTTTATTGCAGTTCGAGTCACATAGATGATGTCAAATTCTGTGAGCAATATCTGCCACTTTGCAAGTCTTCCCGTTGGCATAGGCTTTTGAAAAATATATTTCAACGGATCCAAACGCGAAATGAGGTAAGTAGTGTAGGACGACAAATAGTGTTTCAACTTCTGAGCTACCCATGTTAGGGCGCAACATGTCTTTTCCAGATGGGTATACTTAACCTCATAAGCTGTGAACTTCTTGCTAAGGTAGTAGATGGCCTGTTCTTTTCTGCCGGTGAGGTCATGCTGCCCCAATACACAACCAAATGAATTTTCCAAGACCGTCAAGTAAAGAATCAGAGGTCTTCCTGGCTCTGGCGGGACCAACACGGGTGGGCTTGACAGGTATCCTTTTATTTTGTCAAACGCCTCTTGACACTCATCGGTCCATTCGACCGCAGCATCCTTTTTCAACAATTTGAAAATTGGCTCACAGGTTGTTGTGAGCTGAGCAATAAACCTGCTGATGTAATTTAACCTTCCCAGCAAACTCATTACCTCAGTTTTGTTCCTTGGAGGTGGCAATTCTTGGATGGCTTTGATTTTTGATGGGTCTAGCTCGATGCCTCGCCGACTGACTATGAATCCCAGCAACTTTCCAGATGGAACTCCAAATGCGCATTTGGCAGGGTTAAGCTTGAGATTGTACCTGCGAAGTCTTAAGAAGAACTTCCTCAAATCCCCAATGTGGTCGGCCTGATGCTTTGATTTTATGATCACATCGTCCACGTATACCTCAATCTCCTTGTGTATCATATCATGAAACACTGTGGTCATTGCTCTCATATAGGTTGCTCCGGCATTCTTCAAACCGAATGGCATTACCCGGTAGCAATAAGTTCCCCATGGTGTGATGAATGTCGTCTTTTCTGCGTCTTCTTCATCCATTAGAATTTGATGATACCCGGCATAACAATCCACGAAAGACCCCATATCGTGCTTGGCACAATTATCGATCAAAATATGGATATTGGGTAATGGGAAATTATCCTTCGGACTGGCTTTGTTGAGATTGCGGTAGTCGACGCATACCCTAATTTTGCCGTCTTTCTTTGGCACAGGAACGATATTAGCCAACCAAATAGGATATCGAGTGACTCGAATGACCTTTGCTTCCAATTGTTTGGTGATTTCTTCCTTAATTCTTACACTCATATCAGGCTTGAATTTTCTCAGCCTCTGCTTGACAGGAGGCACCGTTGGATCGGTGGGCAAATATGTGAACCACTAAATCAGTGCTCAGGCCCGGCATGTCGTCATATGACCATGCAAAAATATCTTTGAATTCTATGAGTGCTTTAATTAACTCTTCTCGGATCTTTGGTTCGAGATGGACACTTATTTTAGTTTCCCGGATATTACTCGTGTCCCCTATATTGATGTCCTCGGTATCACTCAAGTTAGGTTTGATTTTTTCCTCAAAGTGAATTAACTCTTTACTAATCTCTTCAAAAACCTCATCTTCATCATATTCTGATTCATAATCACAATATATTTCTTGAATTATTACTTCGAAACCAGATTGATTTTTAAGACTGGGCTGAGGATTCCTCATGCATGCCATATCACTAGAGCCAGCGTAAAAAGAACTGTATAGAAAAAAGAAGAAATGGAAAAAGAAAACTACCAGGAATGATAATGAAAAAGGAAACTGTATTTTATTGGATGATGAAAGATAACAAGGTTTGCACACTTCAAACAAACTGTAAGATAAGTATTGGGATTACAACCCTGAGGTAACCCAAACCAAGACTCCTTTCGAATGGGGAGAGGAGTGGCTTTCCAATTATTAAGCTTTGTTTCTGGCCCAACGAATTGAACTTCTGCGTTGCTACAACCTTCCCCGCTTTCCACCATATTCACATCGTCAAACAATTTCTCGAATCTTTCAATTAATTCCTCCTCAGGATTAACCAGGGATTTAGGAATTGTTGTTATCGGGCGATTTTAGCACCTGTCTTGACAAAAGACTTTGACAGTCGTGGGACTGGTTTTGGAAGTACTCATGCCTTGTGTTTCAACTTTCTGGCCTTTATCACGTCATTGACAGTGGGTATGAACCCCAAACCGAATGTTCCCCAGTTCTCGGGGAGAGATACTGGTTGTGTAATTCCTTGCAACAATGAGCCTAGACCTTTGCCGGGTATAAAACCATTTTTTAACATTTCATAGGCTACCATGACTGGTGCAGAGGATATTTTTGGATTCGGAAGGTACTTCCCCTCTGGAATTTTCTCTACCGACACTGTGTCGGCCACTTGGTATACCCATGGTCCCTGGTCATTTTCTGTTCCCTCGACCGGTACAATGGCACTGCTGTGAGCATTTAAACTTTCTTCTCCATGCACAACTATTTCTTGATGATCCCATTCAAACTTGACCGCCTGGTGTAGTGTTGACGGGACTGCTTTAGCAGCATGGATCCATGGTCGACCCAACAACAAATTATAAGAAACAGTTATGTCCAGTACTTGAAACTCCATTGTGAATTCAACTGGCCCTATTGTCAGTTCCAACACTATGTCGCCACATGAATCTCTGCTTCCACCGTCAAACCCCCGTACGCAAATACTATTTTTCTGGATCCTCTCCTCTTTAATTTTTAATTTGCTTAAAGTGGAGAGAGGGCAGATGTTTTCACTTGACCCATTGTCAACCAATACCCTGGTTACTACGGAGTTTTCACATTTCACGGTGAGGTAAAGAGCTCTGTTGTGCTCGGTACCTTCCACAGGCAATTCATCATCAGCAAATGTAATTCTGTTTGTCTCAAAGATTATGTTGGCTATTCTTCCCAAATGATTTACAGAGATTTTTTCAGGAACATGAGCCTCATTCAGGATTTTCATCAAAGCCAGACGGTGCTCCTCTGAATGGATTAGTAATGACAACAATGAAATTTGAGCGGGCGTCTTCTTCAATTGATCCACAACAGAATAATCATGGAGTTTCATTTTTCTTAAAAACTCGTCCGCCTCTTCTTCCGTCACAGCTCTCTTTATTGGTGTTGGATTATTTTTAGTTTTTCTTAACTCTTCGGGCGTAAAACATCTTCCCGAACGAGTCAAGCCTTGCACCTCACACACTTCTTCCTTGACTTCTTTTCCCTTGTACATTACAGTCACCCGTTCATAGTTCCATGGGATGGCTTTGTTGTTGATGACTGGCAGCTGGGTTACAGGTGTGATGATAACCCGATCTGTACGGGCTCCTTCCACGAATACAATGGGTTTGTTAGCAACCCCTGATACTATCACTTTTGGCCTTTCTTGTTTTGTGGCAACTTTGCTCGATGATCCCTCCTCGACTATCATAGATGGTTCATCACCATTTCTGTTCTGCTTAGGTATCGGCTTATCTTCTGTTAACTGCTTATCTGGCTTGGCTTCATGAGACTTGATCATCATGACAGTTTGTGACGGCTTCTTTGTCTCCCCATCAGCTTGTATGATTTCTATCATATTGGCCTCTTGATGGGCTGGCATTGGATTTCTATTGATATTGGGAGCTTCGGGGTTTGAACCTCGATTTTATTAGTATCAATCAGCTCTTGTATTGCATTTTTCAAATGCCAGCATTTCTCCGTATCATGGCCTGGTGCACCGGAGCAATACTCACAGCTAATGGTGTAATCCAGGTTCTTTGGAGGAGGATTGGGTAGCTTGGATTGTATTGGTCTCAGCATGTCCAGCTGTCTCAGCCTGTGGAACAGACTGGTGTATGATTCTCCCAATGGAGTGTAGGTTTTCTTTTTCTGTTCCCTTTCTCCCCTGAATGCTGGCCTCGGCCTGAAACCTGGTCCGGGATAGGCTCGTGGGTAAGTACTTGGTATGGCAGGAGCACGCCAATTGGCGTGAACAGGTGGCTGATTGTATGCTTGAGCATGGTTAATGGAAAAATGAGGCTCCGAAGGGTGATAGTAGTGTTGGGATGAATCGTGGTGGTAAGTTGATTGGCGAGGTCGTTGTTGATTATAGTAAGGCGGTGAACCTCTGGGTCCTGACCAAATTCCTGAATCAACTACCACTGCTTCCTCCCTCTTCTTTCTTCCGATTCCTCCTACCCCGCCTTGAATAGCTTGAGTAGTCGCCTTAATCGCTGAATAGCTCATGATTTTATTTGTCTTGAGGCCTTCTTCCACCATACCTCCCATCTTCACCACTTCGTTGAATGATTTCCCCACCGCTGAAACCAAATGGGCATAGTAAGTCGGTTCCAAGGCTTGGAGGAAGTAGTCTACCATTTCACTCTCCTTCATAGGTCCACTCTTGCTGCCTGTTCTCTCCATCGGAAGCCATACTCTCTGAAACTTTCATTGTGTTTCTTCTCAAATTTTGTCAAAGATAGTCGATCTGGGATGATTTCCAGATTGTATTGGAAATGGTATGCGAATGCCTGTGCCAGGTCATCCCAGGTGTACCATCTCCCATGGTCCTGGCGTGTATACCACTCCAAAGCTGATCCGCTTAAACTTTGACTGAAGTAAGCCATCAATAATTCGTCCTTTCCCCCAGCTCCTCGCATCTTGCTGCAGAAACCCCTTAAGTGGGCCACTGGGTCGCCGTGCTCATTGTATAGGTCAAATTTAGGCATCTTGAAGCCAACTGGTAATTGTACGTTTGGGAACAAGCACAAATCCTTGTAGGCTACACTGACTTGCCCACCTAATCCCCGCATGTCTCGGAACGATTGTTCTAGACTTTTGACCTTCCTGAACATCTCTTCATGTTCAGCATTTTTGGCTGGCTTGTCAATTTCGGTTGGGAGGTCAAAACGAGGAGTAGTTGAATGGATTTCAGAGGCTTTGAGGGTGGGTTCCGAGGGGTAATATTGGTTGTCCTGGGCCTGGAATGTAGGCTCACTAGGAGATTTGTGGAATGTAGCCGGGGGAGGTGCTACGAAAACAGGAGTCATAGGTGGAGGAAAGTATGAAACTGGCTTCGGAGGTGGAGACTGCGGTGTCTGAGAGGTGGTTCCTCGGTAGTGTTAGTAAATGGGGAAATTTGGGGATAATTCAGTGGTAATATTATCCTGAGTTTGGGTCATTGATGGAGCAGGGTTAGTTGGGTAAGATGGGGGTAACTGTCCTGTAGACCAGGCTTGGTACATCTCAGCCATTTGCTGCTTGAGTTTAAACATCTCTTCTTTCATTTTCCCGACATCCATCTCCTCTAGCTCAATACCTGTGTCAACATCTGGGATAGACATACTTTCGGGTATTGGTCCTTTTGATCTCGTGTGATAATGATAATATGCCAGTATACTCTTTAGAGAAACTAACTGCTTGAATTCTGAAAATGAACAAACTCGTTAGTCTTGAGAGTTTAACACATATATAATTACACGTTGAGATGCAATGCTCCTAGACAAATATCCCCTTTCTATTATGCATTTGCTCGGCCGCTTGTGTCGTCCCAGCTTTCTTGAAATTTTTATTGTTACTCACTTTTATTTTATTTATTATATTCCTTATTGTGGTGGTCGAATCTTATAAAGATTGCCTACGTATCATGCCCCCGTATGAATCAGACCTTGCGTAGTTCGGACATGAGGCAAACATTTTTATTCATTATACAAAGATGAACAGACATTACATTTGAAAACTTTGTAAGAAAATGGCTTGAAATACACACACTTAAATCAAAATAAAAGATACAATTCTTAACATCTCACAACGTGCCCCACTTTCCACTTGTGTTGTAAATTATTAGATTATTTGCTCAATGTGGGGCTTGACCTGGATGACCTCCCAGCGTACGATACATCCTTTCCAATTCCATTGCTAGATGACGGGCAAAAATGGGTGCATGCTCTGTAAACCTTTCATAATCCATTCCTTGGCAGTTTACGTAACTTTGAGAGGTGTAGACCGCCAGGTCGTGGATTTGTGCCTTGAAATCTTGGAGACGTTGGTCTCGGTCCTGCAACTGCTGCTGGCGAGTCGTGGCTATATCTCTGACACGATTTTCACGATCTAGAGCTGATTCTAATAGAGCTCGGAGTCTGGCCTGCTCTAAACTTGCATGCGCTCTTTCCCTGTCGATGTCTGCTTGTTGATGCTCTCTGTTGCATCTTCTTGCCTCTTCTAGTTGTGCACGAAGCTGGTTTTCTGATCGTATCCAATGGTCTTTTTCCTTCTTGAATTGTGCCCTGTCTTCTTCGGATTGCCTTACTTGGCGTTCCTTATTAGATCTGGCCTCTTCGTTTAATTGTTGGATTTTTTCTTTGGCTTTTCTCAACGCCCTTTCGTTTTCCGCAAGAATGGAATCATAATCTTGCATTCTTTCAAAAAGATTGACGATGGTTTTTTGATCCTTCCAGCTCCTCTTTGGTGTTTCAGAAACTCTTTTCATTTTTTGGAATCGAGCATGAAGGTTTTCATTCTCACAAGCTAGACTCTTTTTCTCGCCTTCGGCTTCTTGTGCTTGCAAATCTTTCTCCAGACTGAGGCTCCTTAGATTTTCTTTTAGGGCATGGATAGTTGCTTTGTACCCTTTTTCCTTTTCTCCCCAGATCAACCGCTCTTGGATTTTATCATTAAAGTTTTGAACATGGGGTCTTTTTGTTGGCCTTCTTAGCTCAGGTTCTGGTACATCATCCACGCGAGACCGTTTCTCAAACCACCTTGCATATCCAGGATTTATCTCACCCTTTGTAGTGTCTGGGACTTGAGTATCACTTTTCAAGTATCGACATCCATTCCACATTTGCTGAAGTAGAGCCTCAGGAATAGTGGCTTCTGGGTGTAATTCGATTACTTGCATACTCAACTCTTCATCATCAGAAACTACTTGATATGTCCCTAGTTGTCTTAGGACTCTTAGTGGCGCATACGGCTGGATGCTTCTCAATCCCAATAGTAGCAGATAACTATTTGAGGTTGACATGTGTATCACTTCCCTCATCGGGAGCCATCCCAAAGTCCATTCAATTTGATTTGCCGTTAAAGCCCTTAGATGAGATACCCATGCTTCTATCCCTTCTGGAGCCTGATAATTTTTTATTCTTTCCTCATAACTCTCGATGTAATTATCATTGTTTGGCCCATACTGTATGCTCTTGGGCTGTTGTTGGAGATGTTCAATCACCCACATTTGCAACAAAATTTTGCATCCTTCGAAGACTTTTGCTCCTGATTTACATAAAGTCAAAGCCCGATAAATGTCTGAGAGAATGATGGGGACAAAGGTGTGATTTTCTTTGGTGGTGAGGATTTGCACAACTTTCGCGGTGCGAATATCAATTGTTCACTCTTTGTTTGGGAAGATCATGATTCCTAGAAAAGCCACCATGAAGGCAAAGCGACGGTGAATCTGCCAAGTGTCTTTGTTTTGCTTGTTAGTAAGGCTTTTCTCATGAATTTAGAACCCATCTGACTTTCCGCACCTTGAATACAAAAAGTTGAAGGAACAACATCCATTGATGACATTGTTTTTCCTGATTTGACTGCTGATGTTCAGAAGACCGAAGAATCGATGTACCGAAGGAGCCTTTGTGAATATCAGGCTTTGATTTCTTAGACTTCCGTCAAAACCAGCATATCCAGCTATCTCCTCTAATGTAGGAGTAAGCTCGAAGTCAGAGAAACGAAAGACATTGTGAACAGGGTCCCAAAAAGTTACTAACGCCGCAATTAGATCATCACGGGGTTTAACTTTCATAATATCCGTGAGATTTCCCAAATGCTTGACGACCCATTTTTGACCATCTTCGCCTAAATCATACCACCACATTTGAAGCTGAAATAGAAACTCTTCTGTATTCGTGGATGGGGGGTTTTGCGTGGTGCTCATTTTGTATCTGAAATGTAATTTAATAAAGTCAAGACTCATTTTGAAAATATACACTAAAAAATCATTTTCAAAATTTTTTATTTATTAAATACCTTTATTTCAAGATTTAAAACTATTTTTTTGGAAATTTTTAAAACAACCCATTTTATTCCTCGGTTCTCACCATGAATTCATTTAAGCTGGTCAACAAGCATGTTCGAGGCAAATGAATGCACAAGT
This sequence comes from Nicotiana tabacum, assembly GCF_000715075.1. NCBI lineage: Eukaryota > Viridiplantae > Streptophyta > Magnoliopsida > Solanales > Solanaceae > Nicotiana > Nicotiana tabacum. Next base: position 112,525,392 of record NC_134099.1, on the reverse strand, counting down.
AGCAAGTAGGATGCATCAGGATGGTCTTTTTGTTTCGGGTTCACTTTTCCTAGACAGACCCAACCCTTGTGTTGAGTCTCCAAGGCCAAATGTTCATGATGCAAATAGACGTTCCTACTAGGGATCCGGTACATGGCTGAGTTATTCTAGGTGAAAAACCTGAGGTTGATTGTTCTAAACCTGGCTTACCCAAACGGACAGTTTGAGCCGAAGCGGGGGCAACGTACCGGGAGCACGAAAGTCTACCCGGCCTAGTTACTTGTCCCAACTTCGTCTTATTTGGTATGACTTTAACAGAAAGGTGGGTCACGCGCACGTGTGCACCATAAATTTAGAAGACTCAGAAAGAAGGAGGTTTCGTAGCAGCTGTATATATTCACAATTCAAATAATATTAAAGCGGTAAAAAGCAACATTTAGCATATTAGCATATAAACAGTTAAAAATCATATAGTAAATAAAGCCAATTAACACAGATATTTTAAGCTCGAATTCTTTAAACCCTGAACCAATGGTTCTGGGTTACAGTTTACACTGTACTTAAGTCCCCAGCAGAGTCGCCAGAGCTGTCGCATCTCCTTTTTACGTACCCGAGAGGGTACAAGGGAGTTTTCTCCAATTAAAGGACAGTCGAAACGGGATTTGTTTGTTTGTTTCAGAGTCGCCACTTGGGAATTTTAAGGTGTCCCAAGTCACCAATTTTAATCCCTGAATCGAGGAGAATATGACTCTGTTTATTATTCTGCGAACCAGAAATCATGAGTAAGGAATTCTGTTAATCCGGAAGAAGGTGCTAGGCATTTCCGAATTCCGTGGTTCTAGCACGGTCGCTTAACTGTTTTTTATTCTTGGCTTAATTATCTCGATTTTACATTTTTATTGCATGATTTTGTTACCGCTTCTGTTTAGATTGTTTATAATTAAAGACCCTTCTTCGAATCGAATCACGCGTACGTGTATTCGTTTTATATATTATATATTTTTTTAACGTGAGAAATCGTGTCACGCGTACGTGTACACAATGATATTGATAATATATTTATTATAAAAATAATTATTTATTTTTTTCAAAATTGTGTTTAAAAATAAAATTAAGAACATTCGCCTTTCTTAAATAATGAACTGCACATCTCGGGTTTTATAAATTAATTTAATATCCCCCGACGAATCTCTTTTTAATAACAATTTGCTCGAAATTGCGCGAACGCATAATCCGAATTGCCTTATAAGTATAATCAAGTCACGCGAACGCATCCTTAACTATGCAAATATTCTTGACAGTAATATAAATTCTCTACAAATATTTATTGCATCCATCTATTTTTAAATGTAAAAGTCATGGAGAATAACCGATTGGGATGCCACCAAATTTCTTGACAAAGAATTCAAAATTTATTAGGCGTTGCTACAAGTCTTATTTTACGCGTATGAATTATATACCTCAAAACTATTCAAATTTTAAAGAATTAATGATATGAAAAAGAAACAAACAACATGTAACTAAAAATACTACCATTTTTATCGTGGATACAACATTAATATATCCAAAAATCGAATCGCATATAAAACTGGAAAAAGAATTAATTTAATAGACAAATTAATAATTTCTGAAGAATTTTCATTGTTATATTTGATACGAACTCTATTTCTACATATCCTTGACATAAAATGTTGCACTTCGTGCTTATAAATCTCATATCCTTCTCATATACTTGTTTTTAGTCCAAAGTAACAATTATTTAGTTAATTATTGATTACGAAGATTGAGTTTGAGATAAATAAACCAATTCTTATTCTCTGCCTACGCGAATATTTGCAAACACTAACTCTATATTTTGTAAAAAATCATCGACATTATTTCATACATTAAAAGAAATGAGTTGATCGCGTTCCTAAAATAACTATGCCATTTGTTATTAAGAAAGAGAACTAATCTACCAATTGATTTAATAAGACTACATCATCTAGCCTTAAACAAAATTGGATATTTGACAAAATAAGCTAGTAATGTAATTTCTGGGTATTTTCATACTATTATTTACTTAGCTAACAATATCACAAGATTTAATTAATGGCCAATTTTCTGCAATATTCCCTATCTCAATAATCCAAACAGTAAATGTCATCACTAGTCCTCAAAACATATAAGATTATCGTGGAATTTACTACTCCATAAGGTTAATTAGTTAACAGTTTATCATGTCAAGTATAATACTATATTAACCAACTAAAACAAAACTGAAACTTAAACTAATAAAATTTAAATGAGTAGAAGACATCCTTATAATTCCAAACTTCATTTACTTGCCATGTTGAAGCTTTTCATGACATGAATTTACAGATATGTACCTGATATTGCAAGCAAAAGAAAATGATGATGAGAATCAGCGACAGTAATAACAATACAGCAACAACAGTCCAACAACAGTAACAATCCAGTAACAGACCGGTGGAGTAGTAATCCCAAAAACAAAAGCTTTAAGCTTTGAATGAAACAACAACCATTAATACTAATTTCAAACAAAGAAAGAAAGCAGAAGATTTTTTAGTTTTTATTTTTATTTTGAAAGCTTAAATATTTTTCGGAATTTTTCTCTCTTAAATGTTCAGCCCTTTTTTTTCTCTCTTCTATATCTGTATTTTTTTCTCTCTGTCTCCCTTAAATCTGATTTCAAGACTTCATATATATAACCCATCCCATAAACCTTTCAATTAATTAAAATCAATACTTTTTCTCTACCCAACCCATTATCTTCCCACTCATCCCCATTACATTAAATAAACATATCACACCACCCCATTATATTTTGTCCCCCATGCTTCACTTAAAATAATACAAGATTCCCCCCACTAAATTTTGTCTTGTCCCCCCTTTATATTAAATAACTATATCACAACCCACCCCATTTCATTTTGTCCCCCATGCTTCATATAAACAATTACAAAATGTACAATTCCTAAACTACCCCTCCGACCTTACTGAAAATTACCAAACTACCCCTGAACGTACTACAAATTACCAAACTACCCATCAGCTATAACACATCAATTAATCAAACTTAACCAAAATATAGACAATATGATTAATTTCTAACAATGTTCAAACAACAAATTTCATGAACATGATTTCTTCAACATTTCAACAGCAAAGCACATGAACATGATTTCAACAACATTTCAACAACAAATCATATGAACACAAATTGAACAACAAAGAACAACTAAAATTTGATTGAACAATATTTTAGCAACAAACAATCTTATTTTCGGATTCAACAACAACAACAAACAAGTATATTTAGATTTCTAACTTCAATCATATTGAACTTAAAATCAATTCTAACAACATTACAACCAACAATTCCTATATTAAACTTTATGAGACAAATTCAAGAAATAATCACAAATGGTAAACAAGAAATCAAGCTATACAAATTTCGGATTCAAGAACAATCAAACAAAGTATGAACATGAATTAAATCTATTTTAAATACAACAAACATGACGGATTAAATGATTAAATCAATATATTTCCTTCAACACAACTAAATTCTTTTAGGCAAATGACAAAACAAAACCTAAGAAGAAACAATTATGAATTTAAACTTGAACTTAACAATATTAACAATTTCCGGAAAATACATAAAATACATTAAACAAATTGAAGAAACAATTAATTAAACTTCAATTTGTATCTAACTAATATTAAACTAACAAATATTCACTTAAACAATAATACAAACATGAAATAAACATGAAAACAACTAATTAAACTTCCATTTTGAAATCTGAAAATTAATTTACCAAACAACACATGAACATGAACTAAAAATTAATTCAAACGATAAACAAAACAAACATTTGTTGATTTTAGATTCGAAAATATCAAAACAAAATACGGACAAAGTAAAACTCAAAAACTACTAACCGGATCGAAACGACGAACAATGACCAAACAAACAACGAACTTGACGATGAACTCACGACGTACAGGATCTTGACTCGACGAAAAACCCTCGACCTTTGCCGGACTTTAACCGGACTATCTTGCGTCGTCAACAATAGTACAATGGTGAGCAACCAAACAGCAAACTCATGGGGTCGTCGACGGCAGTACGCAGCAGCGAAGAAGACGAAACAACGGCGACTGGTTGTGTTCGTGAAGGAGATCGAGTGAAGCAGAAGCAGCAGCTCGATGGGTCTGTTTGGCTTAAGGACGTCGAGCAGCTGTTCATCGAGGAGGAAGATGAAGCAGTAAAGCTGGTCGACGCAGCAAACAGAAGCAACTGGTCGACGACATCCATGGCGGAACGTACTGCTCCCAATGGCAGCGTGCGAGCTTGGCCGTGACGAGTAGCAGCGATGGGAGCTTCGAACAACAGCTGACTCGTCGAGGCTGTGTTTGTTTGTTTGTTTGGTTGAGACAGAAGCAGCAGCGACATAGACGTCGAGCTCAACGAGCTTGAGCTCGACGAGCTTCATCAATGGCGGATAGGGCTGGGATCGTTTGAACGCGAAGGAGGTTGTGTCGTTTGGTGGTGTTTGGACGGGAAGCTAGGCAGCTAGGTCGTGGGGGTGGTTTTTGTGGAGATGGTGAAGTAGCCATTGATGGATCTTGTCTTTCTTGAGGAAGAAGAAGAAGAAAGATAGAAAGGGGGGGGGGTAGTTTAGTGTTTAGGTTAGGGTTTTCTTGATTTTGTTTTTGTTTTGTTTTTGTAAAATGTAAGACAAAGGGGTTTGGGTCTTTTGGGTTATGGACTGGGTCGACCCAGTTCAAAATGGACTGGGTCGTAGGGAAGACTGGGCCATTTTTTGGGCCTGTGGCTTGAAATTGAAGAAGAGGCCCAATTCCGACTTTCTTTATATTTTCGCTCTCTTTTCTTCTTTTATTTTTCTAAAACTAAATTATAAAAATACTTAAACTATTATTAAGAACTAAATTAAGTTATAAAAGCGCAAATTAACTCCCAATAACAATTAACGCATAATTAAATAATAATTAAGCATAAAATTATATATTTGGACATTAAATGCTAAAAATGCAAACAATGCCTATTTTTGTAATTTTTAATTTTTAAATATCACAAAATTGCACACCAAAGAAAAATTATTTTATTTTTGAATTTTTTGGGAGTAATTCTCATATAGGGCCAAAATCACGTGCTTACAGCTACTACCCGCCATTATGACCGCTCGGAAAGAAAGAATATAATAGCAAACTGATTCAATAAAAGTAGCAACAGGACCTGAAAGCCAAAGGAATTCAAATGGACCATACCCGAGCATTAGTAAACCATTGACCATCTTTCCAATCAATGTGAGGTCAAATCCCTATTGTTTAAAATGAGAAATGCTATTCAAGAAAAATTACTTATGATTTCTGTATATTTTCAAATGGGTCGGAGAAATTAAAGGTGAAATAGAAGAAATAATCATTCTCGCTAGCTGCATGTACTTAAAAACGTAGTTGTAAAAGTAGTTTTTGCATTTGGAGATTCAATTGTGTATCAAAAATCAAATCAAAATCAAATTAATCATACTTAAACATCAAAATCAAAATAAAGCAACCAAATAAACAAGCACAGTAAAAAAAGACGATAAATAAACCAAACAAATAAACAAAAAGGGAAAAAACAAAATCGTGTAAAGAACAAAGAATCGCGTAAAGAACAAAAGAATCAGTTGAAAACTGCTCTTTCGCGTCCAAAGAATCGCGTAAAAAATACCAGCTATCAAATCACCTTAAATCAAAACCCCAAAAATCATAAACAAAAGAAAATTAAGTAAAAAACTTACCTTTCTCCGAAATAGAAAGCTCAAATTATAAAAATCCAGAATTATTTTTAGGATTCAAACACATACATAAGTTGAGTATAATTTCTGATTAGGGCTTTGGGTATCGGTTTACATTTGCGATTTAAGGATAGATTCAAGAGATTAGAGGGAATTGGATGGATAATTTTTGATAGAAGTGGGAGAAAACCCCTTTGGTTGAGAGAGATTGAGAGGAGGAAGATTCAGAAGACGAAAACTCCCATTGGTATTAGCTTTCTTCGTTTGGGTATATCAGCTAGCTAATAAGTCTTTTAGTTTCTTCTTTTACTTTTTGTTATTTAATTAATGTTAAGTGATTTTTTTAATTATAGTAGCGACCTAGTCGCTCTAAAAAACCTACAGGGGCGATATTTTTTAAGTCTTTAGGAGCGAAATTTTTGTTAATAGCGGGAACTAAAAACTCAGGATTTAGTGGCACATATTAGAGGCGACCAAATATGTCGCTACTTAAACTTAATTTTTAGTAGGGACTTTTTTAGAGTCGCCACTAAAAATGATATTTATAGCAATAAATAAAGTCGCCACTAAATATTACCAGTATGGTTGGCCCTCAATCAAGGGTGACCCTCAATCTCGATCACATGCTTGAAGTAAGCCATTTTGATGTCTTCTTCATTGAAATCATCGATGAAAATATTTTTGTTGTCATAAATCCTGATTTTAATTGAACCCTTGATTGGGATACTTTCTTTGACAGCAACTCGAATTATTTCAATTTGAGATCGGGTCTTTAAGAATCTCCCATTATTGGTGTATTTGCATTCATCGGCCATTATGCCATAGTATCTTCAGCATAAAAAATGACCGTTGGCATCCCGTTATGGGTGGTGATTTCAGCCTTTACAGATTCTCGTTGGCGGATAGAGCAAGGATGCGATCTAGCCACAGTAGTAAGGTAATTGGTTTTGGGTGGAATTAACTCATTGGGTGGTGTCACCACTGTCACACCCCTTTTTCAAGCTCCTCACTAACCTCTCTTAAAATTATAAAAATAAAAAAAAGGATTTTGTAAAGCTCAAAAGGGTTTTCAATTAAAAAGTGACAAAATTGTGTTCAAAAGAAAATAACTCAGAGTCACCACCTGACATTGGTTTCGGTGTGCCAGGTCACCATTTTTAAAAATGATTTTCCTTTTAAAATACTTTGGACTCCAAATTAAGTCAGCACCAGATATTTGGGTAAGGGGGTTCATTTGACTCGGGGAGAAGGTGTTAGGCACTCCCTAAGTCCCGTAACTAGTACGGTTGCATACTTTGATCTAATCGGCTTTTAAAATATTCAAGTTGAGGTAAAATCACAGAAAAAAATAAATACAAAAGAGGCTCGAGATCGTCCCCACCTAAATGAAAGAAAATTAAAAGAATGAAAATTAAAGTTCCAAATTACAGAATACTACGGAGCATTCTCTGGAATAAAATATGTACAAATTCTTCGGGGCATTCCCCGGATAAATTTAACAAAAAGGGGTGACCTCTCACCTCAAAATAAATTAGAACACGAACGTCCTAAAAGTTGCCTACCCAAATGTGGTCGGCCTAAGCATGCTCCTAGCGAACAATGTGACAAAATAAAGTGAATAAAAGGAAACTAAATAAAAGAAAAATTCATCACCTACTCACTTTCTTTTGATTCATTCACATAACCTAACCTAACTCCTATAACATTTGAACATGATCTAATTTTTAAGGACTGGTTGGACCCGTTTCCCACGACCCATTTCAAGCAACTGATCCAAACAAAATAAAGACGATAACACATCCAACAGATAACTATCCAAAGGCACCTGATGTCAATAAACTCGTAAACAAACATAACAAAATGAATAAAAGAAAGCAAAAATAGGAAAGATATGGGCTAACATTACGATAAAACCATGACGTCACCTGTACCCCCTCCCCCCATTTTCTATCTGCTGCAAAGTTCTAGCATTTATAAATGAGAATCTAGTAATGCAAACTAGGTTGAGCAATATTAGAACACACATCCAAAATATTTGATTGATTAAATTATGGAAGAAAACAATAACGCATATATCTCAAAGTGAACAAGTGATTTCTCTTGATTAACAATCTAAGTGACTAAAGAAAACTCCCTTGAAATTCATCACATGCTTGAGCAAAGTGAAAAGAAAGAATAAGCCAACAAATACAAATCGATTTCGGATAAAATTTCCAACATGCTAGTATACTACTCTTAACAGATATAATATGGAACCAGTGAGGAATTTGAAGGCTAAAGATATTTTAGTTAAACAATAGGCAGATAAACTTTTAGAGAAAAAAGGAAACTACAACACAAGTATTGACTTAAACAAAAGCAAACCTACTGTATATAGACTTCATACTTCAATTATTGAGTCATCCACTACCATATTCCTCTTAACATTAAATTTACTAAGCTTCATAGAAAATTTTAACAATTTAATCACAGGTGAAAGCAATGACCATTCGACTCCAAATTGAACACACGTTGTTACTTTACTTCAAACTAGAAACTTTTATGGAAAGGCTCTACAGGTTCTTGTTCAAAAATGCTAAAGGAAAAAGGCACATGAACAATCACAAAGGCAAAGGTGCAAATACCTTAAACTAAACTATAACGGGAGTGTTGCTAGGAGATATGACTTAAACAAACACACTCAACATAACGTAAACCAAGTCAAGAAGAAATTAAACAAAGTCGCAGAAATCACTAATGACTTAGTCCAGACAACAATTAATTTGTTCCACACCTGTTCAAACAAAGGGAAAAAAATTAAAATGAGTGTTGGCCGAAATTCTTTTTAATGACAGTAGAGGAATCAGCAGATACAGTGTTTTACTCCAAAATTCAAACCGAGAACAGCAACACAATCGAGCAAAAACCGCGAGCCAAACCACGAACCTCGAATGAAAACTCGAATCGGCACCGGAATTTCGAATCCAAACTCGAACTTCAATCAAATTCTATCTTTGAAAACGAAAATTGAAATTGGAAAGAAGAAGAAACATTTTTTTTTGTATTTTTCTGAGATTTAAATTAAACTAAAAATTTGAAAAAAATGAAATTCAAAGATGAAAAGGGCTAAACTGAATTTTTTTCGTTTGTATTTTTTCGGTTGTTCCAAGAAGACAAAAATCAGAGAAGAAGATTGATGACTTCTCAAACTAGCTCAAAATAGAGGAAATATTTTTGTAATTTTTTTAAAAGATTAAATAAAGTAAGAAACTTCAAAATAGTCGAAATAGTGATATTAGGCCTAAAACCAACATCTAAGCATTAAAAGGTATAAAATCTCGGGGAGGGTCAAAAATTACATGTCTAAAACTGCCCCTCTTTGACTGGAAACACAAAGAGTTTTCAGACAAAGAACGACGAGATAGGCTTTTTTACCCGACCCTTATTTAGAGAGACCAAAAACTAAAAGAAAGGAGAATGTGACTGTGCCCTGGTATTTGAGCTGCCTACATATCCTTGGCTGTAAAGAAATTAGGCCACGTGTAGTTCAGAAGTGAATGAGGTGATGAAGTATACTGAAGTGGAGAGCTGGTCGAGGTGCTGTTCTGTCGAGGTTCCGGTCCGCGGTTCCTGCCATTACATCAAAATTAAAAGAAAAAATTACAGCAAAAATAAAAGAAAAATACAAGGTCCTATCAACTTCTTGTCTCGAATCTTCCTTGAATCCCCATTTGATCCTTAAACATGAAATTGAAAATTCACCCTATTCTTCAGGTGGGCATCCTGCTGACTTGAATTTGAAAAAAACGGAAGTTGACCATGTTCTTCAGGCGGGCTTCTGATGCCTCTTGTATTTGAGAATTGAAAGTAAATCTGAAATGAATTCTCTCGTTCTCCAGGTGGGTGCCTGTGGCTGACTTAAAACTGAAATGAAATCCCTCATTCTCCAGGTGGGCGCCTGCGACCGACTTAAACTTGAAATGAATTCCCTCGTTCACCAGGTGGGCACCTGCCACTGACATAAAACTTTGAAATGAATTCCCTTGTTCTCCAGGTGGGCGTCTGATGCTTCTCTGACTTGAACTTGAAAATTAAAAGTTGACCATATTCTTCAGGCGGGCTCCTGATGCTTCTTGAATTTGAAAATTGAAAGTAACTCTGAAAAAAATTTCCTCGTTCTCCAAGTGGGCGCCTGCCGCTAATTTAAAACTAAAATAAATTCCCTCATTCTCCAGGTGGGCGTCTGCAATCACAACAAAATAGACAAAACAAAGAAAATTTTCTACCCTAGTTAGTACTAGGAATATTTGTGAGTGTTAGTTGAATCCCATTTTCCGGGAGGGTCCTGAAAATTTATATCAAATCCCATTATCCATGAGGGTCCTGAAAACTTAAATCCTGATCTCATTCTCCAGGAGGGTCCTGAAAACTTAAAACTGAACTTACCTGGAATAGGCTTTCCTCATGGAGGATTCTTGTAAAACAAACGAAATTTCTTGACCTTGTTTCAAACAAAGAAAATCTTGTTAGTTTAAAAATGTGGCGGTTAGTTTGTGACATTCTTGCTGAAGATGTTTGCTTCTGCCACTACCATGATTCATTCTGATTAGCTGCTTCGGGCTAACAAAGAACTTTTGGCCTTTTGATTGACACTGGACCACAAAATCTTTGAATGGCCTGAATCTCTTACACTCTCTTGTTGCATTGTGTTTTCATTCTGAAAGTTGCTAAACCTTTGTATTTTCTCAAATTTCCAGAATCACCTTACCACTTGAACTTCAGTTATCACCATATTGCTCATTCTAAATCATGTCACTTGTGATGTGCTTGGCCGAACTCCGCTTTGTACAATTTAAAAGTTAGTAGTAGGATTTGGGATCTTTCCTGCTTGTTCAACAAGGGCTGACTCGAAACAGACAGACTCAAAGAGCACAGTGAAGTGACTTTTAACAAAAGGAATGAAGGAAAATTTTGAACAAAGACGATTGTGTGAAGAAGAATGAGAGAAAAAGACTTATCTGAGTGAAGCGGCTGGCTCCAATGATCATGACATGCATTTCAGATTGATCAGCCTAATCTGCCCAACCAATCATATTTTCAGTTCATGTCATGTCTTCATATTTCAAAATCGGGCTTTCAATGATCCAATTTCTCCGTAACGTCATGAGCTTCATTTACTCGTAGTGCCCCAAAAGGTTTTCACGAACAAGCCTCTCTCATTTGTTTATCTCTCAACTTACCATCGCCTTACAGTGCCCGCGAGGGTTTTCACCAATAAGACTCTCTCATTTTAAACTTTCTCTCAGCTCACCATTGCCTTACGGTGCTCATGAGGGTTTTTACCAATAAGACTCTCTCATTTTATTCATTTTTTATTTGTGCCCATGAACAAAGTGTTACCCATGATGTAAGTCATACCTCTATCTCGTGGCATCCTCAAAGATTGATCGGAAGGTCTTTCTTTGGACCGTAATGTAGGTTTTTGGACAAGGTTAGAAAGAAAGGGTGGTATGAAGGCTCAAAATAATTTAAAATAAAAAGGGTTCAAAATTACAACTTTCGAAATCAGATCTTTTGCAAAATCAAAACTTCTGCCCCAGTTTATTTGGGTCTGGGGAATTTTAGATTTTTTTTTTGAGGGGACCGAACTTGTAAGGTTTCCTACGTATCCTTGAAAGGAATCAAGTCGAACGTAGTTCAAACAAAAGTTGTTTGTTTTTGTTGCTTTTCTTTTCTTTTTTTTCTTTTTTTTCCTTTTCTTTTTTTTTTTCATTTTTCTATTTTTCTTTTTTTCATTTTTTTCTAATTCTACTCCTGACTTCGAAAGAGGGGTATGAAAGAAAATAAATAAGGCTCAAAAGGGATAACAAAGGATAAAAGTGTTTGGGTAGCGGAATAAAATACCTTCATCATTTCAGCTTTGAACATGCCAAGTACAAAATGTGAATGAAAATAAGCAAAGTACTCATACATAGTACCTCTTGATTGCATCACAATTAATAGTCATATCTACACATTTGCCTTCTATATCTGTTAAATACAAAGCATCATTAGGCAACACTCTTGTCACCATGAATGGCCCCTGCCAGTTTGGGGCAAACTTGCCTTTAGCTTCAGCCTGATGAGGAAGGATGCGTTTTAATACCAGCTGACCCACTTCGAATTTCCGAGGACGCACCTTCTTGTTGTATGCTCTTGCCTTTCTCTTCTGATACATTTGACCATGACATACTACAACCAACCTTTTCTCATCAATCAAACTCAACTGCTCTAGCCGGGTTTTAACCCACTCATCATCATCAATTTTAGCTTCTGCAATGATCCGAAGGGATGTAATCTCAACTTTCGCAGGTATAACTGCCTCAGCTCCATAGACCAGTAAATAAGGAGTTGCACCCACTGAAGTGCGATAACCCAGTAAGGCAAAAGGCAACTTTTCATGCCATTGCCTAGAACATTGCACCATTTTACGAAGTTTCTTTTTTATGTTCTTGTTAGTAGCCTCAACAGCTCCATTCGCCTTGGGACGGTACAGAGTGGAGTTTCGATGCATAATCTTGAACTGTTGGCATACCTCTTTCATCAAATGACTGTTGTGGTTGGCAGCATTGTCTGTGATGCCACCTTGGGTATTCCGAACCGACAAATGACATGTGAATGAATAAAATCCACCACTGCCTTCTTGGTCACGGACTTGAAAGTTACAAATCCGACCCACTTGGTAAAGTAATCAATGGCCACCAGAATAAACCTATGCCCGTTCGATGTTGCCGGCTCAATTGGTCCAATGACATCCATACCCAAGCAACAAATGGCCAAGGTGCAGACATTGTATGCAACTTAGATGGCGAGGAGTGAATTAAATCACCGTGCACCTGACATTGATGACATTTGCGAACAAATCTGATGCAATATCATTCCATGGTGAGCCAATAATAACATGCACGAATTATCTTTTTTACCAAGACATACTCATTCATGTGCGGCCCGCAAACTCCAGAATACACTTCGGCCATGATAGTTGAAACTTCTTTAGCATCTATGCACCTCAGCAGTCCCAAATCTGGAGTCCTCTTGTACAAGATTCCCCCACTCAAGAAATATCCACTAGCCAAACGCCGGATGGTTCTCTTTTGATCATCTGTGGCATGTATTGGACATACCCCCGACTTGATGTATTCCTTGATATCATGGAACCAAGGTTCGCCATCAATTTCCTCTTCAACCATATTACAATAAGCATGTTGATCACAAACTTGGATATGTGCGGGGTCGACATAAGCCTTGTCCGGATGATGTAACATTGATGATAGGGAAGCCAAAGCATCGGCAATCTCATTATAAATCCTAGGAATATGTCTAAATTCTACCGACTTGAATCATTGACAAAGATCATGCAGACACTGTCGGTACGGTATGAGCTTCAAGTCCCGAGTCTCTCATTCTCCTTGAATCTGGTGAGCCAACAAATCTGAATCTCCCAGAACTAGTATTTCCTGGACTCCCATGTCTACAGCTAACCTCAAACCCAAAATGCATGCTTCGTACTCAACCATGTTGTTGGTGCAATAAAATTGAAGCTGGGTTGTCATAGGGTAGTGTTGCCCTGTTTCAGAAATGAGTACTGCCCCTATTCCGACACCTTTCATGTTAGCAGCTCCATCAAAGAAGAGCTTCCAACCTGGCTTTTCATCATGGTCAACCTCATCAACATGCATTATTTCTTCATCAGGAAAATAAGTTCTTAATGTATCATATTCTTCATCTACTGGATTCTCGGCCAAATGGTCGGCCAAGGCTTGAGCATTCATCGCAGTCCGAGTCAGATAGATGATGTCAAACTCTGTGAGTAATATTGGCCACTTTGCAAGTCTTTCTTTGGGCATAGGCTTCTGAAAGATATACTTTAGAGGATCCATATGAGAAATGAGGTAAGTAGTGTAGGACAAAAGATAATGCTTCAATGTTTGTGCCACCCAAGTCAGGGCGCAACATGTCCTCTCAAGCAGAGTGTACTTAACCTCATAGGGAGTGAAATTTTTACTGAGATGATAGATTGCTTGCTCCTTCTTTCCCATGATGTCATGTTAACCCAATACACAACCAAAAGAATTATCCAAGACTGTCAAGTAGAGAATTAAAGGTATCCCAGGCTCTGGTGGGACTAGCACATGTGGGTTTGATAGGTACCTCTTAATCTTATCAAATGCTTCTTGACGCTCGTCAGTCCACTTGACTGCAACATTCTTCTTCAGTAGCTTAAAGATGGGCTCACAGGTTGTCGTGAGCTGAGCAATAAACCTGCTGATGTAATTTAACCTTCCAAGCAAACTCATCACTTCAATTTTGTTCTTTGTCAGCGGTAACTCTTGGATGGCTTTGATCTTTGACGTATCCAACTCAATATCGCGTCTACTAACCATGAATCCTAGCAGTTTCCCAGAGGGGACACCAAATGCACATTTCGTTGGATTGAGCTTGAGGTTGTATCTGCGGAGCCTTTGGAAAAACTTCCTCAAGTCCTTGACATGGTCATACTGCTTATTTGACTTTATGATCACATCATCTACATAAACCTCAATCTTCTTATGTATCATATCATGAAATATGGTAGTCATCGTCCTCATGTAAGTTGCCCCAGCATTCTTCAAACCAAATGGCATTACCCGGTAGCAATAGGTTCTCATGGCGTGATGAACGATGTCTTTTCTGCATCTTCCTCATCCATCAAGATCTGGTGATATCCCGCGTAGCAATCCACAAAAGACCCAATTTCATGCTTGGCACAATTATCGATCAGAATGTGAATGTTCGGCAATGGAAAATCATCCTTTGGGCTCGCTTTGTTAAGATCACGGTAATCGACACATACCCTGGTTTTATCATCCTTCTTTGATACTGGCACTACATTAGCTAACCTAATGGGATATCGAGTGACCCGAATAACCTTTGCATCAAGCTGTTTTGTGATTTCTTCTTTGATCTTCACACTCATGTCAGTCTTGAACTTTCTTAACTTTTGTTGACAGGAGGGAATGCTGGATCAGTTGGCAATTTATGAACTACCAAATCAGTGCTCAAGCCTGGAATATCATCATACGACCATGCAAAGACATCTTTGTACTCAAACAATGCTTTGATTATTTCTTCCTTAACTTGTGGTTCCAGATGGACACTTATCTTGGTTTCCCTAACATTATCATTGTCTCCTAAATTGATTGCTTCAGTTTCATTCAAATTAGGCTTTGTTTTTTTTAATTGTTTTAACTCTTTACTGATTTCCTCAAATGCTGCTTCTTCATCATATTCTGTTTTATCATCATACTCTACTTCTTGGATTATTATCTCAGAATTGGATTGGCTTTTAAGACTTGGCTGAAAATTTCTCATGCATGTCATGTCATTAGAACCAGCATAAAAAGAACTGTACAAAACAAAATGAAACCCTATTAGTAATAACAGAGCCCAGAAAGTTGTTTTTTATTGAAAATAAAAGGATAGAAGGGTTTGAACATCAAAACAAGTGAAAAATAAAAATTTGGATTACAACTCTGGAATAACCCAAATAATATAAAGGAAAACAAAGCAAACTACCAAAACTCCTCCCGGGTGGGGAGAAGAGTAGCTTCCCAATTGCTAAGCTTCACATTTGGCCCAATGAGCTGCACATCTGCATTACTAGAACTTTCCTCAATTTCTACCATATTAACCTCATCGAACAGACTCTGGAACCTCTTGATCATCTCTTCATCAACATCGACTATAGGTTTCAAAATTAATGATATTGGACGTTTTGCGGCTCCTGGCTTGACAAAAGACTTGGAGATGTATGGAATAGGTTTGGGTAGCGACCATACCTTCTGTTTCTGTTTTTTAGCCATTTTCACGTCCCTCTCCTTAGGCGTGAATCCCAAACCAAATGTGCCAAAATTTTCACGTGGGCACACTGGATGCACAATACCCTATAGAGATGAACCCAAACCTTTACCCAGCATAAAACCATTCTTCAACATTTCATTTGCAACCATGACGGATGCTGAGGATAGCCCCAAACCTGGAATGCATTAACCTTGAGAAATCTTCTCAACAGACATTGTTTCGAATGTTTGGTAGGCCCAAGGTCCTTTATCATCTTCAGCTTCAATAAAGGGAATAGACGGGTCATTATAAGAAGATATGTCCTCATCACCATACATTATTAGTTCTTGTCCGTCTTATTCGAACTTTACCATTTGATGCAGAGAAGACGGGACTGCCTTAGCCATGTGTATCCAAGGTCTGCCCAACAACGAATTGTAGGAGACAACCACATTTAACACTTGAAACTCTATAGTGAACTTGACTGGCCCTATTGACAATTCGATCATTATATCACCGACAGAATCTTTTCCTCCCCCATCAAAGCCTCGAACACATACATTGTTCATGTGGATTCTTTCAGTACCGATTTTTAACTTTTGTAAAGTAGACAAAGGACAAATATTTGCACTAGAACTATTATCAACCAGTACCCTCAAGCCAACTAACTCCTCGCACTTCACCGTGAGATAAAGAGCTCGGTTATGTTTTGTACCCTCCACAAGAAGTTCATCATATGAGAAGGAGATCCTATTTGCTTCGAAGATCTTGTTATCAATCTTTTCCGAGTGATTCACTGTGATCTTATCATGAACATGTGCCTCATTCAAAATCTTCATTAGGGCTTTGAAGTGGTCATCTAAATGTATCAGTAAAGACAAAAGAGATATCTGAGCTGGTTTTTTCCTTAATTGCTCCACAATGGAATAGTCTTGCACTTTCATCTTTTTCAGGAACTCTTCAACCTCTTCTTCGATGATCGGTTTCTTTACTGGCATTTGACTATCCTTGAACGGCTTGACCTTCCTTAATTCTTCCATGGTAAAACACCTCCCAGAACGAGTCAGTCCTTTAGTTTCATTGACTTCTTCACCTACTTCTTCCCCTTTATATGTTACTATCACCCACTTGTAATTCCATGGGAGAACCTTTGTATCAACCATTGGCAACTAGGTCACTAGTTTAATAACAACAGGGGTAATACGGTCCCCTTCCACGACTATGATAGGCTTTTTTGGATCCTTGGCATGACCACCATTGGCTTTTCTTGACTTGCTCCTATATCATTCGAAAGCCCTTTCACTACCAACACATGTGGCTTCACGTTGAGCATGCTTAACTTCTCCGTCACCCCTTCAACTGTTGAGGGAGTCACTTTTGTAGAATCTAGAGCCTTAACTGGATTACTTTTACTAGCATGAATCATCATGATGAACTTAGAAGAAATCTTGGGTTCTCCATCTTTACGCACTATTTCGATCATATGTGTCTCTGCATGGGCTAGTAAAGGACTTTGGCTGATATTTGGCACTTCCGAGCTCTAGACTACAATTTGATTTATATCAATAAGCTCTTGGATTGCTCTCTTTAAATGCCAACACTTCTCTATGTCGTGCCCTGGGGCATCAAAACAGTATGCGCATCTGAGTGAATAATCAAGGTTCTTTGGAGGGGGATTTGGTATCTTTGACTCAATCGACCTCAAGACGTCTAACTGCCTCAACCTTTGAAACAAACTGGTATAGGACTCTCCAAGCAGCGTGAAAGTTTGTTTCTATTGCTGCGTTTCTCTTCTATAATCTGGCCTTGACCGAAAGCTTGGACCAGTAGGGTTTCGATATGGTTGTGAGGGTGGATAAGGGTTTTATGGAGTTGGAGCATGCCATTGCGGATAAAGAGGGGGTTGAGCATATGACTAAGCATGGTGGACATGATATTGGTGTGGTCTGACTGAGTATTGAGGTTCTTGTGGTGGGAAATAATGTTGGGGTGGATTATATGGAGCTTAAGTATAGGCTCAAGGTTGGGATCGAGGCTGAGTGTACTGGTGAGGTGAAACCCTTGGTCCATGCCATGGTTTAAATTCAACCATAGAGACATCATCCTTTTGCTTCTTCCCCGACAAACTTCCTGTGCCATTCTGGATTGCCTGCGTAGTTGCTTTTATGGCAGAACAGCTTATGATCTTACTTGACTTTAGTCCTTCTTCCACCATCTCTCCCATCTTTACCATATCATTAAAAGGTTTTCCTATGGCTAATATCAAGTGGACAAAGTAAATAGGCTCTTGTGCCTGAAGAAAGTACTTGACCATTTCGTCTTCTTCCATCTGATGATTGACCCGGGTGGCTTGTTCCCTCCATCTGAGTCCGTATTCCCTAAAGCTTTCATTAGACTTCTTTTCTATCTTGGTTAATGATAGGCAATCCGGGACAATATCGATATTATACTAAAAATGTCGAGCAAAGTCTTGAGCCATATCGTCCCATGTATACCACCTGCTAGCATCTTGATGTGTATACCAATCGAGGGCTGCCCCATTCAAACTCTGACTAAAATAGGCCATTAAAAGCTCATCCTTCCTACCAGCACCTCTCATCTTACTGCAATAACTTCTCAAATAGGCCACGGGATCTCCATGTCCATCATACAAATCAAATTTTGGCATCTTGAACCCAGCGGGCAGTTGGACATCAAGGAACAAGCACAAGTCCTTGTAAGGCACACTTACTTGGTTTCCTATCCCTTGCATGTTCCTTAAAGACTGCTCTAAAGTCTTCACCTTCCTGAATATGTCATCTTTCTCCACATTCTTAGTGGGCTTCTCAATTTCAACAGGAGGCTTAAAGTGATGGGTATAGCTATAAGGATCCGAGACCTTGAAATTGGTTCAGAAGCATAGGATTGGGGATCAGGGATTTTGAATGTGGGTTCACTAGAAGATCGATGGATAGCAGCTTGTGGAGGGGCTACAAGAACATGAGTGGATTTTGGAGTGGGATATGAGGTTGTTTTGGCTGGTGGAGCAGGGAAAGGTTGGGAAGAGGTGCTAGTGTAGTTATGATAAGGGGTAAAGCCTGGAGCATATTGTGGGGAAAAATCAATAGTGGTGGGATTCTGGCCTTGTGATAGTGGTGGGATGGTAATAGGGTTTTCAGTGTAGTTAGTGGGAAATGAGGGCGGAGGATGCCTACTGATCCAAGCTTGATACATATCTGACATCTGCTGTTTCAACCTTTGAACCTCTTCATTCAACTTAGATTCTGATTCCACAATCTCTCTTGATGGATCAACAACACCTGTATCCAATTCTTTGCTAGTCATGATTGTCTTGCTCTTTGACCTAGTGTTGTATGGATGACTTGCCAGAGTGCCAACAAACTAACCACCTTCCTGAAGTTGATAGTGAAACAAAGCCAAAAGGAGCAAAACAAAGCCAACATGTTAGTGTTAGGGCATTTATTAGATAATAATATCACATTATGTGCAATGCACCTAGCAACAATTAACGGTTCTAAAATGGCTTTGAGGGTCATAAGGTCATATGGCATCATCCCAATTTGCTCATTTCAATTTTCTCCACCCTTTTCTTTTGCTTAATCACTCTTTCCCCGCACCCCACAAATCCGTCTCTTTTTCTTTAACTTCAAAAATGATTCGATCGAACCTGATATAGGTTGCATATGTATTCATGTTCCACATGAATCAGACCAAGCGTAGTTCCAGAAAATTGGTGAAAAGTTAAACTAAATAAAAATCTTTTTGGAATTTTCATTTAATTTTTTTTCGGTTTTCAAAATACAAAATGGGAAGTACGATAATATAAGACTATCAGACTCGACTACACTACGACAGACTTTGACACTATCTACAGGACTCAGTACTACAAGACTAGAAGATAACGACAACATAAACAAACTGAAAACATATAAAAAGAATCCTCAAGTAGCTCCTGGATATGATGCCCCCCGCTTGGGATGATCCTGGGTTGTCCATCATGCTCAAACTTTGCAACATGCCTTGTAAAGATACACCGATGCTAGGAATAAAGACCCTAGGGTGTGCCCCCGCCTCCTGAAGGCTGACCCTAAACAAATACTAGCTATGCTGCTCCACGTTTGCTGCCAATCCCGCTAATTGAGACCTTATCAACTCAAGCTTACCCCAAGGATCCTGATCCGAAGTCTCCTCAAAATCATCTGTCTGAACTGCCCAATCCCTAACTTGTGCCGGCAATGGGGTGCTGACCCCTGGTGGGATGGACTGCAACCAAATCAAATACTTATGAGTATACTCAGACCGGCCAATGTCTTCTACTAATGTATTTTTCTTCATCCTCTTTGCATTGTTCTAGTATTGCACGTACTTGATTTCGTCAAGCGCATTTCTGCTAAAATTCATGATGTGCCTCTGAAGATTCAGAGTTGGCTGCTCCTCTTGTATCCTACCCAACTGTCGCATCACCCTAATGGAAGTGTACAACCTGGCACACTTAAGTCCTATCAACACCAAGAAAGGCTGAATGCGACATCCTACCAAAATCTCATCTAAAGGTAGCCAAAGGTAAGCCCACAAAACATTCCCATTTGTCCTCAAACCAAGGAACTCAATCAAAGCTATGATGCCTACTGGGTATGTAAACTTAGGAGATTTCATCCTACGCTCAATGCATTCCACTCGATTCCTCAAGGCACGGTCGATGGGACAAAATAAGGAAGCGGTGTGTAAATGCTCCATCATCTACAATTGCAGCAAAAGGTTACTTCCCTCAAAATACCTGACACCTCCCCTAACCTCACTCAGGGCTTGATACAACTCTGCTAAGATCATTGGCACAACGGTAATGGTTCTGTGTTGCTTCTCATGAAATAGTGCCATCACCACTGATTGTAGACGGGTGCTAATATGCCTCTCATCTAAAGGAAACACCAATAATCCCAACAAAGCAAGGCCGAAAGCTTTGAGTCGGCGTCTTTTCCACTTTGCCTTGGTTATGCAAAACTCATCCCAAAAGACGTCAAAACCATCATGTGGTCCAAATCTAGCAAACAAATAATACAAGGATATCCAGGACTGCTCGAGGCATCCTAAATGCTTATTGTCTTTCAAGCCCAAGTCGCTGAGAAATCTCGTCCTAGAGTGATCTTGAGGAAGTATCATGTCTTTACCTATGTAGCTTAGGCGAGTGAGACCAGACATTTCTGTCAAGGTAGGAGTCATCTCACACTCCCCAAATCTGAAAACCATGTTTTGTGGGTCCCAATAGGTCAATATCGCCTTCACTAAATCCGGGCGAGGTGTGATATCAAGAAGCGAAATGAGGGTGCCCAACTTATTCATTAGCTCGTGTTGTTCTAACAATAAAATATTTTCCACCACCTGACCAACTTCCTCAGAATTTTCACTGCCATCAACACTTTGGATTGAATTAGTGGGTTCATACCTAAATGAAGAAAACACAGTTAGTGACTCAAGACACTATGTGATGTCACAACACTTCCTAGTGGACAAATGCAAGACACGATTGGACTAATTTTTACAAAATGTCCTAAGTAGCCGAGGGTGGCTATTAATGCAAACTCGACAAAGTGGACCCCCTAATGCCTGAAAAATACCCCATTTACAGCTTACACAGCTTCAAAATCCCAACAATCATGGCCTTAAAAATTACTTTGCAGAAATGACCTATTTTGCAAAAGCGACCGATATGGCCAAATGTGGCTAGGGACGCAAACACGACAAGAACGAGCCTTAAAGGAATGGGACACTTAGTTGTATACTAAAATTCTAAGACATGGATCACTGAACCACTTTCGCGAAAATGATCCCATTTTGCAAGAATGGCCGATGTGGTCAAAGTGGCTAGACATGCAAGATTTGGCTACGACTCCTGAAGCCAAGAATCTAAGCCTCACTAGGAAGACCCAACCCTATGTGAGTTTACTAGGTATCGCGCCCCGAAAGACGAGAATCAGGTATGCGTAGTTCGGGAAGATGGGACATGGGAGAAAGCTTTTAAAAAAATGTAACTAATTTGGAAAAACTATATTTTTGTCTTTTTGAAAAAATGATGAAATGTGAAATCTTTTTGGATTTTTTTTCCTTTTTTGATTTTTGGAAAATGATGGGAAAGTGCAAAGTCTTTTTGGATTTTTCATTTTTCGTATTTTTGGCTTTTTTTCTTGAAAAAGTTGTATAAGAAGAAAAATAATTGTGTCCTACTTGCTTCATTTTATACCTCGCCCTCTTTCCCAAATATCAGTCCTCCAAATGACCTTTCTGCTCTCAAAGATGCAACATGTATCACATAGGGATGATTGAATGTCCTTTTGGGCCATGGGCCAGTTTTGACATAATTTGGATAGGCCTCCTATAAAGGAACACGGTGCCTAGGACCAGCCCTGCTAGGTAAAAGACATAATGCGAATAAGCATGATCTAAAGGCTGACCTACGTTTGGGATTCACTAACAAGGCAATTCAGAGGAGCGTATGGTCGATGGTGGCTGCTCAAGCTTTCCACCCACTCCATACATCTGACGCCCCCTCCTAAAATAAGGGTGACTCAACAAAGAGTTCGTGTACGCGACGCATACTCCGATACTTGTTGCAGAAAGAATTAACTCGAGGTTATGTAAACGATGACAATTATAAAGTAGTAACACATAAAGAAAAAAAACTGTAAACACACAAACAACTAGTAAATAATAAAACAACACAAAAATAAAAATCAATTACTAAAAAAATAAATAAAAACCTCAACCAAATATTCTAAAAAGCCAAGAAGATCACAATATCAGCTCGAACCTGCAAAGTTCCCTAGCAGAGTCGCCAGAGATGTCACACCCCTTTTTTTAAACTACTCACTAACCCTTCTTAAAATTATAAAAAAAAGGATTTAGTAAAGCTCAAAAGGGTTTTCAATTAAAAAGTGACAAAATTGTGTTCAAAAGGAAATAACTCAGAGTCGCCACCTGACATTGGTTTCGGTGTGCCAGGTCACGATTTTTAAAAATGATTTTCCTTTTAAAATACTTTGGACTCCAAATTAAGTCAGAGCCAGAGATTCGGGTATGGGGGTTCATTTGACTCGGGGAGAAGGTGTAAGGCACTCCATAAGTCCTGTAACTAGTACGGTTGTATACTTGATCTAGTCGGCTTTTGAAATATTCAAGTTGAGGTAAAATCACAGGAAAAAAAATAAACACAAAAGAGGCTAAAGATCGTCCCCACCTAAATGAACGAAAATTAAAAGAAGGAAAATTAAAGTTCCAAATTACAGAATACTGCAGGGCATTCCCCGGAATAAAATATGTACAAATCTTTTGGGGCATTCCCCGGATAAATTTAACAAAAAGGGGCGACCTCTCACCTCAAAATAAATTAGAACACGAACGTCCTAAAAGTTGCCTAACCAAATGTGGTCGGCCTAAGCATGCTCCTAGCGAACAATGTGACAAAATAAAGTGAATAAAAGGAAACTAAATAAAAGAAAAATTCATCACCTACTCACTTTCTTTTGATTCATTCACATAACCTAACCTAACTCCTATAACATTTGAACATGATCTAATTTTTAAGGACTGGTTGTACCCGTTTCCCACGACCCATTTCAAGCAACTGATCCAAACAAAATAAAGACGATAACACATCCAACAGATAACTATCCAAAGGCACCTGATGTCAATAAACTCGTAAACAAACATAACAAAATGAATAAAAGAAAGCAAAAATAGGAAAGATATGGGCTAACATTACGATAAAACCATGACGTCACCTGTACCCCCTCCCCCCATTTTCTATCTGCTGCAAAGTTCTAGCATTTATAAATGAGAATCTAGTAATGCAAACTAGGTTGAGCAATATTAGAACACACATCCAAAATATTTGATTGATTAAATTATGGAAGAAAACAATAACGCATATATCTCAAAGTGAACAAGTGATTTCTCTTGATTAACAATCTAAGTGACTAAAGAAAACTCCCTTGAAATTCATCACATATTTGAGCCAAGTGAAAAGAAAGAATAAGCCAACAAATACAAATCGATTTCGGATAAAATTTCCAACATGCTAGTATACTACTCTTAACAGATATAATATGGAACCAGTGAGGAATTTGAAGGCTAAAGATATTTTAGTTAAACAATAGGCAGATAAACTTTTAGAGAAAAAAGGAAACTACAATACAAGTATTGACTTAAACAAAAGCAAACCTACTGTATATAAACTTCATACTTCAATTATTGAGTCATCCACTACCATATTCCTCTTAACATTAAATTTACTAAGCTTCATAGAAAATTTTAACAATTTAATCATAGGTGAAAGCAATGACCATTCGACTCCAAATTGAACACACGTTGTTACATTACTTCAAACTAGAAACTTTTATGGAAAGGCTCTACAGGTTCTTGTTCAAAAATGCTAAAGGAAAAAGGCACATGAACAATCACAAAGGCAAAGGTGCAAATACCTTAAACTAAACTATAACGGGAGTGTTGCTAGGAGATATGACTTAAACAAACACACTCAACATAACATAAACCAAGTCAAGAAGAAATTAAACAAAGTCTCAGAAATCACTAATGACTTAGTCCAGACAACAATTAATTTGTTCCACACCTGTTCAAACAAAGGAAAAAAAATTAAAATGAACCTGTTGGCCGAAATTCTTTTTAATGACAGTAGAGGAATCAGCAGATACAGTGTTTTACTCCAAAATTCAAACCGAGAACAGCAACACAATCGAGCAGAAACCGCGAGCCAAACCACGAACCTCGAATGAAAACTCGAATCGGCACCGGAATTTCGAATCCAAACTCGAACTTCAATCAAATTCTATCTTTGAAAGCGAAAATTGAAATTGGAAAGAAGAAGAAACATATTTTTTTTTTGTATTTTTCTGAGATTTAAATTAAACTAAAAATCTGAAAAAAATGAAATCCGAAGATGAAAAGGGCTAAACTGAAATTTGTTTCGTTTGTATTTTTCCGATTGTTCCAAGAAGACAAAAATCAGAGAAGAAGATTGATGACTTCTCAAACCCTCCTTTTTTTCTTCTCTATCTTTCTCTGTGACCTCTCTTTATTGTGCCCCAAATAATGCTTAACTTTTCTATTGTCTTCCACTCACTCTCTCTTTTTTCCAAAAATCCTCCCTTCCTCTCAAAGTCTTATCCCTATTATCTATTCTTCTTGCTTGGAGGAAGTTACAAGAAATTCAAAAAGATGTGTGGTCCCCCCTAATGTGCATTGAATTCAAAACTGAAGAAGCTTCTTGAATGTATGAATTAAGGGAATTAAATGTAGTAAATATTAATTGTGGGGGCCACGTGATATTTTCCTTGCTTTCCTTTGCTTTTGGCCTTTCCCGTTCTTTTTTTTTGGTTGGAAAGATAGACAATATTATAGCATACTAAAAAAATACAACGTATTAGGTTCTTGGATACATACAGGGCATCCGTTGTACAAAGATAGAGCTAGGTGCTTAGTCTCTCACTTGGGAAACAATACTAGTAGTAGAAGTAGTAGCTACTAAAGAGTTTCTACTATTACACATAATAGATAAGCTAGATAAACTAGAGAAAAATTGTGTAACATTCCTACTAAATTTCCTAATCATCCTGCTGTGGAGTGTGCCCTGGTGATCTTGTTCATAACAAGACATAGCAAAAGGAGGTGGTGTCCCAAAAAGTAGGCAGTGCTCCGGTGCGTGTGTTGCTTCATATCTAGCTAACCTATCTGCTACACAATTCTGCTCTCTGTAGATAGCTTGAACTGATGGACTACTCAGTTGTTGAAGCAATGACCTGCAATCAGTAATGATATTAGTAAATTTCATTGTAGGTGCTCTGAACATACCGAATATTGCTTGTGCATCTGTCTCAATGATGAGTGGTGTGAGCTGTTGTTGGACAGCAATTTGTAATCCTTTGAGGAGTGCAAGAAGTTCTATTTGTATAGTGGGGCCTGCTTTCACGGATCTTGCAAAGCCTATAATCTAATTGCTTTGGTGGTTGCGTAAAATTCCGCCAATACCATAGGTACTTTGAGCCGGGGAGCAAGATCCATCAATATTTAACTTGTAAAAAGTCTGATTTGGTGGATGCCATTTGATATAGATAGGGGACTTTGGATTTTTCTTAAGTGAATGAACAATTAAAAAGTAATATTCAGCCACCCTTGATAACAGTGAAAGCATATGTAAATCTATTTTTTGATGATCATAAATAAATTTATTTCTTTTAATCCAAATTTCCCATAATGCAAAAGGAATCATAGTGGTATAAGGAATTTTGTGGGGTGTCAAAACCAGTGGGGTAAGTATAAGCTTGTACAACCAATTCATAATATCATGTTGGGGTAGTGAGAAGGTGTTAGTGGGAGGTTGTACCCTAAGGGATTTCCAAAGATGTAGGGCATTAGGACAATATTGAAATAAATGACTAATTGTTTCAGTGTCTTTATGACACTGTGGACATGTTGCTGAACTGGTAATACCTAGTCGTGTAAGGTATACAGCTATTGGGAGTCTGTCATGGAAAATTAACCAAAGGAAAAAAGGATATTTTAGAAGGAATTGGAAGTTTCCAAATCCACTTGTACGAGGTGGTTATGCATGTACCATTAGGTGTATTAGTGGTGCTAAGATACTTGTACATTGAGTTAACTGAGAAGATACCATTCTCTGTTAGATCCCAGTAAATTTTGTCATAGGTAGTGGAGACAATTGACATATAAATATTATTAATTAGGAAAATTATATGCGGGGGTAAGTCGAAAGGTATGTTATCTAGGTGCCATCTATTATTGTAATAATAATTAGAAACCAATTTATTCTCCTCAAATTAAGGCATAGGTCCATAAATGTAGTTTCTAATGATTAGATTATGTTTGAGCCATGGGTCATTCCAGAACCTAACATATTGTCCTGTTGTAATATTCCATTTATAACCTAACTTGCAATAGGTCCAACCGTTAATCATATTACGCCAAGTATTAGAACATTTATATTTTATTAAAGATTGCGGCCGTGCATAATTATGTAAAAGGACTTTTGCCCACAACTGTTTTGGATGATTGAACATTCGCCATGCAAGGCTTGCATGGAGTGATTGGTTTTTTTTACAGAGATTTTGTATACCTAAACCCCCGAGTTCCAAAGGTTGCGTAATTGTAGACCATTTTATGAGATGTAGTTTTTTCTTTTGAGGAGTTGTGCCCCATAGAAAATTCTGTTGATACCGATTAAGGTGGCTTAATATATAAGTAGGATTTTTATATATTTGCATCAAGTGATTAGGAAGGTGATTGAGGGTAGATTTGATTAAAGTTAGTCTTCCCGCTCGAGATAGAAAATTAGTTTTCCAGCCTGCCAATTTTGTTTTAAAGTTATCAAGTAAGAATTGATAGTCATTTTTGGAAGACTTAGTTGTAAAAATAGGGAACCCCAAATACTTTCCAAAACTTCGCCCTTCCTTCATGCTAAAAAGTTGAAGAATAATATTCTTAGTAATTGGTTGACAATTCTTTGAAAAGTAAATATTTGATTTATCAAAGTTTATAGATTGGCCAGACTGGTGAGTAAACTGTGTAATAGTATTAACCATTGATTGACACGTACTAGCTTTAATTTGTGAGGTGAGGAAATATCGTCTGCGAAGAATAAATGAGATAATTGTGGGCCATTTTTTGATAAAGAAATTGGTTTCCATGCCTGGTAGTTAACTGCATTATTTATTTTCCTGGACAACATTTCGAGATATAGGATGAACAGATAAGGTGACAGAGGATCACCCTGTCTAATGCCTCTTGTGGGTTTAAAAGAATCAGTTGAACTACCATTAATTAAACTAGAGGTTGTAGTGGTGGTAATACAAGAAATGATTAATTTAGTAAATTTATCAGGGAAATTTAGACTTAATAAAGTATTACGAATGAAGGACCATTCTAATTTATCAAACGCTTTTTCTAGATCTATCTTAAGAAGCATACTGAGATTGTTACCCTTCATTTTTTGAAATTTATTAATAATTTCTTGTACTATGATAGCATTATCTGTAGCTCTTTTGTGTTGTTGAAAACTAGATTGTATGGGATGGATAATATGTTCCAGTATTTGCTTTAATCTGTTGACTAAAATTTTTGTAATAATTTTGTAAATTGTATTACAAAGACTAATAGGTCTATATTGAGCAATTGTGGATGCGTTGGTATTTTTGGGAATAAGACAGATAAAAGTAGAATTTATTTTTGGGTCAATTTCATAGTTAGTGAAGACCTTATGACAGAAATATTTAACAGAGTCCCCTATAGTGTCCCAGTAATTTTGGTAAAAAAGAGGGTGAAGGTCATCTAGTCCAGGTGCTTTCATAGGTTTGAATGATTTAATAACATTAAGAATTTCAAAGTCCTGTAAAGGTTGTGTGAGGGATGTTTGATCAGCATGTGTTAGGATGTTTGAAGGAAAAAGTTTTGTTTTTGAAATTGAAATTGTTTTTTGTGTGGTAAATAAATTTTGATAATAAAGGGCAATGTTATCAAGTATTTGGGTGGGATTCGTTATCCAATTTCCCCCTGATCTTGAATAGTCGTTATTCTATTATGTCTTCTACGATTAATAGTACTTAGGTGGAAAAAATTAGTATTGGCATCCCCATTATTGTCACAACCCAATCCCCGAACCCGATCGTGATGACGCCTCTCGTGAAGACAAGGACAGCCAGACCAAAATGGAACATCTCTTTTAAACAATTAATCATCATAACAGTAATAACATGTAATATGATACTCATAAATTACGGAAATTTTAACGTTAACAACAGCAGGAACCATCCCGACACAGCCCAAACCAGGGTGTCACAAGTCACGAGCATCTATAAGAATGAAATTTCCACTTTACAGTCTAGAAATACACTGAACAAGAATAATGAATAACATAGAAAGACAGTGGTGCTGCGAACGCTGGCAGTCACCTCGCTAAAACCTCTACAACTCTGCTTCCACACAGCCAATACCCGCTACCGGGTGAATAAATACCTGCAACTGCATGCGAGGTGCAGGGAGTAATGTGAGTACTCCAACCCAGTAAATAATAACAATAAATAATGGCTGACAGTATGAAATCACGTAAAGGCACTAAGCAGTTCTATACCAAAACAGTAAAATCGTTTAAGCAGCAGTGAATGAGGAAATCATGTGAAATTCTTTAAACCAGGTAAAACAGATATAATCAGTATAAATCAGCTCCTCAAGCATTTCAGTTCATTTATTCGTTCTTATCCTCAGTTCTCAATTCATATACTTCTCACGATAACCGAATCAATAAATATATATGCCGTTGCGGCGTGCAGCCCGATCCGTATATCGATGTGGCGTACAGCCCGATCCATAATAATAATAGTCGACTGCGCTCACTAGGGGTGTGCAGACTCCGGAGGGGCTCCTTCAGTCCAAGCGCTATATAATTGTTGTGGTGTGCAACCCGATCCATATAAGTAATTGTTGCGGCGTGCAGTCCGATCCATAATATGTATAATATATATATATGCTGCGGCGCGCATCCCGAACCATATCATATAAAATATATATCTGTTGCGGCGCTCAGCCCGATCCATATCATATAAAATATCCTCACTATTGGGTCCTCGACCCCTCTCAGTCATTTAAAAATCACAGCCTCTCGGGCATAATGTACGGTCGGGATCTCAGCCCTCATATCTCTTTCTATTTATGATTAACATTTCAAAAATCTGGTTCATATCATTCTTAAGCAATTGGAAACATGACTGAGGATATAAATTTTTAACAAAATAAGTGAGGTAAACCAGTCAAAAATCCCCTAAGGGTTCTACAGGTCGGCACAAGGCCCCAAGCATGGCAACTAGCCCAATTCACAATAATAACGTATATGTCTCAATAAAAAATGTAGTAAAATATCGTTCGGGATGGACCAAGTCACAATCCCCATAGCATTGAACCTCGCGCTCGTCACACAGCGTGTATCTTAACTTAGTATAGCACTACGTTGTGCAAATCCGGAGTTTCAAACTCTTAGAACATCATTTAAAATCATTACTCACCTCGAACTGGCTAATTCTCTACCTCAGAACGCCTTTGCCCCTCGAATTGGCCTCCACGCGCGTCGAATCTATCCAAAATCAGAATGAATACGTCACAATATGCTAAATGAACAAAGCCCAAGGGAAAACATTTAAAAAAAATCAAAAATCTCGAAATTAGAAAACCTGAGCCCCAGGCCCACATCTCAAAATCGGGTAAAATTTACATTTTATGAATCCTCATACCCTTACGAGTCTAACCATACAAAAATTATCCAATTCCGATACCATTTGGTCCTTCAAATCATCATTTTACATTTTTGAAAGGTTTCACAATTTTCTTCCCAAATTCCATCTCAAATCACGAATTAAATGATGAATTCAGTGATAGATTCATGTATTCTAGCCAAATCTGAGTTAAAATCACTTACCCCGATGAATTTCTTGAAAAACCTTCGAAAAATCGTCAAAATCCGAGCTCTCTAGGTCAAAATATTAAATAAAACCCAAAACCTCGTATTTATAGGTACCCCTCAGGTATCAGCTACCGCGGGCCGCACCAAAACTCATGCGGTCCGCGCAAGCCAGTGCGGTCCGCGCAAAGGCAACGTGCGGCCGCACAGGCCTCCCTCTGCAGTGACAGGTTTTAGTATTTTGGCCATAACTTTTGCTATGGATGTCCAAATTGCAATATCTTTACCTTTCTGGAAACTAGACACGAAGATCTACAACTTTCGGTTTTTAATCACCTCAAAATACTTTGTGGATCAAAAGATATGAACTTCCGAAATAGGACCAGCGGAATGTTCTTCACCGCGGCCTCGCCCCACTTTGTGCGGTCCGCGCGACGCCTACCGCGGCCGTGCTCGTGTTTTTGCGGTCCGCACAGCACTCACCGTGGGTGCACTCATGTTTGTGCGGTCCGCATGGGTGAGTTCTGGGGCCTGCAACCCTTGTAGACCTGCTAAGCTATGATTTTTGCACTAAAAACATCCCGGAACCTACCCGGAACTCCCGGAACTTCAAACCAATTATACCAACACATCTCATGACATCGTTCAAACTTGATCAAAACTTCGGAACGCTCACAACAATATCAAATCACCTATTTAACATAGGATTCAGGCCTAAGAACTCCAAGAACTCTTAAATTATGCTTTCGATCAAAAGGTCTATCAAATCTCGTCCGAATGACCTTAAATTTTGCACACACATCCCAAATGACACAATGAGGCTGCTGCAACTCTCGGAATTCCATTCCGACCCCTATATCAAAATCTCGTATATCAACCGGAATTCGCCGAAATATCAATTTCGCCAATTCAAGCCTAAATCTTCTCTACAACTCCAAAACCCATTCCGATCGTGCTCCTAAGTCACAAATCACCTCCCGAAGCTAACCAAACCATCGTAACTCACTTCCGAGCCTTCTAACACATAAGTCAATACCCAGTTGACTTTTCCAACTTAAGCCTTCTTAAAAGAGACTAAGTGTCTCATTTCTTACCAAATCCTCTCCGAACTCGAACTAATCAACTTGATCACATAAAACACGGATAACAAAGCGTAAAGAAGCTGAAAAGGTGGAAATGGAGCGGCAACTCATAAGACGACGGGTCGGGTCGTCACAATTATTAAGCCAGTCTATACGAGATTTTAGTTTCCAAAAATCTTCTTCTAACCTAAGTATTCTATTAAAATCTAACTTTACGTCATGTTCCAAATTCTGTAAGAAATGACTAGTTGGATAGTGGATAGATGAATTCCACTTAATCTGGCTAGAATCTTCCTCTTTTCCTTAAAAATGTTACCAAAGGTAAACTTATTCCATTCTTGCACTGTGGTTATAAAATTATCAATGGCGGGAAGTAGCGCCAAGTTGTCCATCCAAGCTTGTCTAACCACAGAATGAAAAGTAGGATGACTAGTCCAAATAGTCTCAAATCTAAATATTTTTTCCTAGGTAAAGGACAGTGTTGAAACTATAGTCGAATGCGACAATGATCTGAGTGTGTACGGGAAGGTGTGTAACAAGAGCGTCTGGGTATTGATTAATCCAATCATATTTAGCAACTATACGATCAATCCGTTCAAGTATGGTATACTTCTTATGTCTTCCATTAGTCCAAGTATATCGGCTACCCTTATACCCTAAATCAGTCATCTGGCAGTAATTAAGGCAGTCCAAGAACTTATGAGAACGTGAGTTATTTATAGGAAGTCCACCAAATTTATCAGTAGCATGTGTTATTTCATTAAAGTCTCCTTTAATAATCCAAGGTCCTTTATAACTATCATATACATATATGAGAGTTTCCCATAACGATTTTCTATTAACTAATTCATTACTAGCATAGA
The DNA here is from genome assembly GCF_000715075.1 of Nicotiana tabacum. NCBI lineage: Eukaryota > Viridiplantae > Streptophyta > Magnoliopsida > Solanales > Solanaceae > Nicotiana > Nicotiana tabacum. The sequence continues at coordinate 112,493,345 of NC_134099.1, read as the reverse complement.
TGGCAGTGAATAAAAACTTAAAAGGCAAGGGTTTCACCTGGACATGGCAGTGTATTTCCTGTGCAGTGGTGGCTACTGGCTCAACAACTAGAACACTTGATAACCACAAGATTGAAATTCCTCCAGAATAGCCTGTTGCAGCAACCTCAATCATACCATCAAAGTTAAAATCTTCCTTCATACTTTGGTGAGTTTGGCAGTGTGTTTCTAAGAGAACAACTAAAACTGGCATATTATAGTCAAGTAAAAACCTAAAGTTACGTCTAAACTCAATGGAAAGGGCTCCTCTACAATTCCAAATGATGAAATTCATATGATTGTTGGCTTGTTCAGTTGTTGGGCTTCTCCATCTACTCGTCCAGTTTCTCTTGCTCTCTCCTGGATGTAGGCAAAAAGTGGGTAGTAGAAGTATCGCATATTTCCCCACCTCTGGGTTTGTGGTGGGCCTTAGACGAATGGATACTCTCATTAGATTTGGAGGAAACCTTACGAATATTTTTCTTTCGTATTCCTCCTTCTGCACAAATACCTTTATTCCATCGAGCCATGCATGTATTGGACGAGTTTCCCTATTGTATGTGACTGCTGCTTCAAGTTCTTCCTGGAAATTCTCGTCTTGTTCTTCTTGATTGGGATTGTATGGTGGTGAGTTGGTTGGTGTTAGTGGAGTTGGTGGTTCCAAGAAAGGGAGAAGTGGTTGTGGATTCGTATAGGGCTGAATCCAAGGTGTCACTAGGGTCGGGGTGGATAAAACGGCATGCAAATGAGATGAGGATATAGGTAAGTAGGATCCTAAACTGGGGTTGGAAGATTGAGAGGTTGATATGGCGAGAGGTGTGGTGCTTGCATCATTGACCAATGATATCTTGCGAATAGTTCCGTCCCTAGTTGCACTCCTTCCGCTATTATTTGAGCAAGGTCGCGTGGATTGTTGATTAGGATTGTCACTTCTTGGTTATTGACTTCCATGGTGAAAGTTAGGGCATTATTTTGAAGCCCCATCTCTAGCCAAGATGTAAGAGTTAACGGTGCTTGGGGTGATTGAGTTGTGTAAATTATCGTATTGGGCTCCATTATCAAGTGGGATGGAGGAAATGAGATTGGATTCTGAGAGTGATGTAGCCGATGTATATTCTGGAGTTGGGGGTGGGGTTGTGACCTTCTTAGATAAATGACGTTGTTGGCAAGCATTGTATAACTTAGTGGAAATTGTTGAATGAGTGATTGATGGGGATAAGACCGAGTTGGAAGATGAAATTGCAACATGCAAAATAGGAGGATGAGTGTGAGTGGGGGATATTGGCGGTTTGATTAATGGAGTTGGAGTTTGTGTGTTTGAAGAAGAATGAGATATGGTAGTGAAGATATCATGATGATGTTTCTGCATAGAAGGTAGAATAGGGTTTGAAGAGGTCGAAGAAGGAGAGTTAATTAGTGTTTTGTTTTTCTCGTGTGTTGTTTGTGTATGTTAGTGCAGGCTATTAATTGTTGCTGACTGTATGGTGTGTGAAGCAGAGGTTGTGTCTTGCATATGAGAGAGTTGGTCGTGTCTTATTGCATGCATGTTAATAGGTTGTGGTGGAGATAGGAGCAATTGTGATTGGGCCGAGTTTGTAGTGAAGTTTAGGTGTGCTTGAGTATTAATTTGTTTGTGTGAAGAATTGGTTAATTACGGATTAATGGAATTATCGGTCATGTTGTCTTCAACAACCAATGGATTAAAAGGATTAGCAGAATTATTATGAAGAATTTCTTCCCCAGATGCATCTTGTTTTATGTGAGCATTAGACGAGTATTTAACATTATTAAGAGATAATTTAGTAAAAGGAAGAGTAGCAGGAGTATTAGTCCTATCCATAGGCATACCTGATTGGCGGGTATTCCCTTTGGTGTGGGTAAATTTCCTAGCTGAGTTAGTAGGAAACTTAACAATCTTCCATTCGTCAGTGCTTGAAACAGTGGTATTAGTAGGATTAGAATTAATGGGTTGGTTTATAGTAAAGGTCTCAGTGGGATTAGGCTTAGTATTGTAAGAACAAACTGATTGATTATGTCCCATTCGACCACACTTAATGCATAACAAATTTAGACCTTCATATAAAATAATTTATTTATGATGGCCAATAAAAATATGAGTGCATAGTGGTTGATCCAAAGGAACCTGAACACACAACCTAGCATAGCGTCCCCTTATTGTTGAAGAAGTACAATTATCAATGGCTAATAATTTCTCAATTTTATTCCCCAATTTCTGCAATATCTTGAAATCATAAAATTCAGTTGGTAACTCAGGTAGACGTGGTAACTCAGGTAGACGTAGCCAAATAACAGAGTAATTGATTTTTGTTTCAGATGCCATAAACTTTGATTCCCATTGCCGAACAGATAAGAAATGATTTAGTATAAACCAAGGACCATCTTATATAGCATGAATCTTATTTTCCTCCTTCTGGAATTTAAGCAAGTAAAAATCAGATCCTAAATCTATAAGATGTAGATTCTCAGTAGGTTTCCATAAAACATAAATTTTTTGCCTCAGTAATTGGTGCCCGATTTTTTGACCATATAACTTTATAATCATTGCATGTCGCCATGACTTATAGATTCGTTCCTTTTCTTCGAAAGAAAGTGGGATGAAGATATTTGGATCAGTTGGTGCGTCCAATTCATCATTTATAACCTGAGGAAACGAAAACGGATCATGTGAGGTAGAAGTGGGAGTTGATATGTTATGTGAAAGTAGGGTATGGAGATAAGATGTTGGAAGGATTTTGTATGGTTCTACAGCATAAATAGTCGTATCAATAATCATATTATTATATAGAGATGAGGAAGAAACAGCTTGGAAGGGTTGTAAAGATGGGGAAGATGAAAGAGTGGAGATATCCGGTGGTTTAGGTTGGATGAACGAGGGTGGTGGTAAGTTATTGTTTGAGAGCATTTTTCTATAAAAGGTATTTTAGATACCAACTTCGCCTTTCCCGTTCTGCTTTGTGCTTCGTAACTCTTTCTCAATTTTCACAGAGTAATTGTGCTCACCAAAAGGCCAAAAAGTCACAAAGTCACAACAGTTGAGACTGAAAGTCAAGCGAAGAACATAGACTCGGAAAGAAAATTGAAAGAGGATTGAAAGAAAATTTCTGGAAACAAGGCAGGTGAGAGTTTCATCGTTCAATTCCAGGAGGATAAGAATAGAAAGCCACCGTTTAGTTGGGCAAATGTCTAATAAATCCTCACCATAAAGTGTTCCTTAAATTTTTTCAAGGACAAAAGTGGTAGATCAGAATATAACTTTTTACCCTAGTTCCACCTATGCAAATAAAGTCACAGGTGTTGGGTCATAAAGTCACACGTGTTGGGCCGTTAATCTCAGTTCACTCTTCAAACAGAAGCACATGAAAAATCAATATAATTGTATTTTAACTCTTGTTTAGTTATTTTCTGCATTATTGTTTGACCTATTTGCTCTTAACGGTTAACTTTTTTCTCCATATTTTTCTTACCTTCAAGAAAATTGAAAGTTCCTAGAATGTTGTGATCACTGAAGATGCTTCTCTATTAGTTGATTATGAATAACCATAATACAAAGTTCTGCTAACTTTAGAAACTAATGAAATATACACAAGTTTTCTCTTTATGGTCTTCACAAACTGCTTTAAAGAATGAATGAAAAAGTGATTACCAGTAACAAAGTCTTTGCAATAATTTTTATATGTAAATGCTGTTACTGACAAAATTAATGCAAAAATACACTCACAATGATCTAATTAGTTTATGCACTTACAAATTTATTTTTATTTGTTCCTTTATAAATATATATTATTGTCTTGGTTGTTCTGTGAACACATGATATTACGTCGAGATAATGATGATTTTCTTTAGAAATAAAAAACAGATAATCGATGTATTTAGTATAGATTTATGGCTATTAGCAAAATCACCACTTTCGTTTCTGCAAATGTATTACACTGCTCAGTAGAAACACAAATTATTTAGCCAATTATTTTATTTTATATATTACTATTTTTATTTTCAATACATTTTAAAAAGAGTGACACACTTTATAAATGGAAATATTTTAAATCTTAAACGTCTATTTTACTCTTAGTGTTATACTTTTATACCTGTAAAATTATTATGATATATTTAAGATCACAAATTTTAAAAGAGTAACACATAATCAAAATAGGAGATTAGATTAGTTTTAATTTACAATCACTAAAAAGAAAGATCAAATTTAAGTCCGAAAAATAAGCTTGACCCTTTTTTTGTATACTGTGTATGAATTATGATATTTACTTTCAAGAAGAAAAAAGTTTTATATAACATGTATCAAAAAGTAAGTTGGACTTTGTGATAGAGTGTCACTTTCATGTGACATCAGCAACATGACCCTTTTTGGGCATTGAAAGAAGACTTAGCTATCCGTTGGATTTACGAAAGTGTACAAGTGCATTTATTGTAAAAAAGTGCAAAAGCAAGGGCAAAATGAAACTTGCAAAAAGTACTGCAAGTCTTTCCATTACAAGTACAAGAATGCGATGAGAATTATAGATAAGAATCCTGGTTTTTCAGTCAACATATCCGAAAGTCAAAAAACTTTTACCACACGACGCAATACACGTAAGCAAAGTAGAACATGAAATTCCAAAGATACCCTCGGAATAAATGTAATTTCAAGAGACACACAAGACGATGGAGAGGAGCTTGGCTTTCCTTTTGCTAAATCTACACTAAATACATCGATTATCAATTTTTTATTTCTAAAGCAAATCACCATTATCTCGACTTAATATCATGTGTTCACAGAACAACCAAGACAATAATATATATTTATAAAGGAACAAACAAAAATAAATTTGTAAGTGCATAAACTAATTAGATCCAACTTACTTTTTGACACATGTAATATACATTTATTCTTCTTGAAAGTAAATACTCCATCATACACATTATACAAAAAGGAAGCTCATTTTTCCGAACTAATTTGATATTTCTTTTATTGATTGTACTAGTCTCAGAATACGCGCGTTGCACTTGTATTTTATATCAATGAATACAAACTTTAAAGAATTACATAGATATTGTGCAAAAACGCATTTGAATTATCAACAAAAAATAAAAAATCTAAATTACTGGAAAAAATCATGAACTTTAATCACATTATCTTACTTAATAAAAGAAGATCTCTTCTTTAATAATGTCTAATTATTTGGACTTTCGGTAGGGATAGATTTAGGCTTTCACGCTATCCTTTTTTGTCACTTGTTTTAAAACGAAACTCCGTGTTTTGAGGCCTAGAAAACATCATTTAGAGTCACCTCGATTTGTGTATGCAGTCCGGGCGCGTGGCCAGAAAGCTTAAATATAATAATCTGTGAAAAATGATAAGTTTTGATTATAAAATAAGCTAAATTGACTTCGGTCAACGTTTTGGGTAAACGAACCCGGACCGGTGAAGGAAAGCCAAGCTCCTCTCCGTCGTCATGTGTGTCTCTTGGAATTAGATTTATTCCGAGGGTATCTTTGGAATTTCATGTTCTGCTTTGCTTACATGTATTGCATCGTGTGGTAAACGATTTTTGACTTTCGGCTATGTTGGCTGAAAAACCAGGGTTCTTATCTATAATTCTCATCGCATTCTTGTACTTGTAATGGAAAGACTTGCAGTACTTTTTGCAAGTTTCATTTTGCCCTTGCTTTTAAACCTTTTTACAATAAATGCACTTGTACACTTTCGTAAATCCAACGGCTAGCTAAGCCTTCTTTCAATGCCCAAAAAGTATCATAGTTGCTGATGTCACATGAAAGTGACACTCTCTCACAAACTCCAACTTACTTTTTAGTACATGTTATATAAAACTTTCTTCTTTGAAAATTTATTTCTCGGGCTCGGGATCTCGGAATTCGATTCCGGACATACGCCCAATCCCATATTTTTCTACGGACCCTCCGGGACCGTCAAATCACGGGTCCGAATCCGTTTACCCAAAACGTTGACCGAAGTCAAATTAGCTCATTTTAGAATCAAGACTTATTGTTTTTCACAGATTATCATATTTAAGCTTTCCGGCTACGCGCTCGGAGTATGCACGCAAATCGAGGTGACTCTAAATGAGGTTTTCAAGGCCTCAAAACTCGGAGTTTCGTTTTAAAACAAGTAAAAGGTCATCACAAAAAAAGATAGCGTGAAAACCTAAATCTATCCCTACCGAAAGTCCAAATAATTTGATATTATTAAAGAAGAACTCTTATTTTATTATGTAAGATAAATGTGATTAAAGTTCATGATTTTTTCCAGTAATTTAAATTTTTATTTTTTGTTGATAATTCAAACGCGTTTGTGCACAATATCTATATAATTTGCTATTGACCAAAATATTCCCCCCAAAGTATTCCCAAATCAACCAACAAAATAGAGCAAAAACGGAGAAAACTTATAGAATCCATAATGCTAGCAAGAGTCTAGGAAGCCAAAGAGGAAAGATAAATTTTTATTTCTAATGAAGTTCTGATGGTGGAACCTTGAGGAGAGAAACAAAAAGGTTTTCGTTGCTTCTGGTATCACATTAATGGAAAATAGTGTAGCAAAAATCTACATAGAGATAGAAAGATAGAAAACAGTACAATTAGATAGAGATGCAAGCAGAATAGTGAATTAAAGAGGGAAAAATTAAGTGCAAAAACCACAGAGTTCCAGAACCCCTGTTGTTGCACTTTTTACAATAAATATGCTTCTACACCTTCGTAAATGCAACAGACAAATGAGCCTTCATTCAAAGCCCAAAAAGGTCACATAGATGCTGATGTCACGTGAAGGTGACATGCTTTCTCTAACTTACTTTTAGACACATGTGATATAAATTTATTCTTCTTTAAAGTAAATACTCCATCATACACATTATACAAAAAAGGAAGCTCATTTTTCTTAATTTGATACTTATTTTGTTTATTTATTGTATATTAAAATTAATCTAATCTCCTACTTTGACTATGTGATACTTTTTTATAACTTATGATTTTAGATATATCATAATAAATTTATAACTATAAAATTATATCAGTAAGAGTAAATTAAGACGTTGAAGATTAAAATTATTTTTATATATATAATATATCATTCTTTTTACAATGTATTTAAAATAAAAATAGTGATACTAAAATGATTGGAATAATAATTTGTACTTCTATTAAGTGGTGTAATATATTTGCAGATACAAAAATAATAATTTTGCTACTAGCAATCTAAACCAAATTGCATCGATTATCTAACTTTTATTTCCAAGGCAAATTATCAGTATCTCAAGTTAATTTCACGTGTTCAAAGAACAAGCAAGATAATATTATGCTCCAAGTTAACCATCTCATTTAAACTTAATTTGTTGGCAGAGGCGGACCTAGAATTTGAAGGTCGCGAGTGCACTTTTCGATTCAACCAAAATCTACTTTATATTTAAGGTGTTAGTGCTAATATATCATTATTTTCTAGAAAATATATACATGCAAACATAGGATATTTGCCAAACTTTACAGGTACCAGTAAACCCTCTTAGTATATCATAGTTCTGCCTCTGTTTGTTGGAATTTAACATCAAGGAAAAAGAAATAAAAAGGTTACCAATATTTTATCAACTTTGTTTTTTGTTTGTTTGTCTTTGTGTGTTGTTTTTTCCTCATATTCTTATTTGAAATTTACAATAAATTTTGTTTTAGCGTAATAATAAGTGGGCTTATTTGTAGCACAAAAATTCATAAGCAACACATTTTGGTAATTTCTTAGCACGTTAAATTTAAGAATGCAAAGTCCCTAAATGTCACGACCCTAACCCCGAACCCGATCGTGATGGCGCCTCTCGTGAAGACAAGGCCAGCCAGACCAAAACAGACCACCTCTTTTAAATAGTTAAATACCATAAATAGTTCTAAAACATGATATAATAACCATAATTTGCGGAAATAACGATATCAACAGTAGAAACCATCCCGACACAGCCCAAACCAGGGTGTAACTAGTCATGAGCAACTAAGAAATTTGGATACAAGTCTACTGAACACTAAATCCGATACAATAGTTCAAAGAACATGAAAATGATCAGATAAGGGAGGCACGAGACTGCGGACGCCAACAGCTACCTCGTAGTCTCTGAATCACTGCCCAGACTAGGAGGATCAGCACTCAGGAGCGGACTCTGCGATGCCTGAATCTGCACACATGGTGCAGGGAGTAATGTGAGTACTCCGATCCAGTGAGTAATAATTATAAATAATGGCTGAAAGTATGAAAACACGTAAAGGAATAAAGCAATTCCATATCAAGCAGTAAAATCACTTAAGACAGTAAAATAGTGAAGAAATCAAATGAAATCCCTTTTAAAACAAGTAAAACAGGTAATTTAACAGGTAAATAACAAGTAGAAATCCGCCCCTCGGGCACAATATCAATCACTCAGAACAGTATCAGCCCCTTAGGCTCACTCTCAGTACAGTATTAGCCCCTCGGGCTCACTCTCAGATCATAATAGGTACATGCGCTCACTGTGGGTGTGAAGACTCCGGAGGGGCCCCTTACGTCCCAAGCGCTATATCAAGCCACCTCGTGGTATCATCTCTCGGCACTCGGCCTCACATCACTCGACACTCGGCCTCACATCACTCAAGCCACCTCGTGGCATATAAAGTATCTCAGGCCATCGACCTTATATCACTCAGCATATCCTCACATATGGCCTTCGGCCTCACTCAGTCCGAAAATCATCACAAACCCCTCGGGCATTAGTAAAACAGTAGTTCTCAGCCCAAAACATCATTTAGAAATATCATATAAGTTTCAAATCTGAGTAAAAGTGGTTGAGTTTGTAAAACAGTAGATATCAATAGGACTGAGTTCAAATAATAAGTCAAAGTAGTGAGGAAATAGTGATAAAAATCCTCGAAGAGTTCAAATAGTTGGCACAAAGCCCAAATATGGCAATCAACCCAAATCATGATGATAACAAATAAATTTCAGTTAAATACGCGGTAAAATCATCAACGGGATAGACCAAGTCACAATCCCTAGTAGTAAAAGACCCCACGCTCATCATCCAGCGCGTGTCTCACCTCAATATAGCACTACGATGTGCAAATCCGGGGTTTCAAGCCCTCAGGACGTCATTTACAATCATTACTTACCTCAAGCCAGCTACAACTCTAGCTCGCGACGCCTTTGCCCCTCGAATCGGCCTCCACGCGCGTCGAATCTATCCAAAATCAGAATGAATACGTCACAATATGCTAAGGGAATAAAGCCCAAGCGAAAACATTCAAAAAATATCAAAAATTCTGAAATTAGCAAAACCTGAGCCGCGGGCCCACTTCTCGAAACTCAGAACTTTTCACATCTTTAGATTCCTCGTCTCCCCACGAGTTCATACATATCAAAAACATAAGAATCAGAATTCAATTGACCTCTCAAATCCTTAATTTAAGTCCTCTTAAACTCAAGCCCTAAACCTCCATTTTTAGTCCTTTAATCTCTTAAATTTCAGTCCCAATCCATGAAATATTACCATAGAAGTGTGTTTTAGGTCCAAAATCCTTACCTTATCGAAGTTCTCTTGAAATCTCTCTTCAAAATCGCCCAAAAACTCTAAGTCTGAAGTTGAAATGAATAAACCCTTCAAAAATCACGAAGAAGAAACATATATACCTTCTGCCCAGACATAACCGCATCTGCGGTCCAATAGCCGCTTCTGCGGTCATTTCTCTGCATCTGCGGAATTTCACTTACGGATCCACACCGCGCTCGCCGCATCTGCGGCTTTGAAGGTACGGTTCCTTTTCAGCATCTTCGATACCAGGCCTCCCTCAGCCTTCCGCTTTTGCGACCCAAACAACGCATCTGCGAGGGGACCGCAGGTGCGAAAACACCAGAAGCAGCAGAAAATCTGCAATCACTCAAGTTCCAAAACTTCCCGTTAGCCCCGAAATCACCCTGAGGCCCCCGGGATATCAACCAAAAGCACCAACATGACCGAATACCTTCTTCGAACTTGTTCCAATCATCAAAACACCTTAAACAACATCAAATTTCCCAAAACTCATCGAATTCAAGCCTAAGTTTTCTAAAAACTTCCGAAACATGCTTTCGATCAAAAACTCAACCAAACCACGTCCGAATGACCTGAAATTTTGCACACACATCCCAAATGACATAACGAAGCTACAACAACTCTCGGAATTCCATTCCGACTCTCGGATCAAAATATCACCTACCCACCGGAAATCGCCAAAATATTAACTTTGCCAATTCAAGCTTAATTCTACACCGGACCTCCAAAACCAATTTCGATCACACTCCTAAGTCATAAATCACCTCCCAAAGCTAACCGAACCATCGAAACTCACATCTGATCCCTCTAACACATAAGTCAACACCCGATTGACTTTTTCAACTTAAACCTTCTTAAAAGAGACTAAGTGTCTCATTTCCTACCAAATTCTCTCCGAACTCAATCTAATCAACCCGATCACCTAAAACACGGATAACGAAGCATAAAGAAGCAGAAATGGGGGAAAACAGAGCGGTAACTCATGAGACGACTGGCCGGGTCGTCACATCCTCCCTAACTTAAACAAACGTTCGTCCTCGAACGAGTCAAGAAACCTACCTGAAACCTCGAATAGGTGAGGATATCTGCTCCGCATCTCCCGCTCGGTCTCCTAGGTAGCCTCCTCCATGGGCCGACCTCTATACTGCACTTTCACTAAAGCTATATCCCTTGACCTCTTCTTCCGAACCTGACGACCCGAAATAGCTACTGGTTCCACATCATAGGTTAAATTATCATCCAACTGAACCGTGCTGAAGTCCAAAACATGAGACAGATCCCCAATATACTTCCGGAACATAGAAACATGAAATACCGGGTGCACACTCAACAAGTTGGGTGGCAAAGCAAGCTCATAAGCCACCTCCCCAATCCTCCGAAGCACCTCAAAAGGCCCAATAAACCGCGGACTCAACTTTCCTTTCTTCCCAAATCTCATAACACCCTTCATGGGCGAAACCTTCAGCAAGACCTTCTCACCAACCATGTAGGACACATCTCGGACCTTCCGGTCCGCATAACTCTTATGTCGCGACTGCGTTGTACGAAACCTCTCCTGAATCACCTTCACCTTCTCTAAGGCATCCTGAACCAAATATGTCCCCAATAGCCTAGCCTCGCCGGGCTCGAACCAGCCGACTGGAGATCTACACCTCTTCCCATACAAAGCCTCATATGGAGCCATCTGAATACTCGACTGGTAGTTGTTGTATAAGCAAACTCTGCAAGCGGTAGAAACTTATCCCATGAACCTTCTAAATCGATAACACAAGCACGCAACATGTCCTCTAGTATCTGAATAGTACGCTCAGACTGCCCGTTCGTCTGAGGATGAAAAGCTCTGCTCAACTCCACCTGAGTACCCAACTCTCACTGAACAGACTTCCAAAACTGGGAAGTAAACTGAGTACCCTGATCTGAGATGATAGAAACTGGAACACCATGTAGCCAAACAATCTCTCGGATATATAACTCTGCTAACCGCTCTTAAGAATAGGTAGTACACACAGGAATGAAGTGTGCAGACTTAGTCAGCCTATCCACAATCACCCAAATAGCATCGAACTTCTTCAAAGTCCGTGGAAGTCCAACAACAAAGTCCATAGTGATCCTCTCCCACTTCCACTCAGGAATGACCATCTGCTAAAGCAAGCCACCCGGTCTCTAATGCTCATATTTCACCTGCTGATAATTGAGACACCGAGCTACAAATCCCACAATATCTTTCTTAATTCTTCTTCACCAATAGTGTTGCCTCAAATACTGATACATCTTCGCGACACTCGGAAGAATGGAATACCGCGAGCTATGGACCTCTTCCAGACTCAACTCCCGAAGCCCATCCACATTGGGCACACAAATCCGGCCCTGCATCCTCAACACCCTATCATCACCAATGGTCACATCTCTAGCATCATCATGCTGAACTCTGTCCTTAAGGACAAGCAAATGCGGATCATCATACTGGCGCTCTCTGATGCGATCATACAAGGAAGACCAAGAAACCACACAGGCCAACACCCGACCGGGCTCCGAAATATCTAATCTCACAAACCGATTGGCCAAAGCCTGAACATCAACTGCAAGAGGTCTCTCCCCAATTGGAATATATGCCTTTCGGCTCAAAGCATCGGCCACCACATTGGCCTTTCCCGGATGGTACAATATAGTGATATCATAATCCTTAAGCAACTCCAACCACCTCTGCTGCCTCAAATTAAGATCCTTTTGCTTGAACAAATGCTGAAGATTGCGATGATCAGTGAATACCTCACAAGATACACCATACAAATAATGCCTCCAAATCTTCAATGCATGAACTATGGTAGCCAACTCCAAATCATGAACAGGGTAGTTCTTCTCATGGGGCTTCAACTGGCGAGAAGCATACGCAATAACTCTACCCTCCTGCATCAATACATAACCAATCCCAACTCTCGAGGCATCACAATATACGGTATATGAACCTAAAGTTGATGGCAAAACCAATACAGGAGTTGTGGTCAAAGGTGTCTTGAGCTATTGAGAGCTCTCTTCACACTCGTCCGAACATAAATGAAACGCCCTTCCAGTCAACTTGGTCAAGGGCGATGCGATAGATGAGAATCCTTAAACGAACCTGCGATAATAGCCTACCAACCCAAGAAAGCTACGAATCTCTATGGCTGAGGACGGTCTAGGCCAACTCTGAACGGCCTCTACCTTCTTTGGATCAACCTGAATACCCTCGTTGGACACCACGTGCCCCAAGAAAGCCGCTGAACTGAGCCAAAACTCACACTTGGAGAATTTTGCATAAAGTTTCTCCTCGCTCAATCTCTGCAATATAACTCTTAAATGCTCTGTGTGCTCCTCCTGACTACGCGAGTACACCAGAATATCATCAATAAATACAATAACAAATGAATCCAGGTAAGGCCAAAATACACTATTCATCAAATGCATGAATGTTGCTAGGGCATTGGTTAGCCCGAAAGACATCACAAGGAACTTATAATGACCATATCTGATCCTGAAAGCAGTCTTAAGAATATTTGAATCCCTGATCTTCAACTGGTGATAACCCAAACGGAGATCAATCTTGGAGAACACTCTCACTCCCTGAAGCTGGTCAAATAAATCATCAATACGAGGCAAATGATACTTGTTCTTAATTATTACTTTGTTCAATTGCCTATAATCAATGCACATTCTCATGGTGCCATCCTTCTTCGTCACAAACAAAACGGGCGCACCCCAAGGTGACACACTAGGCCGAATGAACCCCTTATCTAGGAGTTCCTGAAGCTGCTCCTTCAATTCTTTCAACTTTGCTGGTGCCATACGATACGGCGGAATAGAAATGGGCTGAGTGCCCGGCACTAGGTCAATACCAAAATAAATATCCCTGTCCGGTGGCATGCCCGACAGGTCTGCATGAAACATATCTGGAAAATCCCTCACAACTGGAACAGAATCAATACAGGGAGTCTCAGCTCCAACATCCCTCACAAACGCTAGATATGAAAGGAAACCTTTCCCAACCATACGCTGGGCCTTCAAGAAAGAGATCACTCTACTAGGAACATAATGAGTCACACCATGCCACTCGATCCGCGGCACACCCGGCATAGCCAAAGTGACTGTCTTAGCATGACAGTCCAGAATAGCACGACACGGAGATAACCAATCCATGCCCAAAATGACATCAAAATCCACCATGCTCAATAGCAATAGATCCACTCGGGTCTCCAAACCCCCAATAGTCACCACACATGACCGGTACACATGATCTACAACAACAGTATCACCTACCGGGGTAGATACATGAATAGGTAAAGCAAAAAACTTACATGGTGTACCCAAATAACGAGCAAAGTATGATGACACATAAGAAAAGGTGGAACTGGGATCAAATAATACAGAGGCATCACTGTGGTAGACTGAGACAATACCTGTAATGACAGCATCTAAAGCAATAACATCAGATTTAGCTGGAAGTGCATAGAAACGAGCCTGGACACCGCCTGATCGACCTCCCCCTCTGGGGCGACCCCTGACTGCCTGACCTCCACCCCTAGCTGGCTGGGTAGGTGGTGAAGTAACTGGAGCAGAAGTCGAGGGCTGACCCCTCTGCTGGGATGAACTAGCAACATGACGAGGACACTGCCTCTATATATGCCCAAACTCTCCACACTCAAAACAAATCCCAGGTGCTGGAGAAGGGGACTAAAGGAAACCCCTCACACCGGAGTGACTAGCTGATACACTAGGCATAGAAGAACCCTGAGCCGACGGGACACGAGATGAACTCTGAGTTGGGAGAGTACTAAGTGATGATTGGCCCTGCTGAGTACCATGATAACCATGACCCGAAGATGCCCCACGATAACCTGGGCGAGCTGGCTGAGCAGACCTGAATGAATGGCCTCTACCATGCTGAAACTGGCCCCTCAAAGGAGCACCACTATAACTGCCTGATCCTCGAGGCCTCTTGGCCTCCCTCTCCTCTCGATCCTGACAGCGAACCGTCTTAATCTCGCGAGCAATATCAACTACCTCCTCGAACATAGCACCCAACACTCTCTCTCTGGTCATAAGAATACAGAGATGATAGTTAAGGCCATCAACAAATCTCCTGATCCTTTCACAATCTGTCGGAACCATCCAAACGGCATGACAAGCCAACTCAAAAAACCTCGACTCATACTGTGACACAGTCATATCCCCATGTCGCAACCACTCAAACTGTCTACGCAGCTCCTCTCTGCGAGGCTGCGGTATATACTTCTCCAAGAAGAGAGTAGAGAACTTCTGCCAAGTGAGGGGCACTGCTCCCACAGGCCTACGCTTCTCATATGCCTCCCACCAAGTGAAGGCAGCCCCAGAAAACTGAAAGGTGGTAAATGCCACACCACTGGACTCAAGAATCCCTGTTGTACAAAGCATCTGCTGGCACTTATCTAGAAAACCCTGGGCATCCTCTCCCTCTACTCCGCTGAATGTCGGAGGCTGGAGTCTACCAAACCTCTCAAGACGACGCTGCTCATCATCTGGCATAACTGGCATAACAAACTCCTGAGCTGGTGCAATCAGTTGGGCTGAAGGTGCCCCTGGTGTCTGAAGTCCCTGCACTACCTGCTCAAGGGTGCGAGCAGCGGGGGTCTGATTGCCTCCCCCTGCCTATGAAGTAGCTGTTGCTGTAGTGGCTGAAACCGCCCGAGCCAAGCCAGTGCAAACTGATAAGATCTGTGTCAAGGCCTCCTGAAGACCTAGAATCACAATGGGCACAGTTGGTGCCTGATCTGGTGCTGCTGGAGCATCCATAGCTGGAGTTTGATCCGGAGCTAGAGCAGCTGATGGATCTACAGATGCTGCCCTCGCTGCTCTGCCTCTGCCACGACCGCGTCCACGGCCTCAGGTGGTCTTAGCTGGTGGCACTAGTGGTCATCCACCTTGTCCGGTAGCTCGCGTCCTCGCCATCTGTGAGAGAATGGAATAACAGAAGTTTAGTACTCGGACCAACAAGTTCACACGACAAGAGTTTCAAGAATATGAACTTTTTCCAAACGGTTCTGCAGCCTTGAGGATAAATACAGACGTCTCCGTACCGATTTGCGAGACTCTACAAAACTTGCTCATGACTCATGAGACCTATATAACTTAGGCTCTGATACCAACTTGTCACGACCCTAACCCCGAACTCGGTCGTGATGACGCCTCTCATGAAGACAAGGCCAGCCATACCAAAACAGACCACCTCTTTTAAATAGTTAAATACCATAAATAGTTCTAAAACATATAATTTGCGGAAATAACGATATCAACAGTAGAAACCATCCTGACACAGCCCAAACCGGGGTGTCACTAGTCATGAGAAACTAAGAAATCCGAATACAAGTCTACTGAACACTAAATCCGATACAATAGTTCTAAGAACATGAAAATGATCAGATAAGGGAGGCAAGGGGCTGCAGACGCCAAGAGCTACCTCGTAGTCTCCGAATCACTGCCCGGACTAGGAGGATCAGCACTCAGGAGCGGACTGTGCGATGCCTGAATCTGCACACATGGTGCAGGGAGTAATGTGAGTACTCCGACCTAATGAGTAATAACTATAAATAATGACTGAAAGTATGAAAATGCGTAAAGGCACAAAACAATTCCATATCAAGCAGTAAAATCACTTAAGGCAACAAAATAGTGAAGAAATCAAATGAAATCCCTTTTAAAACAAGTAAAACAGGTAATTTAATAGGTAAATAACAAGTAGAAATCCGCCCCTCGGGCACAATATCAATCATTCAGAACAGTATCAGCCCCTCGGGCTCACTCTCATATCATAATGGGTACCCGCACTCACTGTGGGTGTGTAGACTCCGGAGGGGCCCCTTATGGCCCAAGCGCTATATCAAGCCACCTCGTGGCATCATCTCTCGGCACTCGGCCTCACATCACTCGGCACTCGGCCTCACATCACTCAAGCCACCTCGTGGCATATAAAGTATCTAAGGCCCTCGACTTCATATCACTCAGCATATCCTCACATATGGCCCTCGGCCTCACTCAGTCCGAAAATCATCACAAGCCCCTCGAGCATTAGTAAAACAGTAGTTCTCAACCCAAAACATCATTTAGAAATATCATATAAGTTTCAAATCTGAGTAAAAGTGGCTGAGTTTGTAAAACAATAGATATCAATAGGACTGAGTTCAAATAATAAGTCAAAGCAGTGAGGAAATAGTGATAAAAATCCCCGAAGGGTTCAAATAGTTGGCACGAAACCCAAATATGGCAATCAACCCAAACCATGATGATAACAAATAAATTTCAGTCAAATACGCGGTAAAATCATCAATCGGGACGGACCAAGTCACAATCCTCAGTAGTAAAAGACCCCACGCTCATCATCCAGCGCGTGTCTCACCTCAACATAGCACTACGATATGCAAATCCGGAATTTCAAGCCCTCAGGACGTCATTTACAATCATTACTCACCTCGAGCCAGCTACAACTCTAGCTCGCGACGCCTTTTCCCCTCGAATCAACCTCCACGCGCGTCGAATATATCCAAAATCAGAACGAATACGTCACAATATGCTAAGGTAACAAAGCCCAAGCGAAAATATTCGAAAAATATCAAAAATCCCGAAATTAGCAAAATTCGAGCCCCGAGACCACTTCTCGAAACTCAGAACTTTTCACATCATTAGATTCCTCGTCTCCCCACGAGTTCATACATATCAAAAACACAAGAATCAGAGTTCAATTGACCCCTCAAATCCTTAATTTAAGCCCTTTTAAACTCAAGCCCTAAACCTCCATTTTTAGTCCTTTAATCTCTTAAATTTCAGTCCCAATCCATGAAATATTACCGTAGAAGTGTGTTTTAGGTCCAAAATCGTTACCTTATCGAAGTTCTCTTGAAATCTCTCTTTAAAATCGCCCAAAAACTCTAAGTCCAAAGTTGAAATGAATAAACCCTTCAAAAATTGCGAAGAAGAAACATATATACCTTCTGCCCAGACATAACCGCATCTGCAGTCCAATAGCCGCTTCTGCGGTACCGCTTCTGCGGTCATTTCTCCGCATCTACGGAATTTCACTTACGGATCCACACCGCATCTGCGGTCCACTCGCCGCATCTGCGGCTTCGCAGGTGCGGTTCCTTTTCCGCATCTGCAATACTAGGCCTCCCTCAGCCTTCCGCTTCTGCGACCCAAACCATGCATCTGCGAGACCGCATCTGCGGACCCCAAACCGCAGGTGCGAAAACACCAGAAGCAGTAGAAAATATGCAATCACTCAAGTTCTAAAACTTCCCGTTAGCCTTCCGAAATTACCCGAGGCCCCCAGGATCTCAACCAAAAGCACCAACATGACCCAATACCTTCTTCGAACTTGTTCCAATCATCAAAATACCTCAAACAACATCAGATTTCCCAAAACTCATCGAATTCAAGCCTATGTTTTCTAAAAACTTCCGAAACACGCTTTCGATCAAAAACCCAACCAAACCACATCCGAATGACCTGAAATTTTGCACACACATCCCAAATGACATAACGAAGCTACAACAACTCTCAGAATTCTATTCCGACCCTCGGATCAAAATCTCACCTACCCACCGGAAATCGCCAAAATACTAACTTTGCCAATTCAAGCCTAATTCTACACCGGACCTCCAAAACCAATTCCGATCACACTCCTAAGTCATAAATCACCTCCCGAAGCTAACCGAACCATCGAAACTCACATCCGAGCCCTCTAACACATAAGTCAACACCCGGTTGACTTTTCCAACTTAAACCTTCTTAAAAGAGACTAAGTGTCTCATTTCTTACCAAATCCTATCCGAACTCAATCTAATCAACCTGATCACCTAAAACACGGATAACGAAGCATAAAGAAGCAGAAATGGGGAAAAACGGAGCGGTAACTCATGAGACGACTGGCCGGATCGTCACACTAAATTTATTTAAACCTCGTCAACTTGTGAATAACCAAAGTATTTGCATTTTTCGTTGTTGATAATCTGTTAGTTAATAGTATTAAAATAAGCTAAGATGTCATTTTTTTAACAAACGAAAAAATATGTGTTACATTAGAAGTGAACCAGAAAATATAGAAACAAATATTTATGAAGGAGTACAAATTTTACTCTTTCTGTTTATAGATTTTTCTCGTTAAGTGCTTGAATTATAAACTGAGCAATTCCATTTTGAAATATTTACCTGACCTTCAAAATAATCATGAAGATTCAAATGGTAAAAATATTATAGTTTGAAGTACACTACTACCGCGAGTTTTAATTTAAGTCTGTGTCATTTCCTAATAAGATGACCCTCTTTCTGTTATATATATGAAAAAATAATAAATTTACTATTAATATTATAAATTAAGACGGAGCAAGTTTTTCTAAATGAGAATAACTTAATTAATAATTAATAAAAGTAACTCAATGTTTGGTTTGAAATAGCATAGTAATATTTAAGGGTTAGCCTTTTGTAAATAATTTGTATTCTACTAATTAGTTACCAAAACAAAATAATACTAATAGACAAACAAATTCCAATTCCTTCCTAACGTTAAGTTAGTTCGGTTTTATAATTAATTATGTTGCTTATCTTAAGGTAAGTAAACATTTAATTATTTTTGGTTATATTTGTTTCTTATGAAAGGATTATTTTGTTAAATGTTACATAATTTAGCACATGTTTTTATCCGTAACTTGAAATTTACCTGGCTTTAAATAAATCAACATGGAAAAATAAGTTGAATACTATACTTTGTTGTGGTCTGTAACTTTTACAGCTTAGCATATAACTCAAGTTAGCTTTTTGTTAAATTATATACCTAATCAAACTTAAAGTACATAAATCCATATATTGGCCATGCAAATAGTTGTCATATTAGCATATATTAGCAAAACGTGGCAATCACATATGCATCACAGTTTAATTCATAGGAACCTGATGTGTTAGAGTGTAAAATTAACTGGTCCAATAGTCCAGCGCCGAAATACAAAGCGAATAAAGCTGTAAATACCCCAACACGTGTGACGTTATGGCCAACACATGTGGCTTTATTTGCATAGGTGGAATTAGGGTAAAAAGTTATATTGTGATCTACCACTTTTGTCCTTGAAAAATAATTAAGGAACACTTTATCGTGAGGATTTATTAGACATTTGCCAAACTAAACGGTGGCTTTCTATTCTTATCCTCTTGGAATTGAACGATGAAACTCTCACCTGCCTTGTTTTCACAAATTTTCTTTCAATCCTCTTTCAAATTTCTTTCTGAGCCAATATTCTTCGCTTGACTTTCAGTCTCAATTGTTGTGCCTTTGTGACTTTTTGGCTTTTTGGTGAGCACAATTACTATGTGGTTCTTGCTCTTAATTTTTCCTTCTTTAATTCTCTGTTCTGCTTGCATCTCTATCTAACTGTACTGTTTTTTATCTTTCTGTCCCTATGTAGATTTTACTACACTATTTTCCATTAATGTAATACCAAAAGCTCAGACTTGATAAAACAAGCAGGTTCAAAAGAGGATGTAGATTTAGCTATCAATAATGTTCTGATCTGTACGTTCTTTTCCTAACATCTAAAGCATCATCAGACATCACAAACACCAAACAAATTAAATATATTGAAGACGAGATCGAACTCAGAAGAGAAGTTGTTGTATAAGAGTAAATTTGGCTTCGTCATCATCCTCCTGCTTTTATATCGTTGTGGGATGACAAATATAATGTTTAATTTTCTTCATATGCTGATAGTTCAGTAAATATTAGTACAATAACGCTACTAGAATGTATAGTAAGATGGCTTCTGAGGAATTGAGTGAAGCCACAGAAGGAGAGATACTGTTACATCAATGTTAAGTTCCGGAGAGATACGAAGATCACTGAGAGAAGGAGGAGTAGAAAGGGGGTTGAAATTGTTTAAAAAGTGGGTACAAGTTAAAAGTTTTTAAAAAGCATTTTTTACTTTCCTACGCCACATATGTAACCTTATTACCCTCAATGTTTAACGTTAGAGATAATTACATTTAGTATACTAAATTACCATTTACATACCATAATTTAAAACAGGGATATAATTAATGGGGCATTTATATGAGGCATAATTATAGGACCGTATATTCCCACGTTTCTCTTTCCTTTCAGCTCAACCCTCCCTCCCCACGTTTTACCTTTACCCGTAACTCTCCCCTCCCCACGTTTTACCTTTACCCTTCACTCCCCCATGTTTAGCATCTGTTTTCTTCTTTACAGAACAAAAGCTACCCACGTTCTTCATTATTCTCCATTTAAATTCACCAAATATTGAAGTTATCATTCTACAAAATTCGTTCCCATCTTTAGTCAAGTTGAAGTTAAACCATGAAGAACATCAAATCTCCCAAACAAATACCTAAAAAATCTACAGTAGGTGATATCCCCTCTTTCGACTTGGGTGTTTTAACACCAAAATCACCACAAAAACAAGTAAAATCTACACATGCAATGGAACCTACTACTCACAGTTCATCTCCTAGACAAATCCGTGCCGAGATGAGGACAAAGCAAATGCACGATGTAGATGCTGGAGGAAGTTCTATACCAGGCGGCAAACAACTCAAAAGAAAGGGGAAAGAGGTATGTGTAGATGACGACTTTGCTCAAGATGTCCCTAAAATTCCAACAGTTAAAAAACCCAAGTTGTCTCCTGCTTCCTCAAAACAAAAAACGAAGAAACAGTCCAAAAAACTCCCAAAATTGGTTCAGAAAAAAAATTTGGTGAAGGTAAATATTTATTATTTTCGTTTCCAGTTTTTTATTTTGTTTTGGATGTAAAAATCTCTGTTTAAGTGTTTTGGTAAATTGTAGATTAGTTGTCTTAATTTTGTAGATTATTTGTAGTTGTGATTTTCTACAGTTTATAATTGTAGTTATTTTGTAGTTGTTTTGTAGTTATATTGTCGTTAGCTTTTAAATTTTGAAACAGAGCTGTAGTTACTTTTTTCTTCCTACATTTTTGTAGATAATGTTTATATCTGTAGATGTCTTGTAGTGTTTTGTAGTTATATGTGTGGGTAGGTTGTATTTGTTTGAAGCAGATTTGTATGTATTGTTTCTTCCTGATTTGTTTTTAGCTATTTGTGGAGTGATTGTGTATTTATATGTAGATAATATGTAGATTAATGCTTCATTTTTATGCAGTTTACTAATGTGAAATAATTTATCATTTTGTGCAGAATAGACATTATGTTGCCCCACATAATGTGGATTATGGGGTGCTTAGATTCCACACTTTGTGTGATCCTAGCATTCCTAGCTAGATAAAAGAGTTATTGTCTCCAAATGCTTTAAAGCTTTTTAAAAACACTTGTTTTGGTTACTTACTGTCTCTCCCCTCCATTTGCATGCAAAACCAAGCTATTCATCTTCTGATGAAGTATGAACTGTCTAAGTCTAATGAATCATTTTTTTCAGTCCACTTGAAGGGAGAAAATTGAATTTTTCATTGAGAGAGTTTGGTTTAATTACCGGTTTAAATTGTGTGAATCAGTTTACAAATTATGGATATACTTCTAGTTATGTTAGCAAGTTAATGAATAGCTATTTTCCTAACAAAAAAAGAGTAGAGAAGTGGTATTTGAAATACATAGTAACAAATAGATCTTGGGTAAACGATGAGGATGCAGTCAAGTTGTGCATTCTTTATCTTTTGGAATTTTTTGTTTGCCCTTATGACAAAGACTATGTGTCTTTTATAGACCACTTTAGGTTCTATTTGGTAGAGTCTAGTCAGTTTGATTCATACCCATGGGGTATTAAATTGTTTAATCAGGTTATGGAATCCGTTAGGCATCGTCTAAATCCCCGTGTACATTCTTATCTCATACGGAGATGCTCATTAGCCTTGCAAGTGTGGCTTTATGAGTGTTTCTCGACCGTCAGCACAGAGCTTGCTACGAGGTGTTCTGACTCAATACCTCGCATATTAAGATGGTCAGCTACTAAGGGGCAGATTTGGTTAACTGCCTTTGAAGAGAAGATGATCAAGCCTGAGTGGATTAAGGTATTTTTTCAGTTTTGTATGTTGCTACATTTACCTTCATAATATCTAAAATTAGTCTACATTTTCTGCCTTAGTGGAACTAACTGTTTTTTTTTCATCATTTGGTTCACAAGCACGACTGAATCTGGAGAAAAGATTGGAGTGCTTACTCTGCCAAACAAGATTGATTATGAAGATGAACAAGGTGCACCATCATCAGAGGTTCCAAATGCTGATTCTCCAACATTGGAACCCAAACATACAGATTGTCAAGAGGACAAGGAATCTGTGGCTAAGAAGCTCAGGAAGCTAGAAAAGGGAATTGAGCAGGTAATATTATTAGCTACAATATATTTACATATTTGCTACAATTTATCTACATTTTATAACAATTTATGTAGTATACATTGTAGTTAAATTGTAGTATAATTCTATAATCAGCCCTGTTGGGATTGCACACATTGTAGTTAAATTGTAGTATAACTGTAGCAATTTGTAGACAATTATGAAAACAATACGGCCTCGTACATAATTAAACTGATTTGTAATTTATTTGAATAAAATTACCAACTAACTATATTTTTAACTTTTAGGTTGATAGAAAGTTAGAGGATTTTAGGAAGGCTGTATTTGAGGAACTCCATGACCTTCGAGTGTTTATAGATGATTATGTGAAAAGTGTTTTGAATTTGATAAACATGAGATATGATGTGGATGAGACAAAGGTAAGAGTTGACATATATTTATATACCAAAACAAATTATGACATATGAAACAATATACTCAAACTAACAGAAAATATTTAGTTTGCTGGTAGTTCAACAAAAAACAATGACCAACAACAAGGAGTGAACAACCAGCAATTTCAGTTCAATATTGGTGATCAAGTGCATGCAAGCACAAGCAACACAGGTATCTACAAAATACCTACAAATATATACACTTAGTATAAAACTTTATAGAGTATAGTTTTATTATTCACATTTTATCTACAACTTCCTACATATATCTACAACTTTCAAGACAGTATTATCTAGTATTATTTACCTTTTTTAATTATAAATTGAAGCTGCAGTTTGTCTAGAACATGTTCCAGCACATGTTGACTTATATTCAGAATTTCAAGAAGCAGCTGAGGTAAAACAAGCAGGTATAATACATACTGTCATTCAGAATAAATAATTGTTGTTTATACAATTTTATATTCCTGTTAAGTAAGCTATGTTTTATGTAACAGATATTGAAGATATCAATACACAGTCCCCAATTCACAGAGTGACTGTAGCAGCTCAGATAGAACAAGTCATTGAGAAACAAATAAATGAAGGTGAAGATACACAACATGTGGATGAAGTTGTTTCTGAAGGATCAGACATTGATAAGAAGGGTGTGACATTGTATGACTTTGAGTTGCCAGACAACTTAACACAATTGGTTAAGTATGGCGAGCCCATACCCGATGAATCAACCCCTATTCATCCGGGGAGAACCAAGCAACCGGGGAAACATGCACGATCACCTTTCATACCTCTATATAGTTCTGGAGGCAGCAACTCTATTGGACCTAAATTTTTCTACCTCAAACACCCCTTCACAACTCTTATAGGTGAAAATGTAGATTCTGATGTGTTAGATAAGTTCAACAAGTGGTTATACCACCGTAGTGACAAAGTATCTAAGGGGTATGAATGCTTAATTTGACACTTTTATTTCAGCATTTTAAAGTTTAAATATGTAATTCATTCTGTGATTTTTTTTGATTGGACATTTATTTGTTGTTAGAGGAGGAAGGCTCCCTTTTCCATAAAGGATAACCAAATCAAGCCTTGGTTAGACCTTGGAGATGAAAAGGTGGATAAGAAGGACTGGTTTTATTCCCTTGCTCACCCTGAACAAGTCCTCAATGACTCGGTAAATTCACAAGATATATTTTGTCTTCTGTTTTGTAGTATAATTGTAGTTATATTGTAGATATGAAATATATGTGACCATGCCTTTTATTATAAATTGTAGATATAATGTAGACATTTATTATAAATGCTGCTCTTATTATTTTGTGACGACCCAAAGGGCCATCACCTAATTTCTTACCCATTATGTGCTTCCGAGGCCTTGAAAACCTCATTTAAAGTCGCTTCGATTTGCATGCGCAGTCTAGGCGCCTAGCCGGAAATCTTAAATATGAAATTCTGTGAAAAATGCTAAGTTTTGATATTAAAATGAATAAATTTAACTTCGATCAACATTTTGGGTAAACGGACCCGGACCCGTGATATTACAGTCTCGGAGGGTCCGTAGGAAAATATGGGACTTGGGCGTATGCCCGGAATCGGATTCCGAGGTCCCAAGCCCAAGGAATGAATTTTTGAGTGAAATTGTTTTCTTGAAATAATTAAGGAAATTGGAAATGAAATTTGATTAGAAGACTATGGTATCGGGCCCGTATTTTGGTTCCGGCGCCCGGTACAAGTCTTATATATGTTTTAAATCACTCTTATAAAGTTTGGTTAAAAACCGAACGTCGTTTGACGTGATTCGGACCCTAATTGAGAAATTGATGTTTAAAAGGAAATTGAGAAAAATTTATTGATTTTGAGGTTTAATTCGATGTTCATGATGTTATTTTGGCGATTTGATTACATGAATATGTTCGTAGAATGTTTTTTAGGTTGTTTGTATACTTGGGTTAGAGTTTCGAGGGCTCGAGTGAGTTTCAAGTAGGTTTCGGGATGTGTTAGGCTTAAAAAGATCAGATGTTGCAGGTTCAGGAAATATTGCAGGTCTCTGAACCCTCTTGCACGGTCCGTGAGAAATCGCGTATGGCCACGGAGGGGCCAGCGCGGCCGCGGTCGCCTTTGAGCGGTCCGCGGTGGATGTTGTGCGGCCGCGGTCGGCTTTGTGCGGTCCGCACGGGGCTATGATCTGCAGGTCTTCAGGGAGGCCTGTGCGGTCACGGTCCTTTTTGTGCGGTCCGCACAGGGAGTTTCAGAGGGGCATAAATTCACGTGAATTTCAGTTATTTTTACACTTTTCAAAACCCCAAAACGTAAGAGGCGATTTTCTAAACAACTTTTCTTCTCCAAAACGATTGGTAAGTGATTTCTAACTCATTTTCTTCACTTCTTAACATCTTTTAACATGATTTCAACTTCAAATCAAAGTTTTCATGGGGAAATCGGGTGTTTTGGGTAGAACCTAGGTTTTCTAAAATTGGGGATTTAGACCTCAATTTGAGGTCCGATTTCAAAACAAACCATACATTTGGATTTGTGGGGGAATGGGTAACCGAGTTTTGGTTCTAACCTCGAGTTTCGGCCACGTGGGCCCGGGGGCATTTTTGACCTTTTTGGGTAAAACTTTGTAAAACTTATTTTCATGCATTGGGGTTGACTCAATTAGCATTTTTTGATGTAATTAAGTAACTTATAACTAGATTCGAGCGGATTGGTGGTGGAATCAAGAGGTAAAGCTATAATTGAGACTTGAGTGGTGTTCAAGGCATCAAGGTAAGTGTTTGGTTTAACCCTAGCTTGAGGGATTAGGAGTTGAGTCATATTTGCTACTTTCTTCTTGTTGAGTACGACGTATAGGCATGGTGACGAGTATCTATACGTTGGTGTCGAGCATGACCGTGAGTCTTAAATTTAAAGTGGTTGTGTCCTTAAATGACATTTCAGATGCTTTAATTAATGATCTTCTATATTGCGCAAAGAATTGTTCTATTCTCGCAGATCTTATTTATGTTTGAGCATTGTCATTATTTGGGCTGAGTACAAGCTAAGTTAAGATTGGTTATAGCTGATTCTGCCTTGCCGGGATGATTGTTTCGATATCTTTGTTCCCTTGCCGGGAAACTATTATATTGCTTTTGTTCCCTCGCCAGGAGGTTATTATATCGCTTATGTTCCCTTGCCGGGATTTCTTGTAATTGTGTGATGAAATGGGAGCGGGTGGTACGCCTACCACAAGATATTATGAAATGGGAGCGGGTGGTACGCCTACCACAAGATATTATGAAATGGGAGCGGGTGGTACGCCTACCACAAGATATTATGAAATGGGAGCGGGTGGTACGCCTACCACAAGATATTATGAAATAGGAGCGGGTGGTATGCCTGCCACAAGATATTATGAAATGGAAGTGGGTGGTACGCCTACCACAAGATATAATGAAATGGGAGCGGGTGGTACCTACCACGATAAATTATAAAATGGGAGTGGGTGGTACGCCTACAACGAGAGATGATAAATGGGATCGGGTTGCACACCTGCAATAAGATGAAACTGAAAGTGAAAGTTGCCTTTATTTTCTTCATTTGTGCTAGAAGTTATATTGCTAGCTTCCTTATTATTCCCTGTTATTTTCTTTTAACTGCTATCCCTGAAGCATGTTTCCCTTCCCCAACTTTAACTGTTTATTACTTGTTTAGTTTTCCGCCACATATTGTATAACTGCACAGGTTTATCTGGAGTCTAGTCCTAGCTTCGTCACTACCTCACCGGGGTTAGGCTAGACACTTACCAGCACATGGGGTCGATTGTGTTGATGCTACACTCTGTGCTCTTTTGCGCAGATCCAGATCTTGGACAACAGTAGTAGCGCGGGAGCCAACCTTCAGTCCAGTGAGACACCGAGGTAGCCTTGCAGGTGTCCGCAGGCCCGGCGTCTCCTATATCTTTTATTTCAGTCTGTTATCTCATGTATTCGAGACAAATAGTTTATATTTTCTTTCAAACGGTTGTATTTAGTACTCTTAGAAGTTCGTGAGTAATGTGACACCAGTTCTTGGGTAGAGGCATATGTTGATTCTCCCATTATTGTTCCATCCTCTTTAATTTAAGTCTTTCGCATAATTATTTAATTCCGTTGCTTCATGTTATCACTGATAATTGTTAAAATAAGTAATTGTTAATAAAGTAAGCAGTTAAGGATTGGCTTGCCTAACTCACATTAGTAGGCACCATCACGACTCCCAAGGATTGGAAATCCGGATCGTGACAAGTTGGTATCAGAGCTCTAGGTTATATAGGTCTCACAACTCACGGACAAGCTCAATAGAGTCCGAGGGATTGGTACGGAGATGTCTGTATTTATCCCCCAGAGGCTACAGAGTTATTAGGAAAATCTCACATTTGTTCTTTCTTGTCGTGCGGATTTGTTTCTCAAATGCTAATTGAACTTCTACTCTGTTCTTCGCAGATGGCGAGAACACGCGCTTCCTCATCTACTGCTCAGCAGCCCGAGCCCCCAGCAGCAGCTCCCACTAGGGGCAGAGGGTGAGGCCGAGGTAGGGGCAGAGCTCAGCCTCGAGCAGCAACACCAGTGGTGGAGCCTCAAGTTGATTTCGATGAGGAGGTTCCAGCCCCAGTAGTTTCGGTGGGTCCAGCTCAGGTCCCAGAGGGGTTCATTGCCACCCCAGTTCTTCAGGATGCTCTGGTCCGATTGGTGGGCCTCATGGAGAGTGTCACCCGAGCGGGTTTGCTTCCAGTAGCACCAAAATCTTCTCAGGCTGGAGGAGGGACTCAAACTCCCGCTACTCGCACTCTGGAGCTGGTAGCTCCCCAGATTCAGGTTCCAGCGGTCCAGCCAGCGGTGGCAGTTCAGCCGGGTGTAGTGGCTCAGACCGACGATGGAGCGGCTATGTCCGCCAATGCTTTGTGCAGACTGGACAGATTCACCAAGCTCTTCACTACTACTTTCAGCGGAGCTCCTTCTGAGGATCCCCAGTATTTCCTATACAGCTGCCACGAGGTTCTCGGGAACATGGGCATTATTGAGACCAATGAGGTCGATTTTTCTGCATTTTGCTTATCTGGATCTGCCAAGACATGGTGGAGGGATTATTGCTTAGCCAGGCCAGTCGGGTCACCATCTTTGACATGGGAGCAGTTTTCAGTGTTGTTTCTGGAGAAGTTTCTCCCAGTGACTTAGAGAGAGTCCTTTCGGGGGAAGTTTGAGCGCCTCTAGTAGGGTTTCATGACGGTCACCCAGTATGAGACCAGGTTCATTGATCTAGCTCGCCATGCTCTTATCAAACTTCCCACTGAGAGAGAGAGAGAGAGGGTGAGGAGGTTCATTGATGGTCTTATTCAGCCGATTCATCTTCAGATGGCCAAGGAGGTCGGGAGTGAGATCACATTTTAGGAGGCGGCCAATGTGGCCTGCCAAGTTGAGATGGTTCTATCACAGGGAGGTGGTCATGGGTCGGATAAGAGGCTCCGTCATTCGGGCAGATCCAGTGGTACCTCGTCTGGAGGTAGAGATTCATATGGTAGAGGCCATCCTCCTAGGCCCTTTCAGTCAGCTCTTCAGGTCTCCCATGGTACTCCAGGTGGTCGTGGTTCTCAGACGCACTATTCGGATAAGCAGTCTTACAGTGCAACATCAACACCTATCAGTGCGCCGCCGCTTCAGGGTTTCCAGGGTCACCAGCCCCAGCAGCCGAGGGCTTGTTTTACTTATGGCGACACGAGGCACATTGTTAGGTATTGCCCTCGAGCTTCGAGCAATTTTTCGCATTAGGGTTCTCGTGCTATGGTACAGGCACCAGGTGTTCCACAGCTTGCCCAACTAGTTAGAGGTGGGGGTAGAGCTGCTAGAGGTGGAGGTAGAGGTCCTAGAGGTGGAGGTAGAGGTCCTAGAGGTGGAGCTCAGGCCGCCAAAGGTGGAGGCCAGCCAGCAGCAGGTCGTCCTAGAGAGGCAATTCAGGGTGGTGGGGCCCAACCCCAATATTATGCACTTCCAGTTAGGCCCGAGGCTGAGGCTTCAGATGTAGTTATTACAAGTACTATTCTGGTTTGTGATAGAGATGTTTCAGTGTTATTTGATCCGGGGTCTACGTATTCGTATGTGTCAACTTATTTTGCATCGTACCTGGTCATGCTTAGTGATTCATTGAGTATGCTTGTTTATGTGTCTACACCGGTGGGTGATTCTATCGTGGTCGATCGAGTTCATCGTTCTTGTATTGTAGTGATTGGAGGTATTGAGACTCGTGTTGATTTGTTGCTTTTAGATATGGTCGATTTCAATGTTATTTTGGGGATGGACTGGTTATCCCCGTACCATGCTATCTTGGATTGCAATGCCAAGACTGTGACCCTAGAATTACCGGATTTGCCCCGTTTAGAGTGGAGAGGGACTCCTGGTCATTCTACCCGCAGTGTTATCTCGTATGTGAAGGCTCGGCGTATGGTCGAGAAGGGGTGTTTGGCCTATTTGGCGCATGTTCGCGATTCTAGCGCGGAGTTCCCTTTTATTGATTCTGTGCCCGTTGTTCGGGAGTTTCCTGAGGTTTTTCCCTTCAGACTTGCTGGGTATGCCGCCCGACAGGGATATTGATTTTTGCATTGATTTGACTCCGAGCACCCAGCCCATTTGTATTTTGCCATATCGTATGGCCCTGCCTGAGTTGAATGAATTGAAGGAGCAGTTACAAGACTTACTTGAAAAGGGTTTCATTAGACCCATCGTTTTGTCTTGGGGTGCATCGGTGTTGTTTGTTAAGAAAAAGGATGGTTCGATGAGGATGTGCATTGATTACCGGTAGTTGAACAAGGTCACAATCAAGAATAAGTATCCGCTGCCGAGGATTGATGATTTGTTCGATCAGCTTCAGGGTTCCAAGGTATTTTTAAAGATTGACTTGAGATCTAGCTACCATCAGTTAAGGATTAGGGCATCCGATGTCCCTAAGACAATATTCCGTACTCGGTATGGGCATTACGAGTTCTTGGTTATGTTATTTGGGTTGACCAATTCCCCAACAGCCTTTATGGATTTGATGAACCGAGTGTTCAGGCCTTATTTGGACTCGTTCATGATAGTCTTCATTGATGATATTTTGATATATTCCCGCAGTCGGAAGGAGCACGAGCAGCATCTTAGAGTGGTTCTTCAGACCTTGAGGGATAGTCAGTTATATGCTAAGTTCTCAAAGTGTGAGTTCTGGTTGAGCTCAGTTGCATTTCTGGGTCATATCGTATCCGCAAAGGGTATTCAGGTTGATCCGAAGAAGATTGAGGCAGTCAAGAACTGACCTAGACCAGCATCAGCTACAAAGATTCAGAGTTTCTTGGGATTGGCAGGCTACTATCGTCGGTTCGTGGAGAAGTTTTCATCTATTGCAGCCCTGATGACCAGATTGACTCAGAAGGGTGCCCAGTTCAGATGGTCAGACGAGTGTGAGGCGACCTTTCAGAGGCTTAAGACAGCTCTGACTACGGCACCGGTGTTAGTTCTGCCCACAGGTTCAGGGCCTTACACCGTTTATTGTGATGCATCTCGCATTGGGCTTGGTGCAGTGTTAATGCAGGAGGGCAAGGTCATTGCCTATGCTTCGAGACAATTGAAGATTCATGAGAATAACTATCCAGTGCATGATTTAGAGTTGGTAGCCATTGTTCACGCATTGAAGATTTGGAGGCACTATCTGCATGGCGTGGCATGTAAGGTGTTCACTGATCACAAGAGTCTTCAGTATTTGTTCAAGCAAAAGGAATTGAATTTGAGGCAGAGGAGGTGGGTGGAGTTGTTGAAGGATTATGATATCACTATCTTATATCACCCGGGAAAGGCCAACGTGGTGGCCGATGCTTTGAGTAGAAAGTCAGCCAGTATGGGCAGTCTTGCTTATATTCCAGTCGGTGAGAGGCCGTTTGCTTTGGATGTTCAGGATTTGGCTAATCGATTTGTGAGATTGGATATTTCTGAGCCTAATCGAGTATTAGCTTGCACGGTTGCTTGTTCTTTGTTATTGGAGCGTATCCGTGATCGGCAGTTTGATGATCCCCATTTGTGTGTCCTTAGAGACACGATGCAGTGCGGAGGTGCCAAGCAGGTTACCTTAGGTGATGATGGAGTTCTGAGATTGCAGGGTCGAGTTTGTGTGCCTAATGTGGATGGGCTTCGAGAGTTGATTTTAGAGGAGGCCCATAGTTCCTGGTACTCTATCTATCCGGGCGCCGCGAAGATGTATCAGGATTTGCGGCAACATTATTGGTGGCGCAGAATGAAGAAGGATATTGTGGCATATGTGGTGCGGTGTTTGAATTGTCAGCAGGTTAAGTATGAGCATCAGAGGCCTGGTGGTTTATTTCAGAGGATTGAGCTTCCCGAGTGGAAGTGGGAAAGGATCACTATGGACTTCGTTACTGGACTTCCGTTGACTCGGAAGAAGTTCGATGCAGTTTGGGTCATTGTTGATAGGCTGACCAAGTCAGCGCATTTCATTCCTGTGGCAGTCTCCTATTCGTTCGAGAGGTTAGCTGAGATCTATATCTGGGAGATTGTTCGCCTTCATGGTGTGCTGGTATCTATCATTTCGGACCGAGGTACGCAGTTCACCTCGTGTTTTTGGAGAGCAGTTCAGTGAGGGTTAGGCACCCAGGTTGAGTTGAGTACAGCATTTCATCCTCAGACGGATGGACAGTCCGAGCGGACTATTCAGATATTGGAGGATATGCTCCGAGCTTGTATTATTGACTTTGGAGGTTCGTGGGATCAATTCTTGCCTTTAGCAGAGTTTGCCTACAACAACAGTTACCAGTCGAGTATCCAGATGGCTCCTTATGAGGCTTTATATGGTAGGTGGTGTCGATCTCCGGTTGGATGGTTTGAGCCGGGAGGCTCGATTGTTGGGTACAAATTTGGTTCAGGAGGCCTTGGACAAGGTCAGGATTATTCAGCATAGGCTTCGTACAACTCAGTCCAGGCAAAAGAGCTATGCAGATCGCAAGGTTCGAGACGTGGCTTTTATGGTTGACGAACGGGTATTGCTCCGAGTGTCGCCTATGAAGGGCGTGATGAGATTTGGGAAGAAGGACAAGCTTAGCTCTAGGTTCTTTGGTCCTTTTGAGATTCTTGATCGAGTGGGAGAGGTGGCCTATAGACTTGCATTGCCGCCGAGCTTATCAGCCGTGCATCCAGTTTTTCACGTGTCCATGCTTCGGAGGTATCACAACGATCCATCCCACGTGTTAGATTTCAGCACTGTCCAGCTTGACAAGGACTTATCCTATGAGGAGGAGCCGATAACTATTCTAGACCGGCAGGTTCGTCAGTTGAGATCCAAGAGTTTCCCTTTTGTTCGTGTTCAGTAGAGCAGCCTCCTGAGGCATCGACCTGGGAGTCCCAGTCCGATATGCGGGACCGTTATCTCACCTTTTCCCTGACTCAAGTTCTTCTTTCTTCTATCCGTTTGAGGACGAACAGTTATTTTAGAGGTGGAGAATGTGACGACCCAAAGGGCCATCACCTATTTTCTTATCCATTATGTGCTTCCGAGGCCTTGAAAACCTCATTTAGAGTCGCTTCGATTTGTGTGCGCCCGGGCGCGTAGCCAGAAAGCTTAAATATGAAATTCTGTGAAAAATGCTAAGTTTTAATATTAAAATGAATAAATTTGACTTCGGTCAACATTTTGGGTAAACGGACCCGGACCTGTGATTTGATGGTCTCCGAGGGTCCGTAGAAAAATATGGGACTTGGGCGTATGCCCGGAATCGGATTCCGAGGTCCCAAGCCCGAGAAATGAATTTTTGAGTGAAATTGTTTTCTTGAAATAATTAAGGAAATTGGAAATGAAATTTGATTAGAAGACTATGGTATTGGATCCATATTTTGGTTCCGGTGCCCGATACAAGTCTTATATATGTTTTGAATCACTCCTGTAAAGTTTGGTTAAAAACGGACGTCGTTTGACGTGATTCGGACTTGAATTCCTAAATTTGAACTTGATGGAGTTTTTGAAAATTTCATTGATCTTGAGGTTTAATTTGATGTTCATGATGTTATTTTGGCAATTTGATTACACGAATATGTTCGTAGAATGTTTTTGAGGTTGTGTGTATACTTGGGTTAGAGTTTCGAGGGCTCGGGTGAGTTTCGAGTAGGTTCCGGGATGCCTTAGGCTTAAAAAGATCAGATGTTGCAGGTTCAGGAAATATTGCAGGTCTCCGAACTCTCTTGCGCGGTCCGCGAGAAATCGCGTGCGGATACTGTGCGGCCGCGGTCGGCTTTGTGTGGTCCGCACGGGGCTATGATCTGCAGGTCTTCAGGGAGGCCTGCGCGGCCGCGGTCCTTTTTGTGTTGTCCGCACAGGGAGTTTCAGAGGGGTATAAATTTACGTGAGTTTCAGTTATTTTTACACTTTTCAAAACCCCAAAACGTAAGAGGCGATTTTCTAAACAACTTTTCTTCTCCAAAACGATTGGTAAGTGATTTCTAACTCATTTTCTTCACTTCTTAACATCTTTTAACATGATTTCAACTTCAAATCAAAGATTTTCATGGGGAAATTGGGTATTTTGGGTAGAACCTAGGTTTTCTAAAATTGGGGATTTGGACCTCAATTTGAGGTCCCATCTCAAAACAAACCATATATTTGGATTTGTGGGGGAATGGGTAACCGGGTTTTTGTTCGAACCTCGAGTTTCAACCATATGGGCCCGGAGGCATTTTTGACCTTTTTGGGTAAAACCTTGTAAAACTTATTTTAATGCATTGGGGTTGACTCATTTAACATTTATTGATATAATTAAGTAACTTATGACTAGATTTGAGCGGATTGGTAGTGGAATCAAGAGGTAAATCTATAATTGAGACTTGAGTGGTGTTCAAGGCATCGAGGTAAGTGTTTGGTCTAACCTTAGCTTGAAGGATTAGGAGTGGAGTCATATTTGCTACTTGCTTCTTGTTGAGTACGACGTATAGGCATGGTGATGAGTATCTATACGTTGGTGTTGAGCATGACCGTGAGTCTTAAATTGAAAGTGGTTGTGTCCTTAAATGACATTTCAGATGCTTTAATTAATGATCTTCTATTTTGCGCAAAAAATTGTTCAATTCTTGCAGATCTTATTTATGTTTGAGCATTGTCATTATTTGGGCTGAGTACAAGCTAAGTTAAGATTGGTTATAGCTGATTCTCCCTTGCCGGGATGATTGTTTCGATATCTTTGTTCCCTTGTCGGGAAACTATTATATTGCTTTTGTTCCCTCGCCAGGAGGTTATTATATCGCTTATGTTCCCTTGCCGGGATTTCTTGTAATTGTGTGATGAAATGGGAGCGGGTGGTACGCCTACCACAAGATATTATGAAATGGGAGCGAGTGGTATGCCTACCACAAGATATTATGAAATGGGAGCGGGTGGTACGCCTACCACAAGATATTATGAAATGGGAGCGGGTGGTACGCCTACCATAAGATATTATGAAATGGAAGCGGGTGGTACGCCTACCACAAGATATTATAAAATGGGAGCGGGTGGTACCTACCACGAGAAATAATAAAATGGGAGCGGGTGGTACGCCTACCACGAGAGATGAGATAATGGATCGGGTTGCACGCCTGTAACAAGATGAAACTGAAAGTGAAAGTTGCCTTTATTTTCTTCATTTGTGATAGAAGTTATATTTCTAGCTTCCTTATTATTCCCGGTTATTTTCTTTTAACTGCTATCCATGAAGCATGTTTCCCTTCCCCAACTTTAACTGCTTATTACTTGTTTAGTTTTCCGCCACATATTGTATAACTGCATAGGTTTATTTGGAGTCTAATCCTAGCCTCGTCACTACCTCGCCGAGGTTAGGCTAGACACTTACCAGCACATGGGGTCGTTTGTGCTGATGCTACACTCTGTGCTCTTTTGCACAGATCCATGTCTTGGACAACAGCAGTAGCGCGAGAGCTAGCCTTCAGTCCAGTGAGACACCGAGGTAGCTTTGCAGGAGTCCGCAGGCCCGGCGTCTCCTCTATCTTTTATTTCAGTCTGTTATCTCATGTATTCGAGACAAACAATTTATATTTTCTTTCAAACGGTTGTATTTAGTACTCTTAGAAGTTCGTGAGTAATGTGACACCAGTTCTTGGGTAGAGGCATATGTTGATTCTCGCATTATTATTTCGTCCTCTTTAATTTAAGTCTTCCGCATAATTATTTAATTCCGTTGCTTTATCTTATCACTGATAATTATTAAAAGAAGTAATTATTAATGAAGTAAGCAGTTAAGGATTGGCTTGCCTAGCTCACATTAGTAGGCGCCATCACGACTCCCGAGGGTGGGAAATCCGGGTCGTGGCATATTTATAGTGTGATTGTTTTTGGGTTGGACCTTATGTATCATATTTGATGATGAATTGTATGTAAAAATTGTATATTTGGTAATTTGGACAGAATTGGTATATCTGTATTTCATGATTGTAGTTAGTTTGTAGTTAAATTGTAGAGCAAGTTGAAGACTTATAATATTAACTGTAGTTTGAATGTAGATATTATTGAGACCTTATGGTACTTGCTGTGTTCCATGTGTTGCTGTGTATAGCAGCTAAAGTGTAGCTATTTGTTAGATTATTTGAATTCTGGCTTTGTAGTTTAAAGTGTAGCTGCTTTGTTGATAATTGTAGTTACACTGTAGCTTATAGTAGATTTTATTTTATTTTGCAGCACATTGATGTTATTATGTATTATCTGAGAAAAAGAGGCAAATATGGCCCCAACAACAACAACACTAGGTTTACAACAACCGATTGCTTGTTCAAGTCAAAGATTGAACAAATCTATGAGAAGTTCATAAGTTCTCCGCCAGAAAAAAAGTATTCGGTTGTTAAACCCGATGATGATGTTGCAGAATATATTCTTGGGTATAGACTTCTTGCTAATGTTGCCTGGGATGAAGTTGACTATGTCATCATGCCCGTGAACATTGTAGAGAATTTTCATTGGTTGTTGGTCGTTTTTCGACATAGTGGACATGCAACTTTATGTGTATGATTCCATGATGTCTTCACACTATCATAATGCTGTTGAATCATGTGTTGATAAGTTTTCAATCATTATCCCTCTGTATTTGTCTTGCACTGGTTTCTACGGGAAACGTAAAGACATTGACTTCAAGACCACAAAGGCATACATTGAGAAACCAGTTATAGACCCTCTCAACATACAATGGATGGTTGCGGAGATTCTACAGCAAAAGGAAGGATCACTGTAAAAAACTATTCTCTCTTTCTAGATGTTTAATTATTTTTTTTATAATCATTTGTTAAATATTTAAATTTTTTTTCTTATGCAGCGATTGTGGTGTATTTGTGGCTGCTTTTGCGGAGTATGTTAGCCTTGGAGATTTGTCAATCCCTTCAGAAAACCTTTCGGATATCGACCAACACCGTAGACTCTATGGAGCTCTCCTATGGGACTATGCTACAAAGAAGCAAGAAGATGGATCAATCAGTGAAAGTGAGGTTACAGGCAGGCTAGCAAGGAGGAAGGGTGCTCCTGCTTTGAATGAAAAGACTAGAGTCTAGAGAAAGAAGAAATAGTGTCCTGTTTTCCTAGTTTAGTTGATGCCAATTTGTAGTTGAAGGAGAATACACTACTTTATGAACAAAATTTTTATTTTTTTATTGCAGCATACCTTTTTGTTTTCTTATTTTATCTTTCATTATTAGTTGTTCACTTGAATATAAATTGGTTGTTTACAGCACTGTATCTTCATTATATTAAACATGAGTATTTTGATGTTAGAATATAATTCGCCTACAAATAATCTTCACAATATCTACATTTTGGAAACACTCAATGTAGTTATTGTATATAATTTTGTAGTTGTATATGTTCATAATTTTTATGAAATACCTTCAAGTTTTAGGTAATATCTATATATAACTGTCAGTTGAAGTTAAATTACACAACAAACAGAAGAAATAAATACTCCAATCATAGAAATATATTATCCACAATTTATCTACAAATTATTACCAAGACTACAATTTAACTACATTTAACCTATATTTTACTTACAATCTGGAAACACTTTACATTAAAGTTACTTTTTTAATATCAATTGTATTTTAGATAATAAATATTAAAATTTAATTACACTATATCAAATACAAATTTACCTGACACAATACATAAAAGCACATTAAACACACATAAACAAATTATAGTCTACTTCATAATGATCTTTAAAAACTTAAAACGATTACACAAAAAATCTGCTAACTTTAACTCACTAACAGTTAGTTTGAATAACTATTCTAACTACATGATATTCATTTCTTCTTGGGCGCATTCTTGTAAGATCTTTTGTTATGCCCTTCACCTCCAAAATTTTCACATGACACCTTGTACTTCTTTGACTTTATTTCATCATATGTTTTATACCTTTCCTTTTGAGGTCTCCCTGGCTGCCTTTTATCTCCCGTCAGTGGATTTACTACCTCATCCAAAATATGTTGTGGCACATTCCAGTTGCTTTCATCAGGAAGATGATTTACTGGTATTTCATACGTACGCAGAAGGCTCTCCCTTGTGTAATACGGAGAGCAATAGTTTTCATATGTCTCATTCCTGTGCCTTAATGCTGCCAAAGCATGCGCCCATGGAAGTTCTTCAAGTTGGAATTGGCCACAGCTACATTTCTTGTTTTCTAGACACACAATGTACCGCTTTACACCATCTAACATAGTATGTATATGATCTGTTGAAGCCCTCACCTACAATTGCAAAACAAACAGAAAAAATATTATCTCAATCATAAAAATAGATTATCTACAACTTATCTACAAATCATCTACAAATATTCTACACCTTATCTACAACATATAATTATCTACAATTTGACTATAATTTATCTACAATCTGGAAACACTGCATATTAAGTAATTTATTTTTTCTGCACCAAATAAACAGATCTTACCCTAAGCTTCTGAGATAATGTTCTGTTGTTCTCTAATTCTTTGTTGAATTTAGACCCAAGAAATGTGAAAGTACCCTTCGCCTTCAATAACTTCTCGTTGGTCCAACGTTCTAGCAGTGTTCGCATATACTCTAAAAGGTCAAATATCGGCAGCTCTCTTGCATCTTTTGTTATAGCGTTCAATGACTCTACAATATTTGATGTCATTGTCCACGTTCTATTCACTGTTTCATATACTCTTGACCATCTATGATAGCCAATATCATATAGGTAAAATTTCACACGCGGGTCTACCTCTTCAATCTTCAACATCCTTTCATTAAATTCATCCAGAGTGTATGACCGTGCTGTAGCAAAGTACAATTCATGTAATTGTAGATGACCCTTCTTGAATTTTGACCTTATATTTATCCAAATATGCCACATGCAAGAGTAGTGTGGCATGCCCGGATAGACAATTGATGTTGCCTTCAATATACTCTCATTCCTATCTAAAACAACACACATTGAAGGTCTTTCACCATATGCCTGCTTGAATTGCTCAAAGAACCACTTCCAAGATGCGTCGTTTTCAGAATCAACCACAGCATATGCCAAGGGCAATATTGTACCTACATTATTAATTCATAAAATATTAATTGGCAGCTTTGAAAATGTATATAAAAATATAAATACATAACAACTACAATATATCTTTATAATATAGACAATTTATCTACATTTCATGTAATAGCTACAAAATAACTACAAAATTACTACAATGTATCTACAATTTATAGATTGCTTACAAAATAACTACAAAATTTTTACACTTTTTACCTGCTGCATCCATGGTGTTTGTTGTCAGCATAATCCCCATGTAGGCTGAATTTAAGAATGTCCCATCAACCCCTACTACTGGCCTACAATGTTGCCAACCACTTATTGATGTACAAAGAGCAACAAATGCGTATAAGAAGCATTCATCTGCTGTCTTCTTCAATTTAACAACCGAACCAGGATAAGTCTCCTAAAGAATATAAAAATATTTGGGTAATTTGTTGTAGGAGTCAGTCGGATTCCCTCTCAAAAACTGTAAAGCCTTTTCCTTTGCTCTCCATGCTTGCATGTAGCTTAGGTTCACTCCATGTTCGGATAATATGTCAGTTTGTATGTCCTTTGGTGTGTAAACAGTCTTAGGATCACAATACTTTGGAATGACCATGCTACCAACTACAAGTGCAGTACGTTTGCGCTGTATGAATGTTTCGTCCATTAAGGAGCATGTGTGTTGTCGGTTGAAACTCCTTATCTTGAACATTGCGGAATCATTAATTGACGTTGCCTTGAAGTGCCATTTACAGTTTTCACCAATGCATACAAGCCAATAGCTACAAAAAAATACAATACTTAATACAGATTATAAATGTAGATGCAACAAAAGGACTGTTTTAACATAAAGTAACATAAACTACAAATTAACTACAATGTAACTACAATTTATCTACATGTTTAAAAAACATATATCTTGAGTAAAACACTGCTTTTAATGATCTTTTCTCCACAAATATCTCCATACCTTCTATGACTAGATCTTTTAACTCTGAACTGGAAATTGTGCATCACAGAAAAGTGCTTTATTGCAGCAGCTACAGTTTGCTTGTCCTGATACACTTGTCCTTCTTCAATATCAGTTTGCGTAGATTCTGTTATTATTTCACTTTGATATTTCTCTGTAGCTGGAGAGGATGACATATCAAGTAACTTTAGGGATCCAGATGAACCTGCATCAAAATAAAGATAAACAGTGTCATTATAATTTTGTAGAATCTTTGTAGATAATTTGTA
This sequence comes from Nicotiana tabacum, assembly GCF_000715075.1. Taxonomy (NCBI): domain Eukaryota; kingdom Viridiplantae; phylum Streptophyta; class Magnoliopsida; order Solanales; family Solanaceae; genus Nicotiana; species Nicotiana tabacum. The sequence continues at coordinate 112,453,195 of NC_134099.1, read as the reverse complement.
GATATAGTGAAAATTTTGTAGTCATTCATTTTAGGATGTCAGACATTGTAGTTAAATTGTACTATAACTGTTGCAATTTGTAGAAATTTGTGAAAACAATACTGCTTCGTATATAATTAAATTGATTTGTATTTTATTTGACTAGATTTTGTTCTAAACATAGATTGTAGTTTTATTTGAAGACAATATTTTGAAATCAACAATTTCTAATCATAGATTGTAGTTTATTTTGTCGTATAAATGTAGTAACCTTGTAGATAATTTTGAAAACAACATTGCTTTATTCTTTCATTAAACTGATTTGTAGTTTAATTGTAGGTAAATGTAGTAATTTTGTAGATAATACCATAAAACCATAATTCTATGCAATTTCGAACTATACAAACCTGCACTTGTGTTATCGTTGGTGATTGCCAATTCCATATTGAAATCTCGTACACTTATACATAACGGATATGAACCTAAATTTTTATTCTCCTTTTTGGTCTCCATATACATACGAACCCCCATATCATTCCTAATCTCCATTGGAGGACAATTGTCATTCACCATGTATTTGATTTCTACAATTTTTTCTGAAGTATCAATCGATAGTTGTTCTGCAATTGTAGAAATCAGAATACTATAGCTTGCATTCTCATCTACCACAATGGTATCAACTTCAAAATCTCTAAATCTGCCATAGTTATCCCAATTCCCATTCAATTGTATCATGATTGCGATTTTGGACATGATTGCATGTTGTTGCTGATGTATTATTCTAAATTTTTTTGTTTTATTGGATTTCTAGATTGAGAGAAAAAAAGATGAAGAACAGATATATGATCGCCAATTTGATTTCTGAAAACAACGAAGAACAGAATATAGCAATGTTGAGTTGTTGAATCTCGAAGATTTGAATTCTACAATTTGAATTTAGTTTGTTGAAGCTGTTCGTACTTTTTTTTTTAAAAATTTTTAAATTGTAGTTTAAGAGTAAATTACGCAGATGCGAAATCTCCTTTCCGTTTCAAAACTTGAATTTAATGTAGAATCAATCAATCCAAAGATTCTTTCCTGATTTTTCGCGCGTTATTAAGGGAAGATTCTGCCCTATTAATTCCGAATAAACGAATGGTACAGAAATTGTAGGAAAAATATGGACTAGGCGGATAATTTAGATACTATGCACATATTTGGTAATAAAGTTTCATATATGGTATAGGAAGGAAAAAATCCCTTTTAAAAAAATAGGTATAGTTATGATATATTTAAGATCACATATTTTAAAAGAGTAACACATAATCAAAATAGGAGATTAGATTAGTTTTAATTTACAATCACTAAAAAGAAAGATCAAATTTAAGTCAGGAAAATAAACTTGATCCTTTTTTTGTATACTGTGTATGAATTATGATATTTACTTTCAAGAAGAAAAGAGTTTTACATAACATGTACCAAAAAGTAAGTTGGACTTTGTGAGAGAGTGTCACTTTCATGTGACATCAGCAACTATGACCCTTTTTGGGCATTGAAAGAAGGCTTAGCTATCCGTTGGATTTACGAATGTGTACAAGTGCATTTATTGTAAAAAAGTGCAAAAGCAAGGGCAAAATGAAACTTGCAAAAAGTACTCCTTCCCGTCGTCGTGTGTGCTTAACAAGAGTTAAAATACAATTATATTGGTTTTTCATGTGCTTCTGTTTGAAGAGTGAACTGAAATTAACGGCCCAACACGTGTGACTTTATGGCCCAATGCCTGTGACTTTATTTGCATAGGTGGAACTAGGGTAAAAAGTTATATTGTGATCTACCACTTTTGTCCTTGAAAAAATTTAAGGAACACTTTATGGTGAGGATTTATTAGACATTTGCCAAATTAAACGGTGGCTTTCTATTCTTATCTTCCTGGAATTGAACGATGAAACTCTCACCTGCCTTGTTTTCAGAAATTTTCTTTCAATCCTCTTTCAATTTTATTTCCGAGTCTATGTTCTTCGCTTGACTTTCAGTCTCAACTGTTGTGACTTTGTGACTTTTTGGCCTTTTGATGAGCACAATTACTATGTGGTTCTTGCACTTAATTTTTCCTTCTTTAATTCATTGTTCTGCTTGCATCTATATCTAATTGTACTGTTTTCTATCTTTCTATCTCTATGTAGATTTTACTACACTATTTTCCATTAATGTGATACCAAAAGCAACGAAAGCCTTTTTTCTTTCTCTCCTCAAGGTTCCACCATCAGAAATAAAAATTTATCTTTCCTCTTTGACTTCCTAGACTCTTGCTAGCATTATGGATTCTATAAATTTTCTCCGTTTTTGCTCTATTTTATTGGTTGATTTGGGAATACTTTTGGGGGAATATTTTGGTCAATAGCCAATTACCTCTCAATTTGTTTTTTTTTTTTGTCCGTAAAATTTATCTTTTATTTTTTGGGCTTTTGCTTTTGGTTGATCTTGTGAATAATTTTAAATTTGTGTCCTTACAAGGTTTTTCCTTGCATGCTTTTTATAGTTGATTTACCCTCGGTTGGGTTTATTTTGAAAAGCTTTTCCATCTTTAACTATGTTTAATATTTTTGTGTATTACCTTTCCTACCGAGTGAGCACTATATGCTCATTTTGGTATTTTTCATATATATATATATATATATATATATATATATATATATATATATATATATATATATAACTTCCGAGGTAGAGTATATCGGCTGGTAGAGCTGTATATATGTACATGCATGTGCTGTGTCATACTAGATTAAAAAGAAATTAACCTATAATTGTAAGTATAAACCAATTAATCGCAGAGCTCTTTGCTATTTGATAGTCCATACTTATTCAAAAGTACATTTCAAAATCTTTTTCATAAAATGGTTTCTTACCTGTGCTTGTAATTTTAAAAAAGTAACACATAATCAAAATAGGAGATTAGATTAGTTTTAATTTACAATCACTAAAAAGAAAGATCAAATTTAAGTCAGGAAAATAAGCTTGGTCCTTTTTTGTATACTGTGTATGAATTATGATATTTACTTTCAAGAAGAAAAAAAGTTTTATATAACATGTACCAAAAAGTAAGTTGGACTTTGTGAGAGAGTGTCGCTTTCACGTGACATCAACAACTATGATCCTTTTTGGGCATTGAAAGAAGGCTTAGCTATCTGTTGGATTTACGAAAATGTACTATTGCATTTATTGTAAAAAAGTGCAAAAGCAAGGGCAAAATGAAACTTGCAAAAAGTACTGCAAGTCTTTCCATTACAAGTACAAGAATGCGATGAGAATTATAGATAAGAATCCTGGTTTTTCAGTCAACATATCCGAAAGTCAAAAAACGTTTACCACACAACACAATACACGTAAGCAAAGTAAAACATGAAATTCCAAAGATACCATCGGAATAAATGTAATTCCAAGAGACACACACGACGACGGAAAGGAGCTGGAAAGATGGACCCCCACATTATTAAATGTTGTGCCCGACAAATTTCCAATATTGAATGACATATGGAATACGGTGAAACATTATGAAATGACAAAAATGCCTTTATGATGAAGCAGACATGTTGACCATCAACTTCTTGCATTGCATTGTGTGGTCTAAAGAGTTGACTTTTAGCTTTTCACGAAAAAGCCAGGACTATTTCCTCTATTCCAATCGCGTCCTTGTACCGGCAATGGAAAGATTTGCAATCATTTTTGCAAGTCTCATTTTACTGTTGCTTTTGCACTTTTTTACAATAATAAGGCGGTCAGTAACGTAGAAGTGACAACAGCAGCAGCAGTAGCAGCAAGCATTGCAATCCCATGGTAGTCCCAGCTACCAAAACTTCCCGAACTACATTGACCTGATTCCTGTTTAGCCCAGGATATGTAGGAAATCTTTGAAGCAAGATTCGGTCGGATCTTTCAAAAATGCTTCATGCGGAGTGGTCTACAGGCAAAAAATCGCTCATACACGCTCACTTTGTCTTTGCACGAAAACCCTTCGTGTTTCCGAACAAAGAGGGGCAGCTGTGAGCATGTGATTTTTGTTTCGCACGACAATCGCTTCAAAAAGAAATAAAAAAAATAATAATTGGCCCTGCTGTACAATTTTGAATTTCTGTGCGGCACCTTGTTGATTTATTTGTGACTTCGGCCCATTTTTATTTATTTACTTTATTAAAAAAAATAAAATTCGAAAATATATGTGTCCTGCATAATTCAAACCGTAATCCGGTCGTTAAATAGAAAATCATAAATAGGCATCTTCGTCCGTGATTTTATTTTTTGTTTAATTTTACCCATTTTTGAATTATTTTAACGTGTGTGTGAATAATTGTATTGGGTGTTTGATTTTATTTAGTTTTGTATTTCTTTTTATATAATAATAAAAAAAAAAGAAAAAGGGGGCCTTGCCTTTCCGGATTTGGGACAATTTATTAAAATTGGCCCAAACAAATAATGCCCAAACGGACAGCCCAAGCCACCAGTCCAAACAGCCCACCCCCCAGGCCATAAAACGACGTAGTTTAACACCAAAACTACGTCGTTTCGATGCCAACCCATCACAACCGTTTAAACCAAGCCGATCCAACGGTCCAGATCTTTCACCCGTAATCCCATTACCCGACCCGTTACCCGAACCAATTCTGACCCCTACTAAGCCAAACGACGACGTTTCGTTTAAACCTTCAGATCCAAGCCGTCCATCTCGTCTCATCCAACGGTTGAAATCAATCCCCCCATTCCATATATAAGCCTCCTACCACACCCTGCCCCCTATCCAATACCCCAGCTTCCGTCTTCACCTCCTTCCCCACGAAACCCTAGCCGCCCCCTTATCCGTCGCCATTAATCCCGGCGGCATGAACGCCGATGACCTCCGCCTGAACACCATAGAACCCCCTCACCGCCCTGAACATCGATCTGTTGGCCGTTTAGTTCGAATCCCTTCCCACCTTCTCGAATCTTCATTTGAAGATTCGAGTCGGAACCCGAGTTACACCAATCGACCTCAACTTCGCACCAGACAGTCCCCAGACCCCCTCGTGACCAAACCATGCTTGGTTTGGTCCGAATCTGACCAGGGAAGCACGAATCCCGGATCTAATTTTTGGAACTTTGAAGGTCTTCGTCGATGGTCCGTGTTTTGTTCAAACTAAAAGATTAAGGTCTAATGGACCTTAATCGAAGTGTTTCTCATCTGAGAAACACTTCGATTAAAGCCCGTTCAGCCTTAAGAAAGGTCTGTCCGAATCCGAGTTAAGGCTTTTGATTTTTCAAGATTTGAGGTGAGTTTTGATTCTCTTTGCTTATTTATGTTAGTCCATGTTCGTTTAAAAGATTTGTTCTGGTTTTGTTTTTAATCTGTGTTTTGAGTTTTATCAACTGTTCCTGTCCATCTCGCCTGAACCTTTGTTGTTTGATTAAGTCTTTCTTCTAATTGTTCTGATAATTTGTATGTATGTATTTGTTGTGCAATTAATTGGGTTTCAAATGTGAACTGACCAACTGATTCTTCCCATGTAATTTTGCGTAGTCAGTACAATTCGAATCATGTGTTCGATACTGTTAAATGTCTGACTTTGGTCTCGATTGTACGAGTTATAACTAGTATAGTCGAGTCGACATATGTCGTCAATTAGTTTCAGATGTTTGAACAATATACAAATTGATTTGCTCCTGTTTAGCATTGTATGAATCAGTTGGGAATTGAATTTAGCTACTTATAGTTGTTAATCTGAATCAGAAGTGTAAAGGGTTTGATTTTGTTTAAGTTGCAGTCAGAATTGGAGGGCATGTGCACTTGTGCACAACATGTGCATTTGTGCACTTGTGCACAACATGTGCATAAAGGCTTTTGTTTGATTTAAAAATATTTTGACAGCATATGCTGTCAGATACATCCTGCTTCCCACACCCTACTTTAGTTTCAGAAATAATAAACATTACAAAAGTAAGCCTGCCAAGGGAATATGATGGGGTTTTGGTTAATACTTAAATGACTAAGTGGAACTGAAAAGAGGGCAGCACATGAGGGGGTTTCTGTTGGTCTAAACAGGCTGTAAAAGGGGTAATGTGAAAGCTTATAAAAGGGAGGACATACAGAGATAGAAAGAAGAGAGGATACCATCGGATAATAGAGGTCAGAGAGAGCATAGATAGAGGAGAGTTGAAGTTCTGGAGATACAGACAGAATTAGAGACAGGATTGAGAGATAGAAATACATACACACACACACAAAAGGATAGACATTGAACCTTAAGAGCTGAATAGGAAAAACACAAACAGAGATAGAGAGAGGTTAAGGGATAGAAGCTATACAACCAACAATCAGAAACCTTCTTCCTCCTATTGTTATTGGGCTTTCAGTTGTTTCAATTTGTTCAAGCCAATTCTGATCCTTTGAAACCTCAGTTGTGTCTATTAGTTGAGTGCTTTCATTGGTCTACTACTATCTGGAGTTTCTGATTCTACTCCACTGGGTGTTGCTGTTATTTGGCTATTGCTTTCTATTGGCTATATTTGCATCTCTGCACTCGAGCTGGGTTCTTGCTGTATTGCTTTGTCTGCTGCTATTTCTGCCCTGCTGCTACTGATAGTGCTGTGATTGCTGCTGCATTTTGTTGTCATTATGTTCTGCTGACTCCCCCTTTCCTTCAATTGTCAAATATTTCCAGGTACACAACCTCTGAAACTTTGTATTGTTGAAAGTTTGAAGTTGAAATAAAGAAAAGAACAGCTGTTCATGTTATAACATTGGTGTTAAAAATAGGTCGAATGTTAGTGGGATTGTATTTTACTGCAAACTGCAAACACTTTGTATAAAACTAGCATACATTCTGCTGAGATGGACTGTTAGATAGCGCTGTTCAATAGCAATAACAATATGATAGACAACATGTTTGATTTGGGATACGTTCAGTTCAGTATAATACTGTTTGGTTTGGTTACGACTGTATAACATAGAGTCAGGGCAAACACTTGTATGTATTTCTGCCCAGACCACTGAATCGACAAATCTGTGGTATTAGGTCTGGGATAGATGTATCCCAAACAAACTCTCATGCAGTCATATTAAAAGTCTGGCTATGAATGCCAGTTTCGCTTGTCAGTTTATTTGTTCCAATGCCGGTTTGATATCAGGTTTCGGTACAGATTCTTCGTTTCGAAATGATGTAATGATTGTTGAGAAAAACTAATAATCATTTTTGAGTTCAATTAGTAGTAATTTTTCCTAATAATACAGCCGATTTCTTTATCAATTTCAAATAGGTTAGAGTGTTAAGAATAGAACTTGGAGGTCGTTAAAACATAACTCAATATATGTTGTTAGTTTGTTTGCAATCTCACATAGTGAATTAATAAGCATATTCACTTGTTGAAGACAAAGAATGCCGTAGCTTTCACCTCATGAACAATCAATCAGGTAATCAAACAAGTTTAGGTTCGGCAAACATAATAAGGATTCAGTCCGTATTTGTCTAAACCAGCAAAATTCGGCATCATCCTTCCCTTTAAAGATAAATGTAGTAAAAATGTAGTCCTTGTAGGGTACCCTTCTAAAATAATGAGACGAGCCTCGCCGAATCAAAAGGCAAATTGCGGGGCCCTCAATAATTGGTCATAATAAATACTTAGAATTTGGGACGGGCTGTTTAGTGAATTCCACTCCCCTCCCCGAAGACAATAACGCGTTAGATTCTTTAGGCGCGACTTAATCAAATTACATTCCTAAATTCGGGTGCGCATTTATGTGACCCAATTTCAAATCTCAATGGAGTCGAAATGTGTTAACAATTACGGGTGCATTGATTGTGACGTGGTTCGAGATACATTTTCACGACGTTGCAATTCTATAAAAATAAATGATAATAATAAAAGCGGTTAAAACTTAATAAAAGCACATAAGTCACAACATGTATTTAAATCAGATATTTAGCCATTATAACAATTTAAGCGACCGTGCTAGAACCACGGGATTCGAGGGTGCTTAACACCTTCCCTCGGGTCAACAGAATTCCTTACTTAGAATTTCTGGTTCGCAGACTCCATTTGGAAAAGTCGAAAATTTCCTCGATTTGGGATTCAAGATAAACCGGTGACTTGGGACACCAAAAGCCAAACCTTTCCCAAGTGGCGACTCTGAATTAAATAAATAATCCCATTTCGAATATTGTCACTTAAATTGGAAAAACTCCACCCGCGCATTTCTAACCCTTCGGGGCCGGGCGCGTAAAAAGGAGGTGTGACAGTTCTGGCGACTCTGCTGGGGAAGATTTCACCCAGAACCACTGGTTCAGGGTTCAAGAATTCGAGCTTAGAATAATTGTTATATTTGGCTTTATTATCTGATTTTTATTACATGTTTTTTGCGTAATGTGCTAAATGTTGTCTTTTACCGCTTTGATATTATCTGAACTGTATATAAACTGTGCCGAAACCTTTCTCTTCTTACTTCCGGGGAGAAGCTCGCTGGTCGGGACTCCCTATTCTGTTAATGTCAATACCTAAAATAAGAAAGAGGACGGACAAGTTACAAAGCCGGACGATCTCGCGGGTCCCCGGTACGTAGCCCCCTCCTCGACTCGAGTTGTCCGCTCGGGTGCACAGTCTAGAACAAATACCCAGGTTACGAACCTAGAATAACTTGACTTCATGCCGGATCCCTAGTAGGAACGCTTATCTGCATCATGTTGCATTTGACTTAGGGGACTCAACACAGGGGTTGGGTCCGTCTAGGACAGGCAGCCTGAAACGAAAAAGACCCCCTGGTGCATCCTATTTGTGTTGTGCATTTATTTGCTTCGGTTCCGCATGTCGACCGGTTCCTAAAAAGGGGAAAATAGCAGCGTAGGGGAGATAATTACTTATTTTTGGAGAATAAAACCAATGTCCAAGTAGTGTCAAAACCTCGCCGGAATTATTTCTAAAAAAAAAACTGTCTTTTATTGAGAGTTATTAAAAAAAAAAAAAAAAAATTCTTTTATCACTTTCAAAATCAAAAAAAAAAAAGAAAAAGTGTTTATTTTAAAAGTAAAAAAAAAATGGAAAATCCATAATTCAAAAAGTGTGTTGTTTCTTTTGTAGTACCCCTTTTATAAATTCAGACTAATGATCCAAATATTGCATAAAAAAAAATAAAAAAAAATATTTTTTCTTGAGCCTTTATCTTTTTTCAAAATAATAATACTTATTCTTGATTTCTAGGTTTTCTCTATTCATGATATGCCCGAACTACGCCGGTTTGATTCTCACCGGATGTGAGATACGTAGGCAACCCTCGTCGGGTTCAACCCCATTTTTCTAAATAGCCAAAAATCAGTAAATAAATAAATAAAAGATGTGTCAAATTTTTAATAGAGTCGTAAATAAGTCAGGTGACATTGTTTTATCATAAATAGCCAAATGTTCCCGAAAGGGACGCCGGAAGGCTGACTTTGCATAAACAGCCACCTTTGGGTCTTGTTTAGCGTTTTTTTAGACCCGCACAGCCTTAAAATCTTTGTCTCTGAAGTGTTTAAAGGCCGTGGGCAAAGCTTGATCCTCTCTAAAAAAATATATATTTTTTGAGTCAGTCAATTTTGTTAAAATCACCTTAATAAATGTGCAGGATGAGCACGATGCAAAATGAACATTTTTCAATAATGACCAAAATCCCTGTCAAGTTACGGCTATGGTGGAATGATCTAGGTGTTGAAGGACAAAATGAGGTTAAGAAATATTTGAAAGGTCTTGTGGGTCTGTTGGAAGTCCAGCCTCGGGGAGATATCATAAGAGCTTTGGTTACCTATTGGGACCCGGCGCACAATGTTTTCCATTTCTCTGATTTTGAGCTCACCCCAACTTTGGAAGAAATGGCCGGATACATCGGGAATACTGAACTCCCGTTGAGGGAAAAATACTTGGTCGCCCCAAGAGTCGTCACGGTACATCGGTTCCTGGATTCATTGAAAATACCTAGAACGGTCCACAACCCGGATCTAGCAGCCGGATTCTGTACTCCATGCTTCATATATGATAGATACGGTCACGAGGGGGGATTCAATAATCCAATCAACAAACTGTGCAGCAAAGGAGTTCGTCAGAAGTGGGACGAGCACAGACGGGTGGCGTTCATGATAACGTTTCTGGGTCTTCTGGTATTTCCGAGAAAAGATGGAAACATTGATTTGAAGATATCTGGGGTCGCCAGCACTTTACTCACGCAAAGTGGCAGCACTCTCGCGCCAATGGTGGTATCTGACATCTTTCGAGCTCTCACAACTTGTAAAGCTGGGGGAAATTTCTTCGAAGGTTGTAACTTGCTCCTACAGATATGGATGACCGAGCACCTCTGCCATCATTCCGGGGTATTGAGCCATGGTTCCCCGGAAAAAACCCGCATAGAAGAATCTTACACGAGAACCAGAGAGATCACTTGGCCTAAAGGAGTCCTGGCATGGACCTCGTTCTTGCAAGCTCTTACTGCCAGCCAAATACAATGGGCGTTGGGATGGTTACCTGTTGATGAGATCTTATATATGTCGGCGGCTAAAACTCATTTCTTACTGATGGGGCTTAAGAGCATTCAACCTTACGCACCCTGCCGAGTTTTGAGACAGTTCGGAAGGTGCCAGACAGTACCTCATGAGGAAGATCTTAGCACTCAAACAGTTGAGATAAGTCCTAACGGACAATTCCCAGAAGCGAAGATTCGCCAAATCTGGAATGAGGGTCAATATTTGAAATCAGATACTTGCGTGCGGGATCGAGCCAAGGGAGAAACGGCGCCAGGTTACCTTGCATGGTATAGAAGGGAACTCGAGCATGAAAGGCCAGCTAAGAGACCCCACATCCGGGATTTCACCGAGTCATCGAAAAGGCATTGGGATTGGTTAGCAAAGGAAAGAGGTTATTGTGCCGAAATAAGCATATTAAAACAACAAGTAGAAGGCATGAAATACGAGCATAGCGTGCAAATTGCTACCGATCTGGGAGAGCGGAACAGGTTAACTCAAGAAAATGAGATGCTCAGAGCTCAGATCAAACAAATAAGGTTGGACGCAGATAGACAACCAAGGCGTCGATCGGACGAGCAGCTGATAAAAGGGCTAAAAGGTGAAATCAGGGAATGGCGAGATGGTTTGGAGAAATCTGAAAACATCATAGCAGAGTTCAAGGCACAGTGGGATACAAGAGCAGATAAGCATCGCAGACACCTGAATCAATTGGAAGGCGACCACGAGAAGACTGTTGCTAAAATAAAGAGAGAGATGGCAGCACTTGAAATCAAAGCAGCTAGTCAGGCCAAGGATTTCCAAATGGAAAGCAAATACTGGTATGACACCATAGCCTATATGAAATTGGAAGTACGGCGATTGAAGCATCAACACGTGCAAGATGTTCAAGTCTTCAAGATATGCAGCGATCAGATAAAGCACCTACTTGTAGAGAAGAAGCAAACCAGAGATAGGATCAAAGCCGTTGCCCACGCCATCACCAGACGATGTCTACGATGTGAGAACATGTCTAGTGTTACCTTCCTCTTGGCAGTAATGGTTTATGTCAAGCAGACTATGCACGAGCTAGAGCAACTTGAGAGGGATCTCCCGCCTAGGACCGCGGCGAGGCCGAACGACGCCCCGCGGAAACCAATTTTTAAAACCATAATGCATTCATAGGTCAAATCTGTATCTTAGCATCTTCTGCCTGTTTTTTCATCAGGGTGATTTTTAGTCTATTTTTTGAGTCTAGGTTTATTTTCAAAGTTTGCTTTTTCTTTTGCAAAATGTAGTTTGTAATAGACTGCTTCAATAATAAAGAGTTTGCTTCTTTCACGCTCATTTGTGTTTTCGAACTACGTAATGATCTGATTCACTGAGTATCGTGATACGTAGGCAATCCTCATCGGATCCGATCGCATTTTCTTTTGCTACAAAAAAAAATATAAAAGAAAAATAAATGTAAATAAAATAAAAGGAAAACAAAAGAAAAAAAAAGGGGAAATAAGAGGAAAAATACCGGAATGACGCATGCTCTCGTAGCAGACATATAGCAATCTACTTAACTGTATAGGTGCATCATGCCCAACGTGAGATTAACTATCCGTTATTTGCTGCAAATTAACCGTGCACTTGTCATTGAGCATTTTCCAGGGTTTTTGAAAAGACGGTTGGTTTGGTGAAAGTCTGGCCTCGCATTCATACTTCACGAGATCAAGGAGAGGTGTTCAACTACCTGTTGTTAGGACTATAAGCAGTACTCACACTTACTTCACCAGGTCAAAAGGAAGTGTGGAAATGTCTTCGGAAATTCCATTGCAAACAGTCCCCGTCTCTGAGGAGAGCTCAATCTCAGCCGTCCTCACGCCTGAATCCGCAACTGCGGAAGAAAATAGAATCCTACGGCTCCGCATGTTGGAAATGCTGGATGACTGGAACAATGGGAAAGAGCCGCCAAGTGTCGTCCCCGGATTCCCTGAATTATTCTCCAGGTCAGGTGGGACTTCTAATGTCCCCATAAATTACCCTGCTACCCCATTCGGGTACCCAGCCAACTCCGCTTTCTCCGCAGGATCACCTTCTGAGCCTCATCCCCGAATGTCGGCCACTGATGCAAGCATGAACATCTTTACTGCATCGCCTTTCCCAGCTACGGCACAGCCTGCCACATACAAGCCAAGCTTTGACTCATCCTCTTTTACATTCCAAGCACCATCGTTCTCAATGGAACCAACCAGGTTCGCTACCAACAATAATCCTCTACCGCCTCAGTGCGAACTCGCACCGGGACAGGATCAGAACCCCAGGATTGCAGAACAAAATGAGATTGCTAAGAGAATAAGAAGCCTTGAACAAAGTTTGAAGAATATGCAAGGGTTGAGCGGACAAAAGAGCGTCTCTTACGCCGACCTGTGCATGTTCCCTCACGTGCACCTGCCGACGGGTTTCAAGACCCCCAAGTTCGAGAAATACGATGGGCACGGTGACCCCATTGCACATCTTAAGAAATACTGCAACCAATTGCGGGGAGCCGGCGGAAAAGAAGAACTGCTAATGGCGTATTTTGGGGAAAGCTTAGTAGGGATAGCTTCGGAATGGTATATGGATCAGGAAATGTCCCGATGGCATATATGGGATGATCTCGCCAGAGATTTTGTAAAGCAATTCCAGTATAACATCGACATTGCGCCAGACCGAAACTCTCTGTCGAATTTGAAGAAGAAGCCTTCGGAAAGCTTTAGAGAGTATGCTATTAAGTGGCGTGAACATGCGTCGAGAGTGAAGCCTCCCATGGATGAAGTGGAAATGGTCACTACCTTTCTCCAGGCTCAAGAGTCTGACTATTTCCAAAACATGATGTCGGCCATGGGTAAGCCATTCGCGGAAGCAATCAAGATAGGAGAGATGGTAGAGAATGGGCTGAAAACGGGTCGGATTCTGAGTCAAGCAGCCCTAAGGGTAACCTCCCAGGCCGTCCAAAGCGGGTCTGGAGGGACGACAAGGGGGAAGAAGAAGGAAGAAACGGCTATGGCAGCCTCTGAAGCAAGGGAGTATCGTCATCCCAGGCCTCATTTTCCGGAAAGGGCCCCACAACACTACTACCCCCACTCAAATGTGGCATATGCTCATCAACCTTATATGGTCATGAATGCCCAACCTTATAACCATTCACCACAACAAGCCAACCGAGGCCCAGCTCCACCTCCCAGAAATCAGCCTCCTTACCGCAACCACTATAACCCACAACCCCCGCAGAATAACTACCGCCCCCAGGAGCCACCTCGACGGCGGACTTTCACGCCCATCGGTGAACAATACTCCACATTGTTCCCTAAGCTAGTCCAGTTGGGTTTCTTGCAACCAATTCCCCAAACGAGGCAAAACCCGACATCTCCTTCTTATAAAGCCGGAGTCAGATGCGCCTATCATTCAGGGGCCGAAGGACATGATACAAACGACTGCTGGTCATTGAAAAGAATGGTCGAAAATTTGATAGAGCAGGGAAAAATAGTGCTAAGGGACGAAGAGATCCCAAATGTGACTAACAATCCATTGCCCGCTCACAATAATGGGCCGCTGGTCGGCATGATTTGTGAAGACAAAGAGTTCGACCCTACCTTGAAAGCCATAATTGCCATTGTCGACACGGGGAGGAGGCCTGAAATAGACCAGAAATCAGAAAAGGGGAGGAGGTCAAGGCTGCAGAAAGCAAGCCTGAAAAGAAGGTGGAGAAGAAAGTGGTACCAGCAAAGGGTGGAGTTCTTTACATATCGCGGGGTCAAGCCAGGAAGACGCAGAACTTCGGGATCAAAAAGACAAAACCTATGTACGTGCCAAAAGGGGCCTATGTGGTCCGGGGGACGATTCAACCACCTCGGCTGAATGAGCTAGTGGTTATCGGACGTGTGCCACAAAAGCCAATGACCAACCCGTCCACAGTGCCGTGGAATTATCAAAAGACTTTGGTAACATACAAAGGTAAGGAGGTCATGGAAGAACTTCCAGAAAATACTTTCGTTGGAGGGTACTCAAATACCCAAGAACTGAACAACGCCACACAAAGGCGCTTCCCTCCAAAGGAGCCCGTGAGTGTTGAAGAAGCGGAAGTGTTCTTCCAACAAATGAAGATGCCGGATTACGAAGTGATAGATCAGTTGCGCAAGCACCCTGAGCAGGTGTCCATGCTATCATTATTGACAAGGTCGGCCGAGCATCAAAAGATCTTACTGAAGACCCTGAATGAGGCATATGTGCCGGTTGAAACCTCGGTGGAGCAATTAGAGCGGATGACAGAAAGATTCTTCGCCGTCAACCAAATCTCCTTCAGCAAGAACGATCTACCCCCGGAAGGAGCAGCACACAACAAGGCATTGCATTTAACAGTCAAATGTGAGGACTACTATGTCAAGCGGGTGATGCTGGATGGGGGATCAGGTGTTGACATTTGCCCGCTCTCCACGCTGCAAAGAATGGAAATTGAGACCGGAAGAATCCGACCCAACAACGTCTGCGTGAGAGCTTTCGATGGTATCAAGAGAGACACCATGGGAGAAATAGACCTGCTGCTGGTCATAGGACCAGTCGAATTTCGAGTCACTTTCCAAGTGATCGACATGGACACATCTTACAATTTCCTCCTTGGCAGGCCTTGGATCCATGCGGCAGGAGCCGTGCCTTCTACTCTTCACCAGATGGTGAAGTTCGAGTATGAAGACCAAGAGATCGTGGTCCATGGAGAAGATGAACATGCCATTTATCGGGACCCATCTATCCCGTATCTTGAACCAAGAGAAGGGAGCGAGCATACGGTCTATCAAGCTTTCGAGGTGGTATTGGCAGAGCAGCACGAAGAGGGAGTACCTTGCCCCCAGCCTTTCTTGTCTAACGCTTCGGTTATGGTGGCCAAAGAGATGATCCGACACGGATTTAGGCCAGGGAAGGGGCTTGGACGAACCCTTCAGGGAATGACGGAACCCATTACTTTACCAGTCATCAAGAAACCTTTTGGACTAGGTTTCAAACCTACTCCAGCAGACGAAAAATGGGCAAAGAAAAGGAGAAATGAGGGCTGGAAGTTGCCTCAACCACTGCCGGATTTACATGCGACTTTTGTCAGGCCAAGGTACACTGAAGAAGAAGAAGATGAGGTCTTCACAGTTGAGGAAATCGAGGAAATATGTGGGGCAATGAGGGAAATGCTCTACGAGGTCCACATGGTTCAACCAGGCGAAGGCACGAGCACTGCTGAGATGATGTACATGGGGCCAAATGCCAAGCTCCAAAACTGGGAGATCACGCCATTCCCAACTAGACGGAAGTCCGGGTAGACCTGTCCTGCCACCTTTCCTGTATCACAAGTTATCTCCGGGACATAACTTGAACGTTTTCTTCTTTTCATTTGTTGTTCCGAATTCCTAGTTGTAAACGTTGTTGTCTTCCAATTTTCCAAAGAAAATAAAAAAAATCATCATTGCTTTCCTATTCTTTCTTTTGTTCTGATTTTATTACTTTTCCTCTTATCTTCCTTTTCAGTCCTAATAATGCGGCGTTAAATATGACATGCTTGCGGACTTCACGCCCAGATCACAATGAGCTATTTAACTGCGAATTAATGAATCCAGAACCAGAATATGATGCGGAAGAGGCTTTTAGGGAGATAAACCGAGAGTTGGAATATTTCGAGAATAAACCTAAGCCAAATCTGAATGATACTGAACCGGTAAATTTAGGAACCCCGGAAGAAATCCGGGAGACCAAGATAAGCATTCACACGGACAAGAAAACGCGAGAGGCGATAATTCAACTTCTTCTTGAATTTAAAGACGTGTTTGCTTGGTCATATGATGACATGCCGGGACTAGGTGTCGATCTAGTGGTTCACAAATTGCCGATTCATCCTGATTGTCCTCCGGTTCAACAAAAGCAACGAAAGTTCAAAACCGAGGTCAGTGACAAAATTAAAGAGGAGATCACCAAGCAACTGAAAACAGGAGTGATCCGGGTAGTCCAATATACAACATGGTTGGCGAATGTGGTTCCAGTACCGAAAAAGGACGGGAAAACTCGGGTATGTGTAGATTACCGAGATCTGAACAGAGCAAGTCCCAAAGATAATTTCCCGCTGCCCAACATCCACATCCTCGTTGATAATTGCGCCAAACACGAGATACAATCCTTCGTAGATTGTTACGCTGGATATCATCAGGTGCTGATGGATGAAGAGGACGCCGAGAAAACCGCTTTCACCACGCCTTGGGGCACCTACTGTTATCGGGTCATGCCATTTGGTCTAAAGAATGCTGGGGCTACTTACATGAGGGCCATGACCGCCATTTTCCATGACATGATGCATCAAGAAATAGAGGTGTACGTGGACGATGTAATAGTCAAGTCCAGGACACAGGATAATCACATCCAAGACTTGAGGAAATTCTTCGAGAGGCTAAGGAAGTATGACTTGAAGCTAAATCCAGCCAAATGCGCTTTCGGAGTTCCGTCAGGTAAACTTTTGGGTTTCATCGTAAGCAGGAGAGGTATCGAGCTAGATCCGACTAAGATAAAATCTATCAAAGATCTACCTCCCCCAAGAACGAAGAAAGACGTGATGAGTCTTTTGGGCAGGCTGAACTACATCAGTCGGTTTATTGCCCAGCTGACAAGCACGTGTGAGCCCATATTCAAGTTGTTAAGAAAAGATGCGGCGATTAAGTGGACAATGGAGTGTCAAGAAGCCTTTGATAAAGTCAAAGAGTACCTTTCGAATCCCCCAGTCTTGGTCCCTCCCGAACCAGGGAGGCCACTTTTTTTGTATCTGACAGTCTTGGAGAACTCTTTTGGCTGCGTCCTCGGGCAACACGATGTGACTGGGAAAAGGGAGCAGGCGATCTACTACCTGAGCAAGAAATTCACCAGCTACGAGGCCAAATACACTCTGTTGGAAAAGACATGCTGCGCTCTCACATGGGTTGCTCAAAAGCTGAGGCATTATCTCCAAGCCCACACTACATTCCTCATAAGCAGGTTGGATCCCTTGAAATATATATTTCAGAAACCAATGCCTACTGGGAGACTGGCTAAATGGCAAATCTTGCTTACGAAATTCGACATAGTTTATGTCACTCGCACGGCAATGAAAGCCCAGGCGTTAGCAGATCATTTGGCCGAAAACCCGGTCGATGAGGAATACCAGCCATTGGATACCTACTTTCCAGATGAAGAGGTAAACACCGTAGAAGTGATCTCAGAGGAAGCTCATGTTTGGAAGATGTTCTTTGACGGAGCCGTGAACGCCAAGGGTATAGGGATTGGGGCAATTTTGATCTCACCTGCCGGTCAGCATTATCCCGCCACAGCTAGACTTCGTTTCTTCTGCACAAATAATACAGCTGAATATGAAGCCTGCATTATGGGCATACATATGGCAATCGATCAGGATGTCAAAGACTTACTGATTTTGGGAGATTCTGACCTGATCATCCGGCAAGTTCAAGGCGAATGGGAAACTCGGGATGTCAAACTTATCCCATACCGACAACATGTGGAGGACCTCAGCAAGCGCTTTACCTCAATAGAATTCAGGTATATTCCGAGGTGTCACAATGAACTGGCAGATGCACTTGCTACTCTGGCTTCTATGCTACCCTACCCGGGCGACGCCCACGTCGATCCTTTGGAAATCCAAATCAAGGAAAGACACGGTTACTGCAGTGTAATCGAGGCGGGATCAAATACGCAGCCTTGGTACCATGACATCAAGAAATTCCTGAAGACACAAGAATACCCCGAGCATGCAACTGGAGATCAAAAGAGGACCATTAGGCGACATGCAAGTGGTTTCTTTTTGAGCAGTGAATTGTTATATAAGAGGACTCCGGACCTCAATCTCTTAAGATGTGTCGATATCGAGGAAGTGAGAAAGATCATGCACGAAGTACACGCAGGTGTGTGTGGACCTCACATGAACGGGTATGTCTTGGCAAAGAAAATCCTTCGAGCAGGTTATTACTGGATGACCATGGAAAAGGATTGCTTTAGTTTCGTTCGGAAGTGTCATCAGTGTCAGGTGCACGGTAATTTGATTCATGCACCTCCCACGGAACTGCATCCCATGTCCGCACCTTGGCCATTTGTCGCTTGGGGCATGGACGTCATTGGACCAATTGAACCAAAGGCTTCGAATGGACACAGGTTTATACTGGTTGCCATCGATTACTTCACAAAATGGGTAGAGGCTGTCACTCTCAAGTCGGTCACCAAGAAAGCTGTAGTGGATTTTGTACACTCAAATCTTATCTGTCGCTTCGGTATTCCTGCGACTATCATTACAGATAATGCAGCAAACTTGAACAGTCACTTGATGGGAGATGTGTGCGAGCAATTCAAGATAACACACAGGAATTCCACTCCTTATCGGCCAAAAGCCAATGGTGCTGTGGAAGCTGCAAATAAAAACATCAAGAAGATTTTGAGGAAAACAATACAAAGTTCCCGACAGTGGCATGAGCAGTTACCTTTTGCATTATTGGGGTACCGCACTACGGTACGCACATCGGTGGGAGCGACTCCTTATCTTTTGGTTTATGGGACCGAGGCCGTAATACCGGCAGAGGTAGAGATTCCTTCACTTCGAATCATTGTCGAAGCAGAAATCGAGGACAGCGAGTGGGTTAAGACTCGACTGGAGCAATTGACGTTGATTGATGAAAAGCGGATGGCTGCAGTTTGTCACGGACAGTTATACCAACGAAGGATGGCCCGTGCTTACAACAAGAAAGTCCGACCTCGGAATTTCGAAGTAGGACAATTGGTACTGAGGCGTATTCTGCCGCATCATGAAGAAGCAAAAGGAAAGTTTGCCCCAAATTGGAAAGGCCCATACATCGTAAGGAAAATATTGCCAAGAGGAGCATTGTATTTAGGTGATATCGAAGGAAATGACCCTGACACAGCGGTGAATGCAGATGCAGTCAAGAGGTACTACGTCTAGATCATACTCCAAGTGGTCCTGACACGTTGAAAATGGCGAAGGTGTTTATTCCCCACTGCTCCCCAAACACTACCCAATTCTCTCTACCAACTTTTGAGCCGCTTACAAAAAAAAAAAAAAAGAAAACAAAACAAAACAAAACATTGATTGAGGCCTGAACTACGTTTGACTTGATTCCGAAAGGATACGTAGGCAGCCTCTCCCTGAGGTTCAGTCACACCAACAACAAAATCCCATCCACCCTGAAATTGAAAACCGGGGCATGTCGGACACTTGAGAAGTTTAGTATCAGCTACCTCTCTTTACCAAGTACAAGCCTTCAAATCAATTACCAAAGATAGTGGGAAACCAATAAGCATCACAAATGGAAACCGGCACACCCTGAGTTGAGAGAAATAAAATGAGAGAGTCTCGGCGGTGAAAACCTTCGGGCACCACGAGGCGACGGGAGTAGAGAAACCAAAATGAGAGAGCTTGTTTAGTAAAAACTCGCAAAGAGTGCTATCAAGCGATGACAGGAAGAGAAATGAGAGAGGTCAGCCAGTGAAAACCCGCAAAGGGCGCTGTTGGCCGAAAAGGAATGACGCCACCCCAAGAAGGTCTCGGCAAAGTTCCACCGGTTTTGGAATCACAGATCTGTTCTGGTTCAGGAAAACGCAAGTTCATGGAAGGTCGGACGTCCAGTCCAAAGAGCATGTCATGTCATTTAAAGCCAGCGTTATCTTCCTCAGATAAGTCTTTCTCGTCCCGAAAAGGGTATTCCTTTTCTGATTTGTTTTCCCTTGCTTTGTTTCTTTTCGAATCCCTTTTGCATTTTTACCCCGAGTTCAGGACACACCGGAAAGAGTAGGTGGCATGGTTTGTTTGCACGGAATCCCGTCTCATGAAGGAAAGCACCTCATCTCGTTGATATGATTACCCAAGCATGATGAATCATGACGTTTGATGGTGTTCCGGAGTAAAGGAAAAAGAGAGAAATCTTGAAATCTTCCCCAGCAAGTCCACCTTCGGACAAATCCCCACAGAGTCTCCCCCTGTACAAATCCCAACAGAGTCTTGTACAATCTCCCACAGAATCTCCTCAATATAAAAAAAAAATGGAATCTCCCCAGCACATCCCAGCGAGTCCTTTTGTAAACATTCCCCAACAAGCTTACCCCAACAAATCCTAGAAATCCCACTTTGAAATAAATCCCCAGCATGCCCATTGTACAAAAATCCACACAAAGAATCCACTTTGTAAATATTCCCCACAGAGCTTCCCTTTTGTACAAATCCCCACAAAATACCTCCAATAAAATCCCCGTTGAGAACCTCCAAGCAAAACGGGACACAAAAAAAAGAGAAAAGAAAAAGAGCCTTACGAGGCAAATCATCACAGAATCTGGAAATACAAGCCTGAGCGGTCTAAAGGGTTTCGGCATATGAATCAAATCAATGGCGGGACTTCACAACAGAAATGAAGACGCAACAAAGCAACCGGGAACGATCAAGGTCACCGAACCGACCGTCATTTTCGAACTAACAATTGTTCTTTAAGTCGAAACAGGTATTAATCCAAGACAACCGTGCAAGAAGCAGGTGTCGCCCAAAGAAGAAGGTACACGGGTACAAGAAACATTTTGGCAATAAGGAATTCACTCAAAAGGTAAGTTCCCGCAAAACTCCCTCTTATTTTTCTATTAAAACAAGAAAACTCAGAAAGATGATCGTATAGCATTCTAGAGCTCTATCCCCAGCCAATCAGCATTAGGGTTTTAAACCCTAAACTGAATTTCCCTTTAGTCAGCATTAGGGTTTTAAACCCTAAACTGAACTTTTTCCTTTCAGCCAGCATTAGAGTTTTAAACTCTAAACTGAGCTTTTCCATGCAATCAGCATTAGGGTTTTAAACCCTAAACTGAATTTTCCTTTTAGTCAGCATTGGGGTTTTAAACCCTAAACTGAACTTTTTCCTTTCAGCCAGCATTAGAGTTTTAAACTCTAAACTGAGCTTTTCCATGCAATCAGCATTAGGGTTTTAAACCCTAAACTGAATTTTCCTTTTAGTCAGCATTAGGGTTTTAAACCCTAAACTGAACTTTTTCCTTTCAGCCAGCATTAGAGTTTTAAACTCTAAACTGAGCTTTTCCATGCAATCAGCATTAGGGTTTTAAACCCTAAACTGAATTTTCCTTTTAGTCAGCATTAGGGTTTTAAACCCTAAACTGAACTTTTTCCTTTCAGCCAGCATTAGAGTTTTAAACTCTAAACTGAGCTTTTCCATGCAATCAGCATTAGGGTTTTAAACCCTAAACTGAATTTTCCTTTTAGTCAGCATTAGGGTTTTAAACCCTAAACTGAACTTTTTCCTTTCAGCCAGCATTAGAGTTTTAAACTCTAAACTGAGCTTTTCCATGCAATCAGCATTAGGGTTTTAAACCCTAAACTGAATTTTCCTTTTAGTCAGCATTAGGGTTTTAAACCCTAAACTGAACTTTTTCCTTTCAGCCAGCATTAGAGTTTTAAACTCTAAACTGAGCTTTTCCATGCAATCAGCATTAGGGTTTTAAACCCTAAACTGAATTTTCCTTTAGTCAGCATTAGGGTTTTAAACCCTAAACTGAACTTTTTCCTTTTAGCCAGCATTAGAGTTTTAAACTCTAAACTGAGTTTTTTCCATGCAATCAGCATTAGGGTTTTAAACCCTAAAACTGAATTTTCCTTTGTTTGGCGTTAGGGTCTTTAACCCCAAACCGAACATCTCCCCAGCTAGCCGATGTTGGGGCTCCAACCCTGAACTGGGCATTCATATCCTCTTTCATCAATTTTATGAACTTCCTGGTGAATAATTAACGAAATTTTCCTAGTGAAACTGGGGCAGAAAATTTCGTTCGTTTGTTTGTTTTTTCCCGCAGGTCTAACCTCGAGCCACACGGATCGAAATGACCCGCGAGATGAGTCTCAACTCAAAATCAAAGAAGAAAAGAAGATGTCCCGAGATACTGGAGAAAATGGAAGGCGGATCGCTCCAAGATTTGATTAAGGTCCAGAACTCTGCCAGTCGCGTCTCACTGAGTATCCCGGAGATTAAGCAAGTCGCCACAACTCGCAAGCATCAAGATTCAGATCGAAGTCTCCAAGCCCAATCAACTAAGACTCAAGATCAAGTCGCCAAAGAATCATAAATAGGGATCTTGTAACTAGCAGTTGACATGCATATAAGTATTTAGTTCAGTTTCAATTTTTCTTTGGTTGTAATAAGGCGGTCAGTAACGTAGCAGTGACAACAGCAGCAGCAGTAGCAGCAAGCATTGCAATCCCATGGTAGTCCCAGCTACCAAAACTTCCCGAACTACATTGACCTGATTCCTGTTTAGCCCAGGATATGTAGGAAATCTTTGAAGCAAGATTCGGTCGGATCTTTCAAAAATGCTTCATGCGGAGTGGTCTACAGGCAAAAAATCGCTCATACACGCTCACTTTGTCTTTGCACGAAAACCCTTCGTGTTTCCGAACAAAGAGGGGCAGCTGTGAGCATGTGATTTTTGTTTCGCACGACAATCGCTTCAAAAAGAAATAAAAAAATAATAATAATTGGCCCTGCTGTACAATTTTGAATTTCTGTGCGGCACCTTGTTGATTTATTTGTGACTTCGGCCCATTTTTATTTATTTACTTTATTAAAAAAAATAAAATTCGAAAATATATGTGTCCTGCATAATTCAAACCGTAATCCGGTCGTTAAATAGAAAATCATAAATAGGCATCTTCGTCCGTGATTTTATTTTTTGTTTACTTTTACCCATTTTTGAATTATTTTAACGTGTGTGTGAATAATTGTATTGGGTGTTTGATTTTATTTAGTTTTGTATTTCTTTTTATATAATAATAAAAAAGAAAAAAAAGGGGGCCTTGCCTTTCCGGATTTGGGCCAATTTATTAAAATTGGCCCAAACAAATAATGCCCAAATGGACAGCCCAAGCCACCAGTCCAAACAGCCCACCCCCCAGGCCATAAAACGACGTAGTTTAACACCAAAACTACGTCGTTTCGATGCCAACCCATCACAACCGTTTAAACCAAGCCGATCCAACGGTCCGGATCTTTCACCCGTAACCCCACTACCCGACCCGTTACCCGAACCAATTCTGACCCCTACTAAGCCAAACGACGACGTTTCGTTTAAACCTTCAGATCCAAGCCGTCCATCTCGTCTCATCCAACGGTTGAAATCAATCCCCCCATTCCATATATAAGCCTCCTACCACACCCTGCCCCCTATCCAATACCCCAGCTTCCGTCTTCACCTCCTTCCCCACGAAACCCTAGCCGCCCCCTTATCCCTCGCCATTAATCCCGGCGGCATGAACGCCGATGACCTCCGCCTGAACACCATAGAACCCCCTCACCGCCCTGAACATCGATCTGTTGGCCGTTTAGTTCGAATCCCTTCCCACCTTCTCGAATCTTCATTTGAAGATTCGAGTCGGAACCCGAGTTATACCAATCGACCTCAACTTCGCACCAGACAGTCCCCAGACCCCCTCGTGACCAAACCATGCTTGGTTTGGTCCGAATCTGACCAGGGAAGCACGAATCCCGGATCTAATTTTTGGAACTTTGAAGGTCTTCGTCGATGGTCCGTGTTTTGTTCAAACTAAAAGATTAAGGTCTAATGGACCTTAATCGAAGTGTTTCTCATCTGAGAAACACTTCGATTAAAGCCCGTTCAGCCTTAAGAAAGGTCTGTCCGAATTCGAGTTAAGGCTTTTGATTTTTCAAGATTTGAGGTAAGTTTTGATTCTCTTTGCTTATTTATGTTAGTCCATGTTCGTTTAAAAGATTTGTTCTGGTTTTGTTTTTAATCTGTGTTTTGAGTTTTATCAACTGTTCCTGTCCATCTCGCCTGAACCTTTGTTGTTTGATTGAGTCTTTCTTCTAATTGTTCTGATAATTTGTATGTATGTATTTGTTGTGCAATTAATTGGGTTTCAAATGTGAACTGACCAACTGATTCTTCCCATGTAATTTTGCGTAGTCAGTACAATTCGAATCATGTGTTCGATACTGTTAAATGTCTGACTTTGGTCTCGATTGTACGAGTTATAACTAGTATAGTCGAGTCGACATATGTCGTCAATTAGTTTCAGATGTTTGAACAATATACAAATTGATTTGCTCATGTTTAGCATTGTATGAATCAGTTGGGAATTGAATTTAGCTACTTATAGTTGTTAATCTGAATCAGAAGTGTAAAGGGTTTGATTTTGTTTAAGTTGCAGTCAGAATTGGAGGGCATGTGCACTTGTGCACAACATGTGCATTTGTGCACTTGTGCACAACATGTGCATAAAGGCTTTTGTTTGATTTAAAAATGTTTTGACAGCATATGCTGTCAGATACATCCTGCTGCCCACACCCTACTTTAGTTTCAGAAATAATAAACATTACAAAAGTAAGCCTGCCAAGGGAATATGATGGGGTTTTGGTTAATACTTAAATGACTAAGTGGAACTGAAAAGAGGGCAGCACATGAGGGGGTTTCTGTTGGTCTAAACAGGCTGTAAAAGGGGTAATGTGAAAGCTTATAAAAGGGAGGACATACAGAGATAGAAAGAAGAGAGGATACCATCGGATAATAGAGGTCAGAGAGAGCATAGATAGAGGAGAGTTGAAGTTCTGGAGATACAGACAGAATTAGAGACAGGATTGAGAGATAGAAATACATACACACACACACAAAAGGATAGACATTGAACCTTAAGAGCTGAATAGGAAAAACACAAACAGAGATAGAGAGAGGTTAAGGGATAGAAGCTATACAACCAACAATCAGAAACCTTCTTCCTCCTATTGTTATTGGGCTTTCAGTTGTTTCAATTTGTTCAAGCCAATTCTGATCCTTTGAAACCTCAGTTGTGTCTATTAGTTGAGTGCTTTCATTGGTCTACTACTATCTGGAGTTTCTGATTCTACTCCACTGGGTGTTGCTGTTATTTGGCTATTGCTTTCTATTGGCTATATTTGCATCTCTGCACTCGAGCTGGGTTCTTGCTGTATTGCTTTGTCTGCTGCTATTTCTGCCTTGCTGCTACTGATAGTGCTGTGATTGCTGCTGCATTTTGTTGTCATTATATTCTGCTGACTCCCCCTTTCCTTCAATTGTCAAATATTTCCAGGTACACAACCTCTGAAACTTTGTATTGTTGAAAGTTTGAAGTTGAAATAAAGAAAAGAACAGCTGTTCATGTTATAACATTGGTGTTAAAAATAGGTCGAATGTTAGTGGGATTGTATTTTACTGCAAACTGCAAACACTTTGTATAAAACTAGCATACATTCTGCTGAGATGGACTGTTAGATAGCGCTGTTCAATAGCAATAACAATATGATAGACAACATGTTTGATTTGGGATACGTTCAGTTCAGTATAATACTGTTTGGTTTGGTTACGACTGTATAACATAGAGTCAGGGCAAACACTTGTATGTATTTCTGCCCAGACCACTGAATCGACAAATCTGTGGTATTAGGTCTGGGATAGATATATCCCAAACAAACTCTCATGCAGTCATATTAAAAGTCTGGCTATGAATGCCAGTTTCGCTTGTCAGTTTATTTGTTCCAATGCCGGTTTGATATCAGGTTTCGGTACAGATTCTTCGTTTCGAAATGATGTAATGATTGTTGAGAAAAACTAATAATCATTTTTGAGTTCAATTAGTAGTAATTTTTCCTAATAATACAGCCGATTTCTTTATCAATTTCAAATAGGTTAGAGTGTTAAGAATAGAACTTGGAGGTCGTTAAAACATAACTCAATATATGTTGTTAGTTTGTTTGCAATCTCACTTAGTGAATTAATAAGCATATTCACTTGTTGAAGACAAAGAATGCCGTAGCTTTCACCTCATGAACAATCAATCAGGTAATCAAACAAGTTTAGGTTCGGCAAACATAATAAGGATTCAGTCCGTATTTGTCTAAACCAGCAAAATTCGGCATCATCCTTCCCTTTAAAGATAAATGTAGTAAAAATGTAGTCCTTGTAGGGTACCCTTCTAAAATAATGAGACGAGCCTCGCCGAATCAAAAGGCAAATTGCGGGGCCCTCAATAATTGGTCATAATAAATACTTAGAATTTGGGACGGGCTGTTTAGTGAATTCCACTCCCCTCCCCGAAGACAATAACGCGTTAGATTCTTTAGGCGCGACTTAATCAAATTACATTCCTAAATTCGGGTGCGCATTTATGTGACCCAATTTCAAATCTCAATGGAGTCGAAATGTGTTAACAATTACGGGTGCATTGATTGTGACGTGGTTCGAGATACATTTTCACGACGTTGCAATTCTATAAAAATAAATGATAATAATAAAAGCGGTTAAAACTTAATAAAAGCACATAAGTCACAACATGTATTTAAATCAGATATTTAGCCATTATAACAATTTAAGCGACCGTGCTAGAACCACGGGATTCGAGGGTGCTTAACACCTTCCCTCGGGTCAACAGAATTCCTTACTTAGAATTTCTGGTTCGCAGACTCCATTTGGAAAAGTCGAAAATTTCCTCGATTTGGGATTCAAGATAAACCGGTGACTTGGGACACCAAAAGCCAAACCTTTCCCAAGTGGCGACTCTGAATTAAATAAATAATCCCATTTCGAATATTGTCACTTAAATTGGAAAAACTCCACCCGCGCATTTCTAACCCTTCGGGGCCGGGCGCGCAAAAAGGAGGTGTGACAATTATCTGTTTTTTATTTCTAAAGCAAATCATCATTATCTCGACTTAATATTATCATGTGTTCACAGAACAACCAAGAATTTGTGTTTCTATTGAGTAGTGTAATATACTTGCATAAACGAAAGTGGTGATTTTGCTAATAGCCATAAATCTACACTAAATACATCGATTATCTGTTTTTTATTTCTGAAGCAAATTATCATTATCTTGACTTAATATCATGTGTTCACAGAACAACCAAGACAATAATATATATTTATAAAGGAACAAATATACACAAATTTGTAAGTGCATAAACTAATTAGATCATTCTAAGCTCCCGTTTGGTCACTAATTTTGGCTATGTTTTTCTAAATTTTTTGAAACATTGTTTGTTTAATAAATATAATCATGTTTTGGGAAAAAAAGAAAGAAAAAAACTCAAGTTCCCAAAAACTGGTTTAGGACAATTTTTGGGTGAAATTTATTTCTTTCACTCACAAAGCTTCAACTTTTCTTTATATAAAATGCATGTCCAAACACAACTTCAATATGAAGTTCCAAGCTTTAACAAGTTGACCTCCAATAAATTGTGTGGGAGTTCAAAATTTTGCTGCATTTTTTTAACTCTAGGCACGATTTCTGATTTTTGAACCTTGACTAGTGCAAACTCCGGGAACAATTCCTGATTTTTAAATCTTTACTAATAGAAAATCCACAAACAATTCTTGATTTTTTTGCAACTATACAAGTACAACCTTTAGGAACTGTATTGGGAAAAAACTGAGTCTGAATATTGAAGATGACGTGTCATGACACGTGGACTGGTCAAAAGGTCAAAACGCAATAAATAGCCAAGAGGCACGGGCGACAACAGATATGGAAAAAAGAAAGCAACATAGGTGTGGACTGTTACTAAAATAGGTACGAGTCTCATACCTATTCGAGTCATTTAAAGATCAAAGATCGGAAGAAGTTGAAGATATGAATCTGATGACGTAAAAGAGTCTAAATACAGCATTAAATATCAAATACGTTAGAGAATCTGAATTAAATAGAAATGATTGTGTAACGTTTCTTTTAAATGTCATTTATTGCTCATAATTGCCTCATTAAGACAAAGGCATTACATCTTCTCCTAGAATCAACTATAAAAGGAGAAGGACTCAACATCTGTAAGGACACGAAATATTATTGAGATTACACTGAAATACAAAACTACTTATTACTTTATTATTCTCAGAAATCTTCTATTATTTTCGTCTCCAGATTATCAGTAACCCGAATTTCTCTTTATTTCTAGTTTTGATCAAAGACTCAGATTTTTGGTTAAACAAATTGGTTCCGTTACCGGGAATCTGATAATCTTCTCTTTTAAGCTACATTCCAGCCATTTTTATCATCTTGTCAAACAACAATAATAGTGAAAACACCTTGGGAAACCATGAAAATCAAATCCATCAAAATCAAGGAGATTTACAGAACATTGACGTGGTTCCCTCCCCTCAAAATTCACCACGTCAATCTCGTGAAGGAACTCCTGCTCCTGAATCTCGTGCTGATCAACAAGAGCAATCTGAACATTTTTAAGGGGTAGATGAAGCTTTACAAAAAGTAATTGATGCACGGGTTAGCAAAGCTCTTCAGGCTCTAGTTAGTCGATTACCTGTTGCACCACCCACACCTACGCCTAATAATAATACATTGGAGAATCCTCGTTCTGGCCTTGTTAATTCTGGAAATGGAGGAACCCCCAGCGAACCACAGGAAGGAGAACCAGGTAATTCAAATAATTCTCATTTGCAAAATTTAGTACTAACTTTGCAAAAACAGCTTAAGGAACAGAATGAGCGCATCGAGCAAATCCCTGGAGTTCCCCCTGTAATCAAAGGAGTGGATGTGGATAAATACTCACAACAACCTTGGAAACCAAGTGCTGTTCCCCTTTCAATCCCTAACAAGTTCAAAATGCCTGACGCCTCGAAATATGATGGCACAACAGACCCACATGATCACGTAACTGCATTTACAACAGGCGTGAAAGGTAATGACTTGACCAAACAAGAAATTGAATCAGTACTGGTCAAGAAATTTGGAGAAATACTCACCAAGGGTGCATTAACCTGGTATTCTCTTTTAACCGAAATTTCTATTAATTCTTTTGCTGAGCTTGCAGATTCTTCTATTAAAGCACACTCGGGAGCTTAAAAAGTTGAGAAAAGAATGGAGGATATTTTCAAAATCAAGCAAGGGGACTCCAAGTTGCTCAGAGATTTTGTTGATAGATTCCAACATGAAAGAATGACTTTACCTCGTGTACCTGATAACTGGGTTGCAATAGATTTTGCAAGCAACTTAAATGACAAAAGCGCAGAAGCCACGAGAAGACTTAAAGAAAGCCTTCGAGAGTTCCCTGCAACCACGTGGAATAACGTTTATAACAGGTATAGTACGAAGTTGCGAATTGAGGAAGATACCGTACCTTAGTTTCATCATGAAGAAAGGAGCAAATCCAGGAGATCAGAAACAGAAAAAAGATCAGGTAAAAATAGGTACGATCCATATATGGGACCTGCAGGGAAAGACTCACGGTCAAAGCGGGATAGTCAACGATATGATCAAAAATCGAGGAACAGGGAATCTAGTTCTTCATCAAGGTTCAGAAATGACCGAAACAGACAAGAGTCACGAGATGATGACAAAAGTTTAAAGGCAAGGTTCGGCGGATATAACTTTAATGTCACTATCTCCGAGATCGTAGCTGTTTTGAGGAGCATGGGAGATAAGGTACGATGGCCAAAAGAGATGCGATCAAATCCAAATAGACGCAATCCAGACCATTGGTGCGAATTCCACAATGATCATGGGCACAAAACTTCAGAATGTAGATTCTTACAAAGTGAAGTGGATCATCTATTGAAACAGGGGTATCTCACTGAGTTATTTAGTGAGAAAGGTAAGCAAGCCTATATGAAAAATAGGTAGGAGCCACCAAAGCCCCCTTCACCCAAGAGAACCGTGAATGTTATAAGTGGGGGAGAAGATATTCACGGTGTAACATATACGGCTACCAACAAGGTTTCTAAAGTAACGATAACACACGGTAAACGGGTACGGCAGGTTTTAGAAAACGAAAGTATTTCTTTCGATGATGCAGATACCGAAGGAGTAATGACCCCCCATAACGACGCACTGGTAATATCTTTACTTGTATATGATACTAATGTAAAACGAGTTTTGATTGATCCAGGAAGTTCCGTGAATATTATACTATTAAGGGTATTACGTGAAATGCAAGCTGAAGACAAAATGATACCTAAGGCGCATACCCTATTCGGGTTCGACAATTCAAGTGTGGTAACAAAAGGAGAGGTAATTCTAACAACTTTTGCTGCAGGTGTTGTTAAAGAAACTAAATTTCAGGTAGTAGATATGGAAATGGCTTACAATATGATCATGGGGAGACCTTGGATCCATGACATGGATGCTGTCCCATCAACTCTACATCAAGTTATTAAATTCCCATCACCGTGGGGAATTTGCCAAATTTGTGGGGATCAATAGACAGCCAGGAGTATCAACGCTGTAACAGATACGAGCATCGTAAATAAAAAAAATAGCAATTACAGGAAACAGTTGAAGGTATCAAGGATCAAACCTCAACCGAACAAGAGAAGACAGATTTAGACTCGAGACCTGATACAATTTAGGAACCTGAAGAGAATGAAAATATCAAAACAACAATTGAAGAGCTTGAGGCTGTGATATTATTTGGGCAATGGCCTGAACGGAAGGTTTATGTTGGAGCCAATTTAAGCTCAGACATGCGAGGTATGTTGATTGAATTTTTAAAAGCTAACGTGGACTGTTTTGCTTGGTCCCATGCTGATATGACAGGGATACCACCGGATGCACAAACTAAATGAAGACCCATCCTTCAAACCAGTAAAGCAAAAGAAAAGAAAGCAAGGAACTTTCAAAAATCAGGTGATTCAAGATGAGGTCCAAAAGCTACTAAAAATTGGGTCAATACGTGAGGTAAAGTACCCTAATTGGTTAGCAAACACAGTGGTTGTACCTAAGAAAAACGGTAAGTGGCGTGTTTGCGTGGATTATACAGATCTTAACAAAGCCTGCCCAAAAGATTCTTTCCCTTTACCGCATATAGATCAGTTAATTGATGCAACTGTAGGACATGAACTTTTGAGTTTTTTAGATGCATATTCGGGGTACAACCAAATTAAAAAGGACCCCAGTGACGAAGAAAAAACTTCTTTCATCACAGATAGGGGGACTTACTGTTATAAAGTAATGCCCTTTGGTCTCAAAAATGTTGGGGCAACCTATCAAATGTTGGTCACTAAAATGTTCCAAGAACATTTAGGAAAAACCATGGAGGTATATATAGACGATATGCTCGTCAAAACCCAATATTCTCATGATCATATTTCTCATTTATTTGTTACATTTGAAATTTTACGAAAATTTAATATGAAACTCAATCCAGAAAAATGTGCATTTGGGGTTGCCTCAGGAAAATTTTTGGGATTTCTCATTTCTAACCATGGTATTGAGGTAAATCCTTCTCAGATCAAAGCAATACAGGAGATGCCTGATATCCTTACGAGTAAAAAAGAAGTCCAAAGGCTAATAGGAAGAATTGCAGCTTTGGGGAGATTTATTCCCAAATCTTCAGAAAAATGCTTTAAATTTTTCTACGCACTCAAAAAGCAAGATCATTTTGAGTGGAACGAAGATTTCCAACAAGCCCTTAGAAATTTAAAAGCCTACTTGTCAAATCCACCATTATTGGCAAAATCAAAAGAAGGAGAAAAGCTACTCGTCTATTTGGCCGTGTCAGAAGTTGCGGTAAGTGTTGTTTTAGTCCGTGAGGACCAAGGTAAACAATCTCCTATCTATTATGTAAGCAAGTCTTTATTAGATGCTGAAACACGATATCCACAACTAGAAAAATTAGCATTAGCTTTGATCATGGCATCTAGAAAATTAAGACCTTATTTTCAATGTCATCCCCTTGTTGTAGTTACTGCTTTTCCATTACGATATATTTTGCATAAACATGAATTGTCAGGGAGGTTAGCAAAATGGGCTATAGAATTAAGTGAATACGAAATCATTTATCAACCTAAGACTGCTATAAAATCTCAAGTATTAGCCGATTTCGTAGCTGATTTTAGCCAGGGGATGCATTTAGAAGCAGAAAAAGAATTACAAGTTTTTAATGGTGCAAACCTGGGGACTTGGATTTTATTCACTGATGGTTCGTCTAATGTAAAAGGAGCAGGCCTAGGGATAGTTCTCATACCACCTACGGGTGAGATTATTAGACAGGCTATAAAGTGTCATTCTATAACTAACAATGAAGCAGAGTATGAGGCTGTAATTGCAGGTCTAGAATTGGCACGAGAACTCGGCATAACACAGATTATAATCAAGAGTGATTCTCAACTCGTGGTCAATCAAATGATGAGGACTTATATAGCCAGGGAGACACGAATGCAAGAATATCTCGAAAAGGTACGAGAACTAATAAAGCAATTCCAAACTTGGAAAGTAATGCAGGTCCCAAGAGATGAGAATGTGGAGGCAGATGCTTTAGCTAATCTCGCATCTGCAGCAGACGTAGCAAACGACGCAAATGCTTCAGTCGTACATTCATTTCATTTCGTTCTCGAACCTGATAAGAACGAGGTAAATTTTAATCATTTAACATGGGATTGGAGAAATGAAATTATTGCTTTTTTACAACGCGGAACCGTGCCTGCTGACAAAAGAAAAGCTTATGTACTTCGCAAAAAAGCTGCTTGTTACTATTTACATCAAGGAAATCTTTATCGAAAGATGTTCGGTGGGCCATTAGCAAGGTGTCTCGGACCTTCCCAAACAGAATATATGATGAGAGAAGTACATGAAGGACATTGTGGAAATCACGCATGAGGGAGGTCGATGGTAAAAATGCTGATTCGAGCAGGGTATTATTGGCCTAAAATGGAAGAAGAAGCAAATGGTTTCGTGTCCAAGTGTGATAAATGTCAAAGATACAGCAATAATATGCATAGACCAGCTGAGCTATTGCACCCTGTTATAGCCCCGTGGCCCTTTATGAAATGGGGAATGGATATCGTAGGTCCATTGCCACAAGAAAAAGGTCAGGTGAAATTTCTACTTGTACTTACAGATTATTTTACTAAATGGGTAGAAGCAGGAGTATTTAAACAGGTACGAGAGAAGGAAGTTAAAGACTTTATTTGGAGAAATATAATATGCCGTTTTGGAGCACCAAAGGAAATCGTATGTGACAACGGTCCGCAGTTCATAGGAGCTCAAATCACTGAATTTTTTTAAAGTTGGCAAATTAAAAGGATAACATCTACACCATACCATCCAGTGGGTAATGGACAAGCGAAATCCACAAACAAGGTCATTATCAACAATTTGAAGAAAAGGTTACAGGATTTAAAAGGTAATTGGCCTGAGGTATTACCTGGAGTATTATGAGCTTATCGTACAAAGACAAAAACAAGCACGGGAGAAACACCCTTTTCAATGGTTTATGGTGCGGAGGCTTTAATTCTAGTTGAAATAGGAGAACCGAGCACACGGTACGTTCAAGCAACGGAGGAATCAAATGATGAAGAGATGCGGGTGAATCTTGATTTGCTTGAAGGAAGAAGAGAAGCTGCACTAATAAGGATGGCAACACAAAAGCAAGTAATTGAACCGTATTATAACAGGAAAGCATGCCTCAGATTCTTTAAAATTGGGGACTTCGTGCTTAAAAAGGAGTTCCAATCTACAAAAGCTGCTAATTCAGGAAAGCTAAGTCCAACATGGGAAGGACCCTACAGAGTTCATGACATTGCGGGAAAAAGGAGCATACGAGTTGGAGACAATGGATGGCAAGGTTCTACCCTCACATTGGAATGCTGTCCACCTAAAGCGATATTATTTCTGAGAAAGTACCTACGATCAGGTATCACTGTATTAGAATTTTTCTTTGAATTGTTAAAATTTTACTAACGATTTTAGATGCTAGGCAAAAACCCTAACTCGTTCCAAATGACGAGTCACGACCTGCACGACAAAATGGAATATTCTAAAATTCCCAGCCCAGGATTACAATTAATCTGATGGAAATACACAGGGGAGGCAGTCTTCATCTTTAATTGCACCTCCGAGTCCCGTATGTTTTTCTGTTTTCAGGAAAAAGGACCAAATTGTGAGAAACAAACAAGTGCTCGAGGCTTCATAGTTCAGCGCTCAAACACTTGGGGTACTGCATATTGTACACAAATACGTGCGGTAAGACGGAGACGTAAATTGAAACAAGTATCGAGCAGAAGTTACAGAACCTCAACAGTCATCATTGTGTTCTTTCCTATCAAAACAAAGGAAGATGCAAAACATTCATCGTAGTGTTCTTTCCCATGAGAACAACAAAATCACCTCTCAAACCCTTCCTAATACATTAAGATAGGGTCATGACTATGTATTGAAGTAGGTTATAAGGAAAAACCTTGTTGAAAAGTATTTACTTTATAAAAATCCGTTGCAAGAAAAACAGTTACGAGAAAGTTATAGAGGTATCTCAATATATGTAATATTCAAAAGCTTGTCCAAGTTCATGAATAAAAACTTGTCAAATTTGTTTCAAACAAAACATGTGTGTTCCTATTTCTTTCATCGTATTATAACACCATTATGAAGTTGAGACGTCTTCTTCATTAAGTGTCAATATATAAAAGGGTCCTCTTTTATAAACCTCATGTTAATAAGTCATGAGGAGAATCATAAAGCATTTTCAAAGGATAAAAATGCTAAACTATTCTATAAGTCCTAAGTAGATAAGGAAAAGGCAAGAATAGAGCACATTGAAGTACTAACAAACTTCTTGATATAATTAAAAAGACTAAGTAAGAACTTAGTCAACAAAAAAGTTTATACAAATGCCCCATTATGATAACTGGGGACTTTCACCAAAAAATCCCTTAAAAAAATAACTAAGGGATAAAACCATCATCCAACAAAGAAAGTAAAAACAAAATCTGGAAATTTAACTAGTCACTGAAGGGGTTGGCACATCAGAAGTTGCAATATTAATTTCACTTTCAGAAACAGCCACAGGCACGGTGACAACTTCTGAAGAAGCAGCAACATGAGCGGTTTTAGCTGGGCTTGAAGTGTTAGGTTCAACGAGGGGAGCAAGAGTCACGGAAGTTTCAGCTTCCATAGACTGAGTCGTAGAAATTTCACCCTCGGAAGCTGGAATTGCAACATCTTCAACTTCAACTGCCACAACAACGGCTTCGTCATTTACAGGTTCCTTAGCCACGGGAGCTTCAATTGCCGGAGATGGAAAGTCAAATGATTGTTGGGTTCTTTCAATGGTCTCTAAAACTTTGGCCAACTCTGAGTCTAAGTCAAAGTTTTCTTGACTGGCCTCCATTAAAGCATCACGACGAGAGTTTAAGAAAGCCCAACTCACCTCTAAATCAAACTTCTCCTCAAGAAGTCCATACTCCCTTTCCCACATAGCAAGATCATTCTTTAACACTTGATGTTCAGCTAAATGAGAATCAAGGGAAGCTTCAAGGGAGGCATGGGAACTTTCTAAGGCATGTACTTTGTCAGAGGAGATCTTTAAATTAGCTTGAACTTGAGTCAAGTTCTGCACTAATTCTCCTGCATATTCTTCTTTCTTGTCCAAGAGTGCCTTAAGTTCTCTGATTTCTTCACTTGACTTTGATAATTGTTCTGAAAAGCAACATTCAAGGCGCTCCTTGTTTTTTTCAAATTGACTTGAAGAAGCTTTGGCAACTGCTAGCTCAGAAGTCAGACTTCGCTTTTGCTGCTCCAGGTGATTTCTACTCTCTTGCAATTCTTCTATGGTTCCCTGAGCATTCTCAAACTGCTCTTTCCAATTATCTGCTTCTAGCTGGGCTCTCTTGGCTATTTCCTTAGTCTCGTGGATAGACTTTTCAGACTCACGAGTTTTCTTTTCCAGAAGGGAAATTCTTCCCATCAATTCTGTACCAATGAGGTTAGCCTACAGAGACAACTCATAGAAGTAAGAATTTAGAAATAAAAAAAAACTTGTTAGTAAGTAGAAAGAAAATACCTTCAAAGTAGAATGAACTATGTCATTCACCAGAGTTAAGCAACTGTGACTGCTCATCTTCTTCTTCTCAATATCTCCAATCAAAGGCCTAAGCCAGGCATCTGCTCCACCAGACTTCCTTAAAAGACTGTTATTAGCAGGAAATTCAAGTGTAACGCTCCTCATAGCCAAGCTTCTACTACTGGAACCCTCCCCTGCATGTTGAACAGAGGGAGGGGGAGCTATAGAAGGAGGAGCGGTAGAAGAAGTGAAAATAACAGGAGTCGAAGGACTCGAAGCAGGTAAGGAAGAAGAGACAGGCAATGGAGCATAAATAGATAAGGGAGCAGGAACAGATAGAATGGGCAAGGAAGCACTTGAAACCAACGGAGGAACAAAGGAAGAAAAAGGAACTTCATCTAAAACTGGACCTAGTTCTCCACTTTCAAAACCACTAACAAAGAGGAGTTGAATAGACTCATTGGTGTCCCTCGGAGTGGTTTCATCATCAGAAGGAATGCGAACAGGTTCGGTAAGAGAGACACGGACAGGGGTAACTTTAGCTTCATCCTCGGAAATGATGCGTCTCCTAACTCTTGGTCTAGCTATTAAAGAGGTGTCTTCATCTTCATCATTCTCAGAATCCTCTTCTACAACTTTCCTCTTTGATAACGTAGCTTGAGTTCTCTCCAAAGAGAGTAAAGTACCAGAAGATGCTCGAAGGGCAATAGCTACTTCAGCTGTCATTCCTCGAATAGCAAATCCTGACAAAAAGAAGGATGAAAAAAAAGTTAGAAACAAGAAGGGACTTAACATAAAAAAAAAGCATAAAGGGATGCATACCGTGAGTTTTTACTTTCCAACCATGTAAATTGGAAATGGATTTCCAAGTTTTTGCCTCCATAGGCACGACTTTCAAGATTGAATCTACCCAACCACGGAAATTAGGAACGGGTTCCACATCACCCATAGTTGCTATAGAAAAGCAAAAAGAGACGAAATTAGAAAAAAATTGAAATTCTTAAAGATAGGTACGGTAAGTAAAAAACAACTTATGTGCAAAGTTCCACTTCTCAGGGAAGGGGATATTTGTTTTACCCACCAAATCAACTGTGCGAACAACGACATAACGAGTGTACCACCCACGATCCTTGTCATCTTCAGGGCTTACCAAGACCCTTTTACTTCTTACAGTTAAAGTAAAAACCCATGGCGGAATAATTTGGGGTGGTAAAGATGAATAAGGTGGGGGAAGGTAAAGCTAACATTGGCTTTTACAGACAAATATCTCAAACAAGCCACTGCTCTCCATACCAGGGGGCCAATTTGTCCCAAGCAAATTTTGAAAAAGCGACAGAAATCAAGTATAACCGGGTCAATAGCAAGATTAAATCCTAAAGTGAAGGGATAAGTATAAACAAAAGAAAATCCAATCCTAAAGGAAGATATTCTTTGGTTTGGATTAGGGATCACTATACGAAGATCACTTCTCCAGTTGCAATCTTTTCGAACAATAGAAATCAAAGGTTCAGTGATTAGAGAAGGAAAAGTGTCAGCTTTCTCTAAATTAACAACTTGATCACGAAGAGATTTCCTATCATTCTCAAAGGACAAGTCATTGGGTACTATTTCCTCAACTAAAGGCTCTTGAAGAGGCTCAGAAAGTTCTTTACCTTTAGAAGAGGATTTCTTAGTAATAGAACCTCTAGAAATAGTGTTAAAACTAGAAGAAGGAGTGATGGAACCAGAGGAACCACCACGAACGGATCCTAGGCTACGAAGCCTGCCACCTCTACCCCTTCTATGTCTTACAGGGGCTTTGGGGAAGCTATCAAGAATTGAGATTCTCTTAGGGTTAGGATTCGGAGATGCCATTGCAGAGAAATGATGAACTAAAGGGGAAAGGAACAAAAGTAAAGAGTAAAGTATCTGTTAAGGGTTTATGAAGAAGAAGACTAAGGAAAAAAGGGTTAAATATGTGTATAACAGCGATCGTCAAACAAAAAAGCGTAATGATGAAAAGCCTATAATAAAGGCAACTATCACTTCGTAAATAGAGGGGATTAAGAAGCCTTGGAAAAAGGCTGTAGAATTACATACATATCAGAAGGTGACACGTGTGCAGAACATTAAATAGAAAAGACAATTGAAGCGTCAGTACTAACATAACATTAATTACGGCAAAAATTCCTTTTTCGTGAAGACCCACTTCCCAAATATTTAATTTATAAATAAATGAAAAGTGGGGGGACTATCTGTATTGGGAAAAAACTGAGTCTGAATATTGAAGATGACGTGTCATGACACATGGACTGGTCAAAAGGTCAAAACGCAATAAATAGCCAAGAGGCACGGGCGACAACAAATATGGGGAAAAGAAAGCAACATAGATGTGGACCGTTACTAAAATAGGTACGAGTCTCATACCTATTCGAGTCATTTAAAGATCAAAGATCGGAAGAAGTTGAAGATACGAATCTGATGACGTAAAAGAGTCTAAATACAATATTAAATATCAAATACGTTAGAGAATCTGAATTAAATAGAAATGATTGTGTAACGTTTCTTTTAAATGTCATTTATTACTCATAATTGCCTCATTAAGACAAAGACATTACATCTTCTCCTAGAATCAACTATAAAAGGAGAAGGACTCAACATCTGTAAGGACACGAAATATTATTGAGATTACACTGAAATACAAAACTACTTATTATTTTATTATTCTCAAAAATCTTCTATTATTTTCGTCTCCAGATTATCAGTAACCCGAATTTCTCTTTATTTCTAGTTTTGATCAAAGACTCAGATTTTTGGTTAAACAGGAACGGTTCTTGATTTTTATATTCTCGTTGGAATCACTTTTTATTGAATAAAAACTGGATACGATGATCCATCACGGAACGACAGTTCACAAAACCATTTTGGCACACGTCCAATGCAAATCCACTTGAGTCTCTGGTCACTAAATTTATATTCTGCTTAATAGTTAGACAAATATTGAAAGACTCCAAATTATGAAATATACATAACGTAAAGTCTCCAGCCACCGGAAAATCCATTCTTCACCAGTATCAAGATCTAGGGCACTTTACGCGTTGCAAAGTGTTCCGTTTTGTTGGTTAATTCAGCAGTCTAATTGTGATTATTTCAGATTTGTTTCCTACAATCGAATAGATTTGGTAGATTCGGGATGTGACAGAGAACGGGAGAAGTTGTTTCTGGGAAAATTAATCCCACAGAAATAATATTCCGTGTATATGATTGTAATAAATGCGAATTACTAAAATATAGTAACCAACGGTACTAATAAGACAAATAAGGACACAAAGATTTTTACGTGAAAATTCCTTCTGAATAAAGAAAAAACCATGGCGCGAGAAGAGAAACTGATTTCGCTATAGTAAGGATTTTATAATTTGTAGTACCGAGTAAAACATTCCAATACCACTATACACTCAAAAGAAATAACCTTCTTTTGATTTTTTCACCTCACTACAAATACCGCTCAAACTCTCTATATTTTTTCTTACAGAATATTTTGCTTCTTACTCTGTAAATCACTCTCTTTCTCTCTGTTTTGTGTGTCTAACAACTGAAGTAATACTTCCTTATTTAGAGAGGTGAAGAACCTCTCAAGGATAACATAGGTGATATAAAAAAAATAGTAAACCAAACTTGTCTTCCTCCCCTTTTTGACTTTTCCTTGTCACACAAATATTTATTTGATAAGCTTGGATTTGGACGGTGCAACCTTTACCAAAGGAAGTTGTCTTTTTTTCACATGGGATGGACCCATCAAATCTCCTCCTCTAGTATCATGCACCTGAAGGAGGTATCTCATATTTTTCATATAGAGCTCATTCCGACAAGTACTTTGCATAGCTCGAACTTGTCTCTTGGTATCGTCTTGGTTACTATATCTGCAGGATTTTCACTCGTGTGAATTTTTTGTCCTACAAAGATTTGTTCTCCATTTGTTCACGAATCCAATGATATCTCACATCGATATGCTTAGTTCTTGCATGGTACATGGAGTTCTTACTTAAGTCTAGTGCACTTTGACTGTCACAATAGACTACATACTCATTCTGATATATTCCAAGCTCTTGAAGAAACCGTTTGAGTCATAACATCTCCTTGTCAGTTTCTGTACTGACAATGTACTCTACTTCAGTTGTTTAAAGTACAACACACTTCTGCAATTCAGACTGCCATGATATAGCTCCCCTTGAAAAAGTAAGTAGATATCTAGTAGTGAATTTTCTATTATCAATATTACCGGCATATCAACATCTATATAGCCCAAAAGGACAGGACCTGATCTCCCAAAATACAAACATTCATCCGAGGTTCCTTTTAGATACCTAAGTATCAACTTCACAACTTCAAATTTTCTTTATCGAGATTATCAAGAAACCTGTTAACAACACCGATAACATGAGCAATATCAGGTCTAGTACATACCATTGCATACATTAAGCTCCCGATGACAGATAAATATGGAACTTTTGCCATAATTTCTTTATCTTCAATTGTTGTAGGACATATTGTCTTGTTCAATTTTATATGACCAGCAAGAGGCATGCTAACTAGTTTAGCACTCATCATGTTGAAGCGTTTAAGTATATTTTTAATATACTTCTTTTGTAACAACAACAACTTACTATTTGTCCTATCTTGGACAATGTCCATTCCTAGAATTTGTTGTGCTAGACCCAAGTCTTCCATGTCAAATGACTTGGATCAATCGTCCTTCAACTTGGAAATCAACTTCTTGTCTTGTCTTACAATCAACATGTCATCCACATATAATAATAAGATGATAAAGTTATTGTTAGATAATTTCTTATAGTATACACATGTATCTGAAAAGGTCTTTGTGTACATTTGACTTCTCATGAATGAGTCAAACTTCTTGTACCACTTCCTTAATCTTGTTTCAACCTATAAATACTCTTTTTCAACTTGCGCACTATGTGTTTCTTCACCTTTTACTTCAAAACCTTCTGAATTCTCCATATAGATCTCTTCTTCCAAATCTCCATGTAGAAATGCAGTTTCACGTCCAACTGCTCCACTTCAATATCTAGGCTAGCTGCCAAGCTCAAGATTGTTCGAATAAAAATTATTTTGACAATAAGTGATAAAACTTCAACAAAATCAATAACTTTCTTTTGTTCAAAACCTTTTACCACAAATCGAGCTTTGTAACTGACCAGCATGCCATTTCCATCTTTCTTGAGCATAGACACCCACTTACACTTGAGCGGTCTTTTTCCTTTTAGATACATTTCATTCTTCTGTAGAGAATTCATCTCTTATTGCATGGCTTCCATCCACTAGATTTGTATCGAATGAGATAGAGTCTCCTTCAAATTCTCTGGCTCCTCCTCATCAGTGATGAAGATATACTTTGAAGAAGGATACCTCGTAAACTCTACTTTATCTCTTCTTTCAGATATTCTCAAAGGTTGTTGTCCTTCTTCTTGTTGTTGTTGCTCCTCTTCTTCCTCTTGTGTACTAGGGTGCTCCCCCTGCTCAACAACCTCTTCATCTATGCCATCCATGTGTCGTTCTTCACCTGTGGAAAGATTACGTACAGGTACAACAGGAATAGTAACAAAGTTAGTAATTGTACCATTATCATTTTTGGCGTTTGTTCATTTATCGATATCAATCCCGACCAGATCTTCCTTGAAGATCACATCTCTATTTCAGGTGATCGTTTTTGTTTTTGGTCCCACGATTTGTAGGCAAACTCTTCATCTCTATAACTGATGAAGATACAAGGAATAACTTTGTTATCCATCTTCATCCTTTGATCTTTCGGTACATGTGCAAAAGCTTTACATCAAAACACTTTCAGATAGGAGTAGGACACCACGTTGTTGGTCCAGACTTTCTGTGGAATGTCAAACTCCAATGGAACTAATGGACTTCTATTTATCAGGT
This sequence comes from Nicotiana tabacum, assembly GCF_000715075.1. Lineage (NCBI taxonomy): Eukaryota > Viridiplantae > Streptophyta > Magnoliopsida > Solanales > Solanaceae > Nicotiana > Nicotiana tabacum. The sequence continues at coordinate 112,410,968 of NC_134099.1, read as the reverse complement.
AACAAGTTGTGAGAGCTGCTTCACCTGAAAATAATGTAGGTAGTTTTGCCAGTTTGATCATACTTCTCACTTTTTCGACAATGGTGCAATTTATCCTTTTTGCTACACCATTTTGTTGTGGGGTTCCAGTAACGGTCTTCTCATGTCTGTCTTGAGACGCTTTAATTTTTGACCTATCTCCCTTTCAACCAGAGCTTGGAATTTCTGAAAAAACTTGAAATGCCTGGTCTTTTGCTATCAAGAATAAACCAACAATTTCCGTGAAGTATCATCAATAAATGTGAGAAAATGTTCGTTACCTCCCATTGATTCTACATCTATTAGACCACAAATATTAAAATATACTAAATCAAGTATATTCGATTTTCTTCCATGAGTTGCTTGAAACAATACCCTGTGTTGTTTTCCAAATAAATAATTATCACAAGAATTCACATTTGTACCTTTTGCAAATGAGATGAGTGACTTCTTAGATAGGATGTGCAATCCCTTCTCACTTATATGGCCCAATCTTCGGTTCAATAAATCTACAGGTGTATCATCTACAGCCGCATGTAATCCATCTTGGCCTATCTCAGTGGTTTCCTTGTACAACGTGTAGGAAGAAACTCCTTTAGCAATCACCAATGATCCCTTGATGAGTCTCCATTTCCTATTGGTGAAGTGATTCTCATTCCCGTCTCGATCTAGCGCAATCCCTATAATCAAATTCATTCGCAGATTTGGTATGTGACACACATCTTTCAAAACTAACGTGCATCCGACATTTGTCTTGATACAAATGTTGCCAATCCCCATAATGTTTGAGTGAATGATATATCCCATCTTGATTGTCACATACTAACCTAGGCAAGACGTGGCTGTCACCCGGTGCCGTACTGGCCCGAGCGAACCACTCTGTAACTCTTGAATGCTGGGCGTATCCCAGAACATACATAGGCCAACATGGCTGCAAATCGCAATATATCGTAGACGGCCAAGAGTTATATCAACTAGCCATCATACTCAAAACATCAATATATGTTCGGGCCGAGGAGGCCTCTATGAGTATCAATATTGGACAACCTAGAAAAAAAACATAAATGAGCGCCGACAAGGCTACTAACATACTGAACGTGTGTCTACAAAGCCTCTAAGAATATCTAACATCAAAATATTATCGGAATAGGGCCCCGACCTACCCGTAAGTCTATAGCAAAATCTGATATCATGACCTCTAGAATCGACTATACTCCGTAAGAGATGGAGTATTACCGATTTCCTAGTGAATATCAATCATGTACACTTTGAGGGCTCACCAAATTGATTAATTTTACCTGCAGATATGAAGTGTAGCGCCCAACAATGGGACGTTAGTACAATGAGATGTACCAAGTATGTAAGGCAGAAATCAATACATATAAATAAATTTTGAAAACCAAAAAGTATGAAGGAATACAAAAATAGTCTTTGAGATTACAATCGGAACTAATAAACTTCAAATCTTGGATCCGCCTTTATAGATTGCTATCACTTGGACCACTTGGTCCTTCAATCTGATTGAACAACTCAACCTATCATAAGATTTTGAACTATTTTTATCAATTATTGCTCAATGATCTCTTGTTTCATCACCGTTGTTACTTATTATAAGAGCACAATATGGCTCTTACGTATAGCAATGTAGACCGTCCGTATAGCAAACTACAACATTGCTATCTGGTAGCACGTACGCATAGCAAAGCAGACCATCCATACGGCTCAAAATATTTGGGTTGGACTATGCTTAAACATGGGACCGTCCATAGCCAAGCTTTATCTTACCTATGCGTTTCATAAACTGTCCAAAGGTTAACCTTCATTATCTCCCTACACGTTCATAGACTGTCCATAGAGAACATACTTATGCATAAATAACATCATGACAACATGCAACCTTCAATATTTTACAAGCTAGGTACTCGTGTCTATAACGTATAACTTCTTCTAGTACTTTCGGTAATTCTCAGTGCGTATTCGACAACTCATAATCTGTACTCATTAGCTTTAAGGAAACTCTTTACTACTTTCAGATTTACACATCCATTGTGACATACTAGTAAAAGGCTTTTGAGAGTCATATAATCTTACCTTTACAAATTCATTTGGTACATCATAGGGCTCATATTTCATATTGTTTCAAGCGACTCATCGCATTCATAAACTCAATGACTACTTCCTTTAATGTATGGAATATCACTACTATTTCCAGTGCGCACGATTATTCTAGTTAGGTAGTACAATGCATTTCATAACTTATCTGACCTTACGTTCTTCTATATACTATCTATTCTTCATTTGTTAGTTTGCTCATTCATAGCCTTTAAATTTATGGGGAGGTTCTGGTTAAGCAACTTATCAGATCTCTTAATTTACATCTCTCTCTCTCTGTCTCTCTCTCTTATTAGCATTAGGGATCTTCTATATCTACCTTCACTAACAAATGAAAACCGCTTCGGATATTTCATAAGATCATAGGCTCTATACGTAATTTTTACTCGGGGGCTATTTATAATTTACCATTAAACGAAGGCTATACTTCTAGCCGTCGACTTAACATAAGTTCCATGAGGTCTCTACTTATTTCTAGTATTATCCGTGGATTACAACTGCGAGTAACTCATTTCTTATCTATATTCACTTTTGAACTATTAGAGTATCTTAACCTGTCAACATAGAACATACGCTAGGACTCGTCCCCTTGAACATCTTATAAGGGTGACGTCATTATGGAATCATGCTGTAAGAAGAAAGGGAAAGACTTACATACCTTTAAGTCGATCCTTTGATGAAGATAGTGGGAAAGTATCCTCTTCAATTTAATCTACACCAATGAAAATAATACTGCTATCAACAATAGTAACATATCAAATAGCTACCACTCGACAAGCTTGTTTTATGGCAAATCAGACAATATCTCCCCTGTTTCTTTCACCTCCCTCAAGGTCACAACATCAAAAAATAACAGGCCATCCTTAATCCATATATCACTTTAATTATACGAGAACTGAGCAACAACACAGTATAACAACAACAATAGGGCCAACGTTAAGCTTAGGAATAGCCTTTTTAGGATACATCGAGCGACAAGCTCGATCCTTAACTAGCAACAAAACACTAATCTACACTTCTTCTTCTCTTCAAGTTACATATTAACAACAACACACACACATACACACACACACACACACACACACACACACACACACACACACACATATATATATATATATATATATATATATATATATATATATATATATATATATATATATATATATATATATCCACAACAACATCATAAAAACACCTCAAAATAGTCTAACATGGTACCACAACTTCTATGTGTCTTTTGACCGTCAACTCATAATTTCTAGCTTCAAACAACTTAGCTATGGCATATATATGATCAAGCTAATGTAGGATAAGAAGAGATTACCTTTAAACAACAAGAAAAACTCTAAGAACAACTCTCCTTAAACTTGAAAGAACTCACAACATATCAACAACATCATATAGGTCATCTCTACAACTTCTACGACACTAGATGAAGAACTTAGGTGGTTTGGCCTTGGATTTGTGTATGAATCTTTAGGATATGCTTAGAGAGAGTTTTAGAGCTACAAGTAGGTCTGATTTTGGTCGAAAAGGATATTTAGAGACGAAAGTTATCACTTTATATAGCAAAGTAATCTTCCACCGACTTTGTGGGCCCCAAGTAAGTTGCTTGCGCAATCTCGCAAAAATATGAGTATCTCTCTATTCTGACGTCGTATCGACGAACGGTTTAATGAGTTGAAAAGTAGACTCGTAGATCTGCAATTGATTTGTGTATCATCCCGTAACTCAGTGTATATTGAGAGAAAAGCTCAGTGACATTAGTCCCAAACTTAGGTCAAATTATAAATGTAACTTGCGACAATTTTAACCGTGTTTTGTATTACAACTTGTTTGACTTAAAACCTGACATACAAATATTATATGATTCAATTATCTTAAAACATGACCTCCTTAGGATATTAAGCACTCCTAGTTTACCTTGAAAGTAGGGGTTATAACATATTTGATTCTTTTAACTTCCAGTCAATACTTCCTTAACACTTGTTTTAACCCATCAGTATCTTTGTAAAGGTCCTTAAGCTCTCCAGCTTACTTTGATTCACTTATGTTGCATTGTAGCATTAAAGTATGGGGTGTTACATTGACCATATGTAATGACCCAAATCTCACATGTCGTGATGGCGCCTATCGCAATAATAGGCAAGGCAACATTCACAATAAAACCACACATCTTTAAAAGTGGAAAACACAGTAAAATAAGTTCAAAAGAAAACTCGTTAATACTGATAAGAAAATACCGCGACTTAACAAAATATTCCCCAAGATCCGGTTATCACTGAGTACATGAGCATCGATACAATAACATTGTTTGACAGCTGAAAATAAAGGAGGAGAGTCAAGGTATGCAGATTCCAAGACAGGTACCTCGATAATCTCCGAACTGATAACGCTCCAAAAATCAGCAATGACCATGCCCGAATATATCAGCTTTTGCACACGAAGTGTAGAGTGTTGTATGAGTACTACCAACTCAATAAGTAACCAAACTAACCTTTGGGCTAAAAGCAGTGACGAGCTCAACTAATAATGTCCAAATACAGAGTTTAACAGTACGAAAATGATAGGAAATATGACAATAATATCTCAGAGAAACTCATAATCTGTTGGTACATAGTATGGGAATGTAGACATGCTTCCAAGATTAATAGTTAAGCTCAATACAGATAAAATATGTCGAGTATGACTGATATAAGGAATATTACAGCTCTATATCTACATGCCAATGTGTATATCACATGTGATGAAACAAAATGAAAACCTCACGTACTCACACTCTCAGAGTACTCAATCTGACTCTCTAAATTATAGCTCACAACGCTCAGTCACTTAGCACTGTACAATACCTCCTGCGGCGTGCAACCCAATCCCATCATGAATTAATATAACTTGCGCTCACTGCTGGTATGTCGGACTCTGGAGGGGAGGATCCTGTACAAGTGCTAATAATAAACCAATCTAGCCTGCTGCGGCATGCACTCTAATCCCATAATAAAAAAGCCTAAAGGGCCTAATGCGGCTTGCACCCCGATCCACATAAAAGCCATAAGGCCTGTTGCGGCATGCATCCAGATCCATAAATCTTACTCATAACACGGCTCTCAGGCTCCAACTCAGTCATCAATCTCTCCAGTCTCTTGGCTCACAAATCTCATGCCAATTAGACCAAATAATGATATATAGAACAACAATAAATGGCAATGGAGACTAAGATATGATATGCAAATGATGGATGTGACTGAGTATAAAATTGCCATCTAAGCAAATAATTCAACTGCAGAAATGACCACTGTGGGTCTCAACAAGATAGGCATATAGCCTAACATGATTTCTAACATGAATTTGTAGCTAAATTATTCTAACACATAGAGATCACATGAATAGCTACAAGGTTTGATGACTACACAGTACCACAAAATTGACCGGATCATAAATTCTACAGTGCATGCCCACCCGTCCGTCACCTAGCATGTACGTCACCTCAACACCAACCACATAACATGTAATTCAGGGGTTCATACCCTCAGCACCAAGTTTAGAAATGTTACTTACCACAAATCGTGCAAATCTCTACGCCAATAAGCCCTTGCCTCACAAATCGACCTTCGAACGACTCGAATCTAGTCACAAACAACTGGATATAATCAACACAAGCTATAGGAATCAACTCCATATGATAAAGCTAAGTTCTTAAACAAAAGTCAAAAGTCAACTCAAAATGTTAACCTGTAGCCCACGTCTCGGAATCCAATAAAAGTTACAAAATCTGAACATCCATTCAACCATAAGTCCAACCATACCTAAATTACTCAAATCAGATCATAACTCGACCTTAAAATCCTCAACTTAATGCCCAAGAAGTTTCTACAATTTATCCCTAATTTTGGGAACAATCTCGCGGATGTAGATCTCAGCCAACTGCTCCGAAGAATAAGTAGTCCCAACTGGAATGAAATGCGCAGATTTGGTCAACCAATCCACAATCACCCAAATAGCATCAAACTTCCTTGAAGTCTGTGGGAGCCCGAGTACAAAATCCATGGTAATACGCTCCTATTTCCACTCCAAAATCTCAAGCCTCTAAAGAAATCTGCCCTGTCTCTAAAGCTCATACTTCACCTACTGACAATTTAGGCACCGAGCTACAAATCCCACTATATCCTTATTCATCTTTATCCACCAATAGTGTTGCCTTAAGTCCTGATACATCTTTGCAGCACCCGAATGAATAGAATACCGCAATTTGTGGGCCTCATCAAGAATCAACTCACATAGCCCATCCACATTGGGCACACAAATCCAACCCAACATCTTCAACACCCCATCACCCCCTGTGGTTACCTCCATTGCATCAATGTGTTCAACTGTGTCCTTTAGGACAACCAAATGGGGATCATCATACTAACGGTCTCTGTTGCAATCATATAAAGAAGATGAGAAACCACAAAAGCTAGAACCCGACTAGGCTCCGAAACATCTGATCTCATGAACTGGTTGACCAAGGCCTGAACATCTAATGCTAGTGGTCTCTCACTAAGAGGAATAAATGAAAGGCTACTCATACTCACCACCTTTCTGCTCAAGGCATCAACCACCGTATTGGCCTTCCCGGAATTATACAGAATGGTAATATTATAGTCCTCTAGTAGCTCCAACCATCTCCGTTGTCTCAAATTTAAATCCTTTTCTTTGAACAAGTGTTGGAGACTTTGATGATCCGTAAATACCTCGCAAGACACACCGTAGAGATAATGTCTCCAAATCTTCAATGCATGAACGATGGATGCTAACTCCAAATCATGAACATGGTAGTTCTTCTCATCACAATTCAACTGGTGTGAAGCATAATGAATCAAATATCTCTACCCTCATGTATCAAGACACACCCAATACAAATCGAAGAAGCATCACAATGCACTGTATAAGAGCCTGGCACTGAAGGCAAAATTAGAACTGGAGCTGTGGTCAAGGTAGTCTTGAGCTTCTTAAAGCTCTTCTCGGACTTATCTGAAAACCTGAATGGCGTACCCTTCTAGGTAAACCTGTTCAAAGGTGTTGCAATGGACCAGAATTCCTCCACGAAGCGACGATAATATTCGGCTAAGCCGAGAAAACTCCGGATCTCAGTAGCTGAGGACGGTCTTGTCCAACTCTAAACCGCTTCTACCTTCTTTGGATCCACCTTAATCCCCTGACTGGAAACCATGTGCCACAAAAACGCCACTGAACTAAGCCCAAACTCACACCCTTTATAGGTGAAACTCTTAGCAGTACCTTCTATCCCACCATGTAAGCACATCACGCACCTTCCAATTGGTGTAGCTCTTTTGTCTAGACTATGTCGTGCGAAGCCGATCCTGAATCACTTTAACCTTGTCCAAAGCATCCTGAGCCATGTTAGTACCGAATACCCTAGCCTCACTCAACTAAACCAAACAACCGGAGATCGACATTATATCTCATGCAAAGCCTCATACAGAGCCATATGAATGCTTGATTGGTTGCTGTTGTTGTAGGCAAACTCTACAAGTGGCAAAAACTGATCCCAAAAACCCTCAAAATCTATCGCATAAGCGCATAGCATATCCTCTAATATCTGAATAATGCGTTTGGACTGTCTGTCCATCTAAGGGTGAAATGTTGTACTTAACTCAACCTGTATGCCTAAGTCTCGATGCATTGCTCTCCAAAACTATGACGTAAAGTGCATGCCTCGATCTGAAATGATGAACAATGGCACACCTTTAAGGTGAACAATCTCGTGGATGTAGATCCCAGCCAACCGCTCCGAAGAATAAGTAGTCCCAACTGGAATGAAATGCGCAGATTTGGTCAACCAATCCACAATCACCCAAATAGCATCAAACTTCCTTGAAGTCTGTGGGAGCCCGAGTACAAAATCCATGGTAATACGCTCCTATTTCCACTCCAAAATCTCAAGCCTCTAAAGAAATCTGCCCTGTCTCTAAAGCTCGTACTTCACCTACTGACAATTTAGGCACCGAGCTACAAATCCTACTATATCCTTATTCATCTTCATCCACCAATAATCTTGCCTTAAGTCCTGATACATCTTTGCAGCACCCGAATGAATAGAATACCGCAATTTGTGGGCCTCATCAAGAATCAACTCACATAGCCCATCCACATTGGGCACACAAATCCAACCCAACATCTTCAACACCCCATCATCCCCTGTGGTTACCTCCATTGCATCAATGTGTTCAACTGTGTCCTTTAGGACAACCAAATGGGGATCATCATACTAACGGTCTCTGTTGCAATCATATAAAGAAGATGAGAAACCACAAAAGCTAGAACCCGACTAGGCTCCGAAACATCTGATCTCACGAACTGGTTGACCAAGGCCTGAACATCTAATGTTAGTGGTCTCTCACTAAGAGGAATAAATGAAAGGCTACTCATACTTAAAAGATCTCTTAGGAGTTGTGTCTAATGTTGCCACCTATCAAGAGTGACTAATAGTAACCTCTTCATTAATTGTCTTGGTTCCACATAGGGGTGGGGGGATAATTTAATCTTTATCCACTTATTAGTTAACTAGGTAATGTTCTGTTACCCGGTAATTAATCAATTGCCCGCATAATTTAAAAATTACCCCAAATTGCTTAAAATTCTACTTATTTTTAATATACTTTATATATATTTATATATTATACTATCCTGGTTATATGGTACCTTTCATGGTACTAGTTTATAATTATCGAGTATTATCACTTGATCCGTATTTATCCCAAATTGGCCATTTTCAACGAAACTCGTTTTCTCTAATTCGTGTACCCTTTCTTCCATGGCACTTACTTATTGCTTAGTAAAAATAGCATAAATATGCTAACCTCAAGGTAATATCATCCCCAAGTTTACGTCCATTAACTGAAGACGAAACCTTAACGTACGAAAAATGCGAGATGTAACAGAAATCACTCGACTGGAAACATAATCTAGAGAACCTCTCCACTCGATCCTTGGTAACCCTGGCATAGCTAGCATCACGATCTTAGCATGATAATACATAATAGCATGACATGGAGACAATCAATTCATACCCAAAATCCCATCAAAGTCAACCATACTAAGAAATAAGAGATCAACTCTAGTCTCCAATCCACCAATAGTCACCACACACAACTAGTACACATGGTCCACAACAATTGTATTGCCGAAACTAAGCACTCTCGGAGCATATCCAAATAATGATAAAAATATGATAATACGTACAAATAAGTAGAAAATGGTAAAAGAACATAAAAGCATCCCCGTGGCATACTGAGACAATACATGTGATCACTGTGTCTGAAGCAACAGCCTCTGGCCTGGCAGGAATAACATAGAATTGAGCCTGATTGCCACATGATCAGCCTCCCCCTCTAGGGAGAGCTCAAGCTGCCTGAGCCCCACCCCGAGCTAGCTGTGCAGGTGGTGAAGTAACTAGTGCACAAGTCATAGCCTGACCCCTTTGATTAACTGGACCTCCCAAGGGACAAGTGTTTATTGTGAAAATGGTAATAACAATTAAATTTGTTGATAGGACTCTAAAAATACGTGATCTATTTTTATGCTAGTTGTTAAGTGGTTGATGCTAGATATGTGAAGATAAAAGATAAAATGCGAGCTAAAATGGAATTATAATCGAATAAAGGGGTTAGCTATTCTGGCCTCGGACTGACCGATGAGGGGCCTCGAGGTCGATGCTTGAGCTCGGGCTCGAGCTATCGGGGATAATCAGGAAAGGGCTAATAGTTAGGATATAATTAAAGGAGGCTCTTCATGGCCAATGACAAGAAATAAATAAAGAACAAGTATGAAGACAATAAATATGAGTAATAATATCAAAGGGATATGTTAGAGAGAAAAGATAGAGAGTTATTATTTGTCTTGTGTAGAATAGTTGGAGTAACAGTAGCCGGAACCTTTACAAAATGGCAAGGATCCCCTTTATATATGAGGGAAATCCCAGCATAGTACAAATTGCATTAATTGTAAAGGTATGGAGATATGATGGATAGACGTGACACCAGGCTCTGTCAATGCTATTTGCTCGCCTTGGGAACTCTCCGTCCCCGACATCGTCATTGGGTTGGGAATAAATGGATGTTGAGGGAGAGAAATCAACCATGACCCTGCCACTTTGAGATCTCGAGATGGCTTCCCGAAATGCCTTAATGACGGGGGAATTGGACTCCCCAATTTCATCGTATACAGATAGTCTCCACGTTGCCTAGAATGAAGTAATAGGAAACTATTTTGAGCCACCGTTCCAAGGGCATCATTGCCATGTCGTCACCTTGTAAGAGCATTAAATGCCATGCCCCAGAAAATCGTGCAAGGGTCGCCATCAAATGCAAGTATTTAGGAACCCACGAACCGCTATCGACTCGTCCTTTCCGCTGCCCAAGTAGTTCCTATAAATATATCGACTGTTTGATAATCCTTATCTTCGTAGCATCTTCAAATTCACGAGTCCATACCCATCGTCTTTTACACTCTTCTGTCTTGCTTTCTGAGGGAAAATTTTACCATTGCTATAGCCAGGACTTCTAGAATGGTTCCTCGACGAAATGAAGTTGCGTCTTCATCTCGGTCGTCTAAGGAGAGAGCCAAAGTGATACCCACTTTGGAACAGTGCACTCCCTCCAAACTTGATATGTCAAAAGATTTCACCATCGATGCCACTTTATCCACACTAGGCCAATGTGAACATGTGTCCCGATACATTAGTGTCATGAACAACATAGAAATGGTGAGGAGATACTACTGATGGAGCGAGGCAGTGGAGGTGGAGATTCCTGGCCCCGATGAAAATATAACATACTATAAGGCTGGCTTCCTTCATGTGTATACCTACCCATTCACCTTGGGTCCTTATGATTCCTCTTAATCCCCACCCCCAGAAATAGATCCGGTTATCCTTGATTTTTGTGACAAATATCAAGTGACGCTCGATCAGATCTATCCTTTTGTCTAGAGGATAGTATTGATGATTCATCATTTTATTGAAGGGTTTGGGGGCGAGACTTTTACCCTCAACCATTTTATTAGGTTGTATAGCCCTTGATTTTATCGAGGTTTGATCAGGCTTTATGATCGATCCAAAAAATCATTTTTCTCAAGCACCGACGAGGGGAAGGACCAAGGATGGATAAGCAGGTTTGTCCGGGTAAGGACCTCAGACATCATTCTGGCCTGGAGGATGCCTTACCTAGAGATATAGAACACGCAACGTAAGCGATTATACCTATTTGTCATTTCACACAGCCGCTGCTTGGTACCCCAAGGCAGTTTCGGATTTACCGGGGTGGATCAAACGGTTGGACACTGCATTCCCGTATCATGTTCGGTCTTGGACCGACCTGGCCAAGGAGCGATGAGTGGCCAAGAATTATGGTAAAGCTTCTTTGCTATCTATGTCTTAGATTTACGTTTATCCCTGTGTCCCTTATGCTAACAAATTATGGTTATCGTGCTTGTGCAAGCCTTGATGAGAATATGGAGATAAGGCCGCCCACTGGTGGTGAAACATAGGCTTCGGAGCCCGGCAAGGGCAAGAAAAGGGAAAGTAAGGCAGCTGTTGACCCTCCTATGGTAAAGAAATCCAGGTCGCTCGAGTATCAAGCGGCTACTAAGACCTTTGCTTCAACTTCAGGGGAAAATCCTGGCGCTGAGGATGCGGATGGCGATGAGTGCTAGTTAGCACGTAGGACGAGGTCGCACGCGGGAGCCTCGCAGGTGCCTAGATCGGAGGCTGTTGAGTCTGAACGGACGACTTGGATCGGTCTCACAGACTAGAGTCCCTTGAGGAGGGTGTTAGTGTGGCCTCAGATCGCATGACCGGGTTTAGCGCAGTTTTTGTTGGGAGGACCGCTGCCATCGATCCCAAAGGGTCGGGGCCCAAAGCTTTTCAGGGGCAGGGGTTGCCTTTTGAGGAAATCGGCGACATGAATGATTTCATCTCGTGCTTTCAGGTTTCGTGAGGGGAACTAAGGGACGCTCAAGAAGCAAACGCCATCAAAGGAGGGATTCCTCTCAAAGAGGGAGGCTCCCTTGCCAACATTTTTTACAGTGTTAGCGATAGCATTGGTCTTGACATTCCTGGTTCCGTCGAGGCGGCGGAGGGAATCATGCAGTAGGTGATAGCTATCTTTCGTATACTTCTTTTAGCGTTGGGCGTCATTCTTCGTTTTTCTAACTCTTCCGCTATGCCGCAGTTCAAGGATATGTATGATCATGCCCTGTTTCGACTCCGCGAGGAGTTTTCTTACCATATAAAGGAGTGTAAGAAGCTTACCTCGATGCTACAAGTTTCGAGGCTCACTCTACCTGAGGAAAGAAAGAATTATTAGAGCTCCAAGCTGCTTTGGAGAGAGTGCTCCGGGAATAGACTGATCTCGCTGCATAGGTATTTCGCCCTGTTTGTACCCGACCTTTGCTCCCATATTCCGACATAAATTGGCCTATCTCTCTTTGCAGGTCGAGCAAAATGGTTCGTAGATTAGTCGACTGAACGCAGAGATCCTTGCGTTGAGGAAGAAATGTGAGGTAGCGACTGAGGAGTTGGCGTCATCCCATGATCTTCTCAAGAATGCTCGCAAGGAGATTGCTGCCTTCGCCGTGGCCAAGTCCGAGATTGAAAGAAATGATGCCCCTTATCTGGATAACGCAGCCATGGCGCATAAAATAGCTTGTGATGTATTGTTTGCGGCCGAGCAGAAGCTAGCCCGGGCTATTAAACATGCTAAGGGGAGGCGAGGAGTGAAATCCTAGAAGAGATCGAGCTAGGGGCATCGATCTATCAGTTGATATCGAGGAAGCCCAGGAATTGGAGAGAGAATTAGCGCTTTTAATTGTAAGCACGTGATTTTTGCCCTATATGAGAATTACTACCAAAAAATTCAAAATAAAATGATTTTCCATGGTGTGCAATTTTGAGAATTTTTGTGACATTTTTGGATAATAATTTGTATTTGTCTGTGCATGTTTATTTGTTAAATTAATAAAAAATACAAAAATATGCCGCATCTTGCATGTAGGATTTAATTCTACAATTGTTAGTAATTAAGTTTGTTTTACAAAAATTGAAAATTATAAAAATACGCATCTTTTTGCATTTTTAGCATTTAATGTCCAATTGTACAATTTTATGCTTAATTATTACTTAATTGTGCATTAATTGTTATTGGAAGTTAATTTGCGCTTTTATAACTTAATAATAATTTAAGGATTTTAGAATTTAGTTTTAGAAAAATAAAAGAAGAAAAGAGAGCAAAAATACAAAAAATCGGAATTGGGCCTCTCCTTCAATTTCAAGCTACAAGCCCAAAAATACCCAACCTTCCCATGACCCGGTTCATTTCAAACCGGGTCGACCCGGTCCGCCCCATTAACCCCAAAATGACCTAACCCTTCCTAATCTTCATTTTCATTTTTTTCAAAAAAAACCCTAACACTAAAGCCCCCGCCCCCCTTATTCTCCTTCTCCTTCACCATCTCTAAAACTCTAAGCCTCTCCAATGGTTGCCCGAGCCTCCATCGTCTTCTCCTTCACACCCAAGTCGACCCCCCGTCCGCCATTAAAACCAAACGACCCCTCCAAGCTCTAGCTTCGACAACCCAAGCCATGAACGACCCCTCCTTCCAGCTCGAACGCATAGTCCTCACAACCACTGGATCAAGACCACGACCACGTCGCACAGGCCTGCCATGGACGACCACAAGTTCGTCGACGTGAGCTTCTTCTGGGCGCAGTGTCGACGCGTGCGTTTCGTCGTCTCCAAACGACCAGCAGCAACCAACCCGTCGTCTCTAAGCTTTGCCATCATCGCCATCACTGCTTCTGCTACGCGGTTGCTTCATCTTCTTCAGCCTGCTCTAGCAGTGTCACTGCTGCTGCTCCATCGAGCTCCACCATAACACCATCGATGCCTTCTACTTCATCTTCTCCATCCAAACGACCAGCTGCTACTGTTTCTTCTTCGCTACGTCCAAACAGGCCCCATCGCTGCTGCTTCACTTCATCGTCTTCGAAGCCTCCTGCTACGTCCAGCCATGGACAATTACGCAGTTGCTGCCTCACCATTCTTCAGATCCCTCGTCGCCTGCTGCTACTGCTTCATCGCTGCCTTCATCTCCTTCAGTTACTTCTTAGGATCGTCTCCATTGTTTGTTCGAGTTTTGGTTGGGGTCGTCAAAACAGTCCATACCTAGTTCGAGTTCGTCGTTGGTCAGTCGTTGTTCGTCGTTTCGATCCGGTTAGTAGGTTTTGAGTTTCACCTTTTGTCCGTATTTCGTTTGATATTCTCGAATCTAAAATTTGTAAATTTTTTATTTTTGTTTTGTTCGTGTTCATTTTTTTGTTAATTTTCCAGTTTGTTCATGTGAAATTGTTAGTTTAATGTTGTTAGATTTAAATTGAAGTTTAATTAATTAATTCTTCAGTTTGTTTCATGTGTTGTTATGTATTTTTTCAGAAATTGTTAACGTTGGTTAAATCATTTGAATCCGTCATGTTTTGTTGTTTAAAATAGATTTTAATGCATGTTTATTCTTTGTTTGAAGTTCATCCAATAATTTAATTTGAGTTTGTTTTGATTTGTTGATTTAGTTTGAATCATGTATCTTTGTGTTAATATTGTTGTCTCTTTTGCTCATTCATTTTTTTTGGTCTAAGTTAACCAGAATTGATTCCCAATATGGTTAATTTATTTCCATTAATTTGAAGTTGTATGATTCATCTGTGTTCATGTGATTTGTTGTTGAGTTTGTTTAAGAAATTGGTCATATTGGCTATATTTTGGTTAATATTGATTAGTTGAATTGGTTATAGTTGATGGGGTAGTTTGGTAAATTGCAGTACGTTCAGGGGTAAAATGGTAATTGCAATAAGGTTGGAGGGGTAGTTTGGGAATTGAACATTTTGAATAATTCTTTATGTTAAGCATGGGGGACAAAATGTAATGGGGTGGGGTTTGATACAATTGTTTAATATAATGGGGGACAAGACATAATGTAGTGGAGGGGAATATTGTAATTGTTTATGTTAGGCATGTGGGACAAGATGTAATGGGGTGAGGTTGATATAATTGTTTAATATAATGGGGGACAAGACACAAAATAGTGGGGAATAATTTATTTGTTTAAGAAAGTGGGAAACAAAGCATGTCATTGGGGGAATATTTCGGGTTGGGGATTCAAGACAAGAGTCTTGTTATATATAGGGTCATTTGACACATTATTGGGAGAGACTTTTACACTTAAGGTAGAAGATTATTATTAGGAGGATTATTTTCTAGAGAGATTTTTTGGGGAGAACATAGAGAGAGAGAAAGGAAGAGACTTTTAGAAGAAGAAAAAGTTGAGAGAGTTGACTGAATTTTGAGAAATCAGAATTTGAGAGTAAAAGAGAAAGACAATTTGAACTTTCACTTGAATAATTTCTGTTTTGCCTTTTCTCGAGTGTTATTCAAAATCAGTAAACTAATGCATCTTACATCTGTCTCTCTTCTGCTTTGACTGCGATTGCACTTTGGTATTGCTGATTTTTCAATCCGTTACTGGGTTATTCTACTGGTCGTTACTGGTTTTGCGGTGTTGCTGAACCTGCTGTTGTTGTGTTATTATTGCTGCTGACTTCTCCTTCTTTTGTTCTTGTACTGCCATTTCCAGGTACACATTTGTACACTCTCGGCTTGAAGCGAAATGAAATATTAATCAGGCTTTGTTCCTGTTGAATTCCTCCTGTTTAGATTTGTGTTTGAATATAATTTTCCTTTCTTTGTATAAAAATGTAGTTGACTGATTAATGAGTAATGAGGTTGCATATGTATAACTTCTTCATCTAATAATGTTAGTTTAAATTAATCGAAGAATAGTTAATCTATTTTGATATTATTGTGCGTCAATCTCATGTTCCAGTGTTATTAAATAATAGAATATAGAACGGAAGCAATCTCTCTTTGTACAAACTCGATTGCAATTTTCCATTTGCATTAGCCGTAAACTAATAACTAATAAGTTCGACTTTTTCAGCATGTAATTAATTGAGGGATTTCCTTTTATTTTTAGAGACGAACTTAATAGAAGAAATGTAGTCACTATAGGTTTATCCTTTTAAATAAAATGAGACGAGCCTCGCCAAATAAAACACACAGATTGTGGGGCCCTCATAAATGCATGCGTTAATTACTTAGAATTTGGGATGGACTGTTTAGTGAATTTCACTGCCTTCTCCAAAGATAATAACGCGTTAGCCTCTTTAGATGCGATTTAATTAAATTACTTTCTTAAACTCGGGTGCACATTTATGTGACCCAAATCCAAATCTCAGAGGAGTCGAAATGTGTCTCTAATCACGGGTACATTGATTGTTACGTGGTTCGAGATGCGTGTCCATGACGTTGCAAATTCCTTTTAAAAAATAAGAATGAGATGAGCCTCGCCGAATAAAAATACAAAATTGTGGGGCCCTCAGTAAATATTTGCTTTAAAATTTCTTAGACTTCGGGATGGACCGTTTAGCAAAATTCCACGGCCCTACCCAAAGTAAATGATACGCTAGTCACTTTAGGCGCGCCTTTAATAATTTAATTTCCTTAAACTCGGGTGCACATTTATGTGACCCAAATCCAAATCTCAACGGAGTCAAAGTGTGTCGACGACCACAGGTACATTGATTGTGACGCGGTTCGAGATACATTTTCACAACGTTGCAATTCCTTGTAAAAATAATAATGATAATTATGAAAGCGGTAGCGAGTTAAAATTTGCACATAAGTTCATATTTATATAAAATCAGATAATCAAGCCGAATATGATAGTTGAGCGACCGTGCTAGAACCACGGAACTCGGGAATGCCTGACACCTTCTCCTGGGTTAATAGAATTCCTTATCCGGATTTCTGGTACGCAGACTGTAATATGGAGTCATTCTTTTCCTCGATTCGGGATTAAATTGGTGACTTGGGACACCGTAAAATCTCCCAAGTGGCGACTCTGAAATAATTAAACAAATCCCGTTTCGATTGTCCTTTAATTGGAAAAACTCCTTCACCCCTCGCAGGGGCGGAAAAAGGAGGTGTGACAGCTCTGGCGACTCTGCTGGGGATAGAGACCCAGAACCACTGGTTCAGGTTAGAAATTCGAGCTTAGATAAATTGTTATATTTGGTTTTATCTAATTTTGTTATATGTTTGGGCTCAATGTGCTAAATGATACTTTTACCGCTTTGATATTATTTGAACTGTATATAAACTGTGCCGAAACCCTTCTCTTCTTACCTCCGGGGAGAAGCTCGCTGGTCGAGACTCCCTATTCTGTTAGTGTCAATACCCGAAATAAGAAAGAGGCCGGATAAGTTACAAAGCCGGACGATCCCGCGGGTCCCCGGTACGTAGCCCCCTCCTCGACTCGAGTTGTCCGCTCGGGTACACAGTCTAGAACAAATACCCAAGTTATGAACTTAGAATAGCTCAGCTTCATGCCGGATCCCTAGTAGGAACGTTTGTTTGCATCACGTGCATCTGACTTTGGAGGCTCAACACAGGGGTTGGGTCTGTCTAGGACAGGTGCACCAAAAATGAAAATGACCATCCTGATGCATCTTACTTGCTGCTACTTGCGCATTTATTCGATTCGGACTTGTGTGTTGACCGATTTTTGAATATCAGGAATATTGTGAAATTGAAAAAAAAAGAAATAGCGGTTAGGTAATTGATTGTTTATTTTTAAAAAAAAACCAATGCTCAAATACTGTCAAAACTCTGCCGAAATTTTGAGAAAAATGAAAAAAAAATATCTTATTAGTTTGTTTTATTAAAAGCAAAGGAAAAATAGAAAAAAAAAGTCGTTGTTCCGTCTTGTTTTTCAAAAAAAATAGAAAAAAAAAATATAGTTTGTCTTGCCATGAAAATGAAAATGAAAAAGAGTCTTGTTTTTAAAATGGTTTATATAAAATAGTTTATTTATTTGTTTAGGAAAATGCTAAAAATAAAAGAATAAAAAGAGTCGGGCGTTGAAAGTGGTTTTATTATTTGTTGCAAATATATATATATATATATATATATATATATATATATATATATATATATATATATATATATATATATATATATATATATATATATAAATATAAATAAAAAAAGTTTTTCTTTATATCCAAAAAGTTTTTCTTTATGTCCAATATATATATATATATCTTTATTTGTTGCAAAAAATATTTGTCTTGCCAAAAAGTCTAGAAAAGTTTTTTAGACCCCCAATTTTCAAAACAAAAAATCCAAAAATATTTTCCATTATTGACTTCTTTAGAAAGTCTTTTTAATTATTTAAAAAAAATAAAAAATATATATAATAAAATAAAAAATCCAAAAATATTTTTCCTTCTTCTTTCAAAATTGAAAAGAAAATAAAAAAAACAAAAATACTTTTAGAAGCATTTCTTTCATTGAAAGTAAAATTCCAAAAATATTTTCTTAGAAATCCTTCTTTGCAAAAATGCTCCCTTTCTTCTTCATAAGTATTTCCTTCAAAAATAAAATAAAATAAAAAAAATTTAGTTCATTTGCTTATTCATGATCTACCGAACTACGCGAGTTTGATTCTCACCGGATGTGAGATACGTAGGCAACCCTCATCGGGTCCAACCCCACCTTTTGCTAAAATAGCCAAAAACAAATAAATAATAATAAAAAGAAAAAAACATGTCAAAATTTTAATTCTGTCATAAAAAAGTCGGGTGACGCTATTTTGTCAAGGCATAGCCGAATATTCCCGAAAGGGACGCCGGAAGGCCGACTTTGAATAAACAACCACTTTTTGGGTCATGTTTAAGATTTGGTCCAGTTGACCCCCACAGCCTTAAAAATCTTCGTCCCCGAGGCGTTGAAAGGTCGTGTTTGCAATATTGAGTTTTCTATTTTTGAAAAACGATAAAAAGAGTCATTAATATGTCAGATGATGTTGTTTTGTCATAAATAGCCGAATGTTCCCGAAAGGGACGCTGGAAGGCTGACTTTGTATAAACAGCCACCTTGGGTCAATTTTTTAGGATTTTGGTCCAGTTGACCCACACAGCCTTAAAAATCTTTGTCCCCGAGGCGCTGAAGGGTCGTGTTTGCAACGCCGGGTTCTTATTGTAATTTAAAAAAAAAACAAAGAGTCAGCGGTCAGGTGAATACCATTCGGATTTTTAGTCAAAAATAAGCCGAGCCAGCTTCGGCCGCGTCTTAAACCGTTCTTACCGAAATAGCCTTAGAGTATCTTTCAGTTGTCGAAAGGCTATTTTCGTAAAGAACGGACAAGTTTGTAAAGTGTCATAAAATAATCCTCCCCGGCCTCAAAATTCATGAGAAATTGGGAAGGGGCCACGTTTGCAAAAATAACCGTTCGGTTGTATTTGTCAAACGGAGAAAGGAAGTTGGCCATTTGTTTTTGGAGTTTGTAAATCTTTTAATTAGAATATGTAGGTTGTTTGATTTTCGAGTTTGTAGGTCATCTTCAAACCTTTGAAACCCAGTTTGTTTTACTATGAAAATTTTAAAAAAAATGTGTTTAGTATTGTTTATCTTTTATTGGTCCGAACTACGCAAGGTCTGATTCATGCGGAGTCATGATACGTAGGCAATCTCCATAAGATTCGACCACAACAAAAAAAAATGAAAAAGAGAAAAATGAAAAAAAAAGAGAGAAAAAAAAAAAATAAAAGAAAAAAATGAAAAAAGAATGGAAAAAAAATCGAAAAAAAGAAAAATGAAAAAAAAGGAAAAAAAGGAAAAGATGTTGTTAATAATGGGGACCGATGGAGTCCATTCTAACCTGTTTTGCTTTGAATCACAAAGAAAGTTAAGGTGGTTGGTTTGTGGTAAGCCGGAAATACAAGACCCAGAAGCACACTTGGCGGGGCTTAGGCATGATGACAGAAGCACTCGAATCCTGCTGGGGACTTGTTGACTAAGGTTAATGATATTGAAGTGGGCAATGGTCTGAGCAATGCTGATGCGAGGCTCAGTGGCTAAGATGCCAGTTTGGATAAAGTGGGAGGACGCTCAGTTCCTTGGTTAGCAAGAGAGAAGCTTTTGGTGGCTTATTTTGTTGTCATTTCTGTTGTCCGGATTATTCTTAGGGTTGCAATCCGGATATTGTCTTGTTTCAAACCTTCTTATCTTTCCATTTTTGTCGTAGCGGTTTGTTTAAGTTTTGTCCAGGCTATTTTAGGATTTTATTCTGGTTTGTTTCGTTTGTTTTATTATTCAAACCATTTCACCGGTAGTCTAATACAAAATCCGGTCTTTTATTATTTCTAGTCATCATTTTTGTTTAGTCCTTTTATCATTTTTGTTCAGCGCCGATTCTAGTGACATGACATGCGCACACAGTTTGGGCCTAGTCTTTAAAGTTAATCATAAAACCCCGGAAAGGTGATCAGAACATTTAAAGGAAACAAGGACGGTTTGAAATTATTCGGAGCTCGAGTCATGTGGAACTGGGGCAAATAAAACACAAAGAAGACCGCTAAAAGAAAGATTTGCCAAATTGGCATGAGGGTCGAGAGTGAGAGTGTCGCCCAACGGTGCTTTAGAAATGACAAATGAAAAAGCAAATGTGTGAATATAATTGTCAAGTCCAGCACCATCGGAAGAGGCTACAAATCTTTGTTTAAATGTGTTGTTTGCACTGGGCATGTTTTGAAGACTGGAATGACGAAGGCATTTTGTTCTGCTACCTAAACACTTTATCCTTCGTTAACCCCTTTTGAGCCTTATTATTTTTCTTTCGTACCCCTCGTTCGGAATCAGTAGAAACGACTAGAAAACGCAAGCATGGCAGGTAAAGAAAAAGATAAAAAAAGAAGAAAAGAAAACAACAAAATGAAAAAGAAAAGAAAAGAAAAGAAAAATGATAACAAAAAAAAAACAAAGGAAAGTCAACTGAAAAAGAGGAATTGGGAACTACGTTTGACCTGATTCCTCAAAGAGGATACGTAGGCGCCTCACGACTAGGTCATAATGTGCATAGTGTAACAAAAAATTTTAAAAAAAATAAAAAAATCCCCAAGCAAGAAACTGGGGCAAGGGTTGCGCTTGTTGTAAACAAATATGGTTCCGAAGGTTGTAATTTTGAAACCCAAATTGATTTTTTTTGAGCCTTTAATACCCTTTCTTTCTAGCCTATCCAAAAACCATATTACGGTCCAAAGAAAGACCTTCTGATCAGTCTTCAAAGGATGTCAAGTCAGACAAATGAGAGTCTTACCGGTGAACATAACACTCTGTTCCACAGCAGAAAGGACTCTAATCCCCAGCAGAAAGAGTCATACCGGCAACACTCCAAATCCCCAGCTGGAAAGTAATACAAATGAGAGAGTCTTATCAGTGAAAATTTTTACGGACACCGTAAGGCGATGAAAGCTGAGAGAAAAACCAAAATGAGAGAGACTTGATAGTGAAAACCTTTTGGGCACTACAAGTCGAATAAGATTGAGAATCAGATGGGGAATCGCCAAATGAAGATCTTGAAAGATGATTGACGGTAGAGGATAGGCCACATGTGCATGTCATGACCATTAGAGTTGGTATCTGTGTTTGATAGGTTTTTATTTATAGTTTCTTTTGTTAAAGAGTCATCTTTTTCCTTTGTCTTTTTGTTCTGTTCCCTTTTATCTTTTCCTTTCATAGATAAATTCCCCAGTAGAGTCTGTTTGGTCAGAACAAGTGAGAATTGACTTCAAAATATGCCATCAGCTTTACAATTATGCAAGATGAGATCTGGCTAGTACATCCAAGTGGTATAGTCAGCAAGGAACAAGCGCGAGGCCAGTGTCAAGAAAGATATCCCTAGCAAAAGGGAATTGACAAAAGGATTGACGAGTGTCAAGAGGAGTATCACAACCAACCACCACGTTTTAAACTAACAAATTTTGTTTGATTTGAAACAGGTAAGGGAAATGGCATTGATGACAGAAATGCATGCCACATGGGATATTATCAAACTGGGGCAGAAAATTTTCCTTTCATTTAGAAAATTTTCTGGAAGTCAGGTACCCATTTGAGAAAGAATAAAGATTACACCAGTCTCAAGGGAAGTCTTTCCTTTGAACCAGTGTTGCCCCCAACATAATGAGTTTCAATGGAGGAAGTTGTTCCCCAGCAGACAGAACAAAGGGATGAAACTTGTGCTCAGAAAAGAAAAAGGCCAGTATCATTCCCAACCGCCTTCCGAAGAGTGATGCACTAGTTCTGAAGGAATCAGAATCCCCCAGCAGTGTTATCCTCGACAGCGTTATCCCCAGCTGATAACATTTTATCCCCCAACAGGTAAGTAAATAATTCCCCAACAGTGTTATCCCCAGCAGTTTCGAGGAGTCCAACACAAGTTTGGTGAAAATCGGTATCCTCAGTGGTTCCTTTCGGGGAAAGGCAAAATGAGTCTTAAGGGAGGTAGTCTTCGAAGGAAGAAGCTATGCAAAAAAAGAAAAAAAAAGAAAAAAAAAGGGGGAAGTAGTTTGTAGAGGAATGAAACATCCTACTTAAAAGGAAGTAATTTTGGAAGGAGTAAGATAACATATTTACTTAGCAGAGTTATCCTCAGCAGTGTTATCCCCAGCAGGGTTACTCAGCAGTTCGCAGTGTTATCCCCAGCGGATCATCGAGAAGTAGAAGCATCCTCGACAGAGTTTCGACCAAGTTTCAAGAGGGTCGGACAACCCAGAGTGGGTAAGGAAGAGAAATTCATCCCCAGCAAGTTTTGAGGTAAGACATTTTCAAGTTTTGAGGATATTTTGGGTTCATCCGCCCTCGAATAGGATATTTTGGGTTCATCCGCCCTCGAATAGGATATTTTGGGTTCATCCGCCCTCGAATAGGATATTTTGGGTTCATCCCATAGGAGATGCATTTCTTCCTAAGTTTGTTTTTACCCATAGGAGATGCATTTCCTCCTAAGTTTATTTTTACCCATAGGAGATGCATTTCCTCCTAAGTTTATTTTTACCCATAGGAGATGCATTTCCTCCTAAGTTTGTTTTTACCCATAGGAGATGCATTTCCTCCTAAGTTTGTTTTTACCCATAGGAGATGCATTTCCTCCTAAGTTTATTTTTACCCATAGGAGATGCATTTCCTCCTAAGTTTGTTTTTACCCATAGGAGATGCATTTCCTCCTAAGTTTATTTTTACCCATAGGAGATGCATTTCCTCCTAAGTTTGTTTTTACCCATAGGAGATGCATTTCCTCCTAAAGTTCAGTTTTACCCATAGGAGAGACATTTCCTCCCAAATTTGTTTTACCCATAGGAACGACATCTTTTAAAGTTGTTGTTGAAATCAGGAGCCCGCCTGAAGAGAGGAATGACGTTTATTTTCAAAGTTGTTGTTGAAATCAGGAGCCCGCCTGAAGAGAGGAATGACGTTTATTTTCAAAAGTTGTTGTTGAAATCAGGAGCCCGCCTGAAGAGAGGAATGACGTTTATTTTTAAAGTTGTTGTTGAAGTCAGGAGCCCGCCTGAAGAGAGGAATGGCGTTTATTTTCAAAGTTGTTGTTGAAATCAGGAGCCCGCCTGAAGAGTGGAAAGGCGTTTTATTTTAAAAAGTTGTTGAAATCTCGCCAACCTAAAGAAAGGAATGGCATTTTATTTTTAAAGTTGTTGTTGGAGTCAGGAGCCCGCCTGAAGAGAGGAAAGGCGTTTATTTTTCAAGGTTGTTTTTGAAGTCAGGAGCCCGCCTGAAGAGAGGAATGACATTTTATCTTTAAAAGTTGTTGAAATTTCGCCAGCCTAAAGAAAGGAACAGCATTTTTATTTTAAAGTTGTTTTTGAAATCAGGAGCCCGCCTGAAGAGAGGAATGGCGTTTATTTTTAAAGTTGTTGTTGAAGTCAGGAGCCTGCCTGAAGAGAGGAATGTCGTTTATTTTCAAAGTTGTTGTTGAAATCAGGAGCCCGCCTGAAGAAAGGAAAGGCGTTTTATTTTAAAAAGTTGTTGAAATCTCACCAACCTAAAGAAAGGAATGGCGTTTATTTTTAAAGTTGTTGTTGAAGTCAGGAGCCCGCCTGAAGAGAGGAATGACGTTTTATTTTTAAAAGTTGTTGAAATTTCGCCAGCCTAAAGAAAGGAATGGCATTTTTATTTTAAAGTTGTTTTTGAAATCAGGAGCCCGCCTGAAGAGAGGAATGGCGTTTTTATTTTTCAAAATTGTTGTTGAAGTCAGGAGCCCGCCTGAAGAGAGGAATGACGTTTTATTTTTAAAGTTGTTGATGAAGTCAGGAGCCCGCCTGAAGAGAGGAATGGCGTTTATTTTTAAAGTTGTTGTTGAAGTCAGGAGCCCGCCTGAAGAGAGGAATGGCGTTTTATTTTTAAAAGTTGTTGAAATCTCGCCAGCCTAAAGAAAGGAATGACATTTTATTTTTTCAAAGTTGTTGTTGAAATCAGGAGCCCGCTTGAAGAGAGGAAAGACGTTTTATTTTTAAAGTTGTTGAAATCAGGAGCCCGCCTGAAGAGAAGAAAGACGTTTTATTTTTCAAAGTTGTTTGTTGAAGTCAGGCGCCCACCTGTATAACGAGAGGAATACTTTTTAGTCTTGTACTTCAGGTTTTGAAATCAGTAACCCCACTGGAAGGCAGAGGGTTACAACAGGAATCCCCAACAGGAAACAATAAAAATCCCCAGCACCGGAAAGCACCAAGTTACAACAAGAGGTCCCAGCACAAATTCAAGCGCCTGAGTCAAAAGGAAGAAAAGACGCGTCTTGAAAGAAGCGGCTTGTGAATATTAAATTATGCCCAGCATAACAAATCTGATGACGAAAGCCGCACCCCCAGAGGAACCGCCGAAAAGCTTAATGAAGAAAGCCATGTCCCCAGCGGACCGAACAAAATGATGAAAACTGGTATTCAGAAAAGCAAAGGGCCAGTGTCATCCCCAAATTCACGGAAGAAAAGCACCGGAGGAAACACAAGCCGACAAGAAAGCAAGGCAACAAGAACAAGTTGCAGTCTAGCCTAACTTCTTGTTTTCTTTTAAGCACGGTGTAACAAAGAGATCGGTAAGCAGTGGTAATAACATGCAACAGTAGTAACCTCGCAGTCCCACGGTAGTCCCAGCTACCAAAACTTCCCGAACTACATTAACCCGATTCCCCTTTAGCCAGGGATATGTAGGAAACCTTTGAAGCAAAGGTTCGGTTAAATCTTTTTCAAAAAATGCTTCACACGGAGTACTCGGATGGGCAAAAATCGCTCACTTTATCTTTGCACGAAAACCCTTCGTGTCTTCGGGCAAAGAGGGGCAGCTGTAAGCACGTGATTTTTACCCTATATGAGAATTACTCCCAAAAAATTCAAAATAAAATGATTTTCCTTGGTGTGCAATTTTGAGAATTTTTGTGACATTTTTGGATAATTATTTGTATTTGTCTATGCATGTTTATTTGTTAAATTAATAAAAAATACAAAAATATGTCGCATGTTGCATGTAGGATTTTATTCTACAATTGTTAGTAATTAAGTTTGTTTTACAAAAATTGAAAATTACAAAAATAGGCATCTTTTTGCATTTTTAGCATTTAATGTCCAATTGTACAATTTTATGCTTAATTATTACTTAATTGTGCGTTAATTGTTATTGAAAGTTAATTTGCGCTTTTATAACTTAATAATAATTTAAGGATTTTTGAATTTAGTTTTAGAAAAATAAAAGAAGAAAAGAGAGCAAAAATACAAAATATCGGAATTGGGCCTCTACTTCAATTTCAAGCTACAAGCCCAAAAAATACCCAACCTTCCCATGACCCGGTCCATTTCAAATCGGGTCGACCCGGTCCGCCCCATTAACCTCAAAATGACCTAACCCTTCCTAATCTTCATTTTCATTTTTTTCAAAAAAAACCCTAACACTAAAGCCCCCGCCCCCCTCTTCTTCTCCTTCTCCTTCACCATCTCCAAAAATCTAAGCCTCTCCAATGGTTGCCCGTGCCTCCAGCATCTTCTCCTTCACACCCAAGTCGACCCCCCCGTCCGCCATTAAAACCAAACGACCCCTCCAAGCTCTAGCTTCGACAACCCAAGCCATGAACGACCCCTCCTTCCAGCTCCTCCGTCCAGCTAGAACGCATAGTCCTCACAACCACTGGATCAACACCACGACCACGTCGCACAGCCCTGCCATGGACGACCACAAGTTCGTCGACGTGAGCTTCTTCTGCGCGCAGTGTCGACGCGTGCGTTTCATCGTCTCCAAACGACCAGCAGCAACCAGCCTGTCATCTCTAAGCTTTGCCATCATCGCCATCACTGCTTCTGCTACGCGGCTGCTTCATCTTCTTCAGCCTGCTCCAGCAGTGTTATTGCTGCTGCTCCGTCGAGCTCCACCATAACACCATCGATGCCTTATGCTTCATCTTCTCCATCCAAACGACCAGCTGCTACTGTTTCTTCTTCGCTACGTCCAAACAGGCCCCATCGCTGCTGCTTCATTTCATCGTCTTCGAAGCCTCCTGCTAGGTCCATCCATGGACAATTATGTAGCTGCTGCCTCGCCATTCTTCAGCTCCCTCGTCGCCTGCTGCTACTGCTTCATCGGTGCCTTCATCTCCTTCAGTTACTTCTTAGGATCGTCTTTGTCGTTTGTTCGAGTTTTGGTTGGGGTCGTCAAAACAGTCCATACCTAGTTCGAGTTCGTCGTTGGTCAGTCGTTGTTCGTCGTTTCGATCCGGTTAGTGGGTTTTGAGTTTCACCTTTTGTCCGTATTTCGTTTTGATATTCTCGAATCTAAAATCTGTAAATTTTTTATTTTTGTTTTGTTCGTGTTCATTGTTTTGTTAATTTTCCAGTTTGTTCATGTGAAATTGTTAGTTTAATGTTGTTAGATTTAAATTGAAGTTTAATTAATTATTTCTTCCGTTTGTTTCATGTGTTGTTATGTATTTTTTCAGAAATTGTTAACGTTGGTTAAATCGTTTGAATCCGTCATGTTTTGTTGTTTAAAATAGATTTTAATGCATGTTTATTCTTTGTTTGAAGTTCTTCCAGTAATTTAATTTAAGTTTGTTTTGATTTGTTGATTTAGTTTGAATCATGTATCTTTGTGTTAATATTGTTGTCTCTTTTGCTCATTCATTTTTTTTGGTCTAAGTTAACCAGGATTGGTTCCCAATATGGTTAATTTATTTCCATTAATTTGAAGTTGTATGATTCATCTGTGTTCATGTGATTTGTTGTTGAGTTTGTTTAAGAAATTGGTCATATTGGCAATATTTTGGTTAAGATTGATTAGTTGAATTGGTTATAGCTGATGGGGTAGTTTGGTAAATTGCAGTACGTTCAGGGGTAAAATGGTAATTGCAATAAGGTTGGAGGGGTAGTTTGGGAATTGAACATTTTGAATAATTCTTTATGTTAAGCATGGGGGACAAAATGTAATGGGGTGGGGTTCGATACAATTGTTTAATATAATGGGGGACAAGACATAATGTAGTGGAGGAAAATATTGTAATTGTTTATGTTAGGCATGGGGGACAAGATGTAATGGGGTGGGGTTGATATAATTGTTTAATATAATGGGGGACAAGACACAAAATAGTGGGGAATAATTTATTTGTTTAAGAAAGTGGGAAACAAAACATGCAATTGGGGGAATATTTCGGGTTGGGGATTCAAGACAAGAGTCTTGTTATATATAGGGTCATTTGACACATTATTGGGAGAGACTTTTACACTTAAGGGAGAAGATTATTATTAGGAGGATTATTTTCTAGAGAGATTTTTTGGGGAGAACATAGAGAGAGAGAAAGGAAGAGACTTTTAGAAGAAGAAAAAGTTGAGAGAGTTGACTGAATTTTGAGAAATCAGAATTTGAGAGTAAAAGAGAAAGACAATTTGAACTTTCACTTGAATAATTTCCGTTTTGCCTTTTCTCGAGTGTTATTCAAAATCAGTAAACTACTGCATCTTATATCCGTCTCTCTTCTGCTTTGACTGCGATTGCACTTTGGTATTGCTGATTTTTCAATCCGTTGCTGGGTTATTCTACTGGTTGTTACTGGTTTTGCGGTGTTGCTGAACCTGCTGTTGCTCTGTTATTATTGCTGCTGACTTCTCCTTCTTTTGTTCTTGTACTGCCATTTCCAGGTACACATTTGTACACTCTCGGCTTGAAGCGAAATGAAATATTAATCAGGCTTTGTTCCTGTTGAATTCCTCTTGTTTAGATTTGTGTTTGAATATAATTTTTCTTTCTTTGTATAAAAATGTAGTTGACTGATTAATGAGTAATGAGGTTGCATATGTATAACTTCTTCATCTAATAATGTTAGTTTAAATTAATCGAAGAATAGTTAATCTGTTTTGATATTATTGTGCGTCAATCTCATGTTCCAGTGTTATTAAATAATAGAATATAGAACGGAAGCAATCTCTCTTAGTACAAACTCGATTGCAATTTTCCATTTACATTAGCCGTAAACTAATAACTAATAAGTTCGACTTTTTCAGCATGTAATTAATTGAGGGATTTCCTTTTATTTTTAGAGACGAACTTAATAGAAGAAATGTAGTCACTATAGGTTTATCCTTTTAAATAAAATGAGACGAGCCTCGCCAAATAAAACACACAGATTGCGGGGCCCTCATAAATGCATGCGTTAATTACTTAGAATTTGGGATGAATTGTTTAGTTAATTTCACTGCCTTCCCCAAAGATAATAATGCGTTAGCCTCTTTAGATGCGATTTAATTAAATTACTTTCTTAAACTCGGGTGCACATTTATGTGACCCAAATCCAAATCTCAGCGGAGTCGAGATGAGCCTCGCCGAATAAAAATACAAAATTGTGGGGCCCTCAGTAAATATTTGCTTTAAAATTTCTTAGACTTCGGGATGGACCGTTTAGCAAAATTCCACGGCCCTACCCAAAGTAAATGATACGCTAGTCACTTTAGGCGCGCCTTTAATAATTTAATTTCCTTAAACTCGGGTGCACATTTATGTGACCCAAATCCAAATCTCAACGGAGTCAAAGTGTGTCGACGACCACGGGTACATTGATTGTGACCCGGTTCGAGATACATTTTCACAACGTTGCAATTCCTTGTAAAAATAATAATGATAATTATGAAAGCGGTAGCGAGTTAAAATTTGCACATAAGTTCATATTTATATAAAATCAGATAATCAAGCCGAATATGACAGTTGAGCGACCGTGCTAGAACCACGGAACTCGGGAATGCCTGACACCTTCTCCCGGGTTAACAGAATTCCTTATCCGGATTTCTGGTACGCAGACTGTAATATGGAGTCATTCTTTTCCTCGATTCGGGATTAAATTGGTGACTTGGGACACCCTAAAATCTCCCAAGTGGCGACTCTGAAATAATTAAACAAATCTCGTTTCGATTGTCCTTTAATTGGAAAAACTCCTTCACCCCTCGCGGGGGCGGAAAAAGGAGGTGTGACATTATTTGTACTAGATGAGTGTGAAATAGTGGTGATGAAGAGTAGTCCCCAAGTCGTTTTGCATCCCTTCTTTTTCCTTTTGTATGCAGTCCCTGGGGGATGGATCTTGTAAAGATGTCTCTTGTGGATACATGTTTTGGCAATGTAAAAAGATGGAATTTTCTTCTTTCAGTTTTTTATTGTTCCTTTGCTTTCGTGGATTTAAACTTTCGAATTTTGACGTTAGCCTTTCGAAATCCATTCTTGGAGCGACCGGGACCCTCCAATCGGGCCAGGTCTCGGGGTTAAATTGACAGCTTCTAACGGGCCGGTGCCGGCGATATCGAAGAGCCCCCGAGGCCTCGCAGTTTCTTGGATTCTACGGTATAGCAACATTTTCTCTATCTGGTAAAGAGGGTCCCGGGGCAATTCTGTCAGTATGTTTCTCTAGGAGAGGGCAATGTTAACGCAGCCAGAATTAATTGGCCTTTTGGGTAGGCAGCTAGTTGCTGCTTTGCCTCTATATATTCATTCACTTCCCTTTCCAATGGTGATTCTGCTGCTTTGAGAGTCTATCTCTTCCACAGAGCCTGGCGTTTTGTGCTAGTTCTTCCGTTGCTTCAACTTAAAATTATTGTTCAGATCCACATATTTCTCCTCCTATTCTATCGTAGCCATGATTGCTACGTCGACGTCCGACCGCCAGGGAGAGGGGAGTTCTTCTTACGCTCCACATTTTGTTTGTGATAGTGGCACCACCTATGCCCGGTGAGCGGGCGCCGAGGTGCCTTGCCTCGAGGGGAGTCATCACGCTGGGGAGGCCTCCCAATGTTCTGAGTCACCGGGTGCACGTGTCAAGGATCATCTCATTGGTGGGAGAGGAAACCTTGAAATGATCAGAAAAGATTGCGGATGGGGATAAGGTGCGGTCTTACAAGTACCTTTTTCCGAGGAGAGCATTATGACATACGTTGAGGGGTATTTGAACGTATACACGCATATTTTTGCATCAGGTTCCCCCAACCGGGTCGTGCTTGATTTCTATCGAAGATATCGGGTTACCTTGGTGCAGGATCACCCCTTCCTTTGGAAAATAGTACAGATGATGAGATATTTTACCGATAAGGTCGAGATAGAGTTTACCCTCAGCCATGTCATGAGGTTATATCAGACACTAAGTTATCGAGGTTTGATTGCTCTGTAGCGTCGATCCACCCGAGCTCCTGTTATCGGTGGTGAAGAGGACGAGTACGAGGAGCGTGGGTGGATGAATCAGTTCATTCGTATTTGAACGACCGATGTCATCCTTAGAGAATTTTTGTCATTTCCTGAGAAATGGAACTTCATACATAAGTGTCTCACCTGAACTATCATCTTATTGACCGGAGGCGGGCTCCGTAATGATATCTTTCCATTCCATATTTGTAGCAACTCATTGGTCACCGGACGAGGTCCCCAATTTAGTCGAGTGGTCTCATAAGCTGGAAGCTTGTTGGACTTATGATAGGCGCCGGTGGCATGATCTGTCGAAAGGGAGATGGGAGGCGAAGCATCATGGTAGGCGTTTGGTGTTTTGTTTCTTGAAAATTGCGCTTTTCTTATCGGCTTAGTAACTCAACTACCGCAGGTATCGGAGATTTTTCCGAAATGAGTCTGTGTCCTCCGGGAGAGGAGGAGAGACTGCCGGCCTCGGGATCGAGGGTTGATGACAAACAAAAAGGAGCCCTGGGGTGTGAAGGGGCTTGTAGTGGGGCGACTCCTTCTCAGCGGTTAAGAAGAAGCGATTCAATCGGTCGACTATCTTCTGAAGGTAGTAAGCTATCGGATTTTGGATCGGCCTTTAGTGAGGCTTAGCGGCCCGGCCTCATGGTGAGTTTTTGATTGCTGTAAGATTGTTCTGGTCTTGTGCTTCTTCTTTTTTCATTTTAGTTTTCTTTCACAGGCCTTCGACAGCCTCAAATCCGAACTGCTTCGCTGTGAGGGCCCGTCGTGGGATGCTTTGGATAGGGAAAAATCCCTTAAGCTTCTTTGTGCAGCAAAGGAAAGCGAGTTGGTTTCCTTGCGGCACGAGGTGGATCAGAACCGGAGCCGTGAGAGCTTCCTAGAAAAATAGGTACCCTGCATTCCATACTGGCTTGCACTCCCCTTCTCATCTCGGCGGATTAAAATTTTGATATTTCTATTGGAGAAAAAGGCGGAGGAGCTGGGACAGCTTTGGGGCGAGGTTGGTCAAGCCAACCGCGAATTTAATGAGCTACATGCACATGTAAGTACCCATTTTGCAGCTAAAGATAGTGCTTTAGCCATGGTTTCTGCTCTTGAGGTGCAAATTCGGACCATTCATGCGAATGATTCTACACGGGCGAACATGATCGCCAGGCTTGCGTCCAAGCTTTCGAAGGCGAAGGCCAAAGTGATGAATGTCCAGGCTGAGGTCATGATGAGTAGCACCAGTGCGGGACAGAAAGCAGCGCCGTATTTGAAGAGTGTGGTCGTTGCTAAAGCTGAACTGAAGAGAGCCCTCAATCGTACAAGTAGTAGCAAGGAGTATGCGAAATGCAAATCTCGGAGGGAAATTCTCAAGGAGATTCACGCCATGGTCTTTGATCTCTTGGAAGAGATCGAGCAAGCCAAGGGGTAGGAGTATGATGCCAAGATTCTTCTGTCCTATGCTGAAGATGGTAAGGAAGGGGCCGCCAGGCCATAGTCCCCAAGGGGGACGTTTGCTTTCTTCTTGTTCTTGTATATATAGCTTTCACAGTATGTTGTAAATGGAGCTTATATTTTATCACCTGTATATATAAGGGGGAAACCCCGCAATTTGTGTCTTCTGTTTGTTAAGATTTTAACTAGGTCGATTTGACCTTTGAGCTAGTAGAAATCTTTAGATTCGTGATACGATCTTGAGGCTCGTTAGGCTGGAGACAACGGCTCTTATGCTTTGCCCTTGGGCATATGTATTTTAACTATTTTGGGTTCAGTCTCCGAGTCGGGTTTCGACTCGAGCTCAATCGACCCTCAAGTTTTGTATTTATGTGGGTCGACGACAATGTCTCTTACGCCTTGGGTGGACACGACCTTTTATGTGTGTGGCCCAGAGGCTCGTTAAGCTGGCAACAATGGCTCTTACGCTTTGCCCTTAGGCATGTATAATTAACTATTTTGGATCCAGTCTCTGAATCGGGTTACGACTCGAGCTCATTTGACCCTCAAGCTTTCAAATTTTAAGCTGGCGATAGTGGATCTTACGCTTTTGGTCGATGCGACCGTTTAGTGTGTGTGGCCCTGAGGCTCATTAGGCTGGCGACAATGGCTCTCACTCTTTGACCTTAGGTATATGTAGGCTTTGTTTTCCTCTCATTAAGGACTTTTCGGAATGATTTTGCCTGACCCGTCGTCGGTTCAGGAAGAACCTCGATTTCAAGTCGTTTGCAGAGATGTTTGAGCACCTTAGAAGGTTTGGCTCGTAGGCTGAGTAGCTCGAAGCCTTGTGATTTGGAGCTGACATGGTCGAAGCTCTTTTGCCTGTCGAGGGTAGCCTGTTTTATCGGTTCTTTTCAAAGTAGATTCGAAATAATGGCCTATGATTTTGTAGTGATGTTCAGGCGTCCCCGAGTCATGTTACTTTGGCTGGTACAGCCGTATGACCGTAGTCATTTGTGTTTGGCCGAGGCCATTTTTGATCCCGATAGTAGTTTAGGTGTCTATATCGAGGGTATGCCCTTTCAGGAGTCTTACAAATGCGATATATAGCCTAAACTTCGGGATTAAGTTTATGCCTGTAATAAGGTCTTACAAAATTTTCATCCCTTTTGAGGTCTTACAATTTTGTTGATACTTGGTACAAGTATGATTCGTGCCTTGGTTGAGGTCTTATAGTTTTATTGATACTTGGTACAAATATGATTCCTGTCTTGCTTGAGGTCTTACAGTTTGTGTTGTTGCCTTAAATAGGCCTTACTAGACCGAGTCTGCCCGCTGGGAGTTTTATGGCCTCGGGTTTTTAAATAAATGGCGATTGGCTATAGTCTCTAAGTCATCGAGTTTGCTTCGGCTCAGGAGCCGTTACTCGTGAGCTCGGAAGTGCCTCATTGAAGGCTTATGATTTTAGAGATTTCGACCCTGAGGTCATGCGCTTTTTGGGTTTGTGATGCTAGTCTCCGAGCGTTCGGGACATTTTTCCTTTTTGGAGATGTTTCGTGATTTCCGTGTTGCCTTGTTGAGGGCTTATGAGTTTGGAGTTCTGACCCTGATAGCATGCGGGTGCCGAGTTATTGACGCTAGTCTTTAAGTATTTTGGGGTGTCCTTAGTAGAGGGGTCTTTGCTGTGAAAATGCTGAGTTTCCTTTGGAGTACAAGATGTTTTGGCAAAAGATATTCTTTGATTGCTTGGCATAGGTACATGTCGTTTTGTTGCCGTGAGTCAGGCTTATGCGAACATGGTTCATTTGATCGTTTGGCTCGGTGCATCATTTCCTATTGGAACCTTGCTCAACGTTCCTTGGTTTTTCCGAGTGGATGACTTCTCGAGGGGATGCCCTCCAGTGTTCGGGGTCGATTGAAAAGAAGCCTGGTATGATTTTCTAGATCCTCTATAGGTAGTGCATAGATGTTGCCTCATTAAAAACCTTGCCGGTAAAAACCCATTTTGGGATAAAAACTCGGTCGAAGGAAAAAAGTGCAACGGATGCTTTGAAACCTCGAGGTCTTTGAGCTGGATCGGCATCTCGACTGCTTTGGTCGATGGCCTGCGCAAAGGTTATCGTAAAGTAAAAAATATAAAAAGGGGATATGATTATACCTTAGTGGTGATGGCGCTCTTGGATTTCGACGTTTGTTCGGCAGACACGATATGGTCCTTTATTTGAATACAGCCGAGGGCGTGTCTTAAAAGATCGTTTGGATGACGTGTTAGGATTCATCTTCTTTGTTCTTATTGGTTATTTCTCTTTCTCGGGACTGGTTCTTAGCTCGGTTACTGAGGAATTCCCGAAGGTGTCCGTTATCGAGTAGCCAGGCCACTTCTTCCCGGAATTGCTGGCAATCCTCGGTTATGTGTCCATGTGAGTTGTGAAACTCGCATATCAAGTTTTAGTTCCTTTGTGAAGGATCCGACTGTATAGTCCTAGGCCATTTGGCCTCCCTGATTTTGCTGATGGAAAACACGATGTCCAATACATCGACGTTGAAGTTGTATTCTGATAGGTGAGGGGCCCCCGTTGGCCCCGTGCCCCTGTCGAATCTGCCTCTGTTGATGATTCCCCAAGGGTTCTGTCCTCGATTCACCAACTGATCATTGCGAGGTGGATTGCGTCTCAACGCATTCCTCCTATTTTTGGGGTACGGCTAATACCTCTCTTTGTTCGGTTTCAACTCCTTTGCCAGGAGTCTGCTCAGATATACTGAGCCTAAGGGGGCTCCCAGCTCGTCATCCTCAACCTTGATCTTTGACTG
This sequence comes from Nicotiana tabacum, assembly GCF_000715075.1. NCBI lineage: Eukaryota > Viridiplantae > Streptophyta > Magnoliopsida > Solanales > Solanaceae > Nicotiana > Nicotiana tabacum. Next base: position 112,375,947 of record NC_134099.1, on the reverse strand, counting down.
ATACCGGTTGTGGACGTCCGACCAGGTTACGATGGGATACTCGATTAGATTCTCTTTTAGCTGCTCTTAAGCAACTGAGCTTCGTTCGTTCAGCCATGAGTGAAGTCCTGCACCACCCAGTCATCGGAGACCGGGGGTAGTTCCATTCGTTCCGTTTGGAAGCGAGATACGAATTCTCGCATCATTTCATTCTCCCTCTGCTTAATCTTGAATACGCCAGACTTCCTTGTTGCTGCTTTGATGGCACCAGCGTGTGCCTTTATAAAGGTGTCTACCAGTATGGCAAATGAGTCTATGGAGTTGGGAGCTAGGTTGTGATACCACATCATGGCCCCCTTCGAGAGCGTTTCTCTGAACTTTTTTAGTAATACAGACTCGATCTCACCGTCCTTTATGTCGTTGCCTTTTACTGCACACGTATAGGCAGTAACATGTTCATTGGGGTCTGAGGTCCCATTGTACTTTGGTTGTTCTGACATTCTGAACTTCTTTGGAATGGGTTTCGGCGCCGATTCTTCGGGGAACGGCCTTTGTATGAACTTCTTCGAATCCACACCTTTTAGGACTGGGGTGCACCTGGGATCTGGTCAACCCTGGAGTTGTAGGTCTCAACCTTCTTATCGTTGGCTGCTATCATTTTCTCTCCCGATTCGATCCTTTTGGTGAGGTCTTCGAGCATTTTTACGATGGCAGGGTCGGCTATCGATCTGTTGTTGCTCGATCTCTCCGATACCTGTTCGGCCAGGGGAGTAGCTTCCGGTGCTACTGTGTCGTAAGTCTTCGGGTGGCTTTACAGCTGAGTGATAACCAACTATTGTGCCTGAACATTTTAAAAATAACATTAAGGCTAACTTCCCGTTCTTCTCGAGCTGGGGATTTTTGGGCTTCCTATGGGTCACCATGTTGTATGATCTTGTCGGTGTGCAAGGTTTCGTCGACCTGCTGTGCGTCTTGCGAACCCGCATCCGTTGGAAACGGTCTAGGTGCATTATCGGGGTTCTATGGTGGTGCGCCAACAATTGGAACAGCCACACCATTTTCTCCGTGGTTTTCATGGTTGTTGTTCTCAACTCTTCACTGAGCCAGGCATTTTTGACCTGAAATCGAAGATCTTGGACAAGAAAAAGTGTGTAAGATAACTTGCGTTGTGTAACGAAACCAGCAAAAAAATAATCACTATTATTTTTAGCCCTATGGTGGGCTCCAAACTGTTTATCGTGAAAATGGTAATAACAATTAAATTTGTTGATGAAACTCTAAAAATACGTGATCTATTTTTATGTTGGTTGTTAAGTGGTTGATGCTAGATATGTGAAGATAAAAGATGAAATGTGAGCTAAAATTGAATTAGAATCGAACAAATGGGTTAGCTGTTCTTGCCTCAGACTAACCGATGAGGGGCCTCGAGGTCGATGCCTGGGCTCGGGCTCGAGCTTTCGGGGATAACCGGGAAAGGGCTAACAGTTAGGATATAATTAAAGGAGGCTCTTCATAGCCAATGACAAGCAATAAATAAAGAACAAGTATGAAGGCAATAAATATGAGCAATAATATCGAAGGGATTTGTTAGAGAGAAAAGAGAGAGAGTTGTTATTTGTCTTGTGTAGAATAGTTGAAGCAACAGCAGCCGGAGCCTTTACAAAAAGGCAAGGATCCCCTTTATATATGAGGGTAATCCCAGCATAGAATAGAATGCATTAACTATAAATGTATGGAGATGGGACGGATAGACGTGACACCAGGCTCTGTCAATGCTATTTTCTCTCCTTGGGAACTCCCCGTCCCCGACATCGTCGTTAGGTCAGGCGTAATGGACGTCGAGGGAGAGAACTCTACCCCGACCCTACTACCTCGAGATCTCGAAATAGCTTCCCGAAATGCCTTAATGACGGGGGAATTGGACTCCCCGATTTCACCATATACAACGGGTACAATACCTACTCACATGTCCAAGCTCCCCACACTCGTAGCAACCCCGATCCGTCAATGGTGGTGAGGACTGAATTGGACCCCGAGAATCATAATAACTGCTAGGAGAACCCAACACGGATGAACCCTAAACTAATGGAGCACGAGATGAACTCTAAACTGGGAGTGCATTGAGAGATGACTACCATGGGCGAGCACTATATGAACTATGGCTAGCTGATACGCCATGATGAACGGTGTGAGCCATCTGAGAAGGCCTATAAGGAAGACCCTTGTTGTGGTAAGACTGACCCTTAGAAGAAACACCGCTGAAACACCTAAACCAAGAGGCCTCATGTCCTCCCTCTCTTCATGCTCCTGACTACAAACCAGCTTTACCTGCCGAGCGATATACACCACCTCGTAAAACATAGAACCTGATATATTCTCTCGAGTAATAACAAGAACAATCCATAGTTGAGGCTTAATGAATCTCCTAATCCTCTCCCTCTCTATGGGAACCAACCAAACTGCATGATGAGCCAACTCTAAAAATCTTATCTTGTAGCGGGTCACAAACATGCCATCCTAGTGTAGTTGCTCAAACTGCCTACGTAACCTCTCCATACGGGTCGGTGACACAAGCTTCTCTAAAAAAGAATGGAGAACTCATGCTATGAAAGTGGTAAAACACCGACTGGACTGCTCCTCTCATAGGTCTCCCACCATCTGAAGGCATCCCCCAATAGCTGAAAAGTAGTAAATGAAACTCCACTAGTCTCGAGAATACCCGTCGTGCGATGAATCTGCTGGCACCTATCCAAGAGGTCCTAAGCATCCTCTGACTCAGCCCCACTAAATGATAGAGGCTTGATCCTCCCAAACCTCTCGAGTCTCTTCTACTCCTCATCACTTATAACGGGACCCACCTAGGCCTAAGCAACTACAACTGGATGGGATGGTACCCGGTTTCTGGAGTCCTTGCATCACCTACTCTGGAGTACGAGCGAAGGGATTCTTAGTACCTCTCCTAGCCTAAGAAGTGGTTGGTGCGGTCTTAACTGAAACCACCTGAGAAAGGCTAGTGCAAACAGTCACTATCTGGGCCAAAGCCTCCTGAAGGCCCTGAATCACAATAGGCATAGCTAGTGCCTGAGCTGGTCCCACCGGCTCAACCACATTTGGAATCTGATCCCGTGCTAGAACAACTAGTGGGTCTACAGGTGTTGCTCTAATAGTTGTACGAGCCGCATCTCGACCTCTATCGCGGTCCTGGCCTCTCGTGGCCCTAGCTAGTGGTACTGGTGTTCGTCCACCCGATCCAGTAGCACGTGTCTTCACCATCTGTGAGAGAATATAATAACAAAAGTTTTGGTTCCAGAATCAATAAATTCACATGACAAGAATACAAGAAGGTGAAGTTTTCCTAGTGGTTCAGCAGCCTCTCGAAGATAAGTATAGACATCTCCGTACCGATCTGTAAGACTCTACTAAACCTGCTCATGACTCGTGAGACCTATTGTAACCTAGGCTCTAATACCAACTTGTCACAACCCAAATCTCACATGTTATGATGGCTCCTATCGCAATAATAAGCAAGCCGACATTCACAATAAAATCACACATCTTTAAATTTGGAAAACATAGTAATATAAGTTTAGAAGAAAATCTTGTAAATACTAATAAGAAAATACCATGACTCAATACAATATTCCCCAAGATCCGGGTGTCACTGAGTATATGAGCATCTATATAATAACACGTTCTGACAACTAAAACAATGTCTAGGAAGGTAGAACAGTATAAACAAAACTAAAATATAGAGGAAGAGTGTCACGATCTACGGACGCCAAGGTAGTTACCTCGATAATCTCCGTACTAATAATGCTCCAGATATTAGCAACCACCGTACTCAGAAATACCTGGATCTGCACACGAAGTACAGAGTGTAGTATGAGTACATCAAACTCTATAAGTAACAAAACTATCCTTTGGGCTGAAAGTAGTGACGAGCTCAACTAATAAAGTCCTAATACAGAGTTTAACAGTGCAGAAATGATAGGAAATATGACAATAATATCTTAGAGTAACTCATAATTTGTTGGTATACAGTATAGGAATGTAAACATGCTTCCAGGTTTAACAATTAAGCTCAATACAGATAAAAAAATGCCAAGTATGACTGATATGAGGAATATTACATCTCTATATCTACATTCCAATATGCATATCACATGTGATGAAACACAATGAAAACCTCACATACTCAATCTGACTATCTAAATTCTCGTTCATCACACTCAATCGCTTAACACTGTACGGTACATGTTGCAGTGTGCAGCCCGATCATATCATGAATCAATAGAACCTGTGCTCGCTGCTGGTATGTTAGACTCTAGAGGGTCGGATCCTTCCCAAGCGCCAATAATAAGTTAATCTAGCATGTTGCGGTGTGCAACCCGATCATATAATAATAAAGCCTAAAAGGCCTGCTGCGGCATACAGCTCGATCCACATATAAGCCATAAGGCCTGCTGTGATGTGCAATCCCATAATGATAAAGCCCAAAAGGCCTGTTATGGCATGCAACCTGTTCCATATAAAATCTTTAAGGTCTGTTGTGGCGTGCAGCCCGATCTATAAATCTTACTCAAAACACGGATCTCGAGCCCCAACCCAGTCATCAATATATCTAGTCTCTCGAGTCACAAATCTCGTGCCAATTTGGCAAAACAATGATATATAACACAACAATAAATAGTAATAGAGACTGAGATATGATATGCAAATGATGGATGTGACTGGATACAAAATTTCCATCTAAGCAAATAATTCAACAGTAGAAATGACCATTTCGGGTCTCAAGAAGATAGGCATATAGCCTAAAATGATTTCTAACATGAATTTGTAGTTCAATTACTCTAACACATAGATATCACATGAATAGACACAAGGTTTGATGACTAAACAGTACCACATGTTGACTAGATCACAATTTCTATGGTGCACGTCTACATGCCTGTCACCTATCATGTTCGTCACCATAACACCATCCACATAACACGTAATTTATGGGTTCATACACTCTGAACCAAGTTTAGAAATATTACTTACCTTAAACCGTGCAAATCTCTACTCCAATAAGCCCTTGCCTCGTGAATCGGCATCCGAACGACTCGAATCTATTCACAAACAAAAAGATACAATCAATACAAGCTATAGGAATCAATTCCATATGATAAAGCTAAGTTCTTAAACAAAAGTCAACTAAAAAACTCAACCTCGGGCCCACGTCTCAGAATCTAACAAAGGTTACAAAATCCGAACACTCATTCAACCATGAGTCCAACTATACCAAAATTACTCAAATTTGATCAGAACTCAACCTTCAAATCCTCAAATTAAAGCCCAGGAAGTATCTACAATTTTCCCCAAATTTTCAACCCAAAAAGACTAACAAAATGATGAAAACAATGATATATTCATGTAATTTAACCAAATACGAATTAGAATCACTTACCCCAATCACTCCCTTGAAAATCTCTCCAAGAATCACCTCATTCCGAGCTCCAAAAATCAAATTATAAAATATGACTCAAACCCTCATTTGAATTATTTATTCTGCCCAACTGCCCCTTCTTTGCGATCGCGAAGCGCAAATTCACAGGCTGCCCAATTTACTCTACACGAATAGGGCATCCCAAGAACGATTGTGATACACTGACTTCACAGACCTACGCGATCGTGAACAACTTCACCCAATCGCGATGAATGAATGCACGTGAACCCCAGCCGTCTCTTTTCTTATATGCGGACGCGACTAAGCCTACACTTTTGTGATACATTAACTGCCAAAGCTACGTGATCGCAGACCTTACTTCATGATCTAATAGGACAATATTCCATTACTGACAAACAACCCTTCGCGATTGTGACATCTCACTCGCGATCGCATATAAAGAAACTAGTAGTATAGATGAGCAGTTCCTCCAAAGTTCAAAATGCATCGAACATGGTCAGAATCACACTAGAGGCCCTTGGGACCTCAACCAAGCATACCAACAAGTCCTAAAATATCATACAAATTCGCTCTAAGCGTCAAATCACATCAAACAACACTAAAACCATGAACCCCGCATATTTTCAAGCCTAAAGAACTTCTGCATTCGATGTCTAAACCTATCAAGTCAACTCCGATTGACCTTAAATTTCTCACACAAGTCATAATTGACACAATGGACCTACTCCAACTTTTAGAACCAAAATCCGAGCCTTATATCCACAATGTCAGCTCTCAGTCAAACTTCTGAACTCTCCAAACTTCAAATTTTCGAACTTTCTCCATTTCAAGCCAAAATCACCTACGAACCTCCAAATCACTATCTTGACACACTCCTAAGTACAAAATCACCCTAGGGAGCTATAAGAACCGCCATAAGTCCATTGTGAAGCCATTTACACATAAGTCAACATCCAGTTAGCTCTTTCAACTTAGGCTTCCAACCTTGGGACTAAATGTCCATATTTATTTCGATACATCCCTGGAACCAAACCAACCACCCCGAAAAGTCACATAATAAAATTGATCATCGAATAATCAATCAATGGGGGAACGAGACTACAATACTCAAAATAACCGCGCAGGTTGTTACACTATCCTAAAGTCTCCTGCTTTATACCTACATAAGAACTCTTTTATCGGTGTGGCATGGTAGGATGCTTCTGTGTCAACCACCCATTCTGACTCTTGTCTTGTTAAGTGCATGAATTCTTCCTCCCTGTGAACAAATAGAACCACTGAATCATCGTTGTGCACTACAACATTTGTGTTTTCATCATTCTTCTGGCCACTCCTCTCGCCTCGAACTTTCTTGAGCACTCTCTTTTGAAGATACTGGGTTGACCGCAATCGTAGCAATTCCTACCCTTTGATCGGTTCCTAGACTTTCCATGAGCTTTAGATTTATCACGGAAACTTGATGCTCTGGAAAAAACTTCTTCCTTTGTTTTCCATGATAAGAGCATGTCCAGGATTTTCGGGCTTCTTCCTCATCTTATCATTGAGTAGGATGGCTAATGTGACCTTCTTTAAATCAATGGTATCTCTACCATGCAGGACGGATGTTGCCAAATTATCATAGAAAGATGGCAACAAGTTTAGAAGCATGATGGCCTTATCTACTTCAATGATTGTTTCTCCGAGGTTTGCAGTTGCGTGATTAATCTATTGAACACATTTACATGGGATAAAAATTTTTGTACCTTCACTCATATGGATGACATAAAGCTTCTTTCTCAAAAACAACTTGTTTGTTAAGTATTTGGACATGTATAGAGTTTCAAGTCTTTTTCAAATACCACATGCACTATTTTTATCCCCGACATTATTGAATACTTCATCGAACAAGTGCAGTTTGATTACACTAGCTGCCTTATTATCTATGTCTGCCCTATCCTCGACTTTCATATTTTCGGGCTTTGCCACTTTTTCATCTAGTGCAATATCTAACCCTTGTTGGATTAGTAGGTCCTTCATCATTCTTTACCATATGGAGAAACTGTCATTACTGTTGAATCTTGTTACTTCATATTTTACTCCTGCCATTTCTTTTCACAAAGTAAAATCGAGCGTAGATAATATTTTTGTGAATGAGAAGAACATGTGCTCTAATACTAATATTTGGAAAAATTACCCCCATAGAAATAATATTCACAGCATCCGATTGTAATAAATACGGATTACTAAAATACAATACCCAGTGGTAATAATAAATAAAACAAGGACACTAAGATTTTTATGTGGAAAACTAATAAGTAGGGATTTTTACCACTTATTAGCACCTTTTTGCTATTGTCATAGCCCGAAAGTATCGAATTGTGATCCCAAAACTAATGAAATCGTACAAATTACAGGAATGGTAGAAGTTTGGTCTTCCATGTTGAATTCTTACTCAAAAAGGAGCTTTTCAAAGCACAACGCAATAAAGGGCGCATAAGCAAAAATGTGCAGTCCACAGAAGGAATTCTGCGGCCATAGAAGAAATTACAGATCGTAGAATTCTATCTGCGATTGCAAACCAAGAAGGAACCCCCAACAGGACTTTAGATAATTTGCGGTCCGCATATGAATTGTGCGACCGCAGAACTAGGCTTTCACTGATAGATTGAAAGTTTAGAGAATATGCAAAAGACCAAGTCCTGAAGCACTTGTGAAGTGTGGACCACACAAGAATTGTGCGGCCGCAAAAGATTACCTCGCGGGCGGAGTTCAGAAATGTGCGGCCACAAAACTTACCTTCCTGCCAAGCTGAAGAAATCTGAGAACTGCACATGGAATTCTGCGGTCGCAGAACTCCCGATGGACATTTTTGTCCGCGATTTTTTGGCTCTGCATAAATAGACAAGCTTCACAAAATTAGGTTAAGTTTTGAAGATCTAAAACTGTTGTAGCCGTTTTCTTTTACTATTTTAGGAAGTTTTAGCTTATTTGGGTATTTTAACACTATATTTCGTCATTTTAATCTTCCATTATGAGTTAAATTAACTTTTCTTCTCTATTTTCTGTAATTTCCATTATGAGTTGCTAGACTTTTACTAGAATTGTGACCCAACCCTAGTGTGTAAACCTTATTCGTTATTAATTATTGCTTGTTTATGACTGGGTGTTGATTATTTAGTTTACTTCATGCTTCAATTGTATAATTAATGGTTGCAAGCATTGATTCATGCCTATTTTACTTAGTCATTGAGAAAGACGAACCTAGTATATGATAAATTAGCTAACAAGGTATTGAGTTAATTGAGAGACTGATTAACCTAATTAAATGGTAACTTGGAGATAGTGATAACCCAACTTGAGCTCTTGTCAACTATTTTGGATGATACACAATTGGTCTTGAGAAAGACATATTGGGAAAATCACTCTCTAACCGAGAGGTATTGAGTGAGTATTGTAGAGTTGAGAGCTATAAAACACCCCAATCAACAAAACAAGCATTAACATCTTTATCTCATTAGGAAAACACCTACGTATTGTCACAGCCCTAGGTCTTTAACCCATTTGAAAAAAACCTCAAGAACATTTATCTATAGTATATTCTCTTTAGTTGCATTTATTAGAGTAACAGTAGAAGCAGTAAACAAAACTGTATTGTGGAAGTCCAATCTAGATAACCTACTTTCTTATTTCAAACATATACCCCTAACACCCCTCATAGCTCCCAGTGAATTCGACTCAGACTCCTAGTTGGGTATTTATTATTGCATAGGATTGTATCATATCTCTTAGTGAGGTGTGTTGTGGACGTCATCAATTTTTGGTGCCTTGCTTGGGAGTTAAAACGGTGTTAGCTATACACTGGGTTTTGTTTTTTGAATATCTTCTTTTTCCATCTGTGTTACTAACTTGGGTGAAACAATTTTACATGCAATAATGGTAGCAAACAATGAACTCGAAAATATGCCTTTGGACGTCGAGGATGAGCAAGTTGATGAGGTTCCACCCGAACCTCAAGCCAATAGATGAGGCCGAGCGCCTCATGACAATGTTCCCGCTCCACCCCCACCTCCACCATGAGCAGATCCACAGCGAGTGTTTCCCAATAAAGGGTATGCTAGTACAATAGTCATTCCCCATATTAAGGTGGGCAACTTTCAAATCACCAATGTGATGCTCACATTGCTAGAGCAACGAGGCTTCTTCACCGATGCTCAAAGTCAAAATGCGTATAAATATTTGAAGGGGTTTGTGGGCACTTGTTGGGGAAGTAAACAAACAAATGTCTCAGGGGATGCATTGAGGCTAAGGCTTTTTCCCTTCTCTCTAAGGGGGAAAGCTTTGGATTTGTTGGATCGATTACTAAACCATTCCATTCGTACTTGGGATGAGTTAGTAGAAAAATTTATTGCTATGTTCTTCTCTCCCGAGCATATGGATATACTTCGAGATGAGATTTTGGAATTCAAGAAAGAGCCAAATGAACCAATACACGAGATATGGGAGCGATATAGAACAATGGTCAAGGAATGTCCCAACAACGATATGACAGAAAACATGATTCACAAACTTTCTATCGTAGGATTAATACAACCAACCAATGTGTAGTGAATCAACTTGCCGATGAAAATTTTATGACTATGCCTTATGCGGAGGCTTGTGAGATTTTTGATGAAATGACAGAAACATCATCGGCATGGAAATCCCGGGCTAATGTTCCACAAGGTGATCCGAACATGATCCACCTTCACAAAGAGTTGCATGAACATGGGCAAGCCATTGTCAAATTGACTACTACCATGAATCAACTAGCAAAGGCTCGACTTTACTAAGTGCAAAATACTAAGCAAGTCAATACCATGGAAGGAGTGAACATGATGGTAAACAAGAGAAAGGCCAAGGCTCCACAAGTGCAAAATCAAGTTGAGAACTATGTGTAAGAGGATAGTGGTTTTGATTAAGATGATTCGTATATTGAACAAGAAGAGGAGGTGCAATACGTGAACAACTTTCAAGGGCAAAGAAACAACTTCCAAACCCCAAACCAACAACAATGGCAACCTCAAAATAATCAAGGTAATTGGAATTCTAACAATAATGAAATTGGTATGGTGGCAACAACAAAGGAAATTGGAGTGGTTAAAACAATCAAGGGAATTGGCATAACAACAACAATCAAGGATATCAGAGTGGAAATAATTAAGTAAATTAGGGGGGGGGTTAACAGTAATGTCACATGGAATGACAATCAAGGCAACCAGGGGTCAGGTTTTCAAAGGCCGCTGATGTATCAACAACTAAGCAACCCTCCTCCTTTTCCTTCCCATTGTCCAAGTTCTTCAAACAATGATATGGGGAGTTTTGAAAACATGTTCAAGCAAATGATAGAAAAGAATGAGGGTAGTCACTAATGACAAGAATGAGTTGATTCATACATGAACGACAACCGGTCGGAGAGTGTGTATGGACTATCGCAAGCTCAAAAAAGTCACAAGAAATGATCACTTTCCACTTCCTTTCTTAGATAAAATGCTCGATATATTGTCCGACCGTGATTTCTGTTGCTTTCTAGATGGGTATTCAGGCTACAACCAAATCCTTAGTGCTCAAGAATATCGAGAGAAATCAACCTTTACATGTCTCTATGGTACTTTTGCTTTCAAGCGGATGCCATTTAATTTGTATAATGCACCGATGACTTTTCAAAGGTGTATGGTGGCTATTTTTACGGACATGGTGGAGGAATACCTTGAAGTTTTCATTGATGCCTTCTTGATGGTTGAATATTATTTTGATGATTGTCTTACGAATATGGATAAAGTGTTGGCTAGATGTGAAGAAACAAATTTGGTGCTCAATTGGGAGAAATGTCATTTAATGGTTGAGGAAGGAATTGTCCTTGACCACAAAATCTCAAAGGATGGAATTGAATTTGACAAGGCAAAAATTGAGTTGATTTCTAAACTTCCACCTCCAACTTCGGTAAAAGGTGTGCGGAGTTTCTTAAGCCACATGGGGTTTTACCGACGCTTTATCAAAGATTTTTCTAAAGTGGTGAACCCGTTGTGCAGACTTCTTGAGAAGGATGCTTTAACTTCAATTATGATTGCATGATATCTTTTGAATTGTTAAAGTTCAAGTTGACAACTACTCACATCATCACCGCTCCAAATTGGAGTGCCCCTTTTGAACTCATGTGCCATGCAGGTGACATAGTGGTTGGGGTTGTTTTAGGGCGACGCATCAACAAGATTTTTCATCCGGTCTACTATGCTAGTAAGACCATGAATACTTCCCAAGTCAATTATACCGTTATGGAGAAAGAACTCCCTACCATTGTGCATGCAACTAAGAAATTCTGCCCATACTTGATGGGTGTAAAAGTTATTGTCTACGCGTATCATACGACACTTCGTTATCTTATGAGCAAGAAATATTCCAAAAGCTTAGTTGATGAGTTGGGTGCTTTTGTTGCAAGAGTTTGATATTTACATCCAAGATAGAAAAGGAAGTAAAAATCAAGTGGCGGACTACTTGTCTCGTTTGGAGGGGAGGGAGATTGCATGATGTCCTTGAGATCAATGACTCCTTCCCTGATGAGCAACTCATGGCTATTTCAATGAAAGAGGTGGCACGGTTCGCGGATCTAGCAAATTTCCTTATGTGTGGAATCATCCCACATGAGTTCTCTTCAAACCAAAGAAAGAAGCTCAACTAGGATTGTCAAGATTATAATTGGGATGAACCATACCTCTTTCAGATTTATACGGATGGGGTGATTAGAAGATGTGTACCCGAAGAAGAACAAAGTGAAATTCTTGGGGCTGTCATTCTTCTCCATATGGTGGTCATCATGGTGGAGCGAGAACAACCACCAAAGTGCTTAGTTGTGGTTTCTATTGGCCCACTCTTTACAAGTATGCAAGTGAGTTAGTGAAAAGATGTGATGAATATCAAAGTGCCGGTGGAATCACAAAGAAAAATGAAATGCCTCTCACCACCATTTTGGAAATGAATTTTTTGATGTGTTGGGTATTGACTTCATGGGTCCTTTTGTGAATTTTTGCGGAAACACCTTGTATACGGTACCCGATTTCATTCTTCAATGAAAAAGGTGATACCATGTCGAGAGGCCTGGATGCCGAGCTCGGGGTTGAGGCTCCTTTCCAATATCGACGTCGGGGTCGACATCATTTGCCAAGGTTGGAAGAAGTCCCACTTTGAGATAATACAGTTACGATTTAGTAACAAAAAGAGCGAGATTCCCACAATGACCCGAAGATCACGGCGTAAATTCTGGAACGAGTTAGTCCTTAGCGGTTAGACAACTGCCAAATATGATTCCATACTATAATTAGAAGTGTACTTTATTTTGGACTCCCCTATTATATAAAGGGTAGCCTATTCATTTGTAATACAGTATTCATTGACAAGAGAATATACATTCATCACTTTCTTGCTTACTATTTATCATAGTTGCCTTATAATTTATTGTTCTTACTTATCCACCTCGAGACTATCATAGCTCGAGGTCGATACATGGCTTGTACATTGGTTTGACTTACTTTATTCTTCAATTTATATATTTAATTCCTTATTTATTAATTGGTATAGGACTAAATCAAATATCTTTAAAACCACAATATTAGTTTAATTGTTACTCGGATTTTAGGGTAAACAGTTTGGTGCCCACCATGAGGCTAAGGATAATAGTGGTTGTTTCAGTGATGCTTCTGATAACACATTATTTTCACTTGTTCTTGTCAAGAATTTTTGTTCTCAGGTTAAAACATGTCAAACACACAAAATGCACCCATACATGGTGATGCCGGTCTTGGATTTGATGGGGATTATGGTGACGTGATTGCTCCAAGAGCCGTGGTGCCACCGGCTAATATCGGGGGAGTACCAGTCATCGATCCAGTTGATATTAGTTCGTACATTGCTTTGAATGCGGATTTGGGTACGGACCTCGAAGGGAGCGTCCGCAGGGAAAGCTGATCTGGTGGCCAAGGAAGACAAGGCATAGGAAACGGGGGAGTTAGTCTCCGGGTAATATTCGAGATGCCAGCTCAGCATGCCGCTTTTGCTCAACTTCAGAGATAACATGGAACTCCTAGTATGGTCGGGCCGGAAATCACTTGTCATACCTAGCCAGTGTCGGAAAGGTCTAATGGTAATGGATCAAGGGCTGATCCTATAATTATGAAAATGATCGAGGAGCTCCCCAAAAAAAATTGAGTCGGGGGAAAAGAAAATCGAAGATAATGACAAAAAAATGGAAATACAAAACTCCTGAGTCGATTAGATACCGGGGGCACCTCCGATCTTAAATGGTTTGGATTCAAAAAAGTTCATGCAAAAGCTTTTTACTCAGAGTGCGACTCCAAAGCCCATTCCCAAGAAGTTCCGTATGCCGGATATACCTAAATACAACGGTACCACCGATCCTAATGAACATATCACTTTGTACACGTGAGGGATAAAGGAAAATAACTTAGAAGATGATGAGATCGAGTCCGTTTTGTTGAAAAGTTTGGAGAAACTCTATCGAAGGGAGCAATGATTTGGTATAACAACTTGCTGACGAATTCCATCGACTCGTTTTCCATGTTAACAGATTCTTTTGTGAAGGAACACGTCGGGGACATAAAGGTCACAACAAGAAAATCGGATGTTTTCAAGATACGACAAAGGGATAATGAAATGTTGAGGGATTTTGTATCCCGATTTCAAATGGAACGCATGGAGTTAATACTGGTCATAGATGATTGGGCTATTCAAGCTTTCACACAGGGGTTGAACAAGCGTAGTTCAATAGCATCACGATAATTGAAGGAAAATTTGGTCGAGTATCCAGCTGTAACTTGGGTGGATATGCACAATCGGTATCAATCAAAGATCAGGGTTAAGGATGACCAATTAGGAGCCCACTCTGGTTCATTTACATCCAAACAGGCTGGCGGTTAAAGCCTCGAGGGACATTGATAGGGATACAAGGTCGAACAGAGAATGATATTAGCCATATGTCATAGATCGAAGAAACAGTGGCTCGGGGAGCAATCCTTCTCGGAATGGTCGAAGAAACGATCGAGGACAAAATTCTTGGGGACTTAGGGCTAGGAGACACCGATTATGTTTTACGAGAGATACATGAAGGCACTTATGGGAACCACACCGGCGCCAAGGCTTTGATTCATAAAATTATTAGAGCAGAGTACTACTGGGATAGCATAGAAAAAGACACTAAGGAGTTTGTTCGAAAATGTGATAAATGTCAAAGGTTCGCACCGATGATTGATCAGCCCGGGGAGCAACTTCATTTAGTTCTATCCCTATGGCCCTTCATGAAATGGGGGATTGATATCGTCGGCCCTCTGCCAATGGACCCAGGTAAATCTAAATTCATTTTGATTATGACTGACTACTTTTCTAAATGGGTGGAAGCACAGACCTTCGAGAATGTCAAATAAAAAGAAGTTATAGACTTCATCTGGGACCACATCGTGTGTCGATTTGGGATACCTATAGAAATCGTATACGACAACGGAAAGCAATTCATCGGCAGCAAGGTAACATAGTTCCTCGAGGAATATAAAATAAAAAGGATCTTATCAATGCCGTATCACTCAAGCGGAAACAGACAGGTCAAATCGATGAGTAAGACTATCATTCAAAACTTAAAGAAAAGATTGAGCGATGCTAGGGGGAATGGAGAGAAGTTCTGCCCGAAGTTCTTTGGGTGTATCGAACAACATTGAAGTCCAGCACGGGGGTAACCCCGTTCTCCTTAGATTTTGACATGCAATGGAGGAATCGAATCACGAGGCCATGGATACTAGCCTCAAACTATTAGATGAAAAATAATAAGTTGCATTTGTTCGGATGGCTGCACAGAAGCAAAGAATCAAGGGATATTACAATAGAAGAGCAACCTTTACTACTTTAGAATCGGGACTTAGTTATAAGGAAATTCACCCTCAATACTCGAGACCCAAACGAAGGGAAACTAGGCCCGAATTGGGAAGGACCATATCGAGTCATAGGTTTCATCGGAAAGGGATCTTACAAACTTGGCACGATGGAGGGCGAACAAGTGCCAAATAATTAGAATGTATCACTACTCAAGCGATATTATTGCTGAGGTATGACTTTCTCCCTTTTCCATTTTTATTTGATACTAACTTATTGCAGGTGTTTGATCGAGGCATCAAGAAAACTCTTCGACATAGAGATCTTCGGTTTTAAAGCATGTGTTGCACTCTTTTCTCCTCAGATCGGTTTTTATCCCGAATTGGTTTTTCCGGTGAGGTTTTTAACAAGGAAACAAATATGTGCTACCTAAGCAAAATTCAACAATATCCAAGGCTTCTTTTCAATCAACCTCGAATACTGGAGGGCATCACCCTCGGGGGTTATATTTTTGAGGAAAATACTTCATGTCAAAGGGTATCGATAGGGAAATATTGTAATGAGCCAAATGGTCGAATGAATCGTGTCCTTATAGATTAGTCGAGACCCAATGGCAAAACATGTATGCATGACTGAATTATTTAAAGAAGCATTCTTTCAATATCAAATGCTTTGTGTCTCAAAGAAATTTGCTACTGTACGAGCTCCATACTTATGATTTTATGAGAAATGTCTCAAGGGCCAAGCATAAATACACCTCAAACACTCGGGGACTATCATCGAAAGCCAACACATTTGAGTTATCTAAACTCGAATTTATAAGACCTCAAAGAGGCACCCGTCGACATATAGTCTAAGGCCATCGTACTCGGGGACTGACATTTCGAACAAGTTCAAAATGTTATCGAAAAATAAGTTCAAGAGGCATACTCGAAGGCTACAGCCATATTGAATGATACGGCTTAAATAACGCGGCTCTAAGACATCTAAATCCTGCAATAATCAATAGGCCTTCAAATACTTTGAAAAAACCGGTTAAAAGGTTATCCCTAACGAAACGATTAAAAAGGGCTTCGATAAAATCTGCCATCAAAAAACTTTAGAAGGTGTCAAATTATCATAACACAAATGTGCTTAGGCACAAAAAACAAAGGGGACTCAATCGGCATCAGACCCTCAAAAAATCCAATGGGTAAAAAATACATGCTAAGACATGAAATTTTACTAAGTCTTTTAAGCCGAAAGGGGGAAATAATAGCCATATTTTAAAGGTCATATCGGCCCAACCTAAAAGAACTTATGTGCCAAAACATTTAGAGTTTGAGACCTTGTTCTCACTTAACTCGGACCCAAGGGTCCCACTATTCCGAGCTTGAATAAAATCGACTTGAATATAGCTCGAGGATTCATCATAAAACCTTAATGCGTATTCTATTATAAATTCAAAACTTGCCCATTATTTACTAAAAACCTAAGGGTTTGTTTTACTCTGAGTTCGAGCTAATGCTCACTCGATTATTGAAGTTATAACAACAAAAAATTTTGCAAGACAAAAAACATGTTCATAAAAATTCAGAAGACATTAAGAAAAACTCTCTTTTATATATATGTACAAAAAACCGATAGAGGTCTTACAAAAAGAAAAAGAAAAAATCCTAACTATGCCCAAGGCTGGTTTCTCCCTTGGGAGCTGCTTCCTCTTTAGGCCCCTCATCATAGTCAGACCCACCTTGGCTTCCTTCATCATCATCATCTTCATCAGAGGAGAGGAGAAATCTGGCATCAGCTTCGAGTACCTTTGCTTGAGATATCTCTTCAGAGAGGTCGTAACCTCAAGCGTGGATTTCCTCGAGGGTATTCCTTCGGGATTGGCAGTTTGCCAAATTATTACTCTGTTGCTCTCAGTCGGAGGCTTCCCTTAGCTATGTTTGAGCAGCCTCAGCATCCCTTCAGTATACAACAATGGTCTTGTCAGTCGTGACCTTCGTCTTCCTGACCTCTGCCCTGGCCTCAACAATCTTGACCTCGAGCTCGTTAATCCTTCCGGCCTGGGCCGAACTTTTCTCTTTAGCTCCCCAGAGTTGGGCCTCAGCCGATGCTAGTTTGGCCAGAGCAGCCTCTTTCTCCGCAGCAAGTTGGTCCATGTTCTCTTTCCACAGAGCGCAGTCGGCCTTGATCTAACCGACCTGCCCTCGAAGCAGCTTGATCCTCTCCACTTTTTGCTGCAGTTGAGACACTAAGGTATTAGCCTCCAAAGTTGTGTCAAGTAGACCATACTCTTACAAAATTATAGTTACTGGCTTGTCTAGATCGGCCTCATCCTTACGAGCCATGGCCATATCTTACCGAAAGTCCCTGAGCTCCTCCTCCTTTTGACTGCAAAGGAGCTTCAAAGTGTTCCTTTCATACGAGGTCTTCTAGAGCTCATCTTCGCATTGTCTTAGGTTAGCTCTAAGCTTGGTGAAAGCCTACACAGAAATAAGGATACAAGTTAGGGTAAAAGGAGAAGAAGAAAAAGAAAATTGCAACGATAGGAATTAATGCTTACTCGAGAGAAAAGGCATTGAGCCTCTTCTAAGAGGGTAGATGCATCGTTGAGATCAGCGGCATCATCCACTCCAGTAAAGCGATCCCAGTAGGGATCCTCTTCATTGGGAACTCCGCCCAAGTCAGGCATCTGCAGGGCCCGAGCCACCCTTATGGACTCTTCAGAACAAGTCGGTAGAGAGGGAGAGTGACTTTTGTCATGACCCCGAGTGAATCGCTCGGGGCGTTCTGTTTAGAACTGGGGATCTCAGAACCCGCCCTCTCCGGTGTGCTTGTTGATGGCCGAGGAACAATCTCGACATCGGGAAATTCAGGGGTTTGCCCACATCTTTCTTCGAAACCTCTTCATCACGAGGCAGAGTTTCCAGCTTGGAGGGCTTGGCAAATGCAACCGACTTCCTAGCTCGAACCACCAATGTCGAGTCTTCACCCTTGTCTTATTCTTCATCATTCAGCTGGTGGACTGAGTCTATATCCATAGGAATGAGATTCCTCCTGTGTCTTCGAGCTGGAGGGTTTTTATCTAGGGGGTCTTCAGGCTTCGAGACCCTTTTTCTCTTATTATCTTTCCCCAATTTCGAAATTGGGGACTCGGTCTCTTTCCTAGGCGGGGCTGGCCTCATTTTAGAGATATATCCAATGCCTGAATGAAGGAGAATGAAGTATGAGTAAAGAAACATCTCCGATAAAGAGGAAAGCATCAAAAGCTTACAAGATGAACTTACCATGATGTTTGGCTTCCCATCTGCCCCTCACCAAGTCACGCCAGCGACACTCGTTATACGAAGAGGTCATGGCTAGTTTTAGGACCCAGACTTCGAGGTTGGGGACCACATGGGGCATCCAAGCGACCGCTGTAAAGAAGATGAAGGCATCACCCAATGCAAAAATGGAATATAAAAGGCTACTAGGAAAAAAAACTTCACTTGCGCTAGGGGTTCCACTTCTCTAAGGCATTTTCTCCTTTAGGATGATGTCACAGGTCCTCACTCGCAAGAACCGACTCATCTAACCTAGATCTTTATCCTCGTCGTTGCTAGCAAAAAAGGCATTGTCGCTCGATGTTGGAGCTTGATCAACCCTCGGAAAAGCTTAGGCTGATACAATCGGATAAGATGGTTGAGGGTGAACTCTAGCCCCTCGGCCTTGCTAGAGAAGAAATGGAACATGATCACTATGTACCAAAAAGAAGGGTGGATCTGGCCGAGGGTGACCTGGTACCTCTTGCAGAAGTCGATGACGACTGGATCGATGGGACCCAGTGTGAAGGGGTAATTGTAGACCCTTAGGAACCCCTCCACATGTGTAGTGATACTCTCCTCGGTGGCGGGAATCTCTACCACTTCCTCGTCCCCCCCCAGCCACAATCTCTCTTCATGGCCTTGAGGCGTTTCTCCGTTATTGAGCAAATATATTTCGATACGTGCTCATATCGGCCAGGTATCGTAGTGGGATTCTCGACTCTGAAGTCATTTTTTGTGACATAGGGGCCGGGGACAATCTTATGAAGGGCCAGCGCTTTATCACCGGTCGGCCGGGAAGAAGAGGAGGAAACTTTCTCCTTTTGAGGAACAGTTTTGGAAGTTTTCGCCATTCATTTGGGTTAGAAGAAGCGGAAAAAGGTGGAGTTTAATATTTTTTTATGCTAAAAAAGTTGGACCAACAGGTTGTGAAAGAGAAAGATGAAGAGAGGAATAGATCAAGGAGGTTTGAAGGTGGAAGCAAAGTTCTTGATTCAAATAGAAGCCCTATATTTATAAGAATGTGGTGACAGTGGCGCTAGTGGCCGACCGCCACTGGCAAACATTTAATGTTTTCGAAAAGCGAACTGATTGGACATTTCACTCACCTCGAGCTTACATCATAGGGATGACATCATTATTAGGGCCTTCGTAAAATAGAGGCTCAAGTCATTTCTTATCATTTTATTTTATGAAACGAGGGGACTGTCTGTATACGGTGGAAATCGGGGCTACTCGATTTCATTCTTCAATGAAAAAGGTTATACCATGTCGAGAGGCCAGGACGCCGAGATCGGGGTTGAGGCTCCTTTCCAATATCGAGGTTGGGGTCAACATCATATGCCGAGGTCATAAGAAGGCCCACTTCGACATAATATTGTTACGATTTAGTAATAGAAAGAGCGAGATTCCTGCAATGGCCCGAAGATTACAGCGTAAATTCCGATACGGATTAGTCCTTGGGGGTTAGATAGCTGTCCAATATGATTCCCTACTATAATTAGAAGTGTACCTTATTTAGGACTCCTCTATTATATAAAGGGGTCCCATTCATTTGTAATGCATTATTCATTGACAATCGAATATACATTCATCACTTTCTTGCTTACTGTTCATCAGAGTTGCCTTATAATTTATTGTTGTTACTTACCCACCTTGAGACTGTAATAGCTCGAGGTCGAGACTTGGCTTGCACACTGGTTTGACTTACTTTATTGTTCAATTTATATATTTAATTCCTTGTTTATCAATTGGTATTGGACTAAATCACATATCTTTAAAACCACAATAGAAGTTAAATTGTTGCTCGGATTTTAGGGTAAACACACCTACTTCTTGGTCACAATGGATTATGTATCCAGATGGGTTGAGGCCTTTGCTCTACCCAACAATGAGGCAATAAGTGTGGTGGCATTCTTGAAGAAGAATATTTTCACAAGGTTTGGTACACCACGGGCTATTGTAGGTGATGGGGGTCACATTTTTGCACAAGGCTTTTGACACATTACTTAGAAAGTTTGGTGTTACTCATAAAGTCACGATTCCCTATCATCCACATGCTAGCGGTCAAGTGGAAGTCTCTAACCGGGAGATAAATAGTATTTTGTCTAAAATAGTGAATACTAATTGGACGGATTGGTCCAACATGCTTGATGATGGATTATAGGCTTACTGGATGGCTTAGAAAACACCTATCGGAATGTTGCCATACCGGTTGGTGTTCAAAAAATCTTGTCATCTTTCGGTTGAACTTGAGCACAAGTCCATATGGGCTTTGAAGAAGTTGAATCTTAATTAGAATGTAGCCGCTAACTTGAGGATTGCACATTTGAATGAATTAGATGAGTTCCGGTACTATGCTTATGCAAGTTCTTCCCTGTACGAAGGAAAGATAAAATACCTTCATTACAAATACATTTGGAACAAAGAGTTCATGGTGAGCGATCTTGTATTGTTATTTAACTCAAGGTTGAGGATGTTTCATGGGAAGCTAAAGTCTAAATAGAGTGGTCCCTTTGAAATTGTGGGTGTGATACCTTTTGGTGCATTGGACTTGAAGAACAAAAACGCTGAAGTATTCCGAGTCAATGGTCACGGGGTGAAGCATTACTTTGAAAAAGTTGGAGATAGCCACGGCGTGGAAGTCATTCATTTCAATTGTTGGTATTTTGCGTTGTGTCGCAATGTTAAATCATGCGCTTCTTGGGAGGCAACCCATGTTTATTTCCCTTTTCCTTTTGTTGTTACGTGTTATTTTTATTCAAACTTATTGTGAAGCTACTACGGTCTGAGTGTGACTTACAGGAATTGTGGACGAAAATTTTCGGCTAAGTGTGGAAGGAAGTGCGGACCGCACAAGCTAGTGGTCAAGTGGAAGTCTTCAACCGGGAGATAAATAGTATTTTGTCTAAAACAGTGAATACTAATTGGATGGATTGGTCCAAGATTCTTGATGATGCATTATGGGTTTACTGGACGGCTTAGTAAACACCTATCGGAATGTTGCCATACCGGTTGGTGTTCGGAAAATCTTGTCATCTTCCGGTTGAACTTGAGCACAAGGACATATGGGCTTTGAAGAAGTTGAATCTTAATTATAATGTAGTAGTTAACTTGAGGATTGGACATTTGAATAAATTAGATGAGTTCCAATACTATGCTTATGCAAGTTATTCCCTTTACAAAGAAAAGATAAAATACCTTCATTACAAATACATTTGGACCAAAGAGATCAAGTGGAGCAATCTTGTATTTATTTAACTCAAGGTTGAGGATGTTTCCCGGGAAGCTAAAGTCTAAATAGAGTGGTCCATCTTGGTGCACTGGACTTGAAGAACAAAAATGCTGAAGTATTCCGAGTTAATGGTCATCGGGTGAAGCACTACTTTGGAAAAGTTGGAGATAGCCACATCGTGGCAGTCATTCATTTCAATTGATCGTATTCTACGTTGTGTCGCAATGTTAAATCAGGCGCTTCTTGGGAGGCAACCCATGTTTATTTTCCTTTTTCTGTTGTTGTTACGTGTTGTTTTTATTCTAACTTAATTTGAAGTGTGCTACAGGCCGAGTGTGACTTACAGGAATTGTGGACGAAAATCCGGCTGAGTGTGGAAAGAAGTGCGGACCGCATGTGATTTGTGTGGACATCACATTTGTGGGTGTGATCGTAAAGGAGCATTGCGGCCACACAATTACTTTGCGGACCACAGACATGAGAGGTTGAAAATGTCAACTCTCTAAAGTTTAATCTGTCGTACAAAGAGTCGATGTGTGACTGAAAAGGAAATCTTCGGCTGCACACAAAATTTTACGGGCCACAGATAGAAAACTAAATTGAAACCCCAGGTAACGAAGTGCAAACCACACATGAAAATGGGCGGCCGCACTCGACATTCTTACCCTTTTATAGACCGTTTATATTGTAGAAGAGCAGAGGCAAGGGTTAGTTTTTGAAATTCTAAAAAAAATTTTTTGCACCGTAAAAAAATTCCTTGGTGATTCTATCTGTCCACACACATAGCCAACCTGATCTTTCACTCATTACACTTATTCATTTGGTATGCTTCAATTTCTTGTTAATGTTTTTCTTTTAATTTTTAGATTTTTAGACCATTTATCATTACAATTCAACTGTGTATCCATATAGG
This sequence comes from Nicotiana tabacum, assembly GCF_000715075.1. NCBI lineage: Eukaryota > Viridiplantae > Streptophyta > Magnoliopsida > Solanales > Solanaceae > Nicotiana > Nicotiana tabacum. Next base: position 112,353,196 of record NC_134099.1, on the reverse strand, counting down.
GGTAAATCTGTAATGGGTTAACTAATAAATTCTCTATGGGGACTAGGTCAGCATATTTTCATGCCTCTGTGATCTTACCATGTCAAGTTTTCTGAAAATTGTATAACCTAGATAGAAAAAACCGGACTGTTTGTATTTTTTGAATTCTGCGGCCGCGCCTGAAATTGTTTAGTCCACAAATTGTAATTTTTTGGCAACATAGTGAAAGTAGGGATCTGCATCCGGAATATAAAATGTTTGGACCGCAGATTTCCCATCGCGGTCATAGAACAACGCTTTTACTGTCATCAAAGAGGCTACACTTTGTGACTCAAATGTGCGGCCATAGGTTTAATTGTGTGGGCCGCAGAAAATGGGTGCGGCCGCATATCAGCCAATTCTTTGTTATCAAAGAGTTGGCACTTTTTGGGATTCAGAGGTTCGGCCAAAATTGAAATTATGCTGACCGCACTTCACTTTTGCGTCCGCATGACAAAATTGTACAGTCCGTAATTCCTAATCTTCGGCCGCAAGAAAAATTATGTGGACCGCAGATCATTCCCCTTCAAGGATGTTCTTACTGTGTACCCTCACTGTGTCTTCTAGTTTATAGCTTACTTGCATATCTCTTGTGTATGTATCAAAGAGTTGGCACTTTTTGGGATTCAGAGGTTCGGCCACAAGTGAAATTATGCTGACCGCACTTCACTTTTGCGTCCGCATGACAAAATTGTACGGTCCGCAATTCCTAATCTTCGGCCACGAGAAACATTATGTGGACCACAGATCATTCCCCTTCAAGGATGTTCTTATCGTGTACCCTCATTGTGTCTTCTAGTTTATAGCTTACTTGCATATCTCTTGTGGATGTATGAACATTGAATTGCAACTAACAATCACCTTTGCTTGATGAAGACAATGGTTCGATCTCGAGGATGCGGCGACACATCTAAAGGGAGAGGTTAACCTTCTAGGGGACGAGGCAAGATAGCCTTACCTCTTGCCCACCAGAAGGAAATTAGAAAAAAGACAACAATTGGGCGAGGGAGAGGTGCTGACATCTCCGAGACAAGCTCTTATTTCCCGTCTAGGTACGCATCAGAGGGAACCTTAGCCTCTGTTCAGGAACAACTGGTTGTATAGTTAAGTCTGCCATGGAGATTCCAACTCAGGGACGAGCCGTCCTTATCTCACAGCACTTTAGAGGGATCAAAATGTCCTAGTCAGGCTTTTGAGCCTTCGGCTGCACTAGTCCCTATGACACAAGATACATTCGTTCAGAACATCCCTGATGATGGTAGATGGGGAGATGCTACAGCTGCCGGGCTTGAAAGAAAAAAGAAGAAAGAGGTCTGGGAAGACTGATTTGTCAGCCTGGCAGCTTTCCCTAGCTTCCACACATAGTGGCCGAAGAGGTCTCTAACCCTTGAGCAACAATTCCTATTGATAGATTTGGAGAGGTACAACTTGACCGTGCTGAGACAGCTCATTTAGAGCATAATGGACGCCAAGGAGTACCTTGGATGTGGTTCACTTAGAGTGTAATGGATACTAAGTAGTACCTTGTCTGGTAATTCTATGTCAATGTGGCACATATCAAAAAGGGGACAAAGGAGATAAATGTGTGTAACCTTACGGAGATATTTGATCAGCACAGACTCAATACATACTTGGGATTTGATGATGTCAAGCCAAAAGAATACCTGGAGAAGTGTACACTTGAAGATGTAGTCCGTCCTTGGTTAGTAGAGATTCTAGCAGCACCAGGACCACCACTACCATGGATTATTGATGGGTTCCTATCCACCGGAGCACACTGAGCTTTGAGGAAAAAGGGTGGCAATCCTTTGTCTGCAACAAACCGGACCTAAGTCAAAATTAGACTCACCTACCAATTCCTCGGGCGGTCTTGGTTGCTTCTATTATGTCTGGGTACCCTATTAATGTGGGTACTGTGATGTCGGCCAACATCTTAGTGATCGCCTAGCAGGATGACTCTTCCTACCTATATCTCAACACCATTATTAAGTATCTTACGGATACGAGGGTAGAGCCAATGGATTTTGATAAAAAGGTGAAGCCGAAGAAGCCTTTCTGTTGGTACTAACTTATGGATGTGAACAACCCAAAAAGCAAAGTTTAGCCTTCTACCACCACAGGCCAGCCTGATGAGCCAGTCGTGGCAGTTGTTGAGATAGATGTTGTTCCATCCACGTCGGTCGAGCCTTCTTCTAGTGCTGCAGCCATGCCTCCACGATCATTTGCAGACCCTATTGTAGTTCTTGCCATAACTTCCACTTCAGCTTTGAAGCCGGTTCCCATGCCTACTGGCCCACTCTCTACGCTATGAGTCTCCCACACATTGATGAATCTCAATAATTGGATGCAAACAGCCACTGCAAAGCTGTCAGACTTATCTAGTACTATTATATCATAGTCTTCTGTTTGGGCACCTTAGATTATCCTGACTGTTGAATAGACATTGAAAAAGATCCTAGAGAACTAGAAAAATGTCATGGCTACTTTGGTACAACATGAGTCAGTAATCGAAGAGCTGGGAAAGAAAGTAAAGAAAATGAGGAAATCTCAGGCTAGCAAGAAGTTAGTGGACAAACTCCAAAGAGAAGTGAACAGAATTGCTACGGCTGGAGACCTTCCATTTGATATGTTACTTGACCCGCACCATTCCGCACTAGATCGTAGCCCCGTCGGCACCGGTAGCACTAGCCGGCTAGTCTGACGAGCCAGACCTTGTTGCCGACACTACTGAGGCAGTGCATCAGATGTTCGCTAACCCAGCCACACCTAGAGTTGAGGATGATGAGATATAGTTAGCTGAGCCGGAGGGCGATGACATTGCTGAGGACACAAAGATGTCCAAGGAGCCATACAGATTTTTCTTCACTCCTTCCCCTCTTTTACTCTTATTTTGTTAAGCATTGGGGACGATGCTGCTGTTTATTCAGGGGGTGGAGTTTATTTGTTATATTCTGATAAATTTGGCATGTAATAACTTAATTTTATTCTTGTTTTTTCTTATTCATGTATATATATTCTCTCTCTTTATCTAATTATGTATATATCTTCTCTCTCTTTGTCTCTCTCTCTCTCTCTCTCTCTCTCTCTCTCTCTGTATCTCATTATGTATATTCGTTTTACTTTCAATAGTTTTTGGTTTTTTAGCTTCTTTATGTTTGTTTCCTTATTAGTTCGTGTTTGATTTAGTAGATTCTTTTTATGTTTTAGTAGATAATAAGCCTTTGGTTTTCTTAATGCCATGGTTATTTTCAAAGATAGTTGTTGTGTGAACCGGGTGACTCATCCCAACAATGGATGGCATGACAAGCTTCTTAAGGAATGAGTCCATTTTTGGTGTTTAGGTAGTAATAGTAGTAGTAATGAATAAAAAAACCTAATTAAGTCATGCTCTAAGAGTCAAACATGTTTCATTTGGAACCAACACACTTAACTACGTGCTTATGGTTAGAGACAATGTTTTAAAAGGTTATAACTCTAGTTAGTGACTTTGTGACTCTTATGTTGACTTTGTTAATCATCGAGTGGTTTAAATTGACCATGGTGATCTTTAATCTTGAATGTGATCATTGAGGGCCCTCGATTCTATCCTCTTTTATAATCTAGTTACATGAGGAGTGAGATGATTTGTTGCTAGTCCAAGTGTCCGTTCAAAGGGTCTAGAGCTGGCCCCGAATGTGTTTTAAGGCAAAATCCTAAGTTTTGCTTGGCTTGAGAAGTGATTGTAGGTTTTCCTTGGCCCGTGTGAGTTTTCTATTGCCAACCAATGTCATTATCCCTAGTTAACCCCCTACGAGCCTTTTACCTTTCTCATTTGACAACCATGTTACAAGCCTTTACCCGTTGTATCGTGACCCTCTCTGGGCACCCGAGCTTTCCTTAACACTCTTGCGAATCAAATGGCTTAACACGTAAGTTTGGGGGAGAGATGAGGAAGTTGAATAAGGTATCAAGGCACAAAAAGAAAAAAAGAAATGATCTCTATGACAAGAGAAGGCATGAAAAGAAAGGAACAAAAAGAAAAATGCAAAAAAAGTGAATAAGTGGAAGGGTTGAATGGATTCAAAAAAGGCAATGATTCCAAGCATTGAAAAATCAAAAAGGGGAGAGAAAGAATAAAATGGTCAAGGAAGAGTGATGTTAAGTCTCTCTAGTCCCCCATGAAAGAAAGTGCATCTAAGAATTGGCAAGTGCGAGCCGAGTAATGAAAGATAGAGTGCTTAAAGAAAGGTGTAACCACTTACCAACACTGTATCCGACCCTAATCCAAAAGCCTTCATTACATCCCTAAAGAAGTGCTACTTGATTTCGGGTCGAGTGAGCTTACATTTGTGGTTATCTACATGAGGGGCAAGCCTACGGTACTTGAAGCTGTACTTATGACATTCTCTTGAGAGAGATGAGTGAACCCTTCATAAATCTTTGAATTGAGTGCTAATTTCTTAAGCGAGCTTGGCAAATGGAAAGTAGATAAGGAAGAGTTTTGAGTCCACCATGACCTACATGATAGAGTAAGAGTCCTTGATGAGTAAAGTCAATTCTTGAAGCTCAAATGTTACATTATAACTATTTGTGCATGAATGATTAACTTGTCTCCTTGTTGATAATGCATGAGTAGTGTGGATAATTATTGGTCCTAACTTATGTGTGAATGGCTCATCTTTGACTCTCTGAAATGCCCCTTAACTTTTGGAGGTGAGAACTAATTTACTTGCTTGAGGACAAACAAAGACTTAAGTTTTGAGGAGTTGATAAGTAGGGATTTTGACTGCTTATTAGCACTTTTTGCTATTCTCTTAGTCCAAAAGTATCCAATTGTATTCCCAAAACTAATGAAATCATGATAATCGCGGGAATGCTAGAAGTTTGGTCTCCTTTGATTAATTCTGACTCAAAAAGGAGCCTTTTGAAGCACAAGGCAATAAAAGGGCGCAGAAGCAAAGATGTGCGGTCCGAATAAGAAATTCTACGTCTGCAGAAGAAATTGTGGACCGTAGAATTCCATCTATGTCTGTAAACCAAGAAGGATACCCCAACAGGACTTTCAACAATGTGCGAACCATACATGAATTATGTAGTCGCAGAACTGGGCTTTCAATAATAGATTCGAAGTACGGAGAATATGCAAAAAGACCATGTCCCGAAGCCCTTGTGAAGTGTGGACTGCACAATAATTGTGCGGCCGACAAAAGAATTGTGCGGCCGCAGAAAATTGCCTTGCGGCCGCAAATCAGAAATGTGCCATCGCAGAACTTACCTTCTTGCCAAGATGAAGAAGTATGCGGAGCACACATCGAATTGTGCGGCGGAAAACATCCCAAGAGGTATTTTTATCCGTAATTTTTTGCTCTGTATAAATAGACATGTTTCACAAAATTAGGTTAAGTTTTGAACATCTAAGCTATTGTAGCCATTTCTTTTACAATTTTAGGAAGTTTTAGCTTATTTGGGTATTTTAACACTAGATTTGATCATTTCAAACTTCCATTATGAGTTTAATTAGCTTTTCTTCTCTATTTTCTGTAATTTCCATTCTGAGTAGCTAGACTTTTACTAGGGTTGTAACCTAACCCTAGTGTGTAAACCTTTTGGGTGATTAATTTAGTGCTTGTTTATGATTGAGTGTTGATTATTTAGTTTAGTTCATGCTTCAATTGTAGAATTACTGATTTCAAATAATGTTTAATGCCTATTTGACTTAGTTTCTACTTGAGAAAGAGGGACATATTCTAGGATAACTTAGCTAAAAAGGAATTGAGTTAATTGAGAGATTGATTAAGCTAATTAAAGGGTTCAACCTAAAGATAGTAATATCCCAACTTGAGCTCTTATCAATTGTTTTGGTTGATACCCAATTGGGCTTGAGAAAGCCAAATTAGGCAAAATCACTCTCTAACCGAGAGGTATTGAGTGGGTACTGTAGAATTGAGAGTTATAATACACCCCAATCAACAAAACAAGCATCAACTTCTTTATCCTATTAGGCAAATATCTAGGTAATGGTCATAGCCCTAGGCCTTTTACCTATTTGAAAACAAACCCAAAAATATTTATCTCTAGTCTATTCTCTTTAGCTGTATTTATTAGAGTAACAATAGAAGTAGGAAATAAAACTATGTTGTGGAAGTGCAATCTAGATAACCTAATTACTTATTTCAAATATATACCCCTAACACCCCTTATAACTCCTAGTGGATTAGACCCCGGCTCCTAGTTGGGTATTTATTATTGCATACAACCGTATCATATCTGTTAGTGAGGTGTGTTGTGGACGTCAACAAAAACCCTTCTGAATAAGAGAAAAACTTGTAAAGACCCGACTGGTCGTCATTAGTATCTACACTTCGCTTGATATTTGAGGGCTCGAGTATCTCCGCATGATGTATTATGACTTGCGTAAATCATCAGTATTGGTTTTCAAGTTATTCGGAATAGATTTGGAAGAATGAAATTCAAGATTTAGGCTCTAAGTTGGGAGAGTTGACCAAGCTTGAATTTTTAGCATTTGACCTCGGAATGGAGTTTCATCAGTTCCGTTAGCTCCGTTGGGTGATTTTAGACTTACATGTCCAGATTGTAATTTGGAGGTGTGTAGTCAAATTAGTCTTAAATTGGTGAAAGTTAGATTTTTGGGAAGTTTGACCGGGAGTGGACATTTTGATACCGGAAGCACGTCCAGATTCTTTACTATTTTCCTATATATTTTCCATTAGTTGGCTTACCTAGTGGATCGAGTTAGGTGTCATCACGACCAATGGTTATCAGGTCATGACAAGGTGGTATCAGAGCACTAGGTTTGTAGGTTCTACGATCCATGGGAAAGTGTCTAGTAGAGTCCTGCGGATCAGTATGATGACATCCATACCTATCTTCATGAGGCTACCGGGCATTTAGGAAAAATTTTCCTTTCTTCTTTCCTTAGTGCGGCCTTGTTTTAGCTTGAAATCTACGACTTTGACTCATCCCGATTGCTCATATGTGATGTTGTGCACTCAGTATTCGCTATGTGCCGATGATGTCGCCGTTCCATTACATTTATATTGTTATGCTTTTATTATCGTACGGTCATGACATGATGGGTGTTTCCGTGCAGGTGAGGACGAGGGACATGCATTATGATGTGATATCTGTTTCCCATGTATACGTTTATGCCTTAACCTTAAGTTGATATTGTCGTACTTATAAATTTTGTGTGACTTGTTGTTATTGTCATGTAATTGATCTCTATCTCAATTGTTGTTGTGTTGTCCATAACTTCTACTTGTTTAACTTGCAAATACCATGCCTATTTTCTGTTGTCATAATCACACCCATGTCGTATCTATTCTATTGCATTTCAGTACAAGCCCTTTTTCTATGTTAGCCATTCATGCATCTACCTGTTAACTTGTAAAGATCATGTGTTCCCTTCTTATTTGTTATATCTGTACTTAGGCATCCATCATGCTAGTTAGATGAAGTTGATATTCCTTGTTTTCCCAATTGTTGTCATTACTCACATGCTTTCCGCCTAGTCTTTTTATTGTTGCCCACATGTATATCCTCGTTCATTATTACTACTTGCGTATTTCCTACTTTGTAATTCCTATTATCGGTATTTTTGTGATCTGGTTGGTTCTGTTATACGTATGTTGGGTGAGGATGAGATAAAAGCACGAAGGGTGTTGCAGTGTAATTGATTTGATATTTGAGTACATTCCCCATGCCATGAAAGCGATGAAGTGATTGTCGTGGTTTATCGGTTTCATTCTAAGGAAAGGATTGGTCGAGGTATTGTATGATGCTAAATTGTGATCTCTGTTGGTATTCGGTTATTGTTTGCGAATTCGTTTCATGTATTATTCTCTATTATATCGTGGTATAGTTCTATTGCTGATTTACGGTACAGGTTTCATCAGTGAGTATCTTTAAACTAAAAGGCCTCATCATTACGTCGACGAGGTTAAACAAGATATTTACCAGTACATGGGGTCGGTTGTACTAATACTACACTTCAGTAAAATTGCATGCAGCTTTTTAGAGCAGAGCTACTGGTGATGTCGAGTTCTGACTCGGAAGATGTTCGTGCATTCCAGATTTAGGTGTCACTTGTCCCTGGTAGCTTAGATTTAGCTATTCTATTTATATATCTTTCAAACAAATGTGTAATTATTTGTATCAGTTTTGCAAATTCAAAGTCTTAGAAGCTCGTGATTCGTACTACCAGTTCTTGGTTTAATTTGTAAATGTTCAGATAATTCTTTACTATTTTCCTATAATCTCATTTGGATTTTATTTTTTGTTAGTTGGCTTACCTATCAGATCAAGTTAGGTGCCACCGCGACTAGTGATTTTCTGGTCGTAACAAAACTACGGCACGAGAGAAGCAATTGATTTCACTTTAGCAAGAATTTTACAATTTGTAGTACCAAGTAAAACCTTCCGATACTACTACACACTCAAAAGAAATAACCCTCTTTTGATTTTTTTCACCTCACTATAAATATCGCTCAAACTCTCTATATTTTTTCTTATAGAGTATTTGCTTCTTGCTATGTAAATCACTCTCTTTCACTCTGTTTTGTGTGTGTGACAACTGAAGGAATACTTCCTTATTTGTAGAGGCGAAAAACATCTCAAAGATGTCATATGTGACATCAAAAAATAGTAAATTAAACTTGTCTTCCTTCCCTTTTTGACTTTTCCTTGCCATACAAATATTCTTTGACAAGCTTGGATTTGGACGGTGCAGCTTTTGCCAAAGGAAGTTGTCTTCCTTTCACATAGGATTGACCCATTAGTTGTTAGTTTTTATTGTGTATTTGTATAGATGAGGGAGAAGCAAGTTCTAGAATTTAACACACTAAGAATTAAACTCGAATATAGTATACTGCAGTTTTACCTTTAAAAGGTCTGAATTTCAGTACACACTGATAGATTTTTTAAGGGAACTTTTGAACTCCAATACAGTGTGATGGAGTTTCACTTGTCTAAGCTTCAAATTCTAGCACTAAGTTTGTTTTGTGTTTTAATGTTTGGGGTATTTTTGTCCATATATGTTTTCATGTGAATGACGTGGCTAAATGCTAGTAATAGCTTTTTAAATACTGGCTATATTCTAATAGCAGGGATAATGTAGCTCTTTTCCAGTTCCTTCCCTTAGACAATGGCGACTCCGCACTGACTCAAGGTAAGTTAACTAATTAAGGTTAAGAATTCACTCTAAAGCTATCTTTTTATATCCAAAAACTTTGATGTAGTTAGCGTCTTAGGATAACCTTTGTAAGAGGAGGCATTCGAGGGGTAATAAGAGATCATAGAGGAAATTGGATAAAGTTTAGAAGGAATACCTTACACAAACACAACTAACATTTACACTAGATATTTCAGCAGTAAATGCTATACTAGAATTGTCTCTCACATGTTGTGATGATTGCAGCTTGTTAATTGTTTAGGAGGAAAAGTCTAGACTTGAAGCATATCTATAGGAAAAGAAATAAGGTGGCAGATGACTTTTCCAAAACATGGAAGTAACTCGCATGTTTTTTTGGCAGTTTAAATGACTTAGGATTTGCCCCTTCTTTTGTAACTTGTTCTTTTGAAAATGATTGTTCAGGAACTATGTATTCTAGAACATTTAAGCTACAAAATAACTTGTAGTAATTTATCAACAAAATTATCCTTTTTACCAAGAAAAACTCCCGGAAGATAGGTTTTCGTCTTCATGGTCACTAAAGGCGTTTAGATTGTTTGAATATATTAGTTGAAGTGTCAAATGCAAATGAGAGAATGGTCCCATATTCCTCTTTGGGTTGGGTTACACCCCCTTCAGTATGGTTAGGGGCGAGGCCTCTTTCTGCTAGTGCCGAGTTGGGTCCGGGCTTGACCCACTTTATTTAAGGATAATCAAGCTTATTGGGCCAATATGTGAAAACATAGTCAAAGTGAACAATACACGGGGAATTGCACAGTTAGCCACTAATTAAAGATGTCTTTACTCTTTAGCCAGTGCTTAATAAATTTTTATCTGCCTGGACAAAAATATCCCTGCACGAGACATGGGTGTTGTGTAATATTAAGGACAAGGTGTCTTTAATTTCATGAATGCTGTGTAAATATTAAGGACAAAGTGTCCTGCCATGTCATTAACTTCATATGTGCAGTATAAATGTTAAGGACATGGCGTCCTGAACTTTATGTGCAGTGTAAATGTTAAGGATATAATGTCCTTAACTTGTATTTGCACCTTCTGTTAAACTTTAGGATCTCATGTCTGTAACTTCATATGTGCAATGCAAATGTTAAGGACATGGTGCCCTTAACTTGATTTGTGCAGTGTAAATGTTAAGGATATAGTGTCCTTAATTTTATGAGTGTTGTGTAAATACTAAAGACATGGTGTCCTTAACTTCATGAATGTTGTGTAAATATTAAGGACAAAGTGTCTTGTCGTGTCCTTAACTTCATATGTGCAGTGTAAATGTTAAGGACATAGCGTCCTTAACTTCATGTGTGCAGTGTAAATGTTAAGGACACCATGTCCTTAATATTTACAAAGCACTCATGAAGAAAGGGTAAAAATATCTTTTCGTTTTAATTTTAATAGAGTAGTGGCTAATTTTGCTCAACATTAAAAATACTGGATAAAAACTAAATACTATTTTAAAAAGTGGTTATTCCAATCCATTTCTGCACAATACACGGGTATTGTAAAATTTCACGGGACACTTTATTTGGATTCGTTATTTAATATGTACCCAGGTTTTTAAAACTTTTGTATGTCTACTCACGTCGAAACGACTATGCAGTGTTTAAAGTTGAACTTTAGGAGTGCCTTAACTTCAAGCAGAAATGCCCGAACTTCAAGCAGAAATGCCTAAATTTCAGCCATATGAAACTTCAGACTATCTGAAATTGCAAGTCTGAAGTTATTACAAAGTGGATAGATGTACAAAAATTTATAAACTTAGAGCATAACCTAAACAGTGGCATCAAAATCGGGTATGTGTACACTTCGACCAAGTATATTGGGCACTTGGCTAATCCTGATTTAGGGATGACAAATAAGGCGGGGCGGAATGGGGCAGGGCAGGCCCGAACTTCAAGCAGAAATGCCTAAATTTCAGCCATATGAAACTTCAGACTATCTGAAATTGCAAGTCTGAAGTTATTACAAAGTGGATAGATGTACAAAAATTTATAAACTTAGAGCATAACCTAAACAGTGGCATCAAAATCGGGTATGTGTACACTTAGACCAAGTATATTGGGCACTTGGCTAATTCTGATTTAGGGATGACAAATAAGGCGGGGCGGAATGGGGCAGGGCAGGGTAAGGACTTAATGGGGTAGGGCAGGGCGGGGGTCAAAACACATTTTCAAAAAATAATTAATGGGGCAGAATAGGGATGGGACATGATTTTAGCTGCAAAGTCAACAAACAATAAAATGCAGTTCTTTAACTTTGTCACATTCTATATCAGCAACAGATGATGCAACTTGTCAAACAAGTAGTGTTTACGAATCCACTTTTACATAGTTGTTTCATTTTAAGGGTTCAAGGAAATTAACATTTCTCACCAAAGAACATCTCTTGGAGATGATAACTGTCACACCTCCTTTTTCTGCACTCGCGAGGGCGCAAGGGAGTTTTTTCCAATTAAAGGACAATCGGAACGGGATTTGTTTATTTATTTCAGAGTCGCCACTTGGGAGATTTAGGGTGTCCCAAGTCACCAATTTTAATCCCGAATCGAGGAAAAGAATGACTCCATATTACAGTCTGCGCACCAGAAATCCGGATAAGAAATTTTGTTAACCCGGGAGAAGGTGTTAGGCATTCCCGAGTTCCGTGGTTCTAGCACGGTCGCTCAACTGTTATATTCGGCTTGATTATCTGATTTTATACAAGTGTAAACTTATGTGCAAAATTTAACTTTTAACCGCTTTTATCATTATTATTATCATTTTTACAAGGAATTGCAACGTTGTAAAAATGTATCTCGAACCGCGTTACAATCAATGTACCCGTGGTCGTCGACACACTTTGACTCCGTTGAGATTTGGATTTGGGTCACATCAATGTGCACCCGAGTTTAAGGAAATTAAATTATTAAAGGCGCGCCTAAAGCGACTAGCGTATCATTTACTTTGGGTAAGGCCGTGGAATTTTACTAAACGGTCCATCCCGAAATCTAAGCAATTTTTAAGGCAAATATTTATTGAGGGCCCCGCAATTTTGTATTTTTATTTGGCGAGGCTCATCTCATTCTATTTTAAAAGGAATTTGCGACGTCATGGACATGCATCTCGAACCACATCACAATCAATGTACCCGTGATTAGAAACACATTTCGGATCCGTCGAGATTTGGATTTGGGTCACATAAATGCACACCCGAATTTAAGAAGGTAAAATTATTAAGTACGCGCTTAAAGAGGCTATCGCGTTATTATTCCGGGAAGGTCGTGAGATTTGCTAAACGACCCACCTTAGGGACTGAATGCTTCAACATATATATATTTAACAAGGGCCCCGCAATTTGTGCATTTTTCTTTATTTTTGTCGAGGCTCATCTCGTCCTTATTTTAAAAGGATATCCTATAGCAACTACGTTTCTTGTTGCGTTTGTCTCTACTAATTGAAAACAGTAGATAGCCCTAATTAATTACATGCTTGCAAGTTATCTATACAGAGTTCCGAGTGCTTGCACAAAATCAGAAACACGGCCACGTACACAGTCGGCCGAGCAAAAATTAAGGGCCCAAATCCAGCCCATGCGTGATGGACCAGACCTGGGCCATTGTTCGTTCGATGCAGGCCTGCTTGGTCTGTTTCGACCCGGGCTCGACCTTCGTGAGGTTGAGATTGCAGTCTCTGCGTTCTTTGTCTTAAAACATGATTTACCAGTTATATGAAACAGTTTATCAGAAAGGAAAGAACTTAATTAATAGAGTACGATTTTCATGCTTGGCTTATATTAAAGGACATATTACAAAGTAAAACTAAGTCTGAGATACAACCTATTTCATTGGGAATATTTTCACCTATCAGCATACATATGTAAACTATCATTCAGCTAATCTATATTGATATACACTGGGCATACAGGCTACTTCTATTGTCAACACAGGAATGAAAATTATTATACAGTACATGATATCTAATGTAACAATCTATGTATGAAAGTCAACTTCAGGTCTTTTCTTTTTGTATTCATGCTCAATGTTCCAATTACATTTGACAGTGCATTGGTTGTGTACCTGGTATAGAGGACAAAGAAGAAAGGAATGATCAGCTGGGCAGTATGCAATAAATACAGCAACAGCAGATACACAGCAACAACACAGCAACAAACCAACAACCACAAGTGTTTTCCACAGTCCGCAGACAACCAGCAACAGTTTCCAGAACAAAGAAAACCAACAGATGGTCGAGCACTAAACAAGTAATCCCAGAAAAGAGTAATGAAACAACAGAAGTAACAGAGTGTTCGATGCAGCAACACCAGTAGTCCAACAATCACAAGCAGCTCAATCAGTGCAAACAACAGAACTTGGCCAAGATAGCTTGACCAATATGAACTCCTATGCAGCTTTCAGACAGTGTTTGGTTACAGTGTTTACTGGAAATTTCCTTATGTTTTTAGTTTTCTTTAAACTCACAAGACCTCTCTCAAGACTAAAATTTCCAGCCCCTTTTAAGTTCTGAAAATGGCCTATTTATAAGCCAAACTACCAGTGCAGTCAAGCTGCCTGGATTCTGCCAATTTTGCAGACTGCTCATACCCTTTAAACCCATGCCTAAGCATCTTTTGATGCCAGCCATTTGTTCCCCACGCTGGCTTATTCTTTAATCAAGAGTTATGGGCTCATTTTAGTATTCATTTTAAACCTCATACTCTTGTGTCTTGTTCCCCATTGGTATTAGTTTAATCCCAAATTAGTACCCTACTTGTCAGCTCATTTAAACTAAGTTTTCTGTTCTTTTCAAACCCCAGACTACCCCTGTTAGCCCTTGATTATTACTGTCCTGCATCACTGCAGCCTCAGGGCATTTTGAACTTCTGAAAGTTCAATTTCAGAACTGCCCTAGCCTGGTTCTTTTAATTGTTTACAATGCAGTTACAAACTAGCATTCATAGATAATGTCCAACATTCAAATCACAATACAGGTCCGTTCAGTCAAGTGAGGTTGTACACATTAGCATATCTGAACATTCAGTCGTAGGAAGTTAATCGATGACATTTATCAAGTCGACTATACTAATTATAACAGGTAACAATCGGTCGTTCATATAAACAAACACATACAGGGACCTAAAGGGCTTCGGACAACTTTGGTCAATCACTGGGAACCTATATAAGTTATTTATGCGACGACTATCCTAATCGGACATGCTTATCACAGGATACATTCAAATCATACAAGGAAAACAATCGACCAAATAAATGTCTTTGACAGAGATGGAAGAAATTAAGAAAACTATCAGAAAATAACAAATAATCACAACAAAGCATGCTAACGACTTAATTAGCAGTTGAATAAAACAAAAAGGAAAAGAAAAACTTACCGAAAAATGTTTAAACCAAACTGACCCAAATCTGACTCAACTTTGACCATTTGAGGCCGAACAAACTTTAACCAGGGTGTTCTCACATGAGAACACCTTGGTTAAGGTCTATTAGACCTCAGACCCCTGTCAAGCCTGGCCGGATTCCACAGGTTCATGTGTTCTAGGGTTCTGGATTTTCAGATCTGGTTTTTTAGAAGTTGTGGGTAGATTTGGACCAAACCAAGCTTGGTTTGGTCACGAGGGAAGTCATGGGAGTGTCTGGTACGAAGATGGTGAGGTTTGGTATAGATCGAGTTTTGTCTCGAATCTTCAAATCCAGATTCGAGACGATGGGGGGTGATTCGAGGCAAATGGTTAGTGGATTCGTGTTCAGGGTGGTTGGATGTTTCAGGGGTGTGAAGGGGGTGGTCACCGGCGTTCATGCCGCCGGGTTCTGGTGAAAGGGAAACTAGGGCGGCTGCTAGGGTTTGGGGGTTTCAGGGCTTGGGGAAGGAGATGAGTGAAGGGTGGGGTTCGGATGGGGGCGTGGGGTACGATGGAAAGCTTATATACGATCTAGGGGTTTAGATCCTGGCCGTTGGATCAAATGAGATCTATGGCCAGGATCTATTCACTTGGGGAAGACGGTGTCGTTTTGGGTTTGATAGTGGGTGAGACCGGGTGAGGCTGGATCGGGTCGAAGTTTGACGGGTTTAGGGGGAATGGCCTAGGTCCATTGGATCAAGGGGTTGGACGGCTTGAATTAATCTGCCTGAAATGACGTCGTCGAAGTGAAGTGATCAACCTGATCAGGACCGTTTGTTTGATTCAGATCAACGGTTCTGATAAGGACGCTGATACGGCGTCGTTTGAATCAGTGTTTGGGCAGGCCTGACTTGGACTGGGTCCTTGTGCCGGTTTTGGGCCTATATTTATTTCATTTCTTGGGCCCAAATCACTCTTTTCTTTGTTCTCTTATTTTAAAACAAAAATGAACTAACAAAATAAATAATAAAACAAATGAAATTAAAACAAACAACAATGTAGCACTTTAACATAATTATCACACCAAATTAAAATGTTTAAGTAAGTTAAATCACAACCTAGAACGGACGATGCACATATATATTTTTGCATTTTCTTTTAATGACACATATTTTTTTTGTATTTTGTTTGATAATGATTAAATGCGAAATGAACAGACCCACAAATGACTAACAACACATGTCACGGAAAACTCGAAAAATTGTACAGTGAAGTCATTTGTCACTATTTTTATTTTCTTTTGGAGCAATTGTTCGTGAAGCAAAAATTACGTGCTTACAGCTGCCCCTCTTTGCACGAAGACACGAAGGGTTTTCGCGCAAAGATAAAGCAGGCGATTTTTGCTCGTCCGAGTACTCCGTGTGAAGCATTTTTTGAAAAAGATTTGACCGAACCTTTGCTTCAAAGGTTTCCTACATATTCTGGGCTGAACAGGAATCAGGTCAATGTAGTTCGGGAAAATTTTGGTAGCTGGGACTACCGTGTGACTGTAGTGCTCGCTGCTGTTGTGCGCTGTTGCATGCTGCTGTAGGATGCTACTGCTCACTGATCTCCTTGTTACATTGTTCTTGAAAGGAAAAACAAGAAGCTAAGCTAGAGTATGAGATCTCATCTATCTTCAACTTGTTCTTGTTGCCTTGCTTTCTTGTCGGCTAACGCTTTCCTCTGATGCCCTTATTTTGCGAACTTGGGAGATGATGCTGGTCCTTCGCCTTTTTTGAATGCCAGTTTTCATCACTTTGCTTGATTTGCTGGGAACATGGCTTTCTTCTTTAAACCTTTCAATGGTTTCTTCAGTGGTATGGCTTTCTTCATCAAAATTGTTATATCGGGCATGCTACAACGTTCCCAAACTGCTTCTTCTGAGATGCGTTCCTTCTTCCTTTTGAATCGCGTGCTTGCTTTTGCAGCCTTCTGCTTCTTGGCGCTGGGGATTTTATTGTTTCCTGCTTGGGGGATCTCTGTTGTAACCTTCCGTCTTCAGGTGGGGTTACTGATTCCAAAATCTAGAGCTAAAAAGTATTCCCGCATTTTACTGGTGGGCGACCTAGAACTTAAATGTATTCCCGCATTATACTGGTGGGCGACCTAGAACTTAAATGTATTCCCGCATTTTACTGGTGGGCGACCTAGAACTTAAATGTATTCCCGAATTATACTGGTGGGCGACCTAGAACTTAAATGTATTCCCGCATTATACTGGTGGGCGACCTAGAACTTAAATGTATTCCCGCATTATACTGGTGGGCGGCCTAGAGCTTAAATGTATTCCCGCATTTTACTGGTGGGCGACCTAGAACTTAAATGTATTCCCGCATTATACTGGTGGGCGACCTAGAACTTAAATGTATTCCCGCATTATACTGGTGGGCGACCTAGAACTTAAATGTATTCCCGCATTATACTGGTGGGCGACCTAGAACTTAAATGTATTCCCGCATTATACTGGTGGGCGACCTAGAGCTTAAATGTATTCCCGCATTATACTGGTGGGCGACCTAGAGCTTAAATGTATTCCCGCATTATACTGGTGGGCGACCTAGAACTTAAATGTATTCCCGCATTATACTGGTGGGCGACCTAGAACTTAAATGTATTCCCGCATTATACTGGTGGGCGACCTAGAACTTAAATGTATTCCCGCATTATACTGGTGGGCGACCTAGAGCTTAAATGTATTCCCGCATTATACTGGTGGGCGACCTAGAACTTAAATGTATTCCCGCATTATACTGGTGGGCGACCTAGAACTTAAATGTATTCCCGCATTATACTGGTGGGCGACCTAGAACTTAAATGTATTCCCGCATTATACTGGTGGGCGACCTAAAACTTAAATGTATTCCCGCATTATACTGGTGGGCGACCTAGAACTTAAATGTATTCCCGCATTATACTGGTGGGCGACCTAGAACTTAAATGTATTCCCGCATTATACTGGTGGGCGACCTAGAACTTAAATGTATTCCCGCATTATACTGGTGGGCGACCTAGAACTTAAATGTATTCCTGCATTATACTGGTGGGCGACCTAGAACTTAAATGTATTCCCGCATTATACTGGTGGGCGACCTAGAACTTAAATGTATTCCCGCATTATACTGGTGGGCGACCTAGAACTTAAATGTATTCCCGCATTATACTGGTGGGCGACCTAGAACTTAAATGTATTCCCGCATTATACTGGTGGGCGGCCTAGAACTTAAATGTATTCCCGCATTATACTGGTGGGCGACCTAGAACTTAAATGTATTCCCGCATTATACTGGTGGGCGACCTAGAACTTAAATGTATTCCCGCATTATACTGGTGGGCGACCTAGAACTTAAATGTATTCCCGCATTATACTGGTGGGCGACCTAGAACTTAAATGTATTTGAAATTGTTTCCCCGTTCTTCCGAGGAAATTTTTGACAATCGGCAGAAAATTTTCTGCCCCGGTTTTTGGTGATTTCCCTGGCGTTGCATCTCGCTGCCATCATCAATCCTTTGTTTTCCTGCAGCAGACAAAAGGATTTAATTAGTTTTAATCGTGGTGGTAGAGGGTGCCTTTCCTGCGGATGATTTTTCCTCTCTTCCCTTTTTCTTGCTCTATGTCCCCATAATTGGTTAGTGGACAAAATTGCCTGCTGGGGGTCTCTAGCCTGCTGGGGCTGGTTTTCAATTTGTTCCCTTTTCTGCTTTCTCCTTAAGCACATGCTGTGGGAGTCTGCTTTTAACTCCCGAAACCACTCCCTTTAGGATCTTACTTCCTCCAAAACTGTCGGGCACGATCACTGCATTGCCTGGGACCGGCCTTTAAGACTGTTTGTATTATCCTGCATTGGATGAATTCCCCTCCGGTTTCTGGTAGTAAGCTTTGAAAAATCCTTTCAAGACAAATTTTAGGAAAAGAAATAAAAGATAGAAAGGGAGAAAATCTTTCTGAACCAATATTTGGTGGGAGAAGAAACTCAGAAGAACTTATCTGGAGGACATGACTGGTTCCCGTGATCATGACGTGCACCATAGATTCCCGACCCATTCTATTTGTATCAATCGATTTGCCCGATGGTCTGACTTGCTAGGGATGATAAATGAGTGTCCATTTCGTTGCGAATGTTGTAGCTTTTGTTGATCTGTCTTGTCGCCTAATAGTGCCCTTCGAGGGGTTTTCACTAATGAGACTCTCTCTTTTCTCTCATCTCCCGGCGCCTTATGGTGCCTGTGAAGGTTTTCACCAATAAGACTCTCTCATTTCATATCCCTCATCTTACATCGCCTCTCGGTGCCTGTGAAGGTTTTCACCGATAAGACTCTCTCATTTTATTTCTTTTGAGGAATCGGGGTGTTGTAGATACGACCCTCTCTTCTGGAGATTCCTTTGACCATCAATTCATTCCCAGTCTTATGATCCTCTTCTTTGCTGGGGATCGGTGTATTATTCTCGGCCTTATTTGCCTGACTTGGCATCTCTTGGACATTGATCGGGAGGTCTTTTGGACGTTGATGTTGGTTTTGGTGTGGGGTTAAAGAAAGGCTATAAAAATGAAAATAATTTGATGGGTGATGTGCTACAACTTTTGGAATCAAACCTTTGTTGGAACTTAAAACATAACCTCTGCCCCAGTTTTCTTGCTTGGGGAATTTATTTTTTATACTTATGTTGACCTATGTGCGTTACGCACACTGCACCTATTATGCATACTATATACATTATGCATCCTATATTCACTATGATGCACACTATGACCGAGCCGTGAGGCGCCTACGTATCCTCTTCGAGGAATCAGGTCAAACGTAGTTCCCACGGTTTTGTATTTCTTATGATTTTATCTTCCTTTTTTCTTTTTCCTTCTTTTCATTTTTCTTTTTCTTTTCTTTTCTCTTTTTTTTCATGTCTTTTCCATTAGTGATTCCAAAAGAGGGGTATGAAAGAATAACTTAAGGCTCAAAGGGGGAAGCAAGGGTTAAAAAGTGTTTGGATAGAAGAAAGAATTGCCTCCGTCATCTCATTATCCAATAAATGCCAAATACAAACAAATAAACCAAAAATTGCCATAATTAAAGAAATTACGCATAATATCTCTTGACTGCATCCGAATTGATAGCCATGTCGACACATCTACCTTCGACATCTGTAAAACACAAAGCACCGTTGGACAATACTCTAGTCACGATATAAGGCCCTTGCCAATTTGGGGCGAATTTGCCTTTTGCCTCGACCTGATGTGGGAGGATCTTCTTCAATACCTGCTGCCCTACTTCAAACTTCCTGGGGCGCACCTTCTTATTATATGTTCTTGCCATTCTCTTTTGGTACAGTTGACCATGGCACACTGCTGCCAATCTTTTCTCATCTATCAAGCTCAACTGTTCCAATCGAGCTTTGACCCATTCATCATCATTAATCCCGGCTTCAGCGACAATCCGGAGGGACGGAATTTCGACCTCTGCCGGTATTACGGCCTCGGTTCCGTACACCAACAAATAAGGAGTTGTGCCTATGGAAGTTCGGACGGTAGTGCGGTAACCCAACAAAGCAAAGGGTAATCTCTCGTGCCATTGTCTGGACCCTTCCACCATCTTTCGCAGTATCTTCTTGATATTCTTATTGGCTGCTTCGACTGCTCCATTCGCCTTGGGATGATATGGGGTGGAATTGCGGTGGGTAATCTTGAATTGTTGGCATACCTCTCTCATCAGGCTGCTATTAAGATTCGCACCGTTATCCGTGATGATTACTTTTGGGATCCCGAATTTGCAGATGATATGGGAATGAACAAAGTCCACCACTGCCTTTTTGGTTACCGACTTGAAAGTTTTAGCCTCAACCCATTTGGTGAAGTAATCAATGGTCACTAGAATGAACCTATGACCGTTGGATGGATGCCGGCTCGATGGGCCCAATGACATCCATGCCCCATGCCACAAACGGCCAAGGCGCTGACATCGCATGCAACTCTGTTGGTGGAGAATGAATCAGATCTCCATGTATCTGGCACTGATGGCATTTTCTCACGAAAGTGATACAGTCGTGTTCCATGGTGAGCCAATAACACCCTGTTCGAAGGATCTTTCTTGCCAATACATATCCGCTCATGTGTGGCCCACAAACTCCAGCATGTACCTCTGCCATAACCGTCGTTGCTTGACTGGCATCTATGCATCTCAACAATCCCAAATCTGGGGTTCTTTTGTACAATACTCCTCCGCTGAGGAAGAAACCATTCGACAAACGCCGAAGGGCTCTTTTTTGGTCTCCAGTGGCATGTTCTGGATATATCCCCATTCTGAGGTATTCCTTGATATCATGAAACCAGGGTTCGCCATCGGCTTCTTCTTCTATGGCATTGCAGTAGGCGTGCTGATCGCGGACCTGGATGTGCAGAGGATCAACATACATTTTGTCAGGGTGGTGCAGCATTGATGCTAAGGTGGCCAAGGCATCCGCAACCTCATTGTGAACTCTCGGGATGTGTTTGAACTTCACCGATCGAAATTGCTTGCTCAGATCATGCAAGCATTGTCGGTATGGTATGAGTTTTAGATCTCGTGTTTCCCATTCACCCTGAATTTGATGTACCAAGAGGTCCGAGTCTCCCAAGACCAAGACGTCTTGGACATCCATGTCAGCAGCCAAGCGCAGACCCAGAATACAAGCCTCATATTCGGTCATATTGTTGGTGCAATAGAAGCGTAGTTGAGTCGTAACAGGATAATGCCGTCCTGTTTCAGAAATGAGTACTGCTCCTATTCCAACCCCTTTCGCGTTTGCAGCTCCATCGAAGAAAAGCTTCCAACCTGGTTCCTCAGGTAATTCTAACTCATTTGTATGCATTACCTCTTCGTCAGGAAAATACGTTCTTAAGGGCTCGTATTTTTCATCAACGGGATTCTCTGCCAAATGGTCTTCCAGCGCCTGGGCTTTCATGGTCGTCCTCGTTACATAGACGATATCAAATTTTGTGAGCAGAATTTGCCATTTTGCCAACCTTCCCGTGGGCATAGGTTTCTGAAAGATATACTTCAATGGGTCCAAACGGGATATGAGATAAGTAGTATACGAAGACAGGTAGTGTTTCAACTTCTGAGCTACCCAAGTTAGGGCGCAACATGTTTTCTTGAGTTGAGTGTACTTGACCTCATGCACTGTGAATTTCTTTCTAAGATAGTAGATGGCCTGCTCCTTCCTTCCTGTGTCATCATGTTGCCCCAGTACACAACCAAATGAATTTTCCAAGACCGTCAGGTAAAGAATCAAGGGCTTCCCAGGCTTAGGTGGGACCAATACGGGTGGATTAGACAGATACCCTTTGATTTGGTCGAAGGCCTCCTGACACTCCGTCGTCCAACCTTCCGCAGCATCCTTTCTCAGCTGCCGGAATATGGGCTCACAAGTTGCGATGAGTTGAGCGATGAACCTGCTGATGTAATTGAGTCTACCCAGCAAACTCATTACCTCTGTTTTGTTCCTAGGCGGTGGCAAATCTCGGATGGATTCAATTTTGGATGGGTCTAACTCAATCCCCCGTCGACTGACGATGAATCCTAGCAACTTTCCGGATGGAACCCCGAATGCGCATTTGGCCGGGTTAAGCTTGATATCATACCTCCGGAGTCTTTGGAAAAATCTCCTTAGGTCTGCTACATGGTCCTCCTGACGCCAAGATTTGATGATCACATCATCGACGTACACCTCGATTTCTTTGTGTATCATGTCATGAAACACAGCAGTCATTGCTCGCATGTACGTTGCCCCGGCGTTCTTCAATCCGAACGGCATTACCCGATAGCAGTAAGTTCCCCATGGCGTAATAAACGCTGTCTTTTCCGCATCCTCCTCGTCCATTAGGATCTGATGATAACCCGCATAGCAATCTACAAAGGATCCGATCTCGCGCCCAGTGCAATTATCGATCAAGATATGGATGTTGGGCAATGGAAAATTGTCCTTGGGACTTGCTTTGTTGAGGTTGCGGTAGTCGACGCACACCCTGATATTTCCATCCTTCTTTGGGACTGGTACCACATTGGCCAACCACTCGGGATATCGAGTGACCCGAATGACCTTCGCCTGCAACTGCTTAATCACTTCTTCTTTGATCTTTACACTCATTTTTGTTTTAAATTTCCTTAGTTTTTGCTTGACCGGAGGGTATGCCGGGTCAGTGGGCAATTTGTGAACCACTAAATTGGTGTTTAATCCAGGCATATCGTCATATGACCATGCAAAAACATCTTTGAATTCCATGAGGGTTTTGATCAATTCTTCCCTGACATTCGGCTCAATGTGGATGCTAATTTTGGTCTCTTGGACGTTATCAGCGTCTCCTAGATTCACAGCCTCAGTGTCATTTAGGTTAGGCTTGGGTTTCTCTTCAAATTGGCACAGTTCTCGGTTTATCTCTTCGAAGGCTTCACCTTCGTCACATTCAGATCCATCGTCACAAACGACCTCTTGCATCATTGAGTCGGATTCAGATTGATTTATTAGACTAGGTCGAAAATCCGTTGTGCATGCCATGTCATTAGAACCAGTAAAAAGAGAACTGTTTCAGAAAGAAAAAGAACAAAACAAAATTAAAATGGGACAAAAGAAAAGAACTTTATTAAACTTGCGGGATAAAAGGGTTCACGCTTTTACAAAAACGAAAG
This sequence comes from Nicotiana tabacum, assembly GCF_000715075.1. Classification (NCBI taxonomy): domain Eukaryota; kingdom Viridiplantae; phylum Streptophyta; class Magnoliopsida; order Solanales; family Solanaceae; genus Nicotiana; species Nicotiana tabacum. The sequence goes on along the minus strand of NC_134099.1, from coordinate 112,329,966 downwards.
TAAAATTTGGATTACACCCTTGAATAATCCGAACAAACAAACAAACAAAACATAAATCAAAGCCTACTACCAACTCCCCTCGGACAGGAAGAGGAGTAATTGTCCAATTGTTGGTCTTGGCCTCAGGCCCCACAAACTGTATCTCTATTCCGTTGGAACCTTCTCCAGCTTCTACCATACTGACATCAGCGAATAGCCTCTCAAAACTCTGATTCAGGTCCTCATTTATACCGGTCAATGGTCCTAGAATCTTCGGGACCGATGACCCCCTGGAACTTGCTTTGACAAAAGACCTTGAGAGACGTGGCACTGGTTTGGGCAGAAACCAAACCTTCTTCTTCATTTTTCGCGCTTGCTTCCTATCTGCTGCGGTTGGTTTGAACCCCAACCCGAAAGTTTCCAGATTTTTAGGAAGGGAGACAGGTTGGACAATCCCTTGAAGCTCGACTCCCAGGCCTTTTCCTGGCACAAATCCATTACCCAGCATTTCTAAGACCATCATGACTGTTGCGGCAGCTACCCAAGGGTGCGGGATGATTTCTCCTTCAGAAATTTTGTTGGCCGACCCTGTATCGAAAATCTGGTAGACCCAAGGACCTTTGTCATCAGCGGTCTTTATGAAAGGTACAATGGCTCCGCCCATGGTGCACGTTGTATCCTCACCGTGTAACACGACCTCTTGTCTTTCCCACTCGAACTTCACCATCTGATGTAGGGTGGAGGGCACCGCTTTGGCTGCATGAATCCATGGTCGTCCTAACAGTAGGTTATAAGATACTGTGGCATTTAACACCTGGAATTCCATGGTGAACAAGACTGGACCAATGGTCAGTTCAAGTACAACATCCCCCACAGTAGCTGTTCCGTTTCCGTCGAACCCTCGGACACAGATGCTATTCTTGCGGATTCTTCCGCGGTCGATCTTTAACTGGTCCAGAGTGGATAATGGACAAATATTGGCGCTTGAGCCGTTATCCACCAATACTCGAGTTACCACCGAGTCTTCACATTTGACAGCCAGGTACAAAGCTTTATTATGCTCCGTACCTTCCGTCGGTAGGTCATCATCTAAGAACGTTACCCTGTTCACCTCAAAAATCTTGTTGGCAATGGTTTCCAGGTGGTTTACAGAAATCTCATTGGGTACATGAGCTTCGTTCAATATCTTCAACAGGGCCCAACGATGCTCCTCAGAATGGATCAGTAATGACAACAGTGAGATCTGGGCCGGTGTTTTCCTCAGCTGTTCGACCACAGAATAGTCTTGTACTTTCATCTTCCTCAGGAACTCTTCAGCCTCTTCTTCGGACACAGGTTTCTTGGTGGCAACTGGGTTGGTTCTTCTTAGCTCCACCGGAGCAAAACATCGACCTGATCGAGTCAGCCCTTGCGCTTCACAACTGACTTCTTCTACCTGTTTTCCTTTGTACATCACCACCGCCTTTTCATATTTCCAAGGCACAGCCTTGCTATCAATCATCGGCAGCTGGACTACGGGCTTTACGGTGACCAGTTCTCTATATGCCCCCTTTAACACAACAGCAGGTGCGGGCGGAACCCCTGATATTACCAACTTGTTTGGCTCGGGTTTGCTTGTTATGGCGGACGGGCTGTTTCCCAATATCACTACTGGCTTGACGCTTTCTCTCTGTGACTGTACCTTCGTTCCCCCACTGGTTGAGACTTCCTTCGGGGCGGCTTGGATCATCATCACTGTTTGTGAGGATTTTTTCAACTCTCCTCCCTCATACACCAACTCAATCATGTGAGTCTCGTGGTGCGCTGGTAGTGGGTTTTGGTTGATGTTAGGAGCTTCCGGTGCCTGGACCTCGATCTTGTTGGTGTCGATAAGATCCTGTATGGCATGCCTTAACTTCCAACACTTCTCGGTGTCATGCCCGAGCATCCCTGAGCAGTATTCACAACTTATTGATCGATCCAAATTCTGAGGTGGGGGATTTGGTTCTCGAGTCTGGACAGGACTAACCAAACCCAATTGCCTCAGCTTGTGGAACAAAACGGTGTAGGTTTCCCCCAACTCTGTGAAAGTTCTCTGTTTCCGCAACCTGTCATTCCTAGCATCTGGATTTCCCCGAAAGCCTGCCCCTGGAGGGTTTCTATACGCCCTTGGTGGAGGGTAGGTGTTTTGTGGTGGCGTATATATGTTCTGGGGAACCGGCACGCGCTATTGCTGGCGAACCGGAGGCTGAGTGTATACTTGGGCCTGGTATACGGAACAATGTGATTCTCGAGGTGGATAGAAATTTTGTGGTGGGTTGTATGGGTAATTTGACCTATGAGGACTGGGTTGGTTGTAGTGTGGCCTGCCAGCCCTGGACCAACTGCCTGCCTCGATCGTGGCAACCTCTTCTTTCTTTCTTCTCAGCGCACCTCCCGTGCCGCTCTGAATAGCTTGGGTCGTGGCCTTAAGTGCCGAATAGTTCAAAATTTTGTCAGACCTCAGACCCTCTTCTATCATGACCCCTATCTTGACCACCTCGTTGAAAGATTTTCCAACTGTTGTCACCAAGTGGCCAAAGTAGGTTGGATCCAATGTTTGTAAGAAATAGTCCACCATCTCTCCCTCTCTCATGGGAGGATCGACTCTAGCTGCTTGTTCTCTCCAGCGGAACCCGAACTCGCGAAAACTTTCCCCGGGTTTCTTCCCAGTTCTTAATAATGTGAGACGGTCAGGGACTATCTCGAGATTGTACTGGAAATGACCTGCAAAAGCCTGCGCCAGATCATCCCAAGTATACCACCTACTGGAATCCTGCCTGGTATACCACTCCAGTGCAGATCCGCTCAGACTTTGGCCGAAATAAGCTATCAGCAGCTCATCCTTGCCGCCTGCCCCACTCATTTTGCTACAGAATCCCCACAAATGTGCCATGGGATCACCGTGTCCTTCATATAAATCAAACTTAGGCATCTTGAACCCAGCCGGGAGTTGGACGTCTGGGAAAGGGCACAGATCTTTGTATGCTACGCTGACTTGGTTGCCCAGCCCGTGCAAGTTCCTGAAGGACTGCTCCAGGCTTTTGAACTTTCTCAATACTTCATCCTGTTCAGGGGCCTTAGCCGGCTTCTCAATCTCTGCCGGCACTTCCAAATGTGGATTGTAAGTCTGTGGTTCGGGGGCATGAAACGTAGGCTCGGGGGGATAGTATTGTGTATCGTGAGCCTGAAACAATGGCTCACTGGTCGTTCTTTGCAAAGGGGCTGATGTTGGTCCCACAAAAATGGGAATATTGGGTGTTGGGAGAGGTTGATGGGGTGGTGGAGCTTGGGAATCATGAGGGCTTCTTTCTTGATGATAAAGGGGATTTGGGCGGCTTGTGGAAGGGCCGGAGTGAGGGTATTCTGGCATGTGTCCCAGTGTTTCAGGGCTCTTTTGTGTTTTGGCTATGGCTAGCTGCATTGCATTCATCTCTAGTCTCATCCTTTCAATCTTTTCCATCGCTTCTTTTAGCAACTGGCTCATCGGCCTCTCTTCCTCATTACTATTCTCTGAAGTAGTCATGCTTGTTGCTATCGTTCCTTTGGATCTGGTTTGATAGGAGTGTGTTGCCAGAGTTCTTTAACAACTAACTTGTCTGGATCAGACAACAACAAACTTTGTTAGCGTTAGAGCTTAACAGATTTGATCACAACACATAGAGGATGCAATGCTCCTAGGCAGTTAACCGTTTCTACATGTTTCGCTTCGAACAACATGCGTCATCCCGGTTTGCTCATTTGTTCCCTTTTTATTTATTTTTGTATTTTCTCTTCTTTCTTTATTAAGAGCGGTCGAATCTTATGGGGATTGCCTACGCATCACGTCCCCGCGCGAATCAAACCAGGCGTAGTTCGGCACAAATGAGCATAAAAGCAAACAACCTTTTATTGTTGAAATGGCCTATTACAAACTACATTTTGCAAACGAAAGAGCAAACTTTGAAAATAAGCCTAGACTCAAAAATAGACCAGAAATCACCCTGATAAAAAAACAAGCAAAAAGTGCTAAGATACAGACTTTGACTTATGAGTACATTATGGTTTTGAAAATTGGTGTCCGCGGGGCGTCGTTCGGCCTTGCCGAGGTCCTAGGTGCGAGATCCCTCTCAAGTTGCTCCAGCTCATGCATGGTCTGCTTGACATAACTCATCACTGCCGAGAGGATGGTAACGCTGGTCATGTTCTCACATCGTAGACATCGTCGGGTGATGGCATGGGCAATGGCCTTGATCCTATTTCTGGTTTGCTTCTTCTCTATAAGTAGGCATTTCATCTGATCGCTGCACATCTTGAATACCTGAGCATCCTGGATATGCTGATTCTTCAGTTGCCGTACTTCTAACTTCATTCGGGCCAACAAGTCGTACCAGTATCTGCTCTCAATTTGGAGATCCTTGGCCTGATTAGCTGCTTTGATTTCAAGTGTAGCCATCTCTCTCTTCATTTTAGCAACAGTTTTCTCGTGGTCGCCTTCCAATTGATTCAGGTATCGGCGATGCTTATCTGCTCTTGTATCCCACTGTGCCCTGAGCTTTGCTATGACGTTTTCGGATTTCTCCAAACCATCTTGCCATTCCCTGATTTCACTTTTTAGCCTTTTTATCAGCTGCTCGTCTGATTGATGCCTTGGCTGTTTATCCGCATCCACCCTTATCTGTTTGATCTGGGCTCTGAGCATTTCGTTTTCCTGAATTAACCTGTTCCGCTCTCCCAGATTGGTAGCAACTTGCACATTGTGCTCATATTTCAAGCTTTCCATTTGTCGCTTCAACCTGCTGATTTCGGCGCAATAGCCTCTTTCCTTCGCTAACCAATCCCACTGCCTTTGCGATGATTCGGTGAAATTCCGGATGTGGGGTCTCTTAGCCGGCCTTTCATGCTCAAATTCCCTTCTATACCATGCAAGGTAACCTGGCGCCGTCTCTCCTTTGGCTCGATCCCGCACGCAAGTATCTGATTTCAAATATTGACACTCGCTCCAGATTTGGCGAATCTTTGCTTCTGGGAATTGTCCATTAGGACTTATCTCAACTGCTTGAATGCTAAGATCCTCCTCATGAGGTACTGTCTGGCATCTTCCGAACTGTCTCAAAACTCGGCAGGGTGCGTAAGGTTGAATGCTCTTAAGCCCCATCAGTAAGAAATGAGTTTTAGCTGCCGACATATATAGGATCTCATCAACAAGCAACCATCCTAGCGTCCATTGTATTTGGCTGGCAGTAAGAGCTTGAAAGAACGAGGTACATGCCAGGACTCCTTTGGGCAAACTGATCTCTTTGGTTCTCGTGTAAAATTCTTCTATGCAAGTCTTTTCTGGGGAACCATGGCTCAAAATCTCGGAATGATGGCAGAGGTGCTCGGTCATCCATATTTGTAGGAGCAAGTTACAACCTTCGAAGAAATTTCCCCCAGCTTTACAAGCTGTAAGAGCTCGAAAGATGTCAGATACCACCATAGGTGCGAGAGTACTGTCATTTTGCGTGAGTAAAGTGCTGACGACCCCGGATATCTTCAAATCAATGTTTCCGTCTTTCCTTGGAAATACCAGAAGGCCCAGGAACATCATCATGAAAGCTACCCGTTTGTGTTTGTCCCACTTCTAACGAACACCTTTGCTGCACAGTTTGTTGATTGGATTATTGAATCCCCCCTCATGACCGTACCTATCATATATGAAGCATGGAGTACAAAATCCGGCTGCCAGATCCGGGTTGTGGACCGTTCTGGGTATCTTCAATAAATCTAGGAACCGATGTACCGTGACAACTCTTGGGGCGACCAAGTATTTTTGCCTCAACGGAAGTTCAGCATTCCCGATGTACCCGGCCATTTCTTCCAAAGTCGGGGTGAGTTCAAAATCAGAGAAATAGAAAACATTGTGTGTCGGGTCCCAGTAGGTAACCAAAGCTCTTATGATATCTCCCCGAGGCTGGATTTCCAACAAACCCACGAGACCTTTCAGATATTTCTTGACCTCATTTTGTCCTTCACCACCTAGATCATTCCACTATAGCCGTAACTTGACAGGGATTTTGGTCATTATTGAAAAATGTTCATTTTGCATCGTGCTCATCCTGCACATTTATTAAGGTGATTTTAACAAAATGACTTGACTCAAAATATTTTACAAAGGGGATCAAGTTTTGAACACGGCCTTTAAACACTTCGGGGACGAAGATTTTAAGGCTGTGTGGGTCAACTGGACAAAAATGCTAAACAAGACCCAAAGGTGGCTGTTTATGCAAAGTCAGCCTTCCGGCGTCCCTTTTCGGGAACATTCGGCTATTTATGACAAAACAGCATTACCTGACTTATTTATGACTCCTTTAAAATTTGACACATCTTTTTTTTTTATTTATTTATTGATTTTGGCTATTTTAGGAAAAATGGGGTTGAACCCGACGAGGGTTGCCTACGTATCTCACATCCGGTGAGAATCAAACCGGCGTAGTTCGGGATATCGTGAATAGAGAAAATCAAATAAACCTAGAAAACGAGAATATATATTTATTATTTTTTTTCTTTTGAAAAGAGATAAAGACTAAAGAAAATATTTATTTTTTAGGAAATATTTGGACTATTAGTCTGAGTTTATAAAAGGGGTACTACGAAAGAAACAACATTTTGAATTATGAATTTTCCGTTTTTTACTTCTTTTTTTTTTTTAAAAAAAATACCTTCTCTTTTTTGATTTTGAAAGTGATAAAAAGAAAAATTTTATATTATTTTCGACACTACTCGGACATTGGTTTTTCCAAAAGAAGTAATTATCTCCCTACGCTGCTATTTTTCCCTTTTATTTTTAGAAACCGGTCAGCATGCGGAACTGAAGCAAATAGATGCACAAAACAAATAGGATGCAGCAGGATGGTCTTTTCATTTCAGGTTGCTAGTCCTAGACGGACCCAACCCCTGTGTTGAGTCCCCTAAGTCAAATGCAACATGATGCAAATAAGCGTTCCTACTAGGGATCCGGCATGAAGTTTCGTTATACTAGGTTCACAACCTGGGTATTTGTTCTGGACTGTGTACCCGAGCGGACAACTCGAGTCGAGGAGGGGGCTACGTACCGGGGACCCGCGAGATCGCCCGGCTTTGTAACTTGTCCGACCTCTTTCTTATTTCAGGGTATGACACTAACAAAATAGGGAGTCTCGACCAGCGAGCTTCTCCCTGGAGGTAAGAAGAGAAGGGTTTCGGCACAGTTTATATGTACAGTTCAAATAATATCAAAGCGGTAAAAGCAGCATTTAGCACATTATGCTCAAAACATGTAATACAATCAGATAATAAACAAAGCCAAATAATAACAATTATTCTAAGCTCGAATTATCAACCCTGAACCAGTGGTTCTGGGTTTTTTTTCTTCCCCAGCAGAGTCGCCAGAGCTGTCACACCTCCTTTTTCCGCACCCGCGAGGGCGCAAGGGAGTTTTTTCCAATTAAAGGACAATCGGAACGGGATTTGTTTATTTATTTCAGAGTCGCCACTTGGGAGATTTAGGGTGTCCCAAGTCACCAATTTTAATCCCGAATCGAGGAAAAGAATGACTCCATATTACAGTCTGCGCACCAGAAATCCGGATAAGAAATTCTGTTAACCCGGGAGAAGGTGTTAGGCATTCCCGAGTTCCGTGGTTCTAGCACGGTCGCTCAACTGTTATATTCGGCTTGATTATCTGATTTTATACAAGTGTAAACTTATGTGCAAAATTTAACTTTTAACCGCTTTTATCATTATTATTATCATTTTTACAAGGAATTGCAACATTGTGAAAATGTATCTCGAACCGCGTTACAATCAATGTACCCGTGGTCGTCGACACACTTTGACTCCGTTGAGATTTGGATTTGGGTCACATCAATGTGCACCCGAGTTTAAGGAAATTAAATTATTAAAGGCGCGCCTAAAGCGACTAGCGTATCATTTACTTTGGGTAAGGCCGTGGAATTTTACTAAACGGTCCATCCCGAAATCTAAGCAATTTTTAAGGCAAATATTTATTGAGGGCCCCGTAATTTTGTATTTTTATTTGGCGAGGCTCATCTCATTCTATTTTAAAAGGAATTTGCGACGTCATGGACATGCAACTCGAACCACGTCACAATCAATGTACCCGTGATTAGAAACACATTTCGGATCCGTCGAGATTTGGATTTGGGTCACATAAATGCACACCCGAATTTAAGAAGGTAAAATTATTAAGTACGCGCTTAAAGAGGCTATCGCGTTATTATTCCGGGAAGGTCGTGAGATTTGCTAAACGACCCACCTTAGGGACTGAATGCTTCAACATATATATATTTAACAAGGGCCCCGCAATTTGTGCATTTTTCTTTATTTTTGTCGAGGCTCATCTCGTCCTTATTTTAAAAGGATATCCTATAGCAACTACGTTTCTTGTTGCGTTTGTCTCTACTAATTGAAAACAGTAGATAGCCCTAATTAATTACATGCTTGCAAGTTATCTATACAGAGTTCCGAGTGCTTGCACAAAATCAGAAACACGGCCACGTACACAGTCGGCCGAGCAAAATTAAGGGCCCAAATCCAGCCCATGCGTGATGGACCAGACCTGGGCCATTGTTCGTTCGATGCAGGCCTGCTTGGTCTGTTTCGACCCGGGCTCGACCTTCGTGAGGTTGAGATTGCAGTCTCCGCGTTCTTTGTCTTAAAACATGATTTACCAGTTATATAAAACGGTTTATCAGAAAGGAAAGAACTTAATTAATAGAGTACGATTTTCATGCTTGGCCTACATTAAAGGACATATTACAAAGTAAAACTAAGTCTGAGATACAACCTATTTCATTGGGAATATTTTCACCTATCAGCATACATATGTAAACTATCATTCAGCTAATCTATATTGATATACACTGGGCATACAGGCTACTTCTATTGTCAACACAGGAATGAAAATTATTATACAGTACATGATATCTAATGTAACAATCTATGTATGAAAGTCAACTTCAGGTCTTTTCTTTTTGTATTCATGCTCAATGTTCCAATTACATTTGACAGTGCATTGGTTGTGTACCTGGTATAGAGGACAAAGAAGAAAGGAATGATCAGCTGGGCAGTATGCAATAACTACAGCAACAGCAGATACACAACAACAACACAGCAACAAACCAACAACCACAAGTGTTTTTCACAGTCCGCAGACAACCAGCAACAGTTTCCAGAACAAAGAAAACCAACAGATGGTCGAGCACCAAACAAGTAATCCCAGAAAAGAGTAATGAAACAACAGAAGTAACAGAGTGTTCGATGCAGCAACACCAGCAGTCCAACAATCACAAGCAGCTCAATCAGTGCAAACAACAGAACTTGGCCAAGACAGCTTGATCAATATGAACTCCTATGTAGCTTTCAGACAGTGTTTGGTTACAGTGTTTACTGGAAATTTCCTTATGTTTTCAGTTTTCTTTAAACTCACAAGACCTCTCTCAAGACTAAAATTTCCAGCCCCTTTTAAGTTCTGAAAATGGCCTATTTATAAGCCAAACTACCAGTGCAGTCAAGCTGCCTGGATTCTGCCAATTTTGCAGACTGCCCATACCCTTTAAACCCATGCCTAAGCATCTTTTGATGCCAGCCATTTGTTCCCCACGCCTGGCTTATTCTTTAATCAAGAGTTATGGGCTCATTTTAGTATTCATTTTAAACCTCATACTCTTGTGTCTTGTTCCCCATTGGTATTAGTTTAATCCCAAATTAGTACCCTACTTGTCAGCTCATTTAAACTAAGTTTTCTGTTCTTTTCAAACCCCAGACTACCCCTGTTAGCCCTTGATTATTACTGTCCTGCATCACTGCAGCCTCAGGGCATTTTGAACTTCTGAAAGTTCAATTTCAGAACTGCCCTAGCCTGGTTCTTTTAATTGTTTACAATGCAGTTACAAACTAGCATTCATAGATAATGTCCAACATTCAAATCACAATACAGGTTCGTTCAGTCAAGTGAGGTTGTACGCATTAGCATATCTGAACATTCAGTCGTAGGAAGTTAATCGATGACATTTATCAAGTCGACTATACTAATTATAACAGGTAACAATCGGTCGTTCATATAAACAAACACATACAGGGACCTAAAGGGCTTCGGACAACTTTGGTCAATCATTGGGAACCTATATAAGTTATTTATGCGACGACTATCCTAATCAGACATGCTTATCACAGGATACATTCAAATCATACATGGAAAACAATCGACCAAATAAAGGTCTTTGACAGAGATGGAAGAAATTAAGAAAACTATCAGAAAATAACAAACAATCACAACAAAGCATACTAACGACTTAATTAGCAGTTGAATAAAACAAAAAGGAAAAGAAAAACTTACCGAAAAATGTTTAAACCAAACTGACCCAAATTTGACTCAACTTTGACCATTTGAGGCCGAACAAACTTTAACCAGGGTGTTCTCACATGAGAACACCTTGGTTAAGGTCTATTAGACCTCAGACCCCTGTCAAGCCTGGCCGGATTCCACAGGTTCATGTGTTCTAGGGTCTGGATTTTCAGATCTGGTTTTTTAGAAGTTGTGGGTAGATTTGGACCAAACCAAGCTTGGTTTGGTCACGAGGGAAGTCATGGGAGTGTCTGGTACGAAGATGGTGAGGTTTGGTATAGATCGAGTTTTGTCTCGAATCTTCAAATCCAGATTCGAGACGATGGGGGGTGATTCGAGGCAAATGGTTAGTGGATTCGTGTTCAGGGTGGTTGGATGTTTCAGGGGTGTGAAGGGGGTGGTCACCGGCGTTCATGCCGCCGGGTTCTGGTTAAAGGGAAACTAGGGCGGTTGCTAGGTTTTGGGGGTTTCAGGGCTTGGGGTAGGAGATGAGTGAAGGGTGGGGTTCGGATGGGGGCGTGGGGTACGATGGAAAGCTTATATACGATCTAGGGGTTTAGATCCTGGCCGTTGGATCAAATGAGATCTATGGCCAGGATCTATTCACTTGGGGAAGACGGTGTCGTTTTGGGTTTGATAGTGGGTGAGACCGGGTGAGGCTGGATCGGGTCGAAGTTTGACGGGTTTAGGGGGAATGGCCTAGGTCCGTTGGATCAAGGGGTTGGACGGCTTAGATTAATCTGCCTGAAATGACGTCGTCGAAGTGAAGTGATCAACCTGATCAGGACCGTTTGTTTGAGTCAGATCAACGGTTCTGATAAGGACGCTGATACGGCGTCGTTTGAATCAGTGTTTGGGCAGGCCTGACTTGGACTGGGTCCTTGTGCCGGTTTTGGGCCTATTTTTATTTCATTTCTTGGGCCCAAATCACTCTTTTCTTTGTTCTCTTATTTTAAAACAAAAATGAACTAACAAAATAAATAATAAAACAAATGAAATTAAAACAAACAACAATGTAGCACTTCAACATAATTATCACACCAAATTAAAATGTTTAAGTAAGTTAAATCACAACCTAGAACGGACGATGCACATATATATTTTTGCATTTTCTTTTAATGACACATATTTTTTTTTGTATTTTGTTTGATAATGATTAAATGCGAAATGGACAGACCCACAAATGACTAACAACACATGTCACGGAAAACTCGAAAAATTGTACAGTGAAGTCATTTGTCACTATTTTTATTTTCTTTTGGAGCAATTGTCCGTGAAGCAAAAATCACGTGCTTACAATGACGATTTTAAATCTAAGCTATATCTTGTTATCTAAGAAGGTCTTAAACTACTCCCCATTATCCAGGAGGGTCGTGACAATTCATAATTAAACGACAATTTTAGAGCTAAATTGAATATATATAAATAATACCAGAACCATTTCAAGAGTGTTTACCGTGAAAATGGTAATAACAATTAAATTTAATTTTGTGGTTCTAAAAATACGTGATCTATTTTTATGCTAGTTGTTTGGGCAATAGATGCCAAGTGAGATACTTGGAATCAAGATAAGAGCTAAAAAATAAGATATTAACTAAACCGAATCGTTGTCGATCGGGGCCTCGAGCTTGCTTATTCGGGGCCTCAGGATCGTGTTCGATGTCCGCCGAGGATGGTCGATGGAGATCAACAGTCATAATAAAATCAATGACGGTTATTTATGGCCAATGATAAGCGATAAATGAAGAACAATAAATAGAACACAATGGATATGAACAATAAATGCAAGTAAAGAGGTCGGGGGAATGTCTTAGAGAGCAGAGAGAATGTTCTTGTGTATTTAATATTGAGCAACAGGTGACTACAAAATGACAAGGACCCCCTTTATATATAAGGGGAAATCCCAACATAGTATAAATACATTTATTACAAAGATATGGAGATGGGACAGCTAGTTGATGTCATGATTCGGGTCTGAACTTAGCTCACTAGACTTTGTCAACTCTAGTTATACGCCTTGGGAACTCTCCACTTTTTCATCATAGCCGTTGGTCTATACCGCTCCGAGTTCGAGCGTCGATAGCCCTCGAGGGTTAACCTCGACCATAGTCTCGAACCTGTGAAATATGCTTGCGAGGCATCAGAATGACGAAAAATTAGAGCCTGCGATTTTACCGTATACAGATAGTCTCCGCATTTCTTAGAGTGAAAGTGATAAGAAACGACCTTGAATTCCTGCCCCTCTGGTACTCCAGTAACGACGACAGTCGTAAGGTGCCAAAAGATGGCATACACACAGCCCTTGAAAGCTTTCGCATTGATTACAGCAGTTGGTTGTCCCTTGGCCTCCTTCAACGCGCGTGTGGGGCCTCTATAAATACTTCTCCTATCGTTCTTTACAACTCGCTGCACCACCAAGCTCCCAAAAGGTTCCTTCTACCTTTACTTTTGTTCTTTCTTCGAAATGTAACTTCCCTTTCTCCTCTGAAATCTTTTAGGAACATGACCTCCCCCTCTTCGCTTCCATCTAAAGGCAAAGCGGAAGTGCCTCCTCTTACTGAGGAATGCGTTCCAGGATTTTTTTACAATAGCTTCTGATTTCAAGGTCGAGAGACCTTCTTAGAAGTCGGGACGTCGTGAGCCCGTGTCTAAGTATATTAGCTCAATAATAGACTTCGAAATGGTGAGGACTGATTGCCACTAGGGGTATGCGGTGCTTGTGGAGATCCCTTCTCGAGAGGAGGATATAACGACATACAAAGCCGATTTTCTCAGTGTGTATACTTACCCATTTACCCTTGGGCCATGGGGCCATCCTTGCCTCCGATAGACCTATGATTCTCAACTTCTGCCAATGGTATCAAGTGACCCTCGGCCAAATTCACCCATCGTTCTGGCGCATTGTCTACATGATCAGGTAACGTGTGAACATGATTGAGGAGATGCCCTTCACCCTCTATCACCTGATTAGGATGTACAGTCCCCTGTCTCTTCCGTATGGGTCTGATTAAGCTCCACTACCGACCTCCGAAGGCCCTTTTTGCTTGCATCGAAGAGGTTGGGAACGGAGGGTGGATGAGCCGCATTTTTCGAATAAGGACTTTGGACTTGATCCTGGTGGAAAGGATACCATTCCCCAAAAGGTGGAACATGAAACGTAAGTAGATACATTATCTAGCATTTCCTTGCTTCTTTTTAGGTACATATTTCCATACGCTTAATTTCTTCTGTTGATGCAGCCGTAGCAATTTACCCTGGTGCGCTCACTGACCTCTCTGGCTAGGTCAGCCGACTGGACTCGATTTGCCCATATGCTGAGTGAGTGTGGCGTGATCTGTCCCAAGCTCGATAGGAAGCCAAGGACCATGTTGAGCCTTTACTCCTACTGCAATCGTTCCTTTTAATCAGAATCACTACTGATAGTGTTCTTACTCCTTGTGCTTACCTCTTGCATTTGTGTAGGTCTGGGGGAGGTCCCCTTGATGAAGGGAACATCGCTTGGTGAAGAGGGTACCTCGAAACCCGATGAAGGGAAGAAAAGACAAAGAGAATCGTCGAATGAACTTTCGGAATCCAAGAAGACCAAGGTGGAAGAAACTAAGGCCAACCCGACAACCCTAACTCCAGAAGCAGCGGGAAGTCCCCGAGTTGAAACTGAGGGGGGAAATAATTTCTTGATAGTGTCCGAGGGAGGTGAAAACCTGATTGACCCTCACGTCGTAGAGATGGTGGCTCCCGAGCCGGAGCCTGATGTCGTTGCGGTCCAACTTCGGGCTGGAGAGGCTATTAAGGGAGTATCGGGTGATGTCCCCGGGCTGGGACGTATTTGGTAGGTGGTTCAGAGGAACCCAGTTCTGAAGCCTTACAGGGACAAGAGGTGGCCCTGATTGACCCTGCCAGTGTTGTTGTCGTGAGCCATTCCCTTTAGGGAATGACCTTACCTCCTAGGTGTTGATACCCAATTTTTTCCTTATATATTTTTAATGTGTATATATACTTTTAAAATAGCATATATGCATATATAAGCACGCATAAGCATTTTTTATAATTTTTCTATAATTTTAAAGGCTTCAAATTGATTTATTTCTTTCCTTTTACTAATAAAAATTTCAATAATTATTCTTCAAATTATTTTTGTGGTGATTTAGTCATCTAAATTCTATATTTATGCCAAAATATTGTTTAAATATTTTTAGTGCATTTTTTATAATTGCATTTACATTTTAAAGCTAATTTGCATATATTTGCAATATTAGCCCTATTAATGCATAATTACGTTGTTGATGTGTAAAATGATCTTTTACATTTCTAACATGTTACATAACTATTTTAAACCATTTTAGTACACGAAATTATTTTTCAAAAATCATTTATTATTTATTATAAATTATATAGTGTTAAAATGACTATTTAAAATATGGCCTAATAATATTTCAATTTTAGCCCCAATTCAACCTTAATCCTAACCCAAATTGCTAGCCTATTACCCAATTAAACTACCCAGGCCCAATACCCATCCGCCCGAACCCAATACCCGGCCAAATCCTGGTTGTTGATCGTTTTGATCAACGGTCCAAGTTTTCCCTTTCCTAATTAAACTAACCTATACCTCCCCCCCCAAACCTAATTTATTTCACGACCTACCCTGCCGCCATAAAATCCTCTCTGCTTTCAAAACGCTCTCACCCTAACCCTAATCCCCAATCTCGCTGACCCCCATCTATGGCTATCTCCGGTGACCTCTCACCATCTCTCAGGCCTCCAAAGGCCTCTCTCATGTTACTCTTGCCATCTCTAAGGCCCTCAAGGGACTAGAGTTATGCCGACTTGCATGTAGGGTTCATCTCTCGCCTATTCCAAGACATTCCAGTGTGATTTCGAGTGAGATCGTCCTATATTAGCCACGATCTATGGTTTTCTAAACAGGTTTCTTCATCTCTGTATGGTTCTCTTCGAAACCCTAATTTTGTTTGTAAACCTCCTAGATCTGTACAGATCTAAGACGATTTGAGTTTGTTTCTTGTGTGTTTTACAATAGCCTTGAGATTCTTTACAAGAACCGTATGATTTCAAGTGATTTTTCATCTTTTTTCTAAAATTAGGGTTTCCAGAATTTTTTTTAAACTTTGTCTAATGATTCTTTGTGTTTAAACTTCTGATTCTCACACATTTTGACTAATTTTATGAACCTGCTGCAACCCTAGCCCATTTGTACTGAAAACCTTAATTTTTGGGGTTCTTCATTTGGTTTCCGGATGTTGGTACCTCTGACTGTATTCTTGCCTTGGGTTCTTGTAACTTCTCATGATTTACTTGATCTAGTATGCTTCTACTAAATTTTCTTAGTTCCACCTTTCACCAATAGTATGAACTTGTGTTTATACTAACCATTCATGCAAAACTTGTATGCTTCTCTTCGAATCAATGTCGTTTAACCATGGGTTTTGTTAGAGCTGTGTGAAATCCCGACTATTCATGATCTACCTCATTTTATATGCTAGGCATGCTGCTTCTTTCATGATTTTCTGAACCCTTGATTACTCTGAATCCCTTATTTTCTGGTTTAATTTGACCCTTCTCCATCTAACGTTTGATCCTTACTTCTTTACTCAATTTGATTGAATTTGCCTGCCTTAATTGTTTTTCCTTGCCTTGTTGCATTCCACTGATTGTTATTGATTTGTTTCCTTAATTAAACTACTGTGCATTTACCCTTAATTACCTATTCCATACCTAAGCTTTACTTTATTCTTTTCCTTAAATACTTAGTATGTTTTACCGTTGATTAAATTGTCCCTCGATTAAGGGAAGATCTTGCTGATTTACGTGTGATTTACCTGATTTACTACTTAATTGATCTCTTACCTTGTTTTGTTAAGTTTTGATTCCTATATAAACCTCTTCTTCTTTTAAGTTCTGCACAACAACCATAACAAGAAAACTAGTTCAAAACTCTCTCTTATATTTAAAGCTTTCTGCTCTTTTCTATTACTTGCTACTTCTATTGAACTAGTCGGCTGTAAGCCAAGGCTAGTTATTGCACTACACTACTCTATAATTTGTGTCTGCTCTCCTTAACTGGTATGTTCTGATTTAATTACAAGTTCAAAGCCCTATGTGTCCTCTTATTGTATTAGTTTACTGATTCTTGTCTATCACTTGGCTTTTGATATGTAACTAGCATGCTTAATCCTGGTTTCACTTAGCATATATGAGTACTACCTATGTAACTTATGACTAACATGTCTGGTGACTTGTCTATTGCTTTCTCTAGCATATCTCAATTTGACTCTACTCCATGTATTATGTCTGTTTGTTTACCCAATTCCTGATAGTAATATACTTTGCTAGGTTACTTACTACTCCCTAAGTACTTCTGACCCTATGTTCAATTCTGCCTAGTATAACTATGTCCTCACTATTTGTTCTATGGCTTTGTAATTGACTCCTAAATCCCATAAAGAACTCTAAAAAGGAAACTTTTGTGCTCTTGCTGTTACATTAATACTCCCTCCGTTTCAATTTATGTGAACTCATTTGACTGGGCACGGAGTTTAAGGAAAGAGAAAAGACTTTTGATCTTGTGGTCTAAAATGAGGCACATATATTATGTGTGACTATAAATCTTTGTGTAAAGGTAAATTGTTTCCAAATAAGGAAAGGGGTCATTCTTTTTGGCACAGACTAAAAAGGAAATAGGTTCACATAAATTGAAACGGAGGGAGTATGTTTTATGTGTCCCTAATTCCCATACTCCTTGAGTGAGGTTTGTGTCTGAATGGTGCTGTTTAAAATTTTTGCTGATTTCTCACAAGATCACTATTTCTTTCAAAACTGTTTTATTACTAATCAATTCCTATTTTTATAAAACTTCTTTACTTAATTGAGCCCTTTTCAACACTGTTTTTTCATATCAAAACCATTTCAAAATTAGGCCAAGCACTCTCACATTACTCCTAGAGTATTAGGTTATGCCCCTCTGGCATGTGTACTTCCTTGAGATCTTTGAGATCTCTCTGAACTCTGGCATGTCAGAGCTAGCCCTTCCACACTGTACTTAAATCAGTTATTGTTAAGAAAAGGTCTAGGTGTGAGCACTGCTCGGGATCCTTGAGGTCCTTCGGGGAATTTGACATACCTAGACATGATACTGTCTATGGAACTTTAGCATTTGAGGCTATTAGAGGTGTGGGAAGTCATTTGATCCTGCTTCAGGCTCCCTATAGTTAACTTCTTCTTTTTCTTTACTTGTTTATGTAATTTATTCAGCTGGTCTATAATAATTATTTGTAAACAACATTGGGGTGATTAGTGAAAAAGGGGTGAGTAGTTATATCTGTTGGGTAATTCGGGTAGATACCATGCCTATAGGATTGTGTTAATGCACTTGCTATGTTTTCAAAATATTAGAAATCATATCTATAGGATTTAAATGGCTTCAATAATAGAAATAATGTCTATAGGGTTAAAATCAACTTTATAATTCGAAATCATGCCTATAGGATCTAAATGATTTTATAATTAGATATCATGCCTATGGGGTGTAAAATGATTAAGTTTAGCTTCTATTACAACATTTATTTACATTTGTTTCATTAGAAATCATGTATATAAGTTCCAACATCAACTCTTAACAATTAGATATCATGCCTATAGGAATTAAAATCAGAAATTCTGCCTATAGAACTTAAAATCAATTTAGTTAAACAAATCAGTTTAATCCATGTTAGTTCCTTTTGAACTGGTTTAATCAACTGTTCGCTTCTTTAATGAGTTTTCAAACACTGCCTTAATTTACTACCGCTAGAAAACATGTCTATATGACCTCAAGTATCCGTTTAAAACTGTTCATTGTTTTATTCTATCAATGTAGCTATCATGCTCTTAGGACATCATTGTTCTGCGTTTAGGCAAGCCTATAGGGAAATTTAAATTTTGCAACTCTAAAACTATGCTTTGGTTATTTAAAACTGTCCAAATTCAATAGGTTTAAATCAGTAGACAAGCTAAATAGGATCTTTTACACTTTGTCCTAAGTCAATGTTGCATAATCCATGCTCACATAGATATCATGTTCTAGGATTTTCTCTTAAATACCTGACTATTGTTTAAAGACGTGCATTTACTTATTCTATTTGTGGAGGTGACTGTGAGCCTATAATTTGTTCTCTTTAAATGCGGTCCTACTTGTTCTTGATTGATGCCTAGACTTTTATCCTTTAAAACCTTAGGAAGGTATAGAACTATCCAAAAATAGAGGTCCTAAAATACCTCCAGGGCCACAAGGAAAGGACGGGTAGTGCACGCATAGGACATTTTCAAGGTTGCTAGAACGCTTTAGGCTATGACCAAAGGGAGGGAATTGGGTAGAAAGGGATATGATGACTACACGCTAATGTCACGTGTAGCCCCTCATTGAGGAGTGTTTACCGGGCATTGTGTGGGGTGATCCTATAGGCTAACCAACCTAGGACCCCTCTTTCCCAATTCCCTATGTTTAAACCTTACTCTTTATATGAAACTTGTTCAAATTCTTTGCGTCATACAATGTCCAACATGCTTTTATTTGCAATTATGTGTTTCAACTACTTATTTGTTAAAGGACTAATTCATAAGTATAAGTTCGGCCGTGATCCACCATTGTGGACCGAGTGGGATGCCTAATACCTTCCCCTCAAGTTTATTTCGAGCCCTTGCCCTAAATCTCTGGTAATGCAAACTAGTCTAAGAGTTAATCGCTCTAGGTGCCCTAACACACCATAATCCGTTAGGTGGCGACTCTTCAAATACCCAAATCTCAAAAGGAAATGAGCTATTATCCCTATGAACGTCGGAACCCGGACTTTCTCTGTGGAGGAAAAAAGGGGGCGCGATAGCATGGCGACTCTACTGGGGATACCTTTAGGCTCTTACCATAACAAACTTATCTTTGATCAATTAGTCCAATCATGCTTTATCCTGTACCTTTCCCCTTATTTGAATTTAACTGTCTATTTTCTTTTAAGAATTTATTACTCTTTTATTCCCGAAACTGACTTGTCTCTTTGTTTTTTTTGTAACTGTATTTTAATTATTTAAATACTGTATTTATTTTTCCTACGTGCAAATACTTGGCTACATGCTATTAATTGCTGCATAAATCATACTCCACATCATATTCCACTCGTGCGTATCAAATCTTATAGCAACGCTTGATGAGTGGTTGCGCTCTTCCTATTTATTACCCTTAAATTTAGAAAGACTTAATTGTGGTAAAACCAGTCAATCAGTGGTGCAGTCGACGGTTCCGTGCCTTTCCCCCTCAAGTTTTTTGCTTGTGGGTACCAGTCTAAACCTCCATAGTAACCTTACTCTAATCAAATTGTTCATGCATCATGGTCAAACCTAGTCGGGTCAATTATGTTGTCCAAATAATAATCCTTTAAGATGAGCCTTATCCAAAGTCCACCGGGGTTTCCATAATCCTAACGGACACAACCACGTTCTGTGCATTAATTTGGAGAATTAAATGCCAATATGCTAATCATGAATGTATAAATAGTCGAGTCTGGTGGGGGAGAAAGGCCTAACCCTTTTGTTTTGCAGAAAATGAGGCACGAGGTCCCCGGATTCGGTATGGTTAGCAACATTCCACCATTGCTGCTAGATTGGTGGGAGGACCTCTCTTCAAGTGACACGAAACATGTAAGAAAGTACCTAGGTAACTTGCCTTCCCTATTAGACATTTAGCCAAACAACAAGTTGATCGAGGCTTCCACTTTGTTCTAGGACAGTGAGAGGTCTATGTTCCGTTTCGGCGACATAGAAATGACACCACTTCTAGAATAAATTGGAAGGCTTGTGGGATTGACTTGGGATAGTCCCGGGTTATTGGTACCTGAGAACCGTATCGGTAAAGGGTTCTTAAAGATGATGGGGTTGAAGAAGAATGCTGACCTGGTATTCCTGAAGGAATCTTACATACCCTTCGAATATATGTATGAGAGGTATGGCCATAGCAAGTCCTACCGTACCTACCATGATGAGATCTCTCTCACTTCTCTGGGCCACATCCACCGCAGAGTGTTCGTGTTCATTGTATGCTTCTTAGGCCTAATAGTATTCCCAATGAAAAGGGAAAAAATCCAAACTAGGTTGGCCATGGTCGCCAAGACTTTAATGGATGGGATCAATGGACAAACATACACTATAGTCCCCATGATCATAGCCGACATCTACAGGGCTCTGGAGCGCTGTCAAAGAGGGGTCAAGCATTTTGAGAGTTGTAACTTATTGTTGCAGTTGTGGTTGTTAGAACATTTTCAAAAGGGTCACTGTCGCCAAGAATTTCCGCGAAGGGCTTGGAACGACCATATTACCTTCCATCACCCCAAGCAGATGATGTACATTCCAGACAGGCTTGATCAGCCGGAAAATGCCAAAGAATGGGTAGAGTTCTTCGACAATCTAACCGAGGAACAGGTGCAATAGATGTTTAAATGGTTCCCAATAGATGAATTCATCATCAGATCCAGGGACGCTCCACACCTGGTGTTGATTGGGTTGAGAGAGATATACCCTTATGTCCCTATCTGAGTTATGAGGCAAGCAGGCAGGAAACAGGTTATACAAGGGTTGCCAGGATGATTCATTTCAGGGCAGACTTTCAAGATGACGACGTCCCTTAGAAGTGCCAAGCTCAGCACATGTGGCACTGCAAAATCATTGTGGAAAAGAACACCGTTGAACTAGACAGGTATCATGCAGGGTGTGAGCCTCTCTACCCAGCATGGTTGGAGGACAATCTAAAAGGAATGGTGATGCTAGGAGCCGGTCGAGGGAATAGGATAATAAACGAAGAAGTTGAAGCTCAAGTCAAATACAACAGGCTGCGCAAGAGGGTCCATGACTCTGAGAATGAGCACCGAGAAATACATGAGAGGAATTTGAGGTTGATCGAAGAAATGACAGTCACTTCCAACAAGAAATTGGAATAACTGGAGCGAGGAATAGTAGAGCTAGAAGGCAAAGTCATAAAGAGGATCGAGGATTGCTAGAATGTTGAAAGAGCTGAAGGAGGACATCTGGCCAGAGCCTATTTGTTGCTGGATCTGCGCGAACTGAGGGACCTGTATGATGGAGTTAGGAAGATCAAATCTGGGGAAGGTCCTTCTGGGACCAAATAGGCTAGATTTATTTGTTTTCCTATAATGTAATAAGACCAAGTACCATTAGTGACTTATTTTTTCTATTATTTTAGTGTCATATGGGATTCGTCTATTTTTACATTATGAAAGGAAGGATTTATTTGCATCTAAAGTTCTCCAAATCTATTTGTCGCTAGGCCTACCTCAAGCACAACGAGGCTCCCAAATTAACACACAAATTTACATTTCCACAGTATGTGTTTAAATACTACAAACATTTCAGAATTCTCACTGACTTGCTACCTTTTTTGTTTTTCCTTATTTTTGATTATTCCCATTCCCTTAGGTTGGTTCACTCATACTGGCCTCATCAATGTATCATACCAGATCTAGAGGCCATCCACCTCTTCCTCTTCCAAGCAACACAAAAGGTAGAGAAAAGGCAAAAATGGACGACTTAAGTGGTATCTGAAAGGAGAATATTGAGAACGCAGAAACCTCAGATAGCCATAATACTCCGACCCCAAATGATCTTGTCTTGAGACTGGAACAAAAGATATTGGAACTGCAAGGAGAACTTGAGCAGGTTCGCTACTTGGCAAACTTGTCACTCACCCTAAATGTTCCTAACATCCACCAACAAAACACAAAGAACCCAGCACCTCCTCAAAACACACAAAACCAACATCCACAAAATCCTCCCGCACCAAATCAATACACAACTCCACCCCAAAATCTCAATCCAATACCGATACCAACTCCAGCACAACATCACCACCAACAAATTCAATACCCACCAACCAGCCGTTGTTCATCACACTTATAACTCCTAACCATCCCACTTCCAATCACCACCAATTCGCAAAAATTATCCAAGACCAAGACCCAACTTCGACCGCAAGCCACCCAAACAATACACCGCCATTGCTGAGCCCATCGACCAGTTGTATGAAAGGTTAAAAGCCGCAAGTTACGTCACTCTTGCTCCCATTGTGGCATTAGAAAATCCATCCCAATGGGTCAATCCGAACAAAACTTGTGCATGCTACTCCGGTATGAAGGGGCACGCTATTGATGAATGCCGAACATTGAAGGATAAGATCCAGACATTGATTGACAACAAGGTCATACAGGCGAAGGAAGCCGCACCTAATGTCCGCAACAACCCCCTCCCTGATCATAGAGGTGGTGGAGTACATGTGATAGAGACGAACGAAGAGTGGGACCTCAAGGGGTTGATTGGGCTTATTCGAGAAGGTGATGACTTTAAAGTTGCAGTCACACTTACTTCTATTGTGGTACAGACTCAGTCTCCAATCGAGGTTAAGATAACTGCATCAGTTCCATTCGAGGTACAGGTGGCTCCGCCTGTGGCCACCCCCACTCCATTTGAAGTTGAAGTAGTCACACCTTTCACTGTGACAGTATCAACCACACCTCCATTCAACTCAAAAGCAATAATCTGGGATTACGTTGCCGAGGCTCCGCGAAAAGGGAAGGCCAAGGTAGAAGAATCTGATGTTGCACAAGGATTGATAGGACTAGAAGAGTCTATACACCTGAACACTTGGGAGGATCAAGCAAAGATGCCACTACCAGGCAGCGCGTCATTGAGGCAGGTCCAGATGACCTGTGGAGGAAAGTACAAGCAAAGGAGTATTCCGTCATTGACCATCTGAACAAAACCCCAGCTCAGATATCTATCCTGTCATTGTTGCAAAATTCAGAGGCGCATAAGAACGCTTTAATGAAAGTGCTGAGCGAAGCTTATGTACCCTATAACATTACTGGTAGAGAAATGGCTAATATGGTAGGGAAAGTACTGGAAAGTCATAAGATTATCTTCCACAAAGATGAGCTACCGCCTGAGGGGTTGAATCACAACCGAGCATTGCATATTATAGTGCAATTTGAAGACAAATTCATTGCCAGGGTCTTGGTTGACTGAGGTTCAAGCCCCAATATTTGTCCGTTGGACACTCTGAAAAGGTCGGACAAAGGTTTTCATGAAATACGGGTAGGAAAAATGAACGTGAAAGCTTTCGATGGGTCCCAAAGGGCCACAATTGGGGAAATCAACCTTTGCTTGCAGATGGGGCCTACTTGGTTCGACATTGAGTTTTAGGTGCTCGACATACCAGCTTCATATAATCTTCTGTTGGGCCGGCCATGGATCCATGCTGCTGGAGCCGTGCCTTCCACACTACATCAATCCGTGAAGTTCGAACGGAATCGTCAGGAGGTGATCATTCATGTAGATGGGAGTAACCCCATTTATACCAGTCAAACCATCCCGGCTATTGGACATAGAAGAAGGTTAGGAGGGGAAACCTATCATCACATTGAACGGGTCAATGCCGTCGAGAAGGATAAATGGTGGAGCAGTAGAATAGAAAGCATATTGGCATGGTCTGGATATGAACCCGGCAAAGGGATGGGAAAGAACCTCCAAGGTATCACTAAACCAATACAGCTAAAAAATCATGGTACCATATTTGGGCTCGGATACCAGTACACATGGCAAGAGAATAGAAATTGGTTGCCTCCATAGTGTGGACCATACTACCCTATCGAGCAACCAGTGCCACGCTTGGAACAAGCTTTTCACCAAGCTGATATGATATGGGGGACTGCAGAAGGGGAAGCACTAGCTGGGTTGAAGAATTTGTTCTTGGAGGATGAGGACATGGACTGCATTGCCATAACTGAGAAAGAAGAGGAAGAAGGTCTTACCATTCAGACTGTAAAGAAGGGAGTTGTTCTCAGGAATTGGACCGCTATACCATCCCGAGCCCGCCGAGTCCCTGGGTAGTTTGACAGATTTTACTTTTATAGCCATTCTAGGCATTTAAGATTTCCAGTAATTTTGATTTAGTTGTTTCAAAATAAATGCTCGATTCATCGAGCCGTACTTGTCTAAGTGATCTTTTCGGTTTTAATCAAATGTATTTGCTCTTTATTATTCATTACTATTTCTGCACTTTTTCTTTCTACATCGTTATTATTACTTTTCCTAATGAACCAATGACTGTGACATGTAATGAGGCAACACAATATAAGAATAGTGATTCAGATGAAGAAGATGAGAGACCCGAGAAAATTGTCAGGGAGGTTGAAAATTTTGAGAATAAGCCTAAGTCCAATCTGGACGAAACCGAAGCATTAAATTTGGGAGACGCCGAGACCGTCAAGGAGACTCGCATCAGCATTCACTTGTCACCAATAGAGAAGGAAGAGTACATTCATTTCCTAAAAGAGTATAAGGACATTTTCACATGGTCGTGTGATGATATGACCGGTTTGAGCACGTCCATAGTGGCTCACATGTTGCCTACTAATCCCATGTGTCCGCCAGTGAAGCAGAAACTCAAAAGGTTCAAACCTTACATGAATTTGAAAATCAAGGAGGAAGTTGCCAAGCATATCAAAGCCGAGGTTCTCAGGGTAGTTGAATACCCAACTTGGTTAGCTAACAATGTGCCAGTTCTGAAGAAGGATGGGAAGGTCAGGGTATGTGTTGACTATCGAGATTTAAACAGAGCAAGTCCCAAGGATGACTTCCCACTGCCAAATATACATATCCTGATCGATAATTGTGCCAAACATGAACTCCAATCCTTTGTAGATTGCTTCGTGGGTTATCATCAGGTCTGGATGGATGAAGAAGATGCTGAGAAAACAGCTTTTATCATACCTTGGGGGGGTATATTTCTATACGATGATGCCATTTCACTACAAAAAAAAATTGACTTTAGCGACAAACGAATTTCATAGCTAAATAGTATATTTCCATCGCTAAACAGGTTTATCGACGGAATAGCGACGGATTTCTGTCCGTCGCTACTTTGCTCGTAGCTAACCCTTTACTAACGAAAAAATTAAATCCGTTGGTAAGTTAGCGACAAATTAACTATGGTTGGTATCTGTTGCTACTTTTAGCGACAACACATATCCGTCGCAATTATCATCAATTTTGTCGCCAAATCGACAAGTCATTTCGTCGTCGGATTTAATTGACAACGAATATTTTCTGCAGCTAATCCGTCGCTAATATTATTGACACATATTTGCCTTTCTTTTGGCGACGAAATTCTTTTGTCGGAAATCTATCGCATCCTGTTATTCTATATTAGTTATAGCTACGAAGAAAATCCATTGCAAATTATATTTTTCTTATTTTATTTAATAAAATACATATTGTTTAAGAATATATAAGATACTCTTAATAATAACTGAAATTCATAGAAATTAATATTCTACAAGATCCAAAATAGATACCAAAATGCAAATGTATAATTAAGATTAAAACATTTACAATACTAAAATAAAGTTCAAACAAAAATAGTTAATTACTGAGAGAATGGAGAGTGAAGGTCATCATCAGAAAGTGATGCATGAACCTCGTTAATACCAAAACATCTACAATGCCAAAAAAAAGTTCAAATAAAAATAGTTAACTACTGGGAGACTGGAGAGTGAAGGTCATCATCAGAAAGCGATGCATGACCCTCATTAATATTAGTAGTAAGAGGAGGAGCTGGAGGTGTCATAGCTGATGGGTGATCGGTATGATTATCTTGCACATGTGATGGTGAAGCTATCAATCCTCTTACTCGCTCAGCCAACACAGGAAGCATGTGATCAGTCAGTACAGGAACCATATGATCAGTCAATGCAGGAATCAATCGCATCACTAACTCATCCAAATTCTCCATCGGTGCTGATTGAGCATTCGGAGGTGCTGCTGATGAAGAAGCATCAGATCTAGAAGAGGCACGAAGATTCGGCCCATAAAAATATTTTTCTTGAGATCTAAGACCATATATTCTTCTCTTCTTTTCCCCTCCCGTGGCTTGATAAAATGCTAAAGATTGATCAATATCAGATTGTGTTTGTGTTTGTTGTTGTAATATTTGCTGATATTTTTCCTGTAAATACCATAATAATTAGTGAAATTCATTAATGATGAAGATGAACATTAGGGGAAAAGAAACGATAAAAGCATAAATAAGTTGACTGTTAAGTTCTTCATTTAGTGTATATGGAGGATTCCATTATTTTCACAACTTTCCTTTTCCACCAAACACAATTTCTTTAGCTAAAAGCCTTTAATCCCATTATTACTCCTTCAATAAACAGTAAACCCCACAACCAAAAATACAATCTTGAATCATTAGATTGGGCCAAAAAAAGGAGAATATATGGAAGTTGGCAATAGAAGAAGAGCATATCATCAAGAAATAATGGTAGTGTTATAGCCTCAGGTTCTGTCTGGGAAAACAGAATGAAACTTGATGAAGTAAAAGGTGGAATCAAAGTACTCATTAGTAACAATTATGAAGAAACCCCAGATGAAAATGATGATAAATATTGCACCTTTACTAATGGAAACAACAATCAAGTGGGGCGTTAATGTCATAAACAAAGTCAGTAAAATTATCGAATTTTGGACTTACATGTACAAGTCGGGATCGCTCACTAACAAAAGATTTTTCATCATGACCATGTAGCTCACTTGGTGTTGGATCTCGACTCTTTTCAATAGCCTATACAAAAAACGAAGAACTTAATTTCCTTTGATAAGGTGACAGTTTACTAATGGAGGTACCAAGAAGGTATACAACAGTACAAGTACAAGAAGAATAGCCACAAAACAGTTTTCGGATAACAATTTTCTAATTCTACATAGTTCTACCAGACCATGGATTTTTATTAACTACATGTAACATCATTGGCTTTGGCTATATTCCCAGTAAGCACTTGAAACTGATTTCCCCTTTATCCTTCAGAGGATTTAATCCAATTTCTCCAGTAAAATAAAAAGAGAAGAGCAAAGTTCCCCTAAACTTCAACTTATAATTAAAGTTGTCCTCTAGCACATACTTAGGAAATTTTCTATTTATTCACATAAATTGAATACACGGATACAATAGTCCATAATAACTCACAATCCGAATTTTCTAAACCAAAATAATTAATAACAATTCCCCTTTGTCAGTCGTCCTCTTCCCTCTAGCATTTCTTACCATCTTCTCAGAATCAAATCAAACACAGGAGAAGACTCGCCATTCATGAGCGTAAATCCTCCACTATACATATAGAAAAACTAAAGATGCTTCCTGTTATTTGCATACACCACAAATATAACAAAGCATGTCTATCATAGAGCAACAAAAGTTAGAAAATATTACTACTTACTAATAGTAAGTTGCTCCTCTGTTCCACTCAACCTATTAAGAAGCTGAAATATGTGTACTGAATTCTAGTGATTACCCGTTACGAAGAATATACTTACAATTCTTTTCCGATGTTCCCCAATGGAGATAGAGCCGCCCGTGTGAGTCCCAATAGCAACGACAGTCCTACCGCCACAATGATATTTTGCATTTATTTCTGATTTTTTGCAGTCAAACCTTTCACCCAATCAAACAAGATATCTGTTGCTGCCTTGTCTATTGTATATGCAGCTTTGGGATAGCTTCCACTTGCATTCTTTTCCAAATGAGGTCGATCACAATATTCTACCATATCTAGACGTGCTTTTGGATTGTCTTTGGTTTTGTCTTTAACATTAAGAATTGTGTTAAAAATATTATCAAAGACATTCTTTTCAATATGCATGACGTCAAGATTATGTCGAATCATGTTGGAACTCCAATAAGGCAAATCCCAAAAGATACTTTTTTTCCAATCGACAAGATTTACATATCCTCCGATTAACTTCTTCTGCATCCAGCTCTGTCACTTTCCTTATCTCCAATTCACTAATTTGGTTCAAAATTTCCTCTTCCGATCTAAAGGTTGGTGGTCGCCTTTTGACAGCTTGACCTTTAAGAAAGTTTTTACGATCTTTCCTAAATGGATGATTTTCGTCAAGAAACATTCTATGACTGTCAAACCAAGATATTTTTCTACCATGATGTAATCTAAAAGATTGTGCTTCCTCCATACAGTAAGGACATGCTAACTTCCCTGCGGTACTTCATCCTGATAACATAGAATATACTGGAAAGTCACTAATTGTCCACATCAAAGCTGCCCTTAATTGAAAGTTTTGCTTTTTTGAGATGTCAAATGCTTCTACACTGTCCTCCCACAACAATGTCAGTTCTTTTATTAGAGGTTGTAGATAAACATCAATTTTTTGCTTAGGATTGGTTGGTCTTGGAAAAATGACATTTAAAAACATATATGCCTCCTTCATACACATCCACAGAGGTAAATTGTATGGAATGACAATCACTGGCCACGAAGAATATTTCCTCCCAGATTGACCAAATGGCTGGAAACCATCAGTACATAACCCTAACCTCACATTTCTTAGTTCAGCAGCAAAAAAAGAATGAGTTTTATTAAAGTGCTTCCAAGCCTCAGAGTCTGATGGATGACGCATTACCCCCTCCTCTTGTATATGCTCATGATGCCATCTCATGTCAGCTGCTGTAGCATGGGATGCATATAATCTCCGCAATCTAGGAATTAAAGGAAATTAATACATTTTCTTGTAAGGTACCAATTTCCTCTTACGAGAGCTGACACGATGCTTATATCTCACGTAGCCACAAAATTTACAAGATGTGAGGTCCTCGTCCTCACCCCAGTACAACATACATTCTGAATTACAACAATCAATCTTTTCAATGGGCAAACTCAAGCTACGCACTAGCTTCTTAGTTTGATAATAGTTATCAAGCACTATGTTATCTTTAGGTAAAGCCTCTTTAAACAGTTGCATCATTTGGTCATAACCCCTTTGTGATAAAGAATTCTCCATTTTAATGTTTAACATCCTAGAAACTACTGCAAGTTGATCACGCCCAACTATGCCTTATAAAAAGGACTAAGCGGTCGTTGCAAATATAATCCGGTTTACAAGTCCGGAAGTGAATCCCACAGAGAACTAAGGCCTAGCTACATTTGTTCACTATCACCAAGAAAACAAGCTTAAACAGTTCCTAACTTATAGATATTAAGATTCTTGTGTTTAACTAATTAACTAACAAATTAAAATAGTAAATTAACAACTACAGATACTGAGGGTTAGAGACAAGATTAAGGAAGTTTAGAGTTATGATTTCCCCAATTGTCGGAATTCTTCCCGCTATGTCTTCTATAATTTCGCATAAGTATTCTCTACCGATCATGAGCACTCTTATTACCGTACATTTCTCCTGAGTAATCACGACAATTTACTAGACGCACTCTCCCGAGCTACGCTAGCTGACTTTTAATACAGCCCACTTCAAATCGCACCCAAGGCTTCGTTATCCCTAATTGTGCCTTTAAACCCTTGGTTATTGATTCCTCACATACGTCGGGAGTGATGTTGTTCAACAACTACCTAAATATGCACTCTCTCCCGAGTAATACATACTAAATAGGTACAGCTAATTGAGGAACCTATCAATTAACTACAACAAGAACGTAGTTGAACAAATAGAGATTATACTACAGCTCAATTATATAAAAACATAACAAGAATTTATCCTACAAAAGGTTCCATCAAAACCCTAAATAACAAATTAGCTATTCATAATAGTATGTAAAACTACAATACTAAAAGTCATAACCAACAATGAAAAATAAGAAGAGGAAGGAAAAACTCGTAGAAGAATTCCCCGCCTTGCTCCTATTGTGTCTCTGCCTCCTTAGGTCTAAAATATGTCAAAAGTATGTCCAACCTCCTCAAAATAGCGTTTTTACATGTATTTATACCAAGTAGGGTCGGGCCTAGACGAAAAAACCCTTTCTTGCGCGAACTAGGACTTCGCTCTGTAAAAGTTGAACAGCCACGCCGTAGGCTGCGCCGCACCATGCGGCGCGTTAGTGTATTTTATCAGCAGCCTCAAATTTTCGCATCAGGCAGCATTTTACACTACTGCGCCGTGCCTTGCGGCACCCCATGCGGCGTGGTAGTGTAATTTTCTCAGAGTGAACTTATTTCGTCCTCTTTTAACATCCGGACTTGGTACACTACCTCCAAACACGATACCGGCTTAATGTATTGGGGTTTTACTCAGACTTCAAAGCTCCAAATTGATCAATTTAGCTCCAAATTAACTTTTGAGCGCAAGATCACTTCCTTCAAGGCATAAAACACGTACTAAGTGCAATTCACTATCATTTGAACTCAAACGCACGTAAAAAATGCAGTTATTGGCATGTAATACTACAGCTAAAACACGGGTTTCTAGCTTAACATCAACACCCCACACTTAAAGCATTGCTCGTCTTCGAGCAATCAAACTACACTTTATATAGACACGGCATTTTTAAACAATTCTCCTAACTCATCACACCGAGAATATTTAAAATAGACTAAGCACAAAAGCGTAACATCTTCACCTCAAGATTTGACTCACAAGTACCATGCATTATTCACAACTCACCCACTTACTCTAACATAGAGGTCAAGGATTGCCTTTCCTTCATGAATCAAGTACCCTCGCACACAAAAAAGAGTAGTTCCACACAATAAACTTTAAGAACACCTAGGAACTCAAGATAGAAAGAATTCACTCACTCTCAGAAATAACATTCATATGCCACAAAAGATGCACCATAGGCTTGCCCGTAGTGTACTACTCTACTAATCGAGCTCATTTAGTCTAGGATCAAGTAGGACTTTATTTGGTTGTAATGTAGGATGAGGGACGGGTAGGATACATTTAGATATAAGAGTGACTACACCTCCCTAAGTACTTTAATACATACACTTTAACATTCAAGCACATGCTTATGTCAAACTAAAAATCCACCTTCTCATCAATGTATATTAACTCCCAAACTTCTTTAAGCACCAGCACAATTACATCAAGAGTCACCACTTATCATGGAATTTTGTTTCCACAACAATACAACTTTTTTTCCTTTTTTTTATTCATGTGGCTCTTACTTTTTTTAAAATAGTGCACATTTCTCCTTATTTCATTAGTTCCACTCAAAATCCAAACCAACCACCCCACACTTTAACTTTTACACAGTTCATAACAATTCAAGTGCTCATGAGAGGTTAAAAGGTTCAAATAGATGATTAATTCAAACAAATGGGTAAGGCTTGTAATGTGGTTGCTAAAGAAACAAGATTACACGCTCAAAGGGGTTAACTACGATACATAACAATTAGGTGGGTAAAATATACATATCTGGCTCTACAAAAAAACGTCTATATCACTTCCAAGACTGAACAAAACTACTATTTCGCTTTGCAAACACACAGGGCAAGTTCTAGGCATCAAATGCAATGTACAGAATAAAACAACCTCACACACACATTGCACATAACTCACTCAGGATTCGATTCATCAAGACACTCTAGTCAAAGCAGTTAAGCAAAGTTAAAATCATACAATTTAAGGTACTTCTACAAGAGTCAAAAACTGAGCCTAAGCGTCACAGCCAAAGTACTCACTATTCTCAAGGCATAACAAAGTCAAGAGATATTGCTTTAATTCAAAACACAGCACAATGGCTTATATTCCTAAAAAAACTCACTACACCCGGTTCAAACAGAACCCTTGAAAAAGAACCGTGGTTTAAAGAAAAACTAAGGGGTAATTGCTACACTACCTAACAAAAGAAAATCATTTTGTTTTTTTTTTAGACTTAAATCCCTCAATAAAATTGTCTAGTATATCCATCGTCGGAAAAAGTCCAATCTTTACTATGTAAAAAAAATATTCAATTAAACTAACATAACTAAAATAGCATAGAAAGTCACCCAGACAATCTCATCACCCCACACTTAAAATTGTGCATTGTCTCCAATGCACACCATACTAATAAGAGGGTAAAAGAAACTCCCTAGCAGGCCAAAGGACGAAGCACTACCAGCTCATGGGGTACTCAGACTTCTCCCGGGTTTGGTCCTTTGTGCGGGTACCTCACACTTAGTTCCAACCATCTGGCTTGTTGTTGCATCCTTCCAATAGTTTTGCTTTCCATGCTCCTAGAAACTCAAAAATCAACACAACAAAAATAATACAATAAAAAAAATAAAACAAAGCAGTAAAGCTGGGTTGCGTCCCAACAAGCGCTTGATTTAACGTCGCGGCACGACGTGAATCACTTTTTGCCTCTACTTTGAACTTATGAATTGGACCCCTAGTTTTGATTTTGCTCTGTGATCATGCTTCTGGGGTGGCAAAACGAATTTGACTAGCCCAATAAAATAATGTAGTATTCTGCACTTCTTAACCTTTGGATGAGGTGTGTATTCCTGACTTTCTGGCAAGAAGCATTTCAGAATGTAAGCACCTTGTTCCTCATTCCTTGACTCCTCAAGTGGCTCGGACGACTCTATTTCCATATCATCATCCAAACACAATGTGGAAAAATGCTTGGAGTGTGAACCAATGCGCTCAACTACAAGAACATTGGGACTGTCTACATTCTCAACACTGATGACAATAGAGTCAACCAAATATGTATCCTCAATATCCTTGGTTGACTCTAGTATCTCTTCTACGACATCGGCATCCTCAAAATCAAGTTCGATTGATTGTTGGTGTTTTACTCTGGCCTTCTCCTCTAGCTCCTCAATTCTTGTATCTAATTCACGCTCTTCTTGGATACTATTCACAATATTGGCTTGTTGAGCATTAAAATTTCAACCAGTTGAGTCATATGAGCATTCAAGTTGTGAATAGTTTCCTCTTGCCTTTCTATCTGCAGTTGTAATTTACTATGTTGTTCCAAAATGCACTTTAACATATCTCCGATCTTCTTTAGGTCAGCTTCCCTGGATTCTTTGTTCTTATTAACTTCACCAGAAAAAGAAGAACCATCAAAAATAAGGGGTTAAGGGAAGGTAAGAAATATAAGCACAACCGTAAAAGTGACCATCTTGACCACCACACATATCACACACATTCCACACATAAGATTGAGTTGGTGCACAAAACTCGTTCTCGGAAATATTTTGATAATTTTGCGCTGGGTGGTTTCCTTCACAATATGCATAAGGAGGATTAAAAGTAGAATTACCACCATCAAAATTCTCATAATTCCATGATGCCATGTTTCTCAAATAAAACAAAAATAAAAAAATTTTAAAAAAAATCAAATACTAAAAAATAAAATAAAAGTTCAAACTTGAAACTTAGCAATATGTACACCTACAACTACACCGTTAGTTCCCCGACAACGGCGCCAAAATTTGATCACGCCCAACTATGCATTATAAAAAGGACAATGCAGTCGTTGCAAATATAATCCGATTTACAAGTCCGGAGTCGAATCTCACAGAGAACTAAGGCCTAGCTACAGTTGTTCACTATCACCAAGAAGACAAGCTTGAACAGTTCCTAACTTATAGATATTAAGATTCTTGTGTTTACCTAACTAACTAACAAATTAAAATAGTAAATTAACAACTACAGATACTAAGGGTTAGAGACAAGATTAAGGAGGTATAGAGTTATAATTTCCCCATTTGTCGGAATCCTTCCCGCTATGTCTTCTATAATTTCGCCTAACTATTCTCTACCGATCATGAGTGCTATGCATGTTGTAATTCTCCAGAGTAATCACGACAATTTACTAGACGCACTCTCCCGAGCTACGCTAGCTGGCTTTTAATACAGCTCACTTCACATTGCACCCAAGACTTCGTTATCCCTAATCCCGCCTTTAAACCCTTGGTTATTGATTCCTCGCATACGTCGGGAGTGATGTTGTTCAACAACTACCTAAATATGCACTCTCTCCCGAGTAATACATACTAAATAGCACAGCTAATTGAGGATCCTATCAATTAACTACAACAAGAACATAGTTGAACAAATAAAGATTATACTACGGCTCAACTATATAAAAACATAACAAGAATTTATCCTACAAAAGGTTCCATCAAAACCCTAAATAACAAATTAGCTATTCATAATAGTATGTAAAACTACAATACTAAAAGTCATAACCAACAATGAAAAATAGGAAGAGGAAGGAAAAACTCGTAAAAGAATTTCCCGCCTTGCTCCTATTGTGCCTCTGTCTCCTTAGGTCTAAAATATGTCAAAAGTGTGTCCAACCTCCTCAAAATAGCATTTTTACATGTATTTATACCAAGTAGGGTCGGGCCTAAACGTAAAAACCCTTTCCTGCGCGAACTAGGACTTCGCTCTGTAAAAGTTGAACAGTCGCGCCACAGGCTGCACCGCACCATGCGGCGCATTAGTGTATTTTATCAGCAGCCTCGACTTTTCGCATCAGGCAGCATTTTACACTGCTGCGCCGCGCCTTGCGGCGCCCCAATATAATTTTCTCAGAGTGAACTTATTTCGCCCTCTTTTAACATCCGAACTTGGTATACTACCTCCGATCACGATCCCGGCTTAATGTATTGGGCTTTTACTCAGACTTCAAAGCTCCAAATTGATCAACTTAGCTCCAAATTAACTTTTGAGCACATGATCACTTCCTGCAAGGCATAAAACACGTACTAAGTGCAATTCACTATCATTTGAACTCAAACGCACGTAAGAAATGCAGTCATTGGCATGTAATACTACGGCTAAAACACGGGTTTATAGCCCAACATCACAAGTTGAGAGAGAGAACAACCAGGATACAATTCTGCATCGGCAGCCTGTAGCAAATCATAGAACTTCTGGGATTCAGGATTAGGATCCTTCTCCATTGAAGGTTCATAAGGAAGAGATAACTCAGGTTCAACATTACTATCAGATTGCCAAGTTGAACCCTGGCTAATTTTGGGCCCAGCTATATCAAAAATCATTCGTCGGTATGGATTCTCATATCCAAGTTCTGGTTGAGCACCACTATTCAAGTTACTACTAGAAGACAACTCATTTGTCAGACATCTTTCCCCTTGATATATCCAAACAAAATAATTCTCAACAAATCCAAATTGCAAAAGGTGTAATCTAACGGTTTCAACATCAATGTATTTAATGTTGTGACATTTTTTACAAGTACATCTAACATTGTCACCACTCATGCGATTTCGTTGACAACGTGCAAAGTGGAGAAACTTATCCACGCCGGATATGAAACATGAATTAATACCCCCTCGTCCATCTAACCTCTCATACATCCAACCACGCTCTAGATTCTCCATTTTCCTATTTAATATTAAAATTAAAACGACAAACAAATATTATTATTTTTTATAAGTATTACATAAGAATAAAGTAAAGAAAAGATATACTTAACCTTACCAAACACCTAGTACTACCTTTTAATGCACGAAGGAAAGAAACCAAAATACATGGCAGCAAAAAAACTCAAGTAGTTATTTTTATTTTATAACTCATAAATTATTAAAGAAAAAGAACATCAAAGATACATCGAGAAGCTAATGTAAGATTAAATAGATCGCAAACACATCAGAAAGCTAGTGTACATCAGAACATCACAAATAAATCCCTAGCAGTCACTACATATAAACAATCTCAAATACATCAGAACATCACAAATACATTAGAAAGCTAATGTAAGCTATGTGAATATTTAAGACAATTAAGAATTATCTCGCATCCCTAGTTGTGACTATATGTAAGATTAACCATTTGTGAAAAAGCTAAAATTCTAAATAACATTGACATTTCATTTTAAGAAAGCGCTAAGAAGAACAAGAAAAGAAAGAGGGAGGGGGGGGGAGGAGAGAGATAGTGAGAGTAAAATATATGTCAAACAAAATAAATTAAGACCTATGTATAAGTTAATAGAAAGATACCAATACCTTAACTAATCCCTCAGAAATCTTTGAGATTGTTTCGTACCGTTTCCTGAATTGAAGCTGAGAAAAAATAAATTTAGTCAGACGGATGCAAAAAGAATACCACATAGATTTATATTGTAATATGAAGAACCACATGCAAAAAGCTACACAGCTCATATTCCAAGGAAATAGAGAAAAATAAAAATACAAATCAGTAACCTAATTCAAGGAAAAGGTTTGGATGCAGCTAATAATAATGGGGGATAATTCACTTGTTGGATGTCAAGGATCTGATGCTAATAAGCTACTAAATACAACAACTGTTGCTAGGAATATTAATGTTGTTCCTGTTAAAACAGCCTTGGGGAGGGTTTCACAGGACTCAGCTGCAGCTGGACAGATTGTGCGGCCTATGGATGGTGTTTCACAGGATGTGAATGCAAGTTTGGAGACTACTAGTGCTGTGAATGCAACAGGAGTGAAGGAGTGAATGTTACAGTTGCTACAGGTGATAAGGCAGTGATCAAGGAGGATCAATTGCCTAAAAATTTGGTGCGCGATCAACCTGCTGCTGTAGTTGGTGAATCAGCTGATAAATCAGCAGGCCTTAAAGCTACTGGGCAAGATCATGTAGGTGTTATGGCTTTGAAGTGTGCAGCTACTACAGGTTCTAAAGCATCAAATATATAGGCTAAACATCTTCAACTTTTAGCTGGAGTTGAGCATACTGCTTTTGGAAGTTTGAAACCTATTGTTGCTATTGCTGGTGCGTTGAATACAACAGCTGATCGAGCTGCTACTGATGTTGTTGAATCAGTGATTCAAGGAGCTAAGGTTTCTAATGTTATTCCTACAAGAACTGGGCAAAACACCACTGGTAAGAGGCAGACTAATGTGCCAGAAGCATCAAAGGCAGTTAGTGTTGCTAACTCTTTATAGATTTTAAAAATATGTATCTATCATATTTTATAATGATTATTTTGGAGTTAAAGATGTACATATCCAAACATTATAATATACTGTAGTTAGATCTTGTACTGTAGTGACCGCAACAACTTCCAACAAGTATCAAAACCATATATTGCCAGTTTGAAGTGAAAATACAATTTCCATGTTCTTGTGAAAAGCTAATAACTGATGTGTCTAATACTAGTATTTAGAGCACAAGCAACCTTATTTGAGCCCATGTAACTCTAGAGTAGTGATGCCATGCCTTGATGAGCTCATCATAAATGCAAGAATTATCACCTAGAGGTGGAAGCTCAGCTCATAAATATGTTGTATTGTACTATATTAGTGTGCTCACTTGTACTATTGTCCTTAATGCCATCGATGTGATTTTCATATTCACAATCATCTTCCCAGAAAAGTATCATATTATATGCATAGGCTTATGTAGTTCTCTATCCGTAGTCAGATTCTTCAGCAAGCCTTATTCTCAGAAGTAAAGTGCACTTGAATTTTGCAGTCTTTATAAGAGGTGGGGACACCTTCATACTCTACCTCAGTGAAAAGCATGAAACTCGAAATAATCATACAAATAGTACTAATAACATTACCCAAATAGCTTTGTCATTTTGAGTAATCATCAGTTGAAATGTACAAATCTTTTTGAGAACTCAATGCATTAAAAATAAAGGTAAAAAAAGAAGTAAACGCCTTCATCGTCCTTAGGGGATTTTGGGTGAGTGAAGGCTAACTTCGCTAACACAGATCTAAAGACACCTAACTTCAATTTTAATCACTAAATATCACCAAAATTCGTATAAATCAAGATTTCAACACAAAAGAAACCCCCAAATCAGATTTTAGCAACAGTAAGTAGTAATAATATACATATTTATGCACAAATGAGACATACCCAGAATATGTCAACTCCTACTTCATATTTGACTTCACATACTACAAAGAAAAAGAGGGAAGAGGTAAAATGCTTGATTTATTTTACATCTACCAAAACCCTACAAAATTTACTGTAAAAAATTTGCTAATAAACAGAGAAAGAAGTAGAGACATACCAGTCTTTTAGAAAAGAAATGACTTAGTAGTGCATCTGGGAAGATTAGTGGAAGATTAGAGTAGAAGAAGAAGGAGGAGGAAAGGGCTCGTTACTCACGAAGAAGGAAAGGGGCTCGTTACTGTGAGGGAGGGTCTTAGGACAAAGTGAAAATATTAGATGCCTTTTTTTTAATACCAAGCGACAAACAATTCTGTTGCAACAAGGGAAAGATAGTCTCATTAAAGAAGGAAGATTAGCGACAAATACGGTCCGTCGCTAAATACGTTGCTAAAATGTCATACATTTTGTCATCCAGATTTCCTCGTTTATTTTGTTGCTAAATTATGGGCGCCAATATTTAGCGCCATTTTTTAGCGACGAATGTTTTGTTTGGTCGCTATGTTGTCGCTTAATTAGATACTAATTCCTCTATTTACCTATTCTGCGACCAAACTCTATTTTCGTTGTTAATCCGTCGCTACTTAGCGACGGAAAAGTATTTGTCGCAAAAATCCGTCGATAATCAAGTGTTTTTGTAGTGTTTGGTCTGAAGAATGCTGGGGCTACTTACATGAGAGTCATGACAACCATCTTCCATGATATGATACACAAGGAGATAGAGGTGTATATGGACGACATCATTATCAAATCCAAGAGGGTCGCATATCACATAGCGAACTTGAGAAGGTTCTTTGGCAGGCTAAGGAGGTACAACTTGAAACTAAACCTCGCAAAATATGCATTCGGGGTTCCCGCAGAAATATTATTGGGATTCATCGTCAGTCGTCGAGGGATCGAGCTGGATCCGTCTAAAGTCAAAGCTATTCAGGAATTACCACCACCTAAGAGCAAAAAGGACGTGATGAGCTTCTTAGGACGTCTCAACTATATCAGTCGTTTCATAGCATAGTCCACGGTCATATGTGAGCCCATCTTCAAGATGCTGAGGAAGGATGCCGAAGCAAGCTGGACCGAGGATTGTCAGAAAGCTTTTGACAAGATCAAAGAATACATATCCACACCTCTAGTTCTAGTCCCGCCAGAACCGGGACGACCTTTGTTACTCTATCTATCTGTATTGGATGGAGCCTTCGGATGTGTCTTGGGACAACATGACGAGACATGAAGGAAGGATTAGGCCATATACTACCTGAGTAAGAAGTTCACACCTTACGAAGCATAGTACTCTCTGCTGGAATGCACTTGTTGTGCTTTGACCTGGACAGCTCAGAAATTGAGGCATTACTTCTGTGCCTACACTACATACCTCATATCCAGGATGGACTCTCTGAAGTACATATTCTAGAAACCCATGCCGACTGGAAAGTTAGCCAAATGACAGATAATATTAAGTGAGTTCGATATCGTCTACGTAACCCAAAAGGAGGTCAAGGGACAAGCATTGGCAGATCACCTTGCTGAAAATTCGATAGGAGGAGCATACAAACCTTTGAAAATATATTTTCCTGATGAATAAGTGTCGTTCATAGGAGAAGACATTACCGAAGTATACGACGGTTGGAGGATGTTTTTTGATGGAGCTACAAATTTTAAAGAAGTGGGCATCAGAGCAGTATTGGTATAAGAAACAGGTCAACATTATCCGGCATCTGCTAAACTCAGATTTCCCTGAACTAACAACATGGCGGAATATGAAGCATGCATACTAGGGCTCAGCATGGAAATCGACATGAACATTCAGGAGCTGTTAGTAGTCGGTGATTCATATTTGCTTGTGGAGAAGGTACAAGAAGATTGGTCCACCAAAAATTCCAAGATATTGTCATACCTGCACCATATGGAGGAATTGAGAAAGAGGTTCACGAAGATAGAATTCCGACATGTGCCCAGGATTCAGAATGAGTTTGCCGATGCATTGGCCACCTTGTCATCTATTATACAACATCCAAATAAGAATTATATTGATCCCATTTTGGTGAAAATTCATAATTAGCCAGCATATTTTGCTCATGTTGAAGAAGAAACAAATGGAAAGCCTTGGTTCCATGACATCAAGGAGTATTTATCAAAGGGAGAACATCTGGAGCATGCAAATCACACTCAAAAACGCACACTCCGGAGATTGTCCAAGCACTTCTTCCACAGCGGAGGAAACTTATACATGAGAACTATCGATTTGGGTTTACTAAGATGTGTCGACACAAAGGAAGCTTCTAAGCTACTTGAGGATGTACATGTCGGGACCTGTGGCCCGCACATGAATGGTTTTGTCTTGGCTAAAAAGATACTTAGGGCCAGTTGCATGTCAGGTGCATACCGATATGATAAAAGTGCCGCCAAACGAGCTCAATGCAACAAGCTCACCTTGGTCATTCGTCTCCTGGGGAATGGATGTTATTGGTCCGATTGAGCCCACCGCTTCAAATAGACACATGATTATTCTGGTAGCCATTGATTACTTCACAAAATGGGTAGAGGCTGCATCTTACAAAGCTGTAACCAAGAAAGTCGTCGCAGATTCTGTCAAAGATCGTATTGTCTGCCAATTTGAAGTTCCCGAGTCCATTGTTACTGATAATGCCGCCAACATCAATAGTGATCTGATGAAAGCCATGTGTGAAACTTTCAAAATCAAGCACAAGAATTCCACAACCTACAGACCTCAGATGAATGGAGCCGTAGAAGTCGCCAATAAAAACATCAAGAAGATACTAAGGAAGATGGTAGAGAACCACAAACAATGGCACGAGAAGCTACCTTTTGCTTTATTGGGATACCACACTTGGTTTGTGGTACCGAGGCTATTATCCCAGCCGAGTTAGAGATTCCTTCTTTAAGAATCATACAGGAAACTGAACTCAGCGATGCAGAGTGGATAATGAATTGCTATGAACAATTGGCCCTTATTGATGGAAAGAGGATGAACGCAGTGTGTCACGACCAACTTTATCATACTAGAATGTCCAGAGCTTTCAACAAAAGGGTCAAACCAAGGCAATTTGCACCAGGTCAGTTGGTGCTGAAGAAGATCTTCCCACATCAAGATAAAGCCAAAGGAAAATTCTCTCCCAACTGGCAAGGTCCGTACAAGGTTCACAGGGTCCCGACAGGAGGAGCACTTATACTCATAGAAATGGACGGAGAAATCTGGCCAAAACCAATCAATTCAAATGCAGTGAATAGATACTATGCTTAGATTATTTACATTTCCTCATTTGATGTAATTGAACTACGCTTGAACTGATTCCCGTTTAGGAGGGGATACGTAGGCAACCTTATGGGTTCGGTCATATCATAATAAAATTTCCATTTTTTCCAAGATTAGAAACTGGGGTAAAATTTTGAGGAGGACCCTCAAAATTCCGGAGCAAGTCCAGCCAACGCCATTGCATGCCAGAAAGTCAAAAATTGGTTAAGAAACTGTGGCAGAATTTTTAGAGGGATTCTCAAAATTCCAAAGAAGGTTCAGCAAGACCCATTATCCGCAAATGGCCAAAAGATCATCTACCAAACTGGGGCAGAATTTTGAGGAGGACCCTCAAAATTCCAATATAAGAGAGCTGCAATGCTTTTGAGATATGTTACAGTCACTGGTTCATCAAAAATTACTTATATCAATATGTTTCTAAAAAACTCTATGTTTATGAATAATTGCATATTTTCAAAACTCTATTTTCGTAACAGTCAAGCATCATCCATGGGAACTCGAAAAGGCTTTCCGAATGGATCAAAGCAAAGCCAGCCGACAGAGGCACGAACCAACCTCCCCCCCTCCACACAAACTTGCAATTTTTCTTTGAACGCAGGCATATTTGACGTAGCGATAGCATTCGCAAATATGTATACACAAAGCAGAATTCACTATCAATCCAGACATCAGACATTGAATATATCTCCATCTAAGACATACACTACTCCTATTTGCTACTCACTTTTTGCATGAGGCTAATCCTTGCCTCCCTATTTGCATGAGGCAAATCCCCGCCTCCCTACTTGCATGAGGCTAATCCCGGCCTCCCTACTTGCATGAGGCTAATCCTTGCCTCCATACTTTCATGAGGCTTCCTTGCCTCTCTATTTGTATGAGGCTAATCCTTTCCTCCCTATTTGCATGAGGCTAATCCTTGCCTCCATATTTGCATGAGACTAATCCCTACCTCCCTATCTGCATGAGGCTAATCCTTGCCTCCATATCTGCATGAGGTTAATCCTTGCCTTCATGAGGCTAATCTTTGCCTCCCTATTTTCATGAGGCTAATCCTTGCCTCCATATTTGCATGAGACTAATCCCTACCTCCCTATCTGCATGAGGCTAATCCTTGCCTCCATATCTGTATGAGGTTAATCCTTGCCTTCATGAGGCTAATCCTTGCCTCCATACTCGCATGAGGCTAATACTTGCCTCCCTATTTGCATGAGGCTAATCCTTGCCTCTATATTTGCATGAGGCTAATCCTTGCTTCCCTATTTGCATGAAGCTAATCCTTGCCTCCATACTTCCATGACGCTAATCCTTGCCTCCCTATTTGCATGAGGCTAATCCTTGCCTCCATATTTGCATGAGGATAATCCTTGCTTCCATATTTGCATGAGGCTAATCCCTGCCTCCATATTTGCATGAGGCTAATCCTTGCCTTCATATTTGCATGAGGCTAATCCCTGCAATCATATTTGGATGAGGCTAATCCTTGCCTCCATACTTGCATGAGGCTAATTCCTGCCTCCATATCTGCATGAGGCTAATCCATGCCTCCATATTTGTATGAGGCTAATACTTACCTCCATATCTGCGTGAGGCTAATC
The DNA here is from genome assembly GCF_000715075.1 of Nicotiana tabacum. Classification (NCBI taxonomy): domain Eukaryota; kingdom Viridiplantae; phylum Streptophyta; class Magnoliopsida; order Solanales; family Solanaceae; genus Nicotiana; species Nicotiana tabacum. Next base: position 112,287,034 of record NC_134099.1, on the reverse strand, counting down.
CTTTCCTCCATCAACATGGGACTAAGCAATGTCCCTCTTTGCACGAATATTGCTCTATCTCTAGTACTATTTATATGCTTTTCAATTGGGCTAAGTTATGCCCTCCATTTCACAAGACTAAGACTTATCTTGTTAACATCATGTCATTGCATATCAGGAGCTGAAATATCGCCAATCTATCCAAAGGTATCATAGTCTAAAAAGGCATCATCCTCATAGCCGGAAGACACCATGCCATGGCCTGAGGATCTCTGAAACTTGCATATCATTATTCAAAGGCGTCATGGTTCGGAGGCACCATCTTCATGGCCCGAGAACATCATTTCATGGTCTGCGAATCCCTCACTAAATAATTCATGGCCCATGACGTCATGGTCCAAAGACGTCATCTTTAACCGTCCAAAGACAACCTTCATGGTCCAAAGGGAATATGCATCATGTTTAAATTTCCGCACAAATACATGTTTGTAGTATCTTTTATCTGCATGTAACTAGTAAGCAAACGTTATCCTAGTAGGAGCGACCTCACTCCAGCTCCTTCAACTATCTCAAACCCCAACCGCTCACAATAACCGCTTTTGCATCTCGTATCCATTTTTGCAATGACTTCATCGGTATATTTCGCCAATGAATCCAGAACTACACATGGCCTGATTCCTGTAAAACCAGGGATATGTAGGCAACTCGAAGACTGGAGTTCAGCCTCTGTCTCTCAAAGCATCCCGCCCGGTCAAAATTGCCCATCATTTCTTTACCCGAAAACTCTTTCATCATTCTCGGGTAAAGAGGGGCAGCTCTTGATACCCAATTTTTTCTCTATATATTTTTAATACATATATATATATACTTTCAAAATAGCATATATCCATACATAAGCATGCATAAGCATTTTTTATAATTTTTCTATAACTTTAAAGGCTTAAAATTTATTTATTTCTTCCCTTTTACTTATACAAATTTCAATAATTATCCTTCAAATTATTTTTGTTGTGATTTAGTCATATAAATTCTATATTTATGCCAAAATATTGTTTAAATATTTTTAGTGCATTTTTTATAATTGCATTTATATTTTTAAGCTAATTTACAATATTAGCCCTATTAATGCATAATTACGTTGTTGATGCGTAAAATGATCTTTTATATTTTTAACATGTTAAATAACTATTTTAAACCATTTTAGTACACGAAATTATTTTTCAGAAATCATTTATTATTTATTATAAATTATATAGTGTTCAAATGACTATTTAAAATATGGCCTAATTATATTTCAATTTTAGCCCTAATTTAACCTTAATCCTAACACAAATTTCCATCCTAGTACCCAATTAAACAACCCAGGCCCAATACCCATCCGCCCGAACCCAATACCCGGCCAAATCGTGGTTGTTGATCGTTTTGATCAACGGTCCAGGTTTTTCCTTTCCTAATTAAACTAACCTATACCCCCCAAACTTAATTCATTTCACGACCTACCCCGCCACCCTAAAATTCTCTACTATCAATACACTCTCACCTAACCCTAATCCCCAATCTCGCTGACCCTCATCTATGGCTATCTCCGGTGACCTCTCACCATCTCTCAGGCCTCCAATGGCCTCTCTTATATCACTCTTTCCATCTCTAAATCCCTCAAGGGACCAGGGATATGTCGACTTGCATCTAGGGTTCATCTCTCCCCTGTTCCTGGCCATTCCAGTGTGATTTCGAGTGATATCATCCTATATATACCACGATATATGGTTTTCTAAATAGGTTTCTTCATCTCTGTGCGATTCTCTTCGAAACCCTAAGTTCGTTTCTAAACCTCCTAGATCTATACAGATCTAAGACGATTTGAGTTTGTTTCTTGTGTGTTTTACAATAGCTTTGAGACTCTTTACAAGAATCGTATGATTTTAAGTGATTTTTCATCTTTTTCTAAAATTAGGGTTTCCGGAAATTCTTTTTTAAACTTTGTTTAATGATTCTTTGTGTTTAAACTTCTGATTCTCACACATTTTGACTAATTTTATGAACCTTCTGCAACCCTAGCTCGTTTGTACTGAAAACCTTAATTTTTGGGGTTCTTTGTTTGGTTTCTGGATGTTGGTACCTCTGACTGTATTCATGCCTTGGGTTCTTGTGACTTCTCATGATTTATTTGTCCTAGTATGCTTCTACTGAATTTTTTTAGTTCGACCTTTCACTGATATTACGAATTTGTGTTTATACTGACCATTCATACTAAACTTGTATGCTTCTCTTTGAATCAGTGTCGTTTAACCATGGGTTTTGTTAGAGATATTTGAAATCCCGACTTTTCATGCTCTACCTCATTTTATATGCTAAGCATGCTGCTTCTTTCATGATTTTCTGAACCCTGATTAGTCTGAATCCTTTATTTTCTGGTTTAATTTGACCCCTTTCCATCTAACGTTTGATCCTTACTTCTTTACTCAATTTGATTGAATTTACCTGCCTTAATTATTTTTCGTTTCCTTGTTTGCATTCTACTGATTGTTATTGATTTGTTTCCTTAATTAAACTGCTGTGCACTTACCATTAATTACCTATTTTATACCTATGATTTACTTTATTATTTTCCTTAAATACTTAGTATATTTTACTGTTGATTATACTGTCCCTCGATTAAGGGAAGATCTTGTTGATTTACGTGTGATTTCCCTGATTTACTACTTAATTGATCTCTTACCTTTTTTTGTTAAGTTTTGATTCCTATATAAACCTCCCTTTCTTTTAAGTTTTGCACAACAACCATAAAAGAAGACTAGTTCAAAACTCTCTCTTATACTTAGAGATTTCTGCTCTTTTCTGTTACTTGCTACTTCTATTGAACAAGCCGGCTATAAGCCAAGGCTAGTTATTGCACTACATTACTCTATACTTTTTGTCTGCTCTCCTTAACTGGTATGTTCTGATTTAATTACAAGTCCAAAGATCTATGTGTCCTCTTACTGCATTAGTTTACTGATTCCTGTCTATCACTTGGCTTTTTGATATGTAACTAGCATGCTTAATCCAGGTTTCACTTAGCAATTATGAGTACTACCTATTCAACTTATGACAAACATGTCTGATGACTTGTATATTGCTTTCTCTAGCATGTCTCAATTTGACTATACTCCATGTATGATTGTCTGTATGTATGTTTACCCAATTCCTGAGAGTAATCTACTTTGCTAGGTTACTTACTACTCCCTAAGTACTTCTGACCCTATGTTCAATTCTGCCTAGTATAACTATGTTCTCACTGTTTGTTCTATAGTTGTGTAATTGACTCCTAAATCCTATAAAGAACTCTGAAAAGGAAACTTCTATGCTCTTGCTGTTTCATTAATATGTTCTATGTGTCCCCAATTTCCATACTCCTTGAGTGAAGTCTGTGTGTGAATGGTGCTGTTTAAACTGTTTGCTGATTTCTCACAAGTTCACTATTTCTTTCAAAACTATTTTATTACTAATCAATTCCTATTTTTATAAAACTTCTTTACTTAATTGAGCCATTTCCAACACTGTTTTTTCATATCAAAACCATTTCAAAACTAGGCCAAGCACTCTCACATTACTCCTAGAGTATTAGGTTCTGCCCCTCTGGCATATGTGCTGCCTTGAGATCCTTTAAATCTCTCTGAACTCTGGCATGTCAGAGCTAGTCATTCCACACTGCACTTAAATCAGTTATTGTTGATAAAAGCTCTAGGTGTGAGCACTGCCCGGGATTTATGAGGTCCATAGAGAACTTTGACTTACCTAGACATGCTACTGTCTATGGAACTTTGGCATTTGAGGCTATTGGAGGCTTGGGAAGTCATTTGGTCCTACTTCAGGCTCCCTATAGTTAACTTCTTCTTTTTCTTTACTTGTTTATCTAATTTATTCAACTGGTTTGTAATAATTATTTGTAAACAACATTGGGGTGATTAGTGAAAAAGGGGTGAGTAGTCATATCTGTTGGGTAATTCGGGTAGATACTATGCCTATAGGATTGTGTTAATGCACTTGCTATGTTTTCACAATATTAGAAATGATGTCTATAGGATTTAATGGCTTCAATAATAGAAATCATATCTATAGGGTTAAAATCAACTTTATAATTGGAAATCATGCCTATAGGATCTAAATGGCTTTATAATTAGATATCATGCCTATGGGGTGTAAAATGATTAAGTTCAATTTCTATTACAACTTGTATTTACATTTGTTTCATTAGAAATCATGCCTATAAGTTCTAAAATCAGCTCTTAACAATTAGATACCATGCCTATAGGAATTAAAATCAGAAATTTTGCCTATAGAACTTAAAATCAATTTAATTAAACAAATCAGTTTAATCCATGTTAGCTCCTTTTGAACTGGTTTAATCAACTATCCGCTTCTTTAATGAGTTTTCAAACACTGCCTTAATTTACTACCGCTAGAAAATATGTCTATAGGGCCTCAAGTTTCCGTTTAAAATTGTTTGCTGTTTTATTGCATTAATGTAGATATCATGCTCTTAGGACATCATTGTTCTGTGTTTAGGCAAGCCTATAAGGCGATTTAAATTCTGCAACTCTGAAACTATGCTTTGGTTATTTAAAACTGTCCAGATTCAATAGGTTTAAATCAGTAGACAAGCTAAATAGGATCTTTTACACATGTTCTATTTGTGGAGGTGACTGTGAGCCTATAATCTGTTCTCTTTAAATGCAATCCTACTTGTTCTTGATTGACGCCTAAACTTTTATCCTTTAAAACCTTAGGAAGGTCTAGAACTGTCCAAAAATAGAGGTCCTAAAATACTTTCAGGGCCACAAGGAAGGACGGGTAGTGCACGCATAGGACATTTTCAAGGTTGCTAGAATGCTTTAGGCTATGACCAAGGGGAGGGAATTGGGTAGAAAAGGGATATGATGACTACGCGCTAATGTAACGTGTGCCCCTCATTGAGGAGTGTTTACCGGGCATTGTATGGGGTGATCCTATAGGCTAACCAACCTAGGACCCCTCTTTCTCAATTCCCAATGTTTAAACCTTACTCTTTATATGCAACTTGTTCAAATTGTTTGAGTCATACAATGTCCAACATGCTTTTATTTGCAATTATGTGTTTCAACTACTTATGACTAATTCATAAGTATAAGTTCGGCTGAGATCTACCGTTGTGGACCGAGAGGAGTGCCTAACACCTTCCTCTCAAGGTTATTTCGAGCCCTTACCCTAAATCTCTGGTAATGCAAGCTAGTCTATGAGTTAATCGCTCTAGGTGCTCTAACGCACCTGTCGCTCTCCTTTGTTCCTCGCGGAGTTCGGGTTTCGACATTCATGGGGGTAATAACTCATTTCCTTTTTGGGAATTGGGTATTTGAAGAGTCGTCACCTAACGGATTATGGTGCGTTAGGGCACCTAGAGCAATTAACTCTTGGATTGCTTTGCATTACCAGAGATTTAGGATTAGGGAACCTAGAGCAATTAACTCTTATATTTATGAATTAGTCCTTTAACAGATAAGTAGTTGAAACAAATAATTGCAAGTAAAGCACATTGGACATAGTATGACTCAGATAATAAGACAAAGATTGTGTACATATAGGAAAGTAAAGCAAAGGATTTTGAGAAAGGAGGGGTCCTAGGTTGGTTAGCCTACAGGATCACCCCCCACAATGTCCGGTAAACACTCCTCAATGAGGGGCTACACGTGATATTAGCGCGTAGTCATCATATCCCATATCTACCCTTCCCACCCCTTGGTCATAGCCCAAAGAGTTCTAGTAATTTAGACAATGCCTATGCATGCACTACCCGTCCATTCCTTGTGGCCCTGGAGGTATTTTAGGACCTTTAAATCTGGGCAATTCTAGAAAACCCCTAAGGTTCTTAAAAGGAGAAAATTCTAGGAGATAGGCAAAAACAATTTAGGACTGCATATAAATCAAGTTAGAGGCTCATAGTTACCTCATCAAGCATATCACATAAGTGTACGTCTTCAGACAACATTCAAACACTTAAGAAAACAAATCCTAGAATATGATATCTAAGTGAGCAGAGGTTGTAAAGTACTGAACTAGGCCAATATGTGAAGGATCCTATTTAACTTGCCTACTGATTAAACCTGTTAAATCTAAACAACATTAAGTGGCAGGAACAGTTTCAGAGTTGCAGAATTTGAAATCGCCCTATAGGCTTGCCTAAACGCTGAGTAGTGGCATCCGAAAAACATGATAGCTACGTTTGATATGGTAAAATAGCGAGCAGATTTTAAAACGGACTCTTGAATTCCTATAGGCATGCTTTTTAATAGTAAATTAGGGAAGTTCTTGAAAGGATTCATTTAAGGAAAGCAAACCACTAAGTAAACTAGTCTCGAAGTGAACTAACATGAGTTGGACTGACTTATTTAAACTAAACTGATTTTAAATTTATAAGCAGAATTTCTGATGTTGTTCCCTATAAGCATAATATCTAGTTGTTAAGAGCTGATGTTAGAAACTTGTAGGCATGAAAACAATTGTAATTACCCGTTGTAACAGAAGTTGAACAGGATCACATTCTATAGACATGGTATCTACTTGTGAAGTTGATTTTAAAAACCTATAGACATGATTTCTATCATCGGAACCACTTGAAACCAATAGGCATGATTTCTAACATGGTAAGGCGAACATAGAAAATATAAAATCTTATAGGCATGGTTTCTAACATGGTAAGGCAAACACAACAAATATAAAATCTTATAGGCATGGTTTCTACCCATATTACCCCACAAATATGTAACTACCCACCCTTTTTCACTAATTACCCCAATATTCGTATACAAGTTATTACAAACCAGATAAATGAATTACATAAATTGATAAAGGAAAAAGAAGAAGTTATACTATAGGGAGCCTGAAGCAGGCCCAAGTGATTCCCCAAACTTACAATAGCCTCAAATGCCAATTTCATAGACAATATCATTGTCTAGGTGTGTCAGAGTTCCCTAAGGATCTCAAGGATCCCGAGAAGTGCTCACACATAGACTTTGTAACCAAATTGAGTAAGTGAAGTGTGGAAGGGTCAGCCTCAGTGTGCCAGAGTTCAGAGGGATCTCAAAAGGATCTCAAGGTAGTACACACACTGGAGGGGGCAGAACCTAAGGACTTAGGAGTAGAGTGGGACTACTTGACATAGTTTGAAAGGGGGTTTTAGTAAGAAAATAGTGTTAAAAGAGATTTGCTTGAAATATTTTTGTAAAAACATAGGGAGTTATTAAATAAGGCAATTTTGAAAAGGGTAAGGTGATCAACAATCAACAAACAAAAGCACTTCAATACATGAAATCAAATAGGTACACACGTTCACTTAGGGGTAATAGGGGATTTGGGGTAAGTATAGGGCACATAGTAAACACAGTTACACATAGGTACAGAATCAGAGAAATCCTGAAAGGGGTTCTAGGGATTAAGGTACAACATCAACTTCAGAATTAATACAGAATCAGACAGACTTAGGATAGCCAACTACTTTACACAGGAAGGTCAGAAATCAGAGAAACATAGTCACATTGGGGTATACTAGAAAGGGATTCATGAGCAGGCTAATCCTAAGGGGATATATTTAGAAGCATGCAGTAAAGAAGACAGTGAAGTAGACATGTTAGTTGCTGGTTGAACAACAAAACCATAGATAGAAGCATATTAGAAACATGACAAGTTAAAGTAGCCGGAGAAGCATTTTGTTTTGGGACTTGAATTAAACTTAGAATATACCAGTAAAGAGATAGTAAACACAAAGTGAAAGAGAACCCAATAGTTAGCCTTGGCTTGCAGCCGACTAACTTAGAATAGTAGTAAGTAATAGAAAAGAGAGCAGAAATCTTTGAGTGTGTGAGAGAGAGTTTTTGAACCAATGTGTTCTTGTCTGTGTTAATGAAAGATCGGGGTATTTATATTTTGAAAACAGGTAGAAAATAAGCCAAGAATCAAAGTTCAGCAATAATAATGGAACCATGTACTAATTAGTATCAAATCAATGTAAATACTTCCCTTCAATTAAGGAGTTAAATAACAAATAAGGAAATAAATCAATGTACGACCAATAAGGAAAGATTTCAAGTACAATAAGTATAGGGCAAACAATTAGGGCTAAGTTCAAAAAAACTCTAATTAAGGAGATAGTCAGTACACATCAAGTACCAATGCAGACAAGGTAAGTAAATCAATCAAATTGAATAGAAAGGGTAGGAACCGAAGGTTTAAAAGAAGGTCTTCCAATAAAACCAAGAAACAGGGGATCCAGAATCAATCAAAGAGAAAGTCATGAGTCAGTGTTTAGCATATAAATAAAGTTAGACATGGATAGTAAAATGTCGACATAGAACTCTAGCAAACATGAAGGTTAAACATCGCTGATAGAAAGAGGAAAGTCTTGAATAGTTAAGATAAACACAAGTACATAGAATTGATGTTAGTTAGGCTAAGAAACTCAGCAGAAACATATTCGTAGCTAGATAGTCACAGAAACTCAAACGAGAACCGGTCAGTCACAAAAACCAAAAGAAGAACCCTAAAATTAGGGCTTTCAACATAGATGAGTTGAAGATGTAGTAAAATCATAGAATCATTCAAATATGCAAGAAATAGAAGTTTAAACACAAAGAATCAGTTAAACAAGGTTTTTTAAAAGGAAGTTCAGAAAACTCTAGTTTTAGAAGGAGGTGAAAAACACTTGAAATCAATGATTCTTGTAAAGAATCTCAAGGACAGTGTAAAATATTAAAGAAACAAACTCAAATCATCCTAGTCTTTATAGATCTAGGAGGTGTAGAAAAGAAATTAGGGTTTCGAAAGAAACCCATATAGAGATGAAGAACCTACTTAGAAAACCCAAGGATTGTTGCAAATACAACATGATTTTGCTTGAAATCACATTGGAGTATCTAAGAACAGGGAGGTGACGAACCCTAGATGCAAGTCGGCATAGCCCTGGGCCCTTGAAGACTTTAGAGAAGGCAAGCATGGCATGAGAGAAGCCATTGGAGGCATAGGAGACGATGAGAAATAACCGGAGATGAACGAAGATGAGAGAGGTCGGTGGTTGAAGGGCTAGGGTTATGTTGAGAGTGTACTGAGAGTAGAGAGGATTTTAGAGAGGCAGTATGTGTAAAATAATTAGGGTTAGGGGTTGTTTATAATTAAAAAATGAAAGAATCAATACGGGATATTGATCTTTCAGATCAACGACCATGATCTGATGAGTTCTGGGTTGGGTAAGTGTATTTAGGGTCTGAGTCGGGTGGTTTAATGTGAAATTGGGCTGGGGTATTGGGTTTAATTGAGGCTAAAATTAAAATATAATCTGGCTAAGTTTTAAATAACCAATTTAACACTATATAATTTATAATAAATAATAGATAATTTCTAAAAAATAATTTTGTGTACTAAAATGATTTAAAATAGATATATTTAACTCTTAAAATATAGATAATCAATTTTATGCATATAAATGTAATTGTACACTAATAAGGCTAATATTGCAATTATATGCAAATTAGTTTGAAAAATATAAATGCAATTATAAAAAATGCACAAAAAATATTTAAATAATATTTTGGCATAAATATAGGATTTAGATGATTAAATTATCACAACAATAATTTGAAGGAAAATTATTGGAAATTTTATAAGTGAAAAAAGAAGAAATAAGTAAATTTAAAACCTTTTAAAATTAAAGAAAAATTATAAAGACATTGCACATGCTTATATATGCCTATATATGCTATTTTGAAAGTATATATGTCTATAAAATATATAGGGAAAATTGGGTATCAACAGCTGCCCCTCTTTACCCGGGAAGGATGAAAGAGTTTTCGGGTAAAGAAATGATGGCCAATTTTGACCGGGTGGAGTGTATTGAAAGACAAGGGCCGGACTCCGGTCTTCGAGCTGCCTACATATCCCTAGTTTTACAGCAATCAGGTCATGTGTAGTTCTGGATTCATCTGTGGAATATGCCGATGAAATTATTGCAAGAACGGACACGCGATGTCAAAGCGACTATGGTGAGTGGTTAAGGCTCAGGATAGTTGGACGAGCTGGAGCAAGATCGCTCCTGCTAGGATTGTGGTTGCTTACTGGTTACCTTCAAATAAAAGATGCTACAAACATGCATTTGCGAAAATTTAAATATCATGCAAATTCCCTTTGGACCAAGAAGGTTGTCTTCGAACGGTTAAAGATGACGTCCTCAGACCATGACGTCCTGGGCCATGAATTGTTCGGTGAGGGATTCACAGGCTATGAAATGATGTTCTCGGGCCATGAAGATGGTGCCTCCGAACCATGACGCCTTTGAATAATGATATGCAAGTTCGAGAGATCCTCCGGCCATGGCATATTGTCTTCCGGCTATGAGGATGATGCCTTTAGACTATGTTGCCTTCGGATAGATTGGCAATATTTCCGCCCATGATATGCAATAATATGTTGTTAACAAGACAAGGCTAAGTCTTGCGAAATGAAGGGCAGAGCTTAGCCCGACAGAAGAGCAAATAGATAGTGCTAGAAATAGAGCAAAATTTGTGCAAAAAAGGGACAGTGCTTAGTCCTTATGTAAATGAAGACACAAGGACTAGACTCATGCAAATATCGAGGCAAGGATTAGCCTCATGTAGGTAAGGAGTCAAGGATTAGACTCATGTAAGTAGGGAGGTAGGGATTAGCCTCATGTAGGTATGGAGTCAAGGATTAGACTCATGCAAATAGGGAGGCAAGGATTATCCTCATGCAAGTATGGAGTCAGGGATTAGACTCATGCAAATAGGGAGGCGGGGATTAGCCTCATACAGATATGGAGTCAAGGATTAGACTCATACAAATAGGGAGGCAGAGATTAGCCTCATGCAAGTATGGAGTCAAGGATTAGACTCATGCAAATAGGGAGGCAGGATTAGCCTCATGCAGATATGGAGTCAAGGATTAGACCCAAGCTAATAGGGAGGCAAGGATTAGCCTCATTCAAGTATGAAGTCAAGGATTAGACTCATGAAATTAAGGAGGCAAAGATTAGCCTCATGCAGGTATGGAGTCAAGGATTAGACCTATGCAAATAAGAAGGCAGGGATTAGCCTCATGTAGGTATGAAGTCAAAGATTAGCCTCAAGCAAATAGGGAGGCAGTGATTAGCCTCATGAAGGTATGGAGTCTAGGATTAGACTCATGTAAATAGGGAGGCAGGGATTAGCCTCATGCAAGTTGGGGTCAAGGATTAGCCTCATGAAAATAGGGAGGCAGGATTAGTCTCATGTAAGTATGGAGGCAAGGATTAGCCTCATGCAAATATGGAGGCAAGGATTAGCTTCATGCAAGTAGGGAGGCAGGGATTAGCTTCATGCTAGTATGGAGTTAGGGATTAGCCTCACGCGAGTATGGAGGCAAGGATTAGCCTCATACAGATATGGAGGCAAGGATTAGCCCCATGCAAATATGGAGGTATGATTAGCCTCATGCAAATATGGAGGCAGGGATTAGCCTCATGCAAGTAGGGAGGCAGGATTAGCCTCATGCAAATAGGGAGGTAGGGATTAGTCTCATGCAGGTGTGGAGTCAAGGATTAGACTCATGCAAATAGGGAGGCAGAGATTAGCATCATGTAAGTATAGAGTCAAGGATTAGAATCATGCAAATAGGGAGGCAGGGATTAACCTCATGCAGGTATGGAGTCAAGGATTAGACCCAAGCTAATAGAGAGGCAGGGATTAGCCTCATGCAAGTGTGGAGTCAAGGATTAGACTAATGAAAATAAGGAGGCAGGGATTAGCCTCATGCAGGTATGGAGTCAAGGATTAGACCTATTCAAATATGGAGGCAAGGATTAGCCTCATGCAGGTATGGAGTCAAGGATTAGACTCTTGCAAATAGGGAGGCAGGGATTAGCCTCATACATGTATGGAGTCAAGGATTAAACTCATGAAAATAGGGAGGCAAGGATTAGCCTCATGCAAGTTGGGGTCAAGGATTAGACTCATGCAAATATGTAGGCAGGGATTAGCCTCATGCAAGTAAGAAGGAAAGGATTAGCCTCATGCAAGTAACGAGGAAGGGATTAGCCTCATGCAAGTAGGGAGGCAGGGATTAGCCTCATGCAGATATGGAGGAAAGGATTAGCATCATGAAAATATGGAGGCAGGGATTAGCCTCATGCAAGTAGGGAGGCAGGGATTAGCGTCATACGGGTATGGAGGAAGGGATTAGCCTCATGCAAGTTGGGAGGCAAGGATTAGCCTCATGCTGATATGTAGGCAAGGATTAGCCACATACAAATATGGAGGCAGGGATTAGCTTCATGCAAGTAGGGAGGCAGGGATTAGCTTCATGCTAGTATGAAGGTAGGGATTAGCCTTATGCGAGTAGGGAGACAAGGATTAGCCTCATACAGATATGGAGGAAAGGATTAGCCCCATGGAAATATGGAGGTATGGATTAACCTCATGCAAATATGGAGGCAAGGATTAGCCTCATGCTAGTAGGGAGGCATGGATTAGCCTCATGCAAATAGGGAGGTAGGGATTTGTCTCATGCAGGTATGGAGTCAAGGATTAGACTCATGCAAATAGGGAGGTAGGGATTAGCCTCATGCAAGTATAGAGTCAAGGATTAGAATCATGCAAATAGGGAGGCAGGGATTAACCTCATGTAGGTATGGAGTCAAGGATTAGACCCAAGCTAATATGGAGGCAGAGATTAGCCTCATGCAAGTATGGAGTCAAGGATTAGACTAATGAAAATAAGGAGGCAGGGATTAGCCTCATGCAGGTATGGAGTCAAGGATTAGACCTATGCAAATAGGGAGGCAAGGATTAGCCTCATGCAAGTATAGAGTCAAGGATTAGACTCTTGCAAATAGGGAGGCAGGGATTAAACTCATACATGTATGGAGTCAAGGATTAGACTCATGAAAATAGGGAGGCAGGGATTAGCCTCATGCAAGTTGGGGTCAAGGATTAGACTCATGCAAATATGTAGGCAGGGATTAGCCTCATGCATGTATGGAGGAAGGGATTAGCCTCATGGAAGTAGAGAGGCAGGGATTAGCCTCATGTAGATATGGAGGCAAGGATTAGCCTCATTCAAATATGGAGGCAGGAATTAACCTCATGCAAGTATGGAGACAAGGATTAGACTCATGCAAATAGGGAGGCAGTTATTAGCCTCATGCAGGTATGAAGTCAAAGATTAGACCCAAGCTAATAGGGAGGCAGGGATTAGCCTCAAGCAAGTATGAAGTCAAGGATTAGACTCATGAAAATAGGGAGGCAAGAATTAGCCTCATGCAAGTATGGAGTCAAGGATTAGACCTATGCAAATAGGGAGGTAGGGATTAGCCTCATACAAGTATGGAGTCAAAGATTAGACTCATGCAAATAGGGAGGCAGGGATTAGCCTCAAGCAGGTATGGAGTCAAGGATTAGACTCATGTAAATAGGGAGGCAAGGATTAGCCTCATGCAAGTTGGGGACAAGAATTAGACTCATGCAAATAGGGAGGCAGGGATTAGTCTCATGTAAGTATGGAGGCAGGGAATAGCCTCATGCAAATAGGGAGGCAAAGATAAGCCTCATGCAGATATGAAGGAAAGGATTAGCCTCATGCAAATATGGAGGCATGGATTAGCCTTATTCAAGTAAGGAGGCAGGGATTAGCCTCATGCAGATATGGAGGCAAGGATTAGGCTCATGCAAATATGGAGGTAGAGATTAGCCTCATGCAAGTAGGGTGGTAGGGATTAGCCTCATATGGGTATGGAGGAAGGGATTAGCCTCATACAAGTAGGGAGGCAAAGATTAGCCTCATGCTGATATGGAGGCAAGGATTAGCCTCATGCAAATATGGAGGCAGGGATTAGCCTCATGCAAGTAGGGAGGCAGGGATTAGCCTCATGCGGGTATGGAGGAAGGTATTAGTTTCATGCTAGTAGGGAGGCAGGGATTAGCTTCATGCTAGTATGGAGGTAGGGATTAGCCTCATGCGAGTAGTGAGGCAAGGATTAGCCTCATACAGATATGGAGGCAAGGATTAGCTCCATGCAAATATGGAGGTATGGATTAGCCTCATGCAAATATGGAGGCAGGTATTAGCATCATAAAAGTAGGGAAGCAGGGAATAGCCTCATGCAAATAGGGAGGTTGGGATTAGTCTCATGCAGGTATGGAGTCAAGGATTAGACTCATGCAAATAGGGAGGCAGGGATTAGCCTTATGCAAGTATGGAGTCAAGGATTAGACTCTTGCAAATAGGGAGGCAGGGATTAGCCTCATACATGTATGGAGTCAAGGATCAGACTCATGAAAATAGGGAGGCAGGGATTAACCTCATGCGGGTATGGAGGAAAGTATTAGCTTCATGCAAGTAGGGAGGCAGGGATTAGCTTCATTCTAGTATGGAGGTAGGGATTAGCCTCATGCGAGTAGTGAGGCAAGGATTAGCCTCATATAGATATGGAGGCAAGGATTAGCTCCATGCAAATATGGAGGTATGGATTAGCCTCATGCAAATATGGAGGCAGGGATTAGCATCATAAAAGTAGGGAAGCAGGGATTAGCCTCATGCAAATAGGGAGGTTGAGATTAGTCTCATGCATGTATGGAGTCAAGGATTAGACTCATGCAAATAGGGAGGCAAGGATTAGCCTTATTCAAGTATGGAGTCAAGGATTAGACTCTTGCAAATAGGGAGGCAAGGATTAGCCTCATACATGTATGGAGTCAAGGATCAGACTCATGAAAATAGGGAGGCAGGGATTAGCCTCATGCAAGTTGGGGTCAAGGATTAGACTCATGCAAATATGTAGGCAGGGATTAGCCTCATGCAAGTATGGAGGAAGGGATTAGTCATGCAAGTAGGGAGGCAGGGATTAGCCTCATGCAGATATGGAGGCAAGGATTAGCCTCATGCTAATAAGGAGGCAGGAATTAGCCACATGCAAGTATGGAGTCGAGGATTAGACTCATGCAAATAGGAAGGCAGGAATTAGCCTAATGCAGGTATGGAGTCAAGGATTAGACCTATGCAAATATGGAGGCAAGGATTAGCCTCATGCAGGTATGGAGTCAAGGATTAGACTTTTGCAAATAGGGAGGCAGGGATTAGCCTCATACATGTATGAAGTCAAGGATTAGACTCATGAAAATATGGAGGCAAGGATTAGCCTCATGCAAGTTGGGGTCAAGGATTAGACTCATGCAAATATGTAGGCAGGGATTATCCTCATGCAAGTAACGAGGAAGGGATTAGCCTCATGCAAGTAGGGAGGCAGGGATTAGCCTCATGCAGATATGGAGGAAAGGATTAGCCTCATGCAAATATGGAGGCAGGGATTAGTCTCATGCAAGTAGGGAGGCAGGGATTAGCGTCATGCGGGTATGGAGGAAGGGATTAGCCTCATGCAAGTTGGGAGGCAAGGATTAGCCTCATGCTGATATGTAGGCAAGGATTAGCCACATGCAAATATGGAGGCAGGGATTAGCTTCATGCAAGTAGGGAGGCAGGGATTAGCTTCATGCTAGTATGGAGGTAGGGATTAGCCTCATGCGAGTAGGGAGACAAGGATTAGCCTCATACAGATATGGAGGAAAGGATTAGCCCTATGCAAATATGGAGGTATGGATTAACCTCATGCAAATATGGAGGCAAGGATTAGCCTCATGCTAGTATGGAGGCAGGGATTAGCCTCATGCAAATAGGGAGGTAGGGATTTGTCTCATGCAGGTATGGAGTCAAGGATTAGACTCATGCAAATAGGGAGGTAGGGATTAGCCTTATACAAGTATAGAGTCAAGGATTAGAATCATGCATATAGGGAGGCAGGGATTAACCTCATGTAGGTATGGAGTCAAGGATTAGATCCAAGCTAATAGGGAGGCAAGGATTAGCCTTATGCAAGTATGGAGTCAAGGATTAGACTAATGAAAATAGGGAGGCAGGGATTAGCCTCATGCAGGTATGGAGTCAAGGATTAGACCTATGCAAATAGGGAGGCAAGGATTAGCCTCATACAGGTATGGAGTCAAAGATTAGCCTCATGCAAATAAGGAGGCAGAGATTAGCCTCATTCAGGTATGGAGTCAAGGATTAGACTCATGTAAATAGGGAGGCAAGGATTAGCCTCATGCAAGTTGGTGTCAAGAATTAGACTCATGCAAATAGGGAGGCAGGGATTAGCCTCATGCAAGTATGGAGGAAGGGATTAGCCTCATGGAAGTAGAGAGGCAGGGATTAGCCTCATGTAGATATGGAGGCAAGGATTAGCCTCACGCAAATATGGAGGCAGGAATTAGCCTCATGCAAGTATGGAGACAAGGATTAGACTCATGCAAATAAGGAGGCAGAAATTAGCCTCATGCAGGTATGGAGTCAAAGATTAGACCCAAGCTAATAGGGAGGCAGGGATTAGCCTCAAGCAAGTATGAATTCAAGGATTAGACTCATGAAAATTGGGAGGCAATGATTAGCCTCATGTAGGTATGGAGTCAAGGATTAGACCTATGCAAATAGGGAGGTAGGGATTAGCCTCATACAAGTATGGAGTCAAAGATTAGACTCATGCAAATAGGGAGGCAGGGATTAGCCTCAAGCAGGTATGGAGTCAAGGATTAGACTCATGTAAATAGGGAGGCAAGGATTAGCCTCATGCAAGTTGGGGACAAGAATTAGACTCATGCAAATAGGGAGGCAGGGATTAGTCTCATGTAAGTATGGAGGCAGGGAATAGCCTCATGCAAATAGGGAGGCAGGGATAAGCCTCATGCAGATATGAAGGAAAGGATTAGCCTCATGCAAATATGGAGGTAGAGATAAGCCTTATGCAAGTAGGGAGGCAGGGATTAGCCTCATGCAGATATGGAGGCAAGGATTAGGCTCATGCAAATATGGAGGTAGAGATTAGCCTCATGCAAGTTGGGTGGTAGGGATTAGCCTCATGCAAGTAGGGAGGCAAAGATTAGCCTCATGCTGATATGGAGGCAAGGATTAGCCTCATGCAAATATGGAGGCAGGGATTAGCCTCATGCAAGTTGGGAGGCAGGGATTAGCCTCATGCGGGTATGGAGGAAGGTATTAGCTTCATGCAAGTAGGGAGGTAGGGATTAGCTTCATGCTAGTATGGAGGTAGGGATTAGCCTCATGCGAGTAGTGAGGCAAGGATTAGCCTCATACAGATATGGAGGCAAGGATTAGCACCATGCAAATATGGAGGTATGAATTAGCCTCATGCAGATATGGAGGCAGGGATTAGCATCATAAAAGTAGGGAATCAGGGATTAGCCTCATACAAATAGGGAGGTTGGAATTAGTCTCATGCAGGTATGGAGTCAAGGATTAGACTCATGCAAATAGGGAGGCAGGGATTAGCCTTATGCAAGTATGGAGTCAAGGATTAGACTCTTGCAAATAGGGAGGCAGGAATTAGCCTCATACATGTATAGAGTCAAGGATCAAACTCATAAAAATAGGGAGGCATGGATTAGCCTCATGCAAGTTGGGGTCAAGGATTAGACTCATGCAAATATGTAGGCAGAGATTAGCCTCATGCAAGTATGGAGGAAGGGATTAGTCATGCAAGTAGGGAGGCAGGGATTAGCCTCATGCAGATATAAAGGCAAGGATTAGCCTCATGCAAATATGGAGGCAGGAATTAGCCTCATGCAAGTATGAAGTCAAGGATTAGACTCATGCAAATAGGAAGGCAGGAATTAGCCTCATGCAGGTATGAAGTCAAAGATTAGACCCAAGCTAATAGGGAGGCAGGGATTAGCCTCAAGCAAGTATGAAGTCAAGGATTAGACTCATGAAAATAGGGAGGCAAGAATTAGCCTCATGCAAGTATGGAGTCAAGGATTAGACCTATGCAAATAGGGAGGTAGGGATTAGCCTCATACAGGTATGGAGTCAAAGATTAGCCTCATGCAAATAAGGAGGCAGAGATTAGCCTCATTCAGGTATGGAGTCAAGGATTAGACTCATGTAAATAGGGAGGCAAGGATTAGCCTCATGCAAGTTGGTGTCAAGAATTAGACTCATGTAAATAGGGAGGCAGGGATTAGTCTCATGTAAGTATGGAGGCAGGGATTAGCCTCATGCAAATAGGGAGGATGGATTAGCCTCATGAAGATATGGAGGAAAGGATTAGCCTCATGCAAATATGGAGGCAGGGATTAGCTTATGCAAGTAGGGAGGCAGGGATTAGCCTCATGCGGGTATGGAGGAAGGGATTAGCCTCATGCAAGTAGGGAGGCAAGGATTAGCCTCATATTGATATGGAGGCAAGGATTTGCCTCATGCAAATATGGAGGCAGGGATTAGCCTCATGAAGGTATGGAGTCAAGGATTAGACTTATGTAAATAGGGAGGCAGGGATTAGCCTCATGCAAGTTGGGGTCAAGGATTAGACTCATGAAAATAGGGAGGCATGATTAGTCTCATGTAAGTATGGAGGAAGGGATTAGCCTCATGCAAGTAGGGAGGCAGGGAATAGCCTCATGCAGATATGTAGGCAAGGATTAGCCTCATGCGGGTATGGAGGAAGGTATTAGATTCATGCAAGTAGGGAGGCAGGGATTAGCTTCATGCTAGTATGGAGGTAGGGATTAGCCTCACGCGAGTAGGGAGGCAAGCCTCATACAGATATGGAGGCAAGGATTAGCCCCATGCAAATACGGAGGTATGATTAGCCTCATGCAAATATGAAGGCAGGGATTAGCCTCATGCAAGTAGGGAGGCAGGGATTAGCCTCATGCAAATAGGGAGGTAGGGATTAGTCTCATGCAGGTGTGGAGTCAAGGATTAGACTCATGCAAATAGGGAGGCAGAGATTAGCATCATGCAATGCTTAGCCTTATGCAAAATGGAGGCAGGGCTTAGCCTCATGCAAGATTCGGGACAAGGCTTGGTCCCATGCAAATATGAAGTCAAGGATTAGACTCATGAAAATAGGGAGGCAAGGATTAGCCTCATGCAGGTATGGAGTCAAGGATTAGACCTATGCAAATAGGGAGGCTGGGATTAGCCTCATACAGGTATGGAGTCAAAGATTAGCCTCATGCAAATAAGGAGGCAGAGATTAGCCTCATTCAGGTATGGAGTCAAGGATTAGACTCATGTAAATAGGGAGGCAAGGATTAGCCTCATGCAAGTTGGTGTCAAGAATTAGACTCATGTAAATAGGGAGGCAGGGATTAGTCTCATGTAAGTATGGAGGCAGGGATTAGCCTCATGCAAATAGGGAGGCAGGGATTAGCCTCATGAAGATATGGAGGAAAGGATTAGCCTCATGCAAATATGGAGGCAGGGATTAGCCTTATGCAAGTAGGGAGGCATGGATTAGGCTCATGCATATATGGAGGCAAGGATTAGCCTCATGCAAATATGGAGGTAGGGATTAGCCTCATGCAAGTAGGGAGGTAGGGATTAGCCTCATGCAGGTATGGAGGAAGGGATTAGTCTCATGCAAGTAGGGAGGCAAGGATTAGCTTCATGCTAGTATGGAGGTAGGGATTAGCCTCATGCGAGTAGAGAGGCAAGGATTAGGTTCATACAGATATGGAGGCAAGAATTAGCCCCATGAAAATATGGAGGTATGGATTAGCCTCATGCAAATATGGAGGTAGAGATTAGTCTCATGGTGTGGAGTCAAGGATTAGACTCATTCAAATAGGGAGACAATGATTAGCCTCATGCAAGTATGGAGTCAAGGATTAGACTCATACAAATAGGGAGGCAGGAATTAGCCTCATGCAGGTATGGAGTCAAGGATTAGTACCAAGATAATAGGGAGGCAGGTATTAGCCTCATGTAAGTATGTAGTCAAGGATTAGACTCATGAAAATAGGGAGGCAAGGATTAGCCTCATGCAGGTATGGAGTCAAGGATTAGACCTATGCAAATAGGGAGGCTGGGATTAGCCTCATGCAGGTTTGGAGTAAAAGATTAGCCTCCTGCAAATAGGGAGGAAGGGATTAGCCTCATGCAGGTATGGAGTCAAGGATTAGACTCATGTAAATAGGGAGGCAGAGATTAGCCTCATGCTAGTTGGGGTCAAGAATTAGACTCATGCAAATAGGTAGGCAGGGATTAGTCTCATGTAAGTATGGTGGCAGGGATTATCCTCATGCAAGTAGGGAGGTAGGGATTATCGTTATGAAGATATGGAGGCAAGGATTAGCCTCATGTAAATATAGAGGTATGGATTAGCCTCATGCAAGTAGGGAGACAGGGATTAGCCTCATGCGGGTATGGAGGAAGGGATTAGCCTCATGCAAGTAGGGAGGCAAGGATTAGCCTCATGTTGATATGGAGGCAATGATTAGCCTCATGCAAATATGGAGGCAGGGATTAGCCTCATGCAAGTAGGGAGGCAGGGATCAGCCTCATGCGGGTTTGGAGGAAGGGATTAGTCTCATGCAAGCAGGGAGGCAAGGATTAGCCTCATGCTGATATGGAGGCAAGGATTAGCTTCATACAAATATAGAGGTAGGGATTAGCTTCATGCAAATAGGGAGGCAGGGATTAGCTTCATACTAGTATGAAGGTAGGGATTAACCTCATGCGAGTAGGGAGGCAAGGATTAGCCTCACACAGATATGGAGGAAATGATTAGCCCCTTGCAAATATGGAGGTATGGATTAGCCTCATGCAAATATGAAGGCAAGTATTAGCCTCATGCAAGTAGGGAGGCAGGGATTAGCCTCATGCAAATAGGGAGGTAGGGATTAGTCTCATACAGGTATGGAGTCAAGGATTAGACTCATGCAAATATGGAGGTAGGGATTAGCCTCATGAAAGTATAGAGTCAAGGATTAGAATCATGCAAATAGGGAGGCAGGGATTAACCTCACGCAGGTATGAAGTCAAGAATTAGACCCAAGCTAATAGGGAGGCAGGGATTAGCCTAATGCAATTATGGAGTCATGGATTAGATTAATAAAAATAAGGAGACAGGGATTAGCCTCATGCAGGTATGTAGTCAAGAATTAGACCTATGCAAATAGGGAGGCAAGGATTTGCCTCATGCAGGTATGGAGTCAAGGATTAGACTCTTGCAAATAGGGAGGCAGGGATTAGCCTCATACATGTATGGAGTCAAGGATTAGACTCATGAAAATAGGGAGGCAGGGATTAGCCTCATGCAAGTTGGGGTTAAGGATTAGACTCATGCAAATATATAGGCAGGGATTAGCCTCATGCAAGTATGGAGGAAGGGATTAGCCTCATGCAAGTAGGGAGGCAGGGATTAGCCTCATGCAGATATGGAGGCAAGGATTAGCCTCATGCAAATATGGAGGCAGCAATTAGCCTCATGCAAGTATGGAGACAAGGATTAGTCTCATGCAAATAGCGAGGCAGGAATTAGCCTCATGCAGGTATGGAGTCAAAGATTAGACCCAAGCTAATAGGGAGGCATGGATTAGCCTCAAGCAAGTATGAATTCAAGGATTAGACTCATGAAAATTGGGAGGCAATGATTAGCCTCATGTAGGTATGGAGTCAAGGATTAGACCTATGCAAATAGGGAGGTAGAGATTAGCCTCATACAAGTATGGAGTCAAAGATTAGACTCATGCAAATCGGGAGGCAAGGATTTGCCTCATGCAGGTATGGAGTCAAGGATTAGACTCATGCAAATAGGGAGGCAGGGATTAGTCTCATGTAAGTATGGAGGCAGGGATTAGCCTCATGCAAGTTGGGAGGCAGGGATTAGCCTCATGCAGATATGTAGGCAAGGATTAGCCTCATGTAAGTGTCACACCTCCTTTTTCCGCACCCGCGAGGGTGCAAGAGAGTTTTTCCAATTAAAGGACAATCGAGACGGGATTGGTTTATTTATTTCAGAGTCGCCACTTGGGAGATTTAGGGTGTCCCAAGTCACCAATTTTAATCCCGAATCGAGGAAAAGAATGACTCCATATTACAGTCTGCGTACCAGAAATCCGGATAAGGAATTCTGTTAACCTGGGAGAAGGTGTTAGGCATTCCCGAGTTCCGTGGTTCTAGCACGGTCGCTCAACTGTTATATTCGGCTTGATTGTCTGATTTTATACAAATATGAACTTATGTGCAAATTTTATCTTTTAACCGCTTTATTATTATTGTTTTTAAAAGAAATATGAACATCGCTTAAAACACGTCTTTGGACTGCGTTACATGAAATGCACCCACAATCCGGAACACGTTTTATTTGATGTTTTGGGATTTGGATTCGGGTCACATGAAATGCACACCCAGGCTTAAGAAAGTAAAATATTAAACACGCGCCTAAAGAGACTATCGCGTTATTATTTTGGGGAAGACCGTGAAATTCGCTAAACGGTCCTTCCGAATTCTAATTAAACCATACATTTTGTGAGGGCCCCGCAATCTATACGTTTTATTTGGCGAGGCTCGTCTCATTTTTATTTTTACAGGATAAACCTACAATGACTATATTTTCTATTAAGTTCGTCTCTAAACTAAAAGAAAATCTCTTAATTATTTACATGCTGAAAAACGTAACTTATTAGTTATTAGTTTACGGCTAATGCGAATGGAAAATTGCGATCGAGTTTGTACAAAGAAAAACTGCTTTCATTTTATATTCTGTTATTCAATAATACTAGAACATGAGATTGACCATAATATCAAAACAGATTAATTATTCTCCGTAATTTAAACTAACATTATTAGATGAAGAAAGTATACATATGCAGCCTCATTATTCATTAATCATTCAACTACATCTTTATACGAAGAAAGAAAAATTATATTCAACCACAAATCTAAACAGGAGGAATTCAACAGGAACAAAGCCTGATTAATATTTCATTTTTTGCTTCAAGCCGAGATTGTACAAATGTGTACCTGGAAACAGCAGTACAAGAACAAAAGAAGGAGAAGTCAGCAGCAGTAATAACACAGCAACAGCAGATTCAGCAACATCGCAAACCAGTACAGTAGGAATAGCAGAAAACCCAGGAGACTATAAACGACTCCAAGTATAGTGAAGAAGTAAAAGGCAGGAAGGTTCTGACTATTTCAGATCTTAAGCGAGGCAATGAAGCAGTAACTATTTTTTTTCAACTTCAAAACTCTCCAAAATGAATTCTGCCCCTGTATATTCAGTGTATACAGAATGTATATCGGGTGTATACTTCTCACTCCGCCCCCTCTTTTTTTTCTTCTCTCTATCTAGTTTTTCCTCTCTTTTTTTCCACCCTTCTTCCTAAATTTTCTCTTCTATTTATAGCAAAATTTTCGAAATTTTCAGATTTGTTTTTTATTATTTTATTATTTTTTTAATTAAAAGAAATCCCACTTACAAATTGCTTTTATTTTTTTAGAAAAAGAAATCTCACCTTTATTTACTTTTATTTTTAAAATTCCAACTTTAATTACTTTATCTTATTTAAAATCTCACTTTTTATTTTTTTTTTAAAAGAGAATCTCACTTTATTTAACTTTTCTTTAAAAAATCTTTTCTTTTTCTTTTAAAAATGCTACTTTCAATTACTTTAAATTTTTTAAATTTTCAGATATCTTTATATTTATTTTTTAATTCCAACCTTCTTTTACTTTTAAATTTTTTAAAACTTTTTACTTTTTTTTTTAAATTTTCTACATTCTTTTACTTTTTTTATTTTTTTATTTTTTATTTTTTTAAAATCATTTCCGAAATTACTATATATATATATATATATATATTTTTTTAAAATAAAAATAATAAATAAAATAAAATATTTTCGGATTTTTTTTATATATATAAAAAAACAAAAAATAAAACTATTAATAGTGATAATTCACTTTTTTTTTTATTTTTTTTTTTGGTTTTGTTTTGTGTTGGACAAAAATGAAGAAGGGGTGTTGGGTTAATGGACTGGGTCGACCCAGTTCGAAATGGACTGGGTCGTAGGGTAGATTGGGCCATTTTTTGGGCCTATAGCTTGAAATTGAAGAAGAGGCCCAATTCCGACTTTCTTTATATTTTCGCTCTCTTTTCTTCTTTTATTTTTCTAAAACTAAATTATAAAAATACTTAAACTATTATTAAGAACTAAATTAAGTTATAAAGGCGCAAATTAACTCCCAATAACAATTAACGCACAATTAAGTATTAATTAAGCATAAAATTGTATATTTGGACATTAAATGCTAAAAATGCAAACGATGCCTATTTTTGTAATTTTTAATTTTTGTAAAACAATTTTAATTACTAACAATTGTAGAATTAAATCCTACATGCAAAATGCGACATATTTTTGTATTTTTTATTAATTTAGCGAATAAACACGCACAGACAAATACAAATAATTCTTCAAAATATCACAAAATTGCACACCAAAGAAAAATCATTTTATTTTTGAATTTTTTGGGAGTAATTCTCATATAGGGCAAAAATCACGTGCTTACAGCTGCCCCTCTTTGCCCGGAGACACGAAGGGTTTTCGTGCAAAGATAAAGCGAGCGATTTTTGCCCATCCGAGTACTCCGTTGAAGCATTTTTTGAAAAAGATTTGACCGAACCTTTGCTTCAAAGGTTTCCTACATATCCTGGGCTAAACAGGAATCAGGTCAATGTAGTTCGAGAAATTTTGGTAGCTGGGACTACCGTTGGACTGCAATGTTACTGTTGTTGCATGCTATTACTACTGCTTACCGATCTCCTTGTTACACCGTGCTTAAAAAAAACAAGAAGCTAGGCTAGAGTACAATTTGTTTTTGTTGCCTTGCTTCCTTGTCTGCTTGCATTTCTTTCGGTGCTTTACTTCTTTTGACACATGTACTTGAGTTTGTACTGTGACCTCTTGTTGCAACCTTCTGTTTCCCGGTGCCGGGGAATTTTATTGTTTCCTGCTGGGGATTCCTATTGTAACCCTCTGTTTTATTGTCCTCTGACTTGATTTTGAAATGTATGCCTCTGTTATCTGGGCGGGCTCCCAATTTTAATACTTGAAAATTAAAGACTTGAAATGTATGCCTCTGTTATCTGGGCGGGCTCCCAAGTTCAATGCTTGAAAATTAAAGACTGAAATGTATGCCTCTGTTCTATGGGCGGGCTCCCAACTTCAACAACAACTTTAAAAATGAATGTCATTCCTCTCTTCAGGCGGGCTCCTGACTTCAACAACAACTTTGAAAATAATCGCCATTCCTTGTCATTCCTCTCTTCAACCAATACATCGCCATTCTGTTCTTCAGAGGGGGCTCCTGATTTCAACAACTTTAAAAAATAAAATCCTATTCGAGGGCGGATGAACCCGAAATATCCTATTCGAGGGCGGATGAACCCAAAATATCCTATTCGAGGGCGGATGAACCCAAATACCCTATTCGAGGGCGGATGAACCCAAAATATCCTATTCGAGGGCGGATGAACCCAAAATATCCTATTCGAGGGCGGATGAACCCAAAATATCCTATTCGAGGGTGGATGAACCCAAAATATCCTATTCGAGGGTGGATGAACCCATATATCCTATTCGAGGGCGGATGAACCCAAAATATCCTATTCGAGGGCGGATGAACCCAAATATCCTATTCGAGGGCGGATGAACCCAAAATATCCTGTTCGAGGGCGGATGAACCCAAAATATCCTGTTCGAGGGCGGATGAACCCAAATATCCTATTCGAGGGCGGATGAACCCAAATATCCTATTCGAGGGCGGATGAACCCAAATATCCTATTCGAGGGCGGATGAACCCAAATATCCTATTCGAGGGCGGATGAACCCAAATATCCTATTCGAGGGCGGATGAACCCAAAATATCCTATTCGAGGGCGGATGAACCCAAAATATCCTATTCGAGGGCGGATGAACCCAAAATATCCTATTCGAGGGCGGATGAACCCAAAATATCCTATTCGAGGGCGGATGAACCCAAAATATCCTATTCGAGGGCGGATGAACCCAAAATATCCTATTCGAGGGCGGATGATCCCATTTTCAAAATCTTGGAATTGTCTTACCTCCGACTGTTTTTCTTCGAATCGTATTGTCTTGCTATCTCTTAAAACTTGAATTAATTTCCTCGTTCCTCCGAGAAAATTTTCTACAATGGCAGAAAATTTTCTGCCCCAGTTTTGGTGCTTTTCCTTGTTCCCCAGGTGGACGCCTGACTTCTGATATTTCAACTCTTCTTCCTTGTTCTCCAGGTGGATGCCTGATTGTTATTTCAACTGTCCTTCCTGGTTCTCCAGGTAGACGCCTGACTTCTGATAATTCAACTGTTTTCCCTTGTTCTCCAGGTGGGCGCCTGATTTCTTCTTCAATTTTTCATCCTCATTCTCCAGGTGGACGCCTGACTTCTGATAATTCAACTGTTTTCCCTTGTTCTCCAGGTGGGCGCCTGATTGCTTCTTTGATTCTTCATCCTCATTCTCCAGGTGGACGCCTGATTTCTTCTTTAATTTTTCATCCTCATTCTCCAGGTGGACGTCTGATTTCTTCTTCAAATTTTTTTTATCCTCCGCTCTGCTTTGTTCTTGCATGCTGGGGATAGTACCACTGTGGGAGTCTCCTTTCTTCCCCTCCTTCAAATTTGTTTTTGGTTTTTTTTTTCAACACTGCTGGGGATAAAAGTGTTATCTTCTTGGGATAACGTTGTTGAGGATAACGCTGCTGGGGAATTTTATCCCTTCAAATCGATGCTTCATTCTTTTGGAAGCTGCTGGGAAGGATAATGGCTCTTTGCTTTTCTGAGCACAAATGTCATCTCTTTGTTCTGTCTGCTGGGGATCAACTTCCTCCATTGGAAGCTTATTATGTTGGGGGAAACCCTGGTTCAAAGACCACTTCCTTGGTGCTATCTTTATTCTTCCCCAAATGGGTACCTGATTTCCAGAAAATTTTCTAACTGAAAAGAAAATTTTCTGCCCCAGTTTGCATTTTCCCTTATGGTCTTCACTGCCATTCCATTTACCTGTTTCAAACCAAACAAAATTTGTTAGTTTAAAAACCCGGTGGTTGGTTATGATACTCCTACTGGGATGGTTTTTTCCCTTTCTCCCTTCCCCACTCTATGTTGTCCGACCCTCTTGGAACTTGGTCGAAAATCTGTCGGGGATGCTCCTACATCTCGATGATCTGCCGGGGGCCCTCTTGGAATTAGGTCCACAATTTTCTCAACTGTTGTTTTCCTGTTTTTCTCCAACTTCCCCTGGAAATTTGGTCTTATTGGGATCTAGGCCCCTTTCATCATTTGGTCTTGCGACCAACTTCTTTTCTCTTTATCGCCTTATCTTTGGCATGTCCTATTCGCATTTTGCTTTGCATCATTTTGGCAACTGGTAGTAAGCTCTGAAAATCCTTTTCAAAAACAAACTGCTGGGAAGGTAAGTCTTTTAAACCAAGAAATGAAAAAGTGATGATTTCAAAAAATAGAAAAAAGAAGAAGTCTTTCTGAACAAATGCTAGGGAAAAGGAAAGAAAAGAACTTATCTGAATGATATAACCGATTCCAACGTTCATGTCGCGCATTCCGGATTAATCAACCCAGTCTATTTGTATCAATCAACCTTCCAGACGGCCTCATGTTGCTGGGGATAAACAGGCACTCAACTCTTTGCGGATCCTTCCCGCCAATCTTGTTTTGTCGCCTCATAGTGCCCTTCGAGGGGTTTTCACTAATAAGACTCTCTCATTTCTCTCAACTCCTGTCGCCTTATGGTGCCTGTGAAGGTTTTCACCGATAAGACTCTCTCATTTTATTTTATTTTTCAGCTGGGAATTGGAGTGTTGCCGATATGACTCTCTCTGTTGGGGATTCTTTCGGCTATCAATTCAGTTCCAGCTTATGATCTTCTTCTTTGCTGGGGATCAGAGTGTTATTCCCGACTTCCATTTGCATTGACTTAGCACTTCTCAGATACTGATCGGGAGGTCTTTTTTGGACATCAATAGGGATTTTTGTGTATGGCTGAAAGGAGAAGGGGGTATCAAAAGTTCAAAAATAATTTTTAGGGGTAAAATAGTACAACTCTTGGAATCAAACTTTCTTGCCAAAATTACAAGCGCCAACTTCTGCCCCAGTTTTTCTTGCTTGGGGATTTTTATTTTGTCACAATATGTTACCTTATGCACACTATGTTACACTATGACCGAGCCGTGAGGCGCCTACGTATCCTTCTTTGAGGAATCAGGTCAAACGTAGTTCCCATTCCTTTGTTTTTTTTCTTGACTTTTCTTTTGTTCTTATTATCATTACTTTTTTCGTTTTCATTACAGATTCCAAAAGAGGGGTATGAAAGAGTAAATAAGGCTCAAAAGGGGAAGCAAAGGTCAAAGTGTTTGGATAGAAGAAAGAATTGCCTCCGTCATTTCATTCTCTGATAAATGCTAAGTACAAACAAACAACAATTACAATTACCAGAAATCATAATATCTCTTAACTGCGTCAGAATTGAT
Organism: Nicotiana tabacum; assembly: GCF_000715075.1. Taxonomy (NCBI): domain Eukaryota; kingdom Viridiplantae; phylum Streptophyta; class Magnoliopsida; order Solanales; family Solanaceae; genus Nicotiana; species Nicotiana tabacum. The sequence continues at coordinate 112,258,642 of NC_134099.1, read as the reverse complement.
AGCCATGTCGACGCATTTCCCTTCGATATCTGTGGATCATAAAGCGTCGGGCTTGCTCTGTTTAGATTGCGATGATCAACACATACCTCGGATTTTCCTTTTTTTTTTTTTTTGGCACCACATTAGCCCACCAATCAGGATATCGAGCGGCCCGAATAACCTTAGTATTCAGCTGTTTGGTCACTTCTTCCTTAATCTTCCCACTCACGTTGGTTTTGATCTTCCTGAATTTTGCTGGACGGGGGTAATGCCGGGTCAGTGGGCAATTTTTGAACCACTAGATTGGTGCTTAAGCCCGGCATGTCGTCGTATGACCATGCAAAATGTTTTGAATTCAGTAAGTGCTTTGATTAGTTCTTCCCTGATGTTTGGTTCCATGTGGATGCTTATCTTAGCTTCCCTGATGTCATCCGCATCCCCTAGATTGACGGCTTCCGTGTCATTTGAGTTGGGCTCTTTTTTTTTTTTCAACTTGGCTCAACTCTCTGTTAATTTTTCTGAAGGCTTAGTCCTCATCGTATTCCGACTTATCATCACAATCTTGTACTATAAGTTCGAAATCAGATTGATTGATTTCTTTTTTTAGACTAGGTTGAAGATCCGTCGTGCATGCCATGTCATTAGAATCAGTAGAAAGAGAACTGTTCAGAAGACAAAAATAAGAAGAAAAATTAAAACAAAATAAGGAATGAGGGAAAAAAACTTTCACTTTATTAAAATACGGGATAGCAAGGTTTCACACTTTGGCGAGCACAAGAAAGATTTGGATTACAACCCTGGAATAATCCAGACAACAAAAAAGAAAATCAGAGCCCACTACCAAGACTCCCTTCGTATAGGAAGAGGAGTAGCCATTCAATTGTTGATTTTTGCTTTCAACCCCACAAACTGTACATCTGCCTCATTGGACCCTTTTCCCAACACCATAACTGGCTTGTTATCCACCTTTTCCAACTATACCACCGTTTTCCCACTGGTTAACATTTATTTTGAACCGACACGGATCATCATCACTGTTTGTGAGGGTTTCTTTAGCTTCCCTCCTTCGTGCATTAGCTCAATCATGTGGGTTTCAAGTTGTGCCGGCAACGGGTTCTGATTGATGTTGGGTGCCTCTGGTGTCTGAACCTCAATCTTGTTGGTGTCAATAAGATTTTGTACTGCATGTTTCAACTTCCAACATTTCTCGGTATCATGACCGAGAGCCCCCGAACAATACTCACAGCTTACCGAGTGGTCCATATTTTTGGGAAAGGGATTTGGCAATCTGGGCTCAACAGGACTCAACAAGCCTAACTGCCTTAATTTGTGGAACACGGCAGTATAGGTTTCCCCTAACTCAGTGAATGTTCTTTGTATTTTTTCATTTCTGAAAGCCTGATTTCCCCGGAAACCTACCCCTGGAGGGTTCTTGTAGGCTCTTGGTGGTGAATAGGTGTTTTGCAGTGGTGTATGTGTGTTCTGGGGAGCCGGTGCGCGCCATTGCGAGCGAACCGGAGGCTGAGTATATGTTTGGGCTTGGTTAATGGAAGAATGGGGCTCTGTAAGGTGATAGTAGTGTTGGGATGAATTGTGGTGGTAAGTTGATTGGCGAGGTCGTTGTTGATTATAGTAAGGCGGTGAACCTCTGGGTCCCGACCAAATTCCTGAACCAACTACCGCTGCTTCCTCTCTCTTCTTTCTTCCGATTTCTCCTACCCTGCCTTGAATAGCTTGAGTAGCTGCCTTAATTGCTGAATAGCTCATAATTTTATTTGTCTTGAGGCCTTCTTCCACCATACCTCCCATCTTCACTACCTCGTTGAATGATTTCCCTACCGCTGAAACCAAATGGGCATAGTAAGTTGGTTCCAAGGCTTGGAGGAAGTAGTCTACCATTTCACTCTCCTTCATAGGAGGATCCACTCTTGCTGCCTGTTCTCTCCACCGAAAACCATACTCTCTGAAACTTTCATTATGTTTCTTCTCAAATTTTGTCAAAGATAATCTATCTGGGATGATTTCCAGATTGTATTGGAAATGGTATGTGAATGCCTGTGCCAGGTCATCCCAGGTGTACCATCTCCCATGGTCCTGGCGTGTATACCACTCCAAAGCTGATCCGCTTAGACTTTGACTGAAGTAAGCCATCAATAATTCATCCTTTCCCCCAGCTCCTCGCATCTTGCTACAGAAACCCCTTAAGTGGGCTACTGGGTCGCCGTGCCCATCGTATAGGTCAAATTTAGGCATCTTGAAACCAACTGGTAATTGTACATTTGGGAACAAGCACAAATCCTTGTAAGCTACACTGACTTGCCCACCTAATCCCTGCATGTCTCGGAATGATTGTTCTAGACTTTTGACCTTCCTGAACATTTCTTCTTGTTCAGCATTTTTGGCTGGCTTGTCAATTTCGGTTGGGATATCAAAACGAGGAGCAGTTGAATGGATTTCGGAGGCTTTGAGGGTGGGCTCCGGGGGTAATATTGGTTGTCCTGGGCCTGGAATGTAGGCTCACTAGGAGATTTGTGGAATGTAGCCGGGGGAGGTGCTACGAAAACAGGAGTCACAGGTGGAGGAAAGTATGAAACTGGTTTTGGAGGTGGAGACTGCGGTGTTTGAGAGGTGGTTCCTCGGTAGTGTTGGTAAATGGGGAAATTTGGGGATAATTCAGTGGTAATATTATCCTGAGTTTGGGTCATTGATGGAGCAGGGTTAGTTGGGTAAGATAGGGGTAACTGCCCTGTAGACCAAGCCTGGTACATTTCAGCCATTTGCTGTTTGAGTTTAAACATCTCTTCTTTCATTTTCCCGACATCCATCTCCTCTAGCTCAATACCTGTGTCAACATCTGGGATAGACATACTTTCGGGTATTCGTCCTTTTGATCTCGTGTGATAATGATAATATGCCAGTATACTCTTTAGAGAAACTAACTGCTTGAATTCTGGAAATGAACAAACTTGTTAGTTTTGAGAATTTAACACATATATAATTACACGTTGAGATGCAATGCTCCTAGACAAATATCCCCTTTCTATTATGCATTTGCTCGACTGCTTGTGTCGTCCCAGTTTTCTTGAAAATTTTATTCACTTATATTTTATTTTATTTTATTATATATATTTTATTGTGGTGGTCGAATCTTATAGAGATTGCCTACGTATCATGCCCCTGCATGAATCAGACCTTGCGTAGTTCGGACCAATAAAAGATAAGCAATACTAATCATTTTTTTTTCAATTTTCATATTGGGTTTCAAAGGTTTAAAAATGACCTACAAACTAGAAAATCAAACGACCCACATATTATAATCAAAAGTTTTACAAACTCCAAAACAAACGGCCAGCTTCCTTTCTCCGTTTGACAAATGCAACCAAACGGTTATTTTTGCAAATGTGGCCCCGTCCAAATTTTGAGGCCGGAGAGGATTATTTTATGACACTTTACACACTTGTCCGTTCTTTTACGAAAATAGCCTTTCGACAACTGAAAGATACTCTGAGGCTATTTCGGCAAGAACGGTTTAAGACGCGGCCGAAGCTGGCTCGGCTTATTATGACAAAATTCAAACGGTATTCACCTGACCGCCGACTATTTATTTTTATTTTTTTTAAATTACAATAAAAACCTGGTGTTGCAAACACGGCCCTTCAGCGCCTCGGGGACGAAGATTTTTAAGGCTGTGTGGGTCAACTAGACCAAAATCCTAAACATGACCCAAAAGGTGGTTGTTTATGCAAAGTCGGCCTTCTGGCGTCCCATTCGGGAACATTCGGCTATGTCTTGATAAAACAACGTCACCCGACTTCTTTATGACTCTTAAAATTCGACATATTTTTTTTTGGCTATTTTGTTTTAGCAAAAAGTGGAGGCTGGACACTGCCCGACTTATTTATGAAAAAAAATTAAAATTTTGACATGTTTTTTATTTATTTATTGGTTTTTGGCTATTTTAGCAAAAATGGGGGTTGGACCCGATGAGGGTTGCCTACGTATCTCACATCCGGTGAGAATCAAACCCGCGTAGTTCGGGCCGGTCATGAATAAAGTAAATAAACTGATTTTAAATTATGATTTTTTTTTGTAAAAGAACTGCTTTAAAAGAAGAAAGGAAGTATTTTTATATTTTTTTTTGGATTTTTGATTGATTTTCTTTTTGAAAGAAAGATTTCTAAGAATTCCTTTTCTTTTGATTTGAACTTTGAGAATTTCAAAAGTAAAAGGAAGATATTTTTTTTCTTATTCTAAGAAGAAAGAAAATATTTTTTTTTTGGAATTTTACCTTTAATAAAAGAAACGCTTTCTAAAAAAAATATTTTTTGAATTTTGAATTTTCTTTTCAATTTTTAAAGAAGAAGGAAAATATTTTCGAATTTATTTTATTTTATTATATATATATATATATATTTTTTTTTTAATAATTAAAAAGACTTTCTAAAGAAGTCAATAACGGAAAAAAAAAATTTGGATTTTTTTTTGTTTTGAAAATTGAGAGTCTAAAAAAAACTTTTCTAGACTTTTGGCACGACAAATATTTTTGCAACAAATAAAGATATATATACATTTTTTGGAAATAAAGAACAACTTTTTTGGATTTTTATATATATACATATTTGCAACAAATAATAAAACCACTTTCGACGCGACTCTTTTTATTTTATTAGTTATTTTTATTTTGGTATCTAAACAAATAAATAAATAAAAACTCATTTTAAAACAAGACTTTTTTTCATTTTCATTTTTTTTATGGCAAGACAAACTATTTTTTTTCTAATTTGTTTTTTAAAAACAAGACAGAACAACGACTCTTTTTTTTCTTTCTATTTTTCCTTTGCTTTTAATAAAACAAACTAATAAAATATTTTTTTTTCATTTTCTCAAAATTTCGGCAGAGTTTTGACAGTTATTTGGGCATTGTTTTTTTTTCCAAAAATAAACAATCAATTCCCTAACCGCTATTTTTTTCAATTTCAAAATATTATTCCTGATATTCAAAAGTCAGTCAACACAAAAGTCCGAATCAAATAAATGCGCAAATAGCAGCAAGTAAGATGCATCAGGATGGTCATTTTCATTTTTTGGTACACCTGTCCTAGACAGACCCAACCCCTGTGTTGAGCCTCCAAAGTCAAATGCACGTGATGCAAACAAACGTTCCTACTAGGGATCCGGCATGAAGCTGAGTTATTCTAAGTGAAAAAAAACCTGAGGCATATTGTTCTAGCCCTGGCTTACCCAAGTGGACAGCTTGAGCCGAAATGGGGGCAACGTACCGGGAGCACGAAAGTCTGCCCGGCCTAGTTACTTGTCCCAACTTCGTCTTATTTGGTATGACTTCTAACAGAAAGGTGGGTCACGCGCACGTGTACACCATAAATTTAGAAGACTCAGAAAGAAGAAGAGTTTCGTAGCAGTTTTATACACAATTCAGATAATATTAAAGCGGTAAAAGCATCATTTAGCATATTAAGCATAAACATGTAAAAATCAGATAATAAATAAAGCCAACTATAACAGTTATTTTAAGCTCGAATTTCTAACCCTGAACCAGTGGTTCTGGGCCAAGTCCCCAGCAGAGTCGCCAGAGCTGTCACACCTCCTTTTTCCGCACCCGCGAGGGTGCAAGAGAGTTTTTCCAATTAAAGGACAATCGAGACGGGATTGGTTTATTTATTTCAGAGTCGCCACTTGGGAGATTTAGGGTGTCCCAAGTCACCAATTTTAATCCCGAATCGAGGAAAAGAATGACTCCATATTACAGTCTGCGTACCAGAAATCCGGATAAGGAATTCTGTTAACCCGGGAGAAGGTGTTAGGCATTCCCGAGTTCCGTGGTTCTAGCACGGTCGCTCAACTGTTATATTCGGCTTGATTGTCTGATTTTATACAAATATGAACTTATGTGCAAATTTTATCTTTTAACCGCTTTATTATTATTGTTTTTAAAAGAAATATGAACATCGCTTAAAACACGTCTTTGGACTGCGTTACATGAAATGCACCCACAATCCGGAACACGTTTTATTTGATGTTTTGGGATTTGGATTCGGGTCACATGAAATGCACACCCAGGCTTAAGAAAGTAAAATATTAAACACGCGCCTAAAGAGACTATCGCGTTATTATTTTGGGGAAGACCGTGAAATTCGCTAAACGGTCCTTCCGAATTCTAATTAAACCATACATTTTGTGAGGGCCCCGCAATCTATACGTTTTATTTGGCGAGGCTCGTCTCATTTTTATTTTTACAGGATAAACCTACAATGACTATATTTTCTATTAAGTTCGTCTCTAAACTAAAAGAAAATCTCTTAATTATTTACATGCTGAAAAACGTAACTTATTAGTTATTAGTTTACGGCTAATGCGAATGGAAAATTGCGATCGAGTTTGTACAAAGAAAAACTGCTTTCATTTTATATTCTGTTATTCAATAATACTAGAACATGAGATTGACCATAATATCAAAACAGATTAATTATTCTCCGTAATTTAAACTAACATTATTAGATGAAGAAAGTATACATATGCAACCTCATTATTCATTAATCATTCAACTACATCTTTATACGAAGAAAGAAAAATTATATTCAACCACAAATCTAAACAGGAGGAATTCAACAGGAACAAAGCCTGATTAATATTTCATTTTTTGCTTCAAGCCGAGATTGTACAAATGTGTACCTGGAAACAGCAGTACAAGAACAAAAGAAGGAGAAGTCAGCAGCAGTAATAACACAGCAACAGCAGATTCAGCAACATCGCAAACCAGTACAGTAGGAATAGCAGAAAACCCAGGAGACTATAAACGACTCCAAGTATAGTGAAGAAGTAAAAGGCAGGAAGGTTCTGACTATTTCAGATCTTAAGCGAGACAATGAAGCAGTAACTATTTTTTTTCAACTTCAAAACTCTCCAAAATGAATTCTGCCCCTGTATATTCAGTGTATACAGAATGTATATCGGGTGTATACTTCTCACTCCGCCCCTCTTTTTTTCTTCTCTCTATCTAGTTTTTCCTCTCTTTTTTTCCACCCTTCTTCCTAAATTTTCTCTTCTATTTATAGCAAAATTTTCGAAATTTTCAGATTTGTTTTTTATTATTTTATTATTTTTTTAATTAAAAGAAATCCCACTTACAAATTGCTTTTATTTTTTTAGAAAAAGAAATCTCACCTTTATTTACTTTTATTTTTAAAATTCCAACTTTAATTACTTTATCTTATTTAAAATCTCACTTTTTATTTTTTTTTTAAAAGAGAATCTCACTTTATTTAACTTTTCTTTAAAAAATCTTTTCTTTTTCTTTTAAAAATGCTACTTTCAATTACTTTAAATTTTTTAAATTTTCAGATATCTTTATATTTATTTTTTAATTCCAACCTTCTTTTACTTTTAAATTTTTTAAAACTTTTTACTTTTTTTTTTAAATTTTCTACATTCTTTTACTTTTTTTATTTTTTTATTTTTTATTTTTTTAAAATCATTTCCGAAATTACTATATATATATATATATATTTTTTTTAAAATAAAAATAATAAATAAAATAAAATATTTTCGGATTTTTTTTATATATATAAAAAAAACAAAAAATAAAACTATTAATAGTGATAATTCACTTTTTATTTTTTATTTTTTTTTTTGGTTTTATTTTGTGTTGGACAAAAATGAAGAAGGGGTGTTGGGTTAATGGACTGGGTCGACCCAGTTCGAAATGGACTGGGTCGTAGGGTAGATTGGGCCATTTTTTGGGCCTATAGCTTGAAATTGAAGAAGAGGCCCAATTCCGACTTTCTTTATATTTTCGCTCTCTTTTCTTCTTTTATTTTTCTAAAACTAAATTATAAAAATACTTAAACTATTATTAAGAACTAAATTAAGTTATAAAGGCGCAAATTAACTCCCAATAACAATTAACGCACAATTAAGTATTAATTAAGCATAAAATTGTATATTTGGACATTAAATGCTAAAAATGCAAACGATGCCTATTTTTGTAATTTTTAATTTTTGTAAAACAATTTTAATTACTAACAATTGTAGAATTAAATCCTACATGCAAAATGCGACATATTTTTGTATTTTTTATTAATTTAGCGAATAAACACGCACAGACAAATACAAATAATTCTTCAAAATATCACAAAATTGCACACCAAAGAAAAATCATTTTATTTTTGAATTTTTTGGGAGTAATTCTCATATAGGGCAAAAATCACGTGCTTACAGTAAGTATGGAGGCAGGGATTAGCCTCATGCAAGTAGGGAGGTAGGGATTAGTCTCATGCGGGTATGGAGGAAGGGATTAGCCTCATACAAGTAGGGAGGCAAGAATTAGACTCATATAGATATGGAGGCAAGGATTAGCCTCATACAAATATGGATGTAGGGATTAGCCTCATGCAAATATGGAGGCAGGGATTAGCCTCATGCAGATTTGGAGGCAAGGATTAGCCTCATGCAAATATGGAGGCAGGGATTAGCCTCATGCAAGTAGGGAGGCAGGGATTAGCCTCATGCGGGTATGGAGGAAGGGATTAGCCTCATGCCAGTATGGAGGCAAGGATTAGCCTCATACAGATAAGGAGGCAAGAATTAGCCTCATGCAAATATGGAGGCAGGGATTAGCCTCATGCAAGCAGGGAGGCAGGGATTAGCCTCATGCAAATATGGAGGTAGGGATTAGTCTCATGTAGGTATGAAGTCAAGGATTAGACCTATGTAAATAGGGAGGCAGGGATTAGCCTAATGCAAATATGGAGGCAAGGATTAGACTCATGCAAATAGCGAGGCAAGAATTAGCCTCATGCAGGTGTGGAGTCAAGGATTAGACCCAAGCTAATAGGAATGCAGGGATTAGCCTCATGCAAGTATGAAGTCAAGGATTAGACTCATGGAAATATGGAGGCAAGGATTAGCCTCATTCAGGTATGGAGTCAAGGATTAGACCTATGCAAATATGGAGGTAGGGATTAGCCTCATGCAGGTATGGAGTCAAAGATTAGCCTCATGAAAATAGAGAGGCAGGGATTAGCCTCATGCAAGTAGGGAGGCAAAGATTAGCCTCATGCAGAACCTCATGAAAAAATGGAGGCAGGGATTAGCCTCATGCAAGTAGGGAGGCAGAGATTAGCCTCATGCGGGTATGGATGAAGGGATTAGTCTCATGCAAGTAGGGAGACAAGGATTAGCCTCATGCTGATATAGAGAAAAGGATTACCCTCATGCAAATATGGAGGCAGGGATTAGCTTCATGCAAGTAGGGAGGCAGGGATTAGCTTCATGCTTGTATGGAGGTAGGGATTAGCCTCATGCAAATGTGGAGGCAGAGATTAGCCTCATGCAAGTAGAGATGCACGGATTAGCCTTATGCGGGTATGGAGGAAGGGATTAGCCTCATGCAAGTAGGGAGGCAAGGATTAGCCTCATGATGATATGGAGGCAAGGATTAGCCTCATGCAAATATGGAGGCAGAGATTAGCCTCATACAAGTAGGGAGGCAGGGATTAGCCTCATGCGGGTATGTAGGCAAGGATTATCCTCATGCAAATATGGAGGCAGGAATTAGCCTCATGCAAGTAGGGAGGCAAGGATTAGCCTCATGCTGATTTGGAGGCAAGGATTAGCCTCATGCAAATATGGAGGCAGGGATTAGCTTCATGTAAGTAGGGAGGCAGGGATTAGCTTCATGCTAGTATGGAGGTAGATATTAGCCTCATGCGAGTAGGGAGACAAGGAATAGCCTCATACAGATATGGAGGCAAGGATTAGCCCCATACAAATATGGAGGTATGGATTAGCCTCATGCAAATATGGAGGCCGGGATTATCCTCATGCAAGTAGGGAGGTAGGGATTAGCCTCATGCAAATAGGGAGGTAGAGATTAGTCTCATGCAGGTATGGAGTCAAGGATTAGACTCATACAAATAGAGAGGCAGAGATTAACCTCATGCAGGTATGGAGTCAAGGATTAGACCCAAGCTACTAGGGAGGCAAGGATTAGCCTCATGAAAGTATGGAGTCAAGGATTAGACTAATGAAAATAGGGAGGCAGGGATTAGCCACATGTAGGTATGCAGTCAAAGATTAGCCTCATGCAAATAGGGAGGCAGGGATTAACCTCATCCAGTTATGGAGTCAAGGATTAGACTCATGTAAATAGGGAGGCAAGGATTAGCCTCATGCAAGTTGGGGTCAAGGATTAGACTCATGCAAATAGGGAGACAGGGATTAGCCTCATGCAAGTAGGGAGGCAGGGATTAGCCTCATACAAATAGGGAGGCAGGGATTAGCCTCATGCAGGTATGAAGTCAAGGATTAGACTCGTGTAAAAGGATTAGCCTCATGCAAGTTGGGGTCAAGGATTAGTCTTATGTAAGTATGAAGCTAGGGATTAGCCTTATGCAGGGATTAGCCTCATGTAAGTATGGAGTCAAGGATTATACTCATACAAATAGGGAGGCAGGAATTAGCCTCATGCAGGTATTGAGTCAAGGATTAGACCCAAGCTATTAGGGAGGCAGGGATTAGCCTAATGCAAGTATGAAGTCAAGGATTAGACTCATGAAAATAGGGAGACAAGGATTAGCCTCATGCAAATATGGAGGTAAGGATTAGCTTCATGCAAGTAGGGAGGCAGGGATTAGCTTCATGCTAGTATGGAGGTAGGGATTAGCCTCATACGAGTAGGGATGAAAGGATTAGCCTCATACAGATATGGAGGTAAGGATTAGCCCCATGCAAATATGGAGGTATGGATTAACCTCATGCAAATATGGAGGCAGGGATTAGCCTCATGCAAGTATGGAGTCAAGGATTAGACTCCTGCAAATAGGGATGTAGGGATTAGCCTCATGCAGGTATGGAGTCTAGGATTACACTCACGTAAATAGGGAGGCCGGGATTAGCCTCATGCAAGTTGGGGTAAAGTATTAGACTCATGCAAATAGGGAGGCAGGGATTAGACTCATGCAAATATGGAGGCAAGGATTAACCTCATGCATGTATGGAGGAAGGGATTAGCCTCATGCAAGTAGGGAGGCAGGGATTAGCCTCATGCAGATATAGAGGCAAGGATTAGCCTCATGCAAATATGGAGGCAAGGATTAGCCTCATGCAAGCAGGGAGGCAGGGATTAGCCTCATGCAAGTATGGAGGCAGGGATTAGCCTCATGCGAGTATGGAGGCAGGGATTAGCTTCATGCGAGTAGGGAGGCAAGGATTAGCCTCATGCTGATATGGAGTCAAGGATTAGCCTCATGCAGGTATGGAGTCAAGGATTAGACTCATGCAAATAGGGAGGCAGGGATTAGCCTCATACATGTTTGGAGTCAAGGATTAGACTCATGCAAATAGGGATGCAGGGATTAGCCTCATGCAGATATGGATTCAAGGATTAGCCCCATGCAAATATGGAGGTAAGGATTAGCCTCATGCAAATATGGAGGTAGGGATTAGTCTCATGTAAATATGGAGGCAGGGATTAGCCTCATGCAAATAGGGAGGTGAGGATTAGTCTCATGCAGGTATGGAGTCAAGGATTAGACTCATGCAAGTAGGGAGGCAGGGATTAGCCCCATGCAAAGAGCACGTAGCAAATAAGAGTTGTATATGTCTTAGCTGGAGATATATTCGGTCCCTGATGTCCTGATTGATAGTGATCTTGCTACGTGGATGTTATCGTTACGTCGGATGTGCCCGCGTTCAAAGATAAATTGTACGTTTTGTTAGGGGGAGGTTGGTTCATGTTTTTGTCAGCTGGCTTTGCTTTGCTCTGTTCTAAAAGCCTTTTGAGTTTCCCTGGGTGACACCTGACTGCCATGAAAATAGAGTTTTCAAAAATATGCAATTTGATAAAAAAAAATCGAGTTATTTCAGAAATATATTGATCAATTTAGATGAACTAGTGACTGTAACACATTTCAAAGGCATTGCAGCTTTTTCTTATATCGGAATTTTAAGGGTCCTCCTCAAAAGTTTGCTCCAGTTTGGTAGATGATCTTTGACCGTTTGCGGACAATAGGCTTTGTTGAACTTTCTTTGGATTTTTGAGAATCCTTCTCAAAATTTTGCCCCAGTTTCTTAACTGATTACTGACTTTCTGGCATGCGATGGCATTGGATGGACTTGCTCCGGAATTTTGAGGGTCCTCCTCAAAATTCTGCCCCAGTTTTTGAACTTAGGGAAAAATAAAAATTTTATTATGATATGACCGAACCCATAAGGCTGCCTACATATCCCACTTAAATGGGAATCAAGTCAAGCGTAGTTCAATTACATCAGAAGAGAAATGTAAAGTAATTTAGGCATACTATCTCTTGACTGCATCTGAATTGATTGGTTTTGGCCAGACTTCTCCATCCATTTCTGCAAGTATGAGTGCTCCTTCTGTTAGTACCCTGTGAACCATGTATGGACCTTTCCAGTTGGGAGAGAATTTCTATTTGGCTTCATCTCGATGTGGGAAGATTTTCTTCAATACCAGCTGTCCTGGTGCGAACTATCTTGGTTTGACCCTTTTGTTGAAAGCTCTAGACATTCTATTCTGATAAAGTTGGCCATGACACACTGCGTTCTTCCTCTTTCCATCGATGAGGGCCAATTGTTCATAGCGACTCCTTATCCACTCTGCATCACTGAGTTCAGCTTCCTGTATGAATCTTAAAGAAGAAATCTCTACATCGGCTGGAATGACGACCTCGATGTCCCCCAAATTTACTGCTTCGGTTTCGTCTAGGTTGGACTTAGGCTTATTTTCAAAATTTTTACCTCCCTGACAATTTCCTCGGGTGTCTTATCTTCTTCATCTGAATCACTATTCTCATGTTGCATTGCCTTATTACATGTCACAGTCACTTGTTCCTCAGGAAAAGTATTAATAACAATGTAGGAAGGAAAAGTGTAAAGATAGTAGTGAATAATAAAGAGCAAATGCATTTGATTAAAACTGAAAAATCGTCCAGACAAAGTACGACTCGACAAATCAAACATTAAATTTGAAACAAGTAAAGCTTAAATAAAATTACGGGAAATCCTAAATGCTTAGAATGGCTATAGAAGTAAATTCTGCCAAGCTACCCAGGGACTCAGTGAGCTCGGGATGGTGTGGCGGTCTAGTTTCTAAGAACAGCTCCCTTTTCCATAGCCTGAATAGTGAGGCCTTCTTCATCCTCCTCCTCAATTATGGTACCGTAGTCCATGTCCTCATCCTCTAAGAACAAATTCTTCAACCCAGCTAGTGCTTCTTCTTCTGCAGTCCCCCATATTATATCAGCCTGGTAAAAAGCTTGTTCCAAACATGGCACTGGCTGCTCAAGAAGGCAATACAGTCCATGCCATGGAGGCAATCAATCATTATACTCTTGCCATGTGTACTGGTATCCGAGCCCAAAGGTGGTACCATGATTTTTTAGCTGTATCGGTTTAGTGATACCTTGAAGGTTCTTTCCTAATCCTTTGCCGGGTTCATATCCCGACCATGCCAATATGCTTTCTATTTTACTACTCCACCATTTATCCTTTTCGACGACATTGTTGCGTCTAATGTGATGATAGGTTTCCCCTCTTAGACTTTCTATATGTCCAATGATCGGGATGGTTTGACTGGTGTAAATGGGGTTACTTCCATCCCCGTGAATGATCACCTCCTGACGATTCCATTCGAACTTCACGGCTTGATGTAGTGTGGAAGGCACAACTCCAGTGGCATGGATCCATGGTCGGGATCCATGGTCGGCTCAACAGAAGGTTATATGAGGCTGGTATGTCGAGTACATGAAATTCAACATCAAACCATGTTGGCCCCATCTGCAAGCAAAGGTTGATTTCCCCAATTGTGGCCCTTTGGGACCCATCGAAAGCTTTCATGTTCATGCTTCCTATCCGTATTTCATGAAAACCTTTGTCCAACCTTTTCAGAGTGTCCAACAGATAAATATTGAGGCTTGAACCTCCGTCAACCAAGACCCTTGCAATGAATTTATCTTCAAATTGTACTATAATATGCAATGCTCGATTGTGATTCAATCTCTCAGGCGGTAGCTCATCTTCGTAGAAGATAATCTTATGACTTTCCACTACTTGCCCTACCATATTGGCCATCTCTCCACCAGTGATGTTATTGGGTACATAAGCTTCGCTCAGTACTTTCATCAAAGCGTTCTTGTGTACCTATGAATTTTGCAATAGCGACAGGATAGATATCTGAGCAGGGACTTTGTTTAGATGATCAACAACAGAATACTCCTTTGACTGTACTTTCCTCCACAGGTCATCTGGCCCAGTCTCAATGATAGGCTTCCTAGTAGTGGCATCTTTACTTGGACCTCCCAAATGTTCCGGGGTATAGATTTTTCCAGTTCTAGTCATTCCTTGTGCGACGTCAGATTCCTCTACCTTGGCCTTCCCTTTTCGCCGAGCCTTGGAAACATAATCCCAGGGTATTGCTTTTGAGTTGAAGGGGGTATGGTTGATATTGTCATGGTGAAAGGTGTGACCACTTCTACTTCAAATGGAGAGGGGGTGGCTGCAGGCGGAGCCATCTCTACCTCAAATAGAACTGATGCAGTTACTTCAACTTCGATTGGTGACTGAGTCTTTACAACAATAAGAGTAAGTGTGACGACAACTTTAAAGTCATCACCTTTTCGAATAAGCCCAATTGACCCCTCAGGGTCCCATTCTTCATTCGTCTCTATCACATGTACACCATCACCTCTATGACCAGGGAGGGGATCGTTGTGGACATTAGGTGCGGCTTCCTGTGCCTGTATGACCTTGTTGTCAATCAACGTATGGATATTATCTTTCAATGTACGGAACTCAGTAGTGGTGTTCCCCTTCATACCGTAATGATACGCACAAGTCTTGTTGGGATTGACCCATTGAGATGGATTTTCTAATGCCACAGCGGGAACAAGAGTGACGTAACCCACGACTTTCAACCTTTCATATAGTTGGTCGATGAGCTCAGTAATGGCGGTGTATTGTTTGGGTGGCTTGCGGTCGAAGTTGGGTCTTGGTCTTGGATAATTTTGGCAAGCTGGTGGTGATTGGAAATGGGATGGTTGGGAGTTATAGGTGTGATGGATAGTGGCTGGTTGGGAATATCTGGGAGATGAAGGCTAATATGTAGGTGGTGCTGCTTGGTATGTGGGTGAAGGTGTTTGATATGTGGGTGGAGGTGTTTTATATGAGGGTGGAGGTGTTTGATACATGGGTGGAGGTATTTGATAGATAAGTGGAGATTTTGGGCCTTGGGCCACCATTACTGCCCCAAAATCTCTCTTCTTCGATATGCCACCTAATTGTAATGCCTTATTCGTGGCTTGCAGTGCCTCGAAGTTCATTACCATCCCGCTGTTGATTCCTTCTTCGATTCTTTCCCCAAGTTTGATGATGTCACAGAATTTGTGATTCCGACCTCCAACGAGTAGCATACTCACGGAAAGTCTCAGTAGGTTTCTTCTTAAGATTTTGAATGTAGAAAACATCTGGTGCGTTTTTTGTGTTGAACCTGAATCGTCCATGAAATCTAACGCCATGCTTACCCAATTGGACCATTTCTTGGGATTTTGGTTGATATACCAAGACAAAGAATCCCAGTAAGACTCCTCATAAAGAGCTTTATCCGGATCTTTTTATCTTTCCCGACCCCGACAAACTTGTCACAATAGGTCCTTAGATGAGCCCTGGGATCACCTGTGCTGTCGAACATTTCGAACTTGGGATGTTTGTACCCCTCAGGCAATTCCACATCTGGTTGTATGCACAGGTCCTCGTAGTTTAAACCTTCTATTACTCTTTCGCCTTTAATACTCCGAACTCGGCTTGTTAACTTCTTGAGTTCTTCAGCCATATTTTTAATGAGCAGATCCTTCTCGGAGGATTTCGGTGTATAAGAGATTGTTAGAGTAGAGTGAGGTATAGTTTCCACATATATAGGGTTGCTTTGATGGATGCAAGAGACTTGGGTGTAATGATGGTCATTGGTGGAGTTTTGAGGATCAGGAATGGGTTGTGGTGTGTTTTGGGGAGTGTGGTAAGTGGTGGTTGGCGGGTACTGAATTGGTTGATGGTGATGTTGTGGTTGAGTTGGTATTGGTAGTGGATTGATATTTTGGGGTAGAGTTGCATATTGATTTGGTGCGGTAGCATTTTGTGGATGTTGGTTTTGTGTGTTTTGGGGAGGTATTGGGTTCTTTGTGTTCTGTTGGTTTCTTGTAGTTCCAGTATCTTTTGTTCCAGTCTCAGGACTATATCATTTGGGGCTGGAGTACTACGGCCATCTGAGGTTTCTACGTTCTCAACATTCTCCTTTCGGATACCACTTAAGTCATTCATTTTTGCTTTTCCTCTACATTTTGTGTTGCTTGGAGGAGGAGGTGGAGGGCCTCTAGATCTGGTGTGGTATACTGATGAGGCCAGTATGAGTGAACCAACCTAAGGGGATGAGAATAATAAAAATAAGCAAACACAAAAGGTAAAAAGTCAGTGAGGATCCTGATATGTTTGTAGTATTTAAACACATATTGTGGAAATATAAATTCGTGTCCTATTTTGGGAACTCCGTTGTGCCCGAGGTAGGCCTAGCAACAAGTAAATTTGGAGAACTTTGAATGCCAATAAGTGCTTCATTTCATAATATAAAAATAGACGTATCCCAAAACGACACTAAGACATGAAAATAAGTCACTACTGGCACTTGGCCTTATTACATTTTAGGAAAAAACAAATAAATCTAGACTATTTGGTCCTAGAAAGACCTTCCCCAAATTCGATCTTCTGGACTCCATCATAGATATCCCCCCAGCTCGTGCAGCCCCAGCACTAGGTAGGCTCTGGCCAGATGTCCTCCTTCAGCGTTCTGGCAATTTTCCATCCTCTTTATAACTTTACGTTCTAGCTAAACGATTCCTCGCTCCAGATATTCCAACTTCCTGTCTGAAGTGACTACCATTTCTTTCCATTCATCGATCAACCTCGCATTCCTCTCATGTATTTCTCGGTGTTCATTTTCAGAGTCGTGTACCCTCTTGCGCAGCCTGTTGTATTTGACTTGAGCTTCAGCTTCTTCATCTATGGTTCTATTCCCTCGACAGGCCCCTGGTGTCACTATTCCTTTCAGATTGTCCTCTAACCATGCCGGGTAGAGAGGCTCACACCCTGTATGATACCTGTCTGGCTCAACGGTGTTCTTTTCCACAATGATTTTGTAGTGCCACATGTGCTGAGCTTGGCACTTGTAAGGGACATCATCGTCTTGAAAGTCAGCCCTGAAATGACTTATCTTGACAACCCTTGGTACAACCTGTTTCCTGCCTGATTGCCTCACAACTCGGATAGGGACATATGGGTCTATCACTCTTAACCCGATCAGCACCAAGTGCGGAGCATCACTGGATCTGATGATGAATTCGTCTATTAGAAACCCTTCAAACATCCATTGCACTTGTTCGTCGGTCAGATTGTCGAAGAACTTTACCCATTCTTTGGCACTTTCTGGATGAGCAAAACTGTCTGGAATGTAAGTCATCCACTTGGGGTGATGTAAGGCAATATGGTCATTCCAAGCCCTTCGCAGAAATTCTTGGCGATAACGACCTTTTTGGAAATGCTCCAACAACTATAACTGCAGTAACAAGTTACAACCCTCGAAATGCTTGACCCCTTTTTAACAGCGCTCCAGATCCCTGTAGATGTCGGCTATGATCATGTGGACTATGGTATATGTCTGTCCATTAATCCCTTCCATCAAAGTCTTGGCGACCTTGGCCAACCTAGTGTTGATTCTTCCCTTTTTCATTGGGAACACTATCAGGCCTAAGAAGCATACAATGAATACGAATACTCTACGGTGGATGTGACCCAGAGAAGTGAGAGAGATCTCATCATGGTAGGTACGGAAAAACTTGCTATGGCCATACCTCTCATACAGGTATTCGAAAGGTATGTAAGATTCCTTCAGGCACACTAGGTCAACATTCTTCTTCAGCCCCATAATCTTTAAAAATCCCCTGCCAATACGGTTTTCTAGTACCAATAACTGGGGACTATCCCAAGTCAACCCCGCAAGCCCTCCAATTTCTTCTAGGAGTGGTGTCATTTCTATGTCGCCGAAATGAAACACAACCCTTTCACTATCCCAGAATTAAGTGGTAGCCTCGATCAATTTGTTGTTTTTCTCAATATCTAGCAAGGAAGGCAGGTTACCTAGGTACTTTCTCACATGTTTCTTGTCACTTGAGGAAAGGTCCTCCCACCAATCTAGCAGCAATGGTGGGATATTGCTAACCATACCAAATTTGGGGACCTTGTGCCTCATTTTATGCAAAACAAAAGGGTTAGGTCTTACCCCCACCAGACTCAACTATTTATACATTTACGATCACCATATTGGCATTTAGTTCCCCAAATTAATGCACAGAACGTGGTTATGTCCGTTGGGATTATGGAAAACCCGATGGACTTTTGGATAAGGCTCATCTTAAAGGATCATTATGTGGACAACATAACAGATCCGACTAGGTTTGACCATGATGCATGCACAATTTCGATTAGAGTAAGGTCACTATGGGGTTTTAGACTTGTACTCTCAAGCGGACAACTTGAGGGGGAAGGCACGGAACCATCGACTGCACCGCTGATCGACTAGTTTTACTGCAAATAAGCCCTTCCGAATTTAAGGATAGTAAATAGGAAGAGCGCAACAACTAATTAAAGCATTGCGATAGGATTTGATACGCTCGAGTGGAATATGATGTGGAGCATGATTTATGCAGCAGTTAATAACATATAGTCAAGTATTTGCACGTAGGGAAAATAAATACAGTATTTAAATAATTGAAAGACAGTAAAAAAAAATAAAGAGACAAGTTAGTTTCAGGGGTAAAGAATCATAAATACTTAAGAGGAGACAGACAGTTATATTCAAATAAGGTAGAAGGGTACGAGATAAAGCATGTTTGGACTAATTCATAAAATAAGTTCGTTATGGTAAGAGCCTAAAAGGTATCCCCAATAGAGTCGCCATGTTGTCGTGCCCCCTTTTTCCTCGCGGAGTCCGAGTTTCGACATTTATGGGGGTAATAACTCATTTCCTTTTTGGGAATTGAGTATTTGAAGAGTCGCCACCTAACGGATTATGGTGCGTTAGGGAACCTAGAGCAATTAATTCTTGGATTGATTTGCATTACCAGAGATTTTTTGGTAAGGGCTCGAAATAACCTCGAGAGAAGGGTGTTAGGCACCCCTCTCGGTCCACAACTGTGGGTCCCGGCCAAACTTATATTTATAAATTAGTCCTTTAACAGATAAGTAGTTGAAACAAATAATTGCAAGTAAAGCACATTGGATATAGTATGACTCAAATAATAAGACAGAGATTGTGTACATATAGGAAAGCAAAGCAAAGGGTTTTGCGATGTAGTAAAATTAGGGCTTTCAACATAGACGAGTTGAAGATGTAGTAAAATCATAGAATTAGTCAAAATATGCAAGAAATAGAAGTTTAAACAAAATGAATCAGTTAAACAAGGTTTTTTTAAAAGGAAGTTCTGAAAACCCTAATTTTAGAAGGAGGTGAAAAACACTAGAAATCAACGATTCTTGTAAAGAATCTCAAGGACAGTATAAAATATTAAAGAAACAAACTCAAAAGGCGTAGAAAAGAAATTAGGGTTTCGAAAGAAACCCATATAGAGATAAAGAACCTACTTAGAAAACCCAAGGATCGTTGCAAATACATTATGATTTTGCTTGAAATCACACTGGTGTAGCCAAGAACAGGTAGGTGACAAACCATAGATGCAAGTCGGCATGGCCCTAAGCCCCTGAAGACCTTAGAGAAGGCAAACATGGCATGAGAGAATCCATTTGAGGCATAAGAGACGATGAGAGATAACCGGATATGGGAGGTCGGTGGTTGAAGGGCTAGGGTTAGGTTGAGAGTGTACTGAGAGTAGAGAGGATTTTAGGGCGGCGGTATGTGGAAAATGATTAGGGTTAGGGGTTGTTTAGAATTAAAAAAGGAAAGAATCAATACAGGTTGTTGATCTTTCAGATCAACGACCATGATCCGATGGGTTCTAGGTCGGGTAGGTGTATTTAGGGTCTGGGTCGGGTGGTTTAATCTGAAATTGGGCTAGGGTATTGGGTTTAATTGAGGCTAAAATTGAAATATGATCTGGCTAAGTTTTAAATAGCCAATTTAACACTATATAGTTTATAATAAATAATAGATAATTTCTAAAAAATAATTTCGTATACTAAATGATTTAAAATAGATATTTAACTCTTAAAATATAGATAATCAATTTTATGCATATAAATGTAATTGTACACTAATAAGGCTAATATTGCAATTATATGCAAATTAGTTTGAAAAATATAAATGCAATTATAAAAAATGCACAAAAAATATTTAAGCAATATTTTGGCATAAATATAGGATTTAGATAATTAAATTATCACAACAATAATTTGAAAGATAATTATTGGAAATTTTATAAGTGAAAAAGGAAGAAATAAATCAATTTGAAAACTTTTAAAATTATAGAAAAATTATAAAGACCTTGTGCATGCTTATATATGCCTATATATGCTATTTTGAAAGTATATATGTCTATAAAAATATATAGGAAAAAATTGGGTATCAACAACACATAATCCGTTAGGTGGCGACTCTTCAAATACTCAAATCCCAAAAGGAAATGAGTTATTACTCCCATGAACTTTGGAACCTAGACTTTCTCCGCGGAGGAAAAAAGGGGGCGCGACACTAGGGGAACACACCATGCCCCGAATGAAGAACTGTTACAACCCATATCCACATGTGTTAGTTCATGCCATATATTAGTTAACATAAATCCAAGAAGGAATTATCTTTGAGATGATAAAAAGTCAATCCTATTGGTCTTAAGTGATACAAGAGTGTATAAAGGTGATTAACAAGTATTAGAAGTTAAATGAATCAAGGATGTTGTAACTCGTATTTTCAGGTAATCTAGCGGTGCTTAATACACTCAAGAGGTCATTTATTAAGGTATTTTAATCATATAATATCCGTATCATAAGTCTTGAAGTAAAACGAGTTATGAAACAAAAGTCGACAAAAGTTGTCGCAACTTAGGTTCATAATTTTACTTAAACATTAGGTCAAATATTTCTAATCTTTTCTCCTAATTTACAAGTAATTGCGGGGTGATATACCAAAAAAATTAAAGATCTATGAGTCTAGTTTCCAACGCATTAAACCGTTCATCGATACGATCTCGGAGTAGAGAGATATTCGCGTTTTCGCGAGACTGCGCCAAGCACCTCTCTATGGGGCCCACTAAGGCGGTTTAAGATATTTGGACCTATATAGGATGCCTCCAACCCGTTTTAAGTCATTTCTTCTCACTATTTTCAGACCTTAGAACCCTAGGAACATCCTCTCAAGGTTCTCTCAAGATTCAAGACCCAAAAAGGGCAAACAACACAAATCAAGTGTCGAGAATTCGGTGGCGCTAGTAAGTCTCTTGTTCTTCTTGTTGTTGCTCATTTTTGTTTCGTTCCAGCTCATGTGGGAGGTTTTTTTAAAGGGTTTATATTCTGTAAATACTCCCTCATGTTCTTAATATCAATCCTAGGTGATTTCAAGCCTTCTAAAGTGATTCTAGTGCCGAAAAACACTAATTGATCGCTAGTTTCGCCTTTTTGTTGTTGTGGCAGCATTTGAGGGATATTTCATGGATATTTAAGGTCAAATTGGAGTTATTCTTTCTGTATAAAGGTAAGGAACCTCTTACTATATATGTATTTAAGATTATCCAAATTGCGGCTAAGCCATTGAAGCTAGAACTTGTGAAATATATATCGAAAGGCTTGGTAGTAATGTTATTGTTTTGTGGACTGTTTTTCGTTGCTGTTGGGCTGCGTATTTTACTACTGTTTTTTGGAGTTTTGGAGGAGTAAGGGTGTGGATAAACACCACATATATGTAGGGTTATGGGCTGATAGTTATTCGTAACATTTCCAGGTTGTTTGACACGACTACGGTGGTCATCGTATGTATGGAGTGATTAGGCTGTGTTTGGACTATTTTGGGAGGCTCAATATGTTTATTATTGATGTTGTTTGGGCTGTTTGGTGACTGTTTTGAATGGTGTGAGGTCATATATATAGGGGAGGTGTTGTCCGTTTCACCGTAAAATAGGTTGTGGTCGATACATAATAGTTATGACGCTTAAATGATAACGATAGTATCGTTTCTCTTATTGTAGACTAAGGAGTTTTGACAATTGCAAAGCTTGAGATTGGGGCAGTATATACAAGGTATGTGAGGCTATCCCTTTCCTTCTTTTGAACGACTCCGATTGTACATAATGTAATGAACGAGCTTCCAAGATACTCTACTCTTAGAAGCTAGAAGTACTTACATTGTTTTCCCTCTTATGAAACGATTGATGTTAATGTTGCTTCTCTTATTCTTATGTTATCAATGTTGTTGGTACTTTCTGATTCTTATAAGGTTCATAGTGAAGAGTTAGTCCTAATAACGTGTACAGAGGATACCGACCTTACGTCACTCCGAAAGGTTTAGAATGTGATTCTATGAGTCGAGCATGCATTATATATATGTATCTATTTTACTCTACCGAGCCACGCTATAGTTGGCCGGGTACGGCACCTATTGTGCAACCACTGATCAGTTGGGTTTTACCGAGCTCCACGTGGCCGGGTTGGGTTTTACCGAGCTCCACGTGGCCGGGTACGATTCTACCGAGCCTTATGATGGTCGGGTACGATATGATGATGATGATGCCCACAGAGGCGAATGTTTTAAAGGTTTATGTATTTATACATATGTATCATGCATTTCATGTAAGTAGCCCTCAGAGGTACTAAGATGTTACATGTTGTATATTCTCTATCCTTGCTTACATTACTGATCGTATTTATGGTTCCCTGCCTTACATACTCAGTACTTTATTCGTACTGACGTCCTTTTATTTGTGGACACTGCATGTCGTGCTGCAGGTCCTGATAGACAGGCAGGTGCAGCTCCCCCACCACAGTAGGCTGTCCAGTTCAGCGGTGATTGGCGAGATCCCTTCTCCGGACTTGCCTTGTTCTTGGTATGCATTTTTGTTATAGACATTATGGGTATGTCGGGGCCCTGTTCTGGCTATGTTGCAACACTTATGTTCCCTTAGAGGCTCATAGACAGGTGTCGACTCATGTATAGTTTGGTATGCCTTGTCGGCTAGTTTTTGTTGTATAGTCTTTCATAGTAGCGTGGTAGCTCATACCTTATATGTAGTTTCTTGATTGTCTGGTCATCCCCTACTATGTATGTTCATGCCGTCATATTTTATTGCTGGTTGTCCATGATCCAGGTCTACCATTTATATTGATCTCGTCAGCCCTAAAAGATAATAATGAAGTTTAGATGAAATGTACGTTGGTGCTCGGCACGTGTGGTCGGGTGTTAGTCATGGCCCTCCAGTTTGGGTCGTGACAAACTTGGTATCAGAGCTAGTCTGTCCTAGGGGTTGTCTATGAGCCGTGTCTAGTAGAGTCTTGATTATAGATGTGTAGCGCGCCACATTTATAATTAGGAGGCTACATGACATCTAGGGTTGTTACCTTCTTCCTGAATCTAGATCGTGCGTAGAGTTGAGTCGTAAGTGTTCGTCTCTAATATTCACCTTGTTTTTTTTCTGTGATGCCTTCGACTAGGAAGCAAACGATCAGTAGACGGCTTGATACAGCAGCGGGAGAGGGTACCAGTCAGGTGCCACAAGTCAGAGCAGGACAAAGTGAGGCTCAGAGTGAGATGCCCTCTCATACCTCATCTACTCCATCTGCTCCAGAGGATATTAGAAGGCACCCAGCGCCTCCAGTTCCTCCGTCTGGCACTCTAGACCAGGATTTGCGGAGTGCTTTATAGTTATTGACTAGCTTGGTAGCTGCTCAGGCTCAGAGGCAGAATACAGGTGCTGCTGAGAAACTAGTTAGTACAAAAGTTCGTGATTTTATTAATTTAGACCCTCCAGTGTTTACCGGATCAGACCCCAAGGAGGACCCACAGACGTTTATTGACCAGGTTCATCGTACACTTCGGGTTATGCATGTTAGTGATACAGAGGCAGTAGAGTTGGCTTCTTATTGGCTACGGGATTTAGCGGTTCTCTGGTATGATAGTTGGGAGAGATCCAGGGGGGTCCGAACACTCCTCCAGCTATGTGGAAGGAATTTTCTGAGGCCTTTCTTCGTCACTACTTGCCAGTTGAGATACGACGAGCTAGAGCTGATAAGTTCTTGAACCTTAGACAAGGTAATATGAGTGTGCGAGAGTACAATATGCAGTTTGATTCTTTGGCAAGGTATGCTCCCCATATGGTGGCCGAGATGAGTGATAGGGTGCATATGTTCGTGAATGGGTTGGGACCACATCTGATAAATGAGTGTACGACAGCCTCCTTGGTGGAGGGCATGGATATTTCCCGTATTCAAGCTTATGCCCAGACCCTAGAGGATCGTAAGCGCTAGCATAGGGCAGTTAGGGAGCATGATAGGGGCCAGCATAAGAGGGCGAGATTTGCAGGGTATTCTGATGACTTCAGAGGCAGCATCAGGCCACAGTTTTCGAGGAGTTCGGCGCCGCCTGTAGCTAGTGCTCCTCCACAGTTTCAGAGTCCTTGATATGATCGATCCTATTCTGGTCCAGGTCAGAGTTCGCGGGCATCTGGCTCGCAATATCACAGGGATACTAGTCAGATGAGACCCCCAAAACCACATTGTAATCAGTGCGGCAAGGCCCACTTTGGACTGTGTCGTCGAGGTTCTGATGCATGCTATTCATGCGGGCAGCCTGGCCATATGATGCGGGATTGTCCTAATAGAGGAGGTGATGGTATGGCTCAGCCGACTGGATCTGTGTCTGGTTCTTCCTCATCAGTTCGACCTCCAGCACGGGGTTTTCAGCAGTCGACAGGTCGTGGTAGGGGTAGAGGTGCAGTGCCGAGTTCGAGTGGTGCTCAAAATCGAACCTATGCTCTAGTAGGTCGACAGGATCTCGAGTCGTCTCCAGATGTTGTTACAGGTATTATATCTGTGTTTTCTTATGATGTATATGCGCTGATTGATCCGGGATCTACATTATCATATATTACACCCTTTGTGGCTAATAAGTTTGGCATTGAACCTGAATTAATAAGTAAACCCCTTGCGGTATCTACTCCGATAAGAGATTCTGTGATTGCTAGAAGGGTATATAGAGGTTGCACTATGATGATTTGTAGTCGTCAAACCTCGGCAAATTTATTTGAGTTAGAAATGGTTGATTTTGATGTGATAATGGGAATGGACTGGTTGGCCTCATGCTATGCAAATGTTGACTGTCATACGAAGATGGTTAGGTTCCAATTTCCGGGTGAACCCGTCATTGAATGGAAAGGGAACATTGCTACACCGAAAGGTAGGTTTATTTCCTATCTTAAGGCAAGGAAAATGATCTCAAAAGGTTACATTTATCATCTTATTCGCGTTAGGGATGCGAAGGCGAAACCTCCTACTATACAATCAATCCCTGTGGTCAACGAATTCCCAGATGTTTTCCCAGATGAACTCCCAGGCCTTCCTCCTGAAAGGGAGATTGAGTTTAGCATTGATGTGTTGCCTGACACTCAACCGATCTCTATTCCTCCATACAGAATGGCCCCGGCAGAGTTGTTAGAGTTGAAGGTGCAGTTGAAGGACTTGCTGGATAAGGGCTTTATTAGGCCTAGCACTTCAACTTGGGGTGCACCAGCCCTATTCGTGCGGAAGAAAGGCGGGTCGTTACGGATGTGTATCGACTATCGACAGTTGAATAAGTCTACTATAAAGAACAAGTATCCACTTCCAATAATTGATGACCTGTTTGACCAACTCCAGGGTGCCAAGTATTTCTCCAAGATTGATTTACGTTCAGGGTATCATCAGGTGAGGGTTAGGGAGAAGGATATTCCAAAGACGTCCTTCCGGACAAGATATGGGCACTTTGAGTTCTTGGTGATGTCGTTCGGGCTAACAAATGCCCCAGCAGCTTTTATGGATCTCATGAATACTATATTCAGGCCCTATCTTGATGTGTTCGTGATTGTATTTATTGATGACATTCTAGTGTATTCTCGTTCGGAGGCGGAAACATCCGGGCCACTTGCGGATAGTATTACAGACGCTTCAGGATCGTAAGTTATATGCTAAGCTCTCCAAATGTGAATTCTGGCTGAACTCAGTAGCATTCCTTGGCCATGTGATATCTGATGAGGGTATTAGTGTCGACACTCAGAAGATCGATGCAGTAAAGAATTGGCCGAGACCTACAACACCATCAGAAGTCCGCAGCTTCCTAGGGCTAGCAGGATATTATAGGCAGTTTGTAGAAGGATTTTCCTCTATATCATCACAATTGACTAAGTTAACACAGAAAGCTACCAAGTTCCAGTGGTCTGACACTTGTGAACGTAGTTTTCAGGAGCTGAAGAATCGATTGACATCCGCACCAGTGCTCACTCTTCCTGAAGGAACAGAAGGTTATATGGTATATTGTGATGCCTCAGGTATAGGTTTGGGGTGAGTATTGATGCAGCGTGGGAATGTGATTGCTTATGCATCAAGACAATTGAAGAAGCATGAAAAGAATTATCCAACCCATGATTTGGAATTGGCTGCAGTAATATATGCTTTGAAGATATGGCAGCACTACTTATACGTCGTCCATGTTGACATCTACACAGATTACAAGAGTTTACAATATATCTTCAAGCAAAAAGAGTTGAATTTGAGGCAGCGTACGTGGCTTGAATTATTGAAAGACTACGACGTCGAGATATTGTATCATCCCGGTAAAGCCAATGTTTTGGCAGATGCTCTCAGCCATAAATCAATGGGAAGCTTAGTACATATTGAGGCATGTAGATGGGGGTTGATTAAAGAGCTTCATCAGCTAGCCAATATGAGAATCAGATTGTTAGACTCTAATGAAGAAGGTGTTACTGTACAGAATACATTAGAATCATCTTTGGTAGCCGAGGTAAAAGCACGACAATATGAAGATCCTATCTTATTACGATTAAGAGAAAGCATTCAACAGTGTAAAAGTATGGCTTTTGGGATCGAAAAAGACGGGGCACTGAGATACCAGAGCCGATTGTGTGTCCCTAATATGGCAGGGTTGCGAGAGAAGATTATGAATGAGATTCATCAATCCCGATATTCCATCCATCCCGGCTCGACAAAGATGTATCATAATGTCAAGGAGCAGTATTGGTGGGATAATATGAAGAAGTCTATTGCAGAATTTCTAGCCCAGTGTCCCAATTGTCAACAAGTAAAGATAGAACATCAGAAACCCGGTGGATTGCTTCAAAATACAGAGATTCCGACCTGGAAATGGGAGGTGATTAATATGGACTTCATTATTGGATTACCTCGCTCTTATCATAAGTTTGACTCTATCTGGGTGATAATTGATCGACTTACAAAATGTGCCCATTTTCCGCCAGTGAAGACAACTTACACGGCTGAAGATTATGCGAAGTTGTATATCAAGAAGATTGTTAGGCTTCATAGTGTGCCCGTCTCTATTATATCAGATCGAGGAGCTCAATTTACGACTAACTTTTGGAGGTCTTTCCAGAAGGGTTTAGGCACACAAGTAAATCTTAGCACTGCATTTCATCCGCAGACTGACGGACAGGCTGAACGTACCATTCAGACACTGGAAGATATGCTACGAGCATGTGTTCTAGATTTTAAGGGGAATTGGGATGATCATCTTCCACTCATAGAATTCACCTACAATAATAGCTACCATTCCAGTATTAAAATGACCCCATACGAGGCACTATACGGGAGGAGATGTAGATCTCCAGTTGGATGGTTCGAAGTCGGTGAAACAGAATTATATGGGCCAGATTTGATTCACCAAGCTATTGAGAAGGTGAAAGTGATACAGGAGCGATTGAGGACGGCACAAAGCAGGAAAAAATCTTATTATGATGTCCGACGTCGTGATCTAGAGTTTGAGGTTGGTGATTGGGTTTTCCTGAGGATCTCACCAATGAAGGGTATTATGCGTTTTGGGAAGAAAGGTAAGCTGAGTCCAAGGTATATCGGGTCATATAAAATTCTTCGATGAATTGGACAGGTTGCTTATGAGTTAGAACTGCCATCCGAATTGGAATTTGTCCACCCGGTATTCCATGTATCTATGTTGAGAAAATGTATTGGAGACCCTTCTCGAGTCGTCCCTATCAAAGATGTACAAGTTACAGAGGACCTATCATATGAAGAAGTGCCAGTGGCAATATTAGATCGGCAAGTCCGCAAGCTAAGAACAAAAGATGTAGCTTCCGTCAAAGTATTGTGGAGGAACAAAAATATGGAAGAAATGACATGGGAAGCAGAAGAGGAGATGAAGTCTAAATACCCTTACTTATTCCAGAATGAAGATAACAAGGATGTTGGTGGAAGACAGGATACATTGGAAGGTGAAACGGCTCTATGAGGTAAGCAATAATTTGAGAATACTCCTCCTTAATACAAAATGGTGATATGTAGATAATGTAAATACGCATAATTCTTTGTGTAGCCTTGTGAAGCCATATGTTGGGCTTAATTACTTGCAAGTTTTGCTAGTGACCATTTTATAGGGGAAAATTGATCGGAAATTTCCATTGGAATCCACGATGATTTAAACTCCCCATAAACCCTTACATTCGAGGACGAATGTTCCTAAGGGGGGAGGGTGTTACAACCCATATCCACATGTGTTAGTTCATGCCATATATTAGTTAACATAAATCAAAGAAGGAATTATCTTTGAGATGATAAGAAGTCAATCCTATTGGTCTTAACTGATACAAGAGTGTATAAGGGTGATTAACAAGTATTAGAAGTTAAATGAATCAAGGATGTTATAACTCGTATTTTCAGGTAATCTAGCGGTGCTTAATACACTCAAGAGGTCATTTATTAAGGTATTTTAATCATATAATATCCGTATCATAAGTCTTGAAGTCAAACGAGTTATGAAACAAAAGTCGACAAAAGTTGTCGCAACTTAGGTTCATAATTTTACTTAAACATTAGGTCAAATGTTTCTAATATTTTATCCTAATTTACAAGTAATTACGGGGTGATATACCAAACAAATTAAAGATCTATGAGTCTAGTTTCCAACGCATTAAACCGTTCATCGATACGATCTCGGAGTAGAGAGATATTCGCGTTTTCGCGAGACTGCGCCAAGCACCTCTCTATGGGGCCCACTAAGGCGGTTTAAGATATTTGGACCTATATAGGATGCCTCCAACCCGTTTTAAGTCATTTATTCTCACTATTTTCAGACCTTAGAACCCTAGGAACATCCTCTCAAGGTTCTCTCAAGATTCAAGACCCAAAAAAGGGCAAACAACACAAATCAAGTGTCGGGAATTCCGTGGCGCTAGTAAGTCTCTTGTTCTTCTTGTTGTTGCTCATTTTTGTGTCGTTCCAGCTCGTGTGGGATGTTGTTTTAAAGGGTTTATATTCTGTAAATACTCCCTCATGTTCTTAATATCAATCCTAGGTGATTTCAAGCCTTCTAAAGTGATTCTAGTGCCGAAAAACACTAATTGATCGCTAGTTTTGCTTTTTTGTTGTTGTGGCAGCATTGGAGGGATATTTCATGGAAATTTAAGGTCAAATTGGAGTTTTTCTTTCTGTATAAAGGTAAGGAACCTCTTACTGTATATGTATTTAAGATTATCCAAATTGCGGCTAAGCCATTGAAGCTAGAACTTGTGAAATATATATCGAAAGGCTTGGTAGTAATGTTATTGTTTTGTGGACTGTTTTGTGTTGCTGTTGGGCTGCGTATTTTACTACTGTTTTGTGGAGTTTTGGAGGAGTAAGGGTGTGGAGAAACACCATATATATATAGGGTTATGGGCTGATAGTTATTCGTAATATTTCCAGGTTGTTTGACACGACTACGGTGGTCGTCGTATGTATGGAGTGATTAGGCTGTGTGTGGACTATTTTGGGAGGCTCAATATGTTTATTATTGATGTTGTTTGGGCTGTTTGGTGACTGTTTTGAATGGTGTGAGGTCATATATATAGGGGAGGTGTTGTCCGTTTCACCGTAAAATAGGTTGTGGTCGATACATAATAGTTATGACGCTTAAATGATAACGATAGTATCGTTTCTCTTATTGTAGACTAAGGAGTTTTGACAATTGCATAGCTTGAGATTGGGGCAGTATATACAAGGTATGTGAGGCTATCCCTTTCCTTCTTTTGCACGACTCTGATTGTACATAATGTAATGAACGAGCTTCCAAGATACTCTACTCTTAGAAGCTAGCATTACTTACATTGTTTTCCCTCTTATGGAACGATTGATGTTAATGTTGCTTCTCTTATTCTTATGTTATCAATGTTGTTGGTACTTTCTGATTCTTATAAGGTTCATAGTGAAGAGTTAGTCCTAATAACGTGTACAGAGGATACCGACCTTACGTCACTCCGAAAGGTTTAGAATGTGATTCCATGAGTTGAGCATGCATTATATATGTGTATCTATTTTACTCTACCGAGCCACGCTATAGTTGGCCGGGTATGGAACCTATTGTGCAACCACTGATCAATTGGGTTTTACCGAGCTCCACGTGGTCGGGTACGATTCTACCAAGCCTTATGATGGCCGGGTACGTTTTTTTACCGAGCCTATTATGGCCGGGTACGATATGATGATGATGATGCCCACAGAGGCGAATGTTTTAAAGGTTTATGTATTTATACATATGTATCATGCATTTCATGTAAGTAGCCCTCAGAGGTACTAAGATGTTACAGGTTGTATATTCTCTATCCTTGCTTACATTACTGATCGTATTTATGGTTCCCTGCCTTACATACTCAGTACTTTATTCGTACTGACGTCCTTTTATTTGTGGACGCTGCATGTCGTGCTGCAGGTCCTGATAGATAGGCAGGTGCAGCTCCCCCACCACAGTAGGCTGTCTAGTTCAGCGGTGATTGGCGAGATCCCTTCTCCGGACTTGCCTTGGTCTTGGTATGCATTTTTGTTATAGACATTATGGGTATGTCGGGGCCCTGTTCCGGCTATGTTGCAACACTTATGTTCTTTTAGAGGCTCATAGACAGGTGTCGACTCATGTATAGTTTGGTATGCCTTGTCGGCTAGTTTTTGTTGTATAGTCTTTCATAGTAGCGTGGTAGCTCATACCTTATATGTAGTTTCTTGATTGTCTGGTCATCCCCTGCTATGTATGTTCATGCCGTAATATTTTATTGCTGGTTGTCCATGATCCAGGTCTACCATTTATATTGATCTCGTCAGCCCTAAAAGATAATAATAAGGTTAGATGAAATGTACGTTGGTGCACGACAAGTGTGGTCGGGTGCTAGTCATGGCCCTCCAGTTTGGGTCGTGACAAGAACCTTCCAATGTGGGGTTGTCTATCAGAGATAGAGATGCGTGTGAAAGGCCTTTAGCCGCTCCCGAGGGAATTCCAGAGCTCGATGCTTCACTCGTCTTCTACGAGATGAGCTAGCTTTGTGAGCAGGTAGTTTTTGTAAATCTTGTTTGTCATCCTGATCTTTGTCTGTCTAACTTGTCTTTTTCATGGCTTCAGGCCAGGGCGCTTTATAATCAGACTTTCGCCCGATTTCAAGCTGAGGTGACACGTCACGAGCATGAGAAGGCTCATCTTGTTGAACTTGTTAACTAGTTTCAGTTTGCTATTGTCTGAATGATTGCCAGATCCTAGAGTTTTGACATCTTTGATCTAGTTTGTGCAGTTTGAGAAGGATGGTGCCTTGCTGAGGGAGGAGCTCCGAGCCAGATACTCCGAAGTCCTCAAACTCAAATGGCATGCGAGAGAGATAACCTCTGAGAGGGATACCCTCCAGGAAAAGATGGCGTCAGTCGGGCACCAGCTTTATGATGCGAGGGTGGATAGTAACAAATATAGAGGTCTCCATTCTGAGTTAGTTGCTGCACTATCCGGAATCAAAGCCAAAGTTAAGGGGCTTATATCTTTGCACCAAGAGGATATCGTTGTAATAAATGCTCAAAATAGGAGTGTGCTTGAGGAGGCCGAACTGAAATTGACTCGAGCCGTCCAACATGCTCAGTTAGAATCTCTGAGGTAGACTCTCGAGGACATGCATGCGGGGGTATCAATTTGTCTGCGGAGCTGGAGAGGTTGAAGACCCTAGAGGAGAAAGCAGCTACCTTATTTGCTTCTGGAGAAGCGTCGTGTAGTGGTTTAGAAGATAATAAGAATGGAGGAGGGATCATATGAGGGGAAGAGGCCGTTGAAGGTCCTGGGACTGTAGCCGGAACTGTTGGGGAACAACCTCCGGCGGAGCCGTCGAAGATGTAGGCTCGATGATAGATAAGGATTCTGTTTGACTCCTTCCTTGTAAGGGTTTTTCAAAATCCTTATAAACGTACCCCTGCGGGTAATATGTATAAAAGGCCTTTTGCTTTTTATCACTTCTTTTATCCTTTTCCTTTTTGAGAATAATGTGTGATGTTTTTGATAATTGATCCGACATCTTAGACCTTGGGTTAGACCCTTGGGTTTTTGCTATTGCTGGGCGGCTTTTAACGGTCGAAAGTCAGTCCCTCAGTGTTCTCGGGTTAGCCTTTGCTGTTATACATTGGGTCACTGCGACCTTCGATTTTAGCGCTGGCGACAGTGACTCTTACGCTTTTGGTCGGTGCGACCTTCGATTTTAGTGCTGGCCACAGTGGCTCTTACGCTTTCACTATTAGGCATATTTATTAACTGTTTTGGGTTCATTCTTCAAATTGAGTTTCGACTCGAGCTCATTCGACCCTCAAGTTTTTGAAAAGCTAGCCCTTAAGCTCTTATGCATTGGGTCAGTACGACCTTTTATATGAGCTGGCGTCAGTGGCTCTTACATTTTGGGTCGATGCGACCTTTTTATATGAGCTAGCATTAGTGGATATTACTCTTAGGGTCTATGCGACCTCTAATATTGGCTTTATTTTCCCTCAATAAAGATTTTTTGAAATAATGTTTTCCTGACTCTTCGACAGTTTGATAAAAACCTCGATTGTGAGTCATTATATGGTGATGATCGAGCACCTCGAGAGGTTTGGATCGGTGGCTGAGTATCTTGAAGCCTGTATTTAGGAGCTAATATGGTCGAAACACTTTTGCCTATGTCAAGGGCAACCTATTTAACCAGTTCTTTTCAAAGTATATTCGAATTAATTGAAGGCCTGTGGTTTCCTGAGTCGCATTAGTTTGGCTGGTACAGCCTTGTGACCATAGTCATTTGTGTTTGGCCGGAGCCTTTCAGTCCTGAGTGAAGTAGTTTCGGCGTCTATATCGAGGGTATGCCTTTTTAGGGGTCTTACAAGTTCGATATATAGCCTTAACTTTGAGATCTGGCTTATGCCTTTAGTAAGATCTTACAAGTTTTTCATGCCTTTGAGGTCTTACAGTTTTGGATACTTGGTACAAGTATAGTTCATGCCTTGCTTGAGGTCTTACAGATATTGTCACTTGGTAAAAGTGTGGTTCATGCCTTGCTCGAGGTCTTAGAGATATTGTTATTGCCTTATAAAGGTCTTACAAGATCGAGGTTGTCCGTATGTGGTCTTATGGCCTCAGGTTTTGATAAGTCGATGAGGGTGGCGATTGGCGGCAGTCCCTAAATCATCGAGGGTTTCTTGGCTCGGGAGACATTACTTGTAAACTTGGTATTGTCTCGTTGAGGGCTTGCAATTTTGGAGTTTCTGACCCGAAGGTCATGTGGCCTTGAGTTTTCGATGCCAGTCCCTGAGTGTTTAGGACATTTTAGGCTCTGTAGTTGTTTTGTGATCTTGATGTTGCCTTGTTGAGGGCTTACGAGTTAGGACCTCTGACTCGGGGGTCACCTTGTTTTGAGTAGTTGACGCCAGTCCCCGAGTGTTCGAGACGTTTTTTTATAGAGGAGCTGTTTTGCAAAAATACCAAGTTTCTTTGATTACTTGGTACATGTATACACGTTTTTGCTGTTATGGGCTTGGTTGTTCTATGCAGACATGGTTCGTTCGACCGTTTGGCCCAGTACATTATTTTCCTATCGAGACCCCACTTAGCGCATCTTGGCTTCTCCGAGTAGGTGACCTTCCGGGGGATACCCCCAGTATTTGAGGTTGATTGCAAAATAAGTCTTGAATACTTGTTGGGTCTTCCTTAGGTAGCATATAAATGTTGCCTTGTTAAAAACCTTGCCGGTAAAACCCTTTTAGGGAGAAAATCTGATCGAAGGAAAAGAGTGCAACACATGCTTTTAAGAGCCCGAGGTCCTC
The DNA here is from genome assembly GCF_000715075.1 of Nicotiana tabacum. NCBI lineage: Eukaryota > Viridiplantae > Streptophyta > Magnoliopsida > Solanales > Solanaceae > Nicotiana > Nicotiana tabacum. The sequence continues at coordinate 112,224,286 of NC_134099.1, read as the reverse complement.
GAGCTCGAGGGTGTTTCAGAATTGTTTACCGTAAAAATGGTAATAATAATTAAATTTTTTAATGGGACTCTAAAAATACATGATCTATTTTTATGCTAGTTGTTAAGGTAGTTGATGCTAGATATGTGAAGCTTAACGATGAAATACGAACTAAAATGGGGTTGTCATCAAACTGAGGAGCTAGACGTTCGAGCCTCGGGCTAACCGATGAAAGGCCTCGAGGTCTAGCCTGGGCTCGAGCTCGAGTTATCGGGGGTAACCGGGAAGGGATTAACAATTAGGATATAATTAAAAGGAGGCTCTTTATAGCAGATATCATACAATAAATTAAGAACAAGTATGAAAGTAGTAAATGAAAGAGGTAATCTCGAGCGAGTAAGTTAGAGAGGAAAGAGAGAGAGAAAGGTGTTATTGATCTTGTGTAGAATAGTTGGAGCCACAACAGCCCCTTACAGTGTGGTGAGGACCCCCTTTATATAGGAAGGGAAATCCCGCCATAGTACAAAATACATTAATTGTAAAAGCATGGAGATGGGACAGCTAGACGTGACGCCTTGATACAGGCTCTAGGTAGGCCGATTTTGTCAAACTTAGCCGTGTGCCTTGGGAGTTACCCATTTGACTTCAGCCTTGATCTGTATCTTCTTTAAGTCATACCTCGACGAGCTCCAAGGGAGGGAACTCGGTCACAACTTCGCGTCCTCAGGGTCTCGAGGTGTTCTTATGAAGTGATTCGATAGCAAGAAATTAGGCCCTCTGATTTCGCCGCATACAAGAGTCTTCCATCGGACACCTTATTAGTAGTATCGTTTCAGCATTGATATGTTCCAATTGCTTGGAAGCTTCTCACCTTCCATGGTACCGAGCTTTTAGGACCCTTTGCCGATTACTCTGAGGACGCGGTACGGTCCTTCCCAAATTTGGCCTAGCTTTCCTTCATTAAGGTTTCGGGTGTTGAGGGTGACTTTCCTTAGGACAAAGTTCCCGACTCCGAGATGTCGGAGGTTTGTTCTCCTTTTATAATACCTTTCAATCCTTTGATTTTGGGCGGCCATTTGGACCAGCGAGGCTTTTCACTTTTCATCCAATAGTTTGAGAGCTGTAGTCATGGCCTCGTTGTTCGAGCTCTCAGTGGTGTGTCAAATCTAGCGCTTGGCTCCTCGACCTCCACTGGTATCAAAGCCTCGGCACCATACACTAGAGAGAAAGTTGTTTCCCCTGTGCTGATTTTGAAGTTGTTCGGTATGCCCATAGCACTTCGTGCAATATTTCTCTCCATTTTGCCTTAACACTTTCCAACTTCTTTTTTATGTTTTGGATGATAGTTTTGTTTGTGGACTCGGCCTGGCCGTTTACACATGGGTGGTAGGGCGTCAACAGGATTCTCTTGATTTTGTGATCCTCAAGGAATTGTGTTACTCTTTTCCATGAACTGCCTCCCATTATAAAGTCAATGGCTTCTTTTTCTCTTATCTTTTTGAAGGCCTGTGCTTCCATCCATTTTGAGAAATAGTTAGTCATAAATAAAATGAATTTGGCTTTACCTGGTGACATTGGTAGAGGTCCGACGATGTCCATTCCCCATTTCATGAACGACCATGGTGATAAGACCGAATGTAGTTGTTCTCCGGGTTGGTAAATCATAGGGACAAATCTCTGGCATTTGTCATACTTTCGGACGAATTCCTTAGTGTCTTTCCATGTTATCCCAGTAGTAGTCTGCCCTGTTCACCTTTTGGACTAAGGAATCGGTGCTGGAGTGGTTTCCGCAAGTACCCTCATGAATTTCTCGGAGTACATAATCTATGTCTCCTGGCCCCAGTCATACTGCTAGGGGGCCATCGAAAGTTCTACTGCGCAGAGTCTCATTTTTATCGTGAGAACTGGGTTGTTTTGGTTCACAGGGCCCTCGATTCCTTTGGATTCATGGGTAATTTTCCCTCTTTTAGATAGTCAACATATTTATTTCTCCAATTCCATGTTAGGCTAGTAAAATTAATCTCGGCATGACCTTCCTCGACCACTGATTTGGACAGTTGAATAACAGCCCCGGGGAGTAGGACATCTGAATATATTTATTTCCCAAGTTAGCGAGGGTGTCATCCTCGCTGTTCTGCTCCCGAGGTATGTGGAGTAGGGTCCATTCTTTGATACGGCGTAATGTGACTTGGATTTTGTCCAAATACCTTTGTATCCTGTCTTCTCGGACCTTGTAGCTCCCATTTACCTTGTTTACTACTAGGAGTGAATCACATTTTGTTTCGACGATCTCAGCACCCAGGATTTTGGCCAATTTCAGACCTGCAATCATAGCCTCACACTCGGCTTCATTGGTAGTCAATCTTGCAGTTTTTATAGATTGCCTAATTATGCCACCCGTAGGCAGCTTCAGGACTATACCGAGTCCGGATCCTCTCACGTTTGTGGCGCCGTCAGTGAACAGGGTCCATACCTTGAAAGATGTCCCTGATTTTAGTAAAAGTTCCTTTTCTACCTCGGGCACGAGAGAGGGAGAGAAGTCGGCCACGAAGTCCGCCAGAATCTGGGATTTGATGGCCGTTCGGGTTCGATACTCGATATCATATCCCCCGAGTTCGATGGCCCATTTGGCCAATCGGCCCGATTATTCGGGCTTATGCAATATGCTTCGGAGAGGGTACGTTGTTAAAATTCAAATACGGTGGCATTGAAAATTGGGTTTCAATTTTCGTGATGCGCTTATTAACGCAAGAGCTAATTTTTCTAGGTGCGAATACCTGGTTTCGGCATCCCCTAGGGTCCGACTTACATAATAAACAAGGAATTGCGTACCTTGCTCTTCTCAAACAAGCACACCGTTATCTCGGATATGGCCAGGTATAGGTACAACATTTCATCCTCTTTTGGCATGTGGACAAAGGGGGACTAGTCAGATATCGTTTCAATTCCTCTAAGGCGTGTTGGCATTGTAGAGTCCACTCGAAGTTGTTTTTCTTTTTGAGTAAAGAGAAGAAATGATGACTCATGTCTGATGACCTTGATTGAATTTGCCTAGAGCCGCTATCCGCCCTGTCAGCCGTTGCACGACCTTTACATTATTTATCACCGTAATTTCTTCTATGGCCTTTATTTTGTCGGGGTTGATCTCGATCCCCCTGTTCGATACCATGAAGCCTAAGAATTTGCCTGAACCCACTCCAAAAGAACATTTTTCGGGGTTAAGCTTCATGTTGTAACTTTTGAGGATGTCGAATGTTCCCTGCAAATGAGTCAAATGATCCTCTGCGCAAGATCTTAACTAGCATGTCATCAATATAAACTTCCATGGATTTACCTATTTGATGTTCGGACATTTTGTTAACTAGATGTTGGTACGTAGCCCCAGCATTTTTCAGCTCAAAGGGCATTACATTTTAATAGTAGGTACCACACTTCGTGATGGACGTCTTTTCCCTATCCTCGGGGTTCATTTGAATTTGATTATACCCCGAGTAGGCGTCAAGAAAGGTGAGGGTCTTGTGGCCGGCCGTATCATCGATCAGACGATCGATGTTAGGAAATGGGAACAAATCCTTGGGGAATGGCTTATTTAAGTCTTTATAATCTACGCACATTCTTAACTTATTTCCCTTTTTGGGCACTACTATGTTGGCTAGCCATTCAAGGTACTTTACCTCTCTAATAGACCCTATTTTAAGGAGTTTTGTTACCTCATCCTTGATGATTGCGTGTTTTACTTCAGATTGGGGTCTTCTTTTTTGCTTTACCGGTTTAAACCTGTGGTCAACACTCAATCGGTGAGTAGTTATTTCCAGTGGGATTCCTGTCATATCTAAGTGGGATCAAGCAAAATAGTCAATGTTATTAATAAGGAATTGAATGAGTTTTTTCCTGAGTTCGGGAGTTAATCCCGTTCCCAGGTATACCTTCCGATTGGGGAGACGCTTGATCAAAACAACTTGCTCCAGTTCTTCAATAGTCGACTTCGTTGCATCCGACTCTTCGGGGGCAACGAATGTTTGAGGATCGAGGAAATCTTCTTCATCATCCTCGGGGGTCTGTACGCTCCCAGCCTCATCCGAGGTAGAGTGTATAGGATTCGGCGCCTCCTGGTAAACCGCGAACATTTCTTTTCCCGCATGTTGTTCTCTTTATATGGTTGTTATAACATCCTTTGTTGGAAACTTCATCATCTGGTGCAGAGTTGATAGTACTTCCCTCATGCTGTGTATCCACGGCCTGCCAGGCAATGCGTTGTACCTCATGTCACTATCGATGATGTGGAACTTGCTGTTCTAAACTGTACCGGACATGTCAACCGGGAGGGTGATCTCCCCTTTCATTACTTCGCCGACCATGTTGAAGCCGCGGAGGACCCGGTAGGCGGGTGCGATCTGATCGAGCAACCCAAGCTGTTCTACTACCCTTGACCTGATTACGTTGGCCGAGCTGCCTGGATCCACGAGCACACATTTAATTTGAATATTACTTAAAAGAAATGAAATTACCAGCGTATCGTTTTATGGTTTTGCCAAGGTCTCGAGATCCTCCTCGCTGAATGCCAGGGTATCTTCGGTCATGCGGTCTCAGATCGGCCCTTCTATTGTAACGAATATTTTTATCTGTTTGATCACGGGTCCTTGGGGAATGTCGGCCCCCCCAATAATCATAGGAACGACATGCCGAGGAATCTCTCTTTTTGCCCAGATTGGATTTTTCCGAGTTTCCCGCTGAATTTCTCGGCATGCTCCCTTGTTAATGTGAGGACCGGTGTTAACGTATTAAGCGTCGAACGAGGTCGTACCCTTGAGAATCGGCTCTAGTGTGCTCTCAGGGTTTTGCGGTGGCACACCCATACCTGGAATAACCATACCGCCCTTTCCATAGTTTTTGAGGCTGCTATTTTCAGGTACATTTTGACCTGAAATCAAAGATCTTGGACAAGAAAAAGTGTGAAAGATAACTTGCGTTACGTAGCAAAACCAACAAGAAAATAATCACTATTATTTTTAGCCTCATGGTAGGCACCAAACTGTTCACCGTGAAAATGGTAATAACAATTAAATTTGATTTTGTGGTTCTAAAAATACGTAATCTATTTTTATGCTAGTTGTTTGGGCAATAGATGCTAAGTGAGATACTTGGAATCAAGATAAGAGCTAAAAAAAATAATATATTAACTAAACCATATCGATGTCGATCGGGGCCTCGAGCTTGCTTATTCGGGGCTTCGGGGTCGAGTCCGATGTCCGCCGAGGGTGGTCGATGGAGACTAACAATCATAATAAAATCAATGACGGCTCTTCACGACTAATATTAAGCGATAAATGAAGAACAATAAATAGAACACAATGGATATGAACAATAGATGCAAGTAAAGAGGTCAGGGGAATGTGTTAGAGAGCATAGAGAATGTTCTTGTGTATTTAGTATTGAACAACATGTGACTACAAAATGACAAGGACCCCCTTTATATATAACGGAAAATACCAACATAGTACAAATACATTTATTACAAAGATATGGTGATGGGACAGCTAGTTGATGTCATGATTCGGGTCTGAACTTGGCTCAATAGACTTTGTCAGCTCTAGTTATGCGCCTTGAGAACTCCCCACTTTTTTACCATAGCTGTTGGTCTGTACCGCCCCAAGATCGAGCGTCGATAGCCCTCGAGGGCGAACCTCGACCATAATCTCGAACCTGTGAAATATGCTTGCGAGGCATCATAATGACGGAAAATTGGACCCTTCGATTTTACCGTATACAAAGAGCCTTAGGAAAGGCCAACCAGCCGAGGGAGTCGTTGCGTTCCTGAGTAAATCAGATTTTTCAACTAACCATCACATATGAAAAAGCCTTAATTTGAAATGTGCAGTACTGAAATTTGTGTTGCTAAGGCAGAAACGAACATATAGATATCAAACAAAATTTTTTACAGTCTTTATCCATCTTAGGTTATGAAAATGGACAACATTAGTAACTAAATGCTCAAAGAGTTGACATCACCACAAACAAATATAATAGTTTTATAAAATATTAATTTGCTTATAGCCCGTTTGGCCAAGCTGCAAAAATCAGCTTATTTTGAGAAGTGTTTTTTTTTCAAAAGTGCTTTTCTCAAAAGTACTTTTGGTGAGAAGCAGTTTGTGTTTGACTAATTAGTTTGAAAAACACTTCTGAGCAGCAATTAGTGTTTGACCAAGCTTTAAAAAACTGCTTCTAATTGTATTTTTCTCAAAAGTGCTTCTCAAAAAAGTGCTTTTGGAGAGAAGCTACTTTTTTCTTCTTCTCCAAAACTGCTTCTGCTTCTCCTCAAAAGCACTTTTTTTCCTTCCAAAAGCTTGGCCAAACACCTCAAATTGAGGCCAAAAGTGCTTTTGACAAAAAACAAAAGTACTTTTGGTCAAAAATAAGCTTTGCCAAACAGGCAATTCTGCTTTATACCTAGCAAATAATAATTAAAAAGCTATAACGAAAGCTATAGCAGATATGACTTGCACTCATAAAAGAAAAAAAGCTTTTTTCATTTGGTGTAAACTATTTACTAAATTATTTAACAATTTAAGACAAGCATTAGAAAAGAATTAACAAAGTAATTTTAATCATGTAAACCAAATATCAGATTTATCGTGGAAATCAAATTCATCTTCTACAAGCTAAACAGGGCGGGGCTGGATGGGGCAGGACGAAATAGGACGGGGCAGGGCAGGTTGAAAAAGAGAAAAACTGTTAGACAGGGCAGGGCAGGTTGAATTTGTGGCAGGGCAACACTCAACTGCCCCGCCATGCCCTATTGCCATTCTTACCTGGTCTACATAAGGCCTAAAAGCATCTGCCTTGTCGGTCGAAAATAATTGAATATATATATATATATATATATATATATATATATATATATATATATAATATATATATTTGGGAGGGGCTAAATTATTATATTTCTCTAGTTTTAACGGTGGTTTTAATTCTGCTGGGTATCAATTGGGCATATAAAATGGTACAACTATCCAACTAATGAACATTTGATTCCCTTTCCCTTATTATTGATTAACCAGTATTTTTAAGAAGAATTAACTTAAATAGTCGCTCACCCAACTGCTTAAACTAAAAATAGTTAGTGAATATATAATATTTATATAATCTATTTATATTATGTATATAACCATGTATGTCTACTGGTTAGGAACGCTAAAAAAAAATGAATGCATGATATTTGTGGGAAAATCCCTATTCATAAACCGATGTCCCAGACAGTGGCAGTATATTTTACGGAGGTGCTGGTTTTTTCTCTATTATTGAAATGATGACATACTCAAACATATTTTTCACTTGAGTAGGTGCAACTAGTTTATACCAAATGTAAACTTTTAATTAAAAGATAGGCCACTCTAAACGAGTAATTTTTTTATTTTATGAAAAAGACAGCACAAAGGAAGAAAATTAATTAAACTTGCAGACGTTATTATATTCCTCTACATCTTTCATTGCATCTGTTAAAATAAATATAAATATAATATTATTGATGAATAGAGCGGAAGCAAGCTTGCATTGACTTAATTAGTAAACTCATACCTTAAAGAAATATAGTACGCATGCTCGTTTATCTTAATTCATTCCGTCAATGAGAAATGTTATAAACAAAAGAGTAGTATTGTTTGACCTTTTATTGAACAATAGAGATGTAGTTTTTACAGAAATTGATCTCTTTGTTGATAAAAATAATTGATATGATAAAGCACGGCCAGTTATTAGTTTTAAATATCTGTACTCTAAAAAAAACAAGGGCCATCCTGGTGATTACGATTTTAAGAACTGTCGAAACGGCTCCAATAAAGGAACCAGATTTTTGATAATTTGATCAGCTATACAGAAATGTTCCATAATTATGGTGAATACCTGATATGTACCCTTAAAACGGATAACAATTGAATTTATATATAGTTTTAAGGATATGTGGATGATTCGACACAAATAATCAAGAAGGTTAGATAAACGAATTAAATGTAGAATGAATAATCAAACCAATTGTGATATTACGGCCGGGCTCGGACTTGGGCTGAATAATAGTTTCGCCCTCCATCGGACCATTTGTTTGAAGCCAAATGTATATGAAGAACGACAATGAAATAAGAACCTTTTAATAGCTAGAAAGCAGAAAAATGAATATACATTACCTTGGTTTGCGTGTTACCATCGCTGTTATCAAAGAAAAACTTCCCTTTATATAAAAGGAGAGTTTCACCCCTAGTACAAGTCTAAAAAAAAGTACAAACTATCCTCTCTCGATAATTACTGATCTGTAACCGCCATTGAGCAAGACCCGCACCGTGATATCCGGTCGATTCCGGATATCATAGCCCTCTATCTATCACCTACACCCATCCATGCACTTTCCGAAGTCTCTGAACTCATCCCGTGTTCGGGGTGCATCATTTATCAAGTCTGATGGCGAGCACTCCGTTCGGGCCTCGATATAAGAAGTTCCCAGGTTTGATTTTGACCCCATGTATTCATACCCTTGCTTCGTTTGACCCACCGGAAAATTGGGGTATGTGTTAGCCTCGGTTTTACCCGTATATAGATAATCCCTTCATTTCTCAGAGAGTACTTTTGCCGAAATGATAGGAAACGATAGATGAACCCCAGCTGCTCCCTTCGAACACTACAACCGAGATGACGGATAAGCCGAAACGTCTCGTAAGTCATGTCGTTTTGACTTCAGACACATGTCCATCATCAGGTGGCTGTCTTCGAATGTGAAATTTTGCGTATTGAATAATATGTGAAGCGGTTGTCCCAAATAGAGACCCTCGAAGAGATCCATGCTTGAGGCTTCGCCCTATCCGCCAAGATTGAGGAAGCTAAGAAGCTCGAGGCTGAGGCAAAAGAGCTCTACGAGCCTGAGGGTTCCAAAGGCTCTGAGGTTCCGAGGGCTCCGATGGTTTCCGATGATGAGTCGGGCCTCGGTGAAGACTAGGCGTAGATGCCTTAGTACTTTTTCAATTTTTGTATTCCCTTATGTATATTTTTTTGTTTATTTCCAGGACGTTTTTATTGGGCCTTCGTAAATATATTTTGGAATATATATGAAATTTTCCCTTTCTGGAAATATCATGTCTTCAATTTTCCAGCATCTCTTTATAATTTCTGTTCATGTAATGTTTCTGATGCCTTAGTATAGAATCAAATGTAGTTATGGGGTGTTGGTTTTTCGGAGGTCTGAAAGGAGCCCGACTTCGATACAACTTTGTTTGCTTGAGGCTTTGCAACCTCGATGTGACCCAAAGTTTTCAAGATGCTTAAGTGATTCTAAACGATGCTTTTGCCGAGGGTAACCTTTTAGCAAGTTTCGAGTTTTTATAAAGGCCTTACTTTCTGGTTACAAGTTTCGGACATCTCCAAACCGTTTTTAGGGTGGTTAAGGCATTTGTATTTTAGAACCACCTAATAGGTTTGATGTCTTGAGGATTCGGTAGGCCGAGTTTTCCGAACGTTCTTTCGGCGACAGTCCCCGAGTAGGGCTAGCTCATGGGATCGATAGTCCCAAGTAGGGATAGCTCGTGGGCTCTTGGGATCCGAAATTGAAGAATCAAGAAAATGTGTAATAGCAAAGCGGAACCTTCTTTCATTTCTTAATGTGTAAAGTACATGATTGAAAGCGCATAAAAAACTCATGTCATGGCTAGAGTGGACTATGTGGGCATGGTTCATACATCCCTTTGGCCCTTACAATGAATCCTAACCACCAAGCTTTATCTTCTAGCATACAAGGTTTTTCCTTTTTCCTTGTTAAAAACCTTAATTCGAGGGTAATGGCCCCTAGTAATCGAGGTCAATCTTGAGAGGGCTCAGATACTCTTGATATGAAGCGAATGATCATTGACTCCAGTTTAAGACCAATCTTCGAATCTAAGTTAGAATGTTTTACTGTTGCATCGTTAAAACCTCGCCGAAAATCGTATTTTAGGAGGAAATTGGTTTATAGGAAAAAGAGTGCAATGTATGATTTTAAACCTAATAGCCACATCCATCCTTGTCCGTTTACCCGCAACTATTAGTCTGATTCATAACATTATTAAAGAGTAATTGACTTCGTACATTAACAATAGTATCTCTTCAAGTGTGTCATGTTCCAGTTCTTTGGTAGTTGCACACTGTTTCATGCTTCGAGCTTGTATGAGCCTTTATCGGTAATTCTAATGACTCGATATGGTCCTTCCCAATATGGTTCCAACTTCCTCTTGTTCGGGTTCCAGGTGTGTAATGTTACCTATCTCAACACCAAGTCCCCAATCTTAAAGTATCAGAGGTTGGCTCTTCGATTGTATTATTATTCTATTTGTTGTTTCTGGGCGGCCAACCGGACTAGAGAGGCCTCCCGCCCTTCGTCCAACAATTCTAGGATCATGATCATGGCTTCGTCATTTGACTCTTCTGTCGCATATTGGAACCTGAGTCTCGGTTCTCCCAATCCGACTAGTATTAAGGCTTCGGCCCCGTAGAACAAAGAAAACGGGGTGGCCACGATATTAAACTTTGAGGTCGATGGTATGCCCACAGGACTTCGGGAAGGATTTCAACCTCTTTTTTAGGTTCTGAAATATGGTCTTGTTTGTTAGTTCTGCCTGTTCGTTCCCACTAGGGTGGTAAGGTATTAATAGTATTTTCTTAATCTTGTGATCATGGAAAAATTTATTTACCTTGCCGCTGAAGAATTGTTTCCCATTATCGCAAACGACCTCGGCTAGTATCCCGAACTGACATATTATATGGTCCTAGATGAAGTCAATGACTTCCTTCTCCCAAACCTTTTTGAACGGTTGAGCTTCAAACCATTTGAAAAAATAACCGATCATGAATTATATGAATTGAGCATTACCGGTTGCCCACGATAGGGGACCGATGATGTCCACCCCACTTCATAAATGACCATGGGGACAAGACCGAGTGGAGTAGCTCTCCCGTTTGATGGATCATCGGTGTGTGTCTCTTGCAGTCGTCACATTGTCGTATGAAGTCCTTTGCATCTTTCTCCATTTCGGTCAAGTAATAGTCGTCCCTGATTAATTTCTAGACCAAAGATTTTTCCCCTGAATGGTTCCCACATGTGCCTTCGAGAACTTCTCTCAAGGCGTATTCAGTATCTCCCAGCCCCAAGCATCTGGCTAGCGGGCCGTCGAACATTCTCCTGAACAATGTCCCTTCGACCAAGCTAAATCTAGCAGCTTTGGTATGCAAGGCTCTTGATTCTTTGGGATTCGAGGGAAATTTCTCAGTCTTCAAGTAATCTATGCACTTGTTCCTCGAATCCCAAGTTAAACTCGTTGAGTTTACTTCGGTTTCACCTTATTCTATCATCGACTTCATGAGTTGTACTACTGTTTCCGAACCGAATTCTTCAACATCGAATGATGACCCCAAGTTATCCAGAGCATCGACCTCGCTGTTCTTATCTCGGGGCATGTACTGTAGGGTCCATTTCTTGAATTGATGCAGCGTTAGCTATAATTTGTTATATATTTTCGCATCTGTTCCTCTTTCACTTCAAACGTCCAATTAACTTGATTTACCACGATAAGGGAGTCGCACTTAGTCTTTCTTTCCCCAAGTCCACCCCCTTTCTTTACTTTTCTAACATCTATTGTTTCTGAGCAGAGGGTCTCCTGGAAACAGCCTCTTTACCCCTCTCTAGGGTAGGGGTAAGGTCTGTGTACACTCTACCTTCCCCAGACCCCACTGGTGGGATTTTACTGGGTTGTTGTTATTGAGGGAGTCACACTTAGCTTCGATCACCTCGGGCCCAAGGCTTTTAGTCAATTCGAGACCATCAATTGTGGCCTCATACTCTGCCTCATTGTTAGTCAATTTCACAGTTCTAATAGACTACCTAACTGCATTCCTCATAGCTGGTTTTAACACGATGTCGAGCTCACACCCCTTTGCATTTGAGGCACCGTCCGTAAAGAGGGTCCAAATTCTTGAGGTAGTCCCCGAGGCTAGCAATAATTCCCTTTCAACTTTGGGTATTAAGCCATAAAGTCTGCCAAAATTTGAGATTTTATGGCGGTTCGGGGTCGATACTCGATATCGTACCTGCTAATTTTGACGGCCCATTTGCTAACCGGCCCGAGAGCTCGGGTTTGTGCATGATGTTCCTCAGTGGGAAAGAGGTTACATCACATATAGGGTGGCATTTAAAGTATGATTTTAACTTTTTGGAGGCACTTAACAAAGCGAGCGCCAATTTTTGTAAGTGAGGATACCTTGTTTCGGCCTCGCCTAGAGTTCTACGGACAAAGTAAATAGGAAATTGCATACCTTCCTCTTCCCATACTAAGACTACACTTACCCTCACCTCGGAAACCGCCAAGTAAAGGTACATCTTTTCGTCCGTCTTTGAAGTGTGGAGCAGGGGCGGACTTGGTAGATACTATTTGAGTTCTTTCAAAGCTTGTTGGCATTCTAGGGTCCCGAAAAAGTTATTCTTCTTCTTCAACAATGAGAAGAACCAATGGCTTTTTTCCGAGGACCTCAATATGAACCGGCCCTGGTCAGCCATACGCCCGGTCAACCTCTAAACGATCTTGATGTTGTCTACCACAGTGATGTCATCTATGGTTTTGATATTTTCAGGATTGATCTCAATCTCTAGATTAAATATAATGAAACAAAAGAATTTTCCCGATCTGACCCTGAAAGAGTATTTCTCCGTGTTCAGATTCATATTGTATTTCTTCAATATGTCAAAGGTTTCTTGCAAGTTTGAAATGGTCCTCCGCTCGCAGGGACTTGACTAACATGTCATTAATATAAACTTCCATTGATTTTTTTATCTGTTCTTCGAACTTCTGATTTTCTAGTTGATTGTAGCACTGACGTTCTTTAATATGAATGGAATTATGTTATAACAATAGATGCCAAATTTAGTAATAAAATAACTCATTTCTTGATCTCCCAGGTGCATCCGAATTTGGTTGTACCCAGAATAGGCATCGAGAAAGTTGAGCATTTCATGCATGGCCGTCACGTCGATCATCCGATTGATGTTAGGCAAAGGAAAAAATTCCTTAGGTCACGCCTTGTTTAGATCTTTATAATCTACACATATTCTTAGCTTATTTCCTTTTCAGGCACTACCACTATATTAGCTAACTTGTCTGAGTATTTAACTCCCCGAATGGACCCTATTTTAAGGAGTTTAGATACCTCATCCTCGAATGAATGCATGCTTGACCTCGGACTCTAGTCTTATATTTGGTTTAACTGGGTGGAACGTCGGGTCCAAACTCGGCTTATGAGTGGTCACTTCCGAGGGAATCCCTGTTATGTCAAGGTGAGCCCAAGAGAAATAGTCTATGTTAGCTTTAAGAAATTCAATGAGTTTTTACCTGAGCTCGGATGTTAACCCTGTGCCCAGGTATACCCTTCGATCTGGTAGGTGTTCGATCAATATGACTTGCTCCAACTCCTCGACTATCGATTTGGTGGCATAGGTATTATTAGGAGCTATGAGTGACCTCAGAACTCCGTAATCATCCTCCTCATCTACTCCTCGCTCCTCTGGTTTGTTCGGGGTTGGCATCGGTGATTTCTATTTAATGTCTTCCTTTTTGGTCAGCTCCGGGTTCCTTGATGTTGAAATGGTAGGCATCGGGATAACCTCGTCGATTGTGAACATTTCCTTTACGGCTCGATGCTCTCTGTATACCATCTTGATTCCTTCTGGCCTAGGGAACTTCAGTTTCTGGTGTAAGATTGAAGGTACTACCATCGTGTTACGAACCCATGGCCTTCCGAGTAGCGCATTGAACCTCATGCCATGTTCGATCACGTAGAACTTTGTCTCTTAGATCGTCCCGACGGTGTTCACTAGCAGGGTTATCTCCCCTTTAGTAGTTTCGCATGCCATGTTAAATCCGTTCTACTCCCAGACTGTTAGCACTATTTGATCGTGTAACCCTAATAGCTCCGCGACCTTCGGTCTTATAATGTTGGTCGAGCTACCTAGATCAATTAGTACATGTTTAACTTGAGATTTATTGATAAGTACAGATATTACCAGTGTATCATTGTGTGGTTGCACGATGCCCTCGACATCCTCACCGCTGAACAAGATAGTTCCCTCCGGGACGTAATCTCTGGTACGTTTTTCCCTTGTGATAAACACTTTAGTGTGCTTTATCATCGGTCATTGGGGGATATCCACCCCTCTAATGATCATGTTGATGACGTGCTGAGGCTCATCAAATTTGGCCTGTTTGTTGGCATCCTTGTTCCTGAAGTGATTTTTTAAGTTGCAATGGTTGACGCCAATTGGTTTTCTTTACAATGCTTTACACATCAAGTTGGGATCTCTCTGGGTAGGATTAAGTTGCAATGGTTGACGCCAATTGGTTTTCTTGATGCGCCGATGGTTGATACGATGCCGGAAGCATCAATGTTGAAGTTATATTCTGACAATCTTGGTGCTTCCTTGGCCCCGAGAAGTCTGTCGAACCATTCTTACTCATCAGTCCTCGGCTATTGGATCCTCGATCACTTATCTTTTTGTTCGTCGTGAGGTGATACAAAGCCTCGTTTTCTCTTCGATCTCCTATGTATGGTGATATCGATCTTGGATTGGTGTAAATTCATGATCGACGACTATTTTAGACCTATCATCGGCTCTAATGAGATAAATAGACCCATAAGGGGCTCGAGTTGGTCGTCCTCGACTCTGATTTTCGATTGGTATCTATTGTGGATGTCGACCCAAGTCACCGCTGGGTAGTCTACCAAATTTTGTTTTAGCTGCCGCGAAACCAAGGAGCTTTGAGGGTTAAGTCCTTGAGTGAATGCCTGAACGGGCCAATCATCAACGATCGGAGTCAGATCCATTCGTTCCTTCTAGAATCTTGATACAAACTCTTTGTGCATTTCGTTATCTCTTTGTTTAACCTTAAAAAGATCCAATTTTTTGTTTCGACCTTGATGGACCCCGTATGAGCCTTCACAAATGTATCTACAAGCATAGAAAATGAATTAATAGAACTTGTGGGTACGTTGTGATGCCATATCATTGCTCCATTTGACAGAGTTTCACCCAACTTCTTAAGAAACACCGACTCGATTTAATCATCTTCCAAGTTGTTCCCCTTGATGGCACATGTGTAAGAGGTTACATGTGTATTTGGATCCATGGTTCCATTGTACTTTGCAATATCGGGCATACAAAACCTCTTTGGGATTGGCTTTGGTGCCGCACTCGGAGGGAAAGGCTTTTGGATAAACTTCTTTGAATTCGGTCCATTCAAAATCGGGGGTGCTCCTGGGATTTGGTCGACCCTGGAATTGTATGTTTCCAATTTCTTGTCGTTCGCCTCAATTTTCTTTTCACCTGATTCCACCGACTTTGTTAATGCTTCAAGCATTTTCATTAGCTTGGGACTGACTACGGGCTCGGCTTCGCTCGACCATTCGATGGCTTGTTCATTTCTTCGGGTGTTCTCCCGAGAACATTCGGGCTTGACCCTGCCAGGGGCGTGGCCTTGCTTTTGTAGCTGCGCTATCACCTATTGAGCCTGAAACATTTCGAAGATTAACTGTATGCTTACCCCATCATCTTCTACCTCGGGCATTTCTTGAACTGTTGGTCGGGGACTTCCGCGAATGCTATTTTCGGGGTCAGTGGTAGGCTGACATCGATAACAACTTGTGAGTTGGTGTCGATCGGATCGGTAACTGGGACTCCATTGGGGTCAGCTGGGGCACCTCATTGCTGACCTGAAACTGAGATCTTAAAGAACAAGCGTAAAATAGAGTGTGTTATGGAGATTTGTACCAAACCACAAGTATTATCCTTAGCCCCACAGTTGGCACCAAAATGTTTCCCTTAAAATGGACAACAATTGAATTTATATGCGGTTTTAAGGATATGCAGATTGATTTGACAAAAATAATCAAGAATGTTAGATAAACGAATTAAATGTAGAATGGATAATCAAACCAATTGTGATATTTCGGTCGGGCTCGGACTTAGGCTGAATAATAGTTTCGTCCTCGATCAAACCCTTAGTTCGAAGCCAAATGTATATGAAAAACATAACGATAATGAAATAATAACTTTTTAATAGCTAGAAAGCAGAAAAATGAATATGTATTCCCATGGTTTACGTGTTACCATCTCTGTTATCAATGAAAAACTTCTCCTTTATATAGTAGGAGAGTTTCACCCCTAGTACAAGTCTAAACAAGGTAAAAACCCTTCTCTCCAGTAAATTGATGATCTGTAACTGCCATCGAGCGAGACCCATGCCGTGATATTCGGTCGGTTCCGGATAGCACGGACCTCTATCTGTCATCTACAACCATCCATGTGCTTCACGAAGCCTCCAAACTCTTCCCGTGCTCGGGGTGCGGGCACTCTGTTTGGGCCTTGGTATAAGAAGTTCCCTGCTTCAATTTCGATCCTATATATTCACATCCTTACTTTGTTTCACCCTCGTGGAAATCAGGGTGTGTATTACCCCCGGTTCCACCCGTATACACATGATGAAATACATTCTTTTTTGTTCTTTTCAATGGACTTTATATATATATATATGTGTGTGTGTGTGTGTGTATATATATATATATATGTATAGTATAAAAAATCTGAAGTAAAACGATAATGAACTTTCGCAAGAAGTCTGTGGATAATAACATATTGTCAAATAAATATTTTTCATTATTTACAGTTCCTAAACATATGCATCGATCAAATTTTCTTCATTCACGTTCATCACTTATTAAAAGTAAAAATTGTCTAATCATATCCCGATTTGATAATCTCTTTTGCAAATCCAGAGAGAATCCACTTTGCGAGTTGTAATTGTTAACCCTATAAAATAAAAATTAAATGAAATCCATAGGGTAAAGGTTTGCCATTCAAGATATCCTTCTTCTTGTGGAGATTGTGGAGGCGGAAAATAGCCACTGCTAACATGTGGAGGAGGAAAGGGCAAATGGTGATGTCTAGGTATTGGTGTTTTCAGTAGCCCCAAGAGGAATCTATTGAGCATATATTTGTCACAAGTCCTACTTCCTCTAAAGTATGGAACTTGTTCATGGGGATGGATGGAATTACTGTGCCATTGATTCAATTGATGCAGATTATAAGGAATTGGCGGTATGCTCAATGTTGTCAAAAGTTAAAGCCATTGTTTCAAGATGTACCATCTATCATCACTTGGGAACTTTGGAAGAGAAGAAATGCAGGTAAACATAGGGGTTCAGTGTCCACAAATAGGGTGATTCATGAGATCAATAGGACATTCATCAATTGCAAAGGTGAGGTATGCTAGGATGCCTAATATTCCATTGTTATGGACAGACATAATTCAATATTTTGAAGGATATAAACCTATATTGATCACTACAAGAGTAACATGGAAACTTCCTTTTCATGGTTGGTACAAATGCAATACGGATGGAGCTTCAAAAGGAAATCTTGGTCCTAGCTCATTAGGCTTTTGTGTGAGGAATAATGAAGGTGATGTGGTGTATGCAAGGGCAGTAGACCTGGGGATGACAACTAATGTGGTGGCTGAAGCTAAGGCTATTCTTCAAGGATTGGAATACTATGTGGAGCATGATCTTCACCCTCTTATATTGGATACTAACTCATTAGTGATGAAAAAAGTGATAGAAGGGGAATGGGTTCCTCCTTGTATAATTGCAAATGATGTGAAGAAAATTATAGAGATGAAGGGCAACTTCAATGTGACCTTTCAACATGTGTTTAGAGAAGGCAACCCAGTGGCAGATAGTATAGCTAACATTGTATTTTCTTTTGCAGGTACATCTGAGTTTCAGTCATTTTCTGAACTTCCTAATGTAGGAGGAGGTTGATTAATTTAGAAAAGTCTTTAACTCCTAACCTTAGGGTTAGAATAGCAAAGAGAAGATCCCTAGACTGATGGCTTCACACGATTGAAATCTGCACATACCTACGTGTTTCTTTTATGTTTCATTTTATATGCTATTAAGGTACTTTCCAGTGGTATTATCATGGTCACATGCTCATTCTAGGGGTGCTTTGATATTTTACAGGACCAAGTTGATAAGCAGGTATTGGATGGTGCAATTTATTCTACTTTTGATATGTCCAAATGTTAAGAAAAAGGTTGAATCTGTTATGTGAAATTTCTAGAGATTATTGAATCATTTCTCAGTGGTATTAGCATGTATTCATGCTTAATCTGATGATGGTTTAGCAATGTTTAGAATGTTTTATACATTAAAGATTCGGGAAGAGAAGGATCTAAGCTTACAATATCATAAAATCACCCAGCTCCACAAGCCTGGCGGCGCTAGGCTAAAGCTTGATGATACCCTTGCATTACCCTGGCGCGCTAGCTTAAAGCCAGCCCTGGCCTGGCTTTTGCCTTGCCAAGCCAGCATAAAGCTAGCCCCAGCCTGGCCTTTGCCTTGCAAAGCTTACTTAAAGCCAGCCCCAGCCTGGCTTTTGCCTTGCAAAGCCTACCTAAAGCCAGTCCCAGCCTGGATTTTGCCTTGTAAAGCCTGCCTAAAGCCACCCTCAGCCTGGCTTTTGCCTTGCAAAGACTGCCTAAAGCCAGCCAAAGACTGGCTTTTGCCTTGCAAAGCGTGCCTAAAGCCAACTTCAAGACATGTGTAGCCAGGCTCTTTTACATGATAATATTGATGGTAGACCACATGATTTATACTTAGATAGAGTCAGTACACTGCCTATGGAGATCATATTGTAGCAACTCTAATGATTAGAAGGCTATTTTGGCTTCAATTCTGTAGTGGAGATGTTTGGAATTCATTTTAGCCTATGAACTGAATACCCTAGAGTTTGGTGAGAGCTTGATAGGTTCTGCTTGGTATTTCCCACTGGCAATTGGATTCACATACACTGACAAGAGAAGGAAGCATTCAGCGGACAATGGTGTAATAGCTAATTCATTAGACTTTAGCTTTTCTATCTTTTTAGTAGCTAGTAGCTTCATGCAACTTCTATTTTGATTTGGACATCTTGTATGCTTTGGACCCATTTTGGTATTTTATTTGTATATTAGCCACTAGGCAACCTGCCTAGTGGTATATCTACTATAAAAAAACATTCCAATTTTCCTAAGTTATGTTCTTAGCCTCTCCACTTAGGGCCCTCCAATCCTTACAATATCTATGTCTAAGTATCTGTATACGGTAGAAATCAGGGCTACCCGATTTTGTGAGCTCGAGGGTCACTTCGAGAGTGAGATCGAAATACACCAGGAGTGAGCCCGATGGGAGGCTTCGAAGATCAAAGTGTCCGATGAATATCAAGGCCGAACATGACTGGCCTCGAGAAAATGCCGTTATGAGTTTCTAACTGAATGAGCAAGATTCCTGCCACGTCCCTCAAATCATGGCACAAATTTCGAAATAAGATTGTACGATTCCATACTAGGCGGTTAGACAGCTGTACCAATAATATTCTTTACTTTAAATGGAAATGTACCTTATTTAGGGTTCCCCTATTATATAAAGGGGACCCCAATCATTTGTAACACAATCGAATCACTGGCTAGAATATACTATCCTACTTTTCTCTCTTATTGTTCATCAGAGTTGTCCTTTACATTTATTGTTCTTACTTTATTGCTCTTAGTTCATCTCGATGTCACTAAGCTCGAGGTCACCACTGCTGAGTAACATTGTTTTGATTCACTTGTTTCTTTCATTTCTACTTCATATTTCCTAATTATTAATTGGTATTGAACTAAATCACGTATCTTTAAAACCACAAATCAAATTTAATTTTTACTTGTAATTTCGAGGTAAAACGTTTGGTGCCCACCGTGGGGATAAAGATAATAGTGGTTATTTTAGTACTGATTCTGATAACACACGTTATTTTTAAACTTCTTCTTGTCAAAGATTCTTTGTTTTCAGGTTAAAACATGTCAAACTCACAAAATGCTCCCATGCGCGGCGATAACGGTCTTGGATTTCATGGGGAAAACGAAAATGTAGCTGCTCCGGGAGCCGGCATTCCACCAATTAACCCTAGAGAAGTTCCAAATGAGTAACCACTCGATGTTAGTTCACACATTGCTTTAAATGCAGATTTAGGCGTATACTCCGGGGGAAGTGTACGTAGGAATGTCAGATCTAGTGGCCAAGGAACATAGGGTATAGAAGCCGGGGTAATCGACCTCCAAGTAATATTTGAGATGATACAAGCTTAACAGATTTCCATCGCTCAACTTCAAAGTCGGAATAAAACTCCAAGTGTGGTCAAACCAGGGAACACTCGACGTATTGAGCAGTTGCCGGAAGGATCAAGCAGTCATGGCTGGGGGAATGACGCCGCAATTATGAGGATTCTCAAGGAACTCACCAAAAGAATCGAGTCTGGGGAGAAGAAGATCGAGGATAATGACAATAAAGTGGATACTTATAACTCCCGTATTAATCAAATACGAGGGCACCCCCGATCTTAGAAGGACTAGATTCTAAAAAGTTCGTGCAAAGACCCTTCCCCCTAGTGCAGCTCCGAAGCCAATCCCCAAGAAGTTTTGTATGCCCAAGATTCCCAAGTATAACAGGACGACCGATCCAAATGAACACATCACCTCGTATACGTGCGCCATCAAAGGAAACGACTTGGAAGATGACGAAATTGAATTCGTACTGCTGAAGAAGTTTGGGCAGACTCTGTCCAAGGGTGCCTTGATATGGTATCATAATTTACCCCGTAATTATATTGATTCGTTTGCTATGCTTGGAGATTATTTTGTAAAAGCACACGCCGGAGCCATTAAAATTGCAACGAGGAAGTCAGGCCTTTTCACGGTAAGGCAGAAAGAAAACGAGATGCTCAAGGAATTCATATCTCGGTTCCAAGCAGAGAGAATGGATATACCTCCGTTCATCGATGATTGGGCCATTCAAGCTTTCACTCAAGGTCTCAACACTCAGAGTTCTATAGCTTCACACCAGTTGAAGCAAAGTTTGCTCGAGTACCTGGCTGTCACTTGGGCCGATGTGCATACTCGGTACCAGTCGAAGATTAGAGTCAAAGATGATCAACTGGGACTCCTTCGGGGTCCGTTTATCCTAGCAGGCCCATGGGTAGGATCAAATTAGACGTTGATCGAGACCCGAGGTCGAATAGAGATCTATATCAACCGTACAATGGAGACCATAGAGGCAGTGTGTCTGGGCAAAGCTTCGCAAAAAATAAGAGGAAAAATGGTTGAGGTCAAAATTCACGAGGGCCTGATGCCGAGGAAGATCACATTAAATATCCAAAATCCGAATAAAGGTACGACCCTATTTCGATTCTCTCTATTTTTTCGACTAACACTTGCAGGCTATCGACAAGGATCGACACGAAGCTTTGAATCTTAAAGCACACGTTGTACTCTTTTTCCCTTTTACCGGTTTTTGTCCCAAATGGGTTTTTCCGACAAGGTTTTTAACGAGGCAACCATTGTTCGTGCTGACTTAGGGCAGATTAACGGTATCCAAGGTTCCTTGAGATAAGCCTCAAGATTTGGGAGGCATTACCCTCGAATGTCCACTTTGTTGCAAGGAAGTTACTTCATGACAATGGGGCCTCGATAGGAAAATGTTGTAAGGGTCAAACGGCCAGATGAGCCGTGCCCATATAGGTTACTCGAGCCCTAACATCAAACATGTGCGCATGTATAATCGTCTATTGAGAGAAGTATTTTTCCTTGCTGATATCTCATGTTTCTAGACAAATTTTCTATTTCATACTCTTAATTTATTGTGTAAACAGGATTAAGGGAGGATCACAACGGAAGTTCAAACCACTAACAATTCAAGACCATAAGACCTTAAAGGCGATCCTCGATTTGACGGGCCATGGCCACCCTACTCGGGGACTGACTCTCCGATCAAGCTAGAAGTGAAACGGAAGATAAGCCCAAAGGGAAATTTCCTAACTAAAAAGGCTACGGCCAAGTTAACATGAATCGGGGGCGTCCAAAATACGTAACAAATACAAAAACCCAAGGGCTATCTTAAATCAAGTGCGAACATACCTCGAACACTCAGGGACTACCTACTCGAGCTATCCAAGTTAGAAATCATAAGACCTCAAAGAGGCACCCCCGATATACAGTCCAAGGCCATAATACTCGGAGACTAACCTTTCGGACAAGTTCGAGAGGCTATCGGGAAACAAGTCCAAGAGACATACCCGAAGGCTACGACCATATTAAAAGGCTATAGCCATATTGAATACTACGGTCATGTAAAAGGCTACGGCCGAAATAATGCAGCTCGGAGACATCCGACTTCCGCCATAAATTAAAGGCCTTCAAATACTTCAAAAAACTGTTTAAACTTGGCTACCATTGGCAAAAGCAAAAAGGGCTTCGATAAAATCAGCCCTTGAATAATTTAAAGGCTTCGATAACATCAGCATTCGAAAAAGCCTCAAGAGGCATTAACACGAACGGGTGTCACACCTCCTTTTTAACTACACCTTCGGAAAGATGTATAAATAAGGGAGTTTTTTTCAACTTAAAGTGACAATCGAAACGGGATTCATTTATTATTAAAAATTCAGAGTCACCACTTGGGATAATTATGGTGTCCCAAGTCACCGGTTCAAATCTCGAGTCGAGGAAAAGGTTGACTCTATATTATAGTCTGCGAACCAGAAATTCGGGTAAGGAATTCTGTTAACTCAGGAGAAGGTGTTAGGCATTCCCGAGTTTCGTGGTTCTAGCACGGTCGCTCGGTTGTTATTATTGGCCTAGATATCCAATTTTAAACACGTTTTAACCTATGGTATATTTTTATCTTTGTGACCGCTTTTAACCATTTTTTGAAAAATTGCAACGTTCTTTAAAATATGTCTTGAACCATGTCACAAAAATGCACCCACAGTCCGCAACACATTTTATATAACATTTTTAGGATTTAGATTTGGGTCACATAAATGCGCACCCGAGTATTAAAATTATGTATCACAACTATGACACGGGAACCATGCCCGTAACCATGATAATTGCTGAATTACTGCGCCTAAAGCAAACTACGAGATTCATTTTTAAGATTATTTGGCCACGTTATGAAATAGGGAAGTTATGTAACTTACAAGAATGAATCCGTAATTAATAAAATAAGCGTACACCATGAGATGCCCCAATAGCTCTAGGAAAGTTTACAACTACTAATGGCTTGAAGCAATCTATTGCGGTAATTTGCTGAACGGGATACTATTAGAAACACACCGTTCAAATTTACAATCAGTTGAAAATTGAACCTCAATGAAAGTAAACTAAAAAAATCTGTTTCCTAAGCCAAGCCATTAAAACTTAGGTCTAAAATGCAAATCAAATAATATGGCAAAGAAATATTAAACATAGAATGTTCTTGAAATTAGCTCTTCAGCCTGAAAATGACTATGCGGTAAACTCGGAATCTTCACGTTTTACATTCAAGAATTCAATTTCTAATAATTATTAGTGAATATATGGTTAATGGATGAATCTATGTTATTACTTTAAAATAAAAAAAAATTAAGTACCAAGATAATTAAGTTACAATTAAAGCTAAGATGCACCACACTTCTAAACTTCTTAAAATGTTTCATGAAAATAAATCCAAAATGGACTTCAAAGCCTTGGCCTAACAGTGTCATATGAAATGGATCAAGATCATAGCAACAATATCCCCAAACTTTGAATAATACTTTTTTTAAAAAAAAAAACGTCACATGCTTTCAACTAAGTTATTTCCATATTTCCAACAGTCCAAAATTAATTACAATGGCAAGAATTCAACTGTTAGAATCAGAAACTAACTAGGACATTCAGTGAATATGGAAATGAGACATAATACAATGCAGAAGATACAATTGAATTATAGACAGATAAGTTGATGCTATACTTTGAACTCCATTTTTCATTTCATGCTTCAAATTTTTACTTCACGTCTAGTATAGTCCAAGGATATGTACCTGATTATGTCAATCGAAACAAGGACAAATGAGCTTGCAGTTTAAGAAGAAAACAGCAGCAACAAGACAGTAGCAAGCGCAGTAATCAGCAACAGAGACAACCAAGAAAACTAGCTTTAAACCAAGCAATGAGGTGCAACAATCAACCAAGCTCGACTAAACTTCAAACCAGGCTTTTAAAACACCAAACTCCAATCCTTTCAACCCAAATAGATCAGGAAACTACTTCCAGAATTAGAAAACTAAAGAAATCCAGAAAGAGTTCAATGAAACAGTCCCCTTCAGCTGTTAGTATTTTTTTGTATATATTTCTTTTTTTATTTCTCCCCTCATGTTCCCTCTTTTTCCCTTAAGGTCTGTATCTGTCTGTGTTCTCTCTATCCTCTCAGAATGTTCTCCTTTCAATCTCCTAAGCTCTCCAACTCTCTTCTCCAATGTTCTCCTCCCCTTTTCAGAATGTGTCTATGTGTATTTACATTCCTAAAACTCATCCTTTTCCAGCTCTTAAAAGCACTTCAACAATTAAGAAACAATTTTCCCCCATCACCCTCTGATTTTCAAACACTAGAACAGGAATCTCAGTACCCCATTACCCCCCTTTCCTATTATTCTATTCAGCTGGTATGGGCAGCCTGATATTTAAATTAGGCGTGCCCTGACAGCCCATGTTGCTTCTGGTTTTCCACTAGTAAAGGCATTAATCCAACCTATCATTCCCCTTTTTCATTAGTTAATTCAAAAGGTTGTCAATCCTAGTTTTATTTAATGAGTTTTCCCTATCTCATTTCCAAATTACTCCTCTAAAGCCTAATCATTTGATCAAAAACCCTGAAGGTTCTGACCTAAATTTTAACATTGTAACGAAAATCATCAAATACCTCACACATGAACAATTAAATTGGCAAGAAATAATCAGTGAATGAACCAGAAGTTTAAGCAAATTCAAACAAAACATAGAAGGAAAGACCTAAACAGACGCAAAAGACAAACAAACAATCAAAAGAAAGTAGCAACTTACCAAGTAGATTTGAAATTGATACTGACATTCCAACTCACCCCAAGATCATGTTAATCGCTCGTTCCTTTTCAAGAACTAGCAACCATCATTATCTGGTGGTAAGTTGTCCTTGAAAAGTTCAGAAAAACTCGGGAATAAACACTCCAAGGTTCAGACCTCAGATTGAAAATTCGAGACAATTGAAAGAGATTCGAGGGGAGCTATGCTAAGGTTCGGAAAGAGAGGTTCATGGGGATTATATGGTGTTGATTTGGGGTTGATTGGGTAAACTAGGGTTTGGGTCCGATCTTCGATCTGAAATTTGAGGGATTTGGCTAAGATTCGAAGGCAACGGTTTGGGGATTTGAGGTGATGAGGTGAAGGAGAATCAAGGGTGTTAATTTGGGGTTGTTTGGGCCACCGGAACCGTCGTGAGGCGATTTCTGGTGTGCCGAAGAGGGCGGCGTGCGGTGGTGCCTGTTCTTGGTCTCTGAAGAGACGAGTGGGGGTGTTTGGTATATTATAATGGGGAATTAACCGGGGCCGTTGGATTAGAGGGGATCGACGATCCAAATTGATCAAGGGGAAAAACAGGGTCGTTTGGTGGCTAAGTGGGTGATCCGGGTATGGGAATGGGTAGGGTTGTGGGAAAGGTTTGGGACCGTTCGATCAGGCTGATTCAACTACCCAGATTAGAGCATGTCCAAACGACGTCGTTTTGGTTGAGGCTGGAGACAGACTGGGTTGGGGGAGACGGGTCTGGGCTGGTTTGGGGTGTATTTGATTTGGGCTTTGGTGGTTAAATTGAGTTTGGCCCAATTTGATTTCCTTTTCTCTTATTAATTCTTTTTCTTCCTAAATTGTCTTCAAAATTAAAAGCAAAAATCCTAACTCAAATTATAAAACCAAAATTCACTTAAAATACTAATCCAATTTAAATAATATTTATCACAAGTAATTAAATACTAAAAATTAAAATAATCACACAATTTGATATTAAACACTTTAAAAATGCAAAATACGTTATTTTTTGATTCTTTCATTTTTGTAAAAATAAGTAATTTACTACTCAACTAAAAAAATTATAAAATTAAATCCTAAGCAAATGAAATCTATCTTTTTGTATTTTTCATTTATTTAGAAATACAAACATGCACGAACTCATGCAAATAATGACAGAAAATACTATAAAAATCCACAAAATTGCAAACAACGGAAAAAATTATTGTATTTTGAATTTTTTGGGAGTGATTTTTATAGGGCAAAATCCGCGTGCTCACAGCTGCCCGAAAACACAAAGAGTTTTTGTGCAAAGATAAAGTGAGCGGATACGAGCGATTTTTGCCCGTTTTGAATACTCCGTGGGAAGCATTTTTGAAAGATTTGACCGAACCTCTGCTTCATAGGTTTCCTACATATCCTTGGCTATAAAGGAATCAGGTCAATATAGTTCGGGAAGTTTCGGTAGCTGGGACTACCATGAGCTGTGGTTTCACTGTTACTGCTGCTGCTGCTGATACTGCTTACTGACCTCCTTAATACACTATGACAAAAATGGAGAAGCTAGACTAAGCTATAATTTATGCTTTACAATGATTTATTTTCAAACTTGGTCTTGTGACTGTTGTTGCCTTGTTGATTTGTATTTCCCTCAGTTGTTCCTTTGCTGCTGACTCGAATTGTACTCTTGAGATGCTTTCCCTCTCCTTCAGGAGGGTACCTGATTGCTGAACCTTTAAACGTCTTTCTTTGACCATTGCTGCCTATCCTCTATTCTACAGGCGGGCTCCTGATTTTCTCGAACCTGAATTGCTTGTTCCCTTTCGTTCTCCATTTGGGTGCCTGACTGCTGAACTTGAATTGTATTCCCTTGTTCTCCAGGTGGATGCCTGATTCCTGAATCTTCCACTGCCTTTTCTCGTTCTCCAGGTGGACGCCTGATTACTTGAACTTGAATTGCTTCTTCCCTTCGTTTTTCAGGAGGGTTCCTGATTACTTGAAATCTGAATGGTATTCCCATGTTCTTTAGGTGGGCTCCTGACTACTACACTTGAAAGTATTCCCATGCTTTCCAGGAGGGCTCCTGATTGCTAAACTTGAAATGTATTCCCATGCTCTTCAGGCGGGCTCCTGACTTCAAAATAGACAAAACAAAGAAAATTTTCTGCCCCAGTTTGGGTATCTGGGCACATATGTAAGTGTAAAATGAACCACATTACCAAATATCAATAAGCATTTGAAAACTAAGTTCCATTATCTAGGGGGTCCTGACAACTCTTGACAATTTTATATCTAAGCTATATCTTTTAAAGGTGTGACTTCCGCTAAATCTCATTATTTAATGAAAACTCTCAAAGCTAGGTCCCATTGTTCAGGAGGGTTCTGAAAATTCCTAATTGAATCCTATCTAAAACATGCAAATTTTGAAATTAACTTATGTTCCTTTCGGGTACACTTATGCTAGATCTTGTTTTTCACGATTGTTTCAATTTTTTTTTAAAACTAGGTCCCATTTTCCAGGAGGGTCTTGAGAATTTCTGACTAAATTGGGAAAAGGTGGAAAAAGATGGCGTTTCTGCTTGGGAAAAACGTTGAGGAAACAGAAAATCATAATCATTAATCTGGGAAAGAAGAGAAGTCAGAATCTTTGTTCTCATGGGGTAATGTCCAAAGTGTATCTCAAACATACAAACTTCAAAGTTCCACTTATAATCTTCTAGGGTGCATTCATGCCAAATTCCGCTTCTCATGATTATTTTGAATTTTAGACTAAGTCCTATTTTCCAGGAGGGTCCTGAGAATTTCCGCAATCAAATTTGCCTAGTACTTACTCTTCCTACGGATGATTTCCCGAAACAAATGCCATTTTTGTCCCTGTTTCAATTCAAAGAAAATTTCGTCAGTTTAAAACGTGGTGGTTCATCGTGGCATTCTTGCTGGAGGTTGTTTTCTCTTTGCCATTCTTTGCTTCGTTCAACTGCCTTGAACTGATCGAAAAGATTGTTTTGACCTTCTGACTGATCCTTAACTGTAAGATCCCCAACTGCTATTCTCCCCTCCTGACCTTTCTGCCTGAAACCGTACATCTCCTATGACATTACTGAACCATTCCACAATTTTAACTTTTGATTACACATAGGTCAATTTTTCATCATATCCTCTTTGGCATGTTCTAGCTGCATTTTGCTTTGTGCAATTCCGAAACTGGTAGTAAGCTTTGAAATTCCTTCTTACAAGGCTAAACTTGGTAGAGCTTTAGAGAAGTAAAATTAACAGCAATGAAATGCAAGGATTTTAAGAATAAAGAAAAGAATCCAAATTTGGATGACTGTTGGAGACAGGAAAAGAGACTTATCTGAGCGGAATCACCGACACCAATGATCATGGTATGCATTTGGATTAATCAGCCCAGCCTATTTAACCAATCTCCTTTCCAATTGTTTTACTTTGTTCTCCAAGATTTCCACAACCCAATTTACTTTCCGCCAACTTACGGACCTT
Source organism: Nicotiana tabacum (assembly GCF_000715075.1). Classification (NCBI taxonomy): domain Eukaryota; kingdom Viridiplantae; phylum Streptophyta; class Magnoliopsida; order Solanales; family Solanaceae; genus Nicotiana; species Nicotiana tabacum. The sequence goes on along the minus strand of NC_134099.1, from coordinate 112,195,838 downwards.
GTTCGACTTGCAGTGCCCTGAAGGGTTTTCACCAATAAACCTCTCTCATTTGTTTTCTCTCAGCTTTCGTCGCCTCATGATGCCCACAAAGGTTTTCACCAATAAGACTCTCTCATTTTTGTTTTCTCTCAGCTTTCGTCGCCTCATGGTGCCCATGAGGGTTTTCACCAATAAGACTCTCTCATTTTTTTTTATTTTTTTTATTTTTACTGGAGTGTTGCCCCTGATATGAATTCTCTTTACATTGCTCGACCTGGCATCTCTCGAAGACTGATCGGAAGGTCTTTCTTTGGACCATAATGTGGGATTTTGGATGGGGTTAGAAAGAAAGGGTATCAAAGGCTCAAAACAATTTTGACACGGGTTTAAAATTACAACTCTTGGAATCACATTTCTTATTACAAGTACAACTTCTGCCCCAGTTTCTTGCTTGGGGATCTATTTTATTTTACTATGACCGAGCTGGGAAGCTGCCTACATATCCTTAATAGGAATCAAGTCAAACGTAGTTCACACGTGAATTTCCTTGTTGTTATACTTTTTACTTCTTTTCTTTTCTTTTTTTCTTTTCTTTCTTTTTCTCTCTTTTTCGTTATTGATTCCAAAAGAGGGGTATGAAAGAAGTAAATAAGGCTCAAAAGGGGGAACAAAGGGTGAAGTGTTTAGATAGTAGAACAAATTGCCTTCGTCATTCCAATCTTCGAATAATGCCAAATACAAACAATCAACAGTTATAACAAAGAAATCAAACATAATATCTTTTTACTGCATCAGAATTGATAGCCATGTCTATACATTTTCCTTCGATATCTGTTAAACATAAAGCACCATTGGACAATACTCTGGTCACAACGAATGACCCTTGCCAATTTGGGGCAAACTTGCCTTTCGCTTCAGCCTGGTGTGACAGGATACGTTTCAGCACCTGCTGGCCTACTTCAAACTTCCGGGGATGTACTTTTTTGTTGTATGTTCTTACCATTCTCTTTTGATATAACTGGCCATGACACACTGCTACTAATCTTTTTTCATCAATCAAATTCAACTGATCCAAACAGGTTTTTACCCACTCATTATCATCAATTTCATCCTTAGCGACAATCCGAAAGGACGGGATTTCAACTTCCACAGGTATCACTACTTCATTTCCATATACCAACAAATAAGGAGTTGCACCTACTGAAGTACGAACAATAGTGCGATAACCCAGCAACGCAAATGGTAATTTTTCATGCCATTTCCTGGAACTTTCTACCATTTTCCAAAGTATCTTCTTTATGTTTTGTTGGCTGCCTCAACTGCTCCATTCGCCTTGGGACGATATGGGGTAGAATTGTGATATGTAATCTTAAACTTTTTGCATACCTCTTCCATCAATTTACTGTTAAGATTAGCACCATTATCTGTGATGATCACCTTTGGGATTCCGAATCGACAAATGATATTTGAGTGAACAAAATTGACCACTGCTTTCTTGGTCATCGATTTGAAGGTTTTGGCCTCAACCCACTTGGTGAAATAATCAATGGCTACCAGAATGAATCTATGTCCGTTGGATGCTGCTGGCTCAATTGGTCCAATGATATCCATGCCCCAAGCAACGAAGGGCCATGGTGCCGACATCGTGTGCAATTCCAATGGTGGAGAATGAATCAAATCTCCGTGTATCTGGCACTGATGACATTTGCGCACAAAACTGATACAATCTCGCTCCATGGTGAGCCAATAATAACCTGCTCGGAGAATTTTCTTTGCCAGCACATACCCGCTCATATGTGGTCCGCAAACTTCTGAATGTACTTCGGACATGACAGCCATAGCTTGTCTAGCATCTATGCATCTTAACAATCCAAGGTTTGGTGTTCTTTTATACAAAACTCCTCCACTTAAGAAGAATCCACTTGCCAACCGTCGAATTGTTCTCTTCTGATCCCCCGTGGCTTGCACTGGATATATCCCCATTCTGATGTACTCCTGGATATCATGAAACCATGGTTCACCATCAAGTTCTTCTTCAATCATGTTTCAATAAGCATGCTGATCTCGTACTTGAATGTGCAAAGGATCGACATAGGCTTTGTCCGGATGGTGCAACATTGACGCTAGGGTAGCTAAAGCATCGGCGACCTCATTATGGACTCTAGTAATATGCCTAAACTCTACTGATCGAAACCGCTGACAAAGATCATGCAAATATTGTAGGTATGGTATGAGCTTCAAATCTCGTGTTTCCCATTCTTGAATTTGGTGTACCAGAAGATCTGAGTCTCCCAAGACCAAGACTTCCTAGACATCCATGTCTGCAGCTAGCCTTAAACCCAAAATGCATGCTTCGTACTCAGCCATATTGTTGGTACGATAGAAACGAAGTTGAGCTGTAACCGGATAGTGATGCCCTGTTTCAGAAATAAGCACGGCTCCTATCCCCACTCCTTTCATGTTAGCATCCCCATCGAAGAAAAGTTTCCGACTTGGTTTTTCGGCCTGTTCTAGCTAGTCAATATGCATTACCTCTTCATCAGGAAAATAAGTCCTCAGTGGCTCATACTCTTCATCGACCGGGTTTTCGGCCAAATGATCAGCCAATGCTTGGGCTTTCATTGCAGTCCGAGTCATATAGATTATGTCAAACTCTGTGAGCAAAATCTACAACTTCGCCAGTTTTCCTGTCGGCATAGGCTTTTGAAAGATATACTTCAATGGATCCAAGCATGAAATGAGGTAAGTAGTGTAGGATGACAAATAATGTTTCAATTTCTGTGCCACCCAAGTTAGGGCGCAACATGTCCTTTCCAGGTGAGTGTACTTAACCTCATAAGTCGTGAACTTCTTGCTAAGATAGTAGATGGCCTGTTCTTTCCTGCCGGTGACGTCATGCTGCCCCAGTACACAGCCAAATGAATTTTCCAAGACAAGCAAGTAAAGAATCAAAGGTCTCCCTGGTTCTGGCGGTACCAGCACAGGCGGGTTAAACAAGTATCCCTTTATCTCATTGAATGCTTCTTGACACTCATCAGTCCATTTGATCGCAGTGTCCTTCTTCAACAACTTGAAAATAGGCTCACAAGTTGTTGTGAGCTGAGCAATAAATCTGCTGATATAGTTCAACCTTCCTAACAGACTCATCACTTCAGTCTTGTTCCTCGGAGGGGGAAATTCTTGTATGGCTTTGATCTTTGATGGGTCCAACTCGATGCCTCGCCGGCTGACTATGAATCCCAATAGTTTTCCGGATGGAACACCAAATGCACACTTGACGGGGTTTAGCTTGAGGTTGTACCTGCGAAGCCTCTGGAAGAATTTCCTCAAATCCCCGACATGGTCGGCCTGATGCTTTGATTTTATGATCACATCATCTACATATACCTCAATATCCTTATGTATCATATCATAAACACAGTAGTCATTGCCCTCATATAAGTTGCCCCAACATTTTTCAAACCAAATGGCATTACTCGGTAGCAATAAGTTCCCCATGGCATGATGAATGCCGTCTTTTCTACATCTTCTTCATCCATCAGAATCTGATGATACCCGGCATAGCAATCCATAAAAGATCCAATCTCACGCTTGGCATAATTATCGATCAAAATATGGATTTTGGGTAGTGGGAAGTTATCCTTTGGACTTGCTTTGTTGAGATTGTGGTAATCGACACATACTCTGATCTTGCCGTCCTTCTTCAGTACAGACACGACATTAGCCAACCAAACAGGATATCGAGTGACCCGAATAACCTTTGCATCCAACTACTTGGTAACTTCTTATTTAATCTTCACACTCATATCAGTTTTGAATTTCCTCAACTTTTGCTTGACAGGAGGGAATGATGGATCAGTGGGCAATATGTGGACCACTAAATCAGTGCTTAAACCCGTCATGTCGTCATATGACCACGCAAAAACATCTTTGTATTTGATGAGTGTTTTGATTAACTCCTCCCAGATTTTTGGCTTGAGGTGGACACTTATTTTAGTCTCTCGGACATTGTCTGTGTCCCCTAAATTGACGGCTTCTTTGTCATTCAGGTTGGGTTTGGATTTTTCTTCGAAGTGAATTAACTCCTTACTAATCTCTTCGAAAGCTTCATCCTCATCATCGTATTCTGATTCGTAATCACAATCTAATTCTTGAACTAATATCTCGGAATCAGATTGATTTTTAAGACTGGGCTGAGGATTCCTTATGCATACCATGTCATTAGAACCAGCATAAAAAGAACTGTATAGAAAAGAAAAGAAAACAAAAAGGAAAACCATTAGGAATGATGAAGAAAGGGAAATTGTATTTTATTGATGATAAAAGATAACAAGGTCTGCACACCCGAACAGACTGAAAAATGAAATCCGGATTACAACCCTGGAATAATCTGTACAAACTTAAAGGAAAATCAAAGCAAACTACCAAGACTCCTTCCGAGTAGGGAGAGGAGTAGCCTTCCAATTATTAAGCTTTGTTGTTAGCCCGACAAATTGCACTTCCGCGTTGCTAGAACCTTCTCTAATTTTCACCATGTTCACACTGTCGAACAACTTCTCAAATCTTTCAATTAACTCCTTGTCCGGATCAATCACAGAACTCGGAATTGCTGTCACTGGGTGACTCCTCATACCGGACTTGACAAATGATCTGGAAAGACGTGGGACCGGCTTTGGAAGGACCCATGCCCTCTGTTTCAATTTCATGGCTCTTTTTATATCTGCGGCTGTGGGCTTGAATCCTAGACCAAATGTTCCCAAGTTTTCGGGGAGAGACACGGGCTGTATGATGCCTTGCAAAGCTGATCCCAAACCCTTTCCTGGTACAAAACCATTCTTCAACATTTCGTACGCTACCATGACTGATGCGGTGGTTATCTTCGGATTTGGGATACACTTCCCCTATGGAACTTTCTCGACTGACATTGTATCAGAAACTTGGTAGACCCATGGTCCCTTGTCATCTTCCACTTCAACGAATAGAATAATGGTATTGCTGTGAGCGCACAAATTATCTTCGCCGTGCACAACTATTTCCTGTCTGTCCTATTCAAACTTGACCATCTAATGGAGTGTTGATGGTACTTCTTTAGCGGCGTGGATCCATGGTCGCCCTAATAGCAAATTGTAGGAAACAGCTATATCCAGCACTTGGAATTCCATTGTGAATTCTACTGGACCTATAGTCAGTTCCAACATTATGTCCCCGACTGAGTCTTTGCCTCTGCTGTCAAATCCTTGCACACAGATACTGTTCTTATGAATCCTCTCATCTTCTACTTTCAGCTTGCTTAGAGTGGAGAGAGGACAGATGTTCGCACTTGAACCATTGTCAACCAATACCCGGGTAACCACGGAATCCTCGCATTTTACTCTCAGGTAAAGGGCTTTGTTGTGCTCAGTACCCTCTACGGTCAATTCATCATTGGAAAAAGTGACTCTGTTTACTTCAAAAATCTTGCTGGCTATCTTTTCCAGATGGTTCACCGAGATCTTGTCGGGAACATGGGCCTCATTCAGGATTTTCATCAATGATCGGCGGTGCTCATCTGAATGGATTAGCAATGAGAGCAATGAGATCTGAGAGGGCGTTTTCCTCAACTGCTCTACAACAAAATAGTCATGCACTTTCATTTTCCTCAAAAATTCCTCTGCCGCTTCTTTAGTTATAGCTTTCTTCATCGGCATTGGATCATCTTTAGCTCTTCTTAACTCCTCTGGAGTAAAACACCTTCCTGAGCGAGTCAAACCTTGTGCTTCACAAACTTCTTCTTTGATTTCTTTCCCTTTGTAAATCACGGTCACCCGTTTGTAATTCTAAGGAACAGCTTTTTTGTTGATCACTGGAAGCTGAGTTACTGGTTTTATAATAACAGACTCTGTGCGAGCCCCCTTCACGACCACGACAGGTTTACTTGCAACCCCCGATACTACCATTTTCGCTTTCTCGGGTTTCACTGCAACAATGCTCGACGACCCTTTCTTGGCTACCACGGCTGGCTTATTGTCTACCCCTTTCAACTGGACCATTGATTTCCCACTAATTACCTTTTCCTTTGAGCTGGTTTCACTAGAACGGATCATCATTACCGTCTGCGAGGGATTCTTGGGATCCCCTCCTTTGTGTATCAACTCAATCATATGGGCCTCATGGTTAGCTGGCAGTGGATTCTGATTGATATTTGGTGCTTCTGGGGCCTGAACCTCAATCCTATGAGTATCAATAAGCTCTTGCACAACTGTTTTCAGTTTCCATCACTTCTCTGTTTCATGCCTCGGGGCTCCTGAACAGTACTCACAACTCACCGAGTGGTCAAGATTTCGAGGAGGAGGATTTGGCATTTTAGGCTCAATTGGATTCAGCATGCCCAACTGCCTCAACCTGTGGAAAAGACTGGTATATGATTCCCCTAGTGGAGTGAAAGTCTTTTGCTTTTGTAACCTCTCATTCTTGAAGGCTTGGTTTGGTCGGAAACCCGTTACGGGGAGATTTCTGTAGGCTCTTGGGGGTGGATATGTGTTTTGTGGAGCTGGGTATGGATTTTGTGGAGCCGGCGCACGCCATTGTGCGTGTGCCGGGGTTTGGGTATAGGTTTGTGCATGATGGACAGAAAAATGGGGATTTGGCGGTGGGTAGTAATGTTGTGGAGGGCTATATGGAGCGTGGGGGTAATTTTGGTGGTAGGGTCGGGGTTGGTTGTAGTAGGATGATGGGCCTTTAGATTCGAACCAGGCTCTGGACTCAACTGTCGCGACATTTTCTTTCTTCTTTTTCCCAAGCACACCCCCAGTGCCGTTTTGAATGGCCTGGGTGGTTGCCTTGATTGCTGAATAACTCATGATTTTATTGGACTTAAGCCCCTCCTCGACCATGCCACCCATTTGTACAACCTCATTAAATGACTTGCCAATTGCGGACACCAAATGACCAAAGTAAGTTGGCTCCAAAGCCTGCAAAAAGTAATCAACCATCTCGCTCTCTTTCATTGGGGGATCTACCCTTGCTGCTTGCTCCCTCCACCGGAAACCATATTCTCTAAAGCTTTCACTGTGCTTCTTCTCTAGTTTAGTCAAAGATAGTCGGTCTGGAATGATCTCAAGATTATACTGAAAGTGACAAGCGAATGCTTGTGCCAGATCATCCCATGTGTACCATCTTCCGTGATCTTGGCGGGTGTACCACTCCAATGCTGCTCCGCTCAAACTCTGACTGAAGTAAGCCATTAGCAATTCATCCTTTCCTCCGGCTCCCATCATCTTACTGCAAAAACCTCTCAAATGAGCCACCGTATCACCTTGTCCATTGTACAAGTCGAATTTGGGCATTTTGAACCCTGCCGGTAGTTGTACATTTGGGAATAAACACAGGTCTTTGTAAGCCACGCTTACCTGACCTCCTCTCCCTCTCATATCCCTGAAGGATTGTTCTATGCTTTTCATTTTTCTGAACATCTTCTCATGTTCGGAATTTTGGGCTGGTCTCTCAACTTCTCTCGGGAGATCAGAACGTGGATCATAGGGGTAGGTTTCGGGAGCTTTGAAGGTGGGCTCCGGGGGATAATACTGGTTTTCCTGAGTTTGGAACATAGGTTCACTCGGGGATCTATGGAGTGGAGCTGGTGGAGATGCCACAAAGACAAGGGTGACTGGCGGAGGAGGGTATGGAATTGATTTTGGTGGCGGAGCTTGTGGCATATGAGAAGTAGTGCCATGGTAGTGTTGATAAATGGGAAAACCTAGATCGGTGGCGGGATGATCCTGAGACTGAGCTAATGGTGGGGTAAAAGCCGGGTTGGCTGGGTAAGACGACGGTGATTGCTTTTTGGACCAGGCTTGGTACATTTCGGTCATCTGTTGCTCAATTTTGAGCATCTCCTCTTTCATTTTATTGACGTCCAACTCCTCTACCTCAACACTAGTGTCGACATCCGGGATAGACATGATTTCTAGTATTGGTCCCTTTGATCTGGTTTGGTAATGATAATGTGCCAGTATCCTCTAAATAAACTAACTGCTTGAATTCTCTGAAAAACAACAAACTTGTTAGTTTTTAGAGTTTAACACATATGCAATTACACGTTGGGATGCAATGCACCTAGGCAATTAACCATTTTCTATCATGTATTTGCTTCGGTTGCGTGCGTCATTCTGGCCTCTCATAAGTGTGTCCCTTCTTTTAAGCTTCCTTTATTCCATCCTCCTTTATTTATTTTTCATTTCCCATTTTTCTTTTTAGTGGTGGTCAAATCCTATAGAGATTGACTACGTATCTTGTCCCCGCATGAATCAGACCGTGCATAGTTCTAGCAGATAAGTGTAAAAGTAAATAAAATATTTTTGGGATTTTCAGCTTTTATAAAAACAGATGCTTCGATCACAAAGACTCAATACTAACAAATTTCAAAAGACTAACAGACTCTGATGCAAAGACAAAATACAGACTTTGAAATTATGCTATCATACTTTAAAGAAATACAGACTCAAAACAGAGAGAAAATATAAACCCAACTTGCCTTACAGACTCTGACAGAAAAGGAAATACAAACTCAAACTGAAAATCATGAGTACATCAACGCTCCTGGTGTCCGCGGGACATCATTCGGTCTCGCCACGGGCCTATGTGCAAGATCCCTTTGAAGTCGGTCCAAGTTGTACATTATTTGTTTAACAAAGGTCATCACCGCTGCAAAGAATGTAGTGCGAGTCATATCCTCACATATGTGGCACTTCATAACGATATAGTCAGCGATGTTTCTAATTCTCTCTCTTATGACGCCCTTTTCTTGTAACAAACGCCCAATCTGCTGGGCCCTGGCCTCCAAAGTTTGCTTGGCTGCATAGTTTTGTTCCTGAAATTGTTGCAAGTCTATTTCTAACTCCGCCAATGTCGTGTAATAGTGTTACCTTTCAACCTTGAAGTCTTTTTCCTGCTTGATCATTTTGTTTCTCATGGTGATGACCCTTTTCTTCAACCCCGCGACCTCATCGTCGTACCTTTCTCTCAACTGCTTAACCAGGCATATCCGTTCATCTGCATTTTTAGCCAATTGTTTTTGAGCCCCGGCTAGTTCACTTTCTGCTTTGTTCAAATAGAAACTATAGTTACTCACTTTCTGCCTTAGGTTAGCTACGAGCTTTTCATCTATGTTACTTCGGACTGGATTTTCTGCTGCTACTTTCAGTTATTTGAGCTCGAAGGGCCTCATTTTCTATGGTTAGCCTTTTCTTTTCACCCTCATCCGCCGCTGCTTGTAAGCCATTCTTGAATTGAAGGTCTTTGACTTGCTTCTCCAGCTTTCCTATCGTGGCCCTGTACTTGTTTTCTTTGGCCAACCAAGCCCATGGTTCTTGCGATGCCTCGACGAATTCCTGAATGTGCGGTTTTTTGGCCGGTCTTTCTGATTCGGCCCTTGCAGTGTTCTTCTTTCTATACCAGGCAAGGTAGGCGGGTGAGACCTCTCCTTTAGATAGGTTCCGCACTCGGGTGCTTGCCGTCAAATATTGGTACTCATTCCAAATAGATTGAACTATTTCTTCGTGAAATTGGCCGTCGGAACTAATCTCAACCGCGTAGATACTGAGATCTTCATCTGGATGCATCACCTGATACCTTCCTAATTGTCTCATCACTCGGTAGGGAGCGTAAGGCTGAATACCTCGAAGACCCATTAGGAGGAAGTAAGGACCTGTGGTGGGTATATACACAATTTCTTCAACAGGAAGCCAACCTAGTGTCCATTCTATTTTTCCCGTAGTGATGGCGCGAAGGCGAGCTATCCATTCTCCAAACCCCTCCGGTAACTTGAACCCTGAAACCCTTGTGTTGAATTCTTCAATGCAGCTTTTTTTCTGTGGATCCATAACTCATATACTGAGGGTAGTGGCACAAGTGCTTGATCATCCACATTTATAGTAGCAAATTGCATCCCTCGAAGAAGTCTGCCCCAGCTTTACAAGCTGTGAGAGCTCGGTATATCTCAAACACTATCATAGGGGCGAGAGTTCTCTTGGCGTTGGTAACTAGGACCTTGACGACTCCAGCCACCCGCAAATCGATATTCCTATCTTTTCGGGGAAACACCACAAGGACTAAGAATGATACCATGAAAGCGAAACGCCTATGCTCGTCCCATTTTGTTCGGTTCCCTTTACTGCAAACCCCGCTTTCCGGATCATTGAACCCTCCTACATGTCCGTACTTCTGGTATATAAAACGTAGAGTGGAAAACCCCCCTTCCAACTCGGAATATGGGATTCCCTTGCTTATCTTTAGCAAATCCATGAATTTGTGAGAGTTAACGGCCCTTGGAGCGATCAGATACTTATGCCTCAAACTTGCAGTACTTTTCATATAACCTGCTATCTCTTCCAAGGTCGGGGTGAGTTCAAAATCCGAGAAGTGAAATACGTTATGGGCCGGGTCCCAGAACGTAACCAAAGCCTTTATGATGTCTCCTTTAGGTCTGATCTTTAATAACCCGGTGAGACCCCCCAAATGTAAATTGACCTTATCTTGCTCTGACTTGCCCAGATCTTCCCACCACATACGCAACTCCAAAGGGATCTTGCTCATAACTGCTATCGGCAAACTTGGACTCGTGCTCATTCTGCACATTTATTAGGGTGATTAAAATTTAAGACTTATTTGACTCAAAATAAGATTAACACACATTTTTTCAAAAATAAAATAAAAACCCGATTTCGCAAATACGGCCTTTTAGCACTTCGAGAACGAAGATTTTAAGGCTGTGTTGGCTCACCGGTGAAAACCTTGAAAACAATGACCACAGGTAGCTGTTCTTGCAAAAACGGCCTTCTGGCGCCCTTTTTAAGGATATTGACAAGAATGGCATCACCCTAACTATTTTTCGAATAAAAGTAAAATTTGTTCTTTTGGCTATTTTTGCGAAAAGGAAGTTGGACCCGATGGGGGTTGCCTACGTATCTCACACCCTGTGAGAATCAAACTGGCGTATTTCGGGCAAATAAAACGAACTATTTTCAAAAACAAAACTTTCTCATTATTAATTCGTTTTCTTTTTTTTTTTCAAAAATTCGGCAGAGTTTCAGTGCAGTTTGGACACTGGTTTTTCTTTAAACATGTGATTCACTCTCTTAACCCTCTACACTGCTATTTCTTTCCCAAATTCTCTCCTTTCATTCCAAAGTCGGTCAACATGCAAATCCGAAGCGAATAAATGCACAAGTAGCAAGTAGGATGCATCAGGATGGTCTTTTTATTTTTTGTACACCTGTCCTAGACAGACCAAACCCCTGTGTTGAGTCTCCAAAGTGAAAATGCACATGATACAAACAAACGTTCCTATTAGGGATCCAGTATGAGGTATTGTTATACTAGGTTTAAAAACCTAGGTTTATTTGTTCTAGACCTGGCTTACCCGAGCGGACAACTCGAGCCGAGTGGGGAGTTGCGTACCGGTAACCAAAAGATCATCCGGCTTTACAACTTATTCGAACCTCGTTCTATTTAGGATTTGACACTAACGAAAAGAAGTCACGACCAGCGTGCACTCCTCAGGAGGGAGAAGAGATGGGTTTCGTAGCAGTTTATATATACAGTTCAGATAATATCTAAGCGGTAAAAAGCAACATTTAGCACATTAGGCCCAAACATGTAATAAAATCAGATAAAAAATATAACAATTCATTTAAGCTCGAATTCTGAACCCTGAACCAGAGATTCTGGGTTCGTCTTTCCCCAGCAGAGTCGCCAGAGCTGTCACACCTCCTTTTTACCTACACCCTCGGAAAGATGTATAAATAAGGGAGTTTTTTCCAACTTAAAGTGACAATCGAAATGGGATTCATTTATTATTAAAAATTCAGAGTCGCCACTTGGGATAATTATGGTGTCCCAAGTCACCGGTTCAAATCCCGAGTCGAGGAAAAGGTTGACTCTATATTACAGTCTGCGAACCAGAAATTCGGGTAAGGAATTCTGTTAACTCAGGAGAAGGTGTTAGGCATTCCCGAGTTCCGTGGTTCTAGCACGGTCGCTCGATTGTTATTATTGGCCTAGATATCCTATTTTAAACACGCTTTAACCTATGGTATATTTTTATCTTTGTAACCCCTTTTAACCATTTTTTGAAAAATTGCAACGTTATTTAAAATATGTCTTGAACCACGTCACATAAATGCACCCGCAGTCCGTAACACATTTTATATAACATTGTTGGGATTTAGATTTGGGTTACATAAATGTGCACCCGAGTTTTAAAATTATGTATCACAACAATGACATGGGAACCGTGCCCGTAGCCATGATAATTGCTGAATTAACGCGCCTAAAGCAAACTACGAGATTCATTTTTTAAGATTATTTTGCCACATTATGAAATAGGGAAGTTATGTAACTTACAAGAATGAATCCGTAATTAATAAAATAAGCATACACCATGAGATGCCCCAATAGCTCTAGGAAAGTTTACAACTACTAATGGCTTGAAGCAATCTATTGCGGGAATTTGTTGAACGGGATACTATTAGAAACACACCGTTCAAATTTACAATTAATTGAAAATTGAACCTCAATGAAAGTAAACTAAAAAAATCTGTTTCCTAAGCCAAGCCGTTAAAATTTAGGTCTAAAATACAAATCAAATAATATGGCAAAGAAATATTAAACATAGAATGTTCTTGAAATTAGCTCTTCAGCCTGAAAATGACTATGCGGTAAACTCGGAATCTTCACGTTTTACATTCAAGAATTCAATTTCTAATCATTATTATGGTTAATGGACGAATCTATGTTATTACTTTAAAAGAAAAAAAAATTTAAGTACCAAGATAATTAAGTTACAATTAAAGCTAAGATGCACCACACTTTTAAACTTCTGAAAATGTTTCATGAAAATAAATCCAAAATGGACTTCAAAGCCTTGGCCTAACAATGTCATATGAAATGGATCAAGATCATAGCAACAATATCCCCAAACTTTGAATAATACTTTTTTTTTTAAAAAAAAGCGTCACATGCTTTCAACTAAGTTATTTCCATATTTCCAACAGTCCAAAATTAAATACAATGGCAAGAATTCAACTGTTAGAATCAGAAACTAACTAGGACATTCAGTGAATCTGGAAATGAGACATAATACAATGCAGAAGATACAATTGAATTATAGACAGATAAGTTGATGTTATACTTTGAACTCCATTTTTCATTTCATGCTTCAAATTTTTACTTCACGTCTAGTATAGTCCAAGGATATGTACCTGATTACAGCAATCGAAACAAGGACAAATGAGCTTGCAGTTTAAGAAGAAAACAGCAGCAACAAGACAGTAGCAAGCGCAGTAATCAGCAACAGAGACAACCAAGAAAACTAGCTTTAAACAAAGCAATGAGGTGCAACAATCAACCAAGCTCGACTAAACTTCAAACCAGGCTTTTAAAACACCAAACTCCAATCCTTTCAACCCAAATAGATCAGGAAACTATTTCCAGAATTAGAAAACTGAAGAAATCCAGAAAGAGTTCAATGAAACAGTCCCCTTCAGCTGTTAGTATTTTTCTGTATATATTTCTTTTTTTATTTCTCCCCTCCTGTTCCCTCTTTTTCCCTTAAGGTCTGTATCTGTCTGTGTTCTCTCTATCCTCTCAGAATGTTCTCCTTTCAATCTCCTAAGCTCTCCAACTCTCTTCTCCAATGTTCTCCTCCCCTTTTCAGAATGTGTCTATATGTATTTATATTCCTAAAACTCATCTTTTTCCAGCTCTTAAAAGCACTTCAACAATTAAGAAACAATTTTCCCCCATCACCCTCTGATTTTCAAACACTAGAACAGGAATCTCAGTACCTCATTACCCTCCTTTCCTGTTATTCTATTCAGCTGGTATGGGCAGCCTGATATTTAAATTAGGCGTGCCCTGACAGCCCATGTTGCTTCTGGTTTTCCACTAGTAAAGGCATTAATCCAACCTATCATTCCCCTTTTTCATTAGTTAATTTAAAAGGTTGTCAATCCTAGTTTTATTTAATGTGTTTTCCCTATCTCATTTCCAAATTACTCCTCTAAAGCCTAATCATTTGATCAAAAACCCTGAAGGTTCTAACCTAAATTTTAACATTGTAACGAAAATCATCAAATACCTCACACATGAACAATTAAATTGGCAAGAAATAATCAGTGAATGCACCAGAAGTTTAAGCAAATTCCAACAAAACATAGAAGGAAAGACCTAAACAGACGCAAAAGACAAACAAACAATCAAAAGAAAGTAGCAACTTACCAAGTAGATTTGAAATTGATACCGACATTCCAACTCACCCCAAGATAATGTTAATCGCTCGTTCCTTTTCAAGAACTAGCAACCATCATTATCTGGTGGTAAGTTGTCCTTGAAAAGTTCAGAAAAACTCGGGAATAAACACTCCAGGGTTCAGACCTCAGATTGAAAATTCGAGACAATTGAAAGAGATTCGAGGGGAGCTATGCTGAGGTTCGGAAAGAGGGGTTCGTGGGGATTATATGGTGTTGATTTGGGGTTGATTGGGTAAACTAGGGTTCGGGTCCGATCTTCGATCTGAAATTTGAGGGATTTGGCTAAGATTCGAAGGCAATGGTTTGGGGATTTGAGGTGATGAGGTGAAGGAGAATCAAGGTTGTTAATTTGGGGTTGTTTGGGCCACCGGAACCGCCGTGAGGCGATTTCCCGTGGGCGAAAGAGGGCGGCGTGCGGTGGTGCCTGTTCTTGGGCTCTGAAGAGACGAGTGTGGGGATGGGTGTTTGGTATATTAAAATGGGGAATTAACCGGGGCCGTTGGATTAGAGGGGATCGACGATCCAGATTGACCAAGGGGAAAAACGGGGTCCTTTGGTGGCTAAGTGGGTGATCCGGGTATGGGAATGGGTCGGGTGGTGGGAAAGGTTTGGGACCGTTCGATCAGGATGATTCAACGGCCCAGATTAGAGCATGTCCAAACAACGTCGTTTTGATTGAGGCTGGAGACGGACCGGGTTGGGGGAGACGGGTCTGGGCTGGTTTGGGGTGTATTTGATTTGGGATTTAGTGGTTAAATTGAGTTTGACCCAATTTGATTTCCTTTTCTCTTATTAATTCTTTTTCTTCCTAAATTGTCTTCAAAATTAAAACAAAAAATCCTAACTCAAATTATAAAACAAACATTGACTTAAAATACTAATCCACTTTAAATAATATTTATCACAAGTAATTAAATACTAAAAAAATAAAATAATCACACAATTTGACATTAAACACTTTAAAAATGCAAAATATGTTATTTTTTGATTCTTTCATTTTTGTAAAAATAAGTAATTTACTACTCAACTAAAAAAAATTATAAAATTAAATCCTAAGCAAATGAAATCTATCTTTTTGTATTTTTCATTTATTTAGACATACAAACATGCACGAACTCATGCAAATAATGACAGAAAATACTATAAAAATCCACAAAGTTGCAAACAACGGAAAAAATTATTTTATTTTGAATTTTTTGGGAGTGATTCTCATAGGGCAAAAACCATGTGCTCACAATGGGTTCTGATCGATTGAACCCTTGAAAAAGCCAACGGTTACGAGAAACACATGCTAAGGCATAAAGAAATATTCACTAAGTGTTTTAGCCGAAAAGAGGGAAAAAGTATAGCCGTCTTAGTGGCGGAATTTGCCTAACTTAAGGAGCCTAAGGGCCGATCTAAAAAAGCCTAAGGGCCAATATAAAAAAGCCTAAGGGATAACTTTACTTCGAGTTCGAGCATATCCTTACTCGACTATAAAGCATAAGGGCTATTTCAAGTTCGAGCAAGTACTCACTCGACTACTAAGCTCAAGGGCTACCCGAATTTGAGAAAGTTGTCACTGGGGGACTATTTATGAAGCCTAAGGGCTAACTCTAGTTTGAGTTCGAGCAAGTACCCACTCGACTAATAAGCCCAAGGGCTACCCGAGTTTGAGAAAATTCTCACTCGAAAACTATCTATGAAGCCTAAGGGCTAACTCTATTTCGAGTTAGAGAAAGTACTCACTCAACTACTAAGCCCAAGGGCTACCCAAGTTTGAGAAAATTCTCACTCAGGGACTATCTATGAAACCTAAGGGCTAACTCTATTTCGAGTTTGATCAAGTCCTTACTCGATCAAAAAGGCCCAAGGGCTATCTTAACCGAGTTCGAGCAAAGCCTCACTCGTGGACTATCCATAAAGCCTATGGGCTAACTTTACTTCGAGTTTGAGCAAATCCTCACTTGGCCATAAGTCCTAAGGGCTATTTTAATTTCAAGTTCGAGCGTGCACTCGCTCAACTCTCAAGCCCAAGGGCTACCTTACCTCATCTACTGTTGAGCCTAAGAGCTACTTAAATTCAAGTTCGAAAGGTCATTCGGGGACCGTTGATCACAAACGTTCGAGGACAGAACTTATCGTCAGTCATTACCATCTCAAACTTTGGACATTCAAAAGAAATTTTATGATAAGGCGCTTTGACCCGCGCAAAAGGGTAACAAATTCTTAAGCCATAGGAAGAAAAAAGGGCTTTGTATAAACCTTTTTACAAGAAATTATAGGTCATGGTCGAGAGTTCCTCGCAAGGGCCGATCAATCTCAAAAGCAAATAAAATTACTAGAGCATGAAACCTAAGCAGCACGGACCTTATTGGCAGGAGTTTCTTCGCCCTCAGAATCTTCCCCGCCGCCGGACTCGCTAAAGGTTCTCGGAGTTTTTCTCGGGAAAAGCCAGCTTCCAAGCTTTTATTTCCGCAGTCACTTGCATCACGATGATGATGTCATGGCAAATCGGGGTAAAAATCAAAGACTCAATTCGTTTCTTGTCCTTATACTCTAAAAAATGCGGGGACTATCTGTATGCAGTAGAAATCGGGGCTACCTGATTTCATGAGCTCGAGGGTCACTTCGAGAGAGAGATCAAAATACACCAGGAGCGATCCCGATGGAAGGCTTCGAAGATCAAAGTGCCCGATGAACATCGAGGCCGAATGTGATCGGCCTCGAGATAATGCCGTTACGAGTTTGTAACTATATGAGCAAGATTCCTGCCACGTCCCCTAAATCGTGGCGCAAATTCCGAAATAGGATTGTACGATTGCGTACTAGGCGGCTAGACAGTTGTACCAATAAGATTCTTTACTATAAGTGGAAATGCACCTTATTTAGGGTTCCCCTATTATATAAAGGGGACCCCAATCATTTGTAACACAATAGAATCTTTAGCAAGAATATACTATCCTACTTTTCTCTCTTACTGTTCTTGAGAGTTGTCCTTTACATTTATTGTTCTTACTTTATTGCTGTTAGTTCATCTCGAGGTCACTAAGCTCGAGGTCATCACTGCTAAGTAACATTGGTTTGATTCACTTATTTGTTTCATTTCTACTTCATATTTCCTGATTATTAATTGGTATTGAACTAAATTATTTATCTTTAAAACCACAAATCAAATTTAATTATTACTCGTATTTTTGAGGTAAATAGTATACCAATACCTTCACTACCTTCACGTGGATCCACACGTACTTCGAGACCATGTTAATCACCTTCTAAGGTCGTCTTGAGCTTGTTTTAATATAAGAAATTTTTTAGGACTTTACAAGTTCGATACTATTTTATTGACTCGCTAGGAAATATGTGTTTTGCTACTTTCGACTCTTAGTGGACGTTTGGACATAAGAATTGTAAAATTTCAACAACAAAAAAAAAGTAAAAATAAATTTTAACTGAAAATGGTATTTGAAAATTAGAATTGTATTTGGACATGAGTATAATTTTTTTTTGAAGTTTTGCGAGTTATCTGAATGAAAATTTTGAAAAACAGTTTTTTGAAGTTTTTCAAATTTTCAAAAATTCCAAAATACATCTTCAAGTGAAAATTAAAATTTTTATGAACAAACGCTAATTTCGAAAAAATATGAAAGTTTTTTGAAAAAAAATTCTTAAATGTCCAAATGGGTTCGTAGTCTATGAGGTGTTTCTTATAATGTTCAATATTATATTAATTAATTAAAGTATCGTTGTTGAAATTAACGTACATTTATTCAAAGAAATTTTGATCTTTAAAAGCACATATAACAATCGAAATAGTTGTCATTTTCGAAGTTTCTAACGACTACAACGATAATTAGCGAAAGCCAAGTACAGCAACATCAACAACAAACTCAGCTTAATCTCATACGTAAGGTTTAGGGATGATAGTGTGTACGCAGCCTTACCCCTACTCTATAAAAATAAAGAAGTTTTTTCCGATAGACCCTCGACTTAAGAAACGGTAAAAATAAAGTAACAAGCAATAACAACATTAATATAATAAGGTAATGGAAGCGAGTAACATAACAAGTTAAAGAGCTAAGAATACAAGAATATTATTATTACTACCGGTAAACTGCCACGACCCAATTTTGGATCATAACCGACGCTTAGGAGCAAGCGCCCTAAGTAAGCCTCATCGGTACTTTTTAGAAAATCGAGCAGGATTTCTACTATTTTGGGACTATACAAAAATCACCATCAAAACCAACCTATATCAACAAAAATTCATAATCCTCATCAACTAATCAAATAGTCATTCACCACTGTTAATCAATCACTTGCAATACAATAATAAAGAATTTCTCTCTGAAATACGATAAGGAAGTCTAATACTATTTACAAGTCTAAAATACTCATGACACTAAAAATGAGTATGGACCGACTCTAAGAGTTCAAAATAAAAGATCATAACAAATGAATAAACTCTTCGCCCACGCGAATAAGTTCGGGGCTCACCAGAAATTGTCAAATTGTGTACACTAATTAATGAAATCCTCGCTCGCGTCAACTGTTGTCTCTGTAAAAAAAAAATAGAAGGGAGTAAGTTGCTAGTTCAGTATATAATAACACTTAACCACAATCATTTTTAATTGGGGACAAGTCAGAAAATATGCTTGTACAATAATAATCAGAAACTATCATAAAAATAAAATGCCCTTTCAAAAATAGTGATAATATCTGGTCTCACCATATGTTTCCTGTAATAGAAATCAATTTAACAATTCTGTAATAAACTCGGTGAGCCTTGTGTCATATCAAATCTTTATGTTTGGGAGGTTTCTAGGAATGGATCACGTAGTCGATATAACTGTGGACCTCTTCGCAAGAAGTCAAATATAATGGTAGTCCCTATTCAAGGGAAATCGGTAACTCTATGCTAGTTCTACCTTTCCACTAGCGGGGGCTATAACAATAATCAGTAATCTGTATATACAAGGTGCACCAGGTCTAATGAACTCGTCGTTAGCTACGGGATCCTTAAAAATCTCCTCCAATTTATACCTTTCTTTATAAATAGTATATATTCATAAGAATTCATTTTCAAAATAGTACACGGCATTTCAATTCTTATCAAATCATGTAATCCCATTCAGGTAACGGAAATCATATCTCAAGTAACAGTAAAACATGTCTCGTAATGTGAGAACATTTTAAATAACTGTAAATATCTCAATTAAAATATTCAATATCATATCAAGTAATGGTAAAAATATCTAGTAACAATGAGAATATTTAAACAACAGTAATCATCTCATATAACTACTTTGGTATCATATCGAGTAAAGGACTTGTCCCACATGCAAATTCAAAACAGCCGGTAATATGCTCATATTAAAACTCATATAAGTTGTAGAAATATAAATTATGGTAAGGTTACTACTCAGAGTACTCGTGCCAAAATACCAAACTCGTCACTTGGGCGACCTTGAACGATATCCTTCAATCAATCTACAATCACACCAACATCGATATCGTGTTAATTTCCTTGCTTAAGCTAATTTAGAATACTAAACCCTCGGGGTTTCATATTTGAAACTTAATTCGTCAAATTTTACTTATCCATGTTATGAGTAATTAAACTAGCCCATAATTTAGCTTACCCATATTATATAAATGTCAAATTCATGACCATGGGTTAAAGAATTACCTTTCAAAGCTTGATTTTCTATTTATTTGTTTCCCCTGCGTAAGGCATTACTAAAGAAGAGCAAAGAATTTCCTTCTTTTCTTTGTTCGATATAACCTTGATACCAAAAATAATTCTCAATTCCCGTTTTAATCATGTCCCCTTTAATTATGAAAAGAAGGCTTGTGAAAGCTTCCTGGAATAGATGATCTTTAGTTTCTGCCAAAATTTAATTCTTTGATTCTCCTTTCTTCTTTTCTTCCTTTATAATTTTTTTCTTCTTCCTCTATATAAATTTGCATTTGTTTTCTCCTCATGCTCCTTCACTCGAAAGAGAGGCGCAAGCCTCACAGTTTTGTTCTCAAAAGTGGCTGCTCAAAACTTTTCCCCAAATCTCTTTAGCTTATTTTCCTTTTCCCTGATGCTAATTTACTATTCTGATGGGCTAAGGCCCACTTGTTTTTTTTTGATTTATTGCTTTTATTGCTAATTATGTAAATATTTGTACTTTAATAAGGGGTACTATAAGAATACAAGAATGGTACTAATGCTACTGGTAAATTTAGGAGAAACTCACAACTACCTGTCAATCCACCACATTAATCTTCAACCTCCACACCTTCCTATTGCTAGTCATGTCCTCGGTTAGGTAAAGCAATGACATGTCCTACCTAATCAGCTCTCCCCAATACTTCTTTGGCCTTTCTCTAGCCCTCCATGGTCAACCTCTCACACCTCCTGATCGGGGCATCTATGTCTCTCTTCTTCTTATGCCCAAACCATCACACCCTCAATTCTCACAACTTGTCTTCCATAAATGACATTCCCACCTTGTCCCTAATAACTACATTCCTAATCTTGTCTTTCTTAGTATGACCATACATTCATCTCAACATCCTCATTTCAGCTACTTTTATCTTATTGGACATGAGACTTCTTGACGGGTCAACACTCAGGCTCATACAATATAGCCCAGCTTGGTGCACTAAAATTCTGCTATATGCATGATTGGAGGACGGGCCGAACCACAAAGGTCTATTGTACGCAGCCTTACTTTATATTTCTGCAATAGGCTGTTTCTATGGCTCGAACTCGTAACCTCTGGTCACGTGGCAACAACTTTATCAGTTACACTAAAATTCCTCTTCTCTTTTAATTACATTGGAGATACAGGGGATCAAACCCGGTACCTCTCACATGCAAAGCGAGCGCTCTACCATTTGAGCTAATCCCAAACACTGGTGGCTAAAAGAAAGTATAATGATAAATTTTTATTGTTCCTAAGGGTTTTTAATGACCGTATCCAAATCTGTTTATTAGCTTTTAAAGGTCGATGACGTTTTAAATTTTCCTAATTGTAGTTTACTATTTGGACTTCTAGCGATCGAAGTTTTCTTTGCTAAAGAACATAAATTTAATAGTTTAGTTTACACTTTTAAATATCATGCTTCTCACGACTCAATTCCCACTATAGGCTGTAATGGCGCCCAACATCACTGTTAGACATGTCAATAATGTACTTTCCATTAAGTTATCCATTTTTATTACTTTTAAAATCCTGAATTTTATTAATAAATAGACTAAGTACAGAAAGTCATGGTAATATAAAGCATGAGTAACAAAAGAGCGAAATGGTGATCTCAATAGACAAAAATCATCAATATCTACTAGAATTCTTATAACCCAGTGTCACAAGGGCACGAGCAATCTAGTAGAATATAAAAAACTCCTATAACTACTGTTTGAAATAAAATAGATAGAAATAGTAAATACAACAAGAAGAAGACTCTAAGTGCTGGAGATTGGAGCATAGAAAAACATCTCACCACTAGGTCTACGGGTAATGCAGATGCACGCCTGAATGGACACCAGATGTACCTGCCTCAGCACCTGCACAATTTATGCAAAAGTGCAACATGAGTACGCAAATCAACGTGCACCTAGTAAGTATCTAGTCTAACCTCGAAAAAATAAAAACGAGGGTCGATATCGACACTTATTAGTGGTCAATAAATAAAGTACCGAAATTATAAATAGGCATGGAATACAACAGTAACAATGGAATAAGAAACATCCAATAATAAATAAGTGATTCTTTAACTAAATATCAATTTAAAATCTCAAATTATCACATGCCAATTTGAACAAATAAGAACCATCAAGTAATTATAAATTCTCAAGCCATGAAAAAAATATCAAGTATAATCGGAAGATTCCTATTTGTGTAATTATCCAACCCAAATTGAAAGATTCCTAAAATTTACCTACATGCCCACATACCCGGATTTCAAATATTTTTGCAAATAAAAGTTACCCATAACTTCACTACCCCTATAATTTTTACTCAATTCCATAATTATTTTTGTGGTCTAATTCAATTTTTATCAAAACCTAGGTTTTTTAACTAAATCCTAAAGTTTCCAAAATTTATGTGTGAAAATCCACCCAAAAATCAATGTGTTAAACTCACATTAGGTAGTAATTACTTACCTTACGATGATAGATGAAAGATCCTTCTCCAAGAACTCCACGATCGACCAACCCAAAATGAAAATGAGAGAAAAAGAGCCTAAGTCCCGATATAAATGCACCCTTCTGCTCCTAGCAATTTTTGCTTTTGTGGAAATTTCGTAGCTTCTGCGGCTCCACATCTATGGAAATTACATCACCAATGCGATCCTTACCTGTAACAACCTGGCCGGTCGTTTCATGTGTTACTGCTCTGAATCCCCCCATTTTTGCTTCTTATTGCCTTGTTTAGCTATATTATGTGTTATCAGGTTGGTTGGCTCGGGTTCGGAGAGGTTTTGATCAGGTTTGAGACACTTAGTCTCTTTTTGAGTAAACGTAAGTTGAAAAAGTCAACCGGATATTGACCTATGTGAAAAAGGGGCTCAGAAGTGAATTCTGATGGTTCCGACAGCTTCGGGAGATGATATGGAACTTAGGAGTGTGATCGGAACGTGTTTTGGAGGTCCGTAGTGGATTTAGTCTTGAATTGGCGAAATTGGATGGCGTTTCCGGTTAATATGTGAGATTTTGATATATGGGTCGGAATGGAATTCCGGGAGTTGCAGTAGGTCCGTTGTGTCATTCGAAATACATGTGCAAAATTTTAGGTTATTCGGACGTGGTTTGATAGGCATTTTTTTTCAAAAGTGGAATTCGGAAGATTTTTGGAACCTTAGGCTTGAATCCAAGGTGATTTGGTTGATTCGATGTTGTTTAAGGTGTTTTGAAGATTGGTATAAGTTTGGGTAGTGATATATGACTTGTTTATGCTTGTGGTTGAGGTCTCGGGGGGCCTCGGGGTGATTTTAAATGGTTGACGAAAGATTTTGAGTTGGGTTTGGCAGCTGAAGTTTTTCCATTGCTGTCATAACCACACCTGCGGCTAGTGGACCGCAAGTGTGGACTCGCAGAACCGGAGGTGAAGCCACAGATGCGGCCAAGAGGAAGATGACGGAAGATTATCTATCTATCTTTTCTCACTGCTTTTCATTCACTCGTTTAAACTGCCAAAAGATGTTTTGAAGAGGTTTTTACTAAATTAAGGTGTTTCTACGAGTTTTTACTGATTATTGCCTTGTTTTGGTTTTATACTGCCTCTTTGTAACATTTTGCTGTGATTTACATGTTTTATTATCGCTCAGCTGCCTTTACTTTTATTACTTGCTGAGTTGGCATACTCATATTACTCCTTGAACCCTGTTTATAGATCCAGGGGTCTCGAGTCACGCTAGCGAGGGTTGATTGCTTCCAGCAGGCTGCTCGGAGTTCACTAGGTAGCTACTCTGCGTTCGCAGCCCAGTGCTCTCCCTTCTATATTTACTCTCCTTTGTACTAGTTATGTAATAGACTGTGTAGTCTTTTTCATACTTTTAGACGGATGTTTAGATGCCCATGACTGGTGACACCCCGATGTCGGGCTGTGTTTGTTTCCGCATTTGTTCTATTTCACTCTATTTTGGGACTTATCACTTATTAATGACCTAATTATGAATTATTATAACTATTAATCGGTTTGGGGGCTTGTGTCGGCTGGCCTTGTTTCATGAGAGGCGCCATCATGACCAGGTCCGATTTAGGGTCGTGACATTACCCAGCTAGCCCCCTTCCGTATTCTCGTTGCCTTCTTTGCATCTGCAAGCTCGCAGATGCGGTCAAGCCCTCGCACCTACGTCCCTGCCTCCTAAGCTCCAGTTTGCTTCTGTGTATTTCAACCGCTTATGTTGTTGCTCACCTGCGATCCCAAGTCCGTACCTGCGAATTCAGGCCACCTAGCCAAAACTCGCACCTGCGGGCTAGCCAGCCATTTCTGCGGTGCCGCACCTGCAGCTAATTCTTCGCATGTTCAAAAGCACCAGATCCCAACTGCCTTCAGTAGTTCTCCTAAATTCAAACATGTTTCACACATCATCCAAATAGCACCCAAGGCCCTCGGAGCCCCGTCTAAACATACCAACAAGTTCTTAAAGACAAAAAGAGCCTTCTTGAAACACATAAAACAACATCAAAACTAAGAATCACACCCCAAAACCAAATTGAATCAAATTATGAACTTCAAGCTTTTCAACTTACTCTAAACACACTGAATCATACTTAGACTACTCGGAATGACACCAAATTTTGATTGCAAATCATAAATCACTATACGTAACTATTCACAAGCTCGAAATCCCAAACAAACCTCGATAAAACCAAAGTATACTCCAAAAAAAATTAATGAACTTGAAAATCTTCATTGTGCTAACTTTCAATACGAAATGCCGAAATACTTCCGGATCATCCAAAACCTGATCCGAACACATGCCCAAGTCCAATATAATCATACGAACCTATTGGAATAGTCAAATCCCGGTTCCAAGACCATTTACTAAAAACATTGACTCAAGTCAAACTCGGCCATCTTAGGCCACTAATAAGGAACCAAGTGTTCCGATTTCAACCCAAACCTTTCCAAACCCAAGTCAACCATTCCCGCAAATTATAAAATAGTAAAGGCACATACATGGAGTCTTAATTAGGGAACGGGGATCTAGAAAGCAAAATAACCACTTGGATCGTTACATAAACCATCCCTACAAGTCATAAAATAGTTTAAGCACATACGAGGAGTCTTAAATTGTGGAACGAGGATCTAGAAAGAAATAAATGGTCGGTCGAGTCATTACATTCTCCACCTCTAACGTTCATCCTCGAATGGGTCTAGAATCATACCTGGAGTGCTAAATAAGTGTGGATATCTGCTCTGCATGGTGAACCTGCATGTTGATAATGGCAACTGGTTCCTCCTCATAACCCAAACTCTCATCTAGTTGAACTCTGCTGTAATCTAACACATGCGACCTGTCATCATGGTAACCTTGGAGCATAGACACATGGAATACCGGATGAACTCCCGATAGACACCTGGGAGGGAAAGAAAGCTCATAAGCAACCTCCCCAACTCGACTTAACACCTCAAATGGGCCAATAAACCTTGGTCTCAGCTTTCCCTTCTTCCCGAACCTCATAATTCCCTTCATTGGCGAGACTTTCAAGAGAACCTTCCCGCCCACCATAACTCTTACGTCTAGACTATGCTGTGCGAAGTCGTGTCTGGACTGTGCTATGCGAAGTCGCTCCTGAATCAACTTTACCTTTGCTAAGGCATGCTTCACTAAATCCATGCCATATAACCTAGCCTCGTCGATCTCGAACCATCCGATGGGAGGACGATATCGCCGACCATATAAAGCCTCAAATGAAGCCATCTCGATGCTGGATTGATTCCTGTTATTATAACAAAACTCAGCCAAATGCAAGAATCGATCCGACTACTCTCTGAAGTAAATCACACATGCTCTGAGCATATTCTGCAAGATCTAAAATATCCACTCTTATAGCCCATCGGTCTGCGGATGAAAGGCTATGTTGAGATATACCCAGGTACCTAACTCACTTTATACTACTTTCTAGAAATTCGAAGTGAACTGAGGGTCTCTATAAAAATGATAGAAATATGCACACCATGCGACCGGACAATCTCCTGAATGTAATATATGCCAACCTCTCTGAAGAGTATGTAGTCATTACTGGAATAAAGTGTGCCAACTTGTTGAGCTTGCCAACAATGACCGAAATGGCATCCAACTTCCTCAAGGTCCGCAGTAACCCAACTACGAAATCCATAGTGATGCGCTTCCATTTTCACTTCGGTATAACCATCTGCTGAAGTATGCCATCGGGCCTCTAGTGCTCATAATTAACTTGCTGGATATTTAGGCATCTCGCTACATACTCAACTATGGTCTTCTTCATCCACTGCCACCAATAATGTTGCATCAGGTCATGATATATCTTCGTAGCACCTGGATAAATAGAATACCTAGAATTGTGGGCCTCCTCTAGAATCTTCTCCCTCAATTCATCAACACTAGGAGCACAAAGGCGACCCTGGAGTCAAAAAACACCATCCTCACCGATAGTAACCTTCTTGGAACCACCCTTATAGTATCGTTTCCCTAAGAACCAGCAAGTGCGGATCATCGTACTGACAAGCCTTGATCCGCTCAAATAATGAAGACTGAGCCACAATGCATGCAAGAACTTGACTAAGCTTTGAAATATCCAACCTCACAAGTCTATTAGCCAAGCACTGAATGTCCCAAGCCAATGGCCTCTCCTACACAGAAATGAATGCTAAAGGTATCTGCAACCACATTCGCCTTGCCCAGATGATAAAGGATGGTAATATAATAGTCCTTCAGTAACTCAATCCTCTGCATTGCCACAAATTGCGATTCTTTTTCTTGAATAAATGTTGCAAGCTGCAATGGTCGATGTAAACCTCACAGGACATCCCATAAAGATAATGCCTCCGGATCTTGAGAGCATGAACTATCGCGGCCAACTCCAAATCATGTACGGGGTAATTTTTCTCGTAGGGCTTCAGTTGAGGTGAAGAATACACAATAACTCGCCTCTCCTACATCGGTACACAACCTAGGACAACATGTGAAGCGTCACAATACATAGTACACATCCCTGAATAGGAAGGCAATACTAACACCGGTGTTGTAGTCAATACGGTCTTGAGCTTCTGAAAGCTCGCCTCGAAATCATCGAACCATTGGAACGGAGCACCCTTCTTGGTGAATCTAGTTAAAGGTGATGCAATAGATGAAAAGCCCTGCACAAACCGACGATAATAACCTGCTAACCTCAAGAAGTTCATGATCTCGGTCATTATGGTAGGACGAGGCCAACTCTTGACTGCCTCGATCTTCCTAGGATCTAGCTTAATAACCTCTCCTGATACAACATGCCTCAAGAAAGCCACAGAATCTAACTAGAACATGTACTTGGAGAACTTAGCATATAGCTTCTATTCCCGCAAGGTCTGAAGCACAACTCTCAAATGCTACTCGTGCTCCTCCATACAACGCAAGTAAATCAATATGTCATCAATGAAGAAAATTACAAATGAGTCAATACATGGCCTGAACACCTGGTTCATCAAATCCATAAATGTCACCGGGGCATTAGTCAAGCTGAAGGACTTCACTAGAAACTCATAGTGGCCATATCTAACATATCTAGTCCAGAAAGTTGTCTTCGGAACATCCGAAGCATGAATCTTAAGTTGATGATACCCAGATCACAATTTGATCTTAGAAAACATTGTGTCACCCTACAATTGGTCAAACAAATCATCACTACGTGACAACGGTTACTTGTTCCTAATGGTAACTTTGTTCAACTGGCAGTAGTCTATACTCATCCACATAGTCCTATCCTTTTTTTCACAAATAACACTAATGCACCCCAAGGCGAAACACTCAGCCTGATGAACCCCTTCACTAGCAACTCCTTAAGTTGTTCATTCAACTCTTTCAACTCTTTCGGAGCCATGCGATATGGTGGAATATAGGCTAGGTACCTATCTCCAAATCAATACAGAAATCGATATCAAGATTTGGTGGCATACCTGGTAGATAAGAAGGAAACACATAAGAGAACTCCTGCACCATGGGCACTGAATCAATCGTGGGAGTCTCTACAACAGTATCACGTACTTAAGCTAGATAAGTGAAACAACCCTTTTGACCATATGTCGAGCCTTCAAGAAAGAAATAACCTGGCTGGATGTGCTTATAGATGAACCCTTCTGCTCCAATCTAGGAAAATCTGGCATCACCAAGGTAGTAGTCTTTGTGTGACAATCAAGAATGACATGATACAGAGACAACCAGTCCATGCCCAGGATGACCTTAAAGTCGGTCATGTCGAGCGACAGAAGATCCTCTTTGGTCTAATAACTGTAGAAAGTCACAAAGGATAGATAAATTCAATCCGCAATAACAAAATCACCCACTAGCATGTACACATATATAGGAACACCCAAGGACTCACAAGAAATACCTAGAACATGAGCAAACAGAGATGAAAAATATGAATACATAGACATTGGATCAAATAGTAACAAAGCATCCCTACCGCAGACAAAAATAATACATGTGATCATGGTGTCTGAGGCTACTACATCCGAACTGGCTGGAAAGGCATAGAACCTAGTTGGAGCACCACGTGACTAGCCTCCACCTCTAGGGCAACCCTTACCCACCTGCCCTCTGCCTCTGGCCATTGGATGACTCGTGCAGCAGCTGGTGCGGTGATCATGGGCCGATGGCCCTGCTATATTGCCTTGCCCCGAAGCCTGGGACAGAATCTCCTCACATGAACAAGCTCCCCTCACTCATAACAACCTCTTAGTATGGAAGATGACTGACCCTGAGTTTGACCCTAGGAAGCTAAACACCCACTGGAATAACCTTGAAAAGTTGGTGTATGGTAGGAGCTCTCTAGAATTGCGTTGTAATAGGGCCGTATTAGAGCACCCCGAGAAGGCGGCGTTGTTGAATACATGGTCTTGCTAGACTGGCCCCTCACAAACTGACTTCTGCCCTCTAGAATGTCGAGGCTGATTTTCCCTCGGTGCCTGCTCTTGACCCTACTGACGAAACCCCTCGATCCTCCAAGCTATCTTCACAACTTGCTCGTAAGGAGTCCTTATCTCAATCTCTTGGACCATAGTGACCTAAATACCATAGTGAAAGCCCGCAATAAACCTCCGCACCCTCTCTACATCAGTGGGGAGTATCATAAGTGCATGTCGACACAACTCAGAGATTCTTGACTCATAATCGGTCATAGACATCTGACCCTACTAGAGCTGATCGAACTGAACCCCGTAACTCTTCCCTCTGAGAGGGTGGGATATATCTCTCCAGAAAGAGACATGTGAACTGGTCCCAAGTCAAAGGAGGAGAACCTCCTAGTCTATTGAGAAGACAGGATTGCCACCATATACGGCCCCTACCCTCCAGCTGAAAGGTATTAAAGTCCACCCAATGGGACTCTAATACTATCATGTTGTACAGCTTGTCCCTGCAGCGATCAATAAAGTCATATGGGTCCTCATGTTGCTCACCGCCAAAAGCCGGAGGATGTAGCATGGTCCATCTATCCAATAGCTTCTGCAACTGGTTGTGACTAGTCTAGGCTCTAGTATAGCTGTTGCAACTGGCTAAGCCCCACCCGTAGGTAGTACACCCGGGTTCTAATATACGACAACAACATGCCCTGGATCCTGAGTGGTAAGGGTCGGTGCTCACCCTCTCACCTAAGATGTGGCTGGGTCATCTAGAAATAAACCAGCATGTGTCATAGAGTCCATCAACCACACCATATGGCCAATGACCTCCTGGAATCCTGGTACGGACATGAAATTCGTCGAGGCTGGCTCAACTGTAGTTACCTTGCCCTGCTCCTCAATAACAGGATCCTCAACATCCACCAGTAGAATAATAGGAGCAACTTTAGGATGCCCTCGTCCTCTGGCAGGAGCTAGAGCTCTGCCTCGGGCTCTAGCAACAAGAGGAGCAGCTGATCCATCGCCGGGTATATCTGTCGCACGTGTTCTCACCATATGTGAGAGAATAAGAGAAATATACTTAGCATAACATCAACTGCACGATAGGAGATGAAGAAAGAGAAGTTTCCTAACACCCTATAGCCTCTTGAAACTAAGTACGGACGTCTCCGCACTGATCCACAAGACTCTATTAGGCCCGCTCATGAGTTGTGAAACCTATGTAAACCTAATGCTCTGATACCAACCTATCACGACCCAATTCCCACTATAGGTCGTGATGGCATCCAACAACGCCGCTAGGCAAGCCAACGATGAAGTATTTATGTACTTGTTCACTTTTGTATTTTAAAAGTAATTGGTCTTATTTAATAAGAGAATGATTAATAGGTGATAATGCAAAGCATAAGATAACGAAAGAGATTACATAGTGGATTTAATACTCAAAAACATATAATATCTACTAGGATATTCCCAAAAACCGATGTCACAAGTGCTTGAGCAAACTAGTAGAATATACAAAACCTCCTATACTACTGTCTGGAATAAGATAAGACAGAAAATAAATACAACAAAAAGAGACTCTGGGCACTGAAGAACAGGCATGGAGAGCAGTTCACCACTAAGTCTCCGGGTAGCTGGGGTACGCACCTGTATGGCTACCCGATGCACCGGCCTCAGATCCTGCACGATTATTGCAGAAGTGTAGCGTGAGTAGATAAACAACATGCACCCAATACGTATCTAGTCTAACCTCGATGAACTAGTAACGAGGGGTCGACATCGACACTTACTAAGGGTCAATAAATAAAGTGCGGAAATTATAAATAGGCATGGAATACATCAGTAATAATGCAATAATGAATGATAAATAAGTGGTTCTTTAACTAGATATCAATTAGAATCTCCAAATATCACATACTAATTTCAAAAATTAAGATCCATAAGTAATTATAAATTCTCAAGTCATGGAAGAAATATCAAGTATAATCGGACTCCGAGCAATACCATGCGCGATTTATGGTGAGGTCGTACGGTCTGATGCAGAATAATGTGTACTCTGCCGAGGATCGACCAACGTGAACCTTATATGCATTTATTATACTGCCGAGGCGTTGGCATGATCCAGAAGGAATGGAGGATACTCTATGACTCTGATTAGTGGCTACTATATAAGAATACTACTGAAGGAAGATGTGATTTCCACCGACAGTCAAGTAAATCACTAAAACATAAAGTGGTGAAGCTCAGTCTTTACAAATCCTTTATCAAATTTCAAATATAATTTAAATAATTGAACTAGCAAGTTGGGTATAAATAATACAAGAAATACATGGTAGAGTCCTAAAACTACCTGGACATAAGCATGATTTTTAGCTACATGCAGACACTCGTCACTTCGTTCGCACGTAGCACCCACAATTATTAGCAATCATTTATAGCACCAACGGGAAAAATTCCCTCTAACAAGGATATGCAAGAGACTTACCTCATTTTCAAGTTCTTTTTTCGGTCCAAAATTCAAAGTAAAGCCTCAAATCGGTGCCACGCAATCCGAAACTAGCCAAATATTGTATAAATTAATCAATATATGCTCAAAAGTTCATAATTTAACTATTAGAGTAATTACCCAACCCAAATTGAAAGATTCCTAAAATTTACCCCCGGGCCCACATGCCTGGATTCCGGAATTTTTTGCAAATAAACTTTACACATAACCTCAATATTCGAAATATATAATTTTTAATCAATTTCATAATAATTTTTGTGGTCTAATCCAATTTTTATCAAAACCTAGGTTTTTCAACTAAATCCTAAAGTTTCCAAAACTTATGTGTTAAAATCTACCCAAACTCCGTGTATTAAACTCAAATTAGGTAGCAATTACTTAACTTACAGTGATAGAGTAAAAATCCCTCTCCAAGAGCTCCACAATCGATCAACCTAAAGTGAAAATGAGAGAAAAAGAGCCTAAGTCGCAATATAAAGGCACCCTTCTGCCCCAAGCGGTTTTCTCTTTCTACGGAAATTTCGTTGCTTCTGCGGCTTTGCATCTGTGGAAATTACATCGCAGATGCGGTCCTCACCAAGCTCGCCCCCTTCCTCTTCTATGATGCCTTCTTCAAATCTATGGGGTCGCAGATGCAGTCAAACCCTTGCACCTACGTCCCTGTCTCCTTAGCTCTAGTCCGCTTCTTCGGATTTCAACCGCTTTTGCGATTGCAGACCTGTGCTCCCACGTCTGAACCTGTGGACCAACCTACCTAGTTAAAAATTGCACCTGCGGCTAGCCAGCCACTTCTGCGGTGTCGCACCTACGGCCAATTCATCGCAGGTGCGAAAACACCATATCCCAGCTGCCTTCAATAGTTCTCTTAAGTTCAAATATGTTCCCCATATCGTTTGAATACCACCCGAGGCCCTGAGGGACTCGTCCAAACATACCAACAAAATCTTAAACATAAAACGAACATGCTCGAACACTCAAAACACATAAAACAACATCAAAACTAAGAATCACACCCCAAAACAAAATTGAATCAAATTATGAACTTCAAGCTTTTCAACTTACTCCAAACACACCATATCATATATAGACTACTCGGAATGACACCAGATTTTGCGTACAAGTAATATATTACCATGTGGAACTATTCACATGCCTAAAATCCTAAACAAACATTGATAACACCAAAGTCTACTCCAAACTAAATTTAAAGAACTTGAAAACCTTCAATGCGCCAGCTTTCAACATAAAGCGTCGAAACACTCCCGGATCATCCGAACATACGTATAAGTCCAAAATCATCATACAAACCTACTAGAATCATCAAATCCCAGTTCTGAGGTCATTTACTAAAAACATTGACCCAAGTCAAACTTGTCCATCTTAGACCACTATCAAGGAATCAAGTGTTCTGATTTCAACCCGAACCTTTCCAAACCCAAGTCAACCATCCCCACAAGTCATAAAATTGTAAAGGCACATTGGGGGAGTTTTAACCAGGGGAACGAGGATCTAGAAAGCAAAATGACCGGTCGAGTTGTTACATGAATCATCCCCGCAAGTCATAAAATAGTTAAAGCACATATGTGGAGTCTTAAATAGGGGAATGAGGATCTAGAAAGCAAAATATCCGGTCGAGTCATTACATTCGCCACCACTTTAACAAATGTTCATCCTCAAATAGGTTTAGAATCATACCTGGAGTGCTAAATAAATGTGGATAGCTATTCTGCAAGTCCTCCTCAGTCTCCCAAGTTGCCTCATCAACTAGTGGATCCCTCCACTGGACCTTTATTGCTGACATGTTCTTAGACCTCAGCTGCTAGACCTTCCTGGAAATAATTGCAATTAGCTCCACCTCCTAACCCAAGTTCTCATCTAGCTGAACTCTGTTGTAATCTAACACATGTGACCTGTCGGCATGGTACTTTCAGAGCATAGACACATGAAAAAACGGATGAACTCCCGATAGATGGGAGGCAAAGAAAGCTTGTAGGCAACCTCCCCGACTCGCTCCAACACCTCAAATAGATCAATGAACCTCAGACTCAACTTTCCCTTTTTTCCGAACCTCATGATACCCTTTCATCGACGAGACTTTCAAGAGAACCTTTTCGCATACCATAAATGATAAATCATGTACCTTCTGATCTACATAACTCTTCTGTCTGGACAGAGCTATGCGAAGTTACTTC
Source organism: Nicotiana tabacum (assembly GCF_000715075.1). NCBI lineage: Eukaryota > Viridiplantae > Streptophyta > Magnoliopsida > Solanales > Solanaceae > Nicotiana > Nicotiana tabacum. Next base: position 112,162,306 of record NC_134099.1, on the reverse strand, counting down.
TATATTAACTTTACCTTATCCAAGGCATCCTTTAACAAATCAGTATCATATAACCTAGCCTCGTCGGACTCAAACCAACCGATGGAGGAATGCCATCGCCGACCATACAAAGACTCAAATGGAACCCACTCGATGCTAGACTGATAACTACTGTTATAAGCAAACTCGGGCAAAGGTAAAAATCGATCCCACTGCCCTCCAAAGTCAAGCAAACATGCTCTGAGCATATCGTCTATGATCTAAATTGTTCGTTCCGACTGACCGTCGATTTGGGGATGAAAGGTCGTGCTAAACTCTACCTCGAGACTCTATATTGCTCTCCATAAATGTGACTTAAACTGAGGGACTCTATTTGAAACGATGGAAATAGGCACACCAAGAAACCACACAATCTCCTTGATATAAATCTGGGCCAACCTCTCTGAAGAGTACATAGTCACTACCGGAATAAAGTGTGCCGACTTGGTCAAACTGTCGACAATGACCCAATCACCATTAAATTTCCTCAACATTCACGACAATCCAAGTACAAAGTCCATAGTGATCCACTTCTAATTCTACTCCAGTATAACCATCTGATGAAGTAAGCCACATGGCTTCTGATGCTCATACTTAGCCTGCTAGCAATTTAGACATCTCGCCACTTACTTGACTATGTCTTTCTTCATCTACCGCCACCAGTAATGTTGCCTCACATCATGATACATCTTTATAGCACCTAGTTGAATAGAATAACGTGAATTGTGTGCCTTCTCTAGAATAGTCTCCCTCAGGTAATCAATATTAGGAACACATAGGCAACCTTAGAGTTGTAGAACACCATTATCACCGATAGCGACCTCTTTGGTATCAACCTATAGCATTGTCTCTCTAAGAAACAACAAGTGCGAATCAGCGTACTGACGAGCCTTAATCCACTCAAATAAAGAAGACTGATCCAAAACATATGCAGGAACTCGATTGGGCTCGGAAATATCCAACCTCACAAGTTTGTTAGATAAGGACTGAATGTCCAAAGCCAATGGCCTCTCCCCTATTGAAATGAATGTCAAACTACCCATACTCTCGGCCTTTCTGCTCAAGGAATCCACAACCACATTCACCTTGCCCGAATGACAGATGATGGTAATATCATAATCCTGCAATAAGTCAAGCCACCTATGTTGCCTCAGATTAAGGTCCCTCTATTTAAGAAAATGTTGCAAAATGCGGTGATCGGTATAGACCTCACGCGACACTCCATAAAGATAATGCCTCCATATCTCGAGGGCATAAACCATCGTGGGTAACACCAATTAATGTACGATGTAATTTTTCTCATGGGGCTTCAGCTAGCATGAAGCATATGAATCACCACCTCCTACATCAATACATAACCCAAGGCAATGCGTGAAGCGTCATAATACACAGTATTTATCCCTAAACCGGAAGGCAGGCCTAACACCGGTGTTGTAATAAATGTGGTCTTGATCTTCTAAAATCCCGCCTTGCAATAATCAAAACCTCTGAATAGAGCACTGTTTTGGGTTAATCTAGTAAAAAGAGATGCAATTGATGAGAAGCCATCCATAAACTAACGGTAATAACTTGCTAACCCCAACAAACTCCTAATCTTGATTGTTGTGGTAGAACGAGGTTATCTTTAAACTGGCTCAATCTTCTTGGGATCTACCATAATACCCTCGATATATGACACAACATGCCCCAAGAATGCCACAGAATCTAACCAGAACTCGTATTTGGAGAACTTAGCATAAAGCTCTTGTTCATGCAAGGTCTGAAGCACAATCCTCAAATGTTGCTCATGCTCCTCCATACTACGCGAGTAGATCAATATATCATCAATGAAGACAATGAAAAATAAGTCAAGATATGGATTTAACACCTGATTCATCAAATTCATAAATGTCGTCAGGGCGTTAGTCAAGCCGAAGGACATCACTAGAAACTTGTTGTAACGACCCGACCGGTCATTTTGAGATTTTGCATTTCGCTCGCCAATTCTTGGGCATGACTAGTCCCATGTGCTGTATTATTACTTATGTAAATCATTGGTTTTGGTTTTCAGGATAATCGATATAGATTTGGAAGAACAATTCTCAGTTTGAACCTTTAAATTTGAAAGGTTTGACAAAGTTTTGACTTTTTAGTATTCGATCTCAAATTTGGATTTTTATGATTTGGTTAGGTCCGTTAGGTGATTTTGGACTTGGGAGCGTGTCCGAAATGTATTTTGGAGGTTCGTGGTAGATTTAGGCTTAAATTGGTGAAATTGGAATTTTGGCATTTTCCGGTTGGTAGCGGAAATTTTGATATCGGGGTCGGAATGGAATTCCAGAAATTGGAGTAGGTCCATTGTGTCATTTCTGACGTGTGTGAAAATTTTTAGGTCATTCGGATGAGGTTTGATAGACTTTTTGATCGAATTCGGAATTCAGAAGTTTTGGAATTCTTAGGGTTGAATCCGAGGGTGATTCGATGTTTTGATATTGTTTTGAGCGTTCTAAAGGTTGGAACAAGTTTGAATGATGTTATGGGATGTGCTGGCATGTTTGGTTGAGGTCCCGAGGGCCTCAGGTGATTTTCGGACCATTTCTAGTTGTTGGTTTTTTGGCTTCAGGGATGTACAGTGCGTTAGCATAGATCTGACCGCGTTAGCATAGAGAAAATTTGGAAAAATGGAATTGTGCTATGCGATCGCGTAAGTCTTCCCGCGATCGCATAGAGTAAAATCTCTGCTGCCCTGACTTCAATTTGGAAGCTTATATCTTATAATCTATAAGGAATTTGAAGATGATCCAAAAATAAAAGTTGTAGCCCTTGATGTCTAGTTTTCAGAAAGTTAAACCAATTATAATTTGGAGTTTTTTACAAAATCTTATGACCATTATACAAGAGGCTGTCCAAAAGAGTTGGAGAAGGTTGTTGGAAAAAATTGTTCTACGCGATCGCGAGGGAATTGCCGCGATCGCATAGGGTAAAAGAAGGGATGGAAAATTTGTGCTTTACTATCGCATTAGTTTGTCCACGATAGCATTGGGTAAATGCCTGGGCAGATTATAAAGTACTCTATTTCGAGGATTTCGGCCATGTTTGCATTTTTGGAGTTATGGAGCTCGGATTGAGGCGATTTTTGAAGGGATTTTTAGAGGATTGATTGGGGTAAGTGTTATTCACTCAATTTTGGTTAAATATCATGATTATGTCTTGATTATTATCATTTAATTTGGGAATTTGGGGTGAAAATTGGGAAAATGGAAGAAGGTTTGGAGAGTTGATTTTAGGGATTTGGACGGCCATTTGATGTCGGATTTTGGTGAATTTAATATGGGTAGACTCGTGAGCGAATGGGTTTTCCAGTTTTGTATTTTTTATCAGATTTCGAGACGTGGGCCCGGGGGTTGGGTTTTATCCAATTTCGGGTTTGATTATTTGGACGCCGATTCGAGAGGCAAAGGCATCGCGAGCTAGAGGTTGGACCGGATAGAGGTAAGTAATGATTGTAAATATTTGTGCTGAGGGTATGAAACCCCGGATTTGACATTGTTGAGCTTCTTTGAGGTGACGCACACGCTAGATGACGAGCGTGGGATCGTGCACCGTTGGGGATTGTGACTTAGTCCATCCCGTATGACTGTTAAGTCACGTATTTGATTGAAAATTGTTTGATATCATTGTGTTTGGAAATTATTACCATGTTTTGGGTTGAATGCCATATTTGGGCTTCGTGCCAATTATTTTGGACCCTTAGGAGATTTTTACTGCTATTCCTCACTGTTTTTACTTCATATTTGTACTCAGACATACTGTATTTTACTATTTTCATAACTTAGCCATATTTACTCCGTTTTGATATTTTAAATGATATTTTGGGTTGAGCATCATGTTTTACTATTGCCCGAGTGGCATGAGAGATTTCTGACTGAGTGAGGCCGAGGGCCTCTATTTTGAGGATATAATGGGATCGGGTTGCGTGCCGCAACAGTGTGATATCAATATATAATTATGCGGCCAATGACCTGATTTGTTATGACACGAGGTGGCTTTATATGAGGCCAAGAGCCTGTTTGATTATGCTACGAGATGGCTTGTTATTGTGCTTGGTCCGTAAGGGGCCCCTCCTGGAGTCTGTACACCCCAGTGAGCGCGGGTACCTAGTGTGAGTGATATGTGGTAGCCCGAGGGGCTGTTGTTCTTTCATTTGATGCCCGAGAGGCTGTTATTGATCCATGTTTGCCCGTGGGGCGGTTCGTGATTCATGTTATGCCTGAGGGGCTGATTACGAGTGATTGTGAGGTAGCCCGAGGGGCTGGTTCTATTGATATTATGCCTGAGGGGCGGTTTATGGTACATATTTTGCCCGAGGGGCTATTTACGTTTCTATCATTTTTACGCATTGTTTTTATTACTCGTTTGAAACTATTGAAAGTTGTTTTAAAAAGGTTTTACTGAAACTGAGCTTGATTTACGAAGAAAATGATTTCTATACTATTTTTGAAAGGTACTACATTTGTTGTAGCGTTATGTTGTGTTTTACGTGTTTTCTTACTGCTCAGCTTTCATTTACTTATATTACTTACTAAGTTGGCGTACTCATATTACTCCATGCACCTTGTGTGTAGATTTAGGCATTTCTGAACCCGATAGCGGGTGTTGATTGCTCAATGGTAGAGTCATCGGAGTTGGCAAGGTAGCTGCCCAATGTTCGCAGCAGTGCTTTTCTCCCTCTTGTCTTCCTTAGACTGTATCTAGTACATTTTTAGACTCTTTGTTGTATTCGGACCTTAGTAGATGCTTATGACTTGTGACACCCTGATGTTGGGCTTGTGCATTTATTTTGCACTATTTATTTAGACTTACATTATGAGATATTGATTAATTAAAGGATTAAAATGACTTTTATTGAATAATGGTTAATTCGTGAATTGTGTCGGCTGGCCTAGTTTCACGATAGGCGCCATCATGACCGGGTTGGTTTTAGGGTTGTGACAAGTTGGTATCATAGCCTAGGTTATATAGGTCTCACGAGTCATGAGCAGGTTTAGTAGAGTCTCGCGAATCGATACGGAGGCGTCTGTACTTATCCTCGGGATGCTATAGAACCTTTAGGAAAAACTTCACATTCTTGAACTCTTATCGTGTGTCCTTAATTCAGCTTGAAAGGTAACTCTTTGAATTCATTCCACGCGTTCGTATGCGTGCATGAGTTCTCAGTATCAGTTGTGCATTGACGGCTTGTGATTCCCTGATCGAGGGGCGAGATGTGATCTCGGTGTGTTGATGTTGGGCAAGTTTGGAGGACTTGAGGCTGGATTTTGCCTATAGCTTGAGCTCTAAGGCGTTAATCGTGTAAGCATGTGCTTTTGGATCTATATGTTCGATAATGTCCCTATTAGTGGGAGTGATGATCGGATAGCTACGTGACGAGTGTGATATGACTACGAGATGTGTTCATATGAATTGAATGAGACGAGAAGGGTCTACCTGAGGACAGAAAGAACTATTTGGTGCTTGATTTCTATCTTGATTTGATGTATAGCCCCGAGTTATGGGAGTGTGAAGAATCTTTTCATGTTTTCTAGTTGGGGAGCGAAGTAAATTTCATGTTGTGATATTAGTTTAGACTCAGGAAGATTAAGTGACTGTGTAATATTTATGACGGTGGAATGGTATAAAGAGATGTTAGTTTGAGGCAAAGTAGGTGGGTTATCTCCTACGGGTGTTCTAAAGTTTGTGTGATCCTTATGTTGTCTGTTGGAAGATCTCTTTTACAAGTGAAATATATATGTTGCAATTTGAATTTGGGTCGCTTAAGAGAGTGGGCTTGACTGTTACAAGGGTGAACGCGAGATTTGCAGAAGATTTGAAGTACTAAATGGTCTGGGTTGCACGAGCTTATGAAGGATTGAGTTTAATCTCACTATGGTATTATGACGGTAATAGAGTATATGCATTATGAGTTATTATGTGTTTTGATATATGGCTTTGAGCCAAGTGGGGGAGTCTACTATTAATTAGTTGATTGCACAGTTATATGCTATGTTGGTTCCAGTTTGAGGTATACAGGTGAATCAATTATGGCTTAAAAAGGTTGAGATCGAGGATGGCTCGAGTAAAGGAAATTTCAATATAGGTTATGTTATGCTTTATGGGTGTATGAGAAACAAGGAATGACTTGAGTTGTTATTGGTAAAGGATGTACGGTGCATAGAGTAGGAATTTGTTTGGTTGCATTAAAGTGGGGTTACTTAATTAGGTGTTGTTGCACTAATGAGGCACAGGTTGACCGGTTCATTTGGTCTGTCTAATTGAGGTTTGAGCAAAGTGGATGACTCCCGAGAATGGTTTTGAAGTATTCAAGATCTATATGTAGTAATTGGAAATCTTCGGGATGTATATTTGGCTAGGAATGGGGGTTTACATTGGAGAGTGACAATGTTTGTGGCATTTCTACATCATCATGGATTCTACACATCGGTATTATGAAGGTGAAGGAAATGGCTATAGATTCGCAGGAAGTCTCTTCAAGTTAAGCATTTTGAATGTGGTTTTTTTGGGGATATTTGAAAGAGTATTCAGCGGCATGTGAGCCTTAGACGATGTGGTTTTATGCTTGGGTCTCGTGTGATGAGACTAGGTTGAGGAATTGCGGTATTATGGCAAGGAAAAGTATCAATTTGAAGGTAATTTAGAAGGAACTAGGATCAATAGGATAGCTTGGTAGTAGGCCAGATCATAATGGTAAGGATATGATTAGTTCTTTGGATGATTACGAGGTAATGAGTTCTGCAAGTGTTTCGCGACAATGCTCTTGGGTTTTAGTGGCCTGCGTAGCTTGGTTGAGTTATAAGGACTCAGTCCTGACGGTTTAGTTTTGTGCAAATGAAATTTGGAGAGTTCCTGATGGTTTCTACCACGGTTAAAGATGTATATTTTCTACGAGCGTGAGGAGCATGGGATGTATAGCGATTTTTTTCTAGATGGGATCAATGGAAAGTTCTTGGCTAGTTGAGTATGTAGTTACTTGTGGCTCGGAAGGGATATGAAGTTCTCATGTCTATCCTAGGATGGTATGGTATATGCGGTATGTTGTGTAAGATTGAGATTTGTATGTGTAAGGTCACGGTTCAGTTCTGAAAGGAAGGTCATAAAATTCTTAGGCGGCACAGGCATCTTCAAATGATTTGGGAAATGATATTACTAATTGGTGTGGCTTGATGAGGGTATACGTTTCAGAAAAAAGGCAATGTGATTGAGTTAATGATACTTCATTGGTATTGTGGCACTCTCTTGTTGGATCGACTACTGATATTCGAGTTTGCTTGGTGGCATAGAAGAATTATAGGAGTACCTCTCATGGGATGAGTGGTTATTAGAGGTGTGTTATATATTCGGACGGTGAAGTTGGGATCAGATATGGTGATTCGCGTGCGGTATGGATTTGGAGACTGGGAGTTCTCATAAACTGGTTAGGTCGTGGTTATGGACCGCATATATCGGTCTTGTGTGCTAACTATTGGAGGTTTGAAGGCCTGAGTGGATCCTTGTTGCTTATTATGCTACATTTTGGTGTGATATTGGGTATAGACTGGTTGTTTCAATATTGTGTTATTTTGGGCTGTTGTGTTAGGGCGACAATGTTGGCTATGTCGGGAATGCCACTGATTGGGTGGCGAGGTTCGACGGATTATGTTTTCAGTAAGGTGGTTTCATTTTTGAAGACCCAGCGGATGGCTGGGAAGGGTTGTTTTTCTTATTTGGCATTCGTGATGGATGTTAGTGCAGAGACTCCTACCATTGATTCAGTTCCGGTGATGAGGGATTCTTTCAGATATGTTTCCTGCTGTCGGGCATGTTGTCAAACAGGGTTGTTAATTTTGGTATTGATTTGGTGTCGGGCACCGTATCGTATGTCACTGGCGGAGTTAAACGAGTTGAAGGAGCAGCTTTAGGGACTCTTTGATAAAGGGTTCATTGGTAGGCCAATGTGGATGTGTTTTCTAACTTGAGTCGGCTTGGTTGATTCCGAGTTGTATTGTTAAGGGATGTATTGATTCGATTGTTGTTGAGCTTATTAGTGACCTGGGGAGATCTATGAGTTATCTTTACGTGTTGCGAGGTGTTAGGATTTGTTGGTTATAGGCACATGTGGTGCGATTTTAATTGGGATCTCTCAGTGGAATTCGAGCGGGAAGTGTATTGGGTATTGCTCGGTGGATGGCGTATCGATTGTGTCCTTTCGGGTTTGTGTAATGTTATGTCAATTACTTCACCATGGTTATGATGATTTGCTTTTGTTCTAGACATCAAATTGCACGTGGTTGTCGATTTTGAGCAAAGTGATTTGAGGTGTTTCATGTGGACCAGTGTTTAGATAGGGTCGCGCATTGCAGCAAAGTTATGTGGAGGTATGATCCTTCGGGTTAGATTCGTGTATTCTGTTTCTACGATATGTGATGGTTTCTCAACATTGTGTGTGGTGGTACTGGTGAGCTTGTGGTATAGCTCTCTCATTTGAGTCATTTTCATGATTTGAGTACGATCGGATTGTTGCTTATTGGTGTGTCATGTCACCAGAGTAGTTGTGTGGGATTAGATGAAATCATTGGGATCTAAAGTGAATATGAACGGATTCGGTTTCAGCGTGTTGGAAGGATAATATCGATGTTCGGCTCAGAAATTTGCTATGGTCCTTGCCAAAGGAGAAGTGGCATCACGAATGGTTGATCTGAGGAATAGTTATGACTTTCTACGTGTTTCATTTATCATTGGTAGTATACGGAAGTGTTGGAATGAGGCTTTATTTGATAAGAGGTTTATTATCGATATTCGGTTGTTCTGAGCAACTGCTATAATCAGAAGTTATCGCTACGAGAGTTTGAGCTATGTGGTATATCTTGTAATTGCATCTGAGGCTACAAGTATGGTTTGTTACAGCGGGTTTGGAATTATTCAAAGTATAGGTGTGAGATACTGATCTTGTAGATGATTTCAGAAGTGGAAATGTGGTTCTAAGGTTTATGGGCTAGGTTGGATTGCGAAATTTCAATTATATTGTGTTATCAGACCTATATGAGATAGGGTGATATGGGATCACCCCCGGGTATGTGCATGGTAAGGTTACACAGTGATTTGATGGTCTTCGGAGCAACTCTGGGCACGTTCGAGGATGAACGTATGTTTAAGTGGGGGAGGATGTAACGACCCGACCGGTCGTTTTGAGCTTTTGGATTTCGCTCGCCAATTCTCGGGCATGACTAGCCCCTGTTTTGTATTATGACTTATGTAAACCGTTGGTTTTGGTTTTCAGGATAATTGGAATAGATTTGGAAGAACAATTCTTAGTTTGAAGCTTTAAATTTGAAAGGTTTGACCAAGTTTTGACTTTTTAATATTCGATCTAAGATTTGGATTTTTATGATTTTGTTAGCTCTGTTAGGTGATTTTAGACACGGGAGCACGTCCGGAATGTATTTTGGAGGTCCGTGGTAGATTTAGGCTTGCATTGGTGAAATTAAAATTTTGGCATTTTCCGGTTGGTAGCGGAAATTTTGTTATCGGGGTCGGAATGGAATTCCGAAAATTGGAGTAGGTCCGTTGTGTCATTTCTGACGTGTGTACAAAATTTTAAGTCATTCGAACGAGGTTTGATATACTTTTTGATCGAATTCGGAATTCGGAAGTTTTGAAATTCTTAGACTTGAATCCGAGGGTGATTCGATGTTTTGATGTTGTTTTGAGCGTTCTGAAGATTGGAACAAGTTTGAATGATGTTATGAGATGTGTTGGCATGTTTGGTTGAGGTCCCGAGTGCCTCGGGTGAGTTTCGGGGTAGTTTTTGACCATTTCTAGTTGCTGGTTTTTGGCTTTAGGGGTGTACAGTGCGTTAGCATAGATCTGACCGTGTTAGCATAGAGAAAATTTGGAAAAATGGAGTTGTGCTATGCGATCGCGTAAGTCTTCCCGCGATCACATAGAGTAAAATCTCTACTGCACTGACCCGATTTTGGAAGCTTATATCTCACAATCTATAAGAAATTTGAAGATGATCCAAAAATGAAAGTTGTAGCCTTTGATGTCTAGTTTTCAGAAAGTTAAATCAATTGTAATTTAGAGTTATTTACAAAAAGTTATTGCCATTATACTAGAGGCAGTCTGAAAGAGTTGGAGAAGGCTGTTGGAAAAATTTGTTCTACGCGATCGCGGGGGAATGACCGCGATCGCATAGGGTAAAAAAGGGATGGAAAATTTTGTGCTTTGCTATCGCATTAGTTTGTCCGCGATAGCATAGGGTAAATGCCTGGGCAGATTAAAAAGTACTTTATTTCGAGGATTTCGGCCATTTTTACATTTTTGGAGCTATGGAGCTTGGATTGAGGCGATATTTGAAGGGATTTTCAGAGGATTGATTGGGGTAAGTGTTCATCACTCAAATTTATTTAAATCTCATAATTATGTCTTGATTCGCATCATTTAATTTGGAAATTTGGGGTGAAAACTGGGAAATGGAAGAAGGTTTGGAGAGTTGATTTTAGGGATTTGGATGGTCATTTGATGTCGGATTTTGGTGAATTTGATATGGGTAGACTCGTGAGCGAATGCGTTTTCCAATTTTGTAATTTTTATCGGATTCCGTGACGTGGGCCCGGGGCCGGGTTTGAGCCAATTTCGGAATTGTTTAGTTAATTTGATTATTTTCGCTTGGGTTTTGTTCCTTTAGCGTATATTGATAATAATATACTGATTTTTGTTAGATTTGGAGCATTTAGAGGCTGATTCGAGAGGCAAAGGCATCGCAGGCTAGAGTTTGGACCGGATAGAGGTAAGTAATGATTGTAAATGTTTGTCTTGAGGGTATGAAACCCCGAAATTCACATCGGTGTGCTGCTATGAGGTGACACACACGCTAGATGACGAGCGTGGGGTCATGCACCATTGGGGATTGTGACTTAGTCCATCCCGTATGACTGTTAAGTCACGTAGTTGATTGAAAATTGTTTGATATCATTGTGTTTGTAAATTATTACCATGTTTTGGGCTGAATGACATATTTGGGCTTCGTGGCAATTGTTTTGGACCCTTAAGGGATTTTTACTACTATTCCTCACTATTTTTACTTTATATTTGTACTCAGTCATGCTGTGTTCTACTGTTTTTATTACTCAGCCATATTTACTCTATTTTGATATTTTAAATGATATTTTGGGTTGAGCATCATGTTTTACTGTTGCTTGAGTGGCATGAGAGATTTCTAACTGAGTGAGGCCGAGGGCCTGTGTTTTGAGGATATTATGGGATCGGGCTGCGCACCGTAGTAGTGTGGTACTGATTTATGATTATGAGGCCGAATGCCTGATTTGTTACGCCACTAGGTGGCTTGATATGAGGTCGAGAGCCTGTTTGATTATGCCACGAGATGGCTTGTTATTGCGCTTGGGCCGTAAGGGTCCCCTCTCGGAGTCTGTACACCCCCAGTGAGCGCGGGTACCCAGTGTGAGTGATATGTTGTAGCTCGAGGGGCTGTTGTTGTTTCATATTGACGCCCGAGGGGTTGTTCTTGATCGGGCTGATTATGAGTGATTATGAGGTAGCCCGAGGGGCTGGTTCTGTTGATATTATGCCCGAGGGGCGGTTTATGGTACATATTTTGCCCGAGGGGCTTTTTACGTTTCTATCATTTTTACTCAATGTTTTTATCACTCGTTTGATACTATTGAAAGTTATTTAAAAAAGGTTTTATTGAAACTGAGCTTGATTTACGAAGAAAATGATTTTTGTACTATTTTGGAAAGGTACTGCATTTGTTGTAGCGTTATGCTATGTTTTACGTGTTTTCTTACTGCTCAGCTTTCATTTACTTTTATTACTTACTGAGTTGGCATACTCACATTACTCCCTGCACTTTGTGTGTAGATTTAGTCATTTCTGAACCCGGTAGCGGGCGTTGATTGCTTAGTGGCAGAGTCATCGGAGTTGGCGAGGTAGCTGCTCGACGTTCGTAGGACTACTTTTCTCCCTCTTGTCTTCCTTAGACTGTATCTAGTACATTTTTAGACTCTTTATTGTATTCAGAACTTAGTAGATACTCATGACTTATGACACCCCGATGACGGGCTTGTGTATTTATTCGGCACTGTTCATTTAGACTTACATTATGAGATATTGATTAATTAAAGCTTAAAAATGACTTTTATTGAATGATGGTTAATTCGGGAATTGTGTCGGCTGGCCTAGTTTCACGATAGGCGCCATCATGACCATGTCAGTTTTAGGGTCGTGATACTTGCTCACGATCTTGCACAACTTGCTCATATTGTATATATGCCAAGTCAGCTTTACTACACTTAATATCGCGAAGGGAATGTTAGAAAGAATCTATGAGAATTGCTAAAGGAAGCTTTATAGTAGAAAGAACTTGAATTGTTTGTTTGGTGAGTTACAAATGAATCCCTACTTTTTATACTAGTCTCCAAGGCGCTAGTATGTAAATATTAATTATTTCATAAGTCCCTATTATTTATAATATAAGGGCTTTCTCTAAAATTCTCTACAAGGTTAGAAGATTTAAAAGACTTTCCTAACAAATTCATACGTATCTAGGATCTTTCATGGAAAATATTCATATTTCTTTAAATTTTTCTTACATGTGCTAGCCTTCATCCTATATAAATTTTCACATGACATTAATACATATTAAATGGTGCCTATATGGCAAAATGACATGACGGGTCGTCACTCAAGAGCTCCTGTAGATGGTAACGAATTCAAGGCTTAATTGAGAAGAACAAGTTTGTCGTATGTGGAATTGACAACAATACTCTTTGGCTTGAAATCCTAGACAAGGACACCTTACATAACATTTTGTCGAATAACGTGTCTTCTCGTAACCCCTTAAAGATAATAGGCAACCAAACTGTCTTGGAACTTAATTTTGTTATGTGATCGGTAATAGCCAACTAACCCTTAACGTCAATCTCGTCGAACACGACTCCTTATCTAAATTTGGTAACAAAACTTTGTTGACCACTAAAATAGTCTTAAAAGGTCTATTTTAATTTTCATGTCCTTTGAAAACCATTAACTAATTTCAGATAATTAATAATCTACTCACAAACCTATCAATATATTGTCAACCGAAGATTAGTTTGCAAACCTCAGTTATTTACTCTCTCCTTTTCATTTGATATGATATTTTCCTTATTAATTTATTTGTTCCGTAAAGAATGTATATATATTATCCTATATTATAATTAAGTGTGAATCCCAAAGTACATTGTTAAAAGCGTGAAAATAATAATAACAATTAAATTTGATTTAGTGGTTCTAAAAATATGTGATCTACTTTTATGCTAGTTGTTAGCCAGTTGATGCTATGTGGAAGACTTAGAAACAAAATAAGAGCTTAAGTACGAGGTGCTAATCAAACAGAATCGCTGTCAATCGGGGCCTCGAGCTCTCCTATTCGAAGGCCTCGGGGTCGAGTCTGAAGCTCGGCTGGGAGCTATCGAAGGCGATCGATGGTGAATAACAGTTATAAACAGACCAAAGGCGGCTCTTTATGGCCAATAATAAGCAATAAATGATGAATAATAAGTAGAGCACAATAAATATGGGCGATAAATAAGATAACGAAACCAAGAGAATGTGTTAAAGAGCACAAAGAATGTTCTAGTATATTTAGTATGGAGCAACAGATGTTTACAAAATGACAAGGATCCCCTTTATATAAGAGGGGGAATCCCAACATAGTACAAGTGCATTTATTACAAAGATATGGGGCTGGTACAGCCATAAAATGCTCTGATTCGCCTTTTGGGTTAATCCACTAGACTTGACCTGCCATATGCACATGCCTTGGGAACTCCACCTAGATCCGCCGAGACCGGTAATTCACAATATCCCGGGACCGGTCATTAATTATACTGTCTCGAAGTCGAATTGTCTCGATGTCGACCATTTAGAATTCTCGGGGTTGATTACTGGAAGCCCTCGAGATGCCTTGATGCTCGTGAAATTGAGCCGTCGATTTCTACCGTATACAGATAGTCCTCGCATTTCCTAGAACAAAGTGATAGGAAACGATTCTGAGCTCCTACTCCATAAGCATCATTGCTATGATGTCATCCCATCAGAGCATTAAATGCCATACTTCAAAAAGTCACGCAAAGGTTGCCATCGAATACAACTATCGAGGAGCCCACGAACCACTATTGGCTCGTCCTTTCCGCTGCCCATACGGCTCCTATAAATGGATCAACTATTTGATAATTCATACTTTCTCAACATCTTCAAATTTTCAAGGCCAGATCCATCTCCTTTCGCATCCTTTCTTCTTTCGTTCTTGATCCTCTGCCTACTTTCTCAGAAAGGTTTTACCACCATTGTGGCTAGAACTTCCAACACAGTTCCTCGGAAAGACGAGGCTGCCTCTTCATCCCGAACCTCTAAAGGAAAACCCAAAGTGATACCCACCGTCGAGCAGTGTACTCCTATTGGGTTTGACACGATGAAGGATTTCACCATCAACAAACCTTCGTCTACACCGGGCCAATGCGAACATGTGTCCCGGTATATTAGCGTAGTGACCGATGTGAAGAAAGTGAAGAAAGACTACCGCTGGGGGAAGGCAGTTCTGGTTGAGATACCTCGTTATGATGAGAGCATAACAGATCATAAAGCTGGTTTCCTTTATGTATATACTTACCTTATTCCTCTGAGATATATCCGGTTATTCTCAATTTTTGCGCCAAGTACCAAGTAACGCTCGGTCAAATCTATCCATCTTTGTGGAGGATAGTCTACATGCTTCCCCACTTCTCCGTTTGGGTCGCGGGCGAGACCTTTACCCTCGACCATTTGATTAGATTATATAGTCCTCAATTTTATCGAGGTTTGATTAAGCTTCATCACCGGTCCCAAAAATTATTTTTTCTTGAGCACCGATGAGGACAAGGATCTAGGGTGGATGAGTAGGTTCGTCCGAGTGAGGACCTCGAACATTATCCCGGCCGGGAGAATGCCATTCCCGGAGAAGTGGAATATACAGCGTAAGTACTTTTCCTTCGAGCATGCTCTGTTATCTTCTTACATCCCTTCCGAAAAATGATTTCCCCTTGGTTTTTGCAGCTACCGATTGGTATCCTAAAGCGGTTTAGGATCTGACGGGATGGACCAAGTGGTTGGATACTTCATTCCCATATCTCGTTCGTTCTTGGCCCGACCTGACCAAAACGCGGTAGGTGGCCAAGAACCATGGTAGTATTCCTTTTGCCGCTTTCACTATGTTTTGCATTACCTTCCCACATCCTTTATGCTAAGAGATTTCGATCACTATGCTTGCGTAGGCCTTGGCAACAGAGTTCAGATGAGACCGCCTCCTGATGGTGAGGAAGGGGCCCCGAAGCCTAACAAAGGCAAGAAGAGGAAGAAAAGTTCAGCCGTTGAGTCCCCGGTGGAGAAGAAAGCTAAACCTAGTAGATCTCGGGCCGAAGCTGAGGTCTCGTCTTCATCCTCTAAAGTGGGGTCCGATGACGAGGACGATGATGTAGATGACGCCCTTTGGTACAAAGGAGAAAGTTGGGCATGGGATCTCCCCAAATGTCCGAACCGAAGGGCGCTGAGTTGGGGTCAGCTAAATTGGTTCAAGCCCGTGCCTTGGAGGGTCTCGAAGAGGGTGCGGGTACGGCCCCCGAGCCTTCGTCTGGTCGCGGTGTAGCTTCCGCCGAGGAGATTGTTGTTGAAGGTTTTGAAGGGTCTAGGCCCGAAGCTTTTCGGGCTTAGGAGTTGTCCCTTGGCGACATCGATTCCCTGGGTGGCCTTAATTTGGGCCCTCAGTTCTCCTCTGGGGAGTTAAGGGACGCTCAGGACCCGAATGCTGTCAATGTGGGGATTTCTCTCAAGAGGGGAGGTGCGCTTGGAAACATTCTCGATGATATTGATGATGTCAGCGAGGACATCGATCGTGACACCTCCAGCGCCATCTAGGAAGCGGAGAGGTTCCAGCGGCAGGTGATAGTTGTTTATGTATATTTCCTTAGTCTTAAGCATTATTCCTCGTTTTTCTAACTCTTCTGTTTTGCCGTAGTCTAAGGTGATGTATGACCATGCCCTCTCTAAGCTCGAGAGGAGTTTTCATGCCGTGAAAAGGAGCTCGAGAGGCTTACCTCCAGACTGTAGGAGTCGGAGGCCTCTTCTTCACGAAAGAAGAAAGACCTGGGTGAACTTCGGATGAGTTTGGAGGGAGTGCTCAGAGAAAAGGCTGGCCTTGTGGAACAGGTAATTCATTACTCGTAAACCTGTTCATTGTTCCCATAATTCAAGGTTTGCTGACTTACCTTTTCTTTTGCAGATCGGGCAGAAGAATGGGGAGATCCTCGAGATGAGGAGGCAAAATGAGGCAATGACCTCGGAATTGATGTCAACTCAAGGTCTTCGCCAAAATTCTCGAAAAGAGATTGTCGTGCTATCCGTGGCCAAGTCCGAGGTCGAAGGAAAATTTGCCACTTATCTGAAGGACGCCGCTACTGCGAATCAAATAGCCCGAAATATATTGGAGAAGGCCGGGCAAAAATTGATTCGGGTTGTCGCTCATGCTAGAGCAAAGGCGAGGAGGCAAGCCTTAGAGGAATCTCTCAACTAAGGTCGAAAAGGGCTGAGAATCAGAAGATAACTAGGAGCTTTTAGTTGCTTTGTATGAAGGTCCCGGAGATGGTTCAGAGGGTAGTGACGATGAAGAGTAGGCATGCATCGTCTTTGCTTTTCTTCTTTCTTTTTGTGTATGTACTCCCGGGGAAACGAGTCTTATAAAGACGCCCCATGTAAATATAATTTTTGGCAATGCAAGAGAATCCTTGTACTTCAAGTTTTTCCATTTTTTATATTCCATCGTTCTTGCAGAGTTAGCCTTTGAATTTCGATGTTAGCTATTTGGAGCCCGTGCACGGAGTAATTGGGGCTCCCGAGATTGGATTCTGTCTCGAAATTAGCTCAACAACTCATTTGGGGTCAATGCTTATGATAGTAGGAAAACTTTCGGGGTTTCGATATCTCCCAAACTTAGTGCGACAGCAACGTTTATGTGACCTGATAGTGGGACCCCTGGGGTGGTCCTGCCAGTACATTTCCCAAAAAAGGTGACGTTGTCATGGCCAGAATTAATTGGTCTTCTAGGTAGGTGAGTAGTCATTGCCTCCCTTTATATATTCACTCGCTTACTTCTCAAATGGAGATTCTGCTATTCAGAGTAACTATTTCTTCCATAGAACTTTGTTCTTTGTGCTAGCTCTCTCGCCGTTTCGACTTAAATCCTTGGCCCAAATCTTCATCCTCCTCTTCCTATTTTACCCTAGCCATGGATGCTACATTGATATTCGCCCATCAAAGAGAGGGGAGTTCTGCCTCTATTCCGTGTCTGATCGGTGGTACACCGTCGTTACCCGGTGAGCGAGCCTCGAGGTGCTTTGTCTCGAGGAGAGACTTTACGTTGGAGAGACCTCCCAACATTCAAGGGCATCGGGAGAATGTATCGAGGTTCATCTCCTCAATAAGGGTGGAACACCTCGAGATGATTAGAAAAGATTTCGGATATTGCGGATATCATGACCCATGTCGAGGGGTTTTTGAGCATGTATACGCATCCTTTTACGTTGGTCCCCCGGACAGGGTCGTGCTTGAGTTCTGTATGAGATATAAGGTTACCCTGGCTTAGGCTCATCCATCCTTCTGGAAGATAGTGCTAATGATAAGGTACTTTACGGATAAGGCCGGGCTGGAATTCACCCTCAGCCATCTCGTTAGGTATATCAGCCGCTACATTACCAGGGCTTGATTACCCTGCAGCGTTGATCCACTCGGTCCCCTGCCATTAATGACGAAGAGGACGAGGAACGGGGGTGGATGAGCTAGTTTTTTCGAGCACGGACAGTCGACATTATCCCTGGAGAGTTCTTGCCATTTCCTGAGAAATGGAATTTCATACGTAAGTGGCGTACCTGTATTTTTATCGTTTGTCCATAGCGGGGCAGACTCTATAAGGCGTCTTTCTATCTTATTCTTTGTAGCAATTCCTTGGTTTCCGAATGAGATCCTTGAACTTGCTGAATGGTCCCGCAAGCTGGCAGCTTGTTTGACCTATGATAAGCGTATGTGGCGAGACCTGTCCAAAGGGAGATGGGAGGCAAAGCATCACGGTAGGCATTTAGTGGCTTATTTACTCAGAAAGGTACCTTCCTTTTTAGCGCACTAACGCTGTTGCCACAGGTGTTGGAGATTTTTCCGAGATGAGACCGTGCCCCTGGAGGAGGAGGAGAGACTACCGACCTCGGGGTCGAGGGTTGATAATAAACGGAAAGAGTCTTTGAGGTGTGAGGAAGCTCATGGTGGGGCGAGTCCTTTTCTGAGGTTCAAAAGAGGCGATTCGACCGATCTTCCAACTTCGGAGGCCTCTGTTTCTGAAAGATCATTTCTCGTTCCTGTCGAAGGTATTTCAAGGAGCGAGGTTCATGCGGCGCCTTCCTCTTTTTCTACCAAAGGTGCTTCGGGGGAAACTGGGACATCGGACATTAGCTCGGCCTTTGGTGAGGCTCAGCGGCTTAGCTTTATGGTAAGCTTCGGTAGTCGGTATATTCTTATATCGGTTTCACGCACTTCCTTTCTTATTGAATTTTCCTTTGCAGGCCTTTGACAAGCTTAAGTCCGAGCTGCTTCGCCATGAGGCCAGGCTGCGGAAAGCTTTAGATAGGGAGAGATCCCTTAGGCTCCTTTGTGAGAGAAAGGAAAGTGAGCTGGTATACCTGCAGTGTGAGGCGGATAGAAGTTAGGACAGTGAAAGCCATCTTGAAAGATAGGTAACTTGTATTTCAGCTTGATGTATGCCCCCCTTTCATTTTTGGAGAATAATGTTTTGATATTTTAGTTGGAGAGCAAAACGGAGGAGCTGGAACGTCTTTGGGGCACAGTTGGCCGGGCCAAATGTGAGCTTAACGAGTTGAAAGCTCGAGTAGATGCCCAAGTTGCGGTCAAGGAGGATGTTTTGGCTAAGGCTTCTGCCTTCGAGGTGCAAATTTGGAACGCTCATGCAAATGATTATGTCCTAGAGAATATGATCACAAGGCTCGAGTCCGAGCTTTTGAAGCCAAAAGCCGAGGTGGTGAATGCCTGAGCTGAGGCCGTAATGAACTGTACTAGGGCTGACCAGAAAGTGGAGGCCTATTTGAAGGGTGATACCTATGCTAGAGTTGAGCTGAGGGAAGCTCTTGATCGTGAGAACAATAGTAAAGAGTACGTGAAGTATAAATCTCGGAGGGAAACCCTCGAGGATATTCATACTAGGGTCTTCGACCTCTTGGAAGAGATCAAACAAGCTAAGATAGGAGAACACGAGTGCTAAATTCCTTGTGTACGATGTCGAAGGTAGCGAGGATGAGCCGGGGAGCCATAGTCCCCAAGGGGGACGTTGATTTTTTTTCTGATTCTGTACATAGTACTTTCGAAGTATGTTGTAAATGGAGCTTGCATTTTTTCGCGTGTATGTATAAAGAGGAAAACCTCGCGGTTTTGTTTCTCCTGCATTTCTTTTTGTTTTGGTTTTAGCCAAATGAACTGGTCTTTGAGTTGAAAAGAATCCTTAGATTCATGGTATTGCCTTGAGGCTCATTGGGCTGGTGACAATAACTCTTACGCTTTTGGTCGATGTGACCTTTTAGTATATATGGGCTGGCGACAATGGCTCTTACATTTTTGCCCTTAGGCATATTTAATTAACTATTTTAGGTTCAGTCTCCGAATCGGGTTACGACTCGAGCTCATTTGACCCTCAAGTTTTTGAATTGCAAGCTGGCCCTTAGGCTCTCATGCGTTGGCTCGGTTCGACCTTTTATATATGTGAGCTAGCGACAGTGGCTCTTACGCCTTGGGTCAATGCGGCCTTTTATGTCTGATTTATTTTTCCCTCGATAAGGATTTTTTGAAATAGTGTTTGCCTGACTCTTCGACGGTTTAATAAAAAACCTCGATTGTGAATTGTTATATGGCAATGATCGAGCACCTCGGGAGGTTTGGATTGGAGGCTAAATATCTCGAAGCCAGTGTTTAGGAGCTGACATGGTCGAAGCTTTTTTGCCTATATCGAGGGTAGCCCGTTTAACCGGTTCTTTCCGAAGTATATTCAAAGTAATTAAAGGCCTGTGATTTATAGCAATGGTCGGGCGTCCCCGAGTCGCGTTAGTTTGGCTAGTACAGCCTTGTGACCAGAGTCATTTGTGTTTGGCCGGAGCCTTTAAGTCCCGAGTGAAGTAGTTTCAGCATCTATATCGAGGGTATGCCTTTTGAGGGGTCTTACAAGTTTGATATATAGCCGAAACTTTGATATCGGGTTTATGCCTTTAGTAAGGTCTTACAAGTTTTTCATGCCTTTGAGGTCTTACAATTTTGGATACTTGGTACAAGTATTGTTCATGCCTTGCTTGAGGTCTTACAGATGTTGCCATTGCCTTATGTAGGTCTAACGAGACCGAGGCTGCCCGCATGTGGCCTTAAGGCCTCGGGTTTTGATAAGTCGATGGAGATGGCGATTGACGACAGTCCCTAAGTCATCGAGGGTTTCTTGGCTCGGGAGCCATTACTTGTAGACTCGGTATTGCCTCATTGAGGGCTTACGATTTTGGAGTTCCCGACCCGGAGGTCATGTGGTCAGTATTTGACGTCAGTCCCCGAGTGTTCGGGACGTTTTTGGCTCTGGAGCCACTTTGTGATCTTGATGTTGCCTCATTGATGGCTTATGAATTATGAGCTCCGACTCGGAGGTACATTGTGTTAAGTAGTTGACGCCAGTCCCCAAGTGTTTGGAGCTCCTCTCTGCTTTAGGGTCATTTTTTGCAAAAATGTCGAGCTTCCTTGAAATGCAAAATACTTTTGGAAGTATTCTTTGATTACTTTGAACAAGTATACATGTTTTTGCTGTTGCGGACACAGTTCGTTCGATTGTTTGGCCCAGTGCATTACTTTCCTGTTGAGCCCCCGTTTGGCGTATCTTGGCTTCTCCGAGTAGGTGATTTTCCGGGGGGGATGGACCTCAGTATTTGAGGCTGGTTGCAAAAGAAGCCTTGAATATTTGTTGGATCTTCCTTAGGTAGCATGTAGGTGTTGCCTCGTCAAAAACCTTGCCGGTAAAACCCTTCTCGGGATAAAAACTCAGTCTAAGGAAAAGAGTGCAACGGATGCTTTAAAACCTTAAGGTCTTCGAGATGGAAAGTGCTTTGGTTGTTCCGATTGGATACATGCACTCAGATCAGCGTAAATATAATTGAAAGAGAGAGAATATGGTCATACCTTAGCGTAGAATGTGTCGGCGATGTTTCGGGCCCCAATACGTTTCAGTTGCCTGTGATGATAACGCGATATGATTCCCTGCTTTGCTTAGTCGGGGATAGCAGGGAGTGTAGTTCGTTATTGCTATTTTACTGTTTACCTATCCTTTGGCTCTTTCGAAGGAGAAGGTGCCGGTGTCGGGCCACATCGTGTACCGCAAACATTTCCTTCGCCGCATGTTGTTCCCCGTAGACGGTCTTAACCCCATCCTTTGGGGGGAGTTTCATCATTTGATAGAGGGTGGATGGTACTACTCTCATGCAGTGTATCCACGGCCTCCCGAGTAAGGCGTCGTACCTCATGTCTCCCTCGATGACATGGAATTTGGCATTTTGGGTTGTGCCGGCCATGCTGACTGGAATAGTGATTTCCCCTTCTGTTGTTTCGCTCACCATGTTGAGTCCGTTGAGGACTCGAGAGGCGGGTACAATTTGGTCGAGCAATCCAAGCTGCTCTACCACTCTCGACCTGATAATGCTGTCTGAGCTGCCCGGATCCACAAGTACACGTTTAATCCGAAATGTATTTACAAGAAAAGAGATTAACAGTGCATCGTTGTGGGGCTGAGATAGAGCCTCGAGTTTACTTCTTCCTGGTGGGGATGTTTTCGTTCTCCTGACCGTAGGTTCCGATAGGGCACCGACACCTTAAAAGATCGTATGGGTACATGTTGCGGCTCATTTGCTTCATTCTTTTTGGTCGCCTCTCTTTCCCGGAACTGATTTTTAGCTCGATCGCTGAGGAATTCACACACTAAGTTATGGTTCCTTTGTGAAGGATCCGGTTGGACAGGCCTTGGCCACCTAGTGTCTCTGATTTTACTAATGGCGAACACGATATCTCATACATTGACGTTGAAATTGTATTCCAACAAGCGAGGTTCCTTCGTTGGCCCCGTGTACCTATCGAAACCAGCTCGGTTGATGAGTCCCCGAGGATTCTGGCCTCGTTCCATCCTTCGATCACTATGGGGTATGTTACGCCTCGGGGCGTTCTTCCTATCTTCAGTATATGGCCGGTATATTTTGTTGTTTGTCTTTGGCTCCTTTGCAGAAGTCTGCTTGGGTATATCGAGCCCGAGGGGGCTCCTAGTTGGTCGTCCTTGACCCTGATCTTTGACTGGTATTGGTTGTGGACGTCTGACCAGGTCACTACGGGATACTCGACCAAGTTCTGTTTCAGCTGTCTTGAAGCCACCGAGCTTCATTCATTCAAGCCTTGAGTGAAGCCTGTACTGCCCAGTCATCTCAGACTAGTGGTAGTTCCATCCATTCCATTTGAAAGCGGGATACAAACTTTTGCATCATCTCGCTCTCCCTCTACTTGATCTTGAAGACGTCAGACTTTCTTGTTGCTACTTTGATTGCACCGGCATGTGCCTTTATGAAAGAATCTGCCAACATGGCAAATGATTTTATAGAGTTAGGAGCTAGGTTGTGATACCACATCATGGATCCCTTCGAGAGCGTTTTCCCGAACTCCTTTAGTAAGACAAACTCGATCTCATCATCCTTTAGGTCATTGCCCTTCACTGCGCAAGTGTAAGCAGTAACGTGCTCGTTGGTCTGAAGTCCCGTTGTATTTTGGAAGGTCTGGAATTCCAAACTTCTTTGGGATAGGTTTTGGAGCTGCTTCCTCTGGGAACGACCTTTGTACGAACTTCTTCGAATCCACGCCTTTTAGGACCGGGGGTGCGTCCGGAATCTGGTCGACCCTAGAGTTGTAGGTCTCGACCTTTTTGTCGTTGGCTTCTATCTTCTTCTCACCCAATTCGATCCTCTTTGTGAGGTCCTCGAGCATCTTTACTATGGCAGGGTCGCCTACCAACCCGTTGTTGCTTGACCTCTCCAGTACCTGCTCGGTCGAGGGAGCCGTCCCTGGCGCAACCGTGATGGGAGTTTTCCGGTGACTTTGCAACTGAGCAATCGCTAGCTGTTGTGCCTGCAACATTTCAAAAATAACGTGAAGGCCAACCTCCCGTTATTCCCTAGCCGGGGATTCCTAGGCTTCTTGTTGGTCTCCTTGGTGCACGCTCATGTTAGTGTGGGAGGTTACATCGACGTGTTGAGCATCGCGTGAGACCGCGTCCACGGAGGTCGGTTCTGGCGCGTTCTTAGGGTTTTGCGGTGGTACACCAATACCTGGAACATCTACACCATTTTTCCCGTGGTTCTCAAGATTGTTGTTTACTGATACGGACATTTTGACTTGAAATCAAAGACTCTGGGCAAGAAAAAGCGTGAAAGATAAATTACATTATGTAGCTAAACCAACAAGAAAATAATCACTATTATTTTTAGCCTCATGAGGGTGCCAAACTATTTACCGTGAAAATGATAATAACAATTAAATTTGATTTAGTGGTTCTAAAAATACGTGATCTATTTTTATGCTAGCTGTTAGGCAGTTGATACTATGTGGGAGACTTAGAAACAAAATAAAGGTTTAAGTACGAGGTGTTAATCAAATCGAATCGCTGTCAATCGGAGCCTCGAGCTCTTCTATTCGAAGGCTTTGGGGTCGAGTCTGAAGTTCGTCTAGGAGCTATCGAAGGCGGTCGATGGTGAATAACAGTTATAAACAGATTAAAGGCGGCTATTTATGGCCAATAATAAGTAATAAATGATGAACAATAAGTAGAACGCAATAAATATGGGCGATAAATAAGATAACGAAACCAAGAGAATGTTCTGGTATATTTAGTATGGAGCAACAGATGTTTATAAAATGACAAGGATCCGCTTTATATAAAAGAGGGAATCCCAACATAGTACAAGTGCATTTATTACAAAGATATAGGGCTGATACAACCATTAAACGCGTTGATTCGCCTTTTGGGCTAATTCACTAGACTTGAACTGCCATATGCACGTGCCTTGGGAACTCCACCTAGATCCGTCGAGACCGGTAATTCACAATGTCCCGAAACCGGTCATTAATTATATTGTCTCAAAGTCTACCATTGAGAATTCTCGGGGTCTATTACTGGAAGCCCTCGGGATGACTTGATGCTCGTGAAATCGAGCAGTCGATTTTCACCGTATACATATATATATTAATTAACCTCTTTGTCCTTCATTTAAACACCACTCTTATAATATTTTTGTAGCAAAAGCAAAAATATCTCATACTCTTTCCGTTCACTTTTACTTATCCAGTATTCTAAAAATAGATTTTTACTTTTACTTGTCACTTTTAGCATATCAAGAGAAGATAATATCTTTTTTTTTTCTGTTATACCCATATTATTAATTACTCATTTCAAATTATTTTCTCAAATCCATTAAAAATATGCATAAATTAATATGTGTATCATGATAAATTTTATATGTACTTCATTAATTATTTTTTAATGGGCGTGCAAAGTCAACCGTGGACATAAAAATGAACGGAGGTAGTAATAAATTGAGCCTTTAATTTTCTACTACATTTTATATGAAAACATAAAATCAAAGTAACGCATGAAATATTTTTTGAAACTTGTGAAACATTTTTGTATTCCCAATCAAATTCACCTAACAATCCAATTGAAACTCTTTCGGTCATTTTCATTTTCATAGTCTTTTTTATTACTTTTAATTTGATAACTACTAATATGCATCTGGTCTATTGAAAACGTCTGCTACTTTTGTATTCCCAATTAAATTCATAGAATATTTGCTTTGAGAACATTATAGTTGTGAAAATGAGTTTTTTATGTGTAGGAAAAAATTGAGTTCGCTTTGAGCCAAAGTATTATAGATGAGTCTCAAATTTCGTCAAATAATGCCGTTAGTAAGCTGCTAGGAAAAGAGCACATTGGAAGGGTGAGGTGTTTGGGATTAGGCCCTGTCCCTAGTAGAGTTTTTAAATAAGTAAGACCTTGTTTTGGTGGTACAAGTTCTTCAAGTAGTGAAGGTTCATGTTCATCCCAATGTCAACATAACCATAATCAAATGATGAATGCTCACAATCAAATGATGAACACTTTCAAGGCATATATGATAATGAAAAAAGGGACTATACCAGAACAGTTTGCGGGGTTTTTTGCTTCTCCTTCGACGATTTCTCCTACAACGGTAAGTAAAGTTCTTCAATTTTTTTTCACTTTAATTTGTCTATATGCAAAGATAGAGTGGCTTAGATTAGTACTATTCTTGTATGTTGTATATGTTTTCTTTGTATAACTCCTCTCTCTCTCTATTATTTTTCTTTTTGATTCTAGCATGAATTAGTCTCACTTTCTAATGGGATGCACAAATATCTTTTTTCTCAGTCCAATAAAAAAAAGACTACAATGATGATCTAAATTTGAGTTTTAAGTACAAAGGAAGCTTGGAGAGTTGCACTTATTTGCTTAGGGTATTTAGTAGAACCTAGAGTTACTGCAGTTTCCGATTCTGGCATGATTTTTATACTTTGTTTTTTTATGCATCCAAGTGATGCGGACAGTGGACCCCTTTTGCCAATGGACGCAAGAAAATCATGTGGTGCTAGTAATTCTAGTGGCAACCGTTGATGTCATTGTAATTGTCTTAGATAATTAATTATGACGATGTAATTGTGTGGTTGAAGCAGATGTTAGAATGTTGGAGTGAATGTTTTATGTTTAAAATAGTTTTTGAGTGATGCTACTTAATGTTGACAATTTAGTTTTAAAGACTAATGATATTTTATGATAAAGTTTTGTGATTTAATGATATTTTATCGATATTTTTTAACTTTTAAATATATTTTTTTGCTTTGATTATGATTTACGGCATAATTAGTAATTTTGTTAATAATATATGAATTAAAAAGTTCAATAAATTCTTGAGGTTATGACTGACATGAGCTTTAAATATAAGCTAATAAAAAAGAATAAAAATTATATTGCGGAAGGTTTAAAACCGCCGCAATTCG
This sequence comes from Nicotiana tabacum, assembly GCF_000715075.1. Taxonomy (NCBI): domain Eukaryota; kingdom Viridiplantae; phylum Streptophyta; class Magnoliopsida; order Solanales; family Solanaceae; genus Nicotiana; species Nicotiana tabacum. Next base: position 112,136,059 of record NC_134099.1, on the reverse strand, counting down.
TAACTGAAAATTATTTTAAATAGATTTAAATTTTAGATCTGCGGGGGTCAACCGCCGCGAAGTAACCTCCGCTACTTAGCAAAAAATTGCCCCAAATCGATTGCGACGACTCTTATTGTGGGGGTTTTAATGACGGCCACAACAACATATTGCAGGAATTTTAAACCGCCGCAACCCTTTAACCTCGCAATTAGGCCTTTTTTTTGTAGTGAAAAGACTAAAATGCAGTAGTAATATTAACTGGCTACCGCTCCATGGATAAGAAGGAAGACCAAGACTGTCATTATTTTCGTCAATAGTAATTTAGCAAATTAACTTTGCAATTTTGGGTCACTTTATGAGCCTAACAAATCACTTGTCTATATGAATAATATATTTAACAAGTTTTTGGATATGATGTGCCTTTAAACAATCATTGGTGTTGCACCAAGTTAGAGGAGCTGTTTGTACCAATAAGAGCTTAATGACGTCTGCTACAAAGATAAGAACCAATGCGGCTAAGCACTTTCTTCTTTTGCGTTCCGGCAAATAGTTTTTGGAAATGATTTCTTTAGTTTTTACTCGAAGTATATAGCTTTCTTGCCACCTTGAAGGTGCTTTGAATTTTTGAAGCAAGGTATCACATGTATCTGGATCACCATAAGACACATCAAGAACTTACGTTTTTTTTTTTTAAACTCTTGTAACTCAAATATAATTTTCTGATAATGTTGGTATAATATTCTAAAAGTTTTAGTTATATTCATTGATATTGGATACACGCGCAAGATGCGTGCACAGAGACTAGTATATATATATATAAACAACTAGACTTTATTAAATTTTCTCATCTTATCCTTAGTGATATATGCTTTTAGAGAACCAAAAATGTCTCGACATGTTTCATATCATAAGTTTAAAAAGTTTTAGTTTCTTATTTTAACAAATCAAACTAATTCACATAAATTAAAACAGGCGGAACATTTTTTAAGGAATTTGCCGGAGAGGGGTGGCTATTCTGCGTCTTCGAATATTCCTTCTCTCCATTGACATTATTAAGCACACCTTTCAAGACTAAGCTTCAACTAACGAATACGTATTTGGTAGTTTGGTTCATGCACTTCTGCTCAAGACACAATGTTAAGTGAGAAAGACATATTATAACTCCTTCAAAAAGTTATTTTTTTAGGTACTTAACCTTTTAGAAAACCTATTCAGCACACTCCAAAGTCAAAAACCTTACTGGTTATTCTTGGGTGGCCATTTAATAAGTCACAGATTCTTTTCCTTTGCGTAGGTCATTCCAATGCTATATGATCAGAATGTTCTTCTAAAGTTCTCGAATAGGCAAATCATAAGTTCAACTACTCTCTTTATCCCAAAATATTTGTCATGTTTTGCTTTTGAGTGTTAAATTGATCAATCTTACATGAATTAGATTAATTTAATATTTTAAAATTGAATTTTAGATATTTGTAAACTATATGAAAAATTTACAATTCTTCTTGTATTAGTATAGCGAAAATATATATATTAAAATATTGATCAAAGTTAATATAATTTAACTCTAAAAAAAAAGAAATGTGATAAGTTTTTTGAGGCTGAGGGAGTAACTAATGGTCCAGTATCATTTTAAATATGAAAAATATTAGCAAAGCAATGGGGGTGACCATGAAACTCGTCTATTCTTTAATTATTATTTAACTCTGATTTTATGAATTGTAACGTTGAATTAGACATGAAAATGAGCATTTACTAGCAACTGCAAATATTTCAATTGTATTACGGATTCAACGGCAACATCAGAAATTTCAAAGAAAGAGACCCTTTTCACAAACATAATGAAAGGAAAACGACGTACATTATTTTGTACAAAAACTAAAAACTATTTATCCGGAAAATTTTATTTTGTGTTTCATTCAACTTACGCTAGTTGTATGAGACAACTTTTTGTCTCACAGTTTTGTGGACCCAGAATTCTGTGGACCCAGCAGTGTAAGATTGGTGTCCACAATTTTGTGGGATAAAAAGGGGCCTATACAACTAGTGTCAGTTGTACGAGACACAAAATAAAACTTTTCCTGTTTATCCTTATAACCATGAATAGTAAATCAAACGGATTCCGTATGCGTCGTTGTCATCTCAGCTTCTGGGCTTTTATTCTTCTCCTTCTTTGTTTGTCTGAACTCTCCATAGAAGTATGAGACAAAACCCCAAAGAGAAAGGAAAAGAGCAAGACCCTTTTCACCTGAAAACTTTTCCTTAAAGAAAATTACAGCTAATACCTCTGTAACGGGGAGCAAAACTGCGATCATAACCCCAGACATCAAAGAAGAAGAGCAGTAGATAACTCCTATAATACCCACGAAGAAGCACTCCCAAATAGCGGCAGTGCATACTATCACTGTATAATATCTAGCTTCTCCGAGGTTAAATTGTTTTGCCTCCCTTGACATTGCCTGCAAATATCAAGCAATATCTTAATCTTTGACATTTAAAGAGATCCTCTATAGCTAAAATAAAATTTGTAATCCCTTTTTCATTAAAAGAATGACACTATTTTCTTATTAGTTAGTTTAAAAGAATATCACACTTTTATAATTGAAAATAATTTAACAATAATTTTTTGTTTTACTTTTAATGAAAATATTTTATAACCACACAGATATTAAGAAACATTAAAGATCATAAATGTCTTAGAGCCACAAACTATAGTGACATGTTTATGTCCAATGTTTCAAGCTTGTGATTTTAAATGTGTCATAACATTGTGTGCCAATAAAAACTTCTTATTAAGGTTAAATTAGAAATTTAAATTTAAATAATTTCCTAAAGTAGAAACATGTCATTTTATTTGAATCAAAGCTAGTAAGGAAAAGATTTAAGTCATTTACACACTTACAGTGTAAGGTTCTTAAAGATTTAAGTTATTTACACACTTACAATGTAAAGTTCTTATACATTATTAATGTACTGTAGCTTGTGATGCCGTGTCAATTGCTATTTTTATGAGGCTACAATTAATGTATCATAAAAATTAACTCTAATTATCTCATAAATGACTTAATTATATAAATAATATTACTTGACGATGCACATAATTTAATTCCAGAAAACAATAGTGTCACATAAACTGCAACAGAGTAAATAAGATGCATGTGTAGAAAGGAGTTACAGTGGAAGGAAAAAATACCTGAAAGTCTTTATTGGCGATCATTCCTACAGTGCAAAAGGCAGTAGCAGCAAAACTCATGATCATTTGAATCTCTAACACCAACGTAGCAGTAATAGCTTGTTTTGCCTTCATGTAAATCAACTCAATACAAGGCAAAATGACTCCATACAAAGCTGCTGCTAAAAGTGTCATCATAAAACCAATAATATATTCTTTACTTGTCACGCCCTCTGGTCGATCACCATTAGATCGGATACCCAATAAAACAGCACCAACTGTTAGTAAAACCACTGCATTGATAGAGAAGGGTGATAACTTCAACTTCACTATGAAAAAAGCACCTACTGCCGTGAAGGCAAGTTGAGCAGCAAGAAGAAGTGAAGAGGTTGATACGGGGAGTTTTGACCCGCCCCACGAATATAGAAAATCATCAAGACCAGTGGCAATGCCAATGACAAATGCTGCAATAAAAATTCGAGGTGTCATCAAGTAAAACTTGGCATTTGAGCCTTCGATTTTTCGACGATAATAGTATAGGAAGGCAAGAGGTATAAAGGTGAGTGGCCATCCACCCGTTTGTAACCAACTACTAAGCCATATTCTTGAACCTCCCTCGACATAATATAGACGCATCATTAGAGGACCACCACATATGCCAACAGCGAGTATTAAGCAACTAATCAGTAGGAGGATTCTCCTCATAGTGGTGCTTAATCCTGGATGTTCCATATTTTTTTTCTAGAGATTTGGATACTAAATTGGAGTATTCTGTTACTCAGGCTGAAATGCTTTTCTTCTCCAAAGGTTTTGATTTTTGGACTTGTTGCATTGATGAGATGAGTAGCCTGGTAGTATTTATAATTGAGAAGTGGCCCCACAAACAATAAGTGAAACATAAATGAAGAATCAACATAGTCGTAATTACAGCAGTATTGATAATTTTCTTATGATTCACAAGGGAAGTTTGTAACAATTAAAAAAATATATTAGAGCAAAGACTAAAGAAGCAATGATTGTGAGTAATTTTGTTATTAAATTGCAGCGTTGAATTTCAAGAAAAACTAGTATGCCCACCATGGCTTCTGCCGCGTAAATAGCCATAACCACACTACTTGTTGGCGTAAAATTTTGCATTTCCTCTTCTGAAGAAAAAGATGTGGATTTAAATTAAGGGTATGGGACAAACGTGGATTTTAATTAACTTTGTTTGACTTGAATAATTATGAGTAGCCACCCATATGCCAACTTTGTTCGAATTGAATAATTTATGCCAATATTAACAACTTAAATTAGTTTTCTGTCTTATTCCCACTCCCCCACCTCCACCTAACTTGGAGTTGACTTCTTTTTCTTATAATTAAACAAAATGACGCGAAGCTCGTGGATATATTTCTATTCGAAGTATAGCTATCTGACATTTTGAAGGACACAACGATCTGAAACCATTTTCCGTATTTACAGAATATTTCCACAGCTTCTTCTTTCTTTTTTTAAATAAAAAATACTCCTCACGTTTTGACAGATCAAAAATTTATTGCATTCTCTTTTTTTTCTTCTTTTTGAGTACCACTGATCTTACTCTTTGTCCACAAATATCGGAGTTGACTTTAAAACTGCATCTGCTAGTTGCTTGAACGTTCTTAGAGTCAGCTTAAATTTAGCATCAATAGCTGTCCCGTTGTACAATTTTTCAAGCAATCCTTTCTATATAGTCTGGAGATATTCGTGTTTTTGTTTTTTATACGTCTTGAGGTTTTTTTTTTTAATCCATGGAGTCTCCACAATCTTTTTTAAAACAAGAACCAACAATGAGTGGCTGTATTTTATTAATGAAAATCCCAAAAGAAGGAACAAATTTAAAGCGAAGGGGACTAGGCCAAACCCTCACAACAGCACTGTACAATCTGATTATGAACGTTATCTATATGTTAAATGAGCTTTTCTTGATTATCATCAGAAAAGTAATCCACATTTGTCCTTTGAGAGATTATTAATTTATTCATTCCTTGTTTTCTTATTAAGGAATTGATAGTTTGATACTATGTAGAAGAAAACAAACTGTAAACTGTTGGCTAAAGAGAAAGTTCAGTTATTTATTAGGGTTATGGCACAACTTTCAGAATCAACTAGGAAAATTCATGGTGTTAAATAGGGGCACTCACGGTTCAACGAAAAAGCTCTTAGAAATTATATGAAATGCGTGCTTTCATGTGAGCTTTATAATTCATTAGTTTTACTGTAATTTTTTGTTAAACTTTTTGTTCGAGATGATAATTGATAATAATTCAGCCACGCACAATATTTCACGTATGTATGTATCTTAAGTTCTATGTATTGATTGGTATAAAAATATTTATAAAATCAGGTCACTTATAACATAATTACATATAAATATCTATAATAAATATTAAGTAATTGTGCTCGTTTTGAAAGTAAATTCTGTGTTCTGAGGCTTTAAAAACCTCTTTTTGTCTCATTTAGATTTGCGTGCGCAGTCCGGACGCATTTCCGAAAAGCTTTCATGTGAAAACTAAGTAAAATAAGGAAATTGGCTTTTAAAATTACTTAAAGTTGACTTTGGTCAACATTCTTGGTAAACGAACCCGGACCCATGATCTGACGGTCTCGTAGAGTCCGTAGTAAAATATGGGACTTGTGCGTATGCCCGAAATCAAATTCCGAGGCCCCAAGCCCGGGAAATAAAATTTTGAAGGAAATTGTTTAACAGAAATTATAAGAGTTTTTGGAAAAGAAAAGATATTTAAAATTGATTAAGATTTTTGGAAAAGAGTTTTTGGTTCCGGTGCCCAGAATCTTATACAATAATTAAGTTGAATCTGTGAAGTTTGGTAAGAATCGGAGTTCGTTTAGTATAAATCGGACCTTTATTTGAGAAATTGAAAATTTTGATGTTCTTGAGTGATTTCATGAATTTGAGGCTTAATTCATAGTTGTTGATGTTATTTTGATGATTTGATCGCACGAGCAAGTCAGTATGATGTTTTTAGATTTGCATGCATGTTTGGTTTGGAGCCCCGAGGGCTCGGGTGAGTTTTGGATAGGCTGTGGAGTTAAATTGGAGTTAGGAGCAATTGTTGGTATCTGGTATTTTTGCCCAAGCCTTTAATCTCGCAATTGCGAGATCAAGCTTCGCAATTGCAAAGTGGACAGGCTTGGAAAATGTGACCACAGTATCGCAAATGCGAACCAAGTCTGGGCAGGCCCTTTTCGCAAATGCGAACACTGGGTGGGAATTGGGAAGCTCTCCCAATCGCAAATGCGATGTTTCCTTCGCAACTGTGAAGGTGACAGGATTTTCCCATGGTCGCAAATGCGACAGATTCTTCGCATTTGCGAAGACAACAAGTTCCAACATCTGCACCTGTGTAAATCATAACTTAGACGAAAATTCTTCATTTTTCAAACTCTCTTAAACCCTAATCTCTCTTGGGCGATTTTCTAAAGAAAAGATCTTCTCCAAATCAATTGCAGGTCATTTCTAACTCATTTCTCCAATCTATATCATCTTTTCACATGATTTCAATACAAAATCAAGGGTTTTCATGGGGGAAATTGGGTGTTTTGGGTAGAACTTAGGATTTTCAAATTTTGGGGATTTGGACATCGATTTGAGGTCCGATTTCAAAATAAATTATATATTTGAGTTCGTAGGTAAATGAGTAATCGGGTTTTGGTTCGAACCTCGGGTTTTGACCATGTGGGTCTGGGGTCATTTTTGACTTTTTGGAGAAATATTTAGAAACCCTATTTTCATGTATTAGAATTGATTCATTTACTCCCTCCGTTTCAATTTATGTGAACTTATTTTCTTTTTGGTCCGTGCCAAAAAGAATGACCCATTTCCTTATTTGGAAATAATTTACTTTTATGCAATGATTTATAGCCACAAAAAATATATGTGCCTCATTCTACACCACAAGTTCAAAAGTCTTCTCTCTTTTCTTAAAATCCGTGCCCAGTCAAATGGGTTCACATAAATTGAAACGGAGGGAGTAGCATTTATTGATATCGTTAAGTAAATTGTGGCTAGATACAAGCTAATTGGTAGTAAAAATAAGAGGTAAAGTGGTAGTTGAGGCTTGAATTGTGTTCGTGGCATTGAGGTAAGTATTTGGCTAACCTTAGTTTGAGGGATTATGAGTTGTGTCTTATTTACTATGTGTTAATTGTTGAGTACGACATATAGGTGTGGTGACGAGTATCTATACGCGGTGTCACGCATGCCCGTGAGTATTATACTATGATTAATGTGACTCCGTTTCGTATTGTTCATGTTTTATATGATGATTTCTATTGTTGAACAAGGCTTGTGGAAGTATTATTGGTAATTGAATATTGTAGAGCGTTGGCTCAAGTTGAGAATTGAGTTGTGAAGTAATTGTGAAAAAGAGGAAAGGTTTATGATATTGTCTCTCTTGCCGGGAGGTTATTGCTTTTGATACTATCTCTCTTGCCGAGATGTTATTACTCATGATATTGTTTCCCTTGCAGGGATATCGTTGTTATGTTATTGTTCCTTTGCAGGATTCTATTGTGATTTTATTGATTCCCTTGTTCGTATTGCTTTGTGATTGTTGCTTGGGTAAGGAAGAGTGTAAAGGCATGAAAGGTGATGTCGTGCATGATATTTGTGAGAGAGTGTTAATGCACGAAGGGTGAAGCTGTGCCGATATTGTGAGGTAAAAGCAAGAAGGGTACTGTCGTGCCATACGATGTACAATGTTGTGTCATGATATGAGTGATAATGCACGAAGGAAAATTACGTGCCATGATTATGTGAAGTAAAAAACACGAAGGGTGATGCCGTGTCGATTATATTGATTTTTATGGTAAGGACGAGAGCAAAAGCACGAAGGGTGATGTCGTGCACTTGTCATTGATTTCCTTATTCTACTTATAGTTGAATTTTGGTGTTCTGTATGTTTCTTTGCTGAATTTCTATTTGTACATGATATTTCCCTCGAGCATGTTTCCCCATTCCCATCTTTAACTACTAGTTTCTGTCATTATTACTTGTTGTATATGATTTAACTGCACGTGTTTATTTGGTAGTCTTGTCCTAGCCTCGTCACTACTTTGGCGAGATTAGGCTAGACACTTACCAGCACATGGGGTCGGTTGTGCTGATACTACACTCTGCACTGTGTGCAGATCCCGGTGCTGGAGCTTTTGGACCACAGTAAGGTTGCTGCCTTCAGTCCATCAGGAGACCCGAGGTAGTCCTACAGGCGTCCGCAGGCCTTGGCGTCCCCTTCTTATCTAGTTTTCTTCTGTTCTTTACTATTTCAGAGACAGACATGTATCTATTTTGTTCTGACCCTATTTGTAGTATTCTTAGATAGTCTGTGAGATTGTGACACCAGTTCTGGGTAGCTTATGTTTATGGATTTGTATCGGTATTATTTTAAATTGTTATATTTCATTCTTCCGCTTTATTATTTCTGTTGTTTATAAAATGTTAATTCACAATTGTTAAGGGATTAAAAATAAAAAGGGTAAAATAACTAAAATAATTGGCTTGCCTAACTTTTACTAGTATGTGTCATCACGACTTCCGAGAGTGGGAAATCTCGATCGTGACAAATTGGTAACTAGATAACATGATAACTAATATGCTATAATATATTAAAGTCGAAACAGTCATCGGAACTATATAAACGATGAAGGAGACATAATATGATATCTTGGTTAAGTAACAATAAAACTCGAGAGATTAAGCTCCTAAGAGCATATGTATTGGTTCATCAAAAGTGACAATAATATATTTGCCATTAAACAGCTATGCAACTTCTACATCACGAAAACAAATATATCGGTTGATGCATTGTGTCCAGGGGTGGAATTAGAAAGTTAACTGCATGTTAAGTTACTAACACATGATATTGTTATTCTATAATTTAAAATCTATAAGGTTCAAATTTTGACTCCGCATCATTTATTGACTATCCTAAATGCCTTGAGAAGAGTGTCACGCCCCAAACCTGGAGAACTCTGGAGGGGTAACCCTCAACTAAGGTTGATGAGGCCATATTTTGAAAATATCGCCTCTCTCATCTGAGAGGTAAACATAACCAAAAGCTATATATATAACTATACAGGCTGATGAGGCCGCCATGAACATCTACTGATATACAAAATATACAGAACTCGTCTACAAGCCTCTAGAGATAACTGAACTGTACCATGGTTGGGACAGGGCCTCAACCTACCCATCAAACCTTTATATTTAAAATGGGCTCCAAGTCGGCACCCAATGCCATATTTGGTCCGAGCATACCACTCTGTAACGGTGAACTCTGGAGGGGTAATCCTCAACTAAGGCTGATGAGGCCATATTTTGAAAATCATCTCTCATCTGAGGGGTAAACATAACCAAAAGCTATATATATCTATACATATATATACATATATCTATATGTATATATATATATATATATATATATATATATATGTATATATATATACATATACATATATATATATATACATATATATATACATATACATACATATACATACATATATATACATACATACATATACATACATACATACATACATACATATATATATGTATGTATATATAACTATGCAGGCTAATGAGGCCGCCATGATCATCTACTGATATACAAAATATACAGAACTCGTCTACAAGTCTCTAGAGATAACTGAAATGTACCATGGTTGGGACAGGGCCTCAACCTACCCATCAAACCTTTATATTTAAAATGGGCTCCAAGGTCTAGACCTGGTAATTCCGAGAAAATGGAGCTTACCAACTAAGCTGATGTTTGACTCTGTCTGCTAGGAGGGTCTGTCCAATTGTCAATCAGGACCTGCAGGAATGAAATGCAGCGTCCCCAACAATTGGGACGTCAATACAAAATAATGTACCGAGTATGTAAGGCAACAGAATAACTGAAAGCTGAAACTGAACTGATAATATAATAACTAAAAGTAACTGGGAGTCAAAGATAATCTGAAGATATGCTTACCTACTAATACCGACTCGACTCTCTTAATATAGTAAGTAAAACATTTATCCGACTATATAAGGCTCGGTATATGTAACTCCTCTACTGTAGTAGGCTCGCTCACATGCGCTCGGCCATACTAGGCTCTGTATCTCGTCCATTCTGGGCTCGTTCATAGGCACTCGGCCACGGTAGGCTTGGTATATAACTTGCCATCTGATCAGAGGTTACCCAATAGAGGCCTACCCATTGATTATAGCTCGATGGTGGTGAAAATATTGTAATACTGTATATATATAGACTCTATGCTCTATTGGATAAGAGAAGACAAAACTAAACTAAAATCGTGATTCAGAACAGTGGGAGTATGATTATTAGACCCCGATAAGTATAGAAATCGTGATTCAGAATATTGTAGAATCACTCTAAATATCAGAGGTATAAAAGAGATAGTATAATGACCATATTCTATAATGGCTCTACGATAAATCTAGTTCGAGCAGTACTAACCTTATAACAAGTCAGTATGAAGCCTGATGGATTGTGTATGCAGATGATGTGCAAGAATTATAGTAGAGCTTTAAGGTGTGGATGTGAATTCCACCTATGTGGAAGGGAAGTTATGAAAGAGATAGAAGATATTATGTAAGATTTAAAGGTAAGTAATGTACAGGTGAATAAGGTACGAGATGCCCAAGTACAGAAGGTTACGAATAATCCATATATTAGATAGAGTGCTGGAAGCGACATAATTCTATATCAAAAAATGATAGTGTTGTCGTTAGTGGCATATCTTCCAGCCTATGGTTTTTAGGGATAGAGAGGTCTAGTTAAGGGAGTAAAGAAAATTTAGAGACAATATGATGTCTCGCTTGAGGTTCTAGAATAACATAAGGAAATTTATGGCGCTAGCAAATTAAAGGAAGATTGCGAATAGTATAAATAGATATATGTAGGTTGCAAGATAAAGTATGATAGAGCGACAATGTTTTAGGAAGATAGGAGTAAGGATAAGAAAAGGTGAGTGAGAAGGTAACGAGAATAGGAAAGTCCTCGGGATTAAATCCATCACAACAAGAGAGCTGATGGTTTCCATAAGTTATAAAATGCTCAGTATAGCATGAGTGAACTCAGAGGAGTTTAAGACTAGGAGAATTTAGAAGAGATGCAATGCTTCCCTAGTGGTAGAATAAGGGTGTAATTGTGATAGATAAGAGGATGACGTTTAGGACTTTGACTAGGTAATGATTCAAAGAAAAGGGATTTCATAAATTGTACAGGATTAAAATACCCCCACTGCACCACTAAAAGTCGGAGGCTGAAGTCTACCAAACCTCTCCAATTTGTGTTGCTCGTCCTCTAGCATAATAGGAGATACATAGTCCTAAGCAACTGCAACCGGTTGGGCTGGAGGTGCCCACGTTGTTTGAAGTCCATGCACAGCCTGCTCAAGCATGCGAGCGGCGGGAGTCTAAGTGCCTCCCCCGGCCTGAGAAGTAGCTGCGGCCATAGTAACTGAGACCGCCTGAGCTAGGCTAGTGCACACTGATAAAATATAGGCAAGGGCTTCCTGAAGGCCTACGATAACAATAGGCACAGCCGGTGCTTGAGTTGGTTCTGCTGGAGCGTCCGCAACTGGGACCTGATCCTGAACTAGGGCGGCTGGTGGATCTGCAGGTGCTGTCCTAGCTGTTGTGCGGGCTACACCCCTGCCCCTACCATTGCCTTGACCGCGTCCTCGGCCTTTAGTGGTCCCAACTGGTGGTACTGGTGGTCGTCCATCCTGACCATTAGCTTGTGTCCTCACCATCTATGAGAGAATAGAACAACAGAAGTTTAGTACCAGAATCAACAGATTCACACGACAGGAATTCAAGAATGTGAAGTTTTTCCTAAAGGTTCTGCAGCCTCCCGAGGATAAGTACATATGTCTCCATATCGATCCGTGAGACTCTACTTAACCTGCTCATGACGCGTGAGATCTATATAATCTAGGCTTTGATACCAACTTGTCACGACCCTAAAATCGACCCAGTCGTGATGGCGCCTATCATGAAACTAGGCCAGTCGACACAATTCCCAAATCGAACCATTATTCTATAAAAGTCATTTTTTAAACCATTAATTAACAAAAATATCTCACAATATAAGTTTAAATAAGAAGTGCAAAAATATAACACATGCCTGAAGTCAGGGTGTCACTAGTCATGAGCAACTACAAACGCGTCTAAGAACAAGAAAGGCTAACATAGTCCGAAATGAAATATTTAAATATATTAACTCGTAAAAACAACTCAGTTTCAGTAAAACTTTTTTAAAATATCTTTTAATAATTTCAAACAAGTGGTGAAACAGTGAGTAAAAATGATAGAAACGTAAACAGTCCCTCAAGCATAACATATACCATAAACCGCCACTCGGGTCAAATATCAACAAAACTAGCCCCTCGGGCTACCTCACATTCACTCGTAATCAGCCCTCGGGTAACAACATGAATCAACAACAGCCCCTCGGGCTACATCACATCACTCACAATGGGTACTCGTGCTCACTGGGGGTGTTCAGACTCTGGAGGGGATCCTACAACAAAAGCGCTATAACAAGCCATTTCGTGTCATAATAAATCAGGCCCTCGGCCTCTCATATATCACAAATCAGTACAATATGCTGCGGCGCGCAGGCCGATCCCATACTATCCGCACAACACAGGCCATCAGCCTCACTCAGTCAAAACCTCTCAAGCCACTCAGGCAAACAGTGAAGCAAAATGCTCATTCCAAAATATCATTTAAAGTATCAAAACAGAGTAAATACGGCTGAGTTATGAAATCAGTAAAATACAGCATGACTGAGTATAGATATTAAGTCAAAGCAGTGAGGAATAGTAGTAAAAAGTCTCTAAGGGACCAAAATAGTTAGCACGATACCCAAATATGGCATTTAGCCGAGAACATAGTACTCCCTCTGTTCCAGTTTTATGTGAACCTATTTCCTTTTTGGTCCGTTCCAAAAAGAATGACCTCTTTCTGAATTTGGTAACAATTTAATATAAACTTACAATTCTATCCTTAATGAGAAGCTTTTATAACCAGACAAATACTCTGGACCCCTTTTTGACTTGTTTAGGACCATAATTCTAAAAGTCTTTCATTTTCCTTAAATTCTGTGCCCAGTCAAACAGGTTCACATAAATTGGAACAGAGGGAGTAATACTTTTCAAAAACACAATGATATCAAATAGTTTTCAATCAAATACGCGACTTAACAATCATAAAGGGATGGACCAAGTCACAATACCCAACGGTGCATGACCCTACGCTCGTCATCTAGAATGTGTGTCACCTCAAAGTAGCACCACGATATGAAATCCGGGGTTTCATCCCCTCAGGACAATATTTACAATCACTACTTACCTCAATCCGGTCCAAACTCTAGCCCGCGATGCCCTTGCCTCTCGAATCGGCCTCCAAATGCTCTGAATCTAACCAAAACCAGATTCATGCCGTCATTATAAGCTAAAGGAACACAACCCATGCAAAAATAATCAAATTATATCAAAAAATTCCGAAATTAGCCAAACCCGACCCCCGGGAACATGTCTCTAAATTCGATAAAAATTACATCACTAGAATTGTTATACTCCCATGGGTCTATACATACCAAGAACATCAAAATCGGACCTCAAATGGTCCCTCAAATCCCCAATGAAAACTCTCCAATTTGAAGCCCAAATTCTCATATTTTAACCCTTAAATTCTAATAATTTCATGTCTAATCAGTTAGAAATCACCATATAATCGAGTATTATGTTCACAAATCTTACCTCCAAGCGTTACCCCTTGAATCCCTCTTCAAACCCTCTAAAAAAGCTCCAAACCCGTCTAAAAATGGTGAAATAAGGCTGAAAATCATGAAGGGAAGCTTATATAGTTTCTGCCCAGGCATTACCGCACTTGCGGCCATAACAGGCACATGCGCGACCGCACCTGCGGTCTAACAGGTCGCACCTGCGGAAGTCACTTATCCGCCCATAATCGCATCTGTCGTCAATGACCCACACCTGCGACCTCGCAGGTGCGCTCAACCTTGGTCACATCTGCGACCTTTTCTTCGCTTCTGCGGCCCGCACCTGCGGTTCCCACTCCGTAGGTGCGGTTATGACAAGAACAGTAACTCAAGCTGCTCAACTTTAATTCCAAACATTCCGAAAACCTTCCGAATTCATCCCGAGGCCTCCGGGACCTCAACAAAAAATACGAACAAGTCACATATCACTATTCAAACTCATACCAATCCTCAGAACACTCAAAACAATGCCGAAACACCAAATCACCCTCCGATTCAAGACTAAGTATTCCAAAACTTCTGAATTCCGCAATCGATCAAAAAGTCTACCAAACCTCATCCGAATGACCTGAAATTTTGCACACACGTCCCAAATGACACAACGGACCTACTCCAATTTCTAGAATTCCATTCCGACCCCGATATCAAAATATCCACTACCAACTGGAAAATGCCAAAATTTTAATTTCTCCAATTCAATCCTAAATCTACCACGGACCTCCAAAATACATTCTGATCACACCCAAATCACCCGACTAAGCTATCCAAACCATCAAAATTCACATCCGAGACCTTCTACCTATAAGTCAACATCCGGTTGATTTTTCCAACTTAAGCTTACTCAAAAGAGACTAAGTGTCTCATTCCTCTACACAACCACTCTGAACCCGAAACAAACAACCCAATACCACATAATACAACTAAACAACACATAAAGAAGCAAAAATGGCAAAAACAGAGCGGTAACTCATGAAATGATCAGCGGGGTCATTACATTTGGGCAGGTTAGTTAGAACCTACTCCCTCCGTTCCAATTTATGTGAACCTGTTTGACTGGGCACGGAGTTTAAGAAAAAATGAAGACCTTTGGAATTTATGGTCCTAAACAACTCAAAAAGGGCCCCAGAGTATTGGTGTGGTTATAAAAGTTTCTCATTAATCGTAGAATTGTAAGTTTAAGCTAAATTGTTACTAAATTTAGAAAGGGGTCATTCTTTTTAGAACAGACCAAAAATGAAATAGGTTCACATAAACTGAAACAGAAGGATATTATTTAGTCCATCTTGACACATTCTATCTTAACCCAAGTAAAATATGGGTAGGATTGCGCATGACCCATTTAATGAGTCAATCTATCTTGACCAGCCCAAACAACACATTTTCCACCCTTAGTTTAAATATTGGTTGAAACATAAATTGCAAGTGAAAAAAATGGTAGAATAAGATGGGGAATCTTATGGTATTGTACAAAAAAGAATATTTACCAACAACTAGCCATTTAGTAATGCCACTAAAAGTTGCCAAATGAAATTACCAATGATATACAACATTTTTAAAATATATATAAAAAAAAATTCAATGGGTATTATTGTGATTTATTAAAAATACATAGATGAGGCAATATATAAAATTTGGCGAAGTTTGACAAAGTTTGAATGTGAGTTCAACCAGTTTGGAGTCAAAACTCACCAATGATATACAATATTTAAAATTTAAAAAAAGGCAAAAAGGGATATTCTCAATTGGTATGATTGGAATTCATTGAAAATATATAGATTAGGGAACATACAAAATTTGAATAAGATTTGAGCTTATTTAGACTGGTTTAATATCAAAACTCGTAGTGAAAATCGAGTTTAAAATATTCTTCTGCGACACAAGTATCAAACATGTATCACGTATGTATCTTATACACGGGTATACATGTGATATATATTTGATACATGTATGATACTTATGTGATACACAGTGTGGTAAACATATCATCTTTTTCTATGTTCATCTTATACTTTGAATTTTCAATTCAAACTAATTCAAAGCTCTACCAAATCATCCCATAATTGAGACTCAAACTCATTAAGATGTACCCAATATATTCCAACAACACCCACTCAAAAGAAAGCAAAAATGAAATTTGATTTTTTTTTGCTACAAATAGCTAAATGACTAATATTGATAGCATTTGGCTAATATTAGTACTACATCCATTTTAATTTATGTGAATCTGTTTTCTTTTAAGTCCGTATAAAAGAAATGCTCCCTTTCCATATTTGAAAAAAATATACTTTTGTTCAATGATCTATTGTCACATAAAATATATGTGCTTTATTTTACGCTACAAGTTTAAAAGCCTTCTCTTTTTTCTTAATCTCCATGCGCCGTCAAATAGGTTCACATACATTAAAATGAAGGGAATAATATTTTTTGAATTTGCAAATTTTTATAATAAGTTACTTATTGGAGGACATAACTAATAATTTTAGAATAAGATACTGAGAGAAGATTCTTGGGAAAATCTCACTTTATACCCATTAAACTCAAATTATTTATCCTTTAATACTCAAGCCTAAACTATTTACTTTTCCTACCTATACAACCCGGTCCACTCATTAGCTATTTGCCTTCTCATTTGAAGTATAGAATGTTAAAAATATTCGCCTTTCATTTTTGCAAGCTTACCTGGTAGTGGACTTGAATAGTTCTACTTCTTCTCTACCAGATCGATCTTCATTAAGAGGGTCAACCCAAGCTATTACTCCACCTCATTCTTATAATTTTTATCTATGTATGAAGACCCACCATTGTTGAGCTTGAAGCTCCTGAATTTGAATTTTTTTTGAAGGTTTATTGTTTGATTCGATGTGGGTGCTATAAAAAATTGCTTATTAACCTTCTGAGTAAGCTTCTCAAATTTGAATTTTTATGTGTGTTTGAATATCTACCATTGTTGGCTTGAAGCTCAATTTTTTATTTTTGAAGATTTCTTGCTTGATTCAAAGTGGGTGTTATTAAACATTGCTTATAGTATCTTATGGAAGTTCATACTGAAATTTTATCACATTTGAATTTGATTTGAGTGATTGAGATCAAATCTTTCAGCTGAAAATCGAAGAACACAGTTACCTAATAGTATACTGCTATGGTATATAATATGATGTAGGAGTATATAGCATATTGTAACAATATACTATTATAGTATACAATATACAGTAACGGTATACGGTAATAATCGAAGAAAAACAGTTACCTAAAAGTATACCATTACTGTATACAATATACTGTAGGAATATATATCTATAATGCAACTATATACTATTATAGTATATACCATACTGTAAAGATATATTGTAATAATGTGCAATGTACTGCAGCAGTATGTTGTAATAGTATACAATATACCATAATAGTATACTATTTTAATGTAATAGTATAATGTTGAATGAAGAACATAAAATATTATTTTCATATATAATATATTATTTTGGTATATAATTTATAATTCAATCGTATATAGTTTACTACAATAATATATTTGTATAATATACAATATGATGTTATAATTGAGTCATTTATTTGATTTTTTAAAAATATTTTAACTGGATTTTTAAAATATTATAATAAAGTTCTCATGCTTTTTACAAAATTTTTCTTAAAAGAGGTGTTAGATAGAAATCCATGGAGATGTTATTTATTGTATTAGAATTAGATGATGAAAATAATAATTATTTCTCTCTTCTCGATACTTAACTTTTATGGGCAACCTACAATTTCACCTCTTGTTGGCTTTCTCAGTTTCTCGCTTCCCTCCTCCTTATGTAATGTGTCCAGAATAAATTATGTGCATAATTTAATCTCACGATTTATCAATAGCCTCTTATGACTTTCCATTTAACTTTATGAAAGCATAGCCGCAATCACAATTTCCCTATCTCTTGTCACTAATAATATTACCCACAAAAGTTGCAATGGGTAGGAAGGGTAATTAGTTTGGTAGGTAGAAAAATTAATGGGTAAGTGGATAATTAGTTTAGTTTTTGTGGGTAAAACTATAAAACTCCCAAGATTCTTACCAGTTGGAAGCTATTTAGTCGCGGTTCGAGCTGATCTCTGATTGGATTGCCCAAACTACTCTTTTGGTATGATCAGGCCCAACTGCAGTGTGGTTAGGGACATGGCCTCTTTCGGTGAGTATGAGGTTGGGCCTGACTTGACCCACTTACCAAATAATCAAAGAATTTTTACCTCATATAGGAAAATTTTTATACCTTATTTATTTTAAATAAATACACTTTTAAAAAATTATATTTCATAGATACCTTTTGATTGTTATAGCCAAATATCTATTTATGGTCACCTCTTACCCTTAAGCCATAAAATACGCTTTGTATTATTTTTTTCTCTCATTCTTTCAGATTTTTATCCACCCTCTCTCTCTCAATGCCTGTCTTTCTCCATGAATACAACCATGATTCTCCACTGATTTATCTCTATTGTCGAACGAAATTTTCATTGTCAGTGGCGGGGGCTCTGAATCAATGTCGAAATCAAGCCCTAGAGAGAAAGATAAGGTTCAAAATCTGCTATTGAAAGGTAAATTGGGGCTGACAATGAAAATTTAGCAGATTGTGCAATGGGCTTTGGTAAAGGGACAACTGGTGGCAAAGCCGACCAATTCTACGTCATCACCGACTCTTCCGATGACAGCAACAACCCTAAGCCGGGAACCCTCCGTCACGATTTCATTCAAAAGGAGCCATTGTGGATCATTTTTTTCAAAAAATATGACCATTAGATTACATCAAGGAGTAATCTTTGATGTAATTACTCAAAGATCACACAAATACAGAAAAGGGTTGCTGGACTAATTACATCAAATACAGGAGTAATTTTTTGCAAAAAGCATGACCATTACTCACTGTCAGGTATTTTTGAAAGAATTTTTTAGGGTAAATTGGGGCTGACAATGGAGGTTCGAAATCTGCTATCGATGAGACGACATTAGGGTTATTCTTGAACAAAGACAACAGAGTTTGGGGCTGAGCAAGTTGAAGATCCTGTTATCTTTTTTTTCATTGTATTTCAATGTATCTCGTTGTATTCTATGTATTTCATTGTATTCATTGTCTTTTTTTCATTGTATTTCAATATATCTCACATGTATTCCTTGTATTTCATTATATTCACTGTCTCGCTATATTCCATGAATGTCTTCATTTGTTTTTTCAATTAATATAGTTTATGTATTCAGATGTATTTATGTATTCGAATTTATAATTGAGTTTGTTGAGTTATATTAGGAGTCTATTATGTTAATTGATTCACTTTCCGTTTTAAAAACATTGTAATCCCCTATTTCACGCTGTGAATACAGTCGAATACAATAATCTGTCCAGCTGTAATCCCATGTTTTACTCCATGAATATATTCGAATACACTCGAATACAACAGCTGATTAGCTGGACTTCCCTGATTCATGCCTATTTTTGCTACTGTATTAGTGATACACTCGAATACACTCGAATAAATCACTATGTTTTAGTGATAATTAGCTATCTATAGATACATTTTACTATATTACGGATTGTAGATACATTTTCTGTTGTTATACGATGTATTTAAGCTACTGTATTCATGAATACAGTAGCAAGAATAGGCGTGAATCAGGGAAGTCCAACTAATCAGTTGTTGTATTCGATTGTATTCAGGGCATGAAACATCAGATTACAGCCGGATAGATTATTGTATTCGACTATATTCATGGTGTGAAACAGGGGATTACACTGTTTTAAACGGAAAGTGAATCAATTAACATAATAAACTCCTAATATAACTCAACGAACTCAATTATAACACACAAATTTTGTATTTCCTTGTATAAAAAAGATTCTCAACCGAAAATACCTCAAAAACATAGAAATCTTCAGAGAAATTATATAATACATTTGAATACATAAATTATATTAATTAAAAAAATATATGAATACATTCATGGCATATAGCGAGACAGTGAATACACTGAAATACATAGAATACAGCGGGATACATTGAAATACAATAAAAAAAGACAGTGAGTACAATGAAATACATGGAATACAACGAGATACATTGAATTATAATGAAAAAAAAGATAATGAATACAATGAAATACATGAAAATACAGCGTGATACGTTGAAAATACATTGAAATATATTAACAGAAAATCAAGTTGCTCAGCTCCAAACTCCGTCATCTTTGTTCACGAACAAACCTAATTTCCGACGAATCTATCGTCGAGCAAAAACCCTGAAGCTCACCAAAAAGGCCCTTCGTATTCAATCAAGTGCCCTTCGTATTTGATCAAATCATAAAGGCTGGGTTTCAGTCTCATGGAAAGCTGCTTGTTTCTTCCCCGGAATCGCTTTCTTCAAAGGGCCCTTCATAACAGGAAATCAAGTTGCTTCTGACCATTTGTATTTAATCAAGTGTCTTTGTTCTCTTGTGAGCAGAGTCAGCACAAATCCTTTTCACAACACAATAAAGAATCTGCTATTGCAGCAAAAAAATATCCGAGCTTTTCCCAAAAGAACTCACTTTTGCTGGAAAGAGAAACTTTATGAGTTAGTTAGGGTTCCGATAGAGTAAAGGATGACGGAACAGACTATCACACCTTCTTTTTACCACCCGAAAGGGTATAAGGGAGTTTTTAAAGTGACATAATTTGAAATGAGATTATTTTATTCAAATTCAGAGCCGCTACTTGAGATATTTATTATGGTATCCCAAGTCACTAGTTTATTTTAAAAATCCCAAATCGAGGAAATTTGACTTTATTTAAAAGTCTGCAAACCAGAAAATCTAGGTAAGGAATTCTGTTAACCGGGGAGAAGGTGTTAGGCATTCCCGGATTCCGTGGTTCAAGCATGATCGCTTAACTATTAATATTGGCCTAATTATCTGATTAATTACATGTTTAAAACATATTGTGCATTTTTAACTTTTTAACCGCTTTTAATTATTTATGGAACTTATTTTCTGGAACAAGTCACGATTGTCGTACACTTGTTGTTTTGGTACACATTGCAAATCGCATCACATAAAATGCACCCGCGACTTAAAACATGTTTATTTTAATAATATTGTTCGAAGTTATGGTCGGGTCACATGAAATGCACACCCGAGTTGGGATTTACGTATCATGACCACGCTACGGGAACCGTACCCGTGATCACGATAATTTTATTAATCGTGCTTAAAGCAAACTATGAATATATATTAATTATTATCCTAAAGTTAATTTGAGATTGTTGGAAGGCTATTAATTATGGATAAGCATTATAGGCAAGCAATATTTGCATGGCACAATGAAAGAGAAAAAAGTGGCTGAATTTGTTCAAACTTGGTATCATTCTAAGCCCAAATCACCGTAATTTTTTCTTTTCTTTTCTTTTTATTTGTTTGATCTTAAGAAATCCACACCTAATTGCTTTCCATCACCATAAGTGATATTTTCATACTTATTCAATTAAAACTTAGTTAAGCTAGCTGTAAACGAAATAAACAAATTAAAATAGAATACTAAATAATTATAGTAAACCATCAAAAGAAAACAAAAACAACTTATGAATAAGGATCAATTCATTCATTCATGCTTCAATAGTGTAACATAACGAGGAAAAGAATTAGAACCTGGAATAACAAAACTCCTTTGATATAAAATAAACCAGTGAGCAAAACTCAGAAATCGGTATCAAACAACAATCTTTCAAGTATTCAGAACCAAAACACTTATAGTCAACCAAAATCGTGGCGAAACCTCGACCTCAAACTTGCCGGAGCTGGACGAACCTTGTATATACTTAACTGGGTTTGGACGTTTTAATGGTTGAGATTTGAACTGTTTTTGCCAATGATTTTAATGGAATTTTCAGCTGGTTTTTGAGGAATTTCTCAGCTCACTTCCATGGCTGAAATGGAGTTTTCAGTCAGCTTTATTGAAGTGGAGAAAGAGCATCAATGGGTGTTGGAAATGGAGCCGATTTTTAGGGTGTGTTTGTTGGAGAAGAAAGGTCCTCCCCCTGTATTGTGTACTGCCCGTTTCTTTTTAGAGAATTAGGATGGTTTTTTTTTTGGTGTTCTCCAGCTCTCCATTTTTTATGTTAGCTCTCACTCTCTGTTTTCGTCATTGGAGATGATGGTATCCTTTTCCCTTTTTTTGGAATTTGCCGTTTTTGTTTTAGTCTAAGTCTAGGTCTTCTAGGAATAGAGTGTTAAATGGAGGGGATTTGGGCCGCGGGTCATGGGCTGGTGGGTTTGAGGCGAATTGTGTGCCATTGAGCCATCAGAAATGATTTTAGCCCAAATTTAAAATAAGACCAAATTATAACACTTTCTTTCTCTTTCTTGATTTTTTCAATATTAGCCATTTTAAACTCTAATTTAGTTTAATCTAATTTGTATGGCCATTATTTATCTATTTTACCTAATTAATTAACTAACCTAAGAATATATTTATTTCGAATTTTTAGTTATTTAAATGATGTATTTAGGAATGTAATTAATTCTAAATTCAAATTAAACCTAATATGGCACAAACTTAAAATGTGATAATTTTTATGGTTTTTCTATGATTTAAAAGTTACTAAAAATGCATGAAATGCAACTAAATAAAGAAAAACTCCTAAACATCAATTAAAATTATTTTGGTCTATTTTTAGGAGTTATTTTCATGTAGGGCAAACATTAGGTGCTCACAGCTGCCACTCTTTGCTCGGAAACATGAAGAGTTTTCGGGCAAAGATAAAGTGAGCAACTACGAGTAATTTTTTCCCGTTAAAAACTCCATTTGGAAGCATTTTGAAAATTTTTGACTGAACCTTGCGTCGGATGTTGCCTACATATCCTTGGCTATAAAGGAATCAGGTCGGTGTAGTTTTGGAAGTTTTGGTAGCAGGGACTACCGAGAATTTGTGATTTTACTATTTTTGCTACTGTTTCTACTTGCTGAGCTCCTTATTACACCAAAATGAAAAATAAAAAGCTAAACTAGCTAAGCCTATCAACTACGAGTTACAAGATTCCTATCTATAAATATTCTAAAGCTTGATCTTGAGTCTTGGCTGGTTCTTCCTACAGACTCTGATCTGAATCTTGATGCTCGTTAGCTGCAACCGCTGGTTCATTCTTCTTCATCTTTTCGGATCAAGGCGGGACATGCAAAGCTTGTGACTTCAATCATATCTTGAGCAGTCCGCATCTTTTCTCTGCTTCTATACTTAGAGTTCAACTTCTATTCTTGTGTTTCTTTTCTTTTATTTGAATTGAGACTTCTTCTTTTGGTCATCTCAAACCTCGTGCCTTATGGTAAAAACCTGTTCAGGCACCAAAACAAACAAACGAATGACATTTTCTGCCCCAGTTTTCACTAGGAGAATTTCGTGAGTTATTGCAATAAAAATCTAAACTATTTCTTTATTGAAAGCAATAAAATCAGGATTGTGTATCCTTGGGAGAAATGAGATTAGGGAGTAGAGCCCTATATCTAAAATAAAATCAAATGGGGATCGGGGTCCTAAGTTGAAAAGATTACCAGGTTATGCCGACAAAGCTAGAGAGTGAGATCCTATGTTGGAAAAGATTACCAGGTTATGCCGACAAAGCTAGAGAGTGAGCCCCTATATTGGAAAAGATTACCAGGTCATGCTGGCATCAGCTAGGGAATGGGACACTATGTTGGAAAAAATTAACAGGTTATGCTGGAAAAAGTCATCGGGTTATGTCAGAAAAGGTCCTCGGGTTATGTCAGGGAAGGTCACCGGGTTATGCCGGAAAAGTCATCGGGTTATGCTGGAAAAAGGTCCTCGGGTTATGCCGAGAGGTCCACGGGTTATGCTGGGAAAATCATCGGGTTATGCCAGAAAAAGGTCCTCGGGTTATACCGAGGAGGTCCACGGGTTATGCCGGGAAAGTCATCGGGTTATGCTGGAAAAGGTCCTCGGGTTATGCCGGGGAGGTCCATGGGTTATGCCGGAAAAAATATCCTCGAGTTATGCCAGGGAGGTCCACGGGTTATGCCGGAAATCAACTAGAGAATGGGATCCTATGTTGGGAAGATGTAGCTAGAGATTGGGGACCCTAGGCTACCATGGTTTTGAATCTTTCTTCTTTGTTTTCTTCTTCCTCTCTTTTTCTTCACTTTTTATTTTGTTTAGAATGAATGAAGAGTTTTAAAAGGACTTCCCTTTTTGGGTCAACTTTTTCTACAGAACCATTTTGGTTTCTGCGTAACTTGCTTTTATTGCACCTGCTTCATGCAAAGGTTGTTTTGGACTGCACATGTTTTCCTGTTTTCAAATCAAAGAACAATTTTTTAGTTTGAATCGGTGGTTGGTTTTGTGGCCTTGATTGTTTTGATCACTTGATCTCGACCCAACTCTTTCGATGAAAATCTCCATTGCTCGCTGGCTCTCTGGAGATCGGTTTCCTTTCTAAACCCAGAGATCTTAAATTTCCAAAGTTCCGACGGTTAATCCGTGTGGGGCTTTGGCCTTTTCTCCTTATTTTGCCTTTATGGGCACTTGACTTTGGATTTATTTCCTTTTCAATAATTTTGATTCTGGAGCATCGACCATCATGGCCATTCAAGATCGACTTGATGCACCTGCTGAGGCTGGGTGCTCTTCCTTGAATTTTAGCTTTTGTTAAGTAGAACCGTGTAAAATCAATCTTGCCATCTTTTCTTTGTATTAGTTTCGGAGGAGGATTAGACCAAAAGTGATTCAAAGAAAAGTAAACAAAGGACAGGATATTGAATTTAACGAGAAGTGCCCCTTTCGGGGAAAGGAAAGAAGGACTTATCTGGAGTGCATGCAGACCAAATTAAAATAAGACCAAATCAAAAACCTTTCTTTCTCTTCGAAGATAACTGGTATCAATCAAAAATCAGATCGAAGATGACCAACTCGAGGCTTCTTCAGGGTCTGTTTATACCGTCAGAATCGTTTATAGAGTCAAGAGAGATATCGACCCTTAATCAAGGTCAAATAGGGATCGGTATCAGCCTACATTGGAGATCGAAGAAGTAGTGGATCCGGGCAGAATTCCATGCGAAGTGAAATGAGAAGTTTTCGAGGTCAGAACAACTGGGGACTCATGAGCAATAGCGGTTCGACAGGCCTATCTGGACTAAGGAAGCACTGAGGTTATCGGAATATAACTTTAACGTCGATGTTGCCGCCATTGTATCAGCTATCAGATGCATCAAAGACGCCAAATGGCCTCGACCCCTATAGTTCAATCCTGCCTAAAGGGATCCTAACCAGATGTGCAAATATCATGGTAATCACGGCCATAGAACAGAGGATTGCCGACAATTGAGAGAGGAAGTAGCACAACTATTCAACAACAGGTATCTTCGAGAATTCTTGAGAAACTGTGCCAAGAATCATTTCAAAAAATAGGGATTCTATTAAACAGTTCGAGCAAGAAGAACCTCGACACTCATTAACATTAATCATTGGTGGGGTCGATGTTCCCCAAGGGTCGAAGCTAAAATGCACCAAAGTATCCATCACAAGGGAAAAACAGACTCGAGATAACAAACTAGAAGGAACTTTGTGTTTCAACGATGAAGACATAGAAGGGATTGTGCAGCCCCACAATGAAACACTAGTAATATCTGCCTCATAAATAAATCTCAAGTTAAGCGTGTGCTAATTGATCCAGGTAGCATCGTCCGATCGAGGGTCATAGAACATCGCCTACAAGATCAAATCGTGCATGCAGTCCGAGTTCTAAACGGATTCAACATGGCATGTGAAACCACTAAGGGAGAGATAATGTACGCGGCAAAATCAGAAGACTTGATTTCTCGCTGTCAAGTCATTTCGGAAGCATGCCTCGGGACCCCGTGGACGAGAGTCCAAGACCGAGTTCCCAACTCGGGGCTTGTCGAAGCCCAACTCAAAAAAAATGGAGATCGAAGCCAGGACAAAAGGGGGAGCTCCCAAGGTACACGGCTAAGCCTGACAGGGTCGGCCTATCCAGAGCCTATGCTGAGGCATCACGTCAAGCCATCCCATCTCCATACTTTGTAATTAATCTCCACATACTTGTAGCTGAGTCCCCCCTCCTATATAAAGGGGACTCACCCTACCTTGTAAGGTACTGATGTTGCTCCATTTCTCTACAAGTGCAATAATATCTCTCTCTCTCTTTTCTTTCTAGCTTGCTCGTTCTCACTGGCAAGAGGCCGCTTTAATATCTATCATCCTCTTACTTGTTCTTCACTATATTGCTCCATATTGGTCGTAAAGAGCCCTGCTTAATCATATCCTCAATTGTTATCCCATTCCCGACTAACCCCAATAGCTCGAGCTCGGCCCGAACCTGGACCCCGAGGTCCCCATTGATCATCCCTGCATCCGGGAAACAGGCCCCTCGGTTTGACTACCAGCTCATTTTAGCCTGCATCTCATCGTTAAACTTAAAATTATTAGCATCAGCTGCCCTAACAACTAGCTCGGGAATAGATCACGTATTTTTAGAATCCCATATACAAATTCAAATGTTGTTACCATTTTCACCGTAAACAGTTTGGCGCCCACTGTAGGGATAAAAATAATAGTGATTATTTTCTTGCTGGTTTCATTTCACAAATACACATTATCTTTCGCACTTTTTCTTGTCCATTATACTTTGATTTCAGGTTAAAATGTCCGACTCGGTAAGCAAAGTCGAGAACGACTACCTTGAAAATCACGACAGAAATGGTGTGGCTGTTCTAGCGGCTGGTGCGATGCCGCAGGACCCCGATAATGCATCTAGATCAATTCAACCGGATGCGGGCTTGCAAGGCGCGCAACAGGTCGGCGAAGCCTCGCGCACCGATGGTAGCATACAACATATCGACCAACAGGAAGCTCAAAAAACCCCGGCCCGGGAAGAATAGAAAGTTAGTCTTGATGTTATTTTTGAAATGTTGCAGGCACAGCAGTTGGCTATCGCTAAGCTGCAAAGTCACCCGGAGACTCTCGGCACAGC
Source organism: Nicotiana tabacum (assembly GCF_000715075.1). Classification (NCBI taxonomy): domain Eukaryota; kingdom Viridiplantae; phylum Streptophyta; class Magnoliopsida; order Solanales; family Solanaceae; genus Nicotiana; species Nicotiana tabacum. The sequence goes on along the minus strand of NC_134099.1, from coordinate 112,109,046 downwards.
AGCGCCGGAAACATCTTCCTACACCGAGCGAGTACCAAAGAGATCAAGTCACAATGGATCGGTAACTGACCCCACCGCAATAAGGATACTTGGGGATCTCTTTGAAAGGATCGAGTCAAGTTCGTGGAAGTTCATATAGCAATCGTCTCCTGAGGAAGCGGTCCCGGAACTTGCTTCACGAAAATCCAGAACGCCAAAACTCCCCAAGTGCGATAGGACCTTAGATCCCTATGAGCGCACCACCACTTACGCGTGCTCGTTCAAAGGCAGTGACCTCCAAGATGATGAGTGCGAGTCCGTCTCGTTGAAGAAGTTAGTGGAAACACTCTCGAAAGAAACCATGATGCAGCGCCGCAGACTGGCACCTGGCCTCGCAAACCCGCTTACCATATCAGTAGACCCCTCTGCAGGAGCACACACTGCTGTCATCAAAGCAGTGATGAAAGAGCTTGACACACCTGAGGTCAGACAAAGAGAAAGTGAAGCACCACATGAGGTCACGTCCCATTCCCTGATAGGACGAGGGAGATTGCTCCCGGTTTTGGACGACTAGACAACCCGGGCCTTCGCCCGAAGGTTTAACGAAACATGCCCGATGACTCCAGAACATTTCAAATGAAGCTTGATCAGATACCCAGCCGAGATCTGGTCGGATATCTGCACCTGACACCAGCCACGGAACAAGGCCGTGGACAACCGCCCGAGAACCTTCTCGGGCTCGGTATATCCAGGCATACTCCCGACAAAGAAACTATTGCCAAATTGGTAGAGGTACCATCTATACGCCACGTATGGGAGGAACGGCACAAGATGCAACCTACCTCGCAACAATAGGGAAATAGCCCGAAGACAGCATCCTCGAGGAATCTCTAGTGGAACCAGATTCGACAAGGCACGACCGACAAGGGAACCCCGCCCAACGGAGTACGATTTCAGCATTGCCATACCAAATATCATGATCATCATAAGCGAAACCAGGGACGCCAAAAGACTCAGGCCTATTAGACCAAGACCCCTTCAAAAGAACCACAACCCGACGCGGGAGCTGCAGAACGCGCGCGGCCGTGGGGTCGAAAACGACCACCAGCTCAGAAGGATGACAACCGTGCTACTCAATAAAAATCACCACCAAATATCATCGAGCGGTCAGACTCGAACCCAGCTCCAAGGGAAGAAAGCAACCGGGAAGAATAAAGCAAACAAGCCGCAACGTATTACCACGACAGTAAAAGAGCGACGACACCCCCCAAGAACTCATGAAATGGAAAGTGAAAATCTTCATCGCCAAGGAAAAACGGGTCCGGGGAAATACTCTAGAGGGCACCCTTACATCCAGAGAAAAGGACACCTAGACCTCGCCGTGGTCTCACACTGACACATTGGTAACCCTCCCCCTCGTTTAATCCATTTTCAATAAAATGTATGTTCATGAGTTCAAGAGACTCGATCAAGCACACCAACAATGTCGGACCAAAGTCAATTGAGCGATCCAGACCAACGGACCGGATCGCTTTCGCATCTCGAATCCCCAATAGATTCCCCGACAAATTCCAGATGACGATCGCCACGAAAACCATTCTCTTGATACAACCCGTCTGAGCTCGGGTTGAGATGCCGAGCTCCGCACCATTAGGGAAGGCACAGGTGTCCTATTCAAACGGCCACAGGCACATTGCCCGGAGATGGAATCAACCCCGTTTCGCCGAAAAGATGAAATCCTACGCAAAGGGCGGGATTAAAATGAGGCGGCAAGGGGCAACACACGACGAGAGAAAATTCCTCACCACATAATGCATCGCCGGCATCAATGCCTCCGCCCTCAAACGGATCAAAGGGTAAGCAGAACCGCATCTTCGACCAAGCCTACTTGAACACAACAGAAGGCTGTATTAGGGCTCTTGCCTCGAAACGACAGAAATATACCGAACCTCGAAATGCTACCTACACATCCCGCAGTGAGGAAGAACTACTTCACTCCTTCGTTATTTTTTCACTAACCTAAATGCAGGCAATCAGCCGGGCTTTCGGAAGTTCTAACTCCACTCGGAGATCCAAGGCCTTAGCGAGGCCCGCCGTGCTCTCATCCCTCGATCGGGATTCTAACCCAAAGAGGGTCTCGCCAGCAAGATTAATAGCGGAGTGGCATACACCCAAAGGAGGATTCGATGGGATCACAAGCCTTTTTTCCACAATCGTACGACGTGCAATGACCTTCTCTTAGGGACACCATCCCCTCGGAAGGGCCATGAAACGACAGGCTAAGTTTCAATAGGGAATCGTGTAAACAAATCAAATGATCGGAGGAGCCGCACCCCTGCGGGCCGAGCTCACAACAAAGAGACAACATGTATTTATATCATATATTTACACCAAGCAATAAAGAGTACCTTTTCGGCATTTCATACTTCGGAAAAGGAGATTTCAGCATAGTCACAGCAAGGGCCTCTCTACCGAATGCGTCCCGAGATACTCGGAGACTTAGCATCAACAATTCAACACCCGCACAACTGCAGGGTCGGAACTCCGGGCTCATGAAGCCCCCACAGGGCAACTCCGAGCTCACGAGAAGCGGTCTTCAAGCTTAAACAAACTCGATGACTCAGAGACTGCCATTAATCACCATACACTGGAAAACCCGAAACTGTAAGACCCGCTAGCGGGTAACCTCAGCGTATCCAGATCTATTCTATATTACACAAACTGTAAGACGTCAACAGGCATGACAAACTGTAAGACCTCAACATGCATGATAAACTGTAAGACATCAACATGCATGACAAACTGTAAGACCTCAACATGCATGAAAATCCCGAAGTTTAGGCTATACATCGCATTTGTAAGAATCCCTAAAGGGCATACCCCCGGTGTAGACGCCTAAACTATCATTCGGGATCAAAAATGGATATGGCCAAATGCACATGACTACGATCAAAACGGCTGATACAGCTAAAATAACACGACTCAGGGACGCCTGACCGTCGCTAAACAAAAGAGCAAGCCACTACTTCGAATATACTTCGGAAAGAACCAGTTAAAATAGGATTCCCTTAACAAGCATAAACGAGCTCCGACCATGTCGGCTCCAAATCTCAAAAGCATCGATCTACTCGACCTACGAGCTATGAACCTCCCGAAGTGCTCAAAACATCGCCGACAACGACTTGAAATCGAGGTTCTTCCAAAACCGACGACCAGTCAGGTAAAAATATTTCAAAAGACCTTAACGAGTGGAAAACAAAGCCTAGAAAAAAGCCTACGGGCAAAAACAGCGTAAGAGCCATTGTCTCTAGCTAAGCAAGCCTCCGGGCCACATATTAAAAGTTCTGTACGACCAACCAACGTAAGAGCCATTGTTGCCAACTAAAAAATTGACAACTTGAGAATTAAAATGAGCTCGAATCGTAACCCGATTCGGAGATCGGATCCAAAATAGTTAACTATGCAAGCCTCCGGGCCACATATTAAAAGGTCTCAACGACCAAAGTAGCGTAAGAGGCACTACCGCCAGTCTGAAAACCAAAGGTACTTGAGGGTCAATTAAAGCTCAAGTCGCAACGCGACTTAGAGACTGGGCTTGAAATAGCTAAACTGCAGTATGCCTAAGGGCACGACATAAATGCCACCATCGCCAGCCGAACGAGTCTCCGGGAGCACCCGTAAGGTCACTTCGACCCAAAGCACAAAAAGCTATCATCGTCCGCCCATGCAGGCAGGAAAGAGCTTGAGGGTCAATTGAAGCTCGAGTCGCAATGTGACTCGGAGACTGGACCCAAAATAGTTAAAACGGCAAATTCCCAAGGGCAAGAAATAAGAACAATCACTACCTGCCCGCACGGGCATAAAAGATTCAAGGGCAAGAAGGCTTGAGTCAAAACCCGATTCGGAGACTAAGCCTAAACAGCCAGGCTAAGCACGGAGGCCGCGACACCTACTCACGCCAAGGATCGCATTTAAGAGCCCCTTGGGTCTGTCTGATCAGTTCCAAACCTACGGGGATCCCGCCAAACACTAGCCTGCCCTATCAAAAGTAATAATAGAAAAGAGGTACAGAAGAAATAAAACTTCAAGTGTCTTACTATATATTACATGCGCGAAAAGGGTGCATCCTCTACATATATCAAAAACAAAGCGACAAAATGGCAAAATCTACACTCCACACTAAAGGGATGCATCTTGTCAAATTCTCCCTCTATGGCATCAGGGAGAAGTGATCGAGCATCACGCTCGTCCGCCCTTTCTCGAGCCAACTCGTCCAAAAGAATGAAGCCCCTCGCACTGACCTCCTCGGGTACCTCTCTTCGGAATCTGCAACGAACATATTCCTCTATCCTCTTCTCCTGGTCGAGGGTTTGCTTCAGCTCAGCTTGGGCATCAGCAGCATCTTTCATATGAATCGCCATCTCCCGATCAGCCTTGGTCTGGCTTAGTGCCGCTTCAGCCCGGGCATCAATTATCTTAGCTCTAACCTTCGAGAGATCAGATTCAAGTTTCCCAATCACGTCCGCTTGAACTTTGGCGTTATCACGAGTCAAGCGGAGTTGGACCTTGAAGGCAGGGACCTTGGCCGTGGCACTTATCTCTCGAGCCTTCACTTGAGCCCTTAGCTCCCCGCAAGCAACTCTGATGCGGTTGACGTCACCTTTAAGGTACTCTAAGGCCTCTGCCTTTTTCTGCAGCTGATATAACAAAAGGGGTAGCCTTAATGATAGAGAGGAGCGAAGCACGTACTACATGAAGTTACCTACTCCATCAAATAGCTCTCATAGTTTGAGCTCTGATACGCCTCATATTGCCAACACACTAACTCAGCCTCTCTCTCCTTGCTAAGGAGCCTAAGGGACTCGCCCTCATTCAGGATTTTCTAGAGCCTGGCCCCTTGATGGAGCAGCTCCAACATAAGCCTATCACAGTCCTGCACAAGGAAAACTCAATAAAGGGAGGAGGGAACGACATACAGGAAAAAACGTGCCTAAACTCACCTCGAAGAGAAGCCGACAGACTTTTTCTAAGTCAGAACACACTCCTGTTGATCATGCCTCTCCGGCCCAATAGAACCAACCTCGGGCAGGGCATATTCACTCGAAGGAACCGCCATCTGGGAATCTGATACTCCGGGAACATTAGGCTCGGACGATGCCCTCTTCTCAAAAATACGGGCCCGCCCAATGGCAATAAAAGCTCCATCACACCGCGAGTGCCGATCCCCTTTATCACTATCGTCCCTCGGCTCGGAGGTTGACGACTCCTTTCCCTCTTCGGAAGAGCACTGCCTCATCCCAAGGAACCACCCGATATATGCAAACGGCGAATCCTGTACAAATGAAAGGTGAAAATATTACCTCGAATATACGAAGGCCAAGGCAAAGAAAACATACGCACATACCTTCGTATTTCACTCCCTATCTGATATGAAATACAGCTCGCCACCTGCGCTCGTCGCAGGTCGAATGGGTCACCAGCTTTCGGACCCAGCCAGGCAGGTCAAGGAAATCGCCCGGCATCCACGAAGTTGCTGCAACAAAGGAGACAACATTATTACTCAACTGATTTTCGCTATAGGTAAAATCCAAAAAAGCGCCAGATGCCCCACTCACGTGCATGGTTCCACCTTTCGAGAAATGGCAAAATCCCCGCTGGGATAATGTCAGCCGTCCGGACCCGGATAAACCAACTAGCCCACTCTCGGTCCCCATCTTCTTCGTCATCGACAACAAAGGGTGTGGATGAATGGCACCTCAGAGTTAGCAGGCCTCGATAATAAAAGGGCCGATATAGCCTAATAAGGTTATTAAGAGTGAATTCGAGCCCAGCCTTCTCCGCGAAGAACCTCATTATCAACACCATTTGCTAGAACGACAGATGAATCTGCGCCTGAGTAACCCGATATTTCAAGAAAAAATCAAGCACAACCCTATCAGCGGGCCCAAATGCGAAAGGGTATGGGTATAGGTATACGCTCAAGAATCTATCAGTGGAGCCCGTAATACCCTCATATGGGGAAAGCACCTGCAGTATTATCCCCTCGCTCCACCCGCAGTATCTCTTCACTATCTCCAAGTGTTCCTCTCTTATCAAGGACGCCGTCTTCAAAGCAAACTCCCTCGGTTCCTAAGTTCTGGGAGCAACACCCCCTGTTCCCTATCGGACCGTCCCTGAAGTGGTTCCCATGACTATGGTAAAACTAACAGGTCAAAGCAAGGGCATGCACCAACACTTTCTGTGCCTGAAGAGATGAAGTACTCTATGCCAAAGCAGAAAAATGGCTATTTAAAAATAGCGAGGTCTTGTGAAGAAGCCGAAGCCACCCTACATATATGCGAGAAGCAGCGACAACTCGCCTACCCGAGGCGAGCCCCAGGAAGCCAACAACCTTGATACAGATCGACGGATCAATACTTGATCCAGATAGCATCCTTTAACGAGAAGTAAAGACCCGAGGGGCCCTCCATATTATCTCCAAGCTTGAGACAGCATCCTACCTCGAGGATCCCTGATCCAAAAAAGTCGGACTATGGGAAGTTTTTTAACACCGACGCTCGACGTAAGGCAAGTACCTGGTCTCGTGATTCCCTCTTTCTAAAAAGAGGAATAAATGCAAGAAGCTCCGATCGTGAAAGCTCCACGAACGTCTGAGGCAACATGCAACTCCTCAGCAGAAGTCTATCCTATACACTTAAAAAAAGGGGGGAGGGGGGGCTATCTACATCAAGATCAAAAGGGACCCCCGGGTACCCGAAGCTGACCTTCATTCAGGATAACATTCCCGAAGGCTCCGGAATTTGACGCATTATCTCCATACAACTCGGAGGGCCTCGATAGCCCGGGCCTATCAGATCAATATAGGATTGGTCCAAAGTACGACGATGGGTTCGAAAGAGAGCCATGTCGATCGGCAGAGGATCGGAAAGAATGCCCACGCCCAAATCAGATATCAGCAGTCAACGAATAAAACAAGGCATTCAAAGGGCCTCGAAGGGCATGAGATCATACAGAAACAAAACAAAGATCAAAAGTTGAAGTCAGTGGAGTATATTCATATTCATAAAAGATCCATGTACAAACAACCCTCGAAGTGACATTACATACAATTACAAAAGCCTACAGGAGTCTACACCTAAAGCGGAGGAGCGGAAGGATGTACATGTGATGAAACCCGGGCGCTCGGTCAGCCCTTAAAGATCCGTCTCCGATATAAGCATCCTCGAGCACCACACCCTCAAGCACGTTTCCTCGAGGGTGATTCCTTCGACCTCCACCTCCCATTGGTTCCTAGATCAATCCTTTGAGGGATTCCCGCCAGAGAAGATGAAGAAGAGGAAAAGGAGGGTACGCAGAGGAGGCAGAGAAAAGAGACATGGCCCGCTGAAGCCAAAAGTTGAAGATTCGGCGGGCCCCAGCCTCAACAGCCGGTAGTGCTACTTTATCCCTTGGAAAAGAGAAAATCCTAGGGAAGAAGTGCCATACCAGGCCTGGGTAGGAGAGTGAGCAGCGATGCCTAATCCGAATATCTGTTTACATGAGGGGAAACTGACTCCCCGTCCATTATCACCTCGGGCCAGCAACAACAGCCACAGTGAACATGTTAACGGCCACAACAGTAGCAGGACAACATGGTTATACTCGATGAAGGGAAGCCCCGGTAGGAGGCCACGACATAGTCTAAGGAAACTCCTCCAAATAGCCTTATCATGAGCCCCTAGCATGATGTTCAAGGGTGAAAGAAGATGATAAGAAGAAATTGGCAAGCTAGCCAACGGAGGCACTGGGATAGGAAAAGCAAAGCCAAGGTACCCCCCATTTATAGGGGGTTATGACGCGGTCATCTAAGCTTTGGAAGATTGATCGACGGGCGCAGTCAGTGCGTCCATGAAAAATCGAACCGATGATGATACCTTCACCTTCGGAAGCGAGAATCAGGAGTACAATGAATGAGGTCGAAAAACACGAGCCCGTGGATGTCTGGTTACCACAAAGCTCACGCTAAGAGTCACATCATAAATATGGCGTTGCCGAAAGAAGCTCGAGGATTCAAGTGTCAGAATCATTTCCCATCACTTCGTTATGGGAAACACGGAGACTATCTGTACGCGGCAAAATCAGAAGACTTTATTTCTCTCTATCAAGTCATTTCGGAAGCATGCCTCGGGACCCCAAGGACGAGAGGCCAAGACTAATTTCCCAACCTTGGGGCTTGTCAAAGCCTGACTCAGGAAAAAGGGAGATCGAAGCCAGGGCAAATGGGGGAGCTCCCAAGGTTCAAGACTAAGCCTGACAGGGCCGCCCTATCCAGAGCCTATGTTGAGGCATCACATCAAGCCGTCCCATCTCAATACTTTGTAATTAATCTCCACATACTTATAGATGAGTCCCCCCTCCTATATAAACGGGACTCACCCTACCTTGTAAGGGACTGCTGTTGCTCCATTTCTCCACAAGTGCAATAATATCTCTCTCTCTCTCTTCTTTCTAGCTTGCTCGTTCTCACTGGCCCGAGGCCGCTTTAATATCTATTGTCCTCTTACCTGTTCTTCACTATATTTCTCAATATTGGTCGTAAAGAGCCTTGCTTAATCATATCCTCAATTGTTATCCCATTCCCAGCTAACCCCAATAGCTCTAGCTCGACCCGAACCTGGACCCCGAGGTCCCCATCGATCAGCCCTACATCCGGGCAACAGGTCCTTTGGTTTGACTACCACCTCATTTTAGCCTGCATCTCATCATTAAATTTAAAATTATTAGCATCAACTGCCCTAGCAACTAGCTCGAGAATAGATCACGTATTTTTAGAATCCTATTTACAAATTCGATTGTTGTTACCATTTTCGTGGTAAATAGATAACATTACCAATGAATGCTGTTGGGACCTTCCACGAAACCAAGTTTTATGTGATTGAAGGAGACATGAGGTACAATGCCCTGTTCAGGAGGTCATGGATCCACAACATGAGGGCAGTGCTCTTGACTCTTCACCAAGTGTAAAATTCCCAATGCTAGGATGAATTAAAACTATCTATGGGGAGCAACCAGACGCAAAGGAAATGTTTGCAGTCAAAGAAGTGATTCTTGTTGTCACGCCCCCTTTTTCCTTGCGGAGTCCGGGTTTCGACATTCATAGGGGAACAACTCGTTTCCTTTTGGGAATTGGGTATTTAAAGAGTCAACACCTAACGGATTAAGGTACGTTAGTGCACCTAGAGCGATTAACTCATGTAACTAGTTTGCATTACCAAAGATTAGGGTAAGGGCTCGAAATAACCTTGAGGGAAAGATGTTAGGCACCCCTCGCGGTCCAAAACGGTGGGTCCCGACCGAACTTAAACTATGTGAATTAGTCAATTAATAAGTAAGCACATATTTGCAAATAAAGTAGTTTTCACAGTCTAAATACATACATGATCAAGGAAATTCAAATAATGAAAGTAAAGGAGGTTTCGACAGCTTAAACACACATAAATGTAAAGAAAAAGGAAGTTTAGATAATTTAAACACATATAGGAATGGGAAAGAGAAGTCCTAAGTTGATTAGCCTATAGGATCATACCCATGCAATGCCCGGTAATCACTCCTCAATGAGAGGGGCTACATGTTGCATGAGCGCACAGGTCATCATATCCTTTTACTACCCATTACCCTCCCTTTAATGGTTATGTAAGCGAGTTTGGTTAACGATCTCTAATCGTGCTGCTACCCGTCCTTTCGTTGTGGCCCTAGAGGAATTTAGGACCTCTAAATTTGGACAATTCTAGACAAACCTAAGGTATTTAAAAGCCAAAAATCTAGGCGACAATCAAATAACATATAGGACAAGCAAATAGGGAAAAAGCAGTTAAAAGGCTCATTTTTACCTCCGCATGTATATAGGCAAATAAACAACACGTCTAAAATACAGATTCAGGTAATTTTTAGAATGAAACCTAAGACAGGATATCTAAGTGAACATTAAGACATAAATCTTGCAATGAAATTTCAGAACTTTAATGGTAGGGTCCAAATCTGTTTGCCTACTGATCTTAAACCTGTAAGACTCAAGCAGTTTATACATAATTAAAACGTAGTTTCCAGTTTTATATAAGGACATTAATCACCTAAGGCTTGCCTAGGAGTGGGGACTATGCGTAATCACAATTACAGGAACTGTTTGAATAATTGAGATTGTTCAACCTATGAGCATGCTGATCTAGGCGATACAGGTTATAACAGGTGCTTTATTTGTATTTTAAGACATGGTGCCTATGTGTAAGGTTGTTTAGACCTTTTCATAGACACTTATTTATTTAGTCGAAACAAACAGAGTTCAAATAGATGCAAACAGATTTCCTAAGGCAGGGTATCAAATGCATACATGGGATGGCTATTTTTATATTTAAGCGAGATTATTGACCTAATAACAGGATCTCTATGCGATAGTACTTATGCAAAATCAAAAGTTGGAATAATGATACATGACATGCAGTATGCTGAAGCAATAAACGTGAATGCCCTAAATCAAGATGTCTAGTGCACAGGTTTGGCATGGTTTGAATGAAAATAGACACAGTGATCCTAGAATATGATTTCCAATGCAGATTTGCACAATGTAAGACCTAGAAACATAATTTGTAATGCAGATTTGCACAATGTAAGACCTAGAAATAGGATTTCTACCCAACATTACCTATAGGATCGTATAGCTACCCTCTCATTTTACTAATTACCCCAATATCTGTTTACAAATAATTATTACAGACCAAGATTGAATAAATTACATAAATACGATATAGATTAAACAATAGGGAGCCTGATGCAGACCCAAAGTAAACCTGGGGTACCAGGTCTTCAGTAGTCTCAAATGCCCAATATTTCAATGCCATATTTGTGTCCAGGTATGTCAGAGTTCCCTAAGGACCTCAAGGATCCCGGGCAGTGCTCACACCGAGACTTTTATCAAATAAAGACTGATTATGTGCAGTGTAGAAGAGCCATCTCTGATATGCCAGAGTTTAGAGAGATATCAAGGATCTCTAAGTAGTACATATACCAGAGGGGCAGGACTTAATAACCTAAGAATAAGTGAGAGTGCTTGACATAATTTTGAAAAAGTTTTAGTAAACAGTATAAAGAGGACTCTTAGGAGTGAAAGATTTTCTGAAAACCAGAACTAATTTGGTGGTAAAACAGCTTGAGAAAAAGTATGAAAACACTTTGAAATCAACTAAAACAAATCACAGGACAACCAGATTCAGAACACTTGGCAAACAGATTCCAAACAGGGATAGATGGGTTGGGGACACACATAATACACATCAATGTATAGTGGAGCACATAAACAACAGGATGCACAGAATTCTCAAGGGTTCTACAGAATTAATAGGTTAGCTATAAGGTAGGTGATTGAGACATAGAGCAAGGATCATGGTAAAACCATATTGAAAACACATAAACACTGGACAGGATCAAGAACACAACTAGAGTTACCCTGGAGAGACTAGATAACTTAGCATAAGCAAAGCAGAATAGGCAAGATACTTAAATGAATAGGCTAGGCAAATATCAACGAGTATTCATAGTGTAGGCATGTTAGTCACACACTGAACAAAACAAGATTTAGACATACTAGATAAACAATAGACATGCAAGTATAATTTAGACATGCTAATCACATATTGAACAAGACAGTGTTGGGCATGCAAAGCAAGACAGTAAACAAGAACAAGAATGGAACTCATAACTGATGAACTAAGGCAATAATGAAACACATAGGGTTTAGATTCTAGAATTAATCAGAGACATACCAGTTAGGGAAGGAGAACACAAGATGTAAAATAGATGTTGTGCAATATCTAGCCTTGGATTACAGCCGACAAGACTAATGAATATCACAAGTAGCAAAGAAGAATGGAGAGCTTTTTAGAGTGTAAATGTAGTGGTGAACTTATGTTCGTGTCCAAAAGTGAGAGTAGATGAGAGCGTATATAGTAATCAAGAGTTAAACAGAATAAGGTAAAGAATCAATTATGTAGCAATTAGGGAAGTTTACAAAATCAGTCACACGTAGAATCTGTAAAGTCTCCCCAAATCAAGGGGTAATCAATCAACGGTAAAGAGCATGATAGATATTTAAGGAAAGAAATAAAGTAAGACTTAGGTACGGAGTAGGCAATTAAGGGTGAATAAACATGGGTTCAATTAAGGAAACAATTAGTAATAATCAACAAGTATCACAATTGATTCCAATAAGGTAAGAAAAATAATTAAAACGTATAAAAATAGGGAAATAATCAAAATCAACACATCTGTCTAAATAGAACAAATCAGTGAATCAAAATAACAAATAATGCTGATTTAAGGGAGAATAATATAGGTTTCCATGAACAAACAAGTAGGCCAAGTATAAACACACGGAATCAGTCAAGAATCGATCATAAACCCTAATAGAGATATACTAGGGTAAAAATCACAAGATATCGAATTAAGCTAAAGAAAAATCACAGGAATCAAAGCATAGAACGAAAACAGTGCACAAGTAACACAGACAAGCTCAGAATCCAAACAAAAATGTCAAAAAATAAGGGTTTTAGCATAGACTAGTTAGGGTTGAAGCAAACTCTACGAAATCAGTCAAATACACATAAAAATAGAATATTAAATACTTAAAGTCAGCAAACATTTTGAAGAAAGAGATTTTTAGGAAACCCTAGTTCAGGAAAATAGAAAGCCACTCAAAAATTAGAATATTTTTGTAAAACTCATATAAAATAAGTTTAATCCATCTCAGATCTTGTACATTTCAGAGAAGTTCAAAGGACGAAATTAGGGTTTCGAGAAAACAATAAAGAGATGAAAATGTAGGCTTAGAAATCCATAGATTTAAGGCGAAATAGGAAGATCTTACTCGAAATCGAACTGGAATAGCTTGAAACAGGCAAGAAAGGGACAAAGGTGTAAACGGACTGACCCTGGTCCCTCGAGGATCTTAGAGACGGTGGTACCAGCATAGGAGAGGCCATTAGAGGCCTGGGGGTGGTGAGAAACCACCATGAACGACATTAGATGAGTGATGGCGAGGGTGAATTAGGGTTAGAGTTAGAGAGCGTTTGAGAGACGAGGGAACAAAAGGGCAACGAAAATGAGAGATAATGAAAGGGTTTAGGGGGTTGTTTGGGTTAATATTGTAAGTTTAATCATGGACCATTGATCAAAATGATCAACGGCCACGATTAAACGGGGCTATTGGGTCGGGGCATGCAGATTGGGCATAAGGGAGTTTTGGGTTACTTTTATAAGGTATTGGGCTGGTAAATTTTAGGTTAAAATTGAAATAAAAAGGCTATTTATTAAATATCCCAAACAAATAATTTGTAAAATAATTACTAATTATAAAAAATAAATTTCATGCATAGAAATGTTTTAAAAATAGTTATTTAGTATTTAAAAATGCAAATGACTAATTTCAGGTAAAATAATGCAAAAAAGTACGCATGAGCTATAATTGCAAAGTTATTGCAATTATGGCCAAAAGGTGCCAATTTGGCTATTTATGAAATAATTTGGACTCAATATGACCGTAATATTAATATTAAATCAAGACATGTTCTAAATTCATTTGTGATGAAATTTTACATTTATTTATATGAATAAAATATTGAAAGAAATTAATTTAAGGATGTAAGAATTATGGGAAAAATATCCATTGATGCTAATGTATAGTTTTAAAGGTATATATGCATCTCAAAAATATTAAAGGGAAAAATTGGGCATCAACAACTGCCCCTCTTTACCTTAGAAAAGATGAAAGAATTTTCGGGTAAAGAATGATGGCCAATTTTGACCGGATGGGATGTTTTGAAAGATAGAGGCCAGACTCAGGTCTTTGAGCTGCCTACATATCCCTGGTTTTACAGGAATCAGGTCATGTGTAGTTCCAGATCCATCAGCGAAATATACCGATGAAGTTATTACAAGAATGAACACGAGATTTCGAGATATGTGGTTATGATGAATGGTCAAGTTTGAGATAGTTGAAGGAACTAGAGCGAGGTCGCTCCTGCTAGGATAACGATTGCTTATTGGTCACCTGCAGATAAAGAGATGCTACGAACATGTATTTGTGCAGAAGTTTAAACATGATACAGATTCCCTTTGGACCATGAAAGTTGTCTTCGAACGGTTAAGGATGACGTCCTTAGTCCATGATGTCCTGGAACATGAATTGTTCAGTGAGGGATTTGCAGGCCATGAAATGATGTTATTGGGCTATGAAGAAGGTGCCTCCTAACCATGACACCTTTGAATAGTGATATGCAAATTTGAGCTATCCTTAGGCCATGACATGGTGTCTTCTAGCTATGAGGATGATACCTCTAGACTATGATGCCTTTGGAAAGATTGGCGATATTTCAGCCTATGAGATGCAATAATATAATGTATAAGTCTTAGTATTGTGAAATGGAGGGTAGAGCTTAGCCCGATAGAAGATCAAATAGATAGTACCGAAATAAAACAACATTTATGCAAAGAGGGACAATGCTTTGTCCCATGAAAATAGAAGGCAATGCTTAGCCTTATGCAAATATGGAGGTAGAGCTTAGCCTCATGAAAGATGCAGGACAAGGCTTAGTCCCATGCAAATAGAAGACAATGCTTAGCTTTATGCAAATATGGAGGCATGGCTTAGCCTCATGCAAGATGCGGGACATGGCTTACTCACAAGCAAAGGGAAGGCAGAACTTAGCCTTATACAAATATGGAGGCAGGGCTTAGCCTCATTCAAGATGCAAGACAGGGCTTAGTACCATGCAAATGGAAGGCAATGCTTAGCCTTATGCAAATATGGAGGTAGGGTATAGCCTCATGCAATATGAAGACAGAGTTTAGTCTCATGCAAGATGCGGGACAAGGCTTAGTCCCATGCAAATGTAAGGCAGTGCTTGCCTTGTGCAAATATGGAGGCAGGACTTTGCCTCATGCAAGATGTGAGATATGGCTTAGCCCCATGCAGATGGAAGGTAGTGCTTAGCCTTATGCAAATATAGAGGCAGGGCTTAGCCTCATGCAAGATGTGGTACATGGCTTAGTCCCATGCAAATGGAAGGTTGTGCTTAGCCTTATACAAATATGGAGGCATGGCTTAGCCTCATGTAAGATGGAGACAAAGTTTAGTCTCATGCAGGATGCGGGACAAGGATTAGTCCCATGCAAATGTAAGGCAGTGATTAGCCTTATACAAATATGAATGTAGGTCTTAGCCTCATG
The DNA here is from genome assembly GCF_000715075.1 of Nicotiana tabacum. Classification (NCBI taxonomy): domain Eukaryota; kingdom Viridiplantae; phylum Streptophyta; class Magnoliopsida; order Solanales; family Solanaceae; genus Nicotiana; species Nicotiana tabacum. The sequence goes on along the minus strand of NC_134099.1, from coordinate 112,093,812 downwards.
CAGGATGCGGGATAGGGCTTAGTCCCATGCAGATGTGATAGCAAATAAGGGTAGAATATTTCTTAGCTGGGGATATATTCAGTGTTCGGTGGCCCATTTGATAGTGATTTTGCTTTGTGTATATATTTGCGAATGCAATTGCTACGTCAGATGTGCCTGCGTTCAAATAAAAATTGTAATTTTTGTGAGGGGGAGGTTGGTTCGTGCCTTTGTCCGCTGGCCTTGCCTGGTTTGAGTTTTCTTGAGTAACACCTGGCTGTTATGGAAATAGAGTTCGAAAATATATAATTATTGATAAAAAATAGAGTCATTTTAGAAACATAGCGAAATATCAAGTAGTTTTAGATGAACTAGTGATTGTAACACATTTCAAAGACATTGCAGCTTTCTCGGGTTAGAATTTTGAGGGTCCTCCTCAAAATTCTGCCCTAGTTTGGTAGATGATCCTTCGGCTGTTTCCGAGCAATGAACTCGTTGATCCTTCTTCGGAATTTTGAGAATCCTTCTCAAAATTCTACCCCAGTTTATTAACCAATTTATGATTTTCTGGCATGCAATGGCGTTGGCTGGACTTGCTCCGGAATTTTGAGGGTCCTCCTCAAAATTCTGCCCCAGTTTCTGATCTTGGGGGAAATGAAAATTTTATTATGATATGACCGAACCCACAGGGCTGCCTATGTATCCCCTCTTAAATGGGAATTAGGTCAAGGGTATTTCAATTACATCATGTGAATGTGAGACATCTAAGCATAATATCTTTTGACTGCATCTGAATTGATTGGTTTTGACCAAATTTCTCCGTCCATTTCTGCAAGTATGAGAGCTCCTCCTGTTAGCACCCTGTGAACCATGTACGGATCTTGCCAGTTAGGAGAGAATTTCCCTTTGGCTTCATCTTGATGTGGGAAGATCTTCTTCAGTACCGGTTGTCCTGGTGCAAACTGTCTTGGTTTGACCCTTTTGTTTAAAGCTCTAGACATTATGTTCTAGTAAAGCTGACCGTGACATACTGCGTTCATCTTTTTTCCATCTATAAGGGCCAATTTTTCATAGCGGCTCCTTATCCATTCTGCATTACTGAGTTCAGCTTCCTGTATGATCCTTAAAGAAGGAACCTCTACCTCGGCTGGGATGGCAACTTTAGTACCATAAACCAACATGTAGGGAGTTGCCCCGGTTGATGTGCAAACTGTAGTGTGGTATCCCAACAAAGCAAAAGGTAGTTTCTCGTGCCATTGCCTGTGGTTTTCTACCATTTTCCTTAGTATCTTCTTGATGTTTTTATTGGCGGCTTCTATAGCTCCATTCATCTGAGCTCTATAGGCTGTGGAGTTCTTGTGCTTGATTTTGAAAGTTTCGCACATGGCCTTCATCAGATAACTGTTGAGATTGGCGGCATTATTAGTGACAATGGACTCGGTAACTCTGAATTGGCAAACAATACGATCTTTGACAAAGTCTGTTATGACTTTCTTGGTTACAGCTTTGTAGGATGCAACCTCTACCCATTTTGTAAAATAGTCAATGGCTACTAGAATAAACCTTGTGCCCGTTTGAAGCTGTGGGTTCGATCGAACCGATGACATCCATTCCCCAGGCGGCGAATGGCCAAGGTGAGCTTGTTGCATTGAGCTCATTTGGCAGCACTTTTATCATATCGGCATGCACTTGACATTGGTAGCATTTGCGAACATACTGGACACAATCTGTCTCCACAGTCATACAAAAGTAACCGGCCTTAAGTATCTTCCTGGCCAAGACAAAACCATTCATATGCGGATATGTATTTCCTCAAGGAGCTTAGAAGCCTCTTTTGTGTCGACAAATCTTAGCAATCCCAAATCAGGAGTTCTTCTATACAAGTTTCCTCCACTGTGGAAAAAGTGATTGGACAATCTTGGAAGTGTGCATTTCTGAGTGTGGTTTGCATGCTTTGGATATTCTCCTTTTGCCAAATACTCTTTGATGTACAATACGCCGACAGATTATGAATTTTCACTGGGATGGGATCAATGAAATTCTTGTCTGGATGCTGTATCATGGATGACAAAGTGGCCAATATATCAACAAACTCATTCTGAATTTCGGGCACATGCCAAAACTATATCTTCGTGAACCTTTTTCTCAATTCCTGTACATGGTGCAGATATGGCAATATCCTAGAATTCTTGGTGGCCCACTCTCCTTGTACCTGGTGCACAAGCAAATCTAAATCACTAATTACCAGCAGCTCCTAAATATTCATGTTGATTGCTATGTTGAGTCCTAGTATGCAGACTTTATACTCTGCCATATTGTTGGTGCATGGAAATCTGAGTTTAGCAGATACCAGATAATGTTGACCTATTTCTGATACCAAAACCGCTCCAATGCTCATTCCTTTGAAATTTGCAGCTCTATCAAAGAACATCCTCCAAATGTCGTATGCTTCGGTAATTTCCTCTCCTGCAAATGACACTTCTTCATCAGGAAAATGTGTTTTTAGGGGTTCGTATTCTCCTCCCACCAAATTTTCAGCAAGATTGTCTGCCAATGCTTGTCCTTTGACAACTTTTTGAGTTACGTAGACGGTATCGAACTCAATCAACAGTATCTGCCACTTGGCTAACTTTCTAGTTGGCATGGTTTTATGAAATATATACTTCAAAGGGTCTATCCTGGATATGAGATATGTGGTATAGGTACAAAAGTAATGCCTCAACTTCTAGGCCTTCCAGGTCAAAGCACAGCAAGTGCGTTCCAGCAGAGAGTATCGTGCTTTATAAGGTGTGAATTTCTTACTTAGGTAGTATATGGCTTTCTCCTTTCTCCCTATCTCGTCATGTTGTCCCAGAACACATCTGAAGGCTCCATCCAATACGAACAAATAGAGTAGCAAAGGCTATCCAGGTTCCGACGGGACAAAGACTGGTGGTGTGGATAGGTACTCCTTGATTTTGTCAAAAGCTTTCTGACAATCCTCGATCGAGCTTATTTCAGCATCTTTCCTCAGCATCTTGAAGATGAGTTCACATATGACTGTGCTATGAAGTGACTGATATAGTTGAGATGTCCTATGAAACTCATCACGTCCTTTTTGCTCCTAGGTGGCGGTAACTCCTAAATAACCTTAACTTTAGACGGGTCCAGCTCGATCCCTCAACGACTAGCACTGAATCCTAGTAACTTTCCTGTGGGAACTCTGAGTGCACACTTTGCGGTGTTCAGTTTTAAATGGTACCTCCTTAACTTGTCAAAGAACTTTCTCAAGTCCGCTATGTGATCTGCGACCCTCTTGGATTTGATAATGACTTCGTCCATATACACCACTATTTCTTTATGTATCATATCATGGAAGATGGTTGTCATGGTACTCATGTAAGTAGCCCCACCATTCTTTAGACCAAATGGTATCATTTTGTAATAGTATACCCCCCATGGTGTAATAAAAGCTATTTTATTTGCGTCTTCTTCATCCATCCAGATTTGGTGATAACCCGCGAAGAAATCTACAAAGGATTGGAGTTCATGCTTGGTACAATTGTCGATCAGGATGTGTATATTTGGTAGTGGAAAGTCGTCCTTGGGACTTGCGCTGTTTAAGTCTCGATAGTCAACATATACTCTGACTTTCCCATCTTTCTTCAGAACTGGCACAATGTTGGCTAACCAGGTTGGATACTCAACCACTCTTAGGACTTTGGCTTTGATCCGCTTAGGAACTTCCTCCTTTATTTTCAGGCTCATATCTGGTTTGAAGTTTCTAAGCTTCTGCTTCACTGGCGGACACATGGGATTGGTATGCAACTTGTGAGCCACTATGGACGTGTTCAAACCGGTCATGCCATCATATGACCATTCCAAAATGTCCTCATACTCCTTTAAGAAACGAATGTACTCCTTTTTCTCTGTTGGCGATAAGTGAATGCTGATGCGAGTCTCCTTAACGGTCTTGGCGTCCCCCAAATTTAATGCTTCGGTTTCGTCAAGGTTGGACATAGGCTTGTTCTCAAAGTTTTCAACCTCCCTGACAACTTCCTCAGGTACCTCATCCTCTTCATCCGAATCACTATCCTCCTATTATGTTGCCTCATTACATGTCATAGCCACTGGTTCATCAGGAAAAGTAATAGTAACGTTGTAGAAAGAAAAATGTGGAAGATATAATAAACAATAAAGAGTAATGCATTTGATTAAGATTTAAAACATCCAAACAAGTACAACTTGATGAATCAAGCATTTATTTTAAAACAAGTGAGTCTTTAAAACAAAATTACTGAAAATCTTAAATTCTTAGAATGGCTATAGAAATAAAATCTACCAAGCTACCCAGGGACTCGGCGGGCCAAGGATTGTGTAGCAGTCTAGTTCTTGAGAGCAACTCTCTTCTCTACAGTCTGAATAGCGAGACCTTCTTCCTCCTCCTCCTCAATTATTGAACTGCAGTCCATGTCCCCTTCCTCCAGAAATAGATTCCTCAGCCCAGCTAATGCTTCTTCTTCTGCAGTTCCCTATATTGTATCAGCTTGGTGAGAAGTTTGACCCAGATGTGGTACTAGTTGCTCGAGAGGATAATAAGGTCCACACCATGGAGGAGACCAATCATCATACTCCTACCATGTATACTAGTATTCCAGCCCGAAAGTAGTACCATGACATTTTAGCTGTATCGATTTAATGATATCTTGGAGATTCTTCCCAAACCCTTTGTTGGGTTCATGCCCAGACCATGCCAGTATGCTTTCTATTTTTCTACTCCACCATTTGTCTTTCTCAACAGCATTGACACGTTCGATGTGATGGTAGGTTTCCTCTCCTAGCCTTCTTTTGTTCTCAACAATCGGGATGGTTTGACTGGTGTAAATGGGGTTACTCCCGTCTCCCTGAATGATCACCTCCTGATGGTTCCATTCAAATTTCACGGCTTGAGGTAGTGTGGAAGCCACAGCCCCAGCAGCATGTATCCATGGTCGGCCCAATAGAAGATTGTATAAGGCTGATATGTCGAGCATTTGAAATTCAATGTTGAACAAAGTTGGCTCCATCTGTAGGCAAAGATTAATCTCCCCGATCGTGGCCCTTTTAGACCCATTGAAGGCTTTCACGTTCATGCTCCTTGCTAGTATTTCATGAAAATCTTTGCCCAATCTTTTCAGAGTATCCAACGGACAAATGTTGAGGCTTGAACCCCCATCAATCAGGACCCTGGCGATAAATTTGTCTTCAAATTGTACCATGATATGCAATGCTTGGTTGTGATTCAACCCTTCAGGTGGTAGCTCATCCTCGTGGAACATTATTTTATGACTTTCCAGCACCTGCCCTACCATGTTGGCCATCTCTCCGCCGGTGATATTGTTTGGTACATAAGCTTCACTCAACAGCTTAATCAAAGCATTCTTGTGCGCCTCTGAATTTTCCAACAGTGATAGGATGGATATCTGAGCTGTGGTTTTGTTCAAATGATCAATGACGAAATATTCCCTTGCTTGTACTTTCCTCCAAAGGTCATCTGGCCCTGTTTTAATGATAGGCTGTTTGGTAGTGGCATCCTTACTTGGTCCTCCCAAGTGTTCAGGTGTATAGATTCTTCCGATCCTAGTCATACCTTGTGCAGCACCGGATTCCTCCATCTTTGCCTTTCCTTTTCGCCTAGCTTTGGCAACATTTACAGGGTATTGCTTTTTAGTTGAAATGACGTGTGGTTGATACTATCACTGTGAAAGGTGTGGTCGCAGGTGGAGCTACCTCTACCTCAAATGCGGCTACCTTAACCTCGATTGGTGATTGAGTCTGTACTACAATAGGAGTAAGTGTGGCTGTAGGTTTAAAGTTATTGCCTTCTCGAATAAGCCTAATTGACCCCTCAGTATCCCATTCTTCGTCCATTTCTATCACATGTATCCCACCACCCCTATGGTCCAGGAGAGGATTGTTGCAGACATTGGGTGCATCTTCTTTCGCCTATATGACCTTGTTATTAATCAACATCTGGATTTTGTCTTTCAATGTTCGGCCCTCGTTAATGGTATGCCCTTTTATACCAGAATGGTATGCATACATTTTGTTTGGGTTGACCCATTGGAACGGGTTTTCTACAGTCACAACGGGAATGGGAGTGGCATAACCGGCGGCCTTCAACCTTCCATACAGCTGGTCGATGGGTTCAGTAATAGCGGTGTATTTTCTGGGTGGCTTGCGGTCAAAATTGGGTCGTGGTCTTGGATAATTTTGGCGAGTTGGAGGCGACTGAAAATGAGATGGTTGGGAATTATAGGTATGATAGATAGTGTCCAGTTGGGAATATCTGGGAGATGAGGGTTGATAGGTAGTGGGGGTGTTTGATATATGAGTGGAGGTGTTTGATATGTGAGTGGAAATTTCGGGCCCTGAGCCACTATTACTGCCCCAACATCTTTCTTCTTTGATATGCGCCTGATTGTAATGCCTTGTTTGTGGCCTGTAATGCCTAAAAGTTCGTTACCATACCACTTTTGATGCCTTATATTGTGGATCCTGTGCACTGACGAAGAATTTGTTCATCTGTTCCTCATCCAAAGCTGGCCTGACTTTGGCTACTTCCAACCTCTATCGAGTAGAATACTCGCGGAAAGTCTTGGTGGGTTTCTTCTTGAGGTTCTGAATGTAGAAAACATCTGGTGCATTTTCTGTGTTGAACCTGAATCGGTGCATCAATTCTGATGCCATAATCACCCAGTTGGACCATTTCTTAAGATCCTGGCTGATGTACCAGGACAAAGCATCTCTAGTAAGACTCCTCATAAAGAGTTTCATCCAGATCTTTTCATCTTTTCCGACCCCGACAAGATTGTCACAATAGGTCCTCAAATGAACCCTGGGATCAACAGTACTGTCAAACATCTCGAACTTGGGAGGTTTGTACCCCTATGGCAGCTCTACATCTGACTGTATGCATAGGTCTTCATAGTTCAAACATTCTATCCCTTTACCTCCTTCGACACCCTAAACCCGACTTATCACAACTGAATCCAACACCTGAAGCATCACAATAGATCACATAACCATCGGTCCCTTCTGGAAGCGTTAGAACCGGTGCTGACGTTAATCTGTCCTTTAATGCCTGGAAACTCCGTTCTCAAGCATTAGTCCATTGAAGCTTTGCTCCCTTCTGAGTCAACTTTGTTAAAGGTGCTGAAATGGACTTCAGTTCTTCAGCCATATTATTGATGAGCAGGTCCTTCTCAGCGAATTCTGGTGTATAGGAAGTTGGTTGAGTAGAGAGAGGTACGATTTCCACATATATATGGTTGTTTTGGTGAGTGCCAGGAGCTTGAGTGTACTAGTGGTCATTGGTTCAGTTTTAAGGATTGGGAATGGGTTGTGGTGTGTTCTGGGGAGTGTGATAAGTGGTGGTTGATGGATACTGGATTGGTTGATGGTGGTGTTGTGGCGGAGTTGGTATCGGTAATGGATTGAGATTTTGAGGTAGGGTTGCATATTGATACGGCGCAGAAGGGTTTGGGGATGTTGGTTCAGTGTATTTTGGGGACGTGCCAGGTTCTTTGTATTTTGTTGGTTGATGTCGGGGACATTTAGGGTGAGGGATAGGTTTGCCAAGTTGCGGACCTGCTCAAGCTCTCCCTGTAGCTCCAGTATCTTTTGTTCCAACCTTAAAACTAAATCATTTGGTGCCGGAGTACTCCGTCCATCTGAAGTTTCTGCATTTTCCACATTCTCCTTTCGAATACCACTTAAGTCATCCATTTTAGCTTTCCCTTTGCTCTTTGTATTACTTGGTGGAGGAGGAGGTGGATGGCCTCTAGATCTGGTGTGATATGCTGATGATGCCAGTATGTGCGAACCAACCTTAGGGGATGAGAATAATAAAGAATAAAGAAAACAAAAGGTAAACGAGTCCGTAAGGGTTTTGAAATGTTTTGAAGTATTTAAACACATATTACGGGAATGTAAATTCGTGTCCTAATTTGGGAGCCCTGTTGTGCCTGAGGTAGGCCTAGCGACAAATAAATTTGGAGAAATTCAGTGCTAATAATTGCCTTATTTCATTAATGTAAAAGTAAACGACCCAAAATGACACTAACTAAGATAATGTTGCTAATGGCACTTGGCCTTATTACATTAAAAAGGAAAGCAAGTAAATCTAATCTACTTGGTCCCAGAAGGACCCTCTCCAGATCGGATGCCATTGTCGATCAACTCTCCCAGCTCGCGCAGGTTCAACAGTAGGACTGCCCTTGCTAGATGACCTCCTTTATTTCATTCAGCGTTCTGACAGTCGGTGACCCTCTTCCTTGTCTTCCCTTCCAATTCCATTAAACTGTACTCCAGATATTCCGGCCTCTCGCAGGATTTAGCAACTCTTTCTTTCCACTCGTTAATCATTTCCATGTCAGCCTTATGCTGCGGCACATGCTCAGCTTCAAACTCTTGAACTCTTTTCCGCAACTTTTTGTACTTCACCTCTGCTTTGGCGAACTCATCTATGACCTTATTTCCTGGACCAACCCTTGGCTCAAAAACTCGTGATAGATTATCATCCAACCATAAGGGGTAAAAGTATGAATGGCCCACATGGTATCGGTCCAGCTCGATGGTATCCTTCTCTAAAATAATCTTCAAAGTCCACATATATTGTGCTTCATTCTTATATGGGATGACATCACGTTGGAAATCAGCTCTAAAGTGACTCATTTTAGCGACCCGTGGTATGATCTGTCTCCTGCCTGCCTGTCTCATAACCCTGAGGGGAGCATAAGGATATATCCTCCTTAATCCGATCAGGACCAAATGTGGGACGTCTCTGGATCTTATGATGAACTCGTTAGTAGGGAACCACTCAAACATCCATTGAACCTGGTCCTCAATCAACTTGTTGAAAAACTGCACCCAACCAACAACATCCTTAGGTTGATCGAACATGTCTGGAATGTAAGTCATCCTTTTAGGGTGATGGAAGGCTATGTGGTCATTCCATGGCCTTCGTGGAAACTCTTGGCGGTATTGGCCCCTTTGGAGATGTTCTAACAGCCAGACTTGTAATAGCAAATTGCAAGCCTCAAAGAATTTGGACTCTTTCTGACAGCGTTCCAAGGCCCAGTATATATCCGCGCGATCATAGGGACAATAGTATATGTCTGCCCCTCGATCCCATCCATCAGAGTTTTGGCCACCATGGCCAGCCTAGTATGGATTTTATCCCCTTGGATTAGGAATACCAGCATGCCCATGAAGCACACAATGAACACAAAGACCCTACGAGGAACCCAACCCAAGGAGGTGATTGAGAACTCATCATCAAAAATACGGTAAGGGCTGTTGTGACCGTATCTTCATAAAATAAATCAAAAGGTATGTAGGAGTTTTTCAGGCACTTCAAATCATCATTTTTCTTCAACCCCATCATTTTAAGGAACCCTCTAGTGGTGCTATTTTCAGGTGCCAACAGACCAGGGCTATCCCATGGCAACCTAGGAAATCATCCTATTTCTTCTAGGAGGGGAGTCATTTCTATATCTCTAAAATGGAACACATCCCTTTCCTTATCCCAAAACAGAGTGGCAACCATGATTAATTTGGTTGAAGATCCAATAGTGATGGCAAATTCCCTAAGACTCTTTTCACTTGATTTTTGTCTCTTGAGGGAAGGTCCCTCCACTGATCTATCAAAAGTGGAGGTACGCTACCAACCATACCAAATCTGGGAATTTCGTGCCTCATTTTCTGCAAAACAGGAGATAGTTAAACCCTTTCCCCCTCCAGGTTCGTCTATTTATACAGTAATAATCAATATGTTGGCACTTATTTCTCCAAATTAGTGCACATAATCGTGGTTACGTCCATTGGGATTGTGGAAAACCCGATGTACTTTTGGACGAGGCTTGTCTTAAAGGATTATTATGCGGACACCATATTAACCCGGCTAGGTTTGACCATGATGCATGTACAATTAATCAGAGTAAGGCTGCTATAGAGGTCTAGACTAGGACCCTCAAATGGATAACTTGAGAGGGAAATGCACGGAACCGTCGAATACACCACTGATCGACTAGTTTTACCGTAAATATGCCTTTCCAAATTTAAAGGGTGATATATAGAAAGAGCGCAAATACTCATCAAGCGTTTCTATAGGATTGATTACGCACGAGTAGAATATGATATTAAGCATGATTTATACAACAACAACAACAACAACAACAACCCAGTGTAATCCCACAAGTGGGGTCTGCGGAGGGTAATATGTACGCAGACCTTACCTCTACCCCAAGGGGCAGAGAGGCTGTTTCCAGGAGACCCTCGGCTCGAAGAGGCAACAAGAGACACTATATTAGTACTATCAATATACTCATAATAAAACAACATAAAATATCATAAAAACCATAACATAACATAAATACCATAAAAAACAAAGTAACAACAATATAAGAGATATAGGAAATACGAGAAAGATGTAAGGTATTAATACACAGAAGATAAAGCACATCATCAGTAGTTGATCAATAGCATTCTAAGACTAATTTCTAACTGGCTAGTCTCACTCTAGTGCGCTGTAAAAAAGACATCACAATTTCCCCTAACCTACAACCTTAATGCTCGATCTCCACAATTCCCTGTTTAGGGCCATGTCCTCAGTAACCCTAAGTCGCGCCATATCCTGCCTGATCACCTCTCCCCAATATTTCTTAGGTCTCCCTCTACCTCTCCTCGTACCCACCACCGCCAGTCGTTCACACCTTCTCACCGGTGCATCAGTGTTCCTCCTCTGAATGTGCCCGAACCATATGAGTCTTGCTTCCCGCATCTTGTCCTCCATGGGGGCCACCCCCACCTTCTCTCGAATATCTTCATTTCTAATCTTATCCTTCCTTGTATGCCCGCACATCCACCTCAACATCCTCATCTCTGCAACTTTCATCCTCTGGATGTGTGAGATCTTCACCGGCCAACACTCGATCCCATACAACATAGCAGGCCTAACCACTGCCCTATAAAATTTACCTTTCAGTAACAGTGGCACTTTCTTGTCACACAGGACTCCCGTCGCTAACCTCCATTTCATCCACCCAACCCCTATACGGTGTGTGACATCCTCGTCGATCTCCCCGGACCCCTGAATAAACGACCCCAGGTACTTGAAACTACCCCTCTTAGGGATGACTTGAGAATCAAGCCTCACTTCCACTCCCGCTTCCGTCGGCTCTGCCCCAAATTTGCACTCAAGGTATTCCGTCTTCGTCCTGCTCAACCTGAAACCTTTGGACTCAAGGGTATGTCTCCAAACCTCTAACCTCTCACTGACGCCGCGTCGTGTCTCGTCGATTAGGACTATGTCATCAGCAAATAGCATGCACCATGGCACCTCCCCCTGAATATGATGCGTTATAGCATCCATCACCAGGGCAAATAGGAAAGGGCTGAATGCAGACCCTTGGTGCAACCCCGTAATAACCGGAAAATAATCTGAATCGCCTCCTGCTGTCCTAACCCGAGTCTTAGCTCCATCATACATGTCCTTAATCGCCCTAATGTAGGCAACCGGGACCCCTTTAGCCTCTAAGCATCTCCATAAGACCTCCCTAGGAACCCTGTCGTATGCTTTCTCTAGATCGATAAACACCATGTGGAGATCCTTCTTCTTATCCCTGTATTGTTCCACCATCCTCCTAATAAGGTGGATAGCTTCTGTGGTAGATTGCCCCGGCATGAACCCGAACTGGTTGTCTGAAATAGACACCGTCCTTCGCACTCTCATTTCTACCACTCTCTCCCAGACTTTCATGGTATGACTTAGTAATTTAATACCCCTATAGTTGTTACAGATCTGGATATCGCCTTTGTTCTTATACAACGGGACCATTGTACTCCACCTCCACTCTTCGGGCATCCTATTAGTCTTGGATATAACATTAAGCAACTTAGTAAGCCATTCCAAGCCTGCTCTACCCACACACCTCCAAAGCTCAACTGGAATTTCATCTGGTCCGGTAGCTCTGCCCCTACTCATCTTACGCATTGCCTCCATGACCTCATCGACCTTAATGTCCCGACAATCACTTAGTACATGGGGGCTTTCGGCGTTCCTCAATTCATCTAGTACAATATCCTGATCCTCTTCCTCACTTAGAAGTTTATGAAAGTAGGTCTGCCATCTCCTCTTTATCTGGTCATCCCCCAACAAAACTTTGCCGTCCTCATCTTTTATGCACCTCACTTGGTCCAAATCCCGAGCCGTCCTCTCTCTCACCTTAGCGAGTCGGAGTAACTTCTTCTCCCCGCCTTTGTTCCCTAGTTCCTTATACAAACGAGCAAAAGCTGCCGTCTTTGCCTCTGTCACTGCCATCTTTGCCTCCTTCCTAGCTACCTTATATCTTGCAATGTTTGCTCTCTTCTCCTCCTCTCCAGTGCTCCCCACTAACCGCAGGTAAGCCACCTTCTTCGCTTCCACTTTACCTTGTACAACTGCATTCCACCACCAGTCTCCTTTGTGGCCACCGGTGCGGCCTGAAGATACCCCTAACACCTCTCTCGCCGCCTTCCTTATATAGTCCGCCGTTGTCGACCACATAGTGTTTGCGTCCCCACTACTTCTCCAAGCTCCCATTGCCGACAACCTTCCTTCCAACTCCTGGGCTTTAACCTTAGTCAAGGCGCCCCATCTAATCCTCGGGCGGCCTCGTACTGACCTCTGTTTCCTTCTTATCATAATACTAACGTCCATCACCAAGAGCCTATGTTGCGTTGCAAGGGTCTCACCTGGGATAACTTTGCAATCCTCACACAACTTTCTGTCGCATCTCTTGAGGAGGAGATAGTCAATTTGAGTCTTCACCACCGAAATTTTGTAAGTAACCAAATGCTCCTCTCGCTTCGGAAAACTCGAGTTTGCAATCACTAGATCGAATGCCTTGGCAAAATCCAGCAGAGAGATGCCCCCTCTGTTCCGTTCCCCGAAACCAAAGCCGCCATGCACCTCAGTATAATTACTTGCAGACGACCCAATATGGCCATTGAAATCCCCTCCTATGAATAACCTCTCGGAAGGTGGAATACTACGAACAATGTCATCCAACCCTTCCCAAAAACGCCTTTTATTGAGCATGATTTATGCAATAATAAATAACATGTTGTCAAGTATTTGCACGTAAAAAAATGATAACTTCAGTATTTAAATAATTAAAAGACAGTTACGGGAAAAGAAAACAAAGAGACAAGTCAGTTTTAGAAAAAGAAAGGAAATGATAAATAAGCAGTTAAATCCAGATAAAGGGAAAAGGGTACACGAGATAAAGCATGCTTAAACTAATTCACAAAAATAAGTTCGTTATGGTAAGAGCCTAAAATATCCCCAGCAGAGTCGCCATGCTGTCGCGCCCCCTTTTTCCTCGCGGAGTCCGGGTTTCGATATTCACAGGGGAACAACTCGTTTCCTTTTAGGAATTGGGTATTTGAAGAGTCGCCACCTAATGGATTAAGGTGCATTAGGGCACCTAGAGCGATTAACTCATATAACTAGTTTGCATTACTAGAGATTAGGGTAAGGGCTCAAAATAACCTTGAGGGGAAGGTGTTAGGAACCCCTCACGGTCCACAATGGTGGGTCTCGGCCGAACTTAAACTATGTGAATTAGTCAATTAACAAGTAAGAACATATTTGCAAATAATGTAGTTTTCATAGTCTAAATACATACATGATCAAGGAAATTCAGATAATGAAAGTAAAGGAGGTTTTGACAGCTTAAACACACATAAATGTAAAGAAAAAAGAAGTTTAGATAATTTAAACACATATAGGAATGGGTAAGAGAAGTCATAAGTAGATTAGCCTACAGGATCATACCCATGCAATGCCGGGTATTCACTCCTCAATGAGAGGGGCTACACGTTGCATTAGCGTACAGGTCATCATATCCTTTTGCTATCCATTACCCTCCCCTTAATGGTTATGTAAGCGAGTTTGATTAGCGACCTCTAAGCGTGATGCTACCCGTCCCTTCCTTGTGGCCCCAAAGGAATTTAGGACCTCTAAATCTGGACAGTTCTAGACAAACCTAAGGTATTTAAAAGGCAAAAATCTAGGCGACAAACAAATAATATGTAGGACAAGCAAATAGGGAAAAAACAGTTAAAAGACTCATGTTTACCTCTGCATATATATAGGCAAATAAACATCACGTCTAAAATACAGATTTAGGTAATTTTTAAAAAAGAAACCTAAGACAGGATATCTAAGTGAACATTAAGACACAAATCTTGCAACGAGATTTCAGAACTTTAATGATAGGATCCAAATCATTTTGCCTACTAATCTTAAACCTGTGAGACTCAAGCAGTTTATAGACAATTAAAACGTAGTTTCCAATTTTATATAAGGACATTAATCACCTAAGGCTTTCCTAGGCATGGGGGCTATGCGTAATCACAATTACAGGAACTGTTTGAATATTTGAGATTGTTCAACCTATGAGTATACTGATCTAGGCGATACAGGTTATAACAAGTTCTTTATTTGTATTTAAGACGTGGTACCTATGTGTGAGGCTGTTAAACCTTTTCATAGCCAGTTATTTATATAGTCGAAATAGACAGGGTTAAAATAGATGCAAACAGAGTTCCTAAGGTAGGGTATCTAATGCGCATAGGATGACTATTTTAAGCGGAATTATTGACCTAATAACAGGATATTTATGCGATATTACTTATGCAAAATCAAAAGTTGGAATAATGATATATGATATGCAGTATGCTGAAGCAATAAACGTGAATGCCCTAACTCAAGATGTCTAGTGCACAGGTTTTGCATGGTTTGAATGCAAATAGACACAGTGATCCGAGAACATGATTTCTAATACAGATTTGCACAATGTAAGACTTAGAAACATGATTTCTAATGTAGATTTGCACAATGTAAGACCTAGAAACAGGATTTCTACCCAGCATTACCCATAAGATTGTATAGCTACCCTCCCCTTTCACTAGTTATCCCAATATTTGTTTACAAATAATTATTATAGACCATGATTGAATAAATTACATAAATACGATATATATTAAACTATAGGGAGCCTGATGTAGGCGCAAAGCAAACCTGGGGTACCATGCCTTCAGTAGTCTCAAATGTCCAAGATTTCAATGCCACATTTGTGTCCAGGTGTGTCAGAGTTCCCTAAGGACCTCAAGGATCTCGGGTAGTGCTCACACCCAGACTTTTCTCAAATAAAGATCGATTATGTGCAGTGTGGAAGAGCCAGCCCAGATTAGCTAGAGTTCAGAGAGATCTCAAGGATCTTTAAGTAGTACACATACCAGAGGGGCGGTATTTAATAACCTAAGAGTAAGTGAGAGTGCTTGACATAGTTTTGAAAAGGTTTTGGTAAACATTATAAAGAGGACTCTTAGGAGTGAAAGATTTTCTGAAAACCACAACTAATTTGTTGGTAAAATATCTTGAGAAAAAGTATGACAACACTTTGAAATCAACCAACAAAAAACATAGGAAAACCATATTCAGAACACTTGGCAAACAGATTCCAAACATGGATAGAGGGGCTGGGGACACACAAAATACACATCAATGTATAGTAGAGCACATAAACAACATGATGCACAGAATTCTCAAGGGTTCTACAGAATTAATAGGTTAGCTATAAGGTAGGTGATTGAGACATAGAGCAAGGATCACAGTAAGGCCATATTGAAAACACATAAACACTGGACGGGATCAAGAACACAACTAGAGTTACCCTGGAGAGACTAGATAACTTAGCATGAGCAAAGCAGAATAGGCAAGAAACTTAAATGAATAGGCTAGGCAAATATCAATGAGTATTCATAGTGTAGACATGATAATAACACACTGAACAAAACAATATTTAGACATGCTAGATAAATAGTAGACATGCAAGTATTATTTAGACATGCCAAACACATATTAAACAAGACAGTAAATAGGAACAAGAATGGAACTCATAACTAATGAACTAAGGCAATAATGAAACACATAGGGTTTAGATTCTAGAATTTAATCAGATACATACCAATTACGGAAGGAGAACACAAGATGTAAAGTAGATGTTGTGCAATATCTAGTCTTGGCTTATAGCCGACAAGACTAATGTATCACAAGTAGCAAAGAAGTACGGAGAGCTTTTTAGAGTGTAAGTGTAGTGGTGAACTAATGTTCGTGTCCAGAAGTGAGAGTAGAGGAGAGCATATATAGTAATCAAGAGTTAAACAAAATAAGATAAAGAATCAATTATGTAGCAATTAGGGAATTTTACAGAATCAGTCACACCTAGAATCAGTAAAGTCTCCCCTAATCAAAGGGTAATCAATCAACGGTAAAGAGCATGCTAGATATTTAAGGAAAGAAATCAAGTAAGACTAAGCTACAGAGTAGGCAATTAGGGGTGAATACACAGGGGTTCAATTAAAGAAATAATTTGTAAGAATCAGCAAGTATCACAATTGATTCCAATAAGGTAAGAAAAATAATTAAAAGGCGTAAAAATAGGAAAATAATCAAAATCAACACATAGGTCTTAATAGAGCAAATCAATGAATAAAAATTCGAACAAATAATGCTGATTTAAGGGAGAATAATATAAGTTTCCATGAACAAACAAGTAGGCCAAGTATAAACACACAAAATCAGTTGAGAATCAAATCATAAACCCTAATAGAGACATACTAGGTTAAAAATCACAAGACATCGAAAATTGGAGTTTTAGCATAAACTAGTTAGGGTTGAGAAAACTCTACCAAATCAGTCAAAAACACATAAAATTAGAAGATTAAGTACTTAAAGTCAGCAAAACATTCTGAAGAAAGAGATTTTCAGGAAACCCTAGTTTAGGAAAATGGAAAGCCACTCGAAAATCATATGATTTTTGTAAAACTTATATAAACTAAGTTCGATCCATCTCAAATCTTGTACAAATCTGAGAAATTCAAAGGCTGAAATTAGGGTTTCGAGAAAACAACATAGAGATGAAGACATAGGCTTAGAAATCGATAGGTTTAAGGTGAAATAGGAAGATCTTACTCGAAATTGAACCAGAATAGCCTGAAATGGGCAAGAAAGGGCCAAAGGTGTAAGCGGACTGACCTTGGTCCGTCGAGGACCTTAGGGACGATGGTGCCTGCATAGGAAAGGCCATTAGAAGCCTGGGGGTGGGGAGAAACCACCATGAATAGCAGTAGATGAGTGATGGCAAGAGTGAATTAGGGTTAGAGTTAGAGAGCGTTTGAAAGACGAGGGAACGAAAGGGCGGCGGAAATGAGAGATAATGAAAGGGTTTAGGGGGTCGTTTGGGTTAATATGGTAAGTTTAATCGTGGACTGTTGATCAAAATGATCAACGGCCATAATTAAATGGGGCTATAGGGTCGGGGCATGCATATTGGGCCTAAGAGAGTTTTAGGCTGCTTTTATAAGGTATTGGGCTGGTGGATTTTAGGCTAAAATAGAAATAAAAGAGGCTATTTGTTAAATACCCCAAAAAAATTACTTGTAAAATAATTACTAGTTATAAAAAATGAACTTCTTACATAGAAATGTTTTAAAAATAGTTATTTAGTATTTAAAAATGCAAATGACTAATTTCTGGTAAAATAATACAAAAAACATGGGATATAATTGCAAAGTTATTGCAATTATAGCCAAAAGGCGCCTGTTTGGCTATTTATAAAATATTTTGGACTCAATAGGACCGAAATAGTAATATTAAATCAAGACATATTCTAAATTCATTTGTGATAAATTTTACAATTATTTATATGAAGAAAATATTGAAATAAATTTATTTAAGGATGTAAAAATTATGGGAAAATACCCATTGATGCTAATGCATAGTTTTAAAGGTATATATGCATTTCAAAAATATTATAGGGAAAAATTGGGTATCAACACTGGTATCAATACTGGCAACATCAAAGATGAAGAGACTAAATAGCAATTATCGACATTGGCCATGACCCAATCGGATAAACAGTGGACTGATGAAGATGATGATTATAAGGTTCCCCGATCTTTTTTAGTCCCCGATGATTCCGACGCCACTAAATGAACGGTTGAGGAGCTGAAATAAGTCACATTGATCGAATGTCTACCCGATCGGAAGGTATACCTGGGCACGGGGTTAACCCTCGAGCTCAGAAAAAACTCATTCAATTTCTTATGGCTAACATAAATTGTTTTGCTTGATCCCATCTTAATATGACAGGGATCCCACCGGAGATTACCACTCGCAAGCTAAGCTTAGACCCGAAATTTCACCCGGTCAAGCAGTAGACCTAGTTCGAGATCAAACATGCTTTCATCAAGGACGACGTATGTAAACTCCTTAAAATAGGATCCATTCAGTAGGTGAAATACCTGAAATGGTTAGAAAACGCAATGGTAGTCCCTAAGAAAGGGAACAAATTAAGAATGTGCGTAGAATATAAGAATTTTTATAAGGCATGTCCTAAGGACTCTTTCCCTTTGCCCAACATCGATCGCATGATCGATGCCACTGCCGACCACGAGATCCTCAGTTTTCTTGATGCCTGTTCTGGGTACAACCAAATACGAATAAACCCGGATGATAAAGAAAAAACCTCCTTTATCACTTAGTATGGCACATACTGCTATAATGTGATGCCATTCAAATTAAAAATGTTGGTGACACTTATCAACGCCTAGTAAACCGTATGTTCAAAGAACAAATAGGGAAATTAATTGAAGTTTACATCGGCGATATATTGGTTAAGCCCTGGGAGCATAGGACCATTTAAAGCATTTTGAAGGAAACCTTCAGCATATTGAAGAAATACAATACCAAGCCGAACTCGGAGAAATGTGCGTTTAGAGTCAGATTAGGTAAATTCCTTGGGTTTATGGTATCCAACAGGGGAATCGAGATCAACCTCGACAAAATCAAGACCATCGAGGATATCACGGTGGTGGACAACGTGAAGACCATATAGAGGTTAATCGGGCTCATTGCCACCCTAGGACGATTCATCTCGAGGTCTTCTAATAAGAGTCACTGATTTTCTCGCTACTAAACGAAAATAACAATTCTACATGAACCCGTAATGGCAACGGGCCTTGGAGGAACTCAAACGATATCTATCGAGCTCATCGCTGCTTCACATGCTGAAGATAGACAAACAACTATACCTATACTTGGCAGTATAAAAAATAGCATTTAGTGGAGTCCTAGTCCAGGAAGAGCAAGGTACGCAATTTCCAATTTACTATGTTAGCAAGACTCTAGGTGAGGCCGAAACTAGATACTCCTACCTAGAAAAACTGGCACTCACCTTGCTAAGTGCCTCTAGGATATTGAAGCCATATTTTCAGTGACATCCTATATGTGTTGTGAATACTTACCCATTGCAAAATATAATTCATAAACCCGAACTCTCGGGACAATTGGCCAAATGGGTCATGGAAATTAGCGGGTATGATATTGAGTATCGACCCCATACATCTATTAAATCTCAAATTTTAGCAGATTTCGTGCCCGACTTTATGCCGATCCTAATACCCAAAGTCAAAAAAGAGTTGTTAGTAAAATCTATGACGTCTTCGGGGATATGAACCCTCTTTACGGATGGCGCCTCGAACGTAAAAGGGTCCGGACTTGGCATCATATTGAAGCCACCCACAAGCAATATAGTTAGACAATCTATTAGAACTATGAAATTGACTAACAATGAGGCTGAATATGAGGCCATGATTGTAGGTCTCGAACTAGTTAAAAGATTGGGAGCAAAGGTGATCGAAGCTAAGTACGACTCCCTCAAAAAAAATCAAGGACCATGCATACAAAGGCAGCCCGATTTAGCTTGTCCGAAGATGGAACCTTGTTCAAAAGAACGTTCGAGGGCCCACTAGCAATATCTTTAAGACAAGGATATACCGAGTACGTTATGAGGAAAGTTCATGAGGGTACCTGTGAAAATCATTCAGGCGCCAAATCATTGGTTCAAATGGTAATAAGAGCCAACTACTACTGGATAGATATGGAAAATGATGCAAAGGAGTTCGTACGAAAATGTGATGAATGTCAAAGACATGCTCCGATCATACATCAACCTGGCGAGCTCCTGCATTTGGTTTTGTCACCATGGCCGTTCATGAAATAGGGAATGGACATCGTTGGCCCCCTTCCATGGGCACCAGGTAAGGCTCAATTCATATTGTTTATGACTGACTATTTTTCAAAGTGGGTTGAAGCCCAGGCATACGATAATGTCAGGGAGAAGGAAGTCATCGACTTTAATTGGGACCACATCATATGGCGGTTTGGGATGCCATCAGAGATCGTGTGAGACAACGGAAAACAATTCATCGGTAGCAAAGTGACCAAGTTTCTCGAAGACCATAAGATCAAAAGGATCCTATCAACACCCTATCACCCTAGTGGGAACGGTCTAGCAGACTCAATCAATGAAACCATACTCTAAAACCTCAAATAGAGGTTAACCGATGCCAAAAGAAAATGGAAGGAAATCCTAACCGATGTCCAGTAGGCATACCGTACGATCAAGAAGTCCAGTATTGGGGCCACCCCGTTCTCATTGGTTTACGGTGCCAAAAATCTAATACCGGTCGAATTTGGAGTACCAAGTATCAGATTTCGATATGCAACAAAGGAATTGAATGACATGGCCATGAGTATGAGCCTAGAGCTATTAGATGAAAGGTACGAAGCCGCCCTCGTCCAGTTGGCCGCCCAAAAATAGCAGATCGAGAGATATTACAATTGAAGGTCCAACCTTCGACACTTCAATATTAGGGACATAGTACTAAGGAAGATCACACTGAGCACCCAGAACCCGAATGAAGGGAAGTTGGGGCTGTACAGGGAAGGGTCATACCAAGTTTTCGAATCACCGAAAAAAGATCGTACAAACTCGGGGAAATAAATGGTGAACGACTACCGAATAACTGGAACATAACTCACTTGAAGTGGTACTACTACTAAGGTACGATCCCATTCATTTCCTTTTTACTTTCTTTTGAACTAACACTTGTAGGTAACCAACAAGAAGCAGTATAGATTTTAGGTCTGAAAGACGCATTGCACTCATTTTCCCTTGAACCGGTTTTGTCCCAAATGGGTTTTCTAGAAAGGTTTTAACGAGGCAACAGTGGATCGTGCTAACTTAGAGTATAAGGCAGGTCATGTATCGGCGTCAAAAATCACATCAACATTATCCAAGGCTTCTCTTTGTGACCAAGCTCGAGTACTGGTGGGCATTACCCTCAGATATCGACTTTAGCAAGGAAAGAAACTTCGTAATTGAAGGGTCTCGATAGATATGATTTATTGTAAGGTCTAAACGGTCAAATGAACTGTGCCCGCATAGACTGCTCGAGCCCTGGCACAAAGCACGTACGCATGTATAACTATTATGCACAAGAATAAAAAGAAGCCCTTTCCTTGAAGATAAACATCATGTCCTTTTAAAAAAATTTCTTGCATTTCCTAAGGAATTTCCAACATCCGATCCCCAAAAGGTATTGATCCCAAGGGCCACCTTAATCCGAGTTTGAACAATTACTCTCACTCGAGAACTACCATCCAAAAACAAACTCAGAATCCGGGCTATCGGAGCTTGGTGCCATAAGACCTATCAGGCAATGCCCGAATCTTAAAGGCCACTGCCACCCCCACTCAGGGACTGTCATCTTAGGCAAGCCCGGATAACTCAGGATATTGATATTAACACACGGCAACATCCGAACTAAAATGGCTACGGCCTTGTTAACATGGCTCGGAGACGTCCGGGACCCGTAACAAAAAAAAAGAGACCTTAAAATTTCTTAACTGGTTTTAAAGGCTACCCTCGTTAGACTATGATCTAAATGAGTCTAAGTACTTTGGGAAAAAATTTCCAATCACACCGAACCACAGTGATACCTTAAAATGAAATAATTTGAAGGCAAGGTTTGTTCGGACCTCCGAACATAACCTAACTATTTCATGCTGAGGAATTTTGATTTTTGAAAATATAAGTAAGGAAAAGAGAAAATTCAAAAGCTATAGAAGGGAAAAAGCATTATATACATAATGTAAAAATTCTTTTTGCCAAGGCCAAACAGCCCCGATGCAAATTTTTACAAAGTCCAAACGGCCTCAACAAAAAGATAATACAAAAAACAAACACATCTAAGAAAGGCCTAAGTGGCTTAGTCTTCATTGGGGGCAACATCATCACCTTCGACATCTCCCCCACCCTCGGAATTGCCCAAATCTTCGGACTCCTTGTCATCTTTGGGATAGCCATTTCTTTTCCTCAGCTTCGAGCTCTTTGGCACTCTCAATGTCAGCTGATAAGTCGAAACCTCGAGAATAAATTTCCTAAAGGTTTTCCCTTTGAGATTGCCACCGCGTGCCCGATGATACATTTTGATCACTAAGAAGTTTGTAAGCATCCCTCTTTACAATGAGCCCTCGGGTCTCGACCTCATGTTAGTTTAACTCTTCTCGATATTGGAGAAAAGTTTCGCGATGAAGCACCGAGGCCTAGAAACACAAAGGAAAAGGTTTCGATTCTTTATGACTTAATGTAAGTACCCAATAAAAGTCGTTTAGAGGCATCCAGAGTTACCCGGTTTAACGTCTGTTGGGCTTTATTGTATAGGCAGGGCGTGTCCACCTTGTTCATCTTTGCTTGATCATCTTCAGTCACCAGGCACCAATGATAACTTGCAACCTCCACGAGGACAGAGAGGACCCGTGCATCCTCAAGAATAGACATAATAATCGACCGCTTCTAGTCAGGATCAGCGATTGGAAACCTTTGAACTCAAAGAAGGCCTGCTGATTCGCGAAGATGGACTATTCTTTGGTACTGGTAAGTCACCCAAGATGGTGACGTCCTTCGAAGCACTAGTCTCTAAACCATCAAAGAAATTTTGAAAAGGGGTCTGCCACCCCTTGGGGCCCCTCATTTGGGCGTCCTTTTAGCGTTTGGGCCTCGTAGATCATGGAGTCAGTAAACGAAGGCAACTCTGAGAGAGATATCACTCCAAGTGCATCATTTGAGGCATTATCCTTTTCCCGAGAAGCACCAGCCATGATCTCTTTGTCTACCTCCCTAGCTTGGAGCAAAACGGCCTCACCCCTCTCTGGTTCGGAGGCTTCGACCACTGCCTCCTCATCAACCCCCCCTGGTTTGAGGTAGTTCAATGCTGCTTCGCACACGGGCCACCAGTTCAAAAGCTTCTTCTTCTTCTTTGGACTCATCCCTCAGCTGGTGAATTGAGTTTGATGGGAGCTCTCGGGCTAGTTCTTTCCTTGGATTTGCGCACTAGCCTCCTTTTCGTCTTTTCTTCTCCGAGTTTGGAGAACTCAGAGCCCTTCTCCTCTTCTTCTCCTCGCCCTACCTCGGAGCAGGGGACTCGACAGGGCAATCCTCGTGAGTAGATAGAGGACTCATGGAAACATCCTTGGAAAGACCTGCAAATGAGTAAGAACTCAGCAACACGAGGAAACCCAAGTGTTGTTCACTCAAGAAAGTAATCTCACCGTGAGAATGGGCCTCCCACCGGCCCTTTAAAAGTTCGCGCCATGCACGTTGGGAATATAGTTTATGTGAGACAATGCCCTTGACCCATTCCTTGAGTTGATGAACTACATCCGGAACCCGAGAAACAGTTGCATCGTAACCAAACATCGATAAGAAAGGAGAAAAAGAGAGTAAAAATAAAATTCTGTGAAAAAAGGAACTTTACTTACGTTTTGTGTTCCACTCGTTGGGGAACAACATGTACTTGGCCGAGATCAGGTCTAAGGTCCTCACTCGGACAAATCGGCCTAGCCAACCTAGGTCTCAATCTTCATTGATGCTCGAGAATGGGGCTTTAGTTGCTCGGCGTGCAAGTTTAATAAGCCCCCAGAAGAATCGGGGACTGTATAAGCGCATCAGATGGTTAACGGTGAATGGGCATCCGTCAATATTGCTCACGAAGAATCAGAGAATAATGACTATCCTCTGTGAGCACATGATTTTTGCCCTATATGAATTATTCCCATAAATTCAAAACAAAACAATTTTTCCAATTGCTCGCAATTTTGTGGATTTTTGTGGCATTTCCTGTTATTGTTTGCATTTTTGTTTAAATCATAAAAAATACAAAAATATTGCATATGCGTTTATGATTTAATTTTAATATTTTTAGATCAATTAGTACATTGATTTGTTTAACAAAAATAGAAAAAATCATAAAAAATAGTCATGTTGCATTTAATTTCGAATTTTGGCCATTTTCTTTCTATTTAGTATTTAATTAGTTGTGGTAATTATTATTTAGAGATACTTAAGTTAATTTAGTAGAATAATTTGGTTTAGGGATTAATTAAAGTTTTATTTTTATTTTGAGAAGAAAAATACTTCTGAAATAAAAAGAAAATGAAAGGAATAAAAAAGAAATCAGAAGTTGGGCCAATTTAATTAAAATCCCAAGCCCAAATCAAATACCCCTCCCAAAACCCGGATAAACCCAGCCCAAACCCTTCCAAACCAGTCCCCTTACCTGGTGCAGCCCCATTACCACGCAAACGATGTCGTTTGACAAGTTTTGATCAGGTCCGTTGATATAATTTGATCAAACGGTCCACTACGTCACCCATTACCCGATCCCTGCCCGATCTAGAACCAAACCGCCCCTACTTAGTCAAAACGACCCCGTTTCGATTAAGGATTCAATCGGAGCCGTTGGATTCCAATCATCCAATGACCCTAGTTAAATCGTGGATTTTAATATACCCAGACCCTCCAGCCCCCCCTATCCTCAGTCACCCTTGTCTCTCTCAATTCCCCAAACCCTAGAGACCAGCCGCCCTAATTTCCACCGCTTGTCGCCGGCGCCGTCGCCTCCCTTCACCACAAAAAATACACCCCAGAACCACCACAACTTCCTCTTCTCAAATCCCAACTTCTCTTCCTTCAAACATCCTTGGAATTTCTCAAATTTTGATTTAAAGGGATAAACCCTAGCAGTTGCCACCATTCCCCACCACCTTCCGGTGGCGGCGCCGCCTTCATTCACCTCCAAAATTACACCCCATAATCATCAAGACCCCCTCTTCCCATATACTTACTCTGTTTCCCTCAAACATGGCCTGAACCCTTCGAATTTCAAATCTAGGGTTCGAGCCATAAAAGCCCAAAGCCAAATTCAGACATGCAAGACTACTCCTTCAAGTTTTCTCAAGTATTCAGGACGGTTTAGTCACAAAATAATGTTGCTCGTTTGTTCTTGGCAAAGAACAAACGATTGACATTATTTGGGGACCAAAATGGATTATCAGTTGCAAGTTCAAATGTAGGGTGAGTTCGTTCTTATTTTTATGATTATTCTCATTGGTATATTTATGATTTTCGTCTTTTCCCATCTCTGTTTCTTTTCTCTGGTTGATTTCAGTTGAAATTCGACCAGTCCTCTGGTTTAAAATATCTTTTGTTCATTGTTTTGTTTTTCAAACTGCTTTGTTGTCAGCTTGTTTAAAATTCTAAAGTCATATCTTGTTTAATCACTTAGTCAATTTAACTAGAATTAGTCTGATAATTTGGGTAGTTTCTTGCTTATTTTTATGTAATAGTCAGTTGATTAGTGTAGGTTTAATTCTCAAAACTATTCAAGTGTTTACCTAACTTAGGAAGTTTCTATAGTAGAAGGATTGTGAATACACTAAAGATAAGATTGAGATAAAGTTTAAATGGAATCAACTATTAAAATGGGGAAAAAGGGAATTGGTAATGGTGAATGCACTAATTGGCTGCCTATTTAAAGGCTGAAAGATAGAGGTTGTAAAAAAGGAGGAGGGAGTGATAGAAAATTCTGAAAAAATACAAACGGCTAAACTGTTCATTACTGTTCCATTGAAAGCTCTTGCAACTTTTGAAGTTTTACGGTTTCTGATAGCTAATCTGATTCATCTGGGTTGGATTGTGGTTCGAATTGGGAGTTGGGGTTTGTTTCTGTTGCTGTTAGTCTGTTATTGTTGCTTCCTTTTAAAGTTTCAAGCTAATTTCTGGTCTTTTGCTGATAGTCAGGTATGCATTTTTGCATTCTCCTTAACTGTAATGCTTGATTTGGAATCAGAAATGAAGATCTGGAGCTTTGAGTTATATTCACCATTAGTTGGTTCATGGATTATCTTATTTGTCCACTTTATTTTCTTTTTAACTTACTGCCCTTCGAACCATGGATATGTGATCAATGGCTGAATTTTAAAATCATGTGACATGGTAGTTTAGTTGATATCCATCTTAGTTTGGCTTCTTAAAATATAGTCATTTGTATTACTTGTTTGTTTAAGGAAAGTACTTGAATTTGTTTAAATGTAGTTGATTCTTTTAAATATGTACTAAGTAAGGCTTTCAAGGCTACTATGGTATGGATTTGAACCTTGCATGCAAGTGGAATGGATAGTTCAGGGCCATAATTTCTGATGTTTGATTTGTGTAGTGGGTCTCAATGTTACTAAATGTCTGCTTTCCTACAGCAAGGATCAAGGTGTGATATAGGATTCATTCTTAGCTTAGTTCTGATCTCAAAATATGAGTTTTGTGATAGAAGTGAAGTTATCGTTTAGTGTGACTGTTGGAATTTACTACTGATTGAACATGGTGGATGTAGAATTTTGAAGAACTGCTATCAAGCACGTTAGTGCGGGATATGTTAACTTAAATCTCTTGTTACTTTACAAGTTAATTTTTGTTTTTTAGAATCATTTGGAATGAAGATTCAAAGCATGGAAAATGAGTTATAGAAGAACATTTGTTGATGTATATATGACAAATTCGATTGAATCATGTTTAAATTTATACATCATCTAGTAAAATAAGTATGTGTGAGGATTTAAATAACATTTTTTACTCCTTTCTAGAATACTCAATTGAATGGCTATCTCGATTTGGTGCATCTGAGTTTTCCCGTTATTAATGATCTATTGGTAATGTTGAAGCTCAAATTATTTAGCCTTATGAATAATTCAATAAGCAAAAGAAGTCAAGTTGTCTTTCGAAGAATAAAATAGTGATGTGCAGTTGTCTAGGAAATGCCTTAAATAGTCATGATCACTGTCTCCCATTTGTTTGATAATTTAAAAAAATGAATTGCAAAAGTTTGACCTCTGTGTTGTTGTGTGGAATCGAACTGAGGAACTCATTGCTGGTTGAAGCTGGCCTTTGTTTAAATTTGGGCTCTCTTATGGGCCAGTTTGGATTGATATTAACTTGTAATTTAGAACAATCTCACGTCTGTGGTCTATAGGGCCGCATGTTGGGCCCAAATTTTAACTTCACGCCGTTAGCCTCTTTCATTTATTAAAATATATTCTCTTAGTTTGGACCACAGTAGAACCCTTGTCCATTAACATTTGGGTAGTTGCGATCTTAGTAACCTTTTAATTAATTCATCGTTTTCTTTAGTGTTGGAGGTGTGTCATGATGACCAATTGCATAAAGTATGGCCCTCACTTTATAATCTAGCAATCCCTTAGGATAGAATAGTTCGAGGCGCGCCATGCCAAATAAAATCACAATTGCATGGCCTTCGTTTTAATTAATTTGGTTTTGGTCCTTAGAATTTGAGGCGTGTCACCTAGTTGAATTTCCATGGCCCTCGCAAAAATTGCAAACGTGTAGTTGCTTTAGGCGCGTTATTTTAATTATTTACCTTTCTAAACTTGGGTGTGCATTTCATGTGACCCAAATCCAAATCATAACAACGTTAAATAAAATATTTCACGGATCGCGGGTGCATTTCATGTGGCGTGATCCAAAGACGTATTTTGTATAACATTGAAATCTTCCTAAATTGAATAAAAACGGATTTAAAGTAAAAATTCACATAGGTTTAAAAGTGTTTTAAAATCAGATTATTAGTCCAATAATAACAGTTGAGCGACTGTGCTAGAACCATGGAACCCGGGAATGCCTAACACCTTCTCCCGGGTTAATAGAATTCCTTACCCGGATTTTTGTGTTCGTGGATTCTAAAACAAAGTCAATCTTTCCTCGAATCGGGATTTAAAATCGGTGACTTGGGACACCATAAATTATCCCATGTGGCGACT
Source organism: Nicotiana tabacum (assembly GCF_000715075.1). Lineage (NCBI taxonomy): Eukaryota > Viridiplantae > Streptophyta > Magnoliopsida > Solanales > Solanaceae > Nicotiana > Nicotiana tabacum. Next base: position 112,065,752 of record NC_134099.1, on the reverse strand, counting down.
CTGAATTTTTAAAATAAAATAATCCCGTTTCGATTGTCACTTAAATTGGAAAAAACTCTTTTGTACCCTTTACGGGTGTAGTAAAAAAGGAAGGTATGACAGCTCTGGCGACTTTGCTGGGGACTTCATTTTCGAGCTTCGATGAATTGTTATATTTGGCTTTATTTATTATCTGATTACATGTTTTGGCCTAATGTGCTAAATATTGCTTTTACCGCTTTGATACTATTTGAACTGTATATAAACTTCTATGAAGCCCTTCTCATCTTCGGGGATGTGCTCGCTGGTCGAGACTCCCTATTCTGTTAGTGTCATACCTTCAAATAAGAAAGAGGCTCGAATAAGTTACTAAGCCGGATGGTCTTTTGGTTCCTGGTATGTAGCCCCCTCCTTGGCTCGAGTTGTCCGCTCGGGTACATAGTCTAGAACACATACCCAGGTTTTGAACCTAGAATAACTCAGCCTCATACCGGATCCCTAGTAGGAACGTTTGTTTGCATCATGTGCATTTGACTTTGGAGACTCAACACAGGGGTTGGGTCTGTCTAGGACAGGTGTACCCGAAATGAAAAGACCATTCTGATGCATCTTACTTGCTACGTGTGCATTCATTTGCTTTGGATTTGCATGTTGACCGACTCATAGAGGAAAAATTGAAAAGGAAAATGTGGGGACTGAGAGAGATAATTGCCTGTTTTTGAAAACCAATGTCCAAAACATACCGAAACTCTGCCAAAATCTTGAAAAAAAAAGAAAAAATATTTGTGAAAAAAGAAAAAAAAAGAGTTGGTTTTTTGTTTTGTTAGAATTGCCCGAACTACGCCAGTTTGATTTTCACCGGATATGAGATAGGTAGGCAACCCCTATCGGGTCCAAATTCCCTTTTGCAAAAATAGCCCAAAAGAACAAAAAAAAATTAATTTTAAATAAGCAAGGTGATGCTATTTTTGTCTAAAATAGCCGAATGTCCCCAAAAGGACGTCGGAAGGCTATTTTAGCAAGAACAACTACCTTTGGTCTCTTTTTTGAATTTTTGGTTGGTTAGCAAGCACAGCCTTAAAATCTTCTCCCTGGAAGTGCTGAAAGGCCATATTTGCAAAACCGGGTTTTATTTTTGAAATGACCATTTCAAAAATTAACTTTTCTTGAGTCAAATGAGTCATGATTTTGCTTAATCACCCTTATGAATGTGCAGAATGAGCACGAGTCAAAATTTGCCAATAACAGTCATGAACAAGATCCCTTTAGAGCTGTGTATGTGGTGGGAAGATTTGGGTAAAACAGGGCAAGATAAGGTCAATCTATACTTGGGAGGACTCATCGGGTTGTTGAAGATCAGGCCTAGAGGGGACATCATAAAAGCATTGGTTACATTCTGGGACCCGGCCCACAACATTTTTCATTTCTTAGATTTTGAACTCACCCCAACTCTGGAAGAAATAGCCGGATATATTGGGAGCGCTGAAGTTCCTCTGAGACACAAGTATCTGGAGCAAGAGTCGTCGCTGTGCACAGATTCCTAGATTCCTTAAAGATAATCAGAGGGTCCATAACCCAGATATGGCCGCAGGATTTTCCACTCCGCAGTTTATATACATAAAAAATGGTCACATAGGAGGGTTTAACAATCCAAAAAACAAAATTTGTAGCAAAGGGAGCCGCCTCAAATGGGAAGAACACAAGTGTTTTGCTTTTATGGTGGTCTTCTTGGGACTTCTGGTGTTTCCTAGGAAAGATGGAAATATCGACATACGAATAGCTGGGGTTGTCAGCGCTTTGCTTACTCAGGCCAAAAGCACCCTCGCACCCATGATAGTAGCTGAAATATTCCGCGCTCTCACAACCTGCAAAGCCGGAGGAAACGTTTTTGAGGGGTGCAACTTGTTGCTGCAGATATGGATGATTGAACATATACTCCATCGTCCTCAATTCCTGAGTTATGGGTCGACAGAGAAAACCTGCATAGAGGAATTTTATACGAGGGTTGATGAGATAAGCTTGACAGAAGGGGTTATAGAATGGGTATCACATCTCTGTTCCATCAGTGCAAGTCAAATAGAGTGGACGTTTGGGTGGCTTCCCGTAGATGAGATCATATACATGCTAGCTACCGGGCCTCATTTCCTTTTGATGGGTCTCAGGAGTATCCATCCTTATGCCACATACCAGGTTTTGAGACAATTAGGGAGATATCAAATGGTTCCCAGGGATGAAGACATTAGTTTCCATGTGGTTGAGATTGGTCCCGATGGTTAGTTTCATGAAGTAGCAGTCCGCCAAATTTGGAGAGAATGTCAGTACTTGACGGCGAACACTCGAGTGCGTGATCTATATAGAGGTGAAGTTGCACCAAGATATCTTGTCTGGTATAAAAGAGAAGTTGAGTTTGGAAGAAAGACCTCATCTTCAAGAATTTGTCGGAGCATCACAAGAGCAATGGAATTGGCTGGCCAAAGAAAATGAGTACAGAGCCACCATAGGCAGGCTAGAAAAGCAAGTCATGGACCTTCAGTTTGAGAGTGGTTTGCAAGCCGCTGCGGATGAAGGCAAGAAGAAATAGCTAACTCAGGAAAATGAAGCCCTCAAAGCCCAAATTCAAAAAATGAGAACAGCTGCCAGAAACCCAGAAAGAAGCCGAGCGGATGAAAGGCTTATAAGCAGTCTGAAAAAGAAAGCGCTTGAGTGTCAAAATGATCTGGAAAAGTCTGAGGCCAACCTAGCCAAAGTCCGGGCAAAATGGGCAAAGGAGGCGGAAGAGCGGGCAAAGTTTTTGCAACAAATGAAAAGAAAGTATGAAGGGACAATCACCAGCCTGAAGAGAAAAATGACTACCCTCGAGAATGAAGCAGCCAAGCAAGCCAAGGACTTCAAGGTTGATAGGGAACACTGTTATGATTTGGTGGCTCAGATAGAGGAAGAAATGCAATAGTTGCAAAATCAACATCTCCACGACACTCAGGTGTTAGAAGCCCGAAATCAACAAGTCGGGCGTCTGCTTAGGAAAAGGGTAGAATCCGAGAGCGGGTCAGAGTCATCGCAGACTACATTGTTGTGAAATGCCAAGCATGTGAGGATATGACTCGCACCACTTTCTTCGCGACAGTGATGATGTTTGTCCGACAGATAATGAGTGACTTGGTGAGGCTTCAAAGGGATCTTGCATATAGGCCCGTGGCGAGACCGAATGATGTCCCGCGGGCCACAGGAGCATTTGAGTCATTAATGTATTCGCGATATTTTTTACATGAGTCTGTATTTTCTTTATGTTAAAGTCTGTTAGTTTCTTTTGAGTCTGTTAGTTTTTGAGTCGTTATAATCAAAGTATTTGCTTTTTGAAAATCCTAAAAATGTTTTATTACATATTTTTACACTTATACCCCAGAACTACACTCGGTCTGATTCATGCGGGGTCATGATACGTAGGCAATCTCCATAAGATTCGACCATAACCAAAATAAAAGAGAAAGAAAATAAGAAACTGTGAGAAGGAAACAAAATAAGAAAGGGAAATGAGAGAATAAAAAAAAAGAAGTTAAACAAAGAAAGGCAAGAAAAAAAAATAGAGAAAAAGGGAAGTTGCACATGGAAATAAGGAAAAGTCGGGATGACACAAGCAATCGAAGAAATACATGATAGAAATGATTAATTACTTAGGTGCATTGTATTCTACAAATATGCGGTTACAAATCTATTAAGCTCTAATCACTAACGATTTTGTTGTTGATGCTAAGAGCTAAGGCAGGTGGTTAGTTTGTTGAGCATTTTGGCAACCCATCCATATAACACCAGGTCCAAAAGCGAATTGATCATGTCTAACCAAGAACTTGATGCGAGTAGCATCGATCCTTCAAGAGAGGTGGAAGAATTGGATGTTAATTCAATGAAAGAAGAGATATATAAGTTAAAGCAGCAGATGGCCGAAATGTACCAGGCCTGGGCAAAAGGGTAACCACCACCAGCTTACCCCGCCAACCCTTCTTTCATCCCGCCATTGACTCAAACCCAGGAACATCCTACTGTTGATTCATCTGCAGGATTTCCTATTTACCATCACTACCAAGGCACCACCTCCTAAACCCCACAAGCTCCACCACCCAAACCAGTTCCGTACCCTCTACCACCAGCCACTTTTGTCTTCGTAGCACCACCGCTTGCTACAATTCACCGATCCTCCAGCGAGCCTTTATTCTAGGCTCATGACAACCAGTATTACCCCTCTGAGCCCACTTGCAAAGCTCTGAAACCCTATTATTACACTCCTCGTTTCGATCTTCCTATGGAAGCTGAGAAACTGTCCAAAAATCTCGAACAGGTGGAGATATTTAGGAAAGTTAAAAGCTTAGAACAGTCATTCAGGGACATGTGGGGGTTAAGAGGTCAAGTAAGTGTGGCTTACAAAGACCTATGTTTGTTTCCAGATGTGCAATTTCCAGCAGGGTTTAAAATGCCCAAGTTTGATTTGTACGATGGTCACGGTGATCTAATAGCGCACTTGAGAGGATTTTGTAGCAAAATGAGGGAAACTAGAGAGAAGGATGAATTGCTAATAGCATATTTCAGTCAAAGTTTGAGTGTTTCAACGTTGGAATGGTATACCCGGCAAGATCATGGAAGATGGTACACATAGGATGATCTAGCCCAGGCATTTGCTTGTCCCTTCTAGTACAATCTCGATGTCATTCCGGATCGACTGTCCTTGAAAAAACTTGAGAAAAAGCACAGTGAAAGTTTCAGAGAGTATGGTTTCAGTTGGAGAGAGCAAGCAACGAGGTTGACCCCCGATGAAAGAAAGTGAAATGGTGGATTATTTCCTGAAGGCCTTAGATCCCACTTATTTCAGTCATCTGCTATCGGCTGTAGGCAAATCCTTCAACAAAGTGGTGAAAATAGGGGGCATGGTATAAGAAGGGCTCAAGTCGAATAAAATCATGAGCTATTCGGCTATTAAGGCAACTACTCAGGCTATTCAGGGAAGCAAGAGAGGAATGATTGGGAAAAAGAAGAGAGAGGATGTGGCGACAATTGATTCAGGAGCTTGGTTCGGACCCAGAGGCTCATCTTACCACTATAATCAGCCTCAACCCCACCACCGAACTTACCCTCATACCTAGTATAATCCACCCCAAGACTATTACCCCTCACTAGAACCCCATTTTTCTGTCCACCACGCCCAAACATACAACCAACCTCCTGACCACGCGCAATGGCGTGTGCCCATTCCCCAAAGCACTTATCCACCACCACAAGCCTACCGAAACCCTCCTAGACCAAGTTTTCGACCTAATCAAGCATTTAAGGATGAAAGGTTGCAGAAAAAAAACCTTTACTCCATTGGGAGAGTCATATACTAGTCTGTTTCATAGGTTAAGACAACTGGACATGCTAAGGCCGATACAGTCAAAATTGCCAAATCCTCCCCCAAAAAATCTGGATTATTCTGTAAGCTGTGAATATTGTTCTGGTACTCCGGGTCATGACACGGAGAAGTGCTGGCACCTAAAAAGTGCTATCCAGGAACTCATTGATACTAATATAATTGAAGTTCAAGCTCCAGAGGCACCCAATATCAACCGGAATCCGATGCCAACCCACCAAAAGACAAATATGATTGAAATAATGCATAAGGGAAGGGAGCCCAGGAAGCCTTCACAGACCGTCATGATGATTCGGTCCAGTGAGGTCAAGCCAATTTAACCATCTATGGCAGTTAAGAAGAGGTTTTCAAGTGATGTGGCAGAAAAACAAGAAAGGGTGAAAGTGGTTGTGCTAGGAGTGGCAAGCAAACCTATCGTAATTGTGGAGGGTGCCCGCAAAGATCATGTCATTATTAAGCCGGTAACATAGTTACCGATAGTCAATAGCAGGGCTATTCCGTGGAATTATCAACGGGTGACAATGACTTTTAAAGGGAAAGAAGTTAAAGAAGAAGTCTATGAGACCTAGGTTTTGACTCGTTCGGGGAGATGCTTTGCCACCGAGGAGTTAAGAAAAGCTAAAGATAACCCAATATTAGTGAAGAAAGCTGTAACTGAAGAAGAGGCAGAGGAATTCTTGAGAAAGATGAAGATGCAAGACTATTCTATCGTGGAACAATTGAAAAAGATGCCTGCTCAGATTTCAATATTGACATTGTTAATCCACTCAGACGAGCATCATCGAGCCTTAATTAAAATCCTGAATGAGGCTCATGTTCCCTATAAAATCTCAGTGAATCATCTGAAAAAGATAGCCAACAAAATCTTTGAAGTGAATAGAGTCACTTTTTCTGACGAGGAATTGCCTGTAGAAGGTATTGAGCACAACAAAGCTCTTTACCTTACGGTGAAATGTGAGGACTCCGTGGTTACCCGGGTATTGGTCGATAACAGTTCCAGTGCGAACATTTGCCCTCTCTCCACTCTGAGAAAGTTGAAACTAAAAGATGAGAGGATTCATAAGAATAGTATCTGCGTGCAGGGATTTGATGGCGGAGGCAAAGATTCAGTTGGGGATATAGTGCTAGAGCTGACAATATGACCTGTTGAGTTCAAAATGGAGTTCCAGGTGCTAGACATAGCTGTTTCCTACAATATGCAATTAGGTCTACCATGGATTCATGCAGCTAAAGCAGTCCCATCAACACTACACCAGATGGTCAAATTTGAATGGGATAGACAGGAAATAGTTGTGCACATCGAAGATAATTTGTGCACTCATAGCAATGCCGTTGTGCCGTTCATTGAAATGGAAGATGATAAGGGGCCGTGGGTCTACTAGGTTTTTGACAGGATGTTGGTCGAGAAAGTTCCAGAGGAGAAACACATTCCAAATCCGAAGATAACTGCCGCATCAGTCATGGTGGCCTTTGAAATTTTGAAGAATGGTTTTGTACAAGGCAAAGGTTTGGGTTCATCTCTACAAGGCATTATATAGCCGGTGTCCTTCCCTAAAAACTTGGGAACATTTGACCTGGGATTCAAGCCCACAGCCGCAGACATAAAAAGATCCAGGAAATTGAAACAGAGGGCATGGGTCCTTCTAAAGCCGGTCCCACGTCTTTCCAGATCATTTGTCAAGTCCGGTACCAGAAGACGCCCAGTAACAGCAATTCCCAGTTCTGTGATTGATCCCGACAAGGAATTAATTGAAAAATTTGAGAAATTGTTCAACGATGTAAACATGGTGGAAATTGGAGAAGGTTCTAGCAATGCGGAAGTGCAATTTGTCGGGGCAAAAACAAAGCTTAACAATTGGAAGGCTACTCCTCTCCCCACTCGGAAGGAATTTTGGTAGTTTATTTTGATTTTCCTTCAGTTTGTCTAGGTTATTCCAGGGCTGTAATCTAGATTGTTATCTTTCAGTCTAATTGAGTGTGCAAACTTGTTATCTTTTATCATTCAATGAAATACAATCTCCCTTTCTTCATCATTCCTGATGGTTTTCCTTTTTGTTTTTCTTTTCTTTTCTGTACAGTTCTTTTTACGCTGGTTCTAATGACATGGTATGCATGAGGAATCCTTAGCCCAGTCTTAAACATCAATCTGATTTTGAAATAATAATTTAAGAAGTAGAGTGTGATGACGAATCAGAATATGATGAGGATGAGGCTTTTGAAGAGATTAGTAAGGAATTAAATCACTTTGAAGGAAAACTCAAACCTAACCTGAATGATACAGAAGCCATCAATTTAGGGGACGCAGATAATATCAGAGAGACTAAAATAAGCGTCCACCTTGAACCAAAGATCAGGGAAGAGATAATCAAAGCACTGATTGAATACAAAGATATTTTTGCATGGTCATATGACGACATGCCAGGTTTAAGCACTGATTTGATGGTCCACAAATTACCCACTGACCCGACATTCCCTCCCATCAAGCAAATATTGAGAAAGTTCAAAACTGATATAGTGTGAAGATTAAGGAAGAAATCACCAAGAAGTTGGACGCAAAGGTCATTCGGGTCACACGATATCCTATTTGGTTAGCTAATGTTGTGCCAGTACCAAAGAAGGACGCCAAGATTAGAGTATGCGTTGATTACCGCAATCTCAACAGAGCAAGTCAAAAGGATAATTTCCCACTACCCAATATCCACATTTTGATCGATAATTGCACCAAGCGTGAAATTGTATATTTTGTGGATTGCTATGAAGGGTATTATCAGATTTTAATAGATGAAGATGATGTGTAAAAGACGGCATTCATCATGCCATGGGTAACATATTGCTACCGAGTAATGTCATTTGGTTTGAAAAACGTTGGGGCAACTTACATGAGGGCAATTACTACTGTGTTTCATGATATGATACACAAGGAGATTGAGGTATACGTAGATGATGTAATCATAAAGTCGAACCAGCAGGCCGACTACGTCGGAGATTTGAGGAAATTTTTTCAGAGGCTTCGCAAGTACAACCTCAAACTTAACCCTACCAAGTGTTCATTTGGTGTTCCATCCAAAAAATTGTTGGGATTCATAGTCAACCATCGAGGCATTGAGTTGGACCCATCAAAAATCAAAGCTATCCAAGAATTGCCGCCTCCGAGGAACAAGACTGAGGTGATGAGTCTGTTAGGGACGTTGAACTACATCAGCAGGTTTATTTCTCAGCTCACGATAACTTGTGAGCCTATTTTCAAGTTGCTGAAGAAGGATGTTGTGGTCAAGTGGACTGATGAGTGTTAATAAGCATTTGATAAGATAAAAGGATACTTGTCAAACCCACCTGTTCTGGTTCCACCAGAACCAGGGAGACCTTTGATTCTTTACTTGACATTCCTGGAAAATTCATTTGGTTGTGTATTGGGTCAGCATGACATCACAGGCAGGAAGGAACAAGCCATCTACTATCTTAGCAAGAAGTTCATGGCTTATGAGGTTAAGTACGCTCACCTGGAAAGGACATGTTTCGCCCTAACTTGGTTGCATAGAAATTGAAACATTATTTGTCATCCTACACTACTTACCTCATTTCGTACTTGGATCCGTTGAAGTATATCTTTCAAAAGCCTATGCCCACAAGAAGACTTGCGAAGTGGCAGATTTTGCTCACGGAGTTTGACATCATCTATATGACTCGGACAGCGATGAAAGGCGCCGATCATTTGGCCGAGAACCCGGTCGATGAAGAGTACGAGCCATTGAGAACTTATTTTCCCGATGAAGAGGTGATGCATATCGACGAACTGGAGCAGATTGAAAAACCAGGTTGGAAACTTTTCTTTGATGGGGCTTCTAACATGAAAGGAGTTGGAATAGGGGTTGTGCTTATTTCTGAAATAGGGCACCACTATCTTGTTGCGGCTCTACTTCGTTTCTATTGTACCAACAATATGGCTGAGTACGAGGCATGCATTTTGGGTTTAAGGCTAGATGCAGACATGGATGTCCAGGAAGTCTTGGTCGTGGGAGACTCGGATCTTCTGGTGCACCAGATTCAAGGAGAATGGGAAACACGGTATTTAAAGCTCATACCATACCGACAATGTTTGCATGATCTATGTCAACGGTTTCGATTAGTAGAGTTCAGGCATATTCCAAGGGTCCATAATGAGGTGGCCAATCCTTTGGCGACCTTGGCATCAATGTTGCACCATCTGGACAAAGCTTATGTCGATCCTCTACATATTCAAGTCCGAGATCAGCATGCTTACTGTAACATGGTGGAAGAAGAACTTGATAGTGAACCATGGTTCCATGATATCAGGGAGTACATCAGAATGGGGGTATATCCGGTGCAAGCCACGGGGGATCAAAAAAGAACAATTCGATGGTTGGCAAGTGGATTTTTCTTTAGAGGAGGAGTTTTGTATAAAAGAACACCAAACCTTGGATTGTTAAGATGCATAGATTCTAGACAAGCTACGACTGCCATGTACGAAGTACATTCGGGAGTCTACGGACCACATATTAGCGGATATGTGTTGGCAAAGAAAATTCTCCGAGCAGGTTATTATTGGCTCACCATGGAGCAAGATTGTATCAGTTTTTGTGCGCAAATGTCATCAGTGCCAGATACACGGATATTTGATTCATTATCCACCATCGGAATTGCACACAATGCCAGCACCATGGCCTTTCGTTGTTTGGGGAATGGATGTCATTGGCCCAATTAAGCCAGCAACATCCAACGGGCACAAGTTCATTCTGGTACCCATTGATTATTTAACCAAGTGGGTTGAGGCTAAACTTTCAAGTCTGTAACCAAGAAAGCAGTGGTTGATTTGTTTACTCAAATATCATCTGTCGATTAGGAATACCAAAGGTGATCATCACAGATAATGGTGCTAATCTTAACAGTAATTTGATGAAAGAGGTATGTCAACAGTTTAAGATTACGCATCGCAATTCCACCCCATATCGCCCCAAGGTGAATGGAGCGGTCGAGGAAGCCAACAAGAACATAAAGAAGATACTTTGGAAAATGGTGGAAGGTTCCAAGCAATGGCATGAAAAGTTACCATTCGCATTGTTGGGTTATGGCACAACTGTTCGCACTTCAGTGGGTGCAACCCCTTATTTGTTGGTATATGGAACTGAAGCAGTGGTACCTGCGGAAGTTGAAATCCCGTCCCTTTAGATTGTTGCTGAGGCTGAGATTGAGGATGATAAGTGGGTCAAAACTCGTTTGGAGTAGTTAAATTTGATCGATGAGAAAAGATTGGCAGTAGTGTGTCATGGGCAGTTATATCAAAAGAGAATGGCAAGAATGTACAACAAAAAGGTGTGTCCCCAAAAGTTTGAAGTAGGTCAGCAAGTATTAAAGCGCATCCTTCCACACCAGGCCGAACCGAAGGGAAAGTTCGCCCCAAATTGGCAAGGGTCGTTCATTATGACGAGAGTGTTGTCCAATAGTGCTTTGTATCTAATAGATATCGAAGGCAAATGTGTAGACATGGATATCAATTCTGATACAGTTAAAAGATATTATGTATGATTTGTTTGGTTCAATTGTTGATTGTTTGTACTTAGCATTGTTTCGAAGATTGGAATGATGAAGGCAATTTGTTCTGCTATCTAAACACTCTACCCTTTGTTTCCCCTTTTGTACCTTATTTATTTTATTTCATACCCCTCTTTTGGAATCAATAATGAAAAAGAGAGAAAAGAAAGAAAAGAAAAAGAAAAAAAAGAGAAAAAAAAGAGAAAAAAAAAGAAACGAAAAGAGAAAGTACAAGAAAACAAAGAAATTCAGGTGTGAACTACGTTTGACCTGATTCCTGTTAAGGATACGTAGGCAGCCTCACGGCTCCGTTTCCAATGAAGTAACTTGCAGCTGGGCAATGATACAAACCATGGAAGAGTCAACAAGCAAGAAAAAAATTTTGTTACTTTGTCGTGAGAACTCAAAAGGATAGAAGAAATTTGGAGATTAAGAATTGGATTCAGATGTTTTAAAAGAAAGGGACAGCTGGGAGTTCACGTCATTTTAAGTCAAAGAATTAGAAATGTACAGGATCAACTTAACAATTTGAGCGTGACATTATTTTCAGAACACCATATGCACCAGCATTACTTGAGAGAATCAAAAAGCAATGGTCACAGCTTTTTGCACTACACGGTTGTCTTCATTGGCATCTCTGAGCGTAATCCAAGAAAGGTGGTGTATGTTGGAGGCTGTGAGCACAATGTCACATGGGAGAGGGCAATCAGGAAAAAGGTCATAGGCATCAGTGAGAGAGTTAGTGCTCATTCAATTGAAGAGAATAGTTACGATCAGTTGTTGCAGCAGCACGTATCTTGACGAGCTTTTACTTGGTACGATGCAAAAGAGACAAGCCACGATAAAGTTCAAAAGCACACCTTTCATCGAGCACAACATCAATCGATAAAGGCATTGGATGGTCAACAAGCATGGGGGAACAAACGTGACTTGGAGGAAATGCTAGGCACTAAACAAAGGCTAAGACAGTTTTTAAATTCTATAATCCACAACTGCACTTTGGGAAATGAAAGAATGGGCACTAAAGTACAATGGAAGCTTTTGTATTGTTTAATGCACGCATATCACACCCCCATATGCACGAATATTGCCATGTGAAGCTACAAATCTCTAGAATTCTTTTAAGACTATCAAATGGGGTAACTTGAGGCATCTTGGATTATTAAATTGGTCAAAAGAAGGGGCCAAAGCATGGGTGTTTCATGGTCTCACGTGATGGAGGGTCAACTGGACATTGAGCATTTTGGAAAATGAACGAATGGAGATTAAAATTGCACACTACATGACCCAATTTTGCTTGGGAATTCAACAGCCTTTGGGAGTAGGAAATAAGGGCCTTTTTTTTATTCTAACAAAGTTTGCTTTTTTGCAGGAGCTATCTGGGAATATAAAAATGTTGGTATTGTAAAGTGGAGCTCACATTTCTTCAAGAAAATCTGGAAAACAAAAAATAACTGGAGCAAAAAAAATGTGATCAAGTGGAAAAGTTACGGTCAAGTTTGTCTATTTTTTAATGAAATTTCAATTGGTGGTATTAATGCTATGCATTCATTCCAATGGAAGGGATTTAAAAATAGGCAAATTAATGTCCACGAGGAACAATACTCGTATGAAGCAAAACCCATTAAGGCGTGTCTGCTATTGAAAAAGATGTTCAGCACTTTTGAAATTATTGTATTGATGGGGATATTTGAAAACATGAGACAAAAGCTAGTGCTTTCCTCTTGGAACATTAAAAAGCTAACATTGGGTGGAGGAGATTGTACATTTTTTTAATACATAGATCATCTCCCAATCTTGGAATACAAGACCAACGCATCCAATTGAAGAGGAAGGCATGCACATGGGGATTTTTAAAATAATACCACTGAAAGGAATTTTCAATTTAAAAAAAAAACAAAAATCACAATGGGCTGTCCAAATTTATACACTGGAGCAGGTCATATGGCAAGGTTATCTGCAACATTCGGGTAAGTATCGACCACAATGGGCTGTCATATCAACGCAGCAAGGTAGAAGGACAAAACAGGATGAAGCACATGCAAGGATATCACCAGAAATCAGTTCAATATGCTACAATATCGGATGGCTAAAGTAACCGTATGTTACAGTAACCATATGCTACAGTACTGTATGCTACAGTGACGTATGCTACAATACCGAGCTACCAAATTGGTGGAGTCTACGTGAAGTTGCTGAAAAAGGGCTATTTACGCAAATCAAATTTCACACTGGAACTGGGACGCTTTGGACTGGACATACAACGTCAATATGGACTCACTTGGGCTGTTTTTACAATTACAAAGATTTAGTAGGCATAATGTGATATCAATTTGAGTATTATGCTCAATATTGATAGTACGTTAAATTAGAGTGCAAAGTCTATTTCTTTTCATTGAAGGAAGACAATGACAATTTCCTAATTGTTGTATTTTTCTTTTCTGTTATTAATAAAAAAACTAGCCCTAGGCGCTTGCCTAGCGGATTGGAAAAAAAAAAGAAATTCAGGTGTGAACTACGTTTGACCTGATTCCTGTTAAGGATACGTAGGCAGCCTCACGGCTCGGTCATATCAATATATCAAAATAAAAATCAAAAAAAATCCCCAAGCAAGAAACTGGGGTAGAAGTTGTGATTGTGGTAAGAAATCAGATTACAAAAGTTGTAATTTTGAACCCATCTAAGCTGTTTTGAGCCTTTTTGATATCCTTTTCTTTCCAAACATATCCAAGAGACCGTATTATTGTCCAAAGAAAGACTCCCGATCAGTCTTCGAGAAATGCCAAGTCAAGCAAGTAAAGAGGATTCATATCAGGGGCAACACACGGGTTTAAGCAAGAGAAATCAAAGAATGAGAGAGTCTTATTGGTGAAAACCCTCGTGGGCACCATGAGAGTGACGAAAGCTGAGAGAAAGTAAAAATGAGAGTCTTATTAGTGAAAACCTTCACGGGCACCATAAGGAGATAAGGAATTGAGGAATGAACAAATGAGAGAGGTTTGTCGGTGAAAACCCTTCAGGGCACTGCAAGCCGAACAAGGTTTGTAAGTTGGCGGAAAGAAAAAGTGGGTTGTGGAGATCTCGGAGCACAAAGTAAAACAATTGGAAAATTGATTGGTTAAATAGACTGGGTTGATTAATCCAAAATGCATACCATGATTATTGGTACCAGTTACTCCACTCAGATAAGTTTCTTTTCCTCTCTCTAACAATCATCCAAATTTGGATTTTTTTCCTTATTCTTAATTTTCAAAATCGTCGCATTTCATTGCTGTTAATTTACTCATCTAAAGCTCTTCCAAGGTTAGCCTTGTTTCAACAAATAAGAAGGAATTTCAAAGTTTACTACCAGTTTCAAAATTGCACAAAGCAAAATGCGGCTAGAACATGCCAGAGATAGTGTGATGAAAAGTGGGATATAGAGTGTAAGCAAAAGTTAAATCGGTGGAATGGTTCAGTAATGTCGCAGGAGAAGCAGAAGTCAATACAGAAAGGTCATAAATGAAAAACAACGGTTGTGGTGTAAAGCACTCGGGTCATCCAGGGTCCTTTGGTAAAGGATCAATCAGACAGTCAAATAATTTTCGACCAGCTCAAGGCAGCCAGTCAAAGCAAAGCATGGCAGAGGAAGAATCACCTTCAGCAAGAATTCCACAATTAACCACCACATTTTAAACTGAAGATTTTCTTTGATTTGAAACAGGGGCAAAAATTTCATTTGTTTCGGAAAAACCCTCCGTAAGGAAAGCAAGTACCAGGCAGGTTTGATCACAAAATTCTCTGGACCATCCTGGATAATGGGACTTAGTTAAAATTCAATACAATTATAAATAACAAGATCTAGCATAAGTCTTACCCCAAAAGAAATGTAAGTTGGCTTTGAAGTTTTCATTCTTAAAATAGGATTTAATTCGACATTTAAGGACCCTCCTGAATAATGGGACCTAGCTTTAAGAATTCCATTAGATAACAAGATTTAGCGTAAGTTCTGTTGCAAGGGAGTATAATTTAGCCTTAAAATTGTCACTCTTAAGATAAAACATGATTTTGATTTTCAGGACCCTCCTGGATAATGGGATGAGTTTTAAGACTATCTTAGATAACAAGATTCAACAGAAGTCATACCTTTAGAAGATATAATGTAGCTTTGAAACAGGCATTTTGCTAGAAGTTTTCAGGACCCTCCTGGATAATGGGATCTAACTTTAAAATTCTTATAGATATTTGGTAGCATGATTCAATTAACACTCACGGATATGCCCGGCTACCAAACTGGGGCAGAAAACTTTCTTTTGTTTTGTCTATTTTGTGGAAGTCAGGTGCCCATCTGAAGAACAAGGAAGGACAACACTAGTTTCAAAAAATAGAAAACAATTCAAGTTTCAGCAATCAGGCGTCCACCTGGAGAGCAAGGGAATACAATTCAAGTCAAGCAATCAGGTGCCCACCTGGAAAGCAAGGGAATACAATTCAAGTTTTAGCAGTCAGTCGCCCACCTAGAAAGCAAGGTAATACAATTCAAGTTTCAGCAGTCAGGCGCCCACCTGAAGAGCAAGGGAATATGGTTCAAGTTTCAGTAATTAGGAGCCCGCCTAGAGAACAAAGGGAAGAAGCAGTTCAAGTGTTGGTAATCAGGAGCCTGCCTAGAGAACGAAGGGAAGAAGCAATTTAAGTGTTAGCAGTCATGCGCCCGCCTGGAGAACGAAGGGAAGCAGTTTAAGTGTTGGTAATCAGGATCCCGCCTGGAGAACGAAGGGAAGCAATTTAAATGTTGGTAATCAGGAGCCCGCCTAGAGAACGAAGGGAAGAAGCAATTCAAGTTCGGTAATCAGCAGCCCACCTGGAGAACAGAGGGAAGGTGACAATGGTCAAAGGAAGACAGCTCAAGTTTCAAGGGGAAAGTTATTCGAGTTTCATAGGAAGGGAACATAATTCAAGTATTGGCAATCAAGAACCCACCTGAATAACCAAGGAAAGGCAATAGCAGTCAAAGGAAGACGGTAAATGGTTCATCAATCAGGCACCTGCCTGAAAAACAAAGGGAAAGCACCTCAGAACACCCTTTAAGACATGCAATAAAGGAATCTCGCTTGGTGAATACAAGTCAAACAAGCGGCAGAAACTGCAAGACCAAGTTTGAAGATACAAAATAAATCTTTATAATTCATAAATCGTAGTTCATGCTAGTTTCTTTTATTTTGTCATGGTGTAATAAGGAGGTCAGTAAGCAGTAGATGCAGCAACAACAGTGAAATCACAACTTCATGGTAGTCCCAGCTACCGAAACTTCCCGAACTACACTGATCTGATTCCTTTATAGCCAAGGATATGTAGGAAACCTTTGAAGTAGAGGTTCACTCAGATTCTTTCAAAAAATGCTTCCAACGGAGTATTCAAACGGGCAAAAATTGCTCGTATCCGCTTACTTTATCTTTGCACAAAAACTCTTCATGTTTTCGGGAAAAGAGGGGCAGCTGTGAGCACATGATTTTTGCCCTATATGAATTATTCCCATAAATTCAAAACAAAACAATTTTTCCCATTGCTCGTAATTTTGTGGTTTTTTTGTGGCATTTCCTGTTATTGTTTGCATTTTTGTTTAAATCATAAAAAATACAAAAATATTGCATATGCGTTTAGGATTTAATTTTTATATTTTTAGATCAATTAGTACATTAATATGTTTAACAAAAATAGAAAGAATCATAAAAAATAGTCATGTTGCCTTTTAATTTCGATTTTTGGCAATTTTTTTTAATTTATTATTTAATTAGTTGTGGTAATTATTATTTAGAGATAATTAAGTTAATTTAGTAGAATAATTTGGTTTAGGGATTAATTAACGTTTTATTTTTATTTTGAGAAGAAAAATACTTTTGAAATAAAAAGAAAAGGAAAGGAATAAAAATGAAATTAGAAGTTGGGCCAATTTAATTAAAATCCCAAGACCAAATCAAATACCCTTCCCAAAACCTGGATAGACCCAGCTCAAACCCATCCAAACTCGTCCCCTTACCCGGTCCAGCCCCATTGCCACCCAAACGACGTCGCTTGACAACTTTTGATCAGGGCGATCATATCATTTGGTCAAACGGTCCACTACGTCGCCCATTAACCCGATCCCGACCCGATCCAGAACCAAACTGCCCCCTACTTAGTCAAAACGACCCCGTTTCGATTAAGGATTCAATCGGAGCCATTGGATTCCAATCATCCAACAGCCCTAATTATATTTTGGATTTAAATATACCCAGACACTTCAGCCCCCCCTCTCCTCAGTTACCCTCATCTCTCTCAATTCCCCAAACCCTAGAGACCCGCCGCCCTAATTTCTACCGCTTGTCGCCAGCGGCGCCGCCTCCGTTCACCACCAAAAATACACCCCAGAACCACCACAACTTCCTCTTGTCAAATCCCAACTTCACTTATTTCGAACATCCTTGAAATTTCTTGAATTTTGATTTAAAGGGATAAACCCTAGCAACCGCCACTATTCCCCACCACCTTCCGGTGGCGGCGTCACCACCGTTCACTTCCAAAATTACACCCATGATCATCAATACTCCATATTCCCAAATCCTTACTCTGTTTCCCTCAAACATGGCCTGAACCCTTCGAATTTCAAATCTAGGGTTCGAGCCATAAAAGCCCAAAGCCAAATTCAGACATGCAAGACTGCCCATTCAAGTTTTCTCAAGTATTCAAGACGGTTTGGTCACAAAATAATGCTTCTCGTTTGTTCTTGGCAAAGAACAAATGATTGACATTATTTGGGGACCAGACTGGATTATCAGTTGCAAGTTCAAATGTAGGGTGAGTTCATTCCTATTTTTATGATTATTCTCATTGGTATATTTCTGATTTTCGTCTTTTCCCATCTCTGTTTCTTTTCTCTGGTCGATTTCAGTTGAAATTCGACCAGTCTTCCGGTTTAAAATAATCTTCTATTCATTGTTTTGTTTTCAAACTGCTTTGTTGTCAGCTTGTTTAAAATTCTAAAGTCATATCTTGTTTAATCACTTTGTCAATTTAACTAGTATTAGTCTGATAATTTGGGTAGTTTCTTGCTTATTTGTATGTAATAATCAGTTGATTAGTGTAGGTTTAATTCTCAAAACTATTCAAGTGTTTACCTAACTTAGGAAGTTTCTATAGTGGTAGGGTTGTGAATACACTAAAGATAAGATAGGGATAAGGTTTAAGTGGAATCAACTATTAAAAATGGGGAAAAGGGGAATTGGTAATGGTGAATGCACTAATTGGCTGCCTATTTAAAGGCTGAAAGATAGAGGTTGAAAAAAAAGGAGGAGGGGGTGATAGAAAATTCTGAAAAAATACAAACGGATAAACTGTTCATTACTATTCCACTGAAATCTCTTGCAACTTTTGAAGTTTTACGGTTTCTGATAACTAATATGATTCATCTAGGTTGGATTGTGGTTCGAATTGGGAGTTGGGGTTTGTTTCTGTTGCTGCTAGTCTGTTATTGCTGCTTCCTTTTAAAGTTTCAAGCTAATTTCTGGTCTTTTGCTGATATTCAGGTATGCATTTCTGCATTCTCCTTAACTGTAATGCTTGATTTGGAATTAGAAATAAAGATCTGGAGCTTTGAGTTATATTAACCATTAGTTGGTTCATAGATTAGCTTATTTGTCTACTTTGTTTTCTTTTTAACTTACTGCCCTTCGAACCACGGATATGTGATCAGTGACTGAATTTTGAAATCATGTGACATGGTAGTTTAGTTAATATCCATCTTAGTTTGGCTTCTTAAAATATATTCATTTGTATTACTTGTTTGTTTAAGGTTAGTACTTGAACTTGTTTAAATGTAGTTGATTCTTTTAAATATGTACTAAGTAAGGCTTTCAAGGCTACTATGGTTTGGATTTGAACCTTGCATGCAAGTGGAATGGATAGTTCAGGGCCATAACTGCTTATGTTTGATTTGTGTAGTGGGTCTCAATGTTACTAAATGTCTGCTTACCTATGGCAAGGATCAAGGTGTGATCTAGGATTCATTCTTATCTTAGTTCTGATCTCAAAATCTGAGTCTTGTGATAGAAGTGAAGTTATCGTTTAGTGTGACTGTTGGAATTTACTACTAATTGAACATGGTGGATGTAGAATTTTGAAGAACTGCTGTCAAGCACGTTAGTGCGGGATATGTTAACTTAAATCTCTTGTTACTTTACAAGTTAATTTTTGTTTTTATAGAATTATTTGGAATGAAGATTCAAAGCATGGAAAATGGGTTATAGAAGAACACTTGTTGATGTATATATGACAAATTTGATTGTATCATGTTTAAATCTATACATCATCTAGTAAAATAAGTATGTGTGAGGATTTAAATAACATTTTTTACTCCTTTCAAGAATACTCAATTGAATGGCTATTTCGATTTGGTGCATATGAGTTTTCCCGTGATTAATGATCTATTGGTAATGTCGAAGCTCAAATTATTTAGCCTTAGGAATAATTCAATAAGCAAAAGAAGTCAAGTTGTCTTTTGAAGGATAAAATAGTGATGTCCAGTTGTCTAGGAAATGCCTTAAATAGTCATGATCACTGTCTCCCATTTGTTTGATAATTTAAAAAAAATAAATTCAAAGGATTGACCTCTGTGTTGTTGCGTGGAATCGAACTGAGGAACTCATCGCTGGTTGAAGCTGGCCTTTGTTTAAATTTGGGCTCTCTTATGGGCCAGTTTGGATCGATATTAACTTGTAATTCAGAACAATCTCACATTTGTGGGCTATAGGGCCGCATGCTGGGCCCAAATTTTAACTTCACACAATTAGCCTCTTTCATTTATTAAAATATATTCTCTTAGTTTGCACCACAGTATAACCCTTGTCCATTAACATTTGGGTAGTTGCGATCTTAGTAGCCTTTTAATTAATTCATTGTTTTCTTTTGCGTTGGAGGTGTGTCATGATGACCAATTGCATGAAGTATCGCCCTCACTTTATAATCTAGCAACCCCTTAGGATAGAATAGTTCGAGGTGCGCCATGCCAAATAAAATCACAATTGCATGGCCTTCGTTTTAATTAATTTGGTTTTGGTCCTTAGAATTCGAGGCGTGTCACCTAGTTGAATTTCCATGGCCCTCGCAAAAATTGCAAACGTGTAGTTGCTTTAAGCACGTTATTTTAATTATTTACCTTCCTAAACTCGGGTGTGCATTTCATGTGACCCAAATCCAAATCATAACAACATTAAATAAAATATGTCGCGGATTGCGGGAGCATTTCATGTGGCGTGATCCAAAGACGTATTTTGTATAACGTTGAAATCTTCCTAAATTGAATAAAAGCGAGTTTAAAGTAAAAAAGCACATAGGTTTAAAAGTGTTTTAAAATCAGATAATTACGCCAATAATAGTAGTTGAGCGACCGTGCTAGAACCACGGAACCCGGGAATGCCTAACACCTTCTCCCGCGTTAATAAAATTTCTTACCCGAATTTCTATGTTCGCGGACTGTAAAACAGAGTCAATCTTTCCTCGAATCAGGATTTAAAACCGGTGACTTAGGTCACCATAAATTATCCCATGTGGCGACTCTGAATTTTTAAAATAAAATAATCCCGTTTGGATTGTCACTTAAATTGAAAAAAACTCCCTTGTACCTTTTACGGGTGTAGTAAAAAAGGAAGGTGTGACATCCTCCAGAACAAGTGGTGGATTTGACCAAAGCACACCTCGTACCTTTTACAAAATTCGATGATCAGCGGGTCCAACAGGCCCAACGTAGAGTGATAAGTATAAACACTTAAGTATCCCTTAACGTCGGTAGTGATATCTTCTTCGGGCCCGAGAACCACCACGTCTTTTCTGACCCAGTTGTAGTCCCTTTTTACTATAGGAAGGATTTCTTTGGTGCTCGAGCAAATATACCTTGAGACTTTATCACCTCGGCTCGGAACAGGTGAAGGTTTTTCAATCTTGAAGCCATCGGTACCGAGCACTCGCCAGGAATAAATATGCCAAGAAGAGGTTCTGCCACTGGTTCCTCGCTGGCTAGCCGTGAGGAAGAAGCAGTTTCTTTTTGAGGAACTATATTAGAAGTCTTCACCATTTTCTTTTAAATAAAGATGAAGGAGAGGAAGTTAAAAGGGTATGCTTAGTGATTTGTAGTGAAGACAAGCAAGAGTTGTTACAATGATCTCAAGAAATCTGGGTACAAGTGCTAGAAAATGCAACGTTTTTTAAGAATAAGAGTAGAGAAGGTTTTTATGTAAAGTTTGAATGAATGAAGAAGGGAGTATTTATAATTTTCAAACAACGATTCAAAACCAAGAGTGGCCGACCAGCAACTAATAAGCATTTAAAGCCATTAAGAAGTAACTGGCGAGATGTTTTGTTTATTTTGTCGTTTCTGACGCGGAGTATCGAGGCGAGAATGGGAGCTCATATCGTTTCTTGTCATTTACTCTCTGAAAAACGAGGGGACTATCTGTATACGGTCGAAATCGGGCTCGTCTATTGCATGATAGATCGGGATTGAAACGTGACGGGTTGATCTACCTCAGGTTCCATCGAACTAGGATACAAAGTTAGAATGCCCGTCCTCAAGAACATCGAGTCCATGACCCCAGAATCGACCCTGACCCCGAATGAGATAGAGTAAACATTGCCAAAACGAATAACGGAAGGACGAAATATCCGTAACCATTTGGGTATCACGGTAGGAATCTCGACACGTATCAAATGAGAAATTGACTAATTAGAAAATCAAGGAATTTTTAGCTTTTATAGAATTGTACCTAAAGTTGGATTCCCCTACTATATAAAGGGGGTTTGATTATTTGTAAAGGACATTGTAACACGCATCCCAAAGTAATATACTGTTATCTTCTCTTTAAATGTTTATCCTTTTTAGGATTCCAATACCTATCTTCTGAACTTTCTGAACATTCTAGTATTCATATCTGACTGCACTATTCTATAGTGCGCCATCTGGGTGTCTAACAAGGAGAACTATTACCACATTTTGCACTATCCCTCAGAAATGTTAGCTAATGATAACAATCCCCCCACTTTCTGAATATTCTCGACTGATTATTCGGGAAATGGAAAGCTTTTATGGCAGGAATTCTCTGTCGTTATTTTTTGAATATCATCATGTCTCCTTCAGAACTGATGTGACTTACATCACATCCATTTAATACACATGCCACGTGGCTTCTAGCGGTTGGTGCTATAGTTTCTCAACACTTTTTTGGGTTTTTCTGCGTCCGTGTCAGTCACAAAGTGATAGTTCTATTATGACGCTTCATAGTGACCAACTTTAACAGTGGTCGTGTCTCCTTATAAGTACTCCATTTTTTTATTTCTTGGAGTATTTCTTCTTCAATATCCATCACCTTATTTTTTCTTTGCATTTTTCTGTGACTTTCTTCTATGTTTCTTTGAACAGTCATGTCTTCCTCATATCCTCGTAAGGTTGTGATTGTCGATGATTTTGTTCATTCTAATGCTCCCACTAGAAGTAGGAGGGGTGGTAGGCTTCGTAGTTTTGGTTCAATATACAACCATGGTCCCTCTTCTCAGAGTAGTGCTACTAAGCCATCTTCTTCTAGACCTAGGGCTCCTTTAACCCCTAGATCTTCTTTTAGAAATATATACTTAGCTGATCCTGTGCGTGAACCCACAGTTGCAGAAATTTGTTCCTCAAGAATTTTTTCTTTTGTAACTGATCGTGAAACCATAAGAAACCAATTTTGTTCCATGGCCTCCCTGAATCCTGCTGACCTTTACCCGAGTTTGATCACTACTAGTCTTCTTTCCCTGGTTCGAAGAGAGTGTTGCTGCAAACAAGATTTCCCATTATTAGTTCCTGGTGCCAACCAGAGATTTACTTCCTACCATTCTGGTTTTTCCTATATCTACACCTATCCCTTCACTTTAGGGTTCAAGCCTCCTATTGATCCAATAGTCCTTCAATTCCGTCGTTATTTCGACATGTGTCTTGCCTAGATTGGCCCCATAGTATGGAGGGTTGTTGCATACCTTCATTATTTGGGAGAGCTGGTTTCCGTGCCTTTTACTTTTCGGCACTTGCTTCACTTGTACTCCCCTAAGTTATTTCGTGAAGGTGTCTTTACTCTCATGGCTAGAAGTAAGAGAGTTTTGGATAGTCCCAAAGATGATCGGGACCATGGCTAGTACGCTCATTTTTTGTGGCTCCTACTAGTGGGTTAGTGGGCAAAGAAAACATGCCTTTCCTGGAGAAATGGAACTTTGCACGTAAGCTTTCTCTCTTTTAAAAAATATCCATGGAGGTTTTTAATGAAATTCCCAACTTCCATGCTTGGGTAGAAAAGATGTTGACAGTTGCACCTATGGAGAAAAGGTCCTAGAAATACTTTTCTCAAAAATTTGGTTGGAAAGTGAAGATGCACGGTAATTTTTACCTTCATTGTCCCTTACTTTCTCTTCCTTGTTTATTCAAGAATTTCTCATCCTTCCCTTTTTATTAGGGTTTTCTATTCATGGCATTAGTCCAGTATCTGTTCCATAATCATGCTTTCTGTGAGTCTTGCTCAGGAAAGAATTTTAAGTGCTTCTTCTTCAAAAAGAAAATCTGGTGGAGCCCGTGTCTTTGATGGCGAAAAGGAGACATATGAGGTTTCTTTAGTATAAAGACCAAGAGTCAGGAGATGTATGATTTTGGATGATGATTTGAATCCTCCTCGTGACCCTCCAACAAGTTCAATCCCTTTTAGACTCACAAATGAGCCAGAGAGTGTTCCTTTGGTGATTTTCGATGAAGATGTTGTTGATCCTCCCCCAGGTTCTGTTGATAGATTGTTTGGTCATGGATTCGAGGGTGATGAAGATTTTTGGCCTGTTTCTAGAGAATTAACCCTTGCTTCCCTTCCTATTTTAGTTTCCGTTAACTTTCCCGTGTCCTTAGTTGATACTGCTAAAGTTGTTGTTCTCGTGGCTGCGTCCACTTTGTCTGATAGTCTGTGGCTGTCTCCCATGCATAGATTGGACCTTCTAGCAGTAGGGGGAGATGAGAAGAGTGGTTATTGAGGTTCCTGAAGGTGGGAACTTAATATGAAAATTGGGTCAAGCTGACATGTGGTTGAAGCCTCTGCTAGGTCCCATGGAGAAGAGGAAATTAGAAAGCCATAACTCTCTGACTTTAATGAATGATATCGTTCATTCTTCTTTGAAGGTACAAGTTCAATTATATTTACTTTCTTTTACTTTTCTGATTCATAACTCTTTTTCCTTTTTTGATGCAAATCAACTTGATTGGCACAGATCATGTGAAAAGAGTTTCTCAGACGGAGCAGCAAGTTATAGATTTTTGCATCGAAGCTGACAACTACAAAGAATAATTTGAAGGTCTCCAACTTGAAAAAGAGGTTCTGCGGAAGAGAAGAATGATTTGGAACAAAAAATGAGGGTGATCGCTGCTGAATTAGCGGTTGAAAAAGCTTCTTCTAACCAGGTTGGAAAGGACAAGGGTATTCTTGAGTCCTCTTTTACTGAACAATTTTCCAAGGCAACTGAAGAGATAGGGAGCTTGAAGGACCTCCTTAACCAGCAAGAGGTTTATACAGGAGAATTGGTTCAAACACTTACTCAAACTTAGGAAGATCTTCGTTCCTTTATTGATAAGATTCAGGTCTTGAAAAGTTCTCTCGCACCTTTGAAAATGGATTATGATGCCTCTAAAGTAGAGAAAGAAGAGCTGAGAGCTGAGATTGACCAGTGGGACAAGGACTATCAGATTCACGAGGATAAACTGCCAATTGATGTGAGCTGGGCTTTCTTAAACACTCGCCTTGAGAGTTTAATTGAAGCCAATTAGGAGGGTTTTGACCTTAATGCTAAGATTTCTAAGGCTAAAGAAGCGATTGATAAAACTCAGCAACATCAAAGCTTTTCTTCACCTGAAGACGAAGGTCCCAAGGGTGATGGAAATGGACTTGTTCCTGGTGAAGCTGTTGTTGAAGCCTCTTCTTCTCAAGTTAATCCTTCTTCTCCCGTTGATGACGCTCCTTAGTTTTTCTTATTTTTATGTTTGTTCAACTTTTTGGAAGTTTGTTATTTTTGGGAAGGTTATTTTTTGGTTACCCCTATCTTCTTTTGGGGTTTAATGAAAAACCAATACCTCTGTTTTTCCCAAAGTAATATATGTGTTCCAGTTACATTTACTATTTATTTTGATCTTTGCTATTTGAGCTCTTTCCTTGCATTTTAAAAATGCTTTAATAACCCGTGACTTTGACTAATATGGTGTGCCCGGTGAAATCTAGGAGGCCGATTTCTCCTCGACAAAATGCCTCGATGGGTAATCCCGGAAGCCCGGGATCTCGAGCCAGTCACTTACCTCAAAATCGGCCGGTACCCTGCCAAGGATAATGTCGACCGAAGCCCCGACGAACGCAGAAATATCTCGAGGAATGTACCCGGGGTCGATCAGGTCTATTCAAGCAGCTTGACATCAGCCCGAGCATACGTCGTAAAGCTAGCCGGTTGTCCCATCCCATTTCTTTTATCACGCAATGTATCTTGTACTAAGTTTGGGCTCCCCCCTTTTTATAAAAGGGGCGTCGCTATCACCTTGTAAAAGCAGAGCTCCAACTATTCTACTCAAGTGCAATAATATATATATCTTCTTTCTAACTTGCTCTTTTTCACTAGCCCGAGGCCACTTTAATATTTATCGCTTTCTTACTTGTTCTTCATTCTATCGCTTGGTATTGGCCATAAAGAGCCTTGTTTAATCATATCTTAACTGTTATCCCATTCCCGACTACCCCCGATAGCTCGAGCTCGACCCAGACGTCGACCCTGAGGCCCCTCATAGACCAGTCCTACATCCGGGCAGTAGGTTCCTCGGCTCGTTCAACTCCTAGTTTTAGCCTGTATCCCCTTGGTAAAACAAACCTAGGAAGTATGCCTTCAGGTTTGATTATTGCCTCGCTTTAGCTTGCATTTCATCATTAAATTCCACATTCTTAGCATTGACTGCTCTTAACAACTAGCTCGAGAATAGATCACGTACTTTTAAAATCCCATCTACAAATTTAATTGTTGTTACCATTTTTATGATAAATGGTTTTACGCCCACCGTGGGGCTAAAAATAATAGTGATTATTTTCTTGCTGGTTTCATTGCACATACACACATTATCTTTCACACTTTTTCTTGTCTAAGATCTTTTGATATCAGGTCAACATGTCTGGCTCGGTAAACAGAGTCGAGAACGACAACCTTGAAAACCACAGGGAAAATGGCGTGGCTGTCCCGGCCGCTGGAGCACCACCATAGAATCTCGATAACGCGCCCGAACCGATTCTAGCAGACACAGATTCACTAGACGCACAATAAGTCAACAAAACTTCTCACACCAACAGGAGAATACGGAACAATGACCGACAGGAAGCTCAAAAAACCTTGGCCCGAGAAGAACATGAAGTTAGTCTTAAGGTTATTTTTGAAATGTTGCAGGCACAACAACTGGCCATTGCCTAGTTGCAAAGCCATCCAAAGACTCCCAGCACAGTGGCACCAGAGGTAGCTCCCCCCGCCGAGCAAGTACCCAAAAGGTCAAGCAATAACGGGTCAGTGGCCGACCCTACCATAGTGAAAATGCTCGAGGACATCACCAAAAGGATCAAATCGGGTGAGAAAATGATTGCAGCTAATGATAAAAAGGTCAAGACCTACAACTCTAGGGTGGATCAGATCCCGGGAGCACCCCCGGTCCTAAAAGGTTTGGATTCGAAGAAGTTCATATAGAGGTCGTTCCCTGAGGAAGCGGCCGCGAAGGCCATTCCTAAAAAGTTCAGAATGTCGGAACTCCCTAAATACAACGGTACCACCGACCCCAACGAACACATTACTGCCTATACCTGCGCGGTAAAAGGCAACGATATAAAGAATGATGAGATCGAGTCTGTATTGCTGAAAATATTGGAGAAATGCTTTCGAAGGGGGCCATGATGTGGTATCACAACTTGGCTCCCAACTCCATAGATTCATTTGCCATGTTAGCGGACTCCTTCGTAAATGCACATGCTGGAGCCATCAAGGTAGCAATGAGAAAGATTGGCATTTTCAAAATCAAGCAAAGAGAGAACGAGATGCTGCGGGAATTTGTGTTCCACTTCCAGATGGAACGGATGGAGCTACCGCCAGTCTCCGACGACTGGGCAGTGCAGGCCTTCACCCAAGGCCTGAACGAACGAAGCTCGGTGGCCTCGAAACAGCTGAAGCAGAACCTTTCCCACTGAGGTAGAAATTCCTTCCCTAAAGATCATACAGGAAGCTGAGCTCGATGACGCAGAGTGGGTGAAAAGTCTCTATAAGTAACTAGCCCTTATAGATAGAAAGAGAATGAATGCAGTTTGTCATGGTCAACTCTATCAGAACAAAATGTCCAGAGCCTTCAACAAAAGAATCAAGCCGAGACAATTCACACCAAGACAGTTAGTGTTGAAGAAAATTTTTCCGTATTAGGATAAAGCCAAAGGGAAATTCTCTCCCAACTGGCAGGGTCCATACATGGTTAACCGAGTTTTGATAGGAGGAGCCCTCATACTTGCAGAAATGGATGGAGAAGTCTGGCCAAACCCAATCAACTCAGATGCAGTCAATCACTACTATGTGTAATCCTTATGCTTCCCTTATATGATGTCATTTGAACTACGCCTGACCTGATTCCCATTTAAGAGGAGTGTTACGCCCTGCAATATTACGTCGATATCACGTTCTGCAATATTACATTATGGTGATGTCACACTTCCAGTATTAAGTTACGACGATGTTTCACCCAGAAGTATTGTACGTAGAATTTGTTGTAAGGATTATGCTATTTCACAAGTGATTAGTAAATTCGTGAAGGTGAGAGGGAAGCAAGTCGAAGAAAATGAATTTCGTTGAAATTTGGTATTTTGGGATAAAATACGGCCCGGGCTAAAATATCCAGTATTTATGAACTAGTACCATGCGAGATACCATATGACCACGGTAGTGTAATATTTAAAGTATATATGAAGTTATTTAAAAATAAATAGAATTTTAAGTACTTTGTGATAATTCTTAAATTATGCGAGTAATAGATTAATTACCGGATAACAAAACATTACCCGGTTAACTAATAAGTGGATAAATTTAACAAAAAATAACCTCCCAAGGAGGTACGTGGAAGCCCCTCCCTTTATCAAGGTTACTCATTAATCACCTTTAATAGGTGTCACAAGCACAATTTGAAAGTCTTATGAAGACTTTATAGTGAACCTTATCACATCAAAATGAGATAACAAACATTTCACTTAAAAGATTAAGAAAACCATTCTGTTAACTAACGTTTCAAGCCAAGAAACATTTCAATTTCGTCCAAGCTTAATCAAAATTCTGCCGTGGTTTTTAAAATCCAAACAAAAACTTGGAACAGAGTTGTTTTCGTCCAAATTATTTAGTTAAGGTTCGATTGGAAATTCAAAGAACAACAACAATTTGGTTCAAATAAATTCCAGGAACAGGTATGTTAAGGCTAAGCTCTTCTTTCATTTGGCATGATCTTGTCATTATATTCATATCCCAGAATTTATGCATATTTTGCTAGTCTCGCAAATTGCGTATATTTTTCTAGTATTGTAAGTTATAATATTCTCCTTATCGGGACTTTATATTCGGTTGAGTATTCTCTTCTTCTAGTCAAGAGAGCAGAGAAGTTACATATATACAGTATTAAAAGTATTTTCATTACCATCGAGCTATAATTAAGGGCAGTCCCCTATTGGACAACCTCTGATCAGATGGTAAGTTATATGACGATCCTACTGTGGCCGAGCGCATATGAGCGAGCCCAGTTGGTCGAGATACAGAGCCTAGTATGGTCGAGAGCTTATGAGCGAGCCTACTACGGCAGAGCAGATATATATGTATACTAAGCCTTATAGTGCTGGACAACTATTTTACTTACTATATTGAGAGAGTTGAGTCAGTATCAGTAGGTAAGCATATCTTCAGATTATCTTTGACTTCCAGCTACTTGCAGTTATTATATTATGAGTTCAGTTTCAGCTTTCAGTATATTGCCTTACATACTCAGTACATCTTTTCGTACTGACTTCCCTTTTCTGGGGGCGCTGCATTTTTCATGCGTGCAGGTCAGACAGACAGACGGGTAGGCCTCCTCAGTAAGTATTGCCCGAGTTCATCTTGATCGGTAAGCTCCAGCCTTTCGGAGTTTCCGGGTCTAGATCCTTATGTACATCTTGTATATATATATATATATATATATATATATATATATATATATATATATATATGTATATAAAGTTATGAGTAGGTTGGGTAGCTGTTTCGATAACAGTATATCCATCAGTAGAGGCTTGTAGACATATCATGTCAATTAGTGCAATATGTTGGGCTTGTAGGCTTTGTATGTATATTTGGTTGGTTTGTCAGCTGTAATAGTTATGATGGCCTTGTCGGCCTAGTTATATATTGACATTTAGTCAACATTCACAGTTATCTTGCAATGTGGCCCATAGCCAAAATATGACGTCATATGTTCAGAGTCCCTAAGTTGCAAATTAGTACACAAGGATAGGTGAGGCACGGGGTGCTAGTCTCTCCCATAGGTTCAGGGCGTGACGAGGGGATACGTAGGCAGCCCTATGGGTTCGGTCACAATTCAATAAATTTTTCATTTCCCCCGCAATTGGAAACTAGGGCAGAATTTTGGGGAGGACCCTCAAACCTCTATAGCAAGTGAGGTTGCAATGTCCTGAACCGCATCACAATCGTCGTTTCATCTAAAAAGTTATTCTTAATTATATACGTATGTCACATTTTTTGCTAAAACATGCATGTTTATTACTGAAATTGCCTTGTTTAGCAACGCTACCCCAATAATACAAACAGTATCACCACATCAAAGCCGAGAAGGTCAAGTAGAGCCAGCGAGGATACAAACTAACTGCCCCGTTTACAAAACTCACGATTTTACTTTGGATGCAGGCATTTGGATTGCGAAATCATCAAACATACTATACACTCAGGAGATGAACAATGTTCGGAATACAACTCTCAGAATCATTGCACTTATCCACATTTGTTATCCATACACACACCAGTGACATTTTGTGTGTCACAATGTCCCCAACAGTCACAATATCGCAACCTACTATTAGCTAAGAAAGCTCTATTAACACTTGCCATTTTGTTTATTGCATAAGGCTACCATTCTGCCTTCCGAGATTAAATGTTGTCTCCATCTGCATTTCTGCATTGCATATGGCTACCATTCTGCCTTCCGAGACTAAACATTGTCTCCATCCGCATTTCTACATTGCATAAGGCTACTATTTTGCCCTCCGAAACTAAACGCTGTCTCCATCTGCATTTCTGCCTTGCATAAGGCTACCATTCTGCCTTCCGGGACAAATGTTGTCTCCATCTGCATTTCTTCATTGTATAAGGCTACCATTCTGCTTTCCGAGACTAAATGCTATCTCCGACTGCATTTCTGCACTACATAAGGCTACCATTCTACCTTTCAAGACAAAACGGTGTGCCTATCTGCATTTCTGCATTGCATAAGGCTACCATTCTGCCTTCCGAGGTTAAGCTCTACCTCCATTTGCATCTCATAGGTTGAAATACCACATATTTCATCTCATGGGATGAATGATCGCCAAATTATCCAAAGGCGTCATCGTTCTGAGGCACCATTTTCATAGCCCGAGAACACCATGTCATGGCCTGAGGATCCCTTTTAATTTTGCATATCTTTATTCAAAGGCATCATGGTTCGAAGGCACCATCCTCATAGCCCGAGAGCATCATTTCATGGCCTGCGAATCATTTATCATACGGTTCATGGCCCAGGACATCATGGTCTAAGGACGTCATTCTAACCGTCCGAAGACAACATTCATGGTCCAACGGGAATTTGCATCATGTTTAAATGCATGCACAGTATATGTTGGTAGTGTTTCTAAATTGCAGGTACACTGGCGATCAACGACCATCT
The DNA here is from genome assembly GCF_000715075.1 of Nicotiana tabacum. Lineage (NCBI taxonomy): Eukaryota > Viridiplantae > Streptophyta > Magnoliopsida > Solanales > Solanaceae > Nicotiana > Nicotiana tabacum. The sequence continues at coordinate 112,034,811 of NC_134099.1, read as the reverse complement.
CGGCAGGAGCGATCTCTCTCCAGTTCCCGCAGCCATATCTTAACCCTTCCTATAAACCTACCACTCACTCGACCCTAGATATTGCGTCCATTCTCGAAAGTCTCTACCGGCATGCTCTGCCGACGGATCCTGAACTACATATGGCCTGATTCCTATAAAACTAGGGATATGTAGGTAGCTCCGAAGCTAGGGCGCGGACTAAACCTCTCTGAACCGTTTCGCTCGATCAAAATTGGCCATCATATCTTTACCTGACAATTCTTTTATCCTTCCCGGGTAAAGAGGGGCAGCTGTTGATACCCAATTTTACCCTATATATTTTCTAATATGCAAAATACCTTCAAAATATTATATGTATGCATATATAAGTATGTTCAAATATTTTATTATTTTTTCTTAATTTTTAAAGATTTTTAAACCAATTTATTTCCCTATTTTATTCGAAAAAACAATAATAATTCCCAAAAAATTTCATTTTGGTGATTCATTTATTATATTCTTATATTTATGCTAAAATAAAGTTAATGTAATTTTTGCATATTTTTACAAATTTATTTAGTATTTTTAAAGCTAAATTGCATAGAGTTGTAATATTAGCCTCTTTTATGATTTAATTGCGTTTATATTCATAAAATTAAGTCCAGCATTTTTTAAATTGATAATTATATGTATAAAACATTCTAGTACTTTCAATTTATTTTCAAAATTTAATTTACTATTTTTTATAAAATAAATGGAGAAAATGGCTATTTAAAATCTAACCAGATTTCATTTCAATTTCAGCCTAATTTGAACCCCAATTTGAACCCAATTTACCCTAACCCAATTTCAAATTAAACTGACCCAGGCCTAGATCCCCACCTAACCCTTTAAATTCTAGTCGTTGATCATTTTGATCAACGGCCACCGGCTGCCCCTACCATTTTTAACCCAAACCAACCCCTTAACCTAATTCACTTCCCACCTACCGCCGCCCTTGAAAATCCCTCCTCTCTCAACTCTCTCTAAAACTCTCATGAACCCTAGCCGTCACCCTCTCAACCCACCCTAATACCTACAAAATCCATGGCCTTCCGTGGTCATTTGAGGCATATGCCAGCCTTCCATGACTTCTATATATTTGTTCTTATGGTTTCAAGGACAGACCTTGAAGGAGTATGGTCCAGCCCTTGTTCGAGTTCAGTTCATGGCTCTTCTGTGGTCATCCTTAACCTTTCTCTGGCCAGCCATGGCCGCTCGAGTCAGATCCTTGACTCACCTGGTTAGATCGGTAAATTTCAGGACCTTTCTCACCTTTTCTGGATTTTCTGAAACCCTAATCTCTAAGATCTTTTTGATTTCTTCCAGATCTACCTTATATCTATTCTTACCTTGAACTTTTAAGAATTTTCTCAAAGTTTCTTTAACTTTGCTCTCAAAACGACTCTTTATCTTTTGCGATTAGGGTTCTTTTTTTAAGTTATTTCAAAATCTATTCTCTGATTTTAACGTGTTTCTGATCTTGTTGTGTTTTGCTCATGTTGTTCCTCTATCTGAATTAGCATGTTTAAAAAAAACCTAATTTCTTTTGGCTGTTTGTTAGATGAGTGCTTGTTTGATTATGTTTTTGTTCGATTTATTTGTTTATCATCTTTTAAGCTCGACTATTGTTTAAAAAAACTTATGTCTTGGGTCTGAAACTGTTCCTTTGAATACCTAACTCGATTTGAAGTTCCTTATTTCAGAATATCTTTTTTCTTTATGCGATTCCTCTGATTCTCGGTTTTATCTTTAAAACTCGACTATGCTTGAAACCCTAACTTTTCAAAAGGTTTTCTTGTCTGCTACTGTGAGACCTTTGCATGTTTCTAATACTTTGTTTTCTCCATTGTTGACTCAATGTGACTTGACCTACTTGATTACTATGCTTCAAATGTTTACTTTACTACTTAACCTTATGCCTATTTTTGTATGTTGTTTCTTTTGCCAATAGGTTTGGCCTCACATGTCTAGTATCTCTACTCACTTTGTTTAAATACTAAAGTGCAGACGCATGTTACTTCCTTGATTGATCTCGATCTTGTAACTGATTTTAGAACTTTTCTTTATGAACTCTAATTTCGTTCGCCTATTTAAAGTTAACTGATTCTTTTCCTTTATTATGATATTTTGCCTTACTGAATTCTTTCCCAAAATAAGCATATTTCTGTACTTAGACTTGATTGCTTACTTAATTCTTTTACTGCCCCTTTTATGGCAATAATCAGTCTGCCTACAAACTGATTCGTCTTTCCTTATTTTTGAATTTGTTACCCCCGTTAAACAAGTGATCTCTTAATTAAAGGGGAATCATTTGGTTAATTGATTCTGACTGTTGTTGTTTCCATATTTGTATTGAAACTTTACTTATTACCTTATTTCTTACATGTTTTCGAAACTATAAATAACCAGCACCCCTCTTCATTAAAAAAAACGCGAACACTTGAGTTCAGAACACACACTTCACTCAAAACTCTCTTTTCTCTGTTATTACTTATGTTGCTGCCTTACCTAGCCGGCTGAAAGCCAAGGCTAGGCTGTGGGAAATTTGCTTACTTTTTTTCTGCATTTGCTTCTTTACTGGTATGTTCTTATTAATCTTCAGCATCAACAACAACATGTTTCTTTACTATTTCTTGCACTCTTGCCTGTTTCCTGCTTGTGTTTAATCAAGTTCCATTATTAAGCATGCTGTAATATGCCCCTTTCCCTTTTGAATTAATATTTTTCCTTATGTATGAATTCTGTCAGTCATTTATTATGACTTATTAATCCCAAACCCCCATATCCCCTACGTGTTTATATTTTTTGGTTGGTTTGAGGGCATGTCAGCATTAGACATTGTTGTGCATGACCCAAACCTGACCTTCCCTAGGGTCATACCCTTCATATCCCCTCTATGTATTGTATTCTCTGGCTGGTTTATGGGCATGCTAGAATCATCTATTGTTGTGCATGTCCAAAACCTGACCCCATCCTAGGGTCATATGCTCCCTATAATGAACTCCCAAACCCCTGACCCCTTTGTATCAAAATGTTGATTCTGTAGTGTTAACTTTATTACTACTGTTTTCAAACTACCCTTAACCCTTACTATTCTCAACCTAGTTTTAAACAATTCTCTTCTCCTGCACTTCCACTATACTTTTAGACTTAGGTTTTGCCTCTCTTGTGCGAGCCTTGCCTTAGGACCCATGATCTCCTTCTGAACTTGGACACATAAGGGATGACCCTTCCACACTGCACTCATTCCTTTCTGGTTATGCAAACTTGGGTGTAAGTACTGCCCAAGGTCCCTTGAGACCCTTAGGGAACTTTCACACACCTAAGTCTGAGAAAGGCTTTGAAACAAATGGCATTTGAGGTGGTTTATTCCATAACTCAGAGAGGAAGTCAAGAGTCAGGCTTCCTCTGGTTGTCACTTTTTTTTCTTTTCTTACACTTTTCTGATGTAATTCGTTATTCAGTTTGTAATAATTTGTAATAAACATTGAAGTTTGGCTAGTGAAAAGGGCTAGGAAATTGTGCATGCTTAAGGGTAGATATCATGCCTATAAGACCTAAAATTCTGCATATTTAACTCTGCAATTTAGATATCATGCCTATAAGATCTATTTTCACTAAAATTCTGCATGTTCTACATCAAGAGAATATGCCTATAGGACCTAAAGTCTCCATGTTTAACGCTGAATTTAGAGAATCTATCTATAGGACTTGTTTAAATTCTGCATGCTTAACTCTGCATTTAGAGAACCTGTCTATTGGACTTGTTTAAATTCTGCATGCTTAACTCTGCATTTAGAGAACCTGTCTAGAGGACTTGTCTTAGATTCTGCATTACCGTACTTAGACACCATGTTCTTAGGATCTAACTAGTAATCATCTGGCATCATGTCCAGTAGTTTAAAATCAACACCTTTTTATAGAAATCATGCCTATAGGAATTGCGAGTAAATTCTGCCTGCTTCATTACACGTTCAACTAGATATCATATCTATAGGAATTAAATCAGCAATAATAGATATCATGGCTACAGGATCTGAGACCAGTCTAGTTTAAAATTAGCCTAATTCATACTGCTCTCAACTAGTTTTTAAATAACTCTCTCACCTTCTATTAATACGGTTCAGAAAGCATGCCTGTAGGATCTCAAATCGTTTGTTTTAAAATGGTTACTACTTTGCCACATTCTCAATCAGTAATAGATATCATGTTTATAGGATCTCACCCAAACACTTAGGCAAGCCTTAGGTTATAACAACAATAAAACTGAATCGCCTTTGTTAATTGGTAATTGCTACAACCAACAGGCAGACCTGATTCGGACTTCTTATCTGAGTTATGTAATAAACTACTCTACTTCAATAATTAAAACTCCCCTCGCCTTTAGTATTTTTAAATTCAGACCCTAAATGTATGTTTAAGTCATGCTATTTATGTGTTTTGCTTGAGGAGGTATACATGAGACTTTTATTTGTTTACATGCTTCCCCTAATGTGCAATACTATGTGTTTTTGTATGTCGCCTTAGATTTTTCACCTTTTGAAACATAAAGATAGCCTAATATCCCTCCCTTTTAGGAATAGTAGTCCTAAATTCCTTCGAGACTGATAGGAAGGGACGGGTAACAGCATGTAATAGAGGTCGAGACCAATCCGCACTTTAATACCTTCATGGGGTGGGAAGGGTAGATATGGATATGATGACCGGTGCGATAATACCACGTGTATCCCCTCTTCTGAGGAGTGTCATATCGGGTATCGCATTGATGTGATCCATATTATAAATAAACCTAGGATCCCCCTTTTTCCTCTTTTATATTTTTTAGTATTTGTAGAACTGTAACTCTTTCTTTTGGACATCCGCCTTCTAACTGTTTTCAAACTCTTATGTGTTTAAATCCCCTACTATTTGAGCATATACCTGTTTGTTTACTAAATTGCACAAATTCACAAAAACTGTCTGGCCGGGAACCACATTAGTGGATCTTGAGGGGTGCCTAACACCTTCCCCCTAGGATAATTTCAAGCCCTTACCCAATCTCCGGTGATCAAACAAACTTAGAAGTGAACCCTATAGGTGTCCTAATGCACTTTAAATTATTAGGTGGCGACTCTTCAAATGCAAAACCCAGTTCCCAAAAGGAATGAGTTGTCCTATACCCAAAAAAAATATCATAAACCTAATCTCCCGATGCAAAGAGGGAAAAAAGAGGGGGCGACAGTCACTCTCTTAGCATGTGAGTTGTCCGTGTAGTTATGAATTTTAATATAGGCACAAGATGCCAAGTGATTAGGGTTCGTGACTTGGGACTTGTAAATTGTGCTTATGAGGTGTGGTATCTGGAGAAAATTCTTGTATAAATCTTATCTAAAGGTGGTTGTTTATTGGGTTGTTACCTGTTTTTGCTTACTTGGTTTCACCAGACATTAACTGAATTCAGCTTACTTTACGGTGTTATTACCTGTTTGTTCCTTGTTGCTAATTGTTTCTTCTAGTTTTCTATTAAAAGTATTGTTTGTCATTTCTACCATGGTTAGATTTATATTGATAAAGTTCCCGGTTAGTTTCATATTCATACTTGTACAGGTTATTATATCTAGTATGTATTTTGACTGTTTCTCATCACTACTCAACTGAGGTTAGTCTTGATACATACTAGGTACCGTTGTGGTGTACACATGCTACACTTGCTGCATATTTTTGTGCAGATCTAGGTACTTCGGAGTTTGTTGATCATTAGATAACTAATTAGATATTTTTGTTGAGACTTCAAGGTATGCTTGTCGTCACGTTCGCAAGCCTCAGAGTCATTTTCTGATGTTTATTTTGTTTTGTTTATTTTATTCCAAAATAGTTACACTTAGAGATTTCCTAGTTAACTCATTAGAGCTTATGAATACTACTGCCGGTTTTGGAATATTATGTATCTACCTTGGATTATTGGTTGTGTACAGAAATTTCTATTTCATGCTTCACAGTTAATTGGTTAAGATCGGTTATTTATTCAGTAAGTGTTAAGCTTACCTAGTCTTAGAGACTAGGCGCCATCACAACTCCTAAGGAGGAATTTCGGATCGTGACACCAAGACCACATGCTTTAAGTTAATATTGATATGTCCTCTCCTTTGTCCAAACCTGTCAAACAATTGGTCCAAGCTTACCCATCCATCTTCAGTATTCCTTAAACTCCGACTACCCACCAAACCCAAATCATCGAGAGACCTGTAGCGGGGCATGGTGACCGGTAGTATCGGCTTTCTCCCAGTAAATGGCAGCTCTGTGCGGCTGATAACTTCTTTCAACGTTGGCACCAACTCACAGTCAACGAACTTGAAAACCACTTTTGTTGGATCCCAGAATTCTATTAGCAAATGGGTAAGCACCCTGTCGGCCCAGATGTTCAGTAAGGCAGTCAATGTTCCTAGGTGCGTCTTGATTTTGTCTCCATGCTCTCGGCGAATGTTCCTCCATCGTTGCTTTATATTGTGCGGTTCTCCCATAACCATATTGATTTCGGGGTTGTTCTGGTTGATTTCCATTTCTGAAGAGGGTAGGAAAAGGGTTTGAAAAGTGTTTGCTCCGGATCTTTTGTGTCTCATCATGATTGGTTTGCCGTTCTACAAAAGTCATGTTGTTGGGTGCATGACCCATTGACATTAGGGTGCCATTCGTAATTGTGTGACGATATCGAGGATCAACTCACCTAAGGGTTATGCAATATGACCTGTGTTTTCTCGAGTAGAGTGTTTCTTAATTTTGAGTTGGACTAAATACTGTGAGAAGTTATGTCAGTCAAACTGACAAAGCCATTCTCTAAAACTAAAATTTTTGAAAGAAGTTTCGGAGGGGTGAGAAAGACAACCCTCGCATGCCATTATGTATGATAGTGTATGGCCAAGACTCGATAGGAAAGAGTGTGATGACAATATATATAAAGTGGTAACAGATAGTGGGATGTTAGCGATAATACTAAAGCAAGCAGATAAGTAGATAATGAACAAGTAAGGGAGGCAAGCACATAGTTGTAAATTAAGCACAATTAAAGCAGTATATAAACTTTCCTAAATTCCAGGTCTAGTCTAAGTTTGCTATGGTCAGAACCTAAGTGTAATCTCCAGAAGATTTTCCATGTTGTTGCACCCTATTTTGCGTGAATCAAAATAAGATTCAACTAGTGGTTTCCCTATTGATGAATAAAAGAGAGTTGCCAACTAATATTTAAAGGTATACTAGGGTACCTATTTCAGTAAAATTATTATTATCCTATTAGTCTGCTAACCACTGAGATTTAGGTAAGGGTTCTTGTTCTTCTAAGGGGAAGGTGTTAGGCACCCCCTAATATCTACCTATGGTCGCTCCATAGGACTTAAACTAGGTTCAGGTAATTAAATATCTATATCTTACTTAGTTTGTGCTTAAAAGTGCATGGCTTACCTTCTATTATGTTCTTAAACTTATCATTTTAAAAGAGAAATAGTATATATACTTTGAAAAGAGAGTGTACGTGTTATACAAAAGAATGCCCTTTGAGATGTCTATGCAATTGAAAAATTTTGGAAATGTTTTCACCATATTTACACTTGTTAACTTTGTAAAATGGTAAGTGTAAAAATATTTAAAATAAGATGACTATTTGTGTAAAAATAAAGCCATTGAAGAAATTGGTTCGGATATACCTTGGATATTGATTTCAGATGCTTTGGAAATAACCGTTTTGATTTGCAACTGTATTTGTTTGATTTATAGAAAAACCAGACTTTGAAATTGTTTGCTCAATTCCAACTTATAAAGAAAGGGAATCGTAGACCTTTTTCCAAATCTGTTTTGATCATAGAAAAAAAACTCATGAAATAGTTAATATCAAGAGTAAAAACTGGATAATGGTAATAATAAATTGAGATTATTTAATTAATGAGAGATAGTACTTCTTTTATTTTACCTATAGTTTTAGGCTTGCCTTGATTTTCTAACGAAACTCATAGAGATAAAAGAAAATATTCACTCAAATTATCAATATCATATACATAAAAATAACAACAAATCATATAAAGCGAAAAAGGGAGGGAATGGAATCATAGGTTTGGGCTTGAAGAAGGTTAGGCCCAACGAACAACAAACAAGGGACAACAACTTCAAAAACTCCAATTCAAGCTAGAACTTAGGCTTGAGTTCTTTGAGAACTCCGCAGGTCCAGTTTGGTCACATGTGTAAAAAAGAAAAGAAAGACATTTGATATATAGGCCAATATGAATTAGGAATGCAAATAAAAATGTGTAAGGTCAAACGGAGTAAAGAAAATTACAGTGAAACCTTTTTCTTTATTTAACACTAACCCTAAAGAGATTAGCGAATGTGAACGATCAAGGGATTAAGATAAAATTCCATTCATGGCCAAGACACTATTTGGTTCCCTGGCACTTCAAGGTTAACAAGGGTTTCAGGAACCTCGAACAATGCTTGTGTCAGGGAAAGTATCTCAACCTCAAAATAAATTTCACTCCTAAATAGCCCTAACCACTCACACATACTCTATAGGTTTAAATGCTACTGAAGCATTCATTGTAAGTTTCAATACAATTGTAACAACAATACACAGGTTTAGACCTGTACACTTCTTATGGAAATTGTTCAGAATGTAACAGATAACACCAGGGATGTCATAGCCTAGACACAAGTGTGGTACGCTGCCATACAACTTTAGCATGCTCAAGAGTACTCAAAGAAATCAATTACATGTTCAAACAAATGATAGGAACATTCCACGAGCTATCTCAGGAACTCAAACAATTAAGTCATATGATTTGATGGATAGAGAAGATACATGTACATTAACCTCACTAATCCTATTAGCAAATCCATATTTATGGAAGTTCTTAACTGTAATCATTTTCAAACTCAGTATAGATCTACATGTTGGAATATATACCACAGCGGAAACAATAACAGAATCTTATTCACGTGTAATCTAAACAACTAGCACGTATGAAGATTTTAGGATTACCTCTTGAAGCGTAAACACAACAAATCTAGGTCGTTCTCCAGTTCCTCAGTTGAAAACACACTAGCAGATTTCCACAGTCTTCTACTGTGTTACCCAAACAATAACCGAAAATTGAGAATTTTGGGTGGGCAAAATTCTAGTAGAAACCGCAGTCAGAATCATGTAAAAAAACGTCCAGCCCTTATATCCATATATATAGCTGCGTTTTTTAGGTCAAAACTGTTTTCAAAACCTGTTAGGTTTCCTTCTCCCACTAAGGGACGGTTTCCACGTTTTCTTTCCCACTAAGTAACAGTTTCCACTATTTTCTATTATTTAGGCACAGTAGGGACCACAAAATTTAATTAACAAGGCTTCATATTATGATATTAATTTCGAAATTCTGAAACTAATTTCCATCATAATAAATTACGAATTATTCCACTAAAAATTCATAATTGCACTCCTTTGTTCAATTTCGAAATTCTTCCATAAAACCTTATTTAACTCCCCATGTTAAGATTCAGATACTAATCAATCAAATTAAATTACTGACTATTTAATTTATTGATTACTTCCTTTAGACTTACACTTAACTTATTTCATGTGTCGGATACAAAATCTACCGGCCGGGTTTACACATGAAAACTTATAAGCTTTCATAAAGGAGTATCATCAATCTCAAAATCGAGACATGGATTCCATCAACTAATTATTACTTCGCCAATGTATATCATTGTTTTCCAATTTACCAGGATTATTGACTCGCGAAAGAATCTCGCCTTTTAATAAATCAAAACAACAAGTGACATACACAGCTAATAATAATTATATCAGGATTAAGAGTATAAGTACATTAAATGGACTAGAGAAATTATTTTATAAAGTCAGTATAAAATACTCATCTCTACTTGATCCGTTCAATACATACAAAATGTACTAGCACAAGAAGTTGGAATTAAACCATTCTCATAATCAAGATAAATTATATTTAATCTTGTGCTACAATCATTCCGATGATTTGTCCAATTCCATCATTAGATTGTGAACATTAACTTTTATGTCTTACAAGAACCGATGATTTAATCTTCCGTGTATAAGCTAAACTCTATACACTAAATCATCTACTATGTAAGCAATGAACGCACAAACCAACACGTGATCTATTTAAAATGAAACTTTATTGAATTTAAACAAGTAAATAAATAATTGTTCATAAAGAATACTATAACAATAAGCATGGCTTATAGTATATTCTAACAATCTCCCACTTAGACTAATAACCATGCGTCTACAATTTTGACACACATTCCTTCTACATGCTTATCAAAAGTCTTCTGTGGTAAGCTCTTAGTAAACGGATCTGCCAAGTTGTTCTCTGACGCAATCTTGGTGACCACTACATCCCCTCTCTGCACTATATCACGAATTAAATGATATTTACGCTCAATGTGCTTTGCCCTCTTATGGCTTCGTGGCTCCTTTGAATTTGCAACCGCACCACTATTATCACAGTAAAGCGTAATTGGTGCTTGAATCGAAGGAACCACACCCAACTCTCTCAGGAAGTTACCGAGCCAAACTGCTTCTTTGGCTGCCTCAGATGCTGCCACATATTCGGCTTCCATAGTGGAATCAGCAACACAAGTTTGCTTGATACTCCTCCAACTTATGGCTCCACCTCCAAGAGTAAACACATTACCTGAGGTAGACTTTCTAGAATCTCTGTCTGATTGGAAATCCGAATTAGTATACCCAATAGGTACCAGGTCATCCGATTGGTAGATCAACATGTAATCCCTAGTCCTTTTCAGGTACTTGATTATATGTTTAACCTCCGTCCAATGCTCTTTCCCAGGATTAGACTGAAATCTGCTAACAACGCCAACAACAAAGCAGATATCAGGCCTAGTGCATAACATATCATACATGAGGCTCCCCACAGCTGATGCATAAGGGACCGCCTTCATCTTTTCTATCTCTTCATCAGTCTTAGGAGACTGATCTTTAGATAGAGAAATTCCATGTCTGAAAGGATTCCGTCTGAAAGGAAGGAATCCTTTCTTGGAATCATGCATGCTAAACCTGGAGAGTATTGTATCAATATAAAGACCTTGGGACAAGCCTAATATCCTTTTCTTGCGATCTCGCAAGAGTTTGATCCCAAGGATATGAGCCGCTTCTCCCAAATCTTTCATATCAAAATGTGTGGATAACCACTGCTTAACTGAATTCAACATGCCCACATTATTTCCTATGAGCAGTATGTCATCTACATATAAGATCAAAAATGCCACTTTGTCCCCATCCCACTTTTTGTATACACAAGATTTGTTAAGACACTGATCAAAACCAAAAGTTTTAATCGCCTTATCAAAACAAGTGTTCCATGCCCTAGATGCCTGTTTTAGTCCATAAATGGACCTTTTAAGCTTACACAACATGTGCTCTTTGCCACTTTCCATAAAACCGTCTGGTTGCATCATATAGATGCACTCATCAAGACTTCCATTAAGAAAAGCTGTCTTGACATCCATTTTCCAAATCTCATAATTATAATGAGCAGCAATGGATAAGAGAATCCTTATAGACTTAAGCATGGCTACCGGCGAGAAGGTTTCCTCATAGTCAATCCCTTCTTTCTGAGTAAACCCTTTCGCTACAAGCCTTGCTTTAAAAGTTTGTACTTTTCCGTCTACACCTCTCTTTTTCTTATAGATCCATTTGTATCCAATGGGTTTAACCCCATCAGTTGGTTCTAAAAGATCCCAAACCTGATTAGAGTACATAGACTCCATCTCTGATTTCATAGCAGCAACCCACTTATCGGCATCCTTATCATGTAGTGCTTGGTCGTAATTGACAGGTTCAGAGGTAGGCTCCTCAGGGATCCTATCATATGATTCTCCCAAGAGCGTGTAACGAACTGGCTGTCTTATTTCTCTCCCACTATGACTACGCACTACATCAGTTGCAACTATATCACGTTGATTTTGTGGTTGAACCACAACATTATCAGGAACCTGAGTCTCCTTGCTATCCACAGGGATATCAACGACTTCTTCCTGTTGTGCAATCTGCTCAACATGACTCCCACTACTTTATGGTAGTATGACTGCGGGCACTTGTTCTTGTGGTACATTAAGTCTATTGACATTTCTCCCACTACTAAAGTGCAATAGTATGTCAAAATCGACTTCCGGGGTTTGGATATGGTCGTTTTGATTTTTAGATGACTGAGTTTCCATTCCTTTGCTAAGTTCCTATAAAACGAGTTTACTTCTAGGAACATGGTTCATCAAATAGTCCTCTTCTAGAAACTTGGCATTTGTGCTAACAATTACCTTTTTCTCTTTAGGACAATAGAATAAACCACCTTTCGTCCCTTTTGGATAACCTATAAACATGCATACATTCGTTCTTGCCTCCAATTTATCCGTTTTCCCCTTTAGCACATGTGCCAGACAACCCCAAACTCGAATATGACGCAGACTAGGCTTGCGCCCAGTCCACAATTCTGGAGGGGTCAAGGGTACTGACTTTGAAGGAACTAAGTTCAGAACATAATTCGCCGTTTCTAAGGCATGTCCCCAAAAAGACGAAGGCAAATCGGAATAACTCATCATTGATCTAACCATTTCCATAAGAGTCCTATTTCTTCTTTCAGCTACACCATTTTGTTGTGGAGTTCCAAGTGCAGATAATTGAGATGTAATTCCACATTCTGATAAATAACCAATGAAGTCCGTAGAGAGGTACTCCCCACCACGATCAGATCGTAGTGTCTTGATATGTTTATTATGTCGCTTTTTAGTCTCAGTCTTGAATTCTTTGAACTTTTCAAAACATTCAGACTTTCGACGCAACAAATAAATATATCCATATTTTGAGTAATCATCTGTGAAAGTCACAAAATACTCAAAACCACCTCTTGCTTGGACATTAATTGGACCACACAAATCAGAATGAATTAATTCTAATTTATCACTTGCCCGATTTTCTTTTGAGGGGAAATTTCGTTTTGTCATTTTCCCTTCTAAACAAGATTCACAAGTTGGTAGTGCCTCCACTTTCAATGAACTTAAAGGTCCATCCTTGACCAACCTGGAAATTCTGTTTAGATTTATATGACCCAAACGCAAGTGCCATAAATATGTTTCACTCAATTCAGAAGAACGTTTTCTCTTGCTTGGTAAATCAAAATTATTCAGTTCTTTAGGTGGTAATGGTTTAGGAATAGAGTCAACAAAAAAAAGACCATTAATCAATGTAGCCGAAGAGAGATAACGCTTATTATGAGTAATAACACATTTATCAACGTCATGACAATTAAAATCATAACCATCTCTCATAGCGCTAGAAACCGAAATTAAATTCCTTCTAACGGAAGGTACATATAATGTGTCTTTTAAAGCTAAAACTCTAACACTACCAAACGAAATACTAATATTTCCTAATGCTAAAGCTGGGGCTGCTGAACCGTCTGCTTGATAAACATTGATTTCTCCTTTACTTAGCTGCCGCGTTACCTGAAACCCCTGCAAATAAGTGCAGATATGATTAGTGGCTCCCGAATCTACACACCATGACATGGTAGAAACAGCCGCTAAAAATGTTTCAACGACAAGTAGATGTAAATCACCTGGTTTATTTTTCAGCTTGGCCAGATAAGTTGGACACTGCTTCTTATGATGCCCGGGCTGCTTGCAGTGATAACACTTGCCCTTAGCCTTTTTCACACCAGCAGTCGCGCCACCAACAGAGGGTTTTTGAGCCTTTTTCTTTTTCTGCCCGCCTCTCGGCTTAGAAGAAGAACCTGCCTCAAAATTCAATGCCACGGGAGGAGCTTGGGACTTGATAATAGTCTCTGCCGACTGCAGCTCATTCAACAATTTTTCAAGGGACAAATCCATTTTGTTCATGTTATAATTCAGGCGAAATTGCTGAAAACTGTCAGGCAAAGTCTGCAGGATCATTTCAACTTGCGTGTCCTTATCAATGTTAGCTCCAAGGACCTCCAGTTCATTCAGAAGACCCATCATCTTCAGAACATGGTCCCTGACCGATGAACCTTCAACCATTTTGGTATTCAAAAGGGCTTTCATGGCAGTCTGCTTAGCCGTACGATTCTGATCTCCGAACATTTCTTTGAGATTTTCCAGAATATCATAAGCAGACTCCATCGACTGATGCTGATGTTGTAGAACATTCGACATGGATGCCAAAATGTAACACCGCGCCATCTCATCAGCCTTAATCCATTTCTGGTAAGCATTCTGTTCATCATCTGTGGCACCATCTCCAGGTTTTTCTGGACACACCTCATCGAGCACAAATTTGTACTCTTCAGCAATTAGAACAATATCCAAATTTCGTTTCCAATCAACATAATTTGGACCCTCAAGTTTGTTTTGGGTATGAATGGCAGTAAGGGGATTAAAAACAATCATTGTTAATCTGGGAGACATTAAATATTTAAATATATCAAATCAGTTTGTATTATGACCATTAAAATTCAAAACATATTATATATATACAATCTATGCACCTTGAACAACAAATTTCGATGGGAAAGAAGCTATTCTTGCAATATACATATATAATGACAGATTTTCACTCCATAAACTTAAACATGTCATACTCAGATGGAGAGTAAACTGTTAATTTAAGCCAAGTGAATATCAACATTCAACATATATTAGTCCCATTGAACCAACATGCATACTCAGATGGAGAGTAAATACAAATAATCAATGACTAGTATAACATAGTGATTATTCATAATATTTTTATCCGATATGGAAGAAGACCTACGTCAACGTGTAAAAACATTATATCACTGATTTTTTAAGCCCGGGGACCAAGGGAATTGATCCCCACAATTTCTGGAATTAAAAACAACTAAAAAAAATCAGAATTTTAGAAAAACAGCAAAAACACCATCTAAACGACCCCGAACGCCCAAAAACGTGTTTTTCCGTTTTACATGATAAAATTTAATTTTCAGATTATTCTAACTCAACATCACCAATATTAAAAGGATACATCAAGTATTCAGAATAATCAATACAATCCATAACAGATAATCACACCAAAAAACAGTGCAGGCTTTCAGAAAAACAAACTTTGCATGTAATTCAAAACTTGCATATAGAACATGATATTAATCCTTATGGTTTATCCTAATTATTTAATTAGACGTGAGTAAGCTCTGATACCAATTGTTGGAATATATACCACAGCGGAAGCAATAACAGAATCTTATTCACGTGCAATCTAAACAACTAGCACGTATGGAGATTTTAGGATTACCTCTTGAAGCGTAAACACAACAAATCTAGGTCGTTCTCCAGTTCCTCAGTTGAAAACACACTAGCAGATTTCCACAGTCTTCTACTGTGTTACCCAAACAATAACCGAAAATAGAGAATTTTGGGTGGGCAAAATTCTAGTAGAAACCGCAGTCAGAATCATGTAAAAAAAACGTCCAGCCCTTATATCCATATATATAGCTGCGTTTTTTAGGTCAAAACCGTTTTCAAAACCTGTTAGGTTTCCTTCTCCCACTAAGGGACGGTTTCCACGTTTTCTTTCCCACTAAGTAACAGTTTCCACTATTTTCTATTATTTAGGCACAGTAGGGACCACAAAATTTAATTAACAAGGCATCCTATTATGATATTAATTTCGAAATTCTGAAACTAATTTCCATCATAATAAATTACGAATTATTCCACTAAAAATTCGTAATTGCACTCCTTTGTTCAATTTCGAAATTCTTCCATAAAACCTTATTTAACTCCCCATGTTAAGATTCAGATACTAATCAATCAAATTAAATTACTGACTATTTAATTTATTGATTACTTCCTTTAGACTTACACTTAACTTATTTCATGTGTCGGATACAAAATCCACCGGCCGGGTTTACACATGAAAACTTATGAGCTTTCATAAAGGAGTATCATCAATCTCAAAATCGAGACATAGATTCCATCAACTAATTATTACTTCTCCAATGTATATCATTGTTATCCAATTTACCAGGCTTATTGACTCGCGAAAGAATCTTGCCTTTTAAAAAATCAAAACAACAAGTGACATACACAGCTAATAATAATTATATCAGGATTAAGAGTATAAGTACATTAAATGGACTAGAGAAATTATTTTATAAAGTCAGTATAAAATACTCATCTCTACTTGATCCGTTCAATACATACAAAATGTACTAGCACAAGAAGTTGGAATTAAACCATTCCCATAATCAAGATAAATTATATTTAATCTTGTGCTACAATCATTCCGATGATTTGTCCAATTCCATCATTTGATTGTGAACATTAACTTTTTTGTCTTACAAGAACCGATGATTTAATCTTCCGTGTATAAGCTAAACTCTATACACTAAATCATCTACTATGTAAGCAATGGACGTACAAACCAACACATGATCTATTTAAAATGAAACTTTATTGAATTTAAACAAGTAAATAAATAATTGTTCATAAAGAATACTATAACAATACGCATGGCTTATAGTATATTCTAACACTACACATAGGCTAAACGTTCTATTCTTACTAAGTCTATGAGTTAGTAGCTCCATTCAGAATATCTAAAAACTTAATCAGGGATACTTAAAAATATTGATCTCCACTTAATAGATGATTACTTTCTCCTTACATTATTCCTAATCTTATGTTTTATACCAGGTTCATTAGGAGTTAATGCATAGCCTTGCACTCAAACAGGTCAGATAAGCGTCAGAGGATTTCTCCAAAGTTTATAAGTGAGTCACAGTTGACTTATATGAGCTTAACAAGGTTATGTGGTGAAAGAGGCACATGCATGAGCATATAAGACTAGTAGGGATCTATTTTAAACAAGAGTGAATGTCAAATCTTCAAGAGATGGTATTTGAATACATACATGAGACATTCAAGTCAAATAGTAACATTACATACATGATTGAGCACCAAACAGTATGGGATCAAGCTAACGATGTCGTTATGGTGGTTCAGAACAGTGAGAGTTTTATACTAAGTAAGCATGGTTTAATTACAAGTTAAATGCATTAGTCTAACATGATGATGTTTAGTGCTAACAACTCTACAAATGATACTCAACCATAATAGATGCAACTTCAATCTAATTTCTGGTCTGGTTTAAGCTAGGTGGATGGCAATAGAAGAAACTAACTGTAGAGATTTAGTAGAAATGAGTCTAGCTACTCTAAGGCTTTGTTTTATACAATGAAACTCACACATGAAATCAAGTAGTTATTACAGTAGAGAGAACCCATTTATACTTATCTTTCAAGTACTGCAGACTCACGGAAGCACTTAAGAAGGATGAGATTGACTTAAATGGCATAAGGTGATATACCTAGACTAAGATGACAACCTTGTTTTCATCATTAAAGGTTCATATCCATGTTTTGTTAAGTTTATCGGACAAAGGCCTCAAGTGTATGATACAAGTGGTATTAAGGCAGAATTAGTATGACATGCATGAAGATTACAGCAAAAATATCTAGAAATCTATAGTCAGGAACGATGTAGAAGGTTATTAAGGCCTCTATAGCTAATTATGGGAGCTTAATCACAAAGATGGTTCAATCCTCAGCAATACTCACCAAGGTCACACTATAAACAATTAGTATTGACTTGAATCGCATAATACTAAAACATAACAGTCGACTTCAAACTCGTCATGAACAGAAACAATCAATTATAAACAAATGATAAACATCATAAACGAAAATCAATAGAAGACAACAGAGTATGCATGGTTTCAACTAAGACAATCAAAAAAGAGAAAGGTCATAGTGCACTAACCTCTCTTTGATTAGCAAACATAACAAGGATTCTTTTAGCCGTTCAGAATCAAACCTAATCCCCAATCAGTGCAAACTCGGAACCGGAGGGAGAAGAAAGAAATCATAACTCAATGAAGAACCCTAGCTTTTGACTTTTGCTACTTAGATCTTCTGGTGTAGTCAATAATTATCACGACCCAATTCTATTATAGGCTGTGATGGCGCCCAGCGCTGTCGCTAGGCAAGCCAACAGTAAACAAATCTCGCGGGTTCCCTTTTTTAATAGATTTTCAAGTAATTAAACTTTCCTTCATTTAAAAGATTTAAGAAATATCTGATTTAAAATAAGTAAAACGAAAACAGTTGTGTGCAATCTTCTCAATATAAGCAAACCAAAACCACACGTTTACTAGTGTGTGTCATGACCTGGTGTCACAAGTGCTTGGACTACTAGTAGAATATACAAAAAAAATTACTGTACTGTCTGAAATGAAATAGATCAAACTATAAATAAAAGAAAAACTCCGGCTGCTACAGAACGGCTCGAAAGGCAGCTCACCGTGTAATCTCGTAACAGGGATCAAGTATGCGCGCCAGACTGATATCCAGATGAAACCGCCTCAGATCCTGCACATTAAGTGCAGAAGTGTAGCGTGAGTACATAAACAACATGTACCCAGTAAGTAACCAGTCTACCCTCGAAGAAGTAGTGACGAGGAGTCGACTTTAACACTTATTATGGGTTAACAATAAAATGTCAAATCAATAACTAAGTACAGATTACATAAATATAGGTGAAAACTCAATAACAGGGATAATAAACACTTCTTCTGCTAAGAGTATATCTCAAGTTTGTTTTCCATCATTTAACAATTTATATTTTAAGTCAATGAACAATATAACCTATTGTTGGTTCCAAAGAATTATCACGTGCAAATTATGCAGCAGCAATAAACTGTCCGATCCAACATAATAATGTCGAGGGTCGAATGACACAAACCATAGATGCATATATCTACTACCGAGGCATTCATCCCACTCCAGAAATAGAAAATACTTAAAAAACACAAATCGTCAATAACAGTCATGTGTACCATTCACAACTTCAAATAAGTAAAATTTATCATTTTACGATTATTTTATCAAATTTCAATGTGGCTTAAGCAATTAAGCTAACAAGTAGGGTGCAAACCTTTTAAGCATAGTATGATATGGGTCCTAGACTACCCGTACAATAGCATAATTAGTAGCTACGCACGGACTCTCATCACCTCGTGCGTACCTAGCCCCCACAAATAGATGAACATACTAATTTTTTTTGGTCATCGCGAACATAACAATTCAATTAACCTATGGGGTTAATTTGCTCTTACAAGGTTAGAAAAGAGACCTACCAAGCCTCAAAGCCTACATTCCGGTCAAAGATTGTGCCCAAACCCTCAATTCAGAACAAAAAGACTCGAAACTAGTCAAATATTATATAAAATAATCAATACATGTTTAAAAGTTTATATCCTAACTATCAAAGTTATTTCCCAATCCTATTTGAAAAATCCCTAAAATTTACCACGGGTTCACATGCCCGGATTTCGGAAATTTTTAAAGAAAGTTGTTACCCATAACCTCATGAACACAAATATATGATTTTTACTAAATTTCATAATAAATTTCGTGGTTAAATCTCATTTTTATCAAAAACCTATGTTTTCACCTGAACTCATGATTTTCACTAATTTGCATGTTATAATCTACCCATAAACTATGTATTTAACACACATTGTGCAGAAATTACTTACCTCAAAGTGCTAGGTGAAATTCCGTCTCTAAGAGCTCCAAAAATCGCCCAACAATGGAATAAATGAGCCAAAAATGACTAAGTCCTGCATTAAATGGAGGTTCTGCTTTCTGCGATTTTTTCACTTTCGGAGGGACTTCCACTTTTGCGGTCAAAAGTTCACTTCTGCAAAAGAGCCTGAGGCTGGCTGGTTTCACTTCTACGAGCGGGGTCCCTCTTCTGCGGCCAACCTGCACTCCTGTAGCTCAAGCCGCTTCTGCAATAACTACCATCACACCTGCACGTTCGCAGGTGCGCAATCTTGTTCGCTCTTGCGATCATGGGTAGCTTTGGCTTGTCCGATTTTGCTGCTCTTGGCTCACACCTGCGACTGACCAAGCGGAGGTGCGATTACACTAGTGGATGTGAGTTTCAGTTGTTGCTCCCACGTTCCAACTTGGTTCGTGCCTCGTCCGATTAACACTTGGGGCCCCTGAGGCCCCGCCTGGACATACCAACAAGTTTGGAATCATAAAACAGACTCGCTTAAACTTTCTAGAAGCGCAAATAATATCAAAACTAAGAATCACACCAAACCAATTGAATCCAAAATATCAACTTTAAGTTTTTCAATTTACTCCCAATGCGCCGAGACGTACTTAGACTACTCGAAATGACACCAAATTTTGCGTGCAAGTCTTAAATGATATTATGGAACTATTCGCTATCTCGGAATCCCATTTGGACCTCGATATCACCAAAACCTACTCCAAACCAAATTTAAAAAAGCGTAAAAAACCTCAAGGAATAAACTTTTACTATTAGGTGCCGAAACGCTCCCGAGTCATCTACAACCCGATCCAATCATATGCCCAAGTACCAAATCATCATACGTACCTGTTGGAGCTATCAAATCCCAATTCCGAGATTGTTTGCTCAAAGTGTTGACCGAAGTCAACCTTACCTTCTTTAGCCAACCTTAAGTAACCAAGTGCTTCGATTTCAACGCGAACTCTTCCAATCTTGAAGTAACCATCCCCTCAAGTCATAAAAAAGTAAAAGAACTTACGAGAAGTCTTATTTAGGGGAACGGGGTTTTAGTAAGTAAAATGACCAGTAGGGTCATTATATTCTCCACCTCTTAAACAAACGTTCATCCTCGAATGGGTTTAGAATCATACATAGAGTGCCGAATAGGTGTGGATATCTGCTCCACATGTCCTCCTCAGACTCCCAACTCGCCTAGTCGACTAGTTGGCCCCTCCACTGAACCTTTACCACGGAGATCCTCTTTGATCACGCTAGTAAACCTGCCTATCAACAATGGCAAATGGCTCTTCCTCATAACCCAAGCTCTTATCTAACTGAATCCTGCTGAAGTCCAACACATGTGACAAGTCAGCATGATACCTCCGGAGCATAGACACGTGGAAAATCGGATGAACTCCCGATAGACTGGGAGGTTAAGAAAGCTCATAAGCAATCTCCCTAACTCGTCTCAACACCTCAAATGGGTCTATAAATCTTGGGCTCAACTTTTCCTTCTTCCCGAACCTCATGATCCCTTTCATCGGCGAGACTTTCAAGAGAACCTCATAAATCACTCGCCTTATAATCCGCATAAATCTTCTGTCGGGACGATGCTATACGAAGTCGCTCCTGAATCAACTTTACATTTTCGAAGGCATCCTTCACCAAATCAGTACCATATAACTTAGCCTCGTCGGGCTCAAACCACCCGATGGGAGAACGACATCCCCGGCCATATAAAACCGCAAATGGAGCCATCTGGATGTTGGACTAATTACTGTTGTTATAAGCAAACTCGGCCAAAGGCTAGAATCAATCCCACTACCCTCCAAAGTCAAACACACATGCTCTAAGCATGTCCTCCAAGATCTGAACTATCTGCTCCAACTGCCTATCGGTCCGTGAATGAAATGTTGTGCTGAGCTCTACACGGGTCCCTAGCTCACTCTGTACTGCTCCCCATAAATGCAAAGTAAACAGGGGGCCTCTATCTGATATGATGGAAACAGACACACCATACAACTGAACTATCTCCTGAATATAAATCTAGGAGACCTCTCTGAAATATACGTAGTCACAACTAGAATGAAGTATTCCGACTTGGTCAACTTGTCGACAATGACCCAAATTGCATCAAACATCCACAAGGTCCGCGGCAACCCAAGAACGAAGTCCATAGTAATGCACAACCAATTCAACTCCGGTATAGTCATCTGCTGGAGTAGGCCACCTAGCCTCTGGTGCTTATACTTAACCTGCTGGCAATTTAGGCATCTAGCTACATACTCAACTATGTCTTTCTTCATCTGTCGCCACCAATAATGCTGCCTCGAGTCACAATAGATCTTCGTAGCACCTGGATGAATGGAATATCAAAAATTGTGTGCCTCCTCTAGAACCCTCTCCCTCAAGCCATCAACATTAGGAACACAAAGACGACCCTGTATTCGCAGAACACCATCCTTGCTGATAGAAAACTCATTGGCACTACCCTGTAGTACTGTCTCTCTGAAAACAATCAAGTGCGAAGCATCAAACTATCGAGCCTTGATCTGGTCCAATAGTGAAGACAGGGCAACAACGCATGCAAGAACTTGGCTAGGCTCTGAATTATCCAACCTCACAAGTCTGTTAGCCAAGGACTGAATGTCTAAAGCTAGTGGCCTCTCCTTTGCTGAAATGAATGCCAAGCTACCCATACTCGCTGCCTTTCTTCTCAAAGCATCCACGACCACATTCGCCTTGCCTAGATGATAAAGAATGGTGATATCATAATCCTTCAGTAACTAAAGCCATCTACTCTGCCTCAAATTGAGATCCCTTGGCTTGAACAAATGCTACAAGCTGCGATAATCAGTTTAAACCTCACAGGACACCCCATTAAAATAATGCCTCCAAATCTTAAGAGCATGAACAATTGCACCTAACTCTAAATCATGCACAGGGTAATTCTTCTCATGGATCTTCAGCTGATGGGAAGCATATGCAATAACTCGTCCCTCCTGTATCAATACACTACCCAAGCCAATGCATGAAGCATCACAATACACCATATACTTCCCCGAGTCGGAAGGCAACACTAGAACTGGTGGTGTAGTCAAAGCTATTTTGAGCTTCTGAAAGCTCGCATCGCAATCATCGGACTAACAGAATGGATCATCCTTCATGGTAAATCGAGATAAAGGTACTGCAATAGATGAGAAGCCCACCGCAAATCGATGATAATAACCTGCTAACCCCAAGAAGCTCCTGATCTCAGTCGCCGAAGTGGGATGAGGCCAACTCTAAACTGTCTTAATCTTCTAGGGATCCACCTTAATTCCCTCTCTTGATACGACATGCCCCAAGAATGCTACATAAACTAGCCAAAACTCACACTTGGAGAACTTAGCATATAGTTTGTGTTCCCGCAAGGTTTGAAGCTCCACCCTCAAATGATGCGCGTGCACCTCTATGATGCGCGAGTAAATCAAA
Source organism: Nicotiana tabacum (assembly GCF_000715075.1). Classification (NCBI taxonomy): domain Eukaryota; kingdom Viridiplantae; phylum Streptophyta; class Magnoliopsida; order Solanales; family Solanaceae; genus Nicotiana; species Nicotiana tabacum. The sequence goes on along the minus strand of NC_134099.1, from coordinate 112,011,711 downwards.
ACGTCATCAATGAAGACAATGACAAATGAATCAATGTATGGCCTTAACAATATGTTCATCAAATCCATAAACATTGTTGGGGGCATTAGTCAAGCCAAAGGAAATCACTAAAATCTCATAATAGCCATATCTAGTACGGAAAGTAGTCTTCAGATCATCCGAGTCTTGAATCTTCAACTAATGATACCTTGACCTCAAGTCATTCTTAGAGAACACCCTATCACCCTGCAATAGGTCAAACAAATCACAAATAAGTGGAAATGGGTACTTGTTCTTAATGGTAGCTTTGTTCAACTGGCGGTAATCAATGCAATTCCGCATAATCCCATATTTCTTGTTCACAAATAACACTGGTGCACCCCAAGGTGATACACTTGGTAAGGCGAACCCCTTTGCTAGCATCTCCTCAAACTGTTCCTTCAACTCCTTCAACACTTTCCGAGCCATACATTATAGTGGGATAGATGTAGGCTGGTTACTTGGAGCCAAGTCAATATAGAAATTGATATCACGATCTGGTGGCATGCTTGGAAGGTCGGAAGGAAAAACAACGAAGAAATCCCGGACTACTGGTACTAAATCAATTGCCGGAGTCTCTGTGGTAGTATCCCGAACATAAGCTAGATAATCCAAACAACCCTTTTCGACCATATGTCGAGCCTTGAGAAAAGAGATGACCCGACTAGATGTACTAATAGATGAACCCTTCAACTCTAATCTCGGCAACTCTAGCATCGCTAAAGTAATTGTCTTAGCCCGAATCTTCAACTGATCGCATGATATGGGGATAACCAGTCCATGCCCATGATGACCTCAAAGTTAGTCATATCAAGTAACAGAAGGTCCACTCTAGTCTTGTAACCACAGAATATAACTATACTGGATCGATAGATCCGATCCACAACAATAGAATCGCTCACATGAGTGGACACATAACTACGGGTGCCTAATGACTCACGGGGAATATCATGAAAATGAGCAAACAGAGATGACACATATGAATAGGTAGACCCTGGATCAAATAATACTGAAGCATCCCTACCATAGACAGAAAAAATACCTGTGATCACATCTGAGGCCACTACATCTGGTCTGGCCAAAAAAGCATAGAACCTAGTTGGGGCATCGACTAGCTGGTCCCACCTGACTGGGCTATGGCTGACTGGCCTCCACTTGCCTGGACTCCACCTTTAGGATGACCCTACCCTCCAACTTTGGGCGGCTGGACAACTGGTGCTGTAAGCATGGGCTGGTGGCCTTGCTGCACTACCTTGCCCCAAAGCCTAGGGCAGAATCTCCGCACATTAATGAGAACCATGTACTCAAAACAACCTCTCGGTACGGTTATCTGCTGCCCTAAAGTCTGACCCTGAATACCCACTAAAGGAAACCTGAATAGCTGGTGGGCGGTATGAACTCTCTGGCATGACAATGAAGTAGGCACTGGAAGAACCCTAATGGACCGAGTACCGACTAGAAGAACCCTGAAAAGCTGGTAGACAGTAAGAACTCTCTAGCATGGCACTGAAATAGGGTCACACTGGACCACCCGGAGGAGGTGGTGGTGTTGGATATGTGGGTTTGCTAAGCTGACCCCTCCCAAACTGACCTCTGCCCCCAGTTGGGGCACCTCTAAACTCTCTTGAATAACGGACACTCTTGTCCCACTAAATATGCTCTCTACCCCTCTAACGATAACCATCAATCCTCCGATCAATCTCCACTACTAGCTGATATAAAGTCCCCATCTCAACTTCCCGGACCATAGTAGCATGAAGATAAGTGAAACCCAGCAACAAATCTCTGCACTCTCTCTATGTCCGTAGGAAGTATCATAAGTGCATGGAGAGACAACTCAAAGAACCTCGCCTCATAATCGGTCACTGACATCTGACCCATCTGGAGCTGCTCAAACTAAAACCACAACTCTTCCCTCTTTGAGGGTGGAATATACCTATCCAATAAAAGGCATGTAAATTGATCCCACATCATTGAAGGAGAACCTGCTAGTCTGCCGAGAAGATGAGACTGCCACCACCTACGGGCCCTGCCCTCCAGCTGAAAAGTTGTGAAATCCACCCATGAGACTCCAATATCCTCATGTTATACAGTCTATCCCTACACCAATCAATGAAGTCCTGGGGATCCTCATAGCGCTCACCCCCGAAGACAGGAGGGTGTAGCCTACTCCATTTTATCCAAGAGCTTCTGTGGTTCGCCGCCCGCAGCTGGCTTGGGCTTAGGTATGGCTGCTGCTACTGGCTGGGCTCCGCCCATGGATAGTGCACCCGATGTCTGATATACAATAGTTGTATGTCTTGAAGCCTAAGCAAAAGGGGTCTGTGATCCCCCTCCCGCCTGAAATGTTGTTGGGTCTGCTGGAAATAAGCCAGCCTGGGTCATAGAATCCATAAATCATAGCATACGACCAATGACCTCTTGAAATCCCAGTGTTGACATGAAATCAACCGGGGTTGGCTCTGCTGTGGGAACCTCGCCCTACTACTCAATTATGGGATCCTCTACTAGATCCGCTGGCGGTACAACTAAGGCAACTCTAGGATGCCCTCATCCCCTACCTCGAGCCTCCCCTAGCCTCTACCTTGACCTCTAGCTATAGGGGGAGCAGCTTCTCCTAGGTATGGAACGTCCAATGTGCGCATTCTCACCATCTGTTGGAGAATAAGAGAAGAATCTTATTACACCATCAACTGCACGATAGGAGCTGAATAAAGAGTAGTTTCCTCATACCCTATAGCCTCTCGAAGATAAGTACAGATGTCTCTGCACCGATCTGCAAGACTCTATTAGGCATGCCCATAACTTGTGAGACCTATGTGAACCTAGTTCTCTAATACCATGTTGTCACAACCCAATTCTATTATAGGTTGTGATGGTACCCAGCGTCGTCGCTAGGCAAGCCAACAGTAAAAAAATCTCGTGGGTTTTTATTTTGATAGTTTTTCAAGTAATTAAACTTTCCTTAATTTAAAAGATTTAAGAATATCATATTTAAATTAAGTAAAACAAAAGCAACTGAGTGCAATCATATCAATATAAACAAACCAAAACCACAAGTCTACTAGTGTGTGCAAAGACCTGGTATCACAAGTGTATGGGCTACTAGTAGAATATACAAAAGATTTCTACTCTACTATCTTAAATGAAATAGATAGAAGAATAAACAAAAGAAAGACTCTGACTGCTGCAGAACATCTCGGAAGGTAGCTTACCGTGTAGTCTCGTAACAGGAATCAAGTATGCGCTCCGGACGGATATCCAGATGTACCTGCCTTAGATCCTGCACATTAAGTGCAGAAGTGTAACATGAGTACCTAAAAACATGTACCCAAAAAGTATCCATTCTAACCATGAAAAAGTAGTGACGGGGGTTCGACTTTGACACTTACTATGGGCTAACAATAAAATGTCAAAATAGTGACTAAGCACGGATTACATAAATATAGCTGAAAACAAAATAACAGGGATAATAAACCCTTCTTCCTCTAAGAGTATATCTCTAGTTTGTTTTCCATTATTTAATAATTTATATTTCAAGTCAATGAACAATATCAATTATAGTTGGTTTCAAAGAACTATCATGTGCAAATTATGCCGAGGTCGTACGGCTCAATCCAATATAATAATATTTAAAATGTGCATTGCCTAGAGTCGAACGGCACGAACCACAGATGGATCTATCTGCTACCGAGGAGTTCGGCCCGCTCCACAAATAAAAAATACTTTAAAGAAACACCAATTCACAATAACAGTCAAGTGTCCCCTTCACAATTTCAAGTAAGTGAAATTTAAACTTTTACAATTCTTTTATCAAATTTCAATCTGACTTATGCAATTAAGTTAACAATTAGGGTGGAAACCTTGTAAGTATAGCATGATATGGGTCCTAGACTACTCGGATAATAGCACAATTAGTAGCTATGCACGGACTCTCGTCACCTCGTGCTTACGTAGCCTCCACAAATAGACACACATATTAATTCAATTCACCTATGGGGTTCATTCCCTCTTACAAGGTTAGAAAAGAGACTTACCTCACCTCAAAGCCTACTCTCGGGTCCAAGATTGTGCCCAAACCCTCAATTCGGCGCCAAACGACTCGAAACTTGTCAAATATTATATAAAATAATGAGTAAATGTTTAAAAGTTCATATCCTAACTATCAAAATGATTTCTCAAGCCTATTTGAAGAATCCCTAAAATTCACCCTGGGCCCATGTGCCCGAATTCCGGAAATTTTCGAAGAAAGTTGTTACCCATAACCTCATGAACTCAAATATATGATTTTTACTAAATTTCATAGCAAATTTTGTGGTTAAATCTCATTTTTATCAAACATCTAGGTTTTCACCTAAACCTATGATTTTCACTTATTTAAATGTCATAATCTACCCATAAACTATATATTTAACACACACTGTATAGAAATTACTTACCTCAAAGTGCTAGGTGAAATCCCCTCGCTTAGAGCTCCAAAAATCGGCCAACAATGGAATAAATGAGCCAAAAAATGATTGAGTCCCGCATTAAATGAAGATTCTTCCTTGAGCAATTTTCGCACCTGCAGAGGGACTTTGCTTCTGCGGTCAAAAGTCCGCTTCTGCAAAATGTCCTAAGGTTGGCTGGTTTCACTTCTGCGAGTAGGGTCCCGCTTCTGCAGCCAACTTGCCGTTGTGGCTCAAGCCGCTTTTGTGATCACTGCCACCGCACCAGCGCTTTCGCATGTGTGCAATCTTGTTTGCTCCTGTGATCCTGGGAAGCCCTCACTTATCTACTATTGTGGCTCTTGGCTCGCACCATGGAGTTCGCACTTGCGGCTGGCCAAGCGCATGTGCGATCACACCATCAACTGGGAGCTTCAAATGCTGTTCCCAAATTCCAACTTGTCCCGAGCCTCATCCAAAAAGTTTGGAATCATAAAATGGACGCTCAAACTCTTGAAACGCCCAAGACAACATCAAAACTAAGAATTACACCCCAAACCAGTTGAATAAAAAATCTGAACTTTAAGTTCTTCAATTTACTCCCAATACACCAAAACGTACTTAAACATCTCGTAATGACACCAAATTTTGCATGAAAGTCTTAAATGACATTAAGGAACTATTCCCGATCTCAAAATCCTATTTAGACCTCGATATCACCAAAACCTACTCCAAACTAAATTAAAAGAACTTCAAAAACCATCAAGAAAACAACTTTCACTATTAGGTGTCGAAACGCTCCTGGATCATCCAAAACCTGATTCGAACATCGTCCAAGTCCAAAATCATCATACAAACCTATTGGAACCGTCAAAAGCCAATTCCAAGGTTTTTTGCTCAAAATGTTGACCGAAGGAACACTTAGCCTTTTTAGCCAACCTTAAGGAACCAAATGCTCCGATTTCAACCCAAACTCTACCAATCTTGAACTAGCAATCCCCTCAAGTCATAAAATAGTATAAGCACCCATGATAAGTCTTATTTAGGGGAACGAGATTCTATAAAGAAAAATGACTGGTCGAGTCGTTACAATAACACTTTTGTAGTTAGGTTGTTAGGTGAGAGCATTGAAACCCCTATTTATAGTGGCATTCGATGCCTTAGGGTTTCAACAGATTTGAATTTATATAGTGGAAGGTGACGGAGATTGGATGATGAATGCAAAACAGGTAAAATGAGAGAAACCACAGGGTAAAATATCATAGAAATTACTCGGGCATGAAGAAATGGGGGACATACTGTTAAAGCATGAAAAACCATCGGTCGAATCCCTAATGTCCAGAGGTCATTGCATTTGACCTCTGGACGTCGAATAATAATGACGAAGCCAGGTATATCCCCATGCCTACTTCGATTTAAAAGCATAGAGCCAAAATAGAAGAAATCCCAAGTCACCATTTTAGACCTAGGGTTTTTTATTTGGGATTTTAAATTATAACAACAAAAAAGGAAAGATTCAAGCGAGAATCGCAGCAAATAAAAACAGGAAGGATGATTTCTTGTCATGATTTATGACCTTGCACTAATTTGTGCAAAGTTTTTGAGATTGATGGGTTTTGGTGTTGAGATAAATGAGAGAGGATGGGGAAAGGGGTGGTTGAGTCAAAGACGAGAATGATTTAGGGTTAGGTTTATTGGGGTTGGTCTTTAGGTGTAATATAGGGAGATGGGATCCTGGCCGTTGGCTATATTGATCAACGAGTCTGAAAATTCGAGAATTAAAGGGTTTTGAAGAGGAATTTTTGAGACCGTCGGATTATTGTAATTTGACAGTGGGGATGAATTCTGTTGAGTGTTTTAAATTAAAGAAAAAATGAAGACAAATTGTGAGTCGTTTATCTAAGGAATGGATGACTTAGATCCACTATGCTTCTTTTGTAAGAATGATAAAGGGGTGATGTGGCACGAGCGGATTGGCTTAAAGAGGAGGTTGTGGATTTCCAAGGTTGAAAGTGAGGGTGGACCTGGATTGAGTTAATTACGGATTGGGCTTATGTTTGGGCCAATTTAATATAAAAAATGGTCAGTTTGTGCTTAGGAGTTCTATTGCATTTATAGACATTTAGTCTGTAACCTCTTTAAATTAATTTGTAACAATAACGACCCAGTAAAATTTCAATAGTGGGGTTTGGGGAGGGTAGTGTGTACGCAGACCTTACCGCTACCCCGAAGGAGTTGAGAGGCTGTTTCTGAAAGACCCTCGGCTCAAGAAGACAAAAAGACCAAAGGAGATAATATCAGTAACACCGCAGAAATAATATCAAAAATAGGAACAACATGAAATCAAGAAGAAAGATACAAAGAAAAAGCGAAATAGTATCCCTACCAAACTAGTCTCACAAAGTCATGATATAAGTTAAGACTTAACTACCTCCTAACCTACAACCCTAATACTCGGCCTCCGCATGTTCTTATCAATTGCCATGTCCTCGGAAATCTGAAGCCTCGTCATATCCTGCCTAATCACCTCCCCCCAATACTTCTTAGGCCGCCTTCTACCTCTTCTTGTGCCCTCTACAACCAGCTGTTTGCACCTCCTTACCGGAGCATCTGGGCTTCTCCTTTGAACATGCCCAAACCATCTGAGCCTCGCTTCCCGCATCTTGTCATCAATGGGATCCACGCACGCCTTCTCCTTAATATCATCATTCCTAGTCTTATCCATCTTAGTATGTCCACACATCCACCTCAACATCCTCATTTCTTCTATCTTCATCTTCTAGGTATGTGAGTTCTTAATTGGCCAACACTCAGCCTCATACATCATGGCCGGTCTAACCACCACTTTATAGGCCGTACCTTTGAGTATCAGTGGCACTCTCTTGTTACACAATACTCCAGATTCTAACCTCCATTTCATCCATCCTACCCCAATACGGTGTATGACATCCTCGTCGATCTGCCCTCCCCCCTGGATAACCAACCCAAGGTACTTGATGTTGCCACTACTCGGGATGACATGTGATTCAAGTATCACATCCGCGTACACTTCCCCCCCCGGCTCAGCGCTTAACTTACACTCCAAATATCCCATCTTCGTCTTGCAAAGCTTGAAACCCTTAGATTCAAGATCCTGTCTCCAAACCTCCAGCCTCTCATTAACACCGGCTCGCGACTCATCAATCAGAACTATATCATTGGCGAACAACATGCACTATGGCACGTCCCCTTGAATGTGGTGTGTTAACGCGTCCATCACCAGGGCGAATAAGAACAGACTGAGCGCAGAACCTTGGTGTAACCCTATAACAACTAAAAGAGCCTTAGAGTCACCTCCTACTATCCTAAACCGAGTCTTTGCCACATCATACATGTCCTTAATCGCCATAATGTAGGGAACCGACACGCCTGTTGCCTCCAAGCTTCTCCAGAGAACTTCTAGTAACCTTGTCATACGTTTTCTCTAGGTCAATAGACACCATGTTCAGGTCTTTCTTCCTATATATGGACTATTCAACCAACCCCCTAACAAGGTGTATAGCTTCTATAGTAGAACGACCCGACATGAACCAAAACTGGTTGTCGAAAACAGACACTGTCATCCTCAACCTTGCTTCAACCACTCTCTCCCACACTTTCATAGTATGACTTAGTAATTTGATGTCCCGATAATTATTACAACTCTGGATATCACCCTTGTTCTTATACAATGGGACCACCATACTCCACCTCCACTCGTCTGACATCCTCTTTGCCTTAAAAATAACATTCAACAACCTAGTCAACCACTCCAAACCTGCTTTCCCCACGCATTTCCAAAATTCTACCGGAATCTCGTTGGGCCAAGTCGCTATGACCCTACTCATCTTACTCATAGCTCCCACGACCTCCTCAACCTTGATGCGACTACAGTACCCAGAGTCACTGTGACTCTCGGAATTCTCCAATTCACCTAGCACAATATCCTGATACCCTACTTCATTAAGAAGTTTTTGAAAGTAAGTCTGCCATCTCCTCTTAATCAGGGAATCTTCCATCAATACTCTACCATCATCATCCCTGAGGCATCTCACTTGGTCTAAATCTCGAGGTTTCCTCTCTCTCAGCTTGGCCAGCCTAAATAACTTCTTCTCCTCGCCTTTTTCCCCTAGTTCCTCGTACATACAACCGTAAGCCGGAGTCTTAGCCTCCGTGACTGCCAGCTTCGCTTCCTTCCTAGATACCTTATACCTCTCCATGCCCGCTCGCCTCTCTTCCTCACCTATTCTCCCCACTAATGTCCGGTATTCCTCTTTTTTCGCTTCCACTTTACCTTGTACCACATCATTCCTCTACCAGTCTTCTTTGTGCCTGCCAGAGACGCCTGTCAAGACCCCTAACACCTCTCTTGCAGCCTCCCTTATACAATATGTTGTCGTTGACCACATAGTGCTCGTGCCACCACTGCTCCTACAAGCTCTCATAGCCAACAACCGCCCCTTCAATTCTTGGGCTTTATCCTTAGTTAAGGCTCCCCACCTGATTCTCGATCTTCCTCGACCCGACATTTTCTTCCTCTTTACCATAATACCAACGTCCATCACTAAGAGCCTATGTCGCATCACGAGTATCTCACCTGGAATCACCTTACAATCCTTGAACAACCCTCTGTCACACCTCCTGAGGAGGAGAGAGTCAATCTGAGTCTTTGCTAGTAACCAAATACTCCTCCCTCTTCGGAAAGCTAGAGTTTGCAATCACCAACCCAAAAGCCTTAGCAAAGTCCAGTAACGAGGTTCCTCCTCCGTTCCTCTCCCCAAAACCAAAGCCTCCATGCACTCCGTCATACCCACCTGCGGTCGACCCAATATGACCATTGAAATCCCCTCCTATGAATAACTTCTCAGCATGTGGTACCTGACGCATAATCTCATCTAACCCCTCCCAAAAGTGTCGTTTAACCTCCTCATCTAGGCCCGCATATGGCGCATAGGCGCAAACAACGCTTAGGGTGCACTGTCCGACCACCAACTTAATAATCATCAATTAATCATTCACTCGTCTAACCTCAACCACAGACTCTCTAAGTTCCCTATCCACCAAAATACTCACTCCTTTAATTAAATTTAATAATTCTAATAAAAATATAAAATAAATTATAATCATCAAATCTTATTACTGTAATTAGTTAATTTGTTTATTAAAATATCTTATTTTCATACGTACTACACTAACTTGGATTTATTTTGAAATAAAGGTTACGTTTCTAATAAAATTGAGAAAATAACTTTTTAAAATTAATTATATACCTATGGGATGAATATGAAGGTTATTTTAATAGTTTAAAAAATGGAAAAATAGTAAAGATAATATTTTTAGAATTATAGAGTTAATAAATTACTAATTAACACCATTAATTAATATAAAAATAGGCATTATTAATTATAAAATATCGTTAACATATTTATTGAAAACTAATAAGTGTAAGTAAATTAATTTTTAAAATGGGGGTCAAAATTGATTGATAACAATAGGGAGACAACTAGTCCATGCCCAAGATCATGTCAAAGTCTACCATACCGAGTAGCAATAGGTTAAACAATAATAGAATCTCCCACAGAATTGGACACATATACAAGAGCACTTAAAGAATCATGAGATATATCCAAATACGAAGCAAAGTAAGATGAAACATATGAATAAGTGGAACCAGATCAAATAAAACTGATGCATCCCTATGACAGACCAGAAGAATACCTATGATGACAACATCCGATGCAACTGCCTCCGTCCTACTAGTAAAAGCATATAAACGAGCCTAGCCTCCCCTCTAGGTCGACCCCTACCCGCCTGACATCCACCCCTAGCCGGCGGTGTAGGTGGAGCAGCAACTAGAGCAACAACCATGGCCTATGAACCATATGGACGCTGTGGAATATGTGGAGCCTATGTAGTCTTTGGAGGTGCACCCCTCCTAAGTCTGGGACAATCCCTCATCATATTCTTGGTATCACCACACTCAAAACAAGCTTTAGCTGGGCGTGACTGCTGAAATTGACTCTGGCCTGGTCGGTTAGACTGACCGCTGAAGCCACCCTAAGTAGAAGGTGCACTGTAAAGTGGCTGACGATAATGGTCAACCTAAGACCTCGAAATAGCCGGAGCACTACTAGTAGCTAGAAGTGTTGAATAAACTGGGCGGCTCATATAGCCTCTACCATAAAGGACCCGCAACTGGTGTGCGGGCAGCACTATATCCTCTAGAATCTTGAGGACTTTTGGCCTCCTTGTCCTCCCTCTCTCAGCCCTACATACCCTCCAATCTCCGTGCAATCTCTACAACCTGCTGAAATGGAGTATCTATCTCCAACTCTCGAGCCATGCTGAATTAGAGACCATACCTGAGCCCCTCGATGAATCTACGGACTCGCTCTCGAACTCTAAAAACTAAGGTTAACGCACGTTAGGACAACTCACTGAACCTGATGGCATACTCTGGCACTAACATAGTCCCCTAAAGTAGCTGCTCAAACTCTATGCGTGATGCATCCCGAAGAGTCTGGGGAACAATCTTTCTAAAAATATCTCTAAAAACTAAGACCAAGTGAGTGGGGCTGCATCGGCTGGCCTACCCTCCTTGTAAGCCTACCACCACCTATACACTGCCCCTGACAGCTAAAATGCAGTAAAAGCAACACCGCTCATATCCATAATACCCATGGTGCATAGTATACGATGATAGTTCTCTAGAAAACCCTAATCATCCTCAATAGATGCACCGCTAAAAGTAGGAGGAACATACATCTTGAACCTCTAAAATCTCATCTCCTCCTCCCTATATGCCTCTAGCATGACCTCAGGCTGAACCATATAATGGGTTGTGTTGCCATAATACTTGAAACCTAATCAATATGGACATGCTGCTCTAGAGTACGGTCATAAGAGTGTAAGCTCCTCCACAAGCCTGAGATGTAGCTGGAGCAACTTGTATTAATCCTGCCTAGTCTAGAGTATAGAAAATGCTCGAGATATATGCTAATGTCTCCTGAAGTCCAGGGGAAACAACAGGTGCCTCAGGTGCCTATCCCCCAACCGGAGCTACTAGTGGCTCCTCAATCGCTGCTCAATCAGGTTCTCTGGATACAACATGTACCCCTCCTTGGCCTCTACCCCAGCACTGGTCCCGACTTCGTGCAGCTCTATAGGGGTGCAGGTCTCTGATCATCTAATCTAGCAGTACGTATCCTTACCATCAGTGAGAGAATAGAGAGACAAAGACTCAGATTTCGAAATCAACAAATTCACACGATAAGGAATCAAAGAAGTGGACTTTTTCTAATAGTTCTATAGCCTCTCGAAGATAAGTAGAGATGTCTCTATGCCGATCTACAAGACTCTACTATACTCGATTATGACTCCTAACACAAATAAACCTAAATCTCTAATAACAACTTGCCACATCACCAATTTCCCACCTTTGAATGTCGTGATGGCACTTAGACATTAAAACTAGGTAAGCCTAACATACATTGATAATTAGCAAGAATAACAACTTTAATACCAAATTAAGTTGTTAAGCTATCATAAATAAACCCCAATAATAGAATTGTAAAATAACTCCCAAAACCCGGTGGAACTTAGTCATAAGCTTTACAGAGAATATACTAATGATCTTTAAATACAACTCTATATGGAATAAAGATAATAGTAGTAAAGAAATTGAAGAAGGTAAGTCTGAGGCCTGTGAGTGTCTAAGCAAATATACCTTGAAATCTCCAGAACAACATGTCAATTACTGGCATCCGGCACGAGTAGATGTACCTGGATCTGCATATTGAAAATGTAGAACAGTAGCATGAGTACACTATAATAGTACCCAGTAAGTATCAAGCCTAACCTAGGTAGAGTAGAAACAAGGCCAGATCAAGACACCTACTGGACAAAGAAAAACTGAACATTCTTTAACATAAGCCGATGACAAAAGGTAAAGAAATAGATGACAACAGAGCAGTAAGATGATATAAGACTCACAAAAAAATTAGAGAAAATAAAGGACAACACAAAGTGAACATATGATAAGAACAACAGGTGATCAAGTGTCGTAGAAATACAAGTAAAAACAAATGAAGGAAAAACAATAATCGTTCAAATCAACAAGTCTTTTCGCATAAAATGTACGACAAAAATCACAATTGAGGCACTGCACCTCATTTTCCTTCACATTTCATGAATCATAATCATAATCTTTCTTATATCACCGTGTGAGCCTTGCATTTATTTTAAAAATATTTTTTCCAAAATAGCTATGCATATTTTAGCCCTTTTATCTCACCGCGTGGCTTTAAGTAATTTCCTTACTAGCATAACGCGTATAAACCCCACCTTACCTCATCGCAAGTGTTTTAATTTCCTTACTAGCATGCGTATCAATATCTCAACATAGTAATCAACTCGCACCATGTGTGCCTATTGTCGCGCCCCTTTTTCTCGTGAAATTGGGTTTCGACACGTACTCTTTTAAAGAAGGTGTTAAAAGAGAGAGTCGCCACCTAAAGGGTTTAAGGTGCGTTAGGGCACCTATTTGCAAGTAACTATGTTTGACTAATTTGCGTCACCAAAGATCGAGTAAGGACTCAAAATTACCTCGAAGAGAAAGTGTTAGACACTCTTCGAGGTCCACAACTGTTGTTCCCGATCGAACTCGAATTATATGAATTAGTCTATGTGATCAAATAAATGAAGAGAGAGCACAAACATTTAAGAAGTTTATTATAAACATATTTTGAACAAAGGGTACAACTATTTTAATTCTAATAGGAAAAGAAAGAAAATTGGAGGGGGGGGGGGTTCCTAAGTTTTTTAGCCTAAAGGATCAACCCGTGCAACATAAATAATACTTCGTAACTCCCTCCAGATGGGGTGTTACTCGTATTATTCAGCGGGCATAGACTATCATCTCCTCCTACCCGATTACTATCATTAAGTTGTTACCCTTCAATTATAACTCGTACCCTATGCGTGCACTACCCGTCCCATGCCTACAATCCAGGAGGCGTTGGACCTCTATTTGGGTAGTTCTAGACTTTACTTAGGCTGCTCAAAAATGATAAACTAGGCGACACAAAAAAACAATTTGGACTTTAAGTAAACACAATTATGGGCTAAATTTAGCCTCCACACACAAATAAACAAATGCACGCAGGCAGTTTAATCAATACATAGTTTAAGAATTTGAGACTTAGAGTCCTATAAACATGGATTATAGGTGATGCTGAATTCAATATCGTATATGTGGTGCTGCTGTACCAAGTTAACTAATTTGTAGATAATGAGGGGGGTGGGGTTATGAAACCTATAGACATGATTTCTAAGCGACTATATAATTTAGGAGTATTTGGTATTACACTCTGTTTATTGAGACTACATGTTATAAGTTATTAAACCTATAGACATGATCTCTAGGTGATTTACGTAGTAGGGACAATAAAACTTATTGGAAATGCTCAAAATTACTTATGCTTCCTAATAATCGCGTGGATAACAACGTTTCAAGAGCGAGTAGTGATTTCTTATAGGCATGATTTCTAAAGACTGACGATTGGGACTGATCCTCATATATTTAACTCCTATATGCATGCTTTCTAAAGGTTGTCAGTTTGAGCTTATTTTATACATATTTAGCTCCTATAGGCATACTTTTTAGATGGACAGTGTAATGTAACAACAAATTTAAGTAATTAAAATCCTATAGGCATGATATTTATTGAGCGTGGTGCAGATTCAAAGGGCTTCTATTAGCATTCATTCCCTATAGGCATGAAATCTAATAATCAGAAAGAAGTAGACATAAGAGCAGATAAAATATTTAGTCAAACTATCATGCTTTTGAATAATGTGTAGGTATTAGGCAAGTTAAGTGAAGTGTGTGATTTCCTATTGGCATGGTTTATAAGTTGACAAAGCAGACATTATACATCCTATAGACATGCTTTCTAGTGAATAATTGAGTAGTCATGCAAAGTGCTCACTTCATATGGATATGTTGTCTATAACCACGCAACAATAGACATAGTGTCTGAATAGTAAACAAGTAGGGTGTGTGTGCTTCTCCTAATACCATGATTTCTATAGGGCTCATGTAATCGAACAACACATATAGCAAACATATTGTCACTAACACCCCAGTTGTTTATGCAAAGTATTATTACAGACCCTGATTAACAAGTAAAATAGTAATATTACATGGCAATAGACAGAATTATAGCATGACCAAATACAAAATTAAATACCCAGCCATGCTAGGCCTTAGACATTTCCGGTGTAATATACCACACGATCACCGGTCCATAGGGGAGTTCTGACCCCTTTAGTGAGCTACAACACCAAATACACAATACATGATAGGGATATATGGTATTAGGGACAGTTTTTTAGAAGTTGAAGAATGACTAGAGCCTAACTCTAGAATGTTAGAGTACACAAGGGTCTCAATTGGACCCCGAGCAGTACTCACACTAGGGAGGCCAACAATAGAACCTAGATAGCCTTGGTTTTCAGCCAGCTAAGAATAGGAATTTAGAATGTCAAAGTAACAAGTAAGGAGGGTAGATAAAGATCACTGAATTGAACATACATTACTAATAGTCAAGCAAGCCGATAAGTTCAACAAGGTGCACGTAGCAAAGTATCACACAAACAAACATCATAGGAACTAGGAGAAGTGACATGTTTGCAAGTATACATAGGTTGCACTAGTGCATATCTAAGGATCTAAATTGAACTCAGTCTAACATAATGCCACATTAATTAACACTTGAACACAGTTGAATCGTATGTATGTTGATAACCACAAAAAGGGGAGAACAACAGATAGACCAAGACATATAAGGAAGCATGTTATCACAAGAGTCATAGAAAATTAGAGATGGAGATCCAGGATAGCATGGAACGAGTTTGAAAAGGTCTTAATACTCTCCAATATACACATGATTCATTGAAAGTTCATTCAAGTAAAAGGGTTCTCATAGAGCTAGGGCATTATCTAAGCATAACATGCAAAATAGCATACAACCTCAATATTGAAGTCCAAATTAAGACGTTAAGATGCTACATGGTTATAGAACTAATCCTAGGAGATAAGAGATCACGTGGTGCAGATTATGGTGAAGCATGACATGAACAGTAGACTATTCTCAGGCATCAATTAACACAGAATGATATCAAAGATGAACACTATAATAGTTGAACCAAAGTTCAGATAAATGTGCAAAAAAAAGGAAGGAAATTAAAAATTATGAAGGTTTAAACACTAACCAGTAGCAGAATTAAAAGAGTGCAAAGTGTAGTAGCAAAAACTCCAAATCCCCGATGCTTCAGAGTTCACATGAGCCTCGAGGATGGGCTCTAAGCCATTCTTGCACCGGAGGAGGTCATTCAACAATTTAGAGAGCGTTTTTGTGTGCCAATGGGTAAGGAAAAGAATAGCGAGAACTGTAGACATGTGATTTTTGACTCTCCCCGAGATTTCACCCATTTTAGCGTAAAATATTTAGTTTAGGCCTAATATCGATATTTCAATTAGTTTTGACTCTTTTACTTTATTTTGTCAAAAAATGAAAATTACAAAAAAAATATTTCTTCTTTTTAGTTGCTGTAGTTTATATACCTTTCGTAAAACTAAAAAATACAAAACAAATAGTACCTTATTTTTATTTTAATATGATATTTGAAAATACCAAAAAAATAGGTTTGTTTTAACGATTAGTCTTATCTTAATAGTTATTTTATTTAAGTAGGATTAATTGGTAAATGAGGTTGTATTTTTAGTCTTGTTCACGGAGAAAGAATAAAATTTGGGCTCAAACAATCCATTTTTAAACCTAATTTTTGGACCTAACCCATAATTCCCGAGCCCATAATTCCTAGGCTCATACCCCTTAACCTAAAAAACCCCTACAAAAACTTACCTAGACCCTCAGACAAGGACAACATAAACAGAGGGAGAAGGGTAAAGTCTCAATTCAAAACATACACAGAGGGAGAGAGTGAGAGATCGGTGTTTATAGTGGGATTATATTTGTATATTATCTCTCTCTCTCGTTTCGCGTAATCCATGGGTCTGTGGGAAGCTTTTCTCAATTGGCTTCGAAGCCTCTTCTTTAAACAGGAAATGGAGCTTTCTTTGATAGGGCTGCAAAATGCAGGGAAAACTTCACTTGTAAATGTTATAGCTACTGGTGGATATAGTGAAGATATGATACCAACTGTGGGATTTAACATGCGGAAAGTGACTAAAGGTAATGTCACTATAAAATTGTGGGACCTCGGAGGTCAACCCAGATTCCGTAGTATGTGGGAAAGATACTGTCGTGCAGTTTCAGCTATAGTTTATGTTGTTGATGCTGCTGATCATGATAACCTTAGCATTTCCAAAAGTGAACTCCATGACCTGTTGAACAAGCCATCATTGAGTGGTATTCCATTGCTGGTATTGGGAAACAAGATTGACAAGCCTGGAGCCCTGTCCAAGCAGGCTTTGACTGATGAAATGGGATTGAAATCTATAACTGACAGAGAGGTATGCTGTTATATGATATCATGCAAAAATTCCACCAATATTGACTCAGTCATCGATTGGCTTGTTAAGCACTCAAAATCAAAGAGTTAAAAGATGACACCCTTTGTTCTGCTACTGATTTCGTATGTTAAATTTGTGAGGCTGTTGATTCCTTCTGCTGGTTTCTCCAGACTGCTATTGTATTGTAAATTAAATTATCTCTCGATTGAAAGAAAAAAAAAAGGACAACAAAAAAAAAAAAAAAAAAAAGGACAACCGTTTTCTCTGATTGGGAGGACCTAAAAACCTAGACACAAAACAAAAAAGAACAGCTCATGATCTTCTTCACAAAATAAGGGACAGCCGCAGAACTCCATGAACACCCCTAATCTTCCTCCTCTTCTTTGAAACAAAGCCAAAATCCAACGTCTCTAGCCAGCAGCTCACCATCGCCGGACAGACCACCCCTGAAACCAGCGACCCCCTCAAATGACTACACCTCCATCTCTGAACTCCACCAGTCTATCGCCACCACACCAGACGACCTCCTCCGATTCCAGCCAGCGCCAGCTGCTGTCGAACACCATGAACCTCCATTGAACACCCCCTAAAACTCCATTGAAACCAACAGAATAAAGCTAAAAAAATGAGCTGAAAACTTCCCATAAACCAGCCTCTAAACCATCTCGAAGCAACCTCAAAAAACAGTCCGAAATCCGGCCAGAAACTCGAGTGACGCTTAAGCCGTAAATGTTCCTCCAACAACTCCGACAACGAGCTAAAAACAGCTCCAAAACGATGTAAAAAACTAGCGCCGAATCACCCCGAAACAGTAGCCTTTTATGTCAAAATTCGAGTTTTTCCGGCGAATCTCGAGTTCTTCTATTTGAGTTGTGATGACTGTTTCCATGGGTTCCTTGTCGAGGCAGTTCGATTGATGTGCTGAGTTTCTATTCGAGGTTCCGTTGTATTCGTGTCCGGTTAGCTTTTTGGTCGCTGCTCAATGTTTGGCTCGGACAGATGTGATACTTTTTTTTGGATTAGGACATTGCTTTGTTTAAACCATTTTGAAGTGTGATCAGGATTTAGTGTTATAAAAAACTCTTACATTGCACCATAGAGAAAATCAGAAGTTAAAGTTGGATTGGAAACATATACCACAAGTTTTAGGCTGTGTGCCAGGAGGTAGATGGATTTGTAACCAAGGTATGTAAATGTGATCCGTTTTGACTATTAACTGCTTTCAGATGTATCATATACTTTGATATATATGCTTTCTCTCTTATTGTTTTTTTTCCTTGGAATCTCCATGTTGCTTGTAGTTTGTTGGGATGGATAGAACATTTGACCATATTATGAGTATGTGGCTTAATTCTTAACTATTAGGACACAGTTAAATATGTTGAGAATCAGGTGCAAACTGTTGGTGCAAGCATGAAAACGTTATACTCTGGTGTGGTGCAAGATTTTTATATCCCAATAGATGATCATATAAAAAGGGCCTAACATCTTACTCTAGTTATTTACAAATCAGTAGTTCTACATTAAGTTTCGGGTTTAGTTTCAAAAGATGAATATCCTAGTTTTGCTTTAGGCACGTGTAATATATCATCGTGAGTGTGTACACATTCACATGACATGGTTATGATTTTAAAAATAAAATCATAATATGCGTTCGCGCAACTTTGACTAAACTTTCTTAATAATAATAAAGCGTTACTAATTGTGGACACGTTCGCGTAACATGATTTTTGATGCATCAAACAAATAGGTACACGTTCTCGTGACATGATTTTTGACGCGCCAAACAAATGGGTATGCATACGTGTGACCTGTTTTCAAGATAATTTCTTAATTAAAAAAGGGCAAATGCGCATAGGTTCTAAAAATAAGTGATTACACAATTTGATTAAGCCAAGTATGATTAAAGCAACCGTGTTAAAACCACGGAACCCGGGAATGCCTAATACTTCCTCCCGGGTTAACAGAATTCCTTACCCGGATTTCTATGTTCGCAAACCATAAATAAAAGTCAACTTCCTTGATTCGGAATTTTAACCGGTGACTTGGGACACCATAAATTATCCCAAGTGGAGACTCTGATTTTTATATAAATAATCATGTTTCGATTGTCACTTAAATTGGAAAAAACTCCCTTATAACCCTTTCGGGGTAGGAAAAAGGAGGTGTGACACCTCTGGCAACTCTGCTGGGGACAAGAACCCAGAATTTCTGGTTTAGGGTTCAAGAATTCGAGCTTTTTAATATGATTTTATTTAGCTTTATTTATTGTTAATATTACTATATTTTTGTGAACCTAATATGCTAATTGTTGTTTATTTACCATTTTGATATTGTTTGAATTCTATTAAATGTCTTCTTACGCCACCCCTCAGAGTTTTCTAAAAATGGTGCACACGTTCATGTGGCCCACTTTTCTGTTAGAAGTTATACCAAATAGAACGAGGTTGGGCCAGTAACAAGGCCGGGTAGACTTTAATGCTCCCAGTATGTTGCCCCCTCTTCGGCTCGAGTTGTCCGCTCGGGTAAGCCAGGTCAAGAACACAACCCCAGGTTTAAACTTCGATTAACATAATCTCATGCTGGATCCCTAGTAGGCATTTGTTTGCATCATGTGCATTTGACTTTGGGGACTCAACACAGGGGTTGGGTCTGTCTAGGACAGGTGTACCCAAAAATAAAAGACCATTCTGATGCATCCTATGTTCTATATGTTGCATTCCTTCAAGAGTAAAAGGGTCATTTGGTGGACCAATGATGGCTGAGGGTAAATGAGAAAGAAAAAAGGGTGAAGTGTGAAAATAAAGCAAGTAGGGCCCAATTATTTTTCTGTAACATTTTTGTTAAGAAAAAAAAACATGAAAAATTCAAAAAATGATTTTGCACTTATTCATCATTTTCCGAAAATCAAAAATAAAAAAAAAGAAAAGAAAATCCAAAAAGAGTATACATGTTTCATCATTTTTCAAAAAAAAATATATTCTCTAAATTAGTTATTTTTTTTAATTCTCGCCCGTATCCAATCTGCCCGAACTACGCGAACCTGATTCTCATCTCTCGGGGCAGTATACGTAGGAAACCCACATAGGGTTCGGTCATCGTAGTAAATCTTAAGTTCTTGGCTTTGCGGGGTCTTAGCCAAATTTTGCACTTCTAGCCACCTTTTGGCCAAATAAACCATTTTGCAAAAATAATCACAATCATGTCTTGTATATGTCCAACAGGATGGGTTATTGTCTCACATAGCGTTCCAGGTCTTTAACTTTATTTGGTCTGAATTTTCTCATACATGTATGAATCTAGTTACCGGAGTTTGAGCATGACAGAGCCCTAAGTCAGGATCGCTCATTCAGGAGTGGATTAAAAGGAGATTTTCTTTTCCTTTTTTAATGTTTTGAGTCTGTTTTTCTTTTGATCTCATCTTTTACCTTTTAGTTTTGTATAGTAATGTCGAGTTTTTTATTATAATTGTACGTTCTATTTTGTATTTGAAAAAGTGTGTTATAACTCCAAAATCCAAAAAAAAAAAGAAATTTTGCGTTTTTATATTTCCGTTAGAAGTTTTCTTTAGAACACTAATTCTAGGAATACAAAAATCATTTGAGGTCGTTTTCCTTTAGGAAATTAATATCTAGAACTCAAAATAAAAAATTTGCTTTTATATCTCCTTTAGAATATTAGGACTAAAAATTCAAAAAAAAGAATTTTCTTTTAGTACTTCTTTAAAAGTTTTCTTCAAGATATTAATTCCAAAATCCAAAAAAATTTCTTTTGAGGTTCTTCTTTGGAAAAACAAAAAAAAAAGTATTCTTTTTATTTTTACTAGAGCTTTAAGATAGTGTACATAGAAGAAAAAAAAATATACTTTATCTTTGGTTTATCTTCAGAGTTTCTCCCTTAGGTAATCAAAACTGAAATCCAAAAATATTTTTTATCTTTTTCATTTCTTGTTTCAAAATCTTTATTTATGATATCAAATGAAAATTCAATTTTTTTTCTTTGGTTTATTCTTTTGATTTCCTTCCTAAAAAAAGAGAACGTTAGTTTATTTAGTCTATTCTCGATTTTCAAGAATTACGCAAAGATCTGATTCATGCGGCGTCATGATACGTAGGCAACCTACATAGGGTTCGATCGAATCATTATTTTTATTATTAAAAGAAAAAAAAGAAAAAGAAAAAGAAAAAAAAGGAGAGATTAAATTATGTGATGCGAGAAATTAAAGAAAAGAAAAGAGTGATAATTAGAAAAACAAAAGGAAGGAAAGTGAGCAAGCCAAGAAGTGCTAGAAAAGAAAGAAAAGAGAAGGCTGAAATGAATAAATTGGGATGATGCCAAGTGACCTTGTGACCCTAAAAGTCATTCTAGAACCGTTAATTGTTGCCAGGTGCATTGCACGCAATGTGATATTTTTAGTTGTTAAATGCCCTAATGCTAACAGGATATCCCCATTTTGTTCCTTTTGTTGTTTTCATTGAGCAGAATGATGGTTGGTTTGTGGTTTTTAAGTAACTCGTCCATACAACACAAAGTCAAAAAAAAGGTAGCCATGGCTAGGAAAGACTTGGACACAGGGGTTATTGATCCGTCTAAGGGAATTGTTGAATCATAATCTGAGTTGAAAGAAGAGGTCTTGAGGTTGAAAGGACAGATGGCCGAAATATACCAAGCCTGGATTAGTGGGCGTCCTCCACCATCAGTTCCCACTAACTACACTGAAAGCCTTGTCACCATTCTGCTACTGGCATAAGTCCAAGATATCTCCCTACAACCTTTTCACACTCCACCCCCAGAACCACCTTATATCCCGCTCCTTTGACCACTCATGTTTTTGTAGCTGATCCACCTGCTACCTTGCCTCGATTCTCTAGTGAGACTGTGTTCAAAATCCCCAATGCCCAACACTATGCCCCAGAACCAATTTTCAAGGTCTCGGGTCCATACTCTTACGCTCCTCATTTTGAGCCTCCCGGTGAGACTGCAAATCCTGCTAAGACAGTGGAGCAAGATGAGATATCCAAAAAGCTGAAAGGGTTTAAGATGCCAAAGTTTAATTTGTATGACAGACGTGGAGATCCAGTAGCCCATCTGAGGGGTTATTGTAGTGGAATGAGAAGTGTTGGTGGGAAAGATGAGTTGTTGATGGCTCAATTTAGTGAGAGCCTGACTGGGGAAGCCTTGGAATGGCATACTCATCAAGATGTCAGTAAGTGGCATACATGAGGTAACATGGCTCAAGATTTTGTTCGGCACCATCAGCACAATGAAGACATTATCCCAGACCGCTCCTCCCTATATCAGATGGAAAAGAAACCCAAAGAAAGTTTTAGGGAATTTTGGTTCAGAAATGAACAAGTTGCTCGGGACAGTCCTCCCATTGATAGAAAAGATGTTGCTGAGCCCTGCCAATGACAGGATCCAGTGCGCATTCCTGCTAAATGCTTTCAGCCTCAATACTGACCTCATGAATATCCCCGACCTCCATATAATTCACCGCACTATTATCCTCCGAACAACGTTCGGTCATCTGTCCAACCACTAGGTCATTCATCATGGTGAGCGCCAGCACCGTATAATGCATTTTTTCCTTCACAACATTTTCGAGCATCTAACAACCCATGGAAACTGGGGCATGGAGGGGAACAAAGGCAAAGAAATAATTTCACGCCAATCGGAGAATCCTACACAAGCCTGTTTGAAAAGTTAAAACACTCTGGCTTGATTGAGCCGCTCCTCGGCTATACTCCGGGCCCATATGCAAAAGGTTTTGATCCTACTATACGGTGCATATACCACTCCAATGTCCAAGGGCATAGCATCGAAGATTGTTGTGCTTTGAAAAGGGAAAGAGAAAGAATGATTCAAGAAGGGATAATTGTGATCAAGGACAGTAACAAGGGGTATGTGAATCCCCTTGGGAACTTGCTGATTGAAGTTAATGATATTGAAGTTGGTAATGGTCTTTGGGATATTGATGTGGAACTCAGTGGCTAAGATGTTGAGCTTTGTGATTGGAAAGACACTCTTTTCTTGGCTAGTCAGGGAGGAGTTCTGGTGGTTTATTTTGTTGTCATTTTTGTTGTCCAGGTTATTTCAGGGTTGTGATCTGGATATTGACTTGTGACTCAAACCCTTCTATCCTTTTTATTTTTCCTAGTTTGTTTAGTCATAGTAACTCGTTTAGTGTTGTCTAGGTTTGTTTCAGGATTGTAACCCCAGTTTATTTTACTTGTTTTGTTGTTCAAACCCTGTCACCCTCTATCTAGTGCAGTTTTCTGTTTTCTGTTATTTCTAGTCATTTTTTTGTGTTTAGTTCTCTTCTCCTTTTATAGTTCTTTTCATGTTGGCTCTAGTGACATGACATACACGCATAATTCTAGGCATGGTCTTAAAAGTTAGTTTAATCATGAAACAACTAAACAATTTTGAGAATGATAGGGGCACTTGAGGGAAATAAGTACAGATTTGGACATTTTGAGATCATTTGAAGCTCGAACCATGTAAAACTGGGGCAGATAATTTGGGAAGTTAATAGGACGACAAGAAATTTTTACAAGAGAGTGCTTCCCAATAATTTGAAGCAAGCAACTTTGAGTTCAAGAGCATCTCAAGTTACAAGATAAAGTCAAGAAAGTTTTCTCCGAATTGACGGAAGATATCCATTGTGAAGAGGGAATCACCCAACGAGAGTTCTGTACTCGACAAGGCACTAAAAAAAGGGTGGAAGACATATCAGTGATATCAATGTCGAAGCTGCAAAAGAAATGATGTGCATGATTTTTCTTTTTCATTCTCAAGTTGCATGTGTTATACTTGGCATTTTCGGAGAGTGGGAGGCCCTCTTTTATCTACCCAAATACTTTATACCATTCGGTACTCCTTTTTGAGCCTTTGCTAATTTTTTTGACCTCCCCTCTTTTGGAATCAAGTTAGAGTCATACCGAAAAAAAAGAAAAAAAAATTCATGTCCCCCATAGTTTTATTTTAGAAAGTTCATTCCAAAAGGAAAAAGAGAAAAAGAGAAAAAAGAGATAAAGAAAAAAAAGAGAAAAGAAAAAAAGGAAAAAGAAAAAAAGTAAAAAGAAAAAAAGAAAAAGGCAAATATTAACAAAAGGTAGTCTTGTGAACTACGTTTGACCTGATTCTTGTCACCACAAGATACGTAGGCAGTCTTACGGTTCGGTCATACCACGTAAAATATTTCATAATCCCACAAAGTCGAATGGGGTAGTCTTTCTTAGTAACTCCATTAAAGGAAAAAGAAAAAAAAGAATCAAATTCCCTTGTTTTAGAAATTGGGGAAATTTTTTTAGAATGGATTTCAAAAGTTGTAAATAAATTAACCCCATTGTCTTAGTTATTTTGAGCCTTTATGATATCCTTTCTTTCTAACCCTGTCCAAAAGTCATATTACAGTCCAAAAAAAATCTCCCAGATAATCTTTAAGAGTGCCGAGTTAGACACACCAAGAGCATACGATGTTTTTACTATGGTCAAGGCCTTGTCATCTTCAGAGTTAGAGAAAATAAAAAGAAAAAGAACAAAATGAAAGAGTCTTATTGGTGAAAACCTTCACAGGCACCGTAAGACGACGGTAAGTTGAGAGAAAGAAAAATGAGAGAGGCTTGATGGTGAAAACCCTTCGGGCACTGCAAGTCGAATAAGGACCGTGAATCAAATAGGATAATAGGAGCATTGAAGCCCAGTTTCACAACTCAGAGGTACAACAA
The DNA here is from genome assembly GCF_000715075.1 of Nicotiana tabacum. Classification (NCBI taxonomy): domain Eukaryota; kingdom Viridiplantae; phylum Streptophyta; class Magnoliopsida; order Solanales; family Solanaceae; genus Nicotiana; species Nicotiana tabacum. The sequence continues at coordinate 111,986,980 of NC_134099.1, read as the reverse complement.
GAGTTGAACATTAGACTTGCTTGACAGATTAGGCCATTTAATCCAAAGGTGCATGCCATGGTCATTAGAGTTTGTATCCACATCTGATAAGTTTCTACTTTGTTGTTTTCTTGTTAGGAATCGTCTCTTTCTATTGTCCCTTACTCTATTCTTTTTGTCTTGTTTAATTCCTCTTCCAGAGTCTGTTTGGTCAGAACAAGTGAGAAATGACTTTAAAATCTGCCACCAGTTTTCCAATTGCACAAAATGGGATCTAGCTAGTACATCAAAGTGGCATAAGTCAGGAAAAAACAGCATGCGCACTAAGTTGGTAACAATCAACGTGCTTTGGGATTCATGTGAAATACAAAGATTCGGTATATGTCAATTCATGAACAATGCAACAGATAGAGGGTGTTGGATTTGAATGGATCAAGAGTATTTTCTGTGATAAGGTTGACAGAGAAAGTGGTTAACAAATAACAAGCAAGGCCTTCCAAGTGGAAATCAAAGTTATCATGGCAAGTGAAGGAGCAACAGACCTCAAGTCCAATGCTAGTAGCATACGTCAGGAAAGAACAGCAAGCGCACTAAGTTGGTAACAATCAACGTGCTTTGGGATTCATGTGAAATACAAAGGTTCGGTATATGTCAATTCATGAATAATGCAATAGATAGAGGGTGCTGGGTTTGAATAGATCAAAGGTATTTTCTGTGATAAGGTTGACAGAGAAAGTGGTTAACCAATAACAAGCAAGGTCATCCAAGTGGAAATCAAATTTATCATGGCAAGTAAAGGAGCAATAGACCTCAAGGCCAAGGCCACAAACCAACCACCATATTTATAGCTCACAAGTTCTCTTTGTTTGAAATAGGGACAAATATTGTGTCCAAATCACAGCTTGGAAGTTGATTTTTTTTTAAGTGTCGTGCCTAAATTTTGTCAACACAAAGGAGGTTTGAGAAGGGAAAATAAAAATTTGTTCGATCTCCAGAAACCCTCCATGAGGAAAAGCATGGTTTAGGGGCAAGGAATTTTGTTCGTTCTGCAGAGATCCTCCAGGAAGAGAGCATGGCTCAGGCCTATTCATTCTCGGCTCTTCAGGACCCTCCTAGATAATGGGATTTAATTTAAAAAATTTCATGGCCCACATGGATAATGGGATTTAATCTTAAAAGCTCTTAGGACCCTCCTGGATAATGGGACCTAGTTAAATATCAAGACCTTCATAGATAACAAGTTGGTGTAAGTTCTACCTTTAGGGAATATATTTTAGCTTCAAAGTTTTCACTCTTAAGATGAGATTTAATTTGAAATTTTCAGGATAATGGGATTTAGCTTTTAAATTCTTAGAGCTTTTTTGGGTAACATGATTCGATTAACACTCACATATGTGCCCAGAAACCAAACTGGGCAGAAAATTTTCTTTTGTTTCATCTGTTTTGTTGTAATGTCAGGCGCCCACCTGGAGAATAAAGGAATACAGTTCAAGTTTTAACAATCAGGCACCCACCTGGAGAACAAGGGGAATGCAGTTCAAGTTTTGGCAATCAAGCGCCCACTTGGAGATCAAGGGAATACAGTTCAGGTTTTGGCAATCAGGTGCCTACCTGGAGAACAAGGGTATACAGTTTAAGTTTTGGAAATTAGGCACCCACCTGGAGAACAAGGAAATACAGTTCAAGTTTTGGCAATCAAGCGCCCACCTGGAGAACAAGGGAATACAGTTCAAGTAGTGAATACAGTTCAAGTTTTGGCAATCAGACGCCCACCTTTTTTGGCAATTAGATGCCCACCTGGAGAACAAGGGAATACAGTTCAAGTTTTGGCAATCAGGCACCCACCTGGAGAACAAGGGAATACAGTTAAAGTGTTGGCAATCAGGCGCCGACCTGGAGAACAAGGGAATACAGTTAAAGTTTTGGCAATCAGGCGCCGACCTGGAGAACAAGGGAATACAATTCAAGTTTTGGCAATCAGGCGCCCACCTGGAGAACAAGGGAATACAGTTCAAGTTTTGGCAATCAGGCACCCACCTGGAGAACAAGGGAATATAGTTCAAGTCTTGGCAATCAGGAGCCCACATGGAGAACAAGGGAATACAGTTCAAGTTTTTTCAATCAGGCGCCCACCTGGTGAACAAACGAATACAGTTCAAGTTTTGGCACTCAAGCGCCCACCTGGAGAACAAGGGAATATAGTTCAAGTTTTGGCAATCAGGCGCCCACCTGGAGAACAAGGGAATACAGTTCAAGTTTTGGCAATTAGGCACCAACCTGGAGAACAAGGAAATACAGTTCAAATTTTGGAAATCAAGCACCCACCTGGAGAACAAGGGATTACAGTTCAAGTTTTGGCAATCAGGCACCCACCTGGAGAACAATGGAATACAGTTAAAGTATGGGCAATTAGGCACCCACTTGGAGAAGAAAGGCTTACAGTTAAAGTTTGGCCAATCAGGCACCCACCTGGAGAACAAGGGAATACAGTTCAAGTTTTGGGAATTAGGCACCCACCTGGAGAACAAGGGAATACATTTCAAGTTTTGGCAATCAGGCGTCCACCTGGAGAACAAGGGAATACAGTTCAAGTTTTGGAAATCAGACACCCACCTGGAGAACAAGGGAATACAGTTCAAGTTTTGGCAATCCGGTGCCTACCTAGAGAATAAGGGAATACAGTTCAAGTTTTGGCAATCAGGCGCCCACCCGGAGATAAAGGAATATAGTTCAACTTTTGGTAATCAGGCGTCCACCTAGAGAACAAGTGAAGTCATTTCAGAGTTCAATTCAAGTTAGAAGTATCAGAAGCTAGTGACAAGAATGCGGGTCAACAGTTCGAGATGACCAACAGAAGTAGTCTCAATCCAGATTATAAAAAAAGGGAAAAAGAAAGCAGAGAATCCAAAATAAAGAAGCAGAGAAAGATGTGAACTGATCAAGACGTGGTTGAAGTCTCAAGCACTACATGTCCGGTCTTGATCCGAAAAAGCTTAAGAAGAATGAACTAGCATCTGCGGCTAGCAAGCGTCAAGGTTCAAATCTAAAGTCTGCATGAAGAACCATTCAAGACTTAAGATCAAGCTTCTAAAGACTTATAGATAGGAATCTTGTAACTCGTAGTTGACATGCTTAGCTAGCCTTTTTTATTTTTTGATTTTTGATGTATTGACAGGACCGCGGACCGGAACTTCGGCGGAATGGCACCTCGATCGGCTCACCACCTCAGTATACTCCATCACTGTTTCTACATCTGAAATACATGTGGCCTGATTCCTTTATAGCCAAAGATATGTAGGCAGCTCAGATACCAGGGCTCGGTCACATTAAAAAAATAATACTGTAAAAAAACAGCGCCGAATCACCCCGAAACAATAGCTTTTTTATGTCAAAATTCGAGTCTTTCCGGCGAGTCTCGAGTTCTTCTATTTGAGTTTTGATGACTGTTTCCATAGGTTCCTTGTCGAGGTCAGTTTGATTGATGTGCTGAGGTTTTATTCGAGGTTCCGTTGTATTCGTGTCCGGTTAGTTTTTTGGTCGCTGCTCAATGTTTGGCTCGGACAGATGTGATACTGTTTTTTGGATTAGGACATTGCTTTATTTAAACCATTTTGAAGTGTGATTAGGATTTAGTGTTATAAACAACTTTTACATTGCACCATGGAGAAAATCAGAAGTAAAAGTTGGATTGGAAACATATACCACAAGTTTTAGGCTGTGTGCCAGGAGGTAGATGGATTTGTAACCAAGGTATGTAAATGTGATTCGTTTTAACTATTAACTGCTTTCAGATGTATCATATACTTTGATATATATGCTTTCTCTCTTATTTTTTTGTTTCCTTGGAATCTCCAAGTTGCTTGTAGTTTGTTGTGATGGACAGAACATTTGACAATATTATGAGTATTTTGGGGTTTTAATGTGGCTTAATTCTTACCTATTAGGACACAGTTAAATATGTTGAGAATCAGGTGCAAACTGTTGGTGCAAGCACGAAAACATTATACTCTGGTGTGGTGCAAGATCTTTATATCCCAATAGATGATCATATAAAAAGGGCCTAACATCTTACTCTAGTTATTTACAAATCAGTAGTTGTACATAAAATTCCGGGTTTAGTTTCAAAAGATGAATATCCTAGTTTTGCTTTAGGCACGTGTAATATATCATCGTGAGTGTGTACACATTCACATGACATGGTTATGATTTTAAAAATAAAATCGGAGTATGCGTTCGCGTAAATTTAATTAAACTTTATTAATAATAATAAAGCATTACTAATTGTGGACACGTTCGCGTTACATAGTTTTCACCTACCAAACAAATGAGTACACGTATCGTGACCTGTTTTCAAGATAATTTCTTAATTTAAAAAGGGCAAATGCACATAGGTTCTAAAAGTGAGTAATTAGACAATTTGATTAAGCCAATTATGATCAAAGCGACCGTGCTAAAACCACGGAACCCGGGTATGCTTAACACATTCTCCCGGATTAACAGAATTCCTTACCCGGATTTCTATGTTCGCTGACCATAAATAAGAGTTAACTTCCTCGATCCGGAATTTTAACCGGTGACTTGGAACACCATAAATTATCCCAAGTGGCGACTCTGATTTTAATATAAATAATCCCATTTTGATTGTCACTTAAATTGACTCCCTTATACAACTTTCGGAGTAGGAAAAATAAGGTGTGACAAGAACAAAGTAAGCATTCAGAGGTTCCCAATCCCTTCTTGAGGGGTTTCATGAGAGGGGTTTATATAGTAGCATATTTCATACATAAAACAGGTGTAACGACCCGACTGGTCGTTTTGAATAAGTACAACCTTGTTTCCCCATATACTGCTAAATTCATGCTTCACGGTTCTTGTGTAACTTGCCGGGGGAAGTTGGTTCAGGTTCGGAAAGGTTTTTGAAAGGAATTGAGACACTTAGTCTCCAAGAAGAGAGCTTAAGTTGAATTAAATTGACCGGAAGGTGAAATATGAGTAAACGAATCCGGAATGAATTTTTCATGATTCCTATAGCTCCGTATAGTGATTTTAAATTTAGGAGCGTGCCTGGAAAAATTATTTGGAAGTTATAGTTTAATTAGGCTTGAAATGGCAAAAACGGGAAGTCGCAATTTGGATGTTTGACCGAGAGGTTGACTTTATGATATCGAGATCAAAATCCGACTCAAGAAGTTGGAATAGCTCCATTATGTCATTTATGACTTGTGTGCAAAATTTGGGGTCAATCGGACTTGATTTGATAGATTTCGGCGTTGTTTGTGGAATTTGAAAGTTCCTTAGTCCTTAGGCTTGAATCTGAGGTGGATTTGGTGTTTTGGTTTTGTTTGGAGTAATTCGAAGGCTCGACTAAATTTTAATGATGTTATGGGATGTGTTGGCACATTTGATTGAGGTCCCAGGGGCCTCGTGTGTTTTTCGAGTGAGTTTTGAGCGAGTACGGACATTCCGGAACTTAGAAAATGGATGGGGGCAGAAGTTTTAGCACTGGGCGCGGTGGTTTTAGTGCGACCGCGGAAAATGATCCGCGGTCCGCGGTCATGAAGAATCCGCAGGTCGTTGGTCCAACTTCAAAAGCTCATAACTTTTGATCTACAAGGAATTTTGGGATGATTCATAAACAAAAGTTGTAGATCTTTGAATCTAGTTTTCAGAAACAAATTATACTAGGCATTTGGACATATATAGCGAAAGTTAAGGCCAAAATACTAAAGACTGTCACTGCAGAGGAAAAACCTGTGCGGTCGCAGTCATTTTTGTGCGGACCGCACTGGTTTTGTGCTGACCGTGGTCATTTTTGTGCGATCCGCAAGGGTGAAAATCAGTGGGGTACTCTATAAATACTGGGTTTTAGGTTTTATTTAACATTTTGATCTAGGGAGCTCGGATTTTGGCGATTTTTCGAAGGTTTTTCAAGAAATTCATTGGGGTAAGTGATTCTAACTCCGATTTAGCTAGAGTACATGAATCTATCATTGAATCCATCATTTAATTCGTGATTTGGGATGGAAATTGGAAAGAAAATTGTCAAATCTTTCAAAAATGTAAAATGATGATTTGAAGGACCAAATGGTATCGGAATTGGATAATTTTTATATGGGTGAACTCGTATCGGAATGGGTATTCGGTTTTGTAAATTTTTATCCGATTCCGAGATGTGGGCCCGAGTGGCATTTTGGTTATTTTACCTAATTTCGTGTATTGGCTTAGAAGATAATTGTAGAATGAGTTACTTGAAGTGTTATTTACGTTATACAATTTAATTGGATAGATTTGGGCCATTTGGAGTCGGATACGCATGTTAAGAACGTGGTTTCGAATTGATTATTGAGCCGGATAGAGGTAAGTGTTTGGTCTAGCCTTAGCTTGAGGGATTAGGAGTTGTGTCATAATTGTTATGTGTTATTTGGCGAGTACGACGTATATGCTTGGTGACGAGTATCTATACGTTGGTGTAAAACATTCCCGTGAGTCTTATACTTTGATTAATGTGACTCCTATTTGACTTAACTGAAGAGTTTTGCCTCTCCTATTGAAAGTTATATTTTCATAACTACTTGACTCGTGTTGATTTCCTTATTATTGACTTGTATATTGTGGGATCGTTGCTATGTATTAGTTTTCCTGTTATTGAACTATTTCCTTTATGCCAGTATTCTTTTCTGTAGTTATTCCTTTGAGTTGGTTCTACCATTTTCTAGTGATTTACAGCCCCTGAGTTGATTTACTTTTCTTACCTTGTATTATTGTTATTTGTTGTTGTTATATGTATTGTGGTGATATTCGATCCTTCGGTTGTGATGTAACTGTTGATTCTGTTGGTTGTGTTGTGTATTTATTTTGGGACTACGGATGTGAGATTCCGGTAGCTCCCCCTTGTTTGTTTACTTTGGGACTATGGGTTAGATTCCCGGGAGATCCCCCTGCACATTTACTTTGGGACTATAGGTTAGATTCTCGGGAGATCCCCCTGGACATTTACTTTGGGACTACGGGTTAGATTCCTGGGAGATTCCCCTGCGCATTTACTTTGGGACTACGTGTTAGATTCCCGGGAGACCCCCCTGCACATTTACTTTGGGATTATGGGTTGGATTCTCGGGAGATCCCTCTGCACTATTATATGGAACTACGAGAATGCACCTGGTAGATTCCCCCAGTACTGGGTATTTACATTTGGGACTACGGATCGGGATTTCCGGTAGATCCCCGCACATTATGAGTTGTACTATGGGACTGCACCCGGGAGATCCACTGGAGATTTATATTTGGGGACTATAGGACAGTATCCTGGGAAATCCCCGGTTGTTATCTCTGTGCTGAGCTGTACTCCTTCCGATTTTATTTTGTCTCCATTGTAATTGTTGTTATCAATTCAAATCTTTTAATGGTTTAGATTTCTTTACAGTTGTGATCCTTTGTGTGGGAATCCATAGTGTTGACAATACCTCGCCCTATTTGTTTTATATATATTGAACTTCAAATTTCAACAATTTTTACATTTTTAACTCAATTTATTTCTTAGCTAAATTTTTCTTAAACCGTTTGGGGTTGTACTTTACTTAAAAAGAAATTTCTTCTATGTTTTGATTTATTAATTTCTCATATTAAAGGTAATAATTCATTTGATATTTCACTTTAATTGAAAAGGGTATTTTCGTTATCAAATAATTTCAAAAAATAACTTCATCTTTTCTTGTTGATTTCCTATTTGGGTTGGGAGCTGTACTCTACTTTATGTTAAGTGAATGAGACTCCTTGAACATTCTTAATTGTATTGGGTTATGGAACCTATGAACTGAGTAATATGAGGATATTGTTGTGCAATATGAGACGGGATTATGCGGGCACGAGGTGCCGTGAAAATATAAAAGTGGGCTAAGACCTATATTATTTATGATTATGAAATGAGATGTCACAAGGTGACCTTTACTCGAAAGAATTATATTCGAAGGATGATTACTTGGAAGATACTTATTTGAAGGAGATATGTTCGAAATATATTTATTGAAAAGCATATTATCTTAGAGATTATTACTTGAGTAATTTAGAGGCGAAAGATTTATATTTGAACGACTCAATTAATTGATTGCACTTGTATTTATTATTTGTTAAGAAGCATTTATGGTGTTCTTGTTGCCTGGTATTTTTATCACTGGTTGATCGTTGTTGCCATCATTGTTATCTGCTTCCTATTATTTTGTATGCTATATTGTAAAGGTTTATTTGGTAGTCTGGTCCTAGCCTCGTCACTACTTCGCCGAGGTTAGGCTAGGCACTTACCAGCACGTGGGGTCGGTTGTGCTGATACTACACTTTTGTACATTTTGTGTACAGATCCAGGTATTTGATCGATAATAGTTGTTCGTTGCGGTGGAGACTCAAGGTAAATCTGCTGCAGTGTTCGCGGTCCTCGGAGTCACCTTCAATGTACTTATTTCCATATGTTCCTTTTGTTTGGAACAGTGATGTATTTATTTTGTATAACTACTCTTAGAAAAACTTATGACTTGTACTACCGGTTTTGAGAATTGTAAATTATTTAGAGAAATTTCATTTGAAGTTGATAAATATCTATGTTATTTCAGTAAATGTTAGGCTTACCTAGTTTAGAGACTAGGTTCCATCATGACTCATTCGGAGGGATTTTTGGGTCGTGACAAGTTGGTATCAGAGCTCTAGGTTCATAGGTGCTACAAGTCATAAGCAAGTTTAGTAGAGTCTTGCTGATCGGTACGGAGACGTCTGTACTTATCTTTGAGAGGCTACAGAACTATTAGGATAACCTCACTTCTTTCATTCCTTATCGTGCGATGTTCATTCAACTTGAAGCATATAACTTATGTTGTTTTGCACCCACTCGTGTATGAAATTGCGCACTTGGTAATAGCTATGCGCCAATGGTCAGTGGTACCACAGAGGGTTTATAAGGGAGCCAGGATTGCTCAATCATTGTTACCACGTGGTTCCAAGATTGAAGATGCGGAAGTACTGAGAGATCACCTAGTGAATCATGTAGGGGTGCATTGGGCCCTAGTCTCTGGTTGACTTATATGAGTTGTGAAGGTTAACATTATGGATTATCGGATGTTGTGACCTATGGCTTCGTGCCAAGTGAGGGAAGTCCACTATCAACGATCAAATTGCGGGGTCATGTGTTATACCAATTTTGGCCTGAGATGTTTTTATGTGGTATTGAAAGGTTTTCGAAAACATGTATATGATCAAGAGCTGAGATTTGAATGGGATGATGGTGAGACTTGAGATATTCCTGCATCCTTAATAATTCTACATTTCAGTATCAGCGGGGTCATGGAAACACATTCAGTATACTCGTAGTGCTTAAGTTAATCACAAAACTCGCGAGGGGCAGTCATCTTTTAATGTACTAGTGGCATGGAATTTCCTGCAATGGTTACTTAAGTTATCCAGTACGAACTCATTATGAGTAGTCGAACTGCGGATGGGTTGTTATGAATATGGTGATACTAGGAAAATCTTAAGAAATTGTCCTAGACTTGGGAGAAAGCTGTTCCATCAGAGCACGCGTGCCATGTACTCCATTACAGTTACTACTCTACTTACACTACCAATTAGGGGTGGAGGAAAAGCGGGTAGATGGCGCCTAAGAGGTGGAGGCCCGACCCATTGATATATTTGCTATGGTATAGCTGAGGTTGCTACACTAGATGGAGTCATTACAAGTACGATCTCGAGTTATTATAAAGTAACAATTTCATTAACTTTGATTCGGTTCTGAATATCGAGGCAAGTCCTCCTAATATGCTCCGCTCATGAGTGAGCATCGTAATCCTAAAATTTACGTATGTGAATACTTCTGTTGGGAGAATATATGGAGATAGCTATGTCTATTATTATGTGTTGGTCACTAAAAATAGTTGTGAGCCCAAAAGTGACTTTTGTTAATCATTTTGGTGAGTTTGATGTAATTTCTAAATAATTAATTTCAATTGTGAATTACATGCCCTACCGGTATGAGGGTTCATTATATGTGTGATTTTGTTTGACGGAAATTATTTGAAAGAAGGAAGAAAGGAAATGGAAAATTTTAGTTGGCACAATGTGCAAAATACTTGTGATTCAGAGTTGAGGACGAGATCCTCACATTTTTATATGATATGAAATATTTAAACCGGGCTACAAGCTGCGGTAGGTGTTATATAAGGACGAGGTCCTTGTGGTGAGAAATTTATGTGTTTAAATTCTCCCTTGTGAAATTAAAAATTTGTTCTATAGTACTTATAGGGAGTCATGCCTATGAGGCTTATTTGAAATTTCTTGTATGAATATCTTTGTGCATAATTTACCAAATTGTATTGCAATTATTGAGTTTTAGCCTACATGATGAGTGCCTAGGTGGCATTAAATGTGACTTGTTAATCTGGGTAAGTTATTATGAGGTCTTCATGCCTCGTTGTTAGTAAATGCAGGTTTAAAACAAGATTTAGTTGACATGGGGTTAATTGGCGATTTTGTAATCGATTATGAACAATTATTAAGACCAGAGATGTGGTTATGGTCATACATATGACGTGGTTCTTGTCAAGATATCATTCTGATAATGTCGTGCTTCTATGTGGAGATTAGTATTATTGATATATACATTGTGGTGCATATTGAGTAGTGGGTGTATTGTTAGGAGTTGTTTTGGTGTTACTCTGACAAGTGGATAGTCCCAATTGCAGGGGAGACTCTACCGAAATTTCTGAAAAATTTGGGAGTTAGAAAATTTTGGTATTTTAAGATGTGCAAAGAAAGAATTAAGTTACGTTATGTGTTTGACGGCGGACTCTACTTCTCATTGAGGATGAATAACCCTAAGTGGGGAAAATGTACACCACGGAAAATCTCAAAGTATTTAAGCGCTATTAAAAGTTCATGTGTGCATAGGCACGGGTTGCTATATACAATCGAGACTAATACCGTGTGTTGATGTGAAAATTGGACCACTTTGAAAATGTTCGGAGTGTAAGAAATTTGTTCTTAAAGTTTACAAATATGGGTAAAGGAAATAATCTCAATTGAAATGGTGATGTCGAACTTATTTCGAATGTAGTAATATGGGATCAACCACGAGTATATGTGTAAAATTAGAAACATCAAATTTGAAACATCAAAATAATCTTAGTACATTCGAGGATGAACGCTTGTTTAAGAGGTGGCGAATGTAACGACCTGACAGGTCGTTTTGAATAAGTACAACCTCGTTTCCTATATACTGCTAAATTCATTCTTCACGGTTCTTGTGTAACTTGCTGGGGGAAATTGGTTCGGGTTCGGAAAGGTTTTAGAAAGGAATTGAGACTCTTAGTCTCCAAGAAGAGAGCTTAAGTTGAAATAAATTGACCAGAAGGTGAAATATGAGTAAACGAATCCGGAATGGATTTTTTATGATTCCAATTGCTCCGTATGGTGGTTTTGGATTTAGGAGCGTGCCTGGAAAATTATTTGGAAGTTGTAGTTTAATTAGGCTTGAAATGGCGTAAACGGGAAGTCCCAATTTGGAAGTTTGACCGAGGGGTTGACTTTTTGATATCGAGATCAAAATTTGACTCAAGAAGTTGGAATAGCTCCATTATGTCATTTATGACTTGTGTGCAAAATTTGGGATCATTCAGACTTGATTTGATAGATTTCGGCGTTGTTTATGGAGTTTGAAAGTTCCTTAGTCCTTAGGTTTGAATCCGAGGTGGATTTGGTGTTTTGGTTTTGTTTTGAGTAATTTGAAGGCTCGACTAAATTTTGATGATGTTATAGGATGTGTTGGTACATTTGGTTGAGGTCCCGGGGGCCTCGTGTGTGTTTCGAGTGAGTTTTGAGCGGGTCCGGACATTCCGGAACTTAGAAAATGGATGGGGGCAGAAGTTTTAGCTCTTGGCGAGGTGGATTTAGTGCTGGGCGCGGTGGTTTTAGTGTGGCCGCGGAAAATGGTTCGCGGTCCGCGGTCATGAAGAATCTGCAGGTCGTTGATCCAACTTTGGAAACTCATATCTTTTGATATACAAGAAATTATGAGAGGATTCAAAAACGAAAGTTGTAGATCATTGAATCTAGTTTTCAGAAACATATTATAATAGACATTTGGACTTCCGTAGCAAACGTTATAGCCAAAATACTAAAGCCTGTCACGGCAACTGAAAAACCTATGCGGCCGCAGTCGTTTTTGTGCGGACCGCACTGATTTTGTATGGACAACAGTCATTTTTGAGCCGTCTGCAGAGGTGGAAATCAATGGGGTACTCTATAAATACGGAGTTTTGGGTTTTATTTAACATTTTGACCTAGGGAACTCAGATTTTGGTAATTTTTTGAAGGTTTTTCAAGAAATTCATCGGGGTAAGTGATTCTAACTCAGATTTGGCTAGAGTACATGAATCTATCATTGAATCTATCACTTAATTCGTGATTTGGGTGGAATTTGGGAAGAAAATTGTGAAATCTTTCAAAAATGTAAAATGATGATTTGAATGACCAAATGGTATCGAAATTGCATAATTTTTGTATGGGTGAACTCGAATCGGAATGGGTATTCGGTTTTTTAAATTTTTATCCAATTCCGAGATGTGGGACCGAGGGGCATTTTAGTCATTTTACCTAATTTCGCGTATTAGCATAGAATTTAATTGTAGAATGAGTTACTTGAAGTGTTATTTACGTTATGCAATTTAATTGGATAGATTTGGGCCATTTGAAGTCTGATATGCATGGTAAGAACGTGGTTTCAGATTGATTATTGAGCCGGATCGAGGTAAGTGTTTGGTCTAACCTTAGCTTGAGGGATTAGGAGTTGTGTCATAATTGTTATGTGTTTTTTGTCGAGTACGACGTATAGGCATGGTGACGAGTATCTATACGTTGGTGTCAAGCATGCCCGTGAGTCTTATACTTTGATTAATGTGACTCCTATTTGACTTAACTAAAGAGTTTTTCCTCTCCTATTGATATGTTATATTTTCATAACTACTTGACTCGTGTTGATTTCCCTTTTATTGACTTGTATATTGTGGGATCATTGCTACGTATTAGTTTTCCGGTTATTCAATTGTTTCCTTTATGCCAGTATTCTTTTTTATGGTTATTCCTTTGAGCTGGTTCTACCATTTTCTCCTGATTTACAGCCCTTGAGTTGATTTACTTGTCTTACCTTGTATTATTCTCATTTGTTGTTGTTATATGTATTGCGGCGATATTCGATCATTCGGTTTTGATGTAACTGTTGATTCTGTTGGTTGCGTTGTGTATTTATTTTGGGACTACAGATGTGAGATTCCGGTAGCTCCCCCTTGTTTGTTTACTTTGGGACTACGGGTTAGATTCCTGGGAGATCCCCCTGCACATTTACTTTAGGACTATGGGTTAGATTCCCGGGAGATCCCCCTGCGCATTTACTTTGGGACTATGGGTTAGATTCCCGGGAGATCCCCTTGCACATTTACTTTGGGACTATGGGTTAGACTCCCGGAAGATCCGACTGCACAGTTATATGGAACTACGGGAATGCACCCAGTAGATTCCCCCAGAACTTATACGGGTATTTATATTTGGGACTACGGATCAGAATTTTCGGTAGATACCCGCATTATGAGTTGTACTACGAGACTGTACCCGGGAGATCCACTGGAGATTTATATTTGGGGACTATAGGACGGTATCCTGGGAGATCCCCGGGTGTTATCTCTGTGCTGAGCTGTACTCCTTTCGCAATTTTTTTGTCTCCATTGTAATTGTTGTTATCAATTTAAGTATTTTAATGGTTTAGATTCCTTTACAGTTGTGATCCTTTGTGTGGGAATCCATAGTGTTGACAATACCTCGCCCTATTAGTTATATATATATTCAATACTTCAAATTTCAACAATTTTTACATTTTTAACTAAATTGATTTCTCAGCTAAATTTTCCTTAAACCGTTTGAGGTTGTAATTTACTTAAAAAGGATTTTTTTCTATGTTTTGATTTATTGATTTCTCGTATTAAAGGTAATAATTCATTCGATATTGTACTTTAATTGAAAAGGGTATTTTCTTTATCATATGATTTCTAAAAATAACTTCATCTTTTCTGGGTGATTTCCGGGTTGGGAGCTGTACTCTACTTTATGTTAAGTGAATGAGGCTCCTTGAACATTCTTATTGTATTGGGTTGTGGAACTTATGAACTGAGTAATATGAGGATATTGTTGTGCAATATAAGACAGAAATATGTGGGCACGAGGTGCCGGGAAAATATGAAAGTGAGCTGAGACCTATATTATTTATGATTATGAAATGAGGCGTCACAAGGTGACCTTTACTCGAAAGAATTATATTCGAAAGATGCTTACTTGGAAGATACTTATTTGAAGGAAATATATTCGAAATATATTTATTGAAAAGCATATTATTTTAGAGATTATTACTTGAAGGATTTGTAGGCGAAAGATTTATATTTGAACGACTCGATTAAATGATTGCACTTGTATTTACTATTTGTTGAGAAGCATTTATGGTGTTCTTGTTGCCTGTTATTTATATCACTGGTTGATCGTTGTTGCCATCATTGTTATCTGCTTCCTATTATTTTGTACACTATATTGTACATGTTTATTTGGTAGTCTGGTTCTAGCATCGTTAATACTTCGTCGAGGTTAGGCTAGGAAATTACCAGCATATGGGGTCGGTTGTGCTGATACTACACTTCTGTACATTTTGTGTGCAGATCCAGGTATTTGATCGGTAGTAGCTGTTCGTTGCGATGGAGACTCGAGGTAAACCTGCTGTAGCGTTCGCGGACCTCGGAGTCACCTTCAATTGTACTTAGTTCCATATGTTCCTGTTGTTCGGAACAGTGATATATTTATTTTGTATAACTACTCATAGAAAAACTTATGACTTGTACTACCGATTTTGGGAATTGTAAATTGTTTAGAGAAATTTCATTTGAAGTTGATAAATATCAATGTTATTTTAGTAAATGTTATACTTACCTAGTTTAGATACTAGGTGACATCACGACTCCTTCGGAGGGATTTTTGGGTCGTGACAACAGGAAACATGGTAAATATTAAACGCAGAATCAATTAGAATCGATTTTTTTAGGGAAAATAATACATAAAGCAGGGGAGTTCCGTAAATTAACAGAGAATAAGAGAATATAATAATGCAAATGAAACTTAAAATAAGGGGATACAACATAGAATAAGGAAAATACCATACAAAGATCGATTAGAGTCAGATTTAGGGCAAAATAAAGTATAAATAAGGGAAACACGATGGGTTAAACAGAAATAAGGAAAATATCAGTCAAACACAAGAAAAGAAAGTGTATCAATCATAAATAAGTAAACAATAAGGGAAAATCTCAAATCCTAGTTGAGATTGACGCCTTAATCAGACCAGAAATACAAGGACCATTCAATATAACATGTATAGAGATGTACGATCGTACAGATCTTCATATAATCAAAGTAAATCGGCCCATTCTTGAGAGGTAGTTCTTGCTAAAAATAGGTCAAGAACTATGTGATGACAAAATCATGCATATAATGATAGAGTATTACGAAATAGACAAGCAGATCATGGATTGATTCCATGTTTGAGCCGAAATCAGAGAGGATTAAGGGTTACAATGGCTAGGGTTTGACAGAGAGAAGGGAGTTTGAGAGAGTTCAAATGTGGGTGAAGAGGGAATTGGGAATTAGAGTTTGGGGTTGGGTAATAAAAAGGGTAGGTTAATTGTAGGTCGTTGATCTTAGAGATCAACGGCCAGATTTTTAAAACGGGACTGGGGCGGGTTAAAGAAACGTGTACCTATCGGGTTTTTGGGTTAGAGGTCATTTGGTTTGGGATATGGTATTGGGCTGGTGTATTGGGTGATTTTGGGCCATTGTTTGGTCTGAAAATAGGTTTAGAATTAGGTTATTATTTAAATACCCAATATTTAACAAAAATATTTTAATAAATAGCAAAATATTATTTATGCACTAAAAACAATTAATAATAATTACTTAACATTATAGAAATATAAAAAGTTATTTTATGTATAAATAATGTAATTATACATTAATATGTGGTATTATTGTAAAAATGTGCAATTAGCCCTAAAAATGCAAATATAATTATGAAAAATGTAGTAAATTATTGAAAAACATTCATGTAGGTGTAAATGTTAAGCTTAGAGGATTAACACATCATAAAATAGTTTGAAAGATAATTACTGAATATTTATATAATAAAATGCAGAAATAAATTGATTTAAAGTCTTTTAAAATTATGAAAAATTATGAAAAATATTTGTATAGGCTTATAATCTAAATGAAGATGCATATGTACCATTTTGGAAGTATATATATAAAATTAAAAATAACAAAATGAATGATAAACAATTCCATAAGAAAAATATATCCTTATAAATAACAACTTCAATCTCAATATATCATTAGCTTTCACAAGTATAACTTCAATAACTCATAGAGAAGGTATTTCCAAGAAATGACAACTTTCACTACAAGTGCATCACATAAACTTAATTACGAAAGAGATAGCATGGAATAGAAAGTACATCTAAATTCATAAGAACAACTCAACAATGGAAAGAATAATATGTAACATCAACTACAATAAGTGCATATCAGAGTAACTTGACAATGGGAATCTAGAACATGTAATAATAACTTTAATTAAAGCACATAAGAATAAAATTGACAATAAAAGGTAGAACAATGAATAATAACTTCAATTTAAGTTCTTAAAAGTATCCCAAGAGTATAAACGGGCCAAGTAACACATATAAACCCATGTACACACTCGTCATGTACCAAATGATTGTAGGTGAAAATTCCCTCTCTAAATTGCTGCCTATCGAGCCTAGGGTTCTAAAATGAGAGAAATGAACTCAAATTCCTACTTTCCAGCCCTTTTGTTCAGATGTCCCAATTGCGATAATTGCGAACCCTCGCAATTGTGAAGAATAACTCACAATTGCTACTCCTAACAACATAAGAGGAAGTCACAATGCTGCGACATTGGCTTCGCATTTCCAAAGCTTGTCCCCATCACAAATGCTAGCCTACCCTGTTCCATCCCCTCTTCACAATTTTGATCCTGGTATCTCAACTTGAGACCCCACTGCTATGATCGCAATTGTGATGTTGGTGTTTGCAATTGTGATGCCTGAGACACTAGCAACCTGTAATTGGGTCCAAACCATTCCGAAACACGTCCGAAATTCACCCAAGCCCTTGAGCCCCAAACCAAACATCCACATAAGTATAAAAACATCATTCGAACTTGATCATGTGATCAAAATACCAAAATAACATCTAAAACCATGAATTGGGAATCAAGATACATGAATTTCAAAAGAAAACTCAAGAACCTCTAGAATTGCAACCAAACATCTAAGTCCTATCAAACCAACTCTAAATGATACCAAAATTTTCATACAAGTTCCAAATATCCAAATGTACCTATTCTAAGTCCTAAAACTAATTTTTGAACCCGATAGCCAAAAAGTCAACCTACGTTCAAACTTGGTCAAACTTCTAAATCTCAAATTTCCAACTTTCGGTAAAACAAGTCAAATCAACCAAGGGACCTCCGAATTCGATTTTGGGCATATGTCCGAGTCCAAAATCATGATACAAACCAAACAGAGCCATCACAATGTTCCGAGGTTAATTTCTCAAAAGTCAAACTTTTGTGAATATTTCAATTTATGCTTCTAAACTAAGAACCAAAGTGTCCAAATCAATTCAAAATATTTCCGGAATGAAGCTAACCAACCCCGCAAGTCATAAAATAAAAAAAACATGTGTGAAGCATTAAAAGGGGAAACGGGGCTCAAACACACAAAACAACCGGTCGGGTCGTTATAGAAAGAATCTGCATGCATTTCAAAAGAATCAATTGAGTTTTCAGTTAAAAGTGAATACCATGTTAAACCTCCTTTTGTTAAGGTCTCCCTGAATTTCTTAAGCAAAACGGATCTGATCTCATATGGAGCCAAATCGTTTCACTTTGCAGCAGTGATATACATTATAATGTGTTCCTGCAGATCCGAGGTTCCATCGTATTTTGGATTATTCGGCATCTTAAATTTCTTTGCGATCAACTACGGAGCCACACTAGATTTTAACGACAATTGTCTAATCCATCCGAGCATGAAATTCTTTATCATTTTTATCCATTGTAGCATTTATCTCTCTCATACACCTCATGAGCCAGGTCTTGGAAAGAATCTACGTTGTTCTCATTTCAAGATCCATTTTGCTTGCACCGCCTCGCTGGTTGTTGTGTCATCTAAACTCCCCCTTAGAGCTATATTGTCGGTTCCTAGAACCGTTGATTGTTAGGGATTCTAGAAGGGGTTCGAACTCCACCATTTGATTTATTTGAAGCTGACAAAATCCCTTATTGAAGCTCTTTCATTATTCGGTCCTGTCTTGAGAGATGAATCATAATTTTTCATTGTTGTACTCTTGAAACTTTTGCGGTGTTGTCTACAGGCTTATCATCCAAATCATCAGGAATAGGACTTTGTGCATGTCGTGTAGTCCTTTCCATGGTTCTTGGAGTATATCCATTCCTATTATAATGAGTTTCACCAGTTAAATCGTCTTGTTGTGACACATTATGTAGATTTCCCATAGGCTTGTTGTTGTTGTTTACACCAACGTTGAACAAGTTGTTGACATTATTGTGTGTCATGCTATAGTATACTTATTAAAACAGAAAAAATTGAAGCAAGCTAGTAAAAAATGAACAGATCAAAATAACACCATAATTGTCTGAGCCCTACGTTGGGCACCAAATTATTTACCCGTAAAAAGATATTGTCACGACCCCAAAATCCCACCCGAGGAATCAAGATGGCACCTTGTCTCTAAGAATATGTAAGCCTAACATACATTGAGAATTTAGTAGAATTAATGACTAAGCTGTTATTTTAAACTGATAAATAATATAATAAAATCAAAGCGAAACTATAGTCATATAATCCAAAAATTGGTGGTATGGAGTCATAAGCTCTACTGAAATACACTAGGAATCTATATTATAATATTATTCAGAAACGAAAGAAACAATAACATATGATCACTAGAAGGTGACTCTAAGGCATGTGAGCGTCAAACAGGTATACCTTGAAGTCTCTGCGAAGTCTGAAGCAACTCACTAGTATCTGACATGGGCAGAAGTACCTAGACCTGTACACAAATGTGCATAGTATGAGTACATCATAACGGTACCCAGTAAGTATCAAGACTAACCTCGACGGAGTAGGGGCGAGGTATAGTCAAGACACTTGCTAGACATAGAAACCTGTTCAGAATAATAATATAATATAACAAGGGAAATTAAAACAATAAATAACAACAAAGTAGATTAATAATATAAGTCTAACAACAGATGTAAAAGCAAAAACTACAATAAAGAGTGAACATATGATAAAAATAACAAATGATCAAATACAATAAAAAATACATGTGAAATGAATTGAGGAAAACAATAACTGTTCAAATTAACAAGTTGTTCCAACATAGAATGTACAACAAGAATCACTTCGAGGTACCACACCTCATATTCACATTTCACATGTCACAATCACAATCTTCCTTATATCGCTTCGTGAACCTTGCATTTATTTTAAAAATATTTTTTTCTAGAATAGCTACACGTATTTTAGCTACCTTATCTCACCGCGTAGCTTTAAGTAATTCATTTACTAGCACCACGCGTATAAACCCCATCTTATCTCACCACAAGTATTTCAATACCCACCTTTATACAACTACATGCGTATCAATATCTCACCATATTTATCAACTCGCACCACGTGTGCCCATATGTCACACCATTGCCAAAAAAACAATTATAATGTCACTACAATACATAGCCCACAGCTCAAGCACAATGTCTACAAAAATCTCGATAATAACAAAATGAATGAGAAACAATTCCACAAGAAAAATATATCTTGATAAATAACAACTTCAATCTCAATGTTTTATTAGCTTTCACAACTATAACTTCAATAACTCACAAAGAAGGTATTCCAAGAAATAACAACTTTCATTGCAAGTGCATCACATAAGCTTAACTACGAAAGAGATAGCATGGTATAGAAACTACGCCTAAATTCATAAGAACAACTCAACAATGGAAAGAATATTTTGTAGCATCAACTACAATAAGAGCATATGATAGTAACTTGACAATGGGAATCTAGAACATGTAATAATAACTTCAATTAAAGCATGTAAGAATGAAATTGACAACAAAAGGTAGAACAATAAAAATTAACTTCAATTATGTTCTTAAAAGTATCCTCAGAGTAATAACCGGTCAAATAACACATATAAGCATATGTACACACTTGTAACCTCATGTACATCTCTTTTACATACTTCAATTAGCACAATCAATTCAAATCCTAAGAGGTAGTTCCGCAACATAAAGTTGGACAATATACTTACCTCGACTAGGCCAAACCAACACTAAAAAATGGCTTTTCCCTTAAAACATGCCTCTACACGGCTCAAATCTAATAAAAAATGACTTAAAATCATCAAACAATGCAAGAGAACCCAAAAGTCAACTCCAGGCTCGTCCGGTCAAAGCCCGAGTCCAAGGTTAGATCTTGACTACCCATAACCTCACGAGATTATATATGTATTTTGTTTTCAAATCCGAATGCAATCTGACTCTCAAATCCCAAATTTTTATTTTTCAAAACTTAGAGAAAAATCCCCAATATTTCTCTTTGATTCTCATAAATTTGATATTAAATCTCATATATAACTATGAAATATAGTTGAAATTGATTGAAGCTACTTACCCAATGATTATAGGTAAAAATCCTCTCTCCAAATCACCGCCTACCGAGCCTAAGGTCCTAAAATGAGACTGTTTACCGTGAAAATGGTAATAACAATTAAATTTATGAATGAGACTTTAAAAATACGTGATCTATTTTTATGCTAGTTGTTAGAGCAGTTGATGCTAGGCGTATGAAATTTAATGAAGAAGTTCAAGCTAAAACAAGGCAGTAATCAAACCGAGGGGCTTAATATTCGGGCTTCAGACTAATCGATGAAAGGCTTCGAGGTCGATGCTTGGGCTCGAGCTCGAGCTATCGGGGGCAGCTGGGAAGGGAATAACAGTTAGGATATAATTAAAAAAGACTCTTTATGGCCAATATCAAGCAATAAAAGAAGAACAAGTATGAAAGCAATAAATGGAAAGAGTTGCCTCGAGCGAGTAAGTTCGAGAGAAATGAGAGAGAGCGTTGTTATTGATCTTGTGTAGAATGGTTGGAACAACAGCCGAGAGTTACAAAGTGATGTGGATCCTCTTTATATAGGAAGGGAATCCTATTATAGTACAAAATGCATTAACTGTAAAGGCATGGAGATGGGACGGCTGGATGTGACACCTTAAGACATTCCCCAGATAGATCAGCTTTGTTAGATTTAGCCGTATGCGTTGGGAATTCCCCTCTCGCATACTATAGACGTTAGTACGTAATTCCCTTCGGGGCCGGTACCTGACGACCCCCGAGGGTGGGTCTCGACATTGGTTTCAAGCCTCAAAGAGCATGACCCCGAGACGACCTAATGACAAGGAAATCAGGCTTCCGAATTCACCGCATACAAATAGTTTCCGCGTTTCTTAGAATGAAAGCGGTAAGAAATGATAAGAAACGATCCTGAACTTCTGCTTCCTTCGATGTTCTTGCATTTGGTGACGGTTATAAGGTGCCAATATGCAACACACACGCTGTTCCTGTAGGTTTTTGCATTGACTGCAACGGTTGATTGCCTTTTGGTTTCCTTCAATGTACACATGATACTTTTATAAATACTCCCCTCTTTCTTTATATACCCCATCTCGTGCAAAAAAACCCCTAATAAGGTTTTTTCTTCCTTCGTACTTGTTCTCTTTCAGAAAAGTAACTCTTTTTCTTCCTTCAGAATCTTTTAAGGATGGCAAAAATTTCCACTTCTGCTTCTTAGGAGGTTGCGAGTTCATCCTTTTCGCTTTTCTCTCAAGGCGAAGTGGCTACTCCTCCTTGTGCTGAGGAATGTGTCCCAGGATTCTTTGCGATGACTTTTGATTTCAAGGTCGAGAGACCTTCCTCGATCCCAGGGCGTTGCGAGCCTGTAAGTCGGTATATCAGCTTGATAACGAATGCCGGGAGAGTGAGGGTTGACTGTTGCTATGGGGATACCGTTCTTGTGGAGATTCCTACTCGGGAGGAAGATATTACGGCCTATAAAGACAGCTTTCTAAGTGTATACACCTAACCATTTACCTTGGAGCCGATGGGGCCATCCTCGCCCCCGATCAACACCGTGATTCTCGACTTCTAACGGATTTATCAAGCGACTCTGGGCCAAATTCATCCTTCATTCTGGCACATGGTTTATATGATCGGGCATTACTCGAACATGGTAGAGGAGATGCCCTTCACTCTCAATCATCTGATCCGAATGTATAGTCCCTGTCTTTTACGTAAGGGCTTAATCAAGCTTCAGTACCAAGCCTCGAGATCCCTTTTTGCATGTACCGAGGAGCTCAGGGACGAGGGATGGGTAAGACAATTCGTCTGAGTGGGGACGTCTGACCCGATGCCAGTGGAAAATATGCCGTTCCCTGAGGAGTGGAACGCTGGGCGTAAGTAAATGTGTTGTCTTTGCTTCTTTTTGGTGATATTTCTCCGAGCATCTAACTTTGGTTTTCTTGCTTTTTCAGCCATTGCGATCTACCCTGGTGCAGTGTCGGATCTCCAGGGTTGGGTTGGCCGCTTATACTCGATTTGCCCATATACCGAACGAGTGTGGCGAGATTTATCCCGAGCTCGGTGGGAAGCCAAAGACCATGGTGAACCCCGAGCCTTGTTGCATCCGCATACTTTGACGTAGATTGCTGTTAGTAGCGTTCTTCATCCCTTTCATTTAACCTCTGCATTAATGTAGGTCTGGGGGAAATCCTTTTGATGAAGGAGGCATCGCCCATTAGAGGGAACGCCCTGGTGCTCGGCGAGAAGAAAAGAAGGTAGGAGAGTCTACTGGTTGGGCCTCCGGAGCTCAAGAGGGTTAAGGCAGAAGATTCCAAAGTTGACCCAGCACTTCTGACCTCCAAGAAGACGGGAAACCCTCGAGCTGAAAGTGAGGGGGAATGCAGTTTCTCAACGGCCCCCGAAGAGCGTATAGACTCGGCTGACCCTCGCGCCGTGGGGATGGATTCTCCCGGACTGGAGTCTGATGCCGCTATGGCCTATCTTTGTGGTGACGAGGCAATGTATGGAGTATCGGGCACTACCCCCAAGTTGGCAGGTGGCCAAAATTCGTCCCGAGCTTGGACGTCTTGGTGGGCAGTTTGGAGGGGCCTGGATCTCTGGTCCAGGGTGAACGAGGGACGAAGATTTGAACTGATCCTACTAGCCCTTGGGTTGTCGTTGATTCTCCTCAGGAAGAGATCCTACCGTCTCACGAAGTGCAAGACGCCCCGCCTGAAGAGCCTTTTGAAGTAGGAGCACTAGTAATAGGCGGAGATGCACTCGAGATGTCGCCGACCATTCTCGAGGGAGGTCCCAAGGTTGATGCTTCATTCATCTTCTGTGAGATGGGCAGACTTTGCAAGCGGGTAGTTTTTGCTAACCTTGTCTGCCGCTCTGGGCTATTCCGATCTTTATTTTTCTAACTTGTCTTTTTACGTGGCTCCAAGATAAAGTGCTTTATAACTAGGCATTCACCCGATGAGGTGAGCCACCACGATCATGAGAAAGCCTATCTTACCGAGCAGGTTATTCATCCCCCATTTTTACTATTATCTGAATCCTTGTGAGATTCAACTGCTTTTAATTTCTCGGACCTAATTTGTGTAGTTTGAGAAGGAGACCCGCCTGCTGAGAGGGGAGCTTCGGACCAGAGATGCTGAAATTTCTGAGCTTAGTCGGTATGTAAAGGAAATAGCTTCTAAGATGGACACCTTCCAGGGGAAGGTAACCTTGATCAAGCATCAGCTCCAGGATGCGAAGGAGGATAGTGACAAGTACAAGGGTCTCCATTCAGAACTGATGGCTGCATTGTTTCGGATCAAAGTCGAGGTCGATGCGCTTAGACCCTCGCACGGGAAGGGAGCTGTTATCATAGATTCTTGCGTTGAGAAGTTGTTTGATTGGGCTATACCGAATTTACCTTGAGCTACGGATCGTGCCTAGCTGGTTTCCTGAAAGTAGACCATTAGAGGTGCGTCGGAAGGCAGCTCGGGTGGTGCCAAAAATAAGGGTGGTTCCCCGGGGAGAGAAGATGCCGCTGAGAAGGGGCCGTCGAGGGACTTGTAGTTGCCAGGGTGCAACCCTTGGGGAGCCATTGAGGATGCGGGTTTGGCAATAGATTAGGACATTTGCTGATTTTCTTGTCGATTTTCCTGTTTGTATATAGTACTTTCATACTAGTATATGTATAAAGTGAATCCTACGGCTTTGTTTCCTCTATTCCCCTCTTTTGCCCAGAATTCTGTAAGAATTTGCAAGAAACCTTAGATCTGTGATATGGCCCTGTGGCTCGTTAGGCAAGCTCGGGGGCTTTCATGTGTCTGGTCGTTGTGACCTTTAATGTAAATTGTCGTTAGAGCTCTTATACTTTTAGTCAACTTTTTTGGGTTCAGTCTTCGAGTCGGGCTTCGGCTCGAGCTTAATCGACCCTCAAGTTTTACATTTGCATGGGCTGGCGCCAGTGGCTCTTATGCCTTGGGTCGAAGCGACCTTTTATGTATGTGGCCCTAAGGCTCATGAAGCTGGCGGCGAGGGCTCTTACGCTCTTGCCCTTAGGCATGCATAGTTAACTATTTCGGATCCGGTCTCTGAATCGAGTTACGACTCAAGCTCACTTTGACCCTCAAGCTTTCAAATTTTTAAGCTGGCGATAGTGGCTCTTACGCTTTTGGTCATTGTGACCATTTAGTGTGTGGCCCTAAGGCTCGTTTGGCTGGAGATAATGGCTCTTATGCTTTTACCCCTTAGGTATGTGTAGGCTTTGTTTTCCTCTCATTAAGGACTTTTTAAAATGATTTTGCCTGACCCGTCGTCAGTTCGGGAAGAACCTCAATTTCAAGTCGTTAGCAGCGATGTTCGAGCACCTCAGAAGGTTTAGCTCGTAGGTTGAGTAGCTCGAAGCCTTTTTGATTTGGAGCTGACATGGTCGAAGCTCATTTGCCTGTCGAGGGTATCTTGTTTTAACAGGTTTTTTTCGAAGTAGATTCGAAGTAATGGCCTGTGATTTTATTAGCGACTATCGGGCATCCCCGAGTTGCATTAATTTGGCTGGTACAACCATTTTGACCGTAGTCATATGTGTTTGGCCGAAGCCATTTTTTATCCCGAGTTTGATAGTTTAGGCGTCTACATAGAGGGTACGCCCTTTCGGGAGTCTTACAAATGTGACACATAGCCTAAACTTTGGGATTGAGTTTTACGCTTGTTGTAAGGTCTTACAAAATTTTCCTGCCCGTTGAGGTCTTACTATTTTTTCATGCCTGTTAAGGTCTTACAGTTTTTCATGCATGTTGAGGTCTTATAGTTTTTTCATGTCTGTTGAGGTCTTACAGTTTTTTGTTGTTATATAAAATAGATCTGGCTAGACTGAGTTTACCTGCTCGAGGTCTTACGGCCTCGGGTTTTTCAATGAATGGTGATTGATGATAGTCTCCTAGTCATCGAGTTTGCTTAGGCTCGAAGGTCGTTACTCGTGAGCTCAGAATTGCCTCGTTGGGGCCTTATGAACATGGAGTTCTGACCCTGAGGTCATGTAGGTGACAAATTGTTGATGCTAAGTTTCTGAGTATCTCGGGACGTACTCGATGGAGGGATCCTTGCCGTGAGTATGCTGAATTTTCTTTGGAGTACGAGATTCTTTTGGCAAAAGATATTCTTTGATTGCTTGGCGTAAATACATGTCGTTGTCTTGCTATAAGCCCTACTTATGCAGGCATGGTTCAGTCGACTGTTTGGCCTGGTACATCATTTCCTATTGGAACCCCGTTTGTCGTTTCCCAATACAGGGTTGATTGCAAAGAAAACCTAGTAGGTTCATTGAGTCCTTCATAGGTAACGCGTGGACATTGCCTTGTTAAAAACCTTGTCGGCAAAAGCCCATTTCGGGATAAAAAACTCGGTTGAAGGAAAAAAGTGCAATGTTTGCTCGAAGATCTTTGCTATATTTTCTAATCGTGTGCCCTAGCAGTAATACCGTTTAAGAATCGATACATTCCAGTTGCTCAGAAGTTGTTCTCCTTCAATGGTGCCAAGCTTATAGGATCCCTTGCCAACTATCCTGAGGACATGGTACGGTCCTTCCCAATTCTAGCCTAGCTTTCCTTCATTAGGGTTTCGAGTGTTGAGGGTAGCCTTCCTTAGGACTAAGTCCCCGATCCCAAAATATCGGAGATTTGTTCTTCTCTTATAGTATCTTTCGATTTTCTACTTCTGGGCAGCCATCCAAATCAGCAAGGCTCCCCGACTTTCATCGAGTAGCTCGTGGGCCGTTGTCATGGCCTCATTGTTTGAGCCCTCATTAGTGTGCTGGAATCTAGTGCTCGGTTCCCCGACTTCCACCGGTATCAACGCCTCGGTGCCGTACACTAGAGAGAAGGGTGTTTCCCCGGTGATTGATTTTGAAGTTGTTCGATATGCCCATAGTACCTCGGGCAGTGTTTCTCTCCATTTTCCCTTGGCACTCTCCAGTTTCATTTTAAGTTCTGAATGATGGTTTTATTCGTGGATTCGGGCTGGTCGTTTGCACATGGATGGTAAGCGTTGACAGTATTCTCTTGATTTTGTTATCTTTAAGGAACTGTATTACCTTGCTCTCGATGAACCGCCTCCCATTATCGCATGTTTTTTCAGATGGGATTCCAAACTGTCATATGATGTGATCCTATATGAAATTGATGACTTCCTTCTCTCTTATTTTCTCGAAGGCCTGTGCTTCCACCCATTTAGAAAAGTAGTTAGTCATAAATAGAATGAATCTAGCCTTACCTGGTGCCGTCGGCAAAGGGCCGATGATGTCTATTCCCCATTTCATAAATGGCCATGGTGATAAAACAGAATGTAGTTGCTCGCCGGGTTGGTGGATCATGGGAGTGAATCTCTAGCACTTGTCGCATTTTCGAACAAATTCTCTGGTGTTTTTTTCCATGTTGTCCCAATAGTAGCCCGCTCTGATCACCTTTCAGACCAAGGAATCGGCATCAAAATGATTTCCACAGCTACCCTCATGGATCTTTTGAAGTACATAATTTGTGTCTCCAGGTACCAAGCATACCACCAGGGGGCCATCGAAAGTTCTCCTGTACAGAGTCCCATTTTCATCGAGCGAGAACTAGGCTTCTTTGGTTCGCAGGGCCCTTGATTCTTTTGGATCTGTGGGCAGCTTCCCATCTTTTAGATAAACAATATATTTATATCTCCAATCCCATGTCAGACTGGCGGAGTTAATCTCCGCGTGACCTTCCTCGACCACTAATTTAAACAATTGGACAACAGCTCCTGGGAATAGGTCTTCTTCTTCAACAGAAGATCCCAGATTCGCAAGGGCATCAACCTCGCTGTTCTGTTCTCGGGGTACATGGACTAAGGTCCATTCTTTGAAGCATTGTAACGCAACTTGGATTTTGTCCAAGTACATCTGCATCCTGTCCTCTCGGGCTTCGTAGCTCCCATTCACTTTGCTTACTACGAGGAGCGAATCACATTTTGCCTCGACAGTCTCGGCCCCCAAACTTTTGGCCAATTGTAAACTTACAATCACATCCTCGTACTCGACTTCATTGTTAGTCAATTTTTGCGGTTTTTATGGATTGTCTAATTATGCTGCCAACATATGGGGATACCGAGTTTCGACATCCCCCAAGGTTCGGCTTACATTAAAAATAAGAAATTGTGTACCTTTCTCCTCTCAAACCAGTACGCCTCTTACCGCTATTTCACACACGTCCAGGTACAGGTATAGTGTTTCATCCTCCTTGGGCGTGTGCAGCAAAGGTGGGCTAGTTAGGTATCGTTTCAGTTCTTCTTAGGCATGTTGGATGGCTTTTACATTATTCACCACCGTGATTTATTCGATGGCCTTTATATTGTCGGTATTGATCTCGATCCCCCTGTTTGAAATCATGAAGCCCAGAAATTTGAACGAACCCACTTCGAAGGCACACTTCTCGGGGTTGACCTTCATGTTCTAGCTTCTGAGGATGTTGAAAGTTTCTTGCAAATGGGTCAAATGGTCCTCTGCATGCAGGGACTTGACTAGCATATCATTAATACATACCTCCATTGATTTACCTACTTGATGCTCGAACATTTTATTAACTAGACATGGGTACGTTGCCCCTACGTTTTTTAGCGCGAAGGGCATTACGTTATAGCAATGTGTACCATACTTTGTGATGAACGAGGTCTTTTCCATGTCTTCGAGGTTCATTTAGATTTGATTATACCCTGAGTAGGCATCGAGAAAAGTAAGGGTCTCGTGGCCAGTCGTAGCATCGATCAGACGATCAATATTAGGCAATGGAAAGGAGTCTTTGGGGCACGCCCTATTTAAGTCTTTATAATCTACGCACATTCTTAGCTTGTTCCCATTTTTGGGCACTACTACTATGTTGGTCAGCCATTCGGGGTACTTTACCTCTCTAATGGAGCCAATTTTAAGAAGTTTCGCTACTTCTTCCTTGATGAAGGCATGTTTTACCTCGGACTGCGGTCTTCTCTTCTACTTTACGGGTTTGAAATTGGGATCAACGCTCAGCCTGTGGGAGGTTATTTCCAGCGGGATTCCTATTATATCTCTAGGTGGGACCAGGCAAAACAGTCGATATTGTTACTAAGAAACTGAATAAACCTTGTCCTGAGTTCGGGGGTCATCCCCGTTCCTAGGTATACCTTACGGTCCGGTAGGTGCTCGATTAAAATGGTCTGCTCCAGCTCTTCGACTGTCGATTTAGTCGCATCCGATTTTTCAGGGGCGACGAAGATTCAGGGGGTGAAGAAATCTTCCTCGACGTCTTCGGGGGCCTATGTGTTTCTACCCTCATCCCGGATCGGGCATATGTGGATCGGTTCCTCATAGTAGACCACGAACATTTCTTTTTCTGCCTACTGTTCTCCATGTATGGTCGTGATGCCATCCATCATGGGAAACATTATCACCTAATGCAAGGTCGAGGGTACTGCCCTCATATTTTGTATCCAAGGCCTGCCGAGTAATGCATTGTACCTAATGTCGCCATCGATGACTTGGAACTCGGTGTTCCGAATCGCGCCGGACGTGTCGATCAAGAGGGTGATATCTCATTTTGTTACTTTACCGGTCATGTTGAGGCCGTGGAGGATTCGAGGGATGGGAATGACTCGATTGAGCAGCCCCAACTGTTCTACTACCTCTTATCTAATTATGTTGGCCGAGCTGCCTGGATCCACGAGCATGTGCTTTATCCTGGTATTGTTTTAAAGAAACAAGATCACCAGCGCGTCATTGTGTGGTTCTATCATGGCCTCGAGGTCCTCCTCGCTGAATATGAGGGTGTATTCGGCCACGTGGTTTCGGGTCAGTCCTTCTTCCGTAGTGGATATTCTCGTTCGTTTGAACATGGGTCCTTGGGGAATGTCGGTTCCCCCAATAATCATGTGGACCTCATGTCGGAGAACCTTCTCTTCCGGTCGGGTTGAGTTCTATGGTGTATCGACATTTGGAGTAGTCGTGTCCTTCTCCCTGTTGTTTTCAAGGTTATAGTTCTCCATTTTGCTCACCGAGCTAGGCGCTTTGTCCTGAAATCGAAGATCTTGGACAGGAAAAATCATGAAAGATAACTTGTGTTGTGTAACGAAACCAGCAAGAAAATAATCAGTATTCTTTTTAGCCCCAAGGTGGGCGCCAAACTGTTTACCATGAAAATAGTAATAACAATTAAATTTATGAATGGGACTCTAAAAATACGTGATCTATTTTTATGCTAGTTGTTAGAGTAGTTGATGCTAGGCGTATGAAGTTTAACGACGAAGTTTAAGCTAAAACGGGGCAGTAATCAAACCGAGGGGTTTGATATCCTGTCTTCGGAATGATCGATGAAAGGCCTCGATGTCAATGCCTAGGCTCAAGCTCAAGCTATCGGGGGTATCCGGAAAGGGAATAACAATTAGGATATAATTAAAGAAGTCTCTTCATGCCCAATATCAAGCAATAAAAGAAGAACAAGTATGGAAGCAATAAATGGAAAGAGTCGCCTCGAGCGAGTAAGTTAGAGAGAAAAGAGAGAGAGAGTTATTATTGATCTTATGTAGAATAGTTGGAGCAACAGCCAAAAGTTACAAAGTGATGGGGACCCCATTTATATAGGAATGGAATCCCATTATAGTACAAAATGCATTAACTGTAAAGGCATGGAGACGGGACGGCTGGACGTGACACCTTGAGACATGCCCCGGATAGGTCAGCTTTATTATATTTAGCCGTGTGCCTTGGGAATTCCCATCTCGCATACTATAGTCGTTAGTACGTAATGCCTTCTAGGGCCGGTAACTGACGGCCCCCGAGGGTAGGTCTCGACCTTGGTTTCGAGCCTCGAGGAGCATGGCTGCGAGACGACCTAATGATAGGGAAATTGGGCCCCGAATTCACTGCATACAGAGACAAATGAACTCAAATCTCAATTGCGACACTGGGGTCGCAATGGAGGCTCCTAAAGCCTAAGGGGAAGTCACAAATGTGATATTGCATACATTTGCGAAGCATGTCCCCTCCGCAAATGCGACAATATTATTGCAAATGCAAGCCTACCCTATTCCTGCCCCTCTTCACAATTGCGATCCTGGTCTCGCAACTTGATACCCCCATGCTATGATCACAATTGAGATGTTGGTGTTCGCAGTTTCGACATTTGAGACACCAGCACACCAGCAACCTGTTACTGGGTCTAAACCATTTTGAAATACGTCAGAAACTCACCCGATCCCTCGAGACCCCAACCAAAAATTCACACAAGTATAAAAACATCATACGAACTCGCTCGCGTGATCAAAATAACACCTAAAACCATGAATCGAGCATCAAAATACATAAATTTCAAAAGAAAACTAAAGAATCTCTAGATTTGCAACCAAACGTCTGAATCCTATCAAACCAAATCCAAATGACACCAAAGTTGTCATACAAGTTCCAAATAGCCAAATGGACCTATTCTAAGTCTCAAAACTAGATTTTGAATGCAGTAGCAAAAACGTCAACCCACGGTCAATCTTTATAAAACTTCTAAATCTCAAATTTCCAACTTTCAATAAAACAAGTCAAATCAACCCAGAGACATTCAAATTCGATTTTTGACATACGTTCAATTCCAAAATCACGATATGAACCTATCAGAGCCATCACAACGTTCTGGGGTTATTTTCAGAAAAGTCAAACTTTGGTGAAAACTTTTAATGTATGCTTCTAAACTAAGAACCAAAGGGTCCAAATCAACCCAAAAACATTCCCGGAACAAAACTAACAAAACCCGCAAGTCATAAAATCATAAATACACATATGTGAAGCATTAAAAGGGGAAATGGGGCTCAAATACACAAAACAACTGGTCGGGTCATTA
Organism: Nicotiana tabacum; assembly: GCF_000715075.1. NCBI lineage: Eukaryota > Viridiplantae > Streptophyta > Magnoliopsida > Solanales > Solanaceae > Nicotiana > Nicotiana tabacum. Next base: position 111,955,344 of record NC_134099.1, on the reverse strand, counting down.
CAGAATGAATATGCAAGAATTTCAAAAGAATCAATTGAGTTTTCAAGTAAAAGTGAATACCATGTTAAATCTCTTTTCGATAAGGTCTCCCTGAATTTCTTAAGCAAAACGGATTTGATCTCATGCGGAGCCAAATCATTTCACTTTGCAGCAGTGATATACATTGTAATGTGTTCATGCGGATCCAAGGTTCCACTGTATTTTGGAGTAACCTGCATCTTAAACCTCTTTGGGATCAACTACAGAGCCATACTAGATTTGAACGACAACTGTCTAATCCATTCGAGCTTGAAATTCTTTAGCATTTTGATCCATTCAAGAATTTATCTCTCTCATACACCTCATGAGTTTGGCCTTGAAAGGAATCTACGTTGTTCTCATTTCAAGATTCATTGCCTACACCGCCTGGCTAGTTGTTGTCCGGTCTAAAGTCCCCCTTAAACCTACATGGCCGATTCCTTGAACCTTTTCATTTTTAGGGATGCTAGAAGGGGATCGTACTACACTATTTGATTTATTTAAAGCTTCCAAAATCACTTATTGAAGCTCAGTCATTATCCGGTCCTTTCTTGATAGATGAATCATAATTTTTTGTTTTTGTAGTCTCAGAACTATTATGGTATCGTCCATAGGCTTATCATCCAAATCATCAAGAATAGGACTCTGTGCACGCGGGGTTATCCTTTCCATGGGGCTTGGAGTTGATCCATTCCCATCATAATGAGTTTCACTAGTTAAATCGTCTTGTTGCGACCCACTATGAAGATTTCCCATAGGCTCGTTGTTATTGTTTACACCAATGTTGAGCAAGTTGTTGGCATTATTGTGTGTCATTCTATAGTATACTTACTAAAACAGAAAAACATTGAAGCAAGCTAGTAAAAATGAATAGATCAAAATAACACCATTATTATTTAAGCCCCACATTGGGCGCCAAATTATTTACCCATAAAAGATATTATCACGACCCCAAAATCCCACCTGAGGAATCGTGATGGCACCTTGTTTCTAAGACTAGGTAAGCCTAAGATACATTGAGAATTTAGCAGAATTAATGACAAAGTTGTTATTTTAAACTAATAATTAATATAAAAAACCAAAGTGAAACCACAGTCATACAATCCAAAAATAAGTGGCATGGAGTCATAAGCTCTACTGAAATACACAAGGAATCTCTATTACATTAATGTTCAGAAACAAAAGAAACATTAGCATATGATCACTAGAAGGTGACTCTGAGGCCTGTGAGCATCAAGCACGAATAACTTGAAGTTTCTGCAAAGTCTGAAGCAACTCACTACCATCTGACACGGGCAAAAGTACCTAGATCTGAACAAAAATGTGCATAAGCGTTGTATGAGTACACAACAATGGTACACAGTAAGTATCAAGACTACCCTCGGTGGAGTAGTGACGAGGTAAGGTCAAGACACTTGCTAGACATAAAAACTTGTTCAGAATATTAATATAATCTAACAAGGGGAAGAAAAAGCAAATAATGACAACAAAGTAGATTAATAATATAAGTCTAACAACGGAAGTAAAAGCAACAAACGACAATAAAGAGTGAATATATGATCAAATAAAAAAATGATCAAATACAGTCAAAAATACATGTGAAATGAATTAAGGAATACAATAACTGTTTAAATCAACTAGTTGTTCCAACGTAGAATATACAACAAGAATCACCCCGAGGTACCACACCTCATATTCACATTTCACAAGTCACAATCACAATCTTCCTTATATTGTTCCGTGCCTTGCATTTATTTTAAAAGATTTTTTTTTTCCGGAATAGCTACACGTATTTTAGCCCCCTTATCTTACCGCGTGGCTTTAAGTAATTCTCTTACTAGCATCACGCGTATAAACCCCACCTTATCTCACCGCAAGTGTTTCAATACCCATTCTTATACCACTGCATGCGCATCAATGTATCAACACAATAATCAACTCGCACCACGTGTGCCCATATGTCACAACATTACCAAAACAACGATAATAATGTTACTACAATACATAGCCCCCGGCTCAACCACAATGTGTACAAGAATCTCGATAATAACAAAATGAAAGAGAAACAATTCCACAAGGAAAATATATCTTGATAATAATAACTTCAATCTCAATATATAATTAGCTTTCACAACTATAACTTCAATAACTCACAAAGAAGGTATTTCCAAGAAATAGTAACTTTCACTACAAGTGTATCACATAAGCTTAACTACGAAAGCGAGAGCATGGAATAGAAAGTACATCTAAATTCATAAGAACAACTCAACAATGGAAAGAATAATATGTAACATCAACTACAATAAGTGCATATCAGAGTAACTTGACAATGGGAATCTAGAACATGTAATAATAACTTTAATTAAAGCACATAAGAATAAAATTGACAATAAAAGGTAGAACAATGAATAATAACTTCAATTTAAGTTCTTAAAAGTATCCTAAGAGTATAAACCGGTCAAATAACACATATAAGCATATGTATACACTCGTAACCTCATGTACATGTCTTTAACATACTTCAATTAGCACAATCAATTCAAATCCTAAGAGGTAGTTTCGCCACATAAAGTTAGACAATATACTTACCTCGACTAGGCCAAATCAACACTAAAAAATAGCCCTTTCCAGTAATACTCGCCTCCGCATGGTTCAAATCTTACCAAAAATGACTTAATATCATCAAACAATTCAAAATAAATCAATTACGGTTAATATAGCTATGATCATTACACAACTCCCCCAAAGACAATAAAAGTCAACCCAGGGCCCGTCCGGTCAAAACCCGAGTCCAAGGGTAGACTTGAATATCCATAGCACCACGAGTCTATATATGTGTTTTGTTTTTAAATCTGAGTCCAATCCGACTCTCAAAACCCTAATTTTTATTTTTCAAAACATAGAGAAAATCCCCAAAGTTTCTCTTTGATTCTCATATATTTGATGTTAAATCTCACATATAATCATGAAATATAGTATAAATTGACTAAAGCTACTTAACCAATGATTATAGGTGAAACCCCCCTCTCCAAATCACCGCCTATCGATACTAGAGTTCTAAAATGAGAGAAATGAACTCAAATCCAAACTTTCCAGCCTTTTTATTTGGTTGCAGATGTCCCAATTGCAATATTGGGTTCGCAATTGCGGACCCCTTACAATTGTAAAGAATAACTCGAAATTGTGGATCCTAATAGCCTAAGGGAAGGTCACAAATACGACATTGGCTTTGCATTTGCGAAGGTTGTCCCCATCGCAAATGCGACAATATTGTTGCGAATGCGAGCCTACCCTGTTCAATCCCCTCTTCTTAATTGTGATCCTGGTGTCGCAGCTTGAGATTCCCTACTATGATTGCAATTGCGACACTTGAGACACTAGCAAACCAGTAACCTGTAATTTGGTCCAAACCATTCTGAAACTCACCCGAGCCCTCGAGCCCCAAACCAAACATCCACACAAGTATAGGTACATCATATAAACTCACTCACATGATAAAAATAACATCTAAACCATGAATCGGGCATAAAAATACTTGATTTTCAAAAGAAAACTCAAGAATCTCTAGATTTGCAACCAAACGTCTGAATCCTATCAAACCAACTCCAAATGATACCAAATTTTTCATACAAGTTCCAAATAGCCAAACGGATCTATTCTAATTCCTAAAACTAAATTTTGAAACCGATATCCAAAAAGTCAATCTACGGTCAAACTTTGTAAACCTTCTACATCTCTAAATTCCAACTTTCGATAAAACAAGTCAAATCAACATAGGGACCTCTGAATTCGATTTTGGCTATACGTTCGAGTCCAAAATCAAGATACGAACCTATCGGATCTATCACAATGTTTCGGGGTTGTTTTGACGTAAGTCAAACTTTGGTGAGAACTTTCAATTTATGCTTCTAAACTAAGAACCAAAGGGTCCAAACCAACCTGGAACAAAACTAACCAAACCCGCAAGTCATAAAATCATAAATACACATATGTGAAGCATTAAAGGGGGAAATAGAGCTGAAATACACAAAACAACTGGTCAGGTCATTACAGAATGAATATGCAAGCATTTCAAAAGAATCAGTTGAGTTTTCAAGTAAAAGTGAATACCATGTTAAAGCTCTTTTCGATAAGGTCTTCCCAAATTTCATAAGCAAAACGGATTTGATCTCATGTGGAGCCAAATCATTTCACTTTGCAGCAGTGATATACATTTGTATGCGGTGAAATCATTTCACTTTCAAAAGACTTGATTTCTCGCTGTCGAGACATTTCGGAAGCATGCCTCGGGACCCCAAGGGCGGGAGGCTGCAACCAAGTTCCCGACCTCGCGGCTCGTCAGATCCTGACTCGGAGGAAACGAAGAGCGAAGCTAGGATGGAGGCGGAAGCCCCCTAAGGCACATGGCTACATCTGACAGGCCCGGCATATCCAGAGCCTATGCTGAGGCATCACGTCAAACCATCCCATCTCCCTACTTTGTGCTTAGTCTCCACATATTTGTACCATAATGTGTTACCTCTCCTATATAAGGGGAACCCATATCACTTTGTAAAGGGCTGATGTGCTCCATTTCTCCACTAAAGCAATAATATATCTCTCTTTCTCCTATTTTGTTCGTTCTCACTGGCTCGAGGCTACTTTAATATCCATTGTCTTCTTAATTATTTCATGATATATTGCACAACATTGGCCGTAAATATCCTTGCTTGATCGTATTCTTAATTGTTATCCTATTCCCGGTTGCCCCCAATAGCTCGAGCTCGATTCGAGTCCCGACCCTGAGGTCCTTATCGACCGGCTTTGCATTCGGGCAACAGGCCTCTTCGGTTTGATTACTGTCTTGTTTTAGCTATCATTTCATCGTTAAGCTTCACGTTCTTAGCATCAACTGCTCTAACAACTAGCTCGGGAATAGATCACATATTTTTAGAATCCCATTTACAAATTTAATTGTTGTTACCATTTTTACGGTAAAAAGTTTGGCGCCCACCGTGGGGCTAAAAATAATAGTGATTATTTTCTTGCTAGTTTCATCACACAAACGCACATTATCTTTCCCACTTTTTCTTGCCCAAGATCTTTTGATTTCAGGTTAATGTCCGGATCGGTAAGCGAAACCAAGAACTACTACCCCGAAATCCACGACAAAAATAGTATGGCTGCTCCAGAGGTTGGTGCGATACCGTGCGACCCCAATAATGCATTTGGATCGATTCAAGCGGACACGGGCTTGCAAGGGATGCAACAGGTCGACAAAGGCTCGCGCACCGATGACAGCATACAGCGTATTAACCTACAGGAAGCTCAAAAAACCCCGGCTCGGGTAGAACAGGAAGTTAATCTTCATGTTATTTTTGAAATGTTACAGGCACGGCAGTTGGCTATCGCACAACTGCAAAGTCTCCCAGAGACTCCCAACGCAGTAGCGCTAGAGACACATCCTTACGCCGAGCTGGTACCCAAGAGATCAAGTAACGACGAATCGGTAGCTGACCCCGCCACAGTGAGGATGCTTGGGAATATCTTCCAAATGATAGAATCAGGTTCGTGGAAGCTCTTACAACAACTATCTCCCAAGGAAACAGTCTCGGAACTCGCTTCACAAAAATCTAGAACGCCGAAACCCCTTAGGTGCGATAGGACCTCAAATCCCTACGGGCGCACCACCACTTATGCGAGCTCATTCAATGGCAGCGACCTCCAAGATGATGAGTTCGAGCCCGTCTCTTTGAGGAAGTTCGAAGAAACACTCTCGAAAGAAACTATGATGCAGCACCACCGTCTGGCACCTGACTTCACAGACTCACCTACCATACCAGCGTGGTCCTCTGTGAAAGCATGCGACGATGCCATAAAAGTAGTACTGAAAGGGCCTGATACTCCTAAGGACAAACGAAGAAAAAAGGAAATACCGCGAGAAGCCACACCCCATTCCTTGATAGGACGAATGAAATCGCTCCCGATTTTGGATGAACGGGCAACACAGGCCTTCACCCTAAGCCTAAACGAAGCATGCCTAATGACTCCAGGACATTTCAAGCAAAGCCTGATCAGATACCCAGCCGAGGTCTGGTTGGATGACCACACCCGGCACTGGCCACGAATCGGGGCCGTGGACAACCGTCCGGGAACCTCTTCGGGTTCGGTATATCCAAGAAGACTCCCAACAAAGAAGTTGATGACAAACGGATGGAGGTATCATCCATGCGCGAATAGAAGGAATGACTCGAGATGTAACATGCCTCGCAACAATAGGGAAATAGCCCGAGGATAGCACCCTCGAGGAACCTCCAATGGAACAAGATTCAACAAGGCACAGCTAGTAGGGAAACCCCGCCCAGCCGAGTATGATTTCAGCATTGCTATACCAAACATCGTGATCACCATAAGTGAAATCAGGAACGCCAGGCGGCTCAGACCTATTCGACCAAGACCCCTTCAAGAGAACTATGGCCCGGCACAGGAATCGCAGGGGGCGCACGGTTACCGGCTCAAAAGAACGACAAATGTGCAAATCAATAGAGATTTCCACCAAGTATCATCGAGCGGTCAGGCTCGGATCCTTCTCCAAGGGAGGAAGGAGATCGGGAAAAATGAAGCTGACAAGCCACGGCGTATTGCCACGATAGTAAAGGGGCGGCATCACCCTTCAAAGATCCATAAAATGCAGAGTGAAAGGGCTCATCGCCGGGGAAAGACGGGTCCGGGGAATATACCCAAAGGACACCCTTGCATCCAAGGAAGGGGACACCGAGACTACGCCTCGACCTCGTATTAACGTGACTAGTAACCCCCTCTCTTATTTGACCTATTTCAAATAAAACATGTGTTCATGAGTGCAGATGGTTCTATCAATTATACCGACGATGTCAGGCCAAAGATAATGGGGCGGTTCGGACTAACGAACCAAATCACTCCAACACCTCGAGTCTTTTATAGATTCCAAACGCCGATCGCCACAACAATCAGGAAGGCCGCTCCCTCTCAACAGCCCGCCTGAGCTCAGGCTAGAACGTCGAGCCTGCGAAACACGGACATTTCATTCAAATGACAATGGGCACACCGCCCGGAGGCGACTTCAACCACACTATGCCAAAGGTATGGAACTCTAAGATAGAGGTGGGACTAAAGTATTCGACAGGGAGCTACACGCAATGAGATGAAATCCCTCACCATATGACCCATCACCGACATCAATGCCTCCGCCCTCGAATGGATCAAAGGGTGAGCAGAACCCCATCTTCGGCCAAGCCTGGTTGAACACAATAGAAGGCTGTATTAAGGGCTCGCGCCTCGAAATGGCAGAAACATACCAGACCTCAAAATATCGCCTATACATCCCTGCAGCCGGGAAGAACTACTATGCTCCCTTGTTGTTTCTTTTCTTTTTCTAACCTATATGCAGGCAGGCAGCCGAGGTATTTATAAGTTCTAACTCCACTCAGAGATCCGAGGCCTCTGTGGGGCCTGCCGTGCTCTCTTCCCTCGAACGGACTTCCAACCTAAAGAGGATCCCACCTGCAATATTATTAGCAGAGCAACACACCCCTTAGACGAGGATCCGACGAAATCGCGGGCCTTTCTTCTACAGTCAGACGACGTGCGACGGCCTTCTTTTAAGGGCACCGTCCCCTCGGAAGGGCCAATAAATGGTAGGAAGCTATGTTTCAAAACGGAATCATGTAAACGGATCAGAGGAGCCGCACCCACGCGTGCCGAGCTCACAGCAACAAGACAACATGTATTTACAACCTATATTTACGCCAAGCAATAAAGAATATCTTTTCGGCATTTCATATTTCGAAAAAGGATGTTTCAGCATATTAGCAGCAAAGGCCTATCTATTGAATAGGTCCCGAGATACTTGGAGACTTAAATGGTTCAACGCCCACACGGCCCTAGGGTCGGAACCCCGGGCTCACAAAGCTCTCACAATGAAACTACAAGTTCACAAGAAGCGGTCTTCAAGCTTAAAAAAACTCAATGACTCGGAGACTGTCGCCAATCACCGAGCAATGGAAAATCCAAAACTGTAAGACCCCTAGCAGGCAGACTCGGCATAACCAGATCTATTCATACAAACTGTATGACCTCAATAGGCATGACAAACTGTAAGACCTCAACAGGCATGAAAACCCCGAAGTTTAGGGTATACATCACATTTGTAAGAATCCCTAAAGGGCATACCCTCGCTGTAGACGCTTAAACTATCGCTTGGGATCAAAAATGGCTACAGCCAAACACATATGACTATGGTCAAAATGGCTGATACAGCCAAAATAACATGACTCGGGAACGCCCGACTATCTCTAAAAATCGCAGGCCACTACTTCGAATATATTTCGGAAAGAACCAGTTAAAATAGGCTTCCCTTAACAGGCAAAAACGAGCTCCAACCACATCGGCTCCAAACTGCAAGAGCGTCAATCTACTCAACCTACGAGCTATGAACCTTATGAGGTGCTTGAAAAATCGCAGACAACGACTTGAAATTGAGGTTCTGCTAGAACCGACGATGGGTCAGGCAAAAATACTCTAAAAAGATCTTAATGAGCAGAAACAAAGCCTACAAAAAAAACCACGGGTAAAAATAGCGTAAGAGCCATTGTCTCGAGCTAAGCAAGCCTACGGGCCTCATATTGAAAGGTCTCTAAGACCAAACAGCGTAAGAGCCATTGTCGCCAACTAAAAAATTTTGACAACTTGAGGATTAAAATGAGCTCGAATCGTAACCCGATTCGGAGACCGGATCCAATATAGTTAACTATTAAATCCTCTGGGCCACATACTGAAAGTTCTCAACGACCAAATGGCATAAGTGCCACTATCGCTGGTTAGAAATCGAGGAAATTTAAGGGTCGATTACCACTCGAATTGCAATGCGACTGGGAGACTGGACCCGAAAACTGCAATACGCCTAAGGGCGTGGCATAAGAACCACTGTCGCTGGTTAGTAAATCAAGGAAATTTAAGGATCGATTACAGCTCGAATCTCAACGCGACTCGGAGACTGGACCCGAAAATTGCAATATGCCTAAGGGCATGGCATAAGTGCCACTATCACCGGCAGAGTAAACCTCCAGGCCACACGCCTATAAGATCACTTCGAACCAGAGCACAAAGGGCCATCATCATCCGCACATGCAGGCAGGAAAGAGCTTGAGGGTCAATTGAAGTTCGAGTCACAATGTGACACGAAGACTGGAGACTAAGCCTAAACATCCGGGCCAAGCACAGAGGCCCCGGCACCTGCTCGCGCCAAGGATCGCACTTAAGAGCCCCCGAGTCTGTCCGATCCATTCCGGTCCTATAAGGACCTCGCCAAACACCAAAACCAGCCGGCCCGATTGAAAGCAACAACAGAAAAAGGTACAAGAGAAATAAAGCTTCAAGTTTCTTCTTATATATTACATGCGCGAAAAAGTGCATTCTCCATCTACAGGAATGCCCTACGTATATCAGAGACAAAGCGACAAAATGCCAAAGTCCAAAGCGACAAAATGGAAACGTCTAAAGCGACAAAATCGCAAAGTCTGGAGTGCCAAAATGGAAAACTCTACTCTCTGCGCTAAAGGGTTACAGCTTGTCGAGTTTGCCCTCTGCAACGTCAACAAGAAATGACCGAGCGTTACGCTCATCTGCCCTTGCTCGAGCCAATTCCTCCAAAGAGGACGAAACCCCTTGCACCGACCTCCTTGAGTACCTCTCTTCGGGATCTACAGTGAATATATTCCTCGATCCTCTTCCCCTGGTCGAGGGCTCGCTTCAGCTCAACTTGGGCATCAACAGCATCCTTCATACGAATTGCCATCTCATGATCAGCCTTGGTTCAGCTTAGTGCCTCTTCTACCTAGGCATCAATTATCTCGGCTCTAACCTTCGAGAGATCAGATTCGTGTTTCCCAATCATATCCGCTTGAACGTTGGCTTTGTCATGAGTCAAACGGAGTTGGACCTCAAAGGCAGGAACCTTATCCTAGGCACTCATCTCCTCTAAAGTTCGATCCTGCACTTGAGCTTTTAGCTCCCTACAAGCAACTCTGACACAGTTGACGTCACCTCTGAGGTACTCCAAGGCCTCTGCCTTTATCTGCAACTGATACAACAAAAGGGGTTAGCCTTAAGGTTAGAAAGGAGAGAAGCACGTACTACAGAAAGTTACCTACTCCATCAAATAGCTATCACAGTTTGAGCTCTAGTGCGCCACATATCGCCAATGCTGCAGCTCAACTTCCTTCACCTCGCTAAGGAGACTAAGGGATTCGCCCTTATCCAGAATTTTCTGAAGCTTGGCCCCTTGACGGAGCAACTCAGACCTAAGCCTATCACAGGCCTGCACAAGGAAGGTTCAATAAGGGAGGAGGGAATGGAGCACATGGAAACTGTACATGAACTCACCATAAAGTGAAGATGATAGACTTCCTCGAAGTCAGAACACACTCCTGTTGATCTTGCCCCTGCGGCCCCAGAAGAATCGACCTCGGGCACGGCGTATTCGGTCAAAGGAATTGTCGGCCGGAAATCAGGCGCTCCGGGAGCAGCGGACTCGGGCAATGCCCTTTCCTCGGAAATGTGAGCCCGACTAGCACCACTAAAGGCTCCATCACACCACGGGTGCCCCATCCTACGGAATCTCCCAATATCTACAAACGGAGAATCCAGCACAAATAGTAGGGGAAAATATTACCTCGGGTATACGAAGGCAAGGAAAAGGCAGCATACGTACATACCCTGGTACTGTGCTCCCCATCCGGTACGAAATATAGCTCGCCACATGTGCTCGTCACAGGACGAATGGGTCACCAGCTTCCGGAACTAGCCGGGTAGATCATGGACATCACCCGGCATTCACGAAGTTGCTGCAACAAGGGAGACAACATTATTACTCAGTTGATTTTCGCTATAGGCAAAATCTGAAAAAGTGCCAAACGCCTCACTTACATGCATAATTCTACCCTTCGGGAAATAGCAAAAACTCCACAGGGATAATGTCTCGTCCGGACCTAGATAAACCAACTAGCCCACTCTCGATCCCCGCTTTCCTCGTCATAAAAAACAAACGGCATGGACGAGCGACATCTCAGATTTAGCAGGCCTCGACGATGAAAGGGCCGATATAGCCTGACAAGTTGATCGAGCGTGAATTCAAGCCCGCCCTTATCTGCGAAGAACCTCATCATCAACGTTGTTCGCCAAAACGACGGATGAATCTGTGCCAGGGTAACCCGATACTTCAAGCAAAAATCAAGCACGACCCTATCAGGGGGGAGCAAAATGCGAAAGTGTGTAGGTATACGCTCAAAAATCCATCAGTGGAGTCCGCAATGCCCTCATCTGGGGAAAGCACCTGCAGTGTTATCCCCTCGCTCCACCCGCAGTATCTCCTCGCCATCTCCAGGTGTTCCTCTCTTATCAAGGACGCTGTCTCCAGAGCGAACTCCCTCGGTTCCTGAGCACCAGGAGCAGCACCCCCTGTCCCCTGTCGGATCGGCCCCGAAGTGGTTTCCATGACTATGGTGAAACTAACCTGTCAAAGCAAGCAAGTGCACCAACACTTTTTGCGCCTAAAGAGATAAAGTACCCCGTGCCAAAGCAGAAAGGTGGCTATCTAAAAATAGTGAAGTCTTGCAAAAAAGTCGAAGCCGCCCCACATATATGCGAGAAGCATCGACGATTCGCCTGCCCGAGGTAGGCCCCGAGAAGCCAACAGCCTCGATACAGATCGACGGGTCAATACCTGATCCATAAATCATCCTTCAATGAGGAATCAAGACTCGAGGGGCCATTTGTATTATCTCCGAGCTCAAGATAACACTCTATGTCAAGAACCCCTAGCCCAAAGAAGTCGGACTTTGGGAAGCTTTAAATGACAACACTTGACACAAGGCAAGTACTTGGTCTCGTGATCCCCTCTTTCTGAAAAGAGGAATAAACACAGGAAGCTCGGATCGCGAAAGCTCCATAAAGGTCCGAGAAAGTGCCCGAATACAGGCAAACTCCTCAGCAGAAATCTATCCTATACATTCTAAAGGGGCTATCTACATCAAGATCAATAGGGGCCCCCGATACCCGAAGATGACCTTCATCTAGGGTAACATTCCTGAAGGTCCCAGAATTCGACGCATGATCTCCATACAACTCGGAGGACCTCGATAGCCCGGACCTATCAGATCAATCCAAGATTGGTCCAAAGTGTGACGATGGGTTCGGATAAGGGCTATGCCGATCAGCAAAAGAGCGGGACGGATGCCCGCACCCAAGCCCGATATCAACAACCAACAAATAAAAGAAAGAATTCAAAAGACCTCGAAGGAAATGAAAGCATACAGAAAAAAGCAAAGTTCGAAAGCAAAAATCAACGGGGTATATTCTTATTCATAAAAGCTTGTGTACAAGCTGCTCTCGAGAGGTTGTTACATACAACTTGCAAAAGCCTACAAGAGTCTATGCCCAAAGCGCAGGAATGGAAGGATGTACATGTGATTAAACCTGGTGCCCAGTCCGCCCTCGAGAGTCCATCTCCGGTATCACCATCCTCGGGCACCCCACCCTCGAGCATGTATCCTCGAGGGTGACTCCTTCGATCTCCACCTCCCATAGGTTTCCAGCTCAATGCCCCGAGCGATCCCCACCAGAGAAGATGAAAAAAGATGATAAGACGGGAAAGGCAAGCGAGCCAACAGAAATACTGGGATAGGAAAAGCAAAGAAAAGTCACCCCTATTTATAGATGAATACGACAAGATCATCTAGGCTTTGGAAGGCTGACCGATGGGCACAGTTAATGCATCCATGGAAAATTGAGCCGACGGCGGTACCTTTACCTTGAAAAATGAGAATCAGGAGTGCAATGAATGATGTTGAAAAGCACAAGCCTGTGGATGTCCAATGACCGTGAAGCTCAAGCTAGGAGCCGCATCATCGGTATGTCATCGCCAAAAGAAGCTCAAGGATTCAAGTGTTAGAATCATTTCCCATCTCTTCATTATGGAAAACGTAGAGACTATCTGTATTCGGCAAAATCAGAAGACTTGATTTCTCACTATCGGGACATTTCGGAAGCATGCCTTGGGACCCCGAGGGCGAGAGGCCGCGACAAGTTCCCGACCTCGGGGCTCATCGGACCCCAACTCGGAGGAAACAAAGACCAAAGCCAGGACGGAGGGGGAAGCTCCCAAGGCACATGGCTACATCTAACAAGCCCGACCTATCTAGAGCCTATGCCGAGGCATCACGTCAAACCGTCCCAACTCAGTACTTTGGGTTTAATCTCCACATATTTGTACCATACCGTGTTCCCTCACATATATAAGGGGAACCCATACCACTTTGTAAAGGGATGATGTTGCTCCATTTCTCCACTAAAGCAATAATATGTCTCTTTCTTTCTCCTATTTTGTTCATTCTAACTGGCTCGAGGCCGTTTTAACATCTATTGTCTTCTTACTTATTTCATGCTATATTGCGCAACTTTGGCCGTAAAGAGCCTTGCTTGATCGTATCCTTAATTGTTATCCTATTCCCGATTGCCCCTGATAGCTCGAGCTCGATACGAGTCCCATCACCGAGGTCCTTATCGACCGGCTTTGCATCCGGGCAAAAGGCCCCTTCGGTTTTATTACTGTCTTGTTTTAGCTCGCATTTCATCATTAAGCTTCACGTTCTTAGCATCAACTTCTCTAACAACTAGCTCGAGAATAGATCACGTATTTTTAGAATCTCATTTAAAAATTTGATTGTTGTTAACATTTTCATAGAAAACAACATTATAATGTGTTTCTGCGGATCCGAGGTTCCACCATATTTTGAAGTAACCGACATTTTAAACCTCTTTGGGATCAACTACGGAGCCATACTAGGTTTGAACGGAAAACTGTCTAATCCATGCGAGCGTGCAATTCTTTAGCATTTTGATCCATTCGAGCATTTAACTCTTTCATACACCTCATGATTTGGACCATAAAAGTAATCTATGTTGTTCTCATTTAAAGATCCATTGCATGCACGACCTAACTGGTTGTTGTGCAGTCTAAACTCCCCCTTAAAGATGCATTACCATTTCCTGGAATCGTTTGATTTTTAGGGTTGCTAGAAACGAATCGAACTCCACCATTTGATTTATTTGAAGCTTCCAAAATCACTTATTGAAGCTCAGTAGCTTTTCCCTTAGAATTCGCCTCCGCCCGGCTGAAATCTAAATCAAAAACAACTTAATATCATAAAAAATGCAATAGAAATCAGTTATGATTAATAAAGCTAAGATCTTTATACAATTCTCCAAAAGTCAACCCCGGGCTCGTCCGGTCAAAACTTGAGTCCAAGAGTAGATCTCGACTACACACAACCCTGCGAGTCCATATATGTATTTTGTTTTCAAATCCGAGTCCAATTCGACTCTCAAATCTCAAAAAAAAAAAATTCAAAACATAGACAAAAATTCCCAAAAATTCTCTTTAACTTCCATGGATTAGAGGTTAAATCTTATAGGTCTAGGGTTCTAAATATTATAAATGAAGCTAACTCCCATATTTCAGCCCTTTTATTCAGGTGCATAAGTTGGAATTTCGACATGGGGTTCGAAATTGCGAACTCTCGCAAATGTGGACACTACCTGTCACGGCCCCAACTTTCCTCTGTAGGTTGTCATGATGATACGTAGTCTCTAAGACAAGGTAAACATAAGGTACTTGCAGAATTAAACTGAGATAATAATAAAACCGTACAATAAAAAATAGCTATCAATAAAAAGATTCTGCAACTCAACATAACAAACTCCCAAAATCCGGTAGGTATACCTTGAAGTCTCAAAATCGAAGCTCGACTCACTGGTGCCTAGGCTGGTAAGAGGTACCTGGATCTACACAAAAAGGTACCCAATAAGTGTCAAGCCTAACCTCGGTAGACTAGTGACGATGTCAGGTCAAGACCTTACTGGAACAAATAAGAAACTGAACATGTATATGACAGTGTGATAATGATAAATGATGAAAACAAAACAATGAATACAAAGAATAGCTACGTTGAACTAAGGCAACACAAAAGAAAATAAGGAATAATATACCAAGGAAACAATGCATCCAAAACACAAGTGATGTAATAGAAAGGTATCAACAAGAATCACTACCGAGGTACCGCCTCGTAGTCTCATCAAGAGAGCCTTGCATTTAGTTTTAAAATCATTTTCTAGAAATAGCTACCCAAGTTTTATCCCACCTTATCACACTGCGTGGATTCAAGTAGTTCCCCTTTTTGCACCATGCATATCAAGCACACCTTATCTCACCGCAAGCATTTCAACCCCCAATCCTTATACCACCACATGCTTATCAATATCACAACATATCACAAATTGCACCTCTAGTGCACAATACCAAAAATTGCCAAAGAAGTCAACAATAATAGTGTTTACACAATAGATAGCCCATGGCTCAACTACAATATGTACAAGAGTTTCAACAATGACAAATGAAAGTGAATCACTCAACAAGAATGGTATTTCAACAAATTTACAACTTTGCGTCAATGTGAATCCCAACCTTTATAACTCAATAAAAAATTCAACAATAAGATACTCTAAGAAGTAACAATTTTGAGTAAAGGAACTCAACAATTTAATAATGAATAAGAAATCAAGAGAACAATAACTTCAATTAAACATGTAAAGATAATTAGCAAATAAGTGATAAGACGAGTCTTAACGATGTTAAGTTAGGCATGTGAAGATAAACTAATGATGATGAATATAACATATTATGGAAACTCAATTAAAGTGTCATGCCCCAAACTCTCGGAGCGCGACCGGCGCTCCACTAAGTGAACCCGTCTGAGCAAGCCTATTAGATTCTTTCAACCCAAACTCAATTATGAATAAAGAGAAGACATAGTTTCATTAATCAAGCAATACAGAGATCATGTACGTATTACCAAATAATTTCCTTAGTTAATTCATTTAAAAGTCTCAAAATACACACATTCTATTGGTTTGAAGTGGAACAAGTGATCAAAACACAACATAACTTGTTTGACTTTCGAGCATCCATGTACAACCCACATTGTGTTTACGGAGCCTCTAAAAGATACAAAAGAGCATTATGATAGTGCCGGAAATAACGCTTTGGCTATACCTCAAAATGTGATAATAATATGAACAAAAGATACAATACATCACCCCGGGATGAAGTGAGGCTCACGAAGTCTCCTAGGAAGATGGTGTACTACTACTGCTGATCCACATTGCCTACTATAGAACCACCTGCATCCATTTAGAGATACAACACCCCCGGCAAAAGGGACGTTAGTACCGTCGAATAGTAATAGTATGTTTAACTAAACACCATCTCAATAGAATGAACAATAACACAAGGAGGAACAATCATGAAATCAATAGAAACCTCAAACAATACTAAAAGATCAAGTTAAGTGTCACATAATATTTTCAAGTAAATTTCCACGATTTTAGATAAGGACATCATTAGTACCGATACACAATCAATCACAATACCATTGTATTCTTACACGGAGTCCAATCACGACTCGATCGGCTAGGCAGTCTCATTTGAGACATCAACCATAATCATAATTTCAATTTATAACATCCATCAGAGTCACCACCAGGTGTGCGGCAGGGCTTCCGATCACAGCCCAATCGGCTAGGCCGTCTCACCCGAGACATTACCATTTTCTATCAATCATCTCACTTCACACTTCTTTCACATATTTTCAATTTATTTGGCCATAATTGTAACCTCATAGTTGGAACTTGGCCGTAGTTCGTAATTCAAGTTCCTTTTCCACATTCCAACATTATTATCATCATCAACAACAATAAGGCTTTCCATTCAAGACATTAAATACACATATGAGCAACTGTGGAATTTTGGCATAACAACCTTCATTCAAACTTGACTTGAAATCTTAACATTTTTAACACATATTCCATATTTTGAACACAACCTCAAATGATAAGATAGCATAATGAAGCATTTAGAATACATATTGAACATATATCCTTCAACACAAGCATTTTCAAAATAGCCAATTCTATAATGGTCAATTTGGGACTTACACCAAATACATAAACATTGGGAGAATCAATTATAAGAAGAGGGGTTTTTGCCGACATACCTCGATTAAGCTCCCTAAACTCTAAAATATTTTGGAATTTCTTAGCAACTTCAATCTAGTTTAAAAATATAACAAATCGAACTAAAATTAAGAAAATGATCATGGTTCTAGATCATTTGAGCATTTTATCAATCACTAGTTGTGCATTGAGGTTTGAAGACCATTTCTATGGAGGATTCCATCATCCCACAACCCATCCTTTACCATTTTTAGCTCACAATCTTCCTACACCCTTTGTTAACACATGCATGCAAAATAAACAACTCCCATGTCCAAGAATTAACTTGCTAATTACTCATTTTTAGTTAATTGTTGAAATTAAGGGTTAGGGTATAGATTCTTACCTCGTAGGATGAATACCTAGTGAGTTCTTCATACAAATTCCTCAACATTGAGCAAGAACTGATGGATGAAGAGCTTAGGGACTCCCCTTCTACTCTATGGTATCCTCTCTCTAGAAATATAAGACTTTGCCTTCTAAAATAGCCCCCAAAGGTGTTATATCGGGAAGAGGTAGGGTTAAAAAATTGGATAAATAGGAGCCCCGACACATATCTGTGTGACCGCATATTGATTCTGCGGTCCGCAAAGTGGGCCACATAATTGTCCCTCCGGAACTGACATTTGTTCTTTAATCTGCGACCAGTCTGCGGTCCGCAAAACTATTATGCAGTCGCATAATGCGTCGTAGAACCTCCATATGAAAAATTTCAAGGTTGGATATGCGATCTGAGTGCAGCCCTTAAAATGGTTCTATGGTCGCATAATGGGCCAAAAAAATGACATCAAAATTATCCAAAAGACTACCTCACTCTGCGGCCATTCTACGGCCCGTAGAGTGATTATATGGCCTTATAATAAGCCACAGAAATGCCCAATTCTGCCAAACATTTTCCATCAACTTCCTAGTGTACTATTAAACCAAAAAGTCCGTACTGTGACAAGCTTTCTCGCCGCGAAGAATCTCTACAATTTATGACACATAAGCCTACCTTAGTACCATGAAATACTGAGTTTTAAGTGAAATTTTACAGGGCCTTACATCCTCCCCCACTTATGATTATTCATCCTCGAATGAGGGTCAAAGTTCACTATTAGCATCCGATGCAACTCAACTACCACACTACACACTAGCAATCCCAATTTTTTGAATAACTCCAAAACTTTTGCCAGAGTTTCCTTTGTAACTGGACCTATCCACATGCCATGTAATCCCAAAACACATCCTTACAAAATCTACATAATCCAATGACGTAACACAACAAAACATTACACCTATCGCGGCCTCATAAGCAACATATAACGAAAAGGAATGCCTTTACATCAACTGAACAAGTGATACAAAATTCATAGGAAGTAAATTCATAGAAACTATTACATAGCTATTCAAACAAATGAAGGTACTCCTTTTTCATTTCTTCCTCGGCCTCCCAAGTAGCCTCTTCACATGCTGGTTTCTCCATAACACCTTAACGAGGACAATTTCATTATTCCTCAACTTTCGAACTTTCCTATCAATAATGGCAACTCGAATTTCTTCATATGATAGTTCTTCATTAACCTCGATAGTCTCAATTGGCACAATGGTCGACAGATCTCCAACTACCTTTTTCAACATAGACATATGGAATACCTGGTGTACTAATAACATCTCAGGTGGTAGCTTAAGCCTGTACGCCACCTGACCAATCCTTTGAATGATTCTGTACGGTCTGACATACCTCAGACTTAATTTTTCTTTCTTATGAAACAGCATTATGCCCTTCATAGGGAGACCTTCAAGAATACCCAATCATCTTCTTTGAATTCAAAATTCCAATGATGAACATCTCAGTAGGACTTTTAACTACTCTGAGTAGTTTTCAACCGCTCCTTAATCATCTTGACCTTCTCCATGGCCTGGTGCACGAGGTCTGGTCGTCTCAATTCAGCTTCCCCAATCTCGAACCACCTAATGGGGAATCTACATATCCTGCCATATAACTCGTTGAATGGTGCAGTCTAAATACTATCATGATAGTTGTTATTGTAGGCAAACTCTAAGAGTGACAAATTGTTACACCCCTTAGTTTCGTATGTGAGAGTACGTCGTAAGTCAATTCATATGAGCTCTGAAATGAAAGAAAACTTTAAAGTACATAAATCAAGTTAACTATATTAACTTGGAGGTTACAGATATTTAAGATCATGGATTCCAAGTACCAGGAGGGTTGGAAGGCTTAGAAACTAAACCAATTGAAGAAAATAAGATTTGTCGAAAGTCGATAAGTTGAGAATGTTATAACATGTACTTTTGGGGTGAGACTAGGGTGCTAAAAATGATAAGGAGGTTATTTTATGAGTTATTTTTGTCTTATGATAGTCGTGTGTTATGTTTTGAAGTCACATGATTTGTGAAACAAAAGTTGGCAAAGATCATCATAAGTTACATTCATAAATATGCTGAAATTTAGGTCAAGTGTAGCTGAGATTTTCTACTAATATACTTGGAATTAAGGGATGATATACCTTTCAAATTGAATATCTACGAGTCTATTTTCTAATGCATTAAACCGTTCATTGATATGACATAGGAGTTGAGAGATATTTGCAGTTCAGCGAGATTGTGTAGACTGCATATGTGACTAGTAGGCGTGTCACTAAAACCTTTTGAGCAATATATTTAGTGTGTTATATGAGATATTTTTGGCACATATTATATATAAAATTGAAGGTATCAGAATGTAGTTTCTAAAGCTCTTAACAGTTCGTACATATAACATCTAGATAAAAAGATACAAGCGTATGAAGAAAAGGCAATAATAGGGTAACAATCTAGCACCTCTTTCATTATTTCACATACCACAACTTGAATAAGACCCCTATTATTATCTTCAAGATCTCAACAAGGGTTTCCAAGAATATTAAAACTTCGTGTATGAAATCAAGAAGCGATAACACTACAACGATCCCTACGATGCAAGCATCGCTATATCGCCTATCTTTTTCTTTGTAGTTTGAGTTTTGGAAGGTACTTCATAGTTAGGAAAACGTCTACTTTCTGTATTTTAGCTTTAAATATCAAGTAAGGTTGATAAATGTGTTTCCTAGAACTCACGGGACGGTGATCGGAAGTCGTGAGTCGAGTTATTCGACTTGTAGTGGACTGTTTTGTGGGCTATTTTGTGGGTTGTTTTGTTGCTTTTGGGCTGTCTATTTTGCTGATGTTTTATGGGGTTTTGGATGATAAAAGGTGCAGAGAAGCACCACATACTGATGGAAGGATGGTATTGTCATTCATCATAACATTTTTAGGTTGTTTGATACTATTTTTGTTGTTGTTTTATGTATGAAGTGATTAGAGTGTGTGGGCTATTTTGTGATATATTGTGATGCATATATGGTTGGAAAATGATGCATATATGTTATTTTTTTGGTCTTGGTATTATTGGTATATGGTATTGTAGGAGGGCCTTGTTACAGGGGAGATGCTTCCCAAATTTACGTAAACGAGCTACTAGTTTAAGTTGCGAACTTAGCCTTTACTCAGCACTGATTTTGAATCTCCTTATGATGTGGTAGAATTAGTTGAGTTGTTTGAAGAATTGATTGGAAGGTATAAAGGACTCAACAGAGTTAAGGTATGTTAAGGCTAAACCTTTCTTTTATTTTGTCACGATCCAGTAACTACAAGTGTTTGATACCAAGACATAAAGAGAAGTTGATATTCCTGAATTTATGTACATTTTCCTAGGCTCATAAGTTACAGCATTCTCCCTTATCAAGGCTTCATATTCAATTTAGTTTTGTCTTCTGTCAGCCAAGAGAGTAGAGAGTCTATACATATAGAGTATTACAGTATTTCTACCACCATCGAGCTATAACCGATAGGCATCCCCTTTGGGCAACCTCTGATCAGATGTTGAGTTATATACCAAGCCTACTATGGTTGAGCACCTATGAGCAAGCCCAGAATGGCCGAGCTACAGAGTCTAGTATGGTCGAGCACCTATGAGCGAGCCTACTATGGTAGAGCAGTTACACATATTGAGCCTTATAAGGCCAGACAACTATTTTACTTACTATATTGAGAGAGTTGAGTTAGTATCACCAGGTAATCATTTCTTCATATTATCTTTGACTCCTAGTTTCTTTCAGTTATTATATTATCAGTTTAGTTTTAGCCTTCAGTTATTATGTTGCCTTAAACACTCAGAACATTATTTCGTACTGACGTCTTTTTTGCCGAAGACACTGCATTTTATATCTGCAGGTACTGACTGACAGTTGGATAGATCCTCCCAGTAGATAGATTCTCTTATTATATTGGTTGGTAAGCTCCACTTATTCGGAGTTACCAGGTCTAGACCTTGGAGTCCATTTTATATATATATAGGTTTGATGGGTAGGTCGAGGACCTGTCCCTACCATGGTATAGATTAGTTATCTCTAGAGGCTTGTAGACGAGTCCTGTATATTTTGTAAATCAGTAGATGTTCATGGCGGCTTCGTTAGACTGCACAATTATGTATATCAGCTTTTGGGGTATGTTTACCCTATAGATGAGAGAGACATTATTTTCATATGATTTTACATATGGCATCATCGGCCTATGTTGAGGGTTACCCCTCAAGAGTTCACAGTTGCACAGTGGTACGCTCGCGTCGAGTATGGCACCGGGTACCGGTCACGCCCCAAAGTAGGTAAGAATATCTTTATATTATCTTTGACTCCCGGTTACTTTCAGTTAGTAATATTATCAATTCAGTTTCAGCTTTGAGTAATTATGTTACCTTACATACTCAGTACATTATTTTGTACTAATGTCTCTTTTGCTGGGGCGCTGTATTTCATGCTTGTAGGTCCTGATTGACAGTTGAACAGACCCTCCCAGCAGAGAGAGTCAGACATCATCTTGGTTGGTAAGCTCCACTTCCTCGGAGTTACTAGGTCTAGACCATGGAAACCATTTTATATGTACAGGTTTGATGGGTAGGTCAAGGCCCCAACCATGGTATAGTTCAGTTATCTCTAGAGGCTTGTAGACGAGTCCTACAAATGTTATATATTAGTAGATGTTCATAGAGGCTTCGTCGGCCTGCACAGTTACATATATCAACTTTTGGGTATGTTTACCCTACATATGAGAGAGGCATTATTTTTAGACGAGTCAGAATATGGCCTCATCAGCTTATGTTGAGGGTTGCCCCTCTAGAGTTCACGTTTACAGAGTGGTACGCTCGGGCAGAGTATGGAACCGGGTGCCAGTCACGACCCAAAGCAGGTAAGCATATTTTCAGATTATCTTTGATTCCCACTTACTTTCAGTTATTATATTATCAGTTCAGTTTCAGCTTTCAGTTACTCTATTGCCTTACATACTCGATACATTATTTTGTACTAACGTCTCTTTCACTATGGATGCTGCATTTTATTCCTACAGGTCCTGAGTGACAATTGAACGGACCATCCCAACAGATAGAGTCATATCATCTTAGTTGGTAAGCTCCACTTCTTCAGAGTTATCGAGTCTAGACCTTGGAGTCCATTTTATATATACTGGTTTGATGGGTAGGTCGAGGCCCTGTCCCGACCATGGTTAGTTTAGTTATCTCTAAAGGCTTGTAGACGAGTCCTGTATATTTTGTATATCAGTAGATGTTCATGGATACTTCGTCGGCCTGCACAATTATATATATCAGCTTTTTGGTATATTTACTCCACAGATGTGAGAGGCATTATTTTTAGACGATTCATAATATGGGCTTATCGGCCTATGTTGTTCACAATTACAGAGTGGCATGCTCGAGCCGAGTATGGCACCGGGAGCTAGCCACGCCTTTTCAAGTTTGGGGCGTGACAAACTTGGCATAAAAGCAGTTGTGTCCTAGGGAATCTATAAGCCGTTCTAGTAAAGCCTTGTTTATAGATGTGTTGTGCACCACATTATATAAACAGGAAGCTACAAGGTATTTAGGAGTATATTACCCTTCTTTCAAATCCACATCGTGCTATAGAGCTGATTCATAAGAGTTCGAGCCAAGACTTATATTTGGTAATTATAGAGATGCTTGAAATTTGAAAAATTATAGCTAGGCTAAGGGCTACTACAGCAGTAGGTTAGGGCACCAGTAGAGAGAGAATTCTTGGCCATGTGGCCCAGTTTGAGGCCCTATTAGATCGTGCATACTAGATGTGTGAATTTCCTACTTAAGATTGTAAAACGGGAATATCTAATATACCCCACGAATCGCATGCCATGGGAGTATTAGAAGGTTAAAGTATAAGTTTTAACAGATAATAGAAGCAAGGTGGAGAAGGGTATGAGGTACCCAGTTAGTGAAGATTACTAGTTTTTAAAATTCAGGTAGAGAAATATAGTGATTTGACTTACCGTCAACAGTAACAGAAGTATGTACAATTGGCCACAAGCATCTTATTTATGTCTTGTGAGAGCTAACATTTATTGTTTAAGTGAAAGATGGGACATCAAGATCCAGCTGGAATTAGGGCAACCCAAAATAGTGGATGGATTGTGATCATTAGCTAAAATTTTCGAATGATAGTGCAAACGTGGTAATAAATCTCTTTGTGAGACACCGAGGTGGTGCACTCTAGAATAGAACAGTCATACATGAATACTAGAATGTCAAGAAAATTTTTTGAAGATAGGCGGTGGAATCCTAGAAGAGATAAATATTTTCCTTTGTATTGCTCTCGTCCATAGTAAAGAGTGAATGCTTGGCGATGCGAAGAGCCAATGGATAGAGCAAGAGGAGCTAAAAGCGAAAGATGTTTTGTTAATGTTTTTAGATTAAGGTAATAAACAGAGATATTAGCAGGAGAATAAGAAAAGAGTAAATAAAGCATTACGAGTAAGATGTGATAAAGGGGTGGTAACGGTAAATCATAATATGATATCATGACAGAGTCTATAGTCAACTGAAGGAAAATACAAAAGGTGACAGTCCTTGAGACAATAAAAGAGTATAGGCCAAAAGTCATATCCTCATTACAAGAAATGAGTTGGTGAATCCAATGTGATTACCAGAACAAAACTTCAGACCCCCGGAGTAAGAGAAATCAACATGGGCTAGTGGTAAAGATAAACTGAACATCAATTAGGGATCAAGTAACGTGATAATAGTCGACATCAAGAGAATTTTAGAGTTCGTGTTCTGAAAATAATAGAATGGAAAACAAAAGAATAACCTTTAAAGTTCATTTAGAAAGACGCTTCCCTAAAGCAAGCACTGTGAGCATAGTTATGCTTAAGGTACTAAATGTGCCAGATATACTAGGTGTCACCCTTGTACATTAGGAATTCAGTTATCCCTCGTGCAAAAGCGTTACCATAAGGCGAGTAAGGGTTATTGATTATGTGAAAAGACGCCAAAGATGAAGAGGTAAAACATCTGTACGTAGATTGTTATAGTACTAAATCTTAGTACTCCCCAAAAGGGGGAATGTGGTGTGATATGGTATTAAGTCAGAGTTAAGTAGTTCAGGTAACTATGGAATGGTAAAGGAAGAATATGGTAAAAAAGAGAAAGGGATGTTGTTGCATTTATTTAGATCTTACAGATATGTTGCGACTCCAAAACAATATGCAAGCACGACACCGGGGAGAGGCAATAAAAGTTCCTAGCCAGGATGTTATTGATAAATAAGTGTGAATGGACACTTGATACATCAGGAGCTAGTGCGAGAGGTAAGTTAAGACAAAGAATATTTCCCAGGAGAGATTATGCAGAATTTAGATATGAGAATAGACCAATAAGGAAGAGACTAGCTATGGCTAGACAAGAGGTCATAGATAAATCAATAGATCATGCAAGATAAATGTAGTGAATTGCAGCATATGGTATTCAGTCTTGCAAATACGAGATCGCAATCGTCTAAAAAATTTCAGATAGGAGTTGGGGCAGTTAAAGGTACCATTTAAGTTTTATGAAAATATAAGAGAGTGCCACTAAGGAGACAATCAAAATTTGAGCTTAGAATTAACCCTACGAGCACAAGGGCACGAAGTTATGTAACTAATGATATTCATAGAAGAGTAGGAACATCGATAATTCTGTTGAGCATACGATGTAATAAGCTCACAGCATTACAAAAGTCAGATGGTCACCTATAAGTAATACAACAGAATACTAGTTAAGGAAATAAGGAAAAAGGCTTCATTCTAAGCATAGTAACCTAAAGAAATAATGGTCTTGTAACAACAATCTCACTACAACATTGCATGCACTCTATAAGAAAGTGGAACCTATTGTGGCTAATGAACGGGAAAAAAAATCAAAAGGTGATATTCAAGATCATATGGATTGTATGGAATTCCAATATGTGTGGGCACTAAGATAAGCCAAGTATTCATGCAACAAATGGCAAAACGACCAGGAAAAGTAATTGCTTACATTTAAAGAAAGTTGAGAAGGAACAAAATGAATTATTCGATCAATGATCCAGAGTTAGTTACGTTATGAATACACTTAAGAGTTCGGACTATTATCCATGCAGCAGCGACAACGTTTTACATAGATAAGAGTAAGAATAAGAAAAGGTGAGTGAGAAAGTGAAAAGAATAGATAAGGTCTCGGAATTAAGCCCATCAAAATAAGAGAGCTGATGGATTCCATAATTTATAGAAAGCTCAGTGTATCTTGAATAAACTCAAAGGAGTTTAAAACTAGGATCATTTAGAAGGATGGAATACTTCCTTGGTAGTAGAATAATGGTGTAAATGAAGTAATGATTTAAAGAAAAGGGATTTAATAAATTGCAAGGGATTAGAATAGCCCCATAAGATAAACCACATCGGAATGCTATGAAATACGGTTATTGTACAGTATCGTCCCTGGGTGGATCAGGAAAATCACTTTGGATGTTCCCCGATGAGACGTAAGCCCTAGTGACAATGTATTACGTAAGAGGTTTCAAGTTATCAGTGGTAGATTATGGATCAACATTAAGGTGAATCAACAATAGATGGATAAATATTCTAAAGTATGAGATGAGATTAGCCCGTCATTCTTAAAATGAACAGTAATGAGGAAGAACTAAAGGACTTAGATTTATATATATAGTATAAGTAGCGAGAGAGTGACCTGGATTAGGGTAGCAAACCTCAGTAATAATTAACCAAAGTAAGTATTATGGTATAGTATATCCTACCTAGATTTAGTAAAACCATAATGATAGATATACAGGGCTACGAAACAAGATATAGCAACATCTGTAAGTTCGACAAAGTACCAAGAGAAGAACTTCAGTACACCTATATATACTGGGAGGAAAAACTTGTTATAGTTATGTATATGTTCTCTAAGTGTGGTGTCCAATTTTTCGTTTCACTTGATTATAGAAGGACCTGGTTCTTCTATGTGTTCCAACTACTACTGTTGTAGAATAATAAGTACAGAAATTAAAGAACATAGAGATTTTCCATGGAAAACACCTGGCTCAAAAGGTGAAAAAACTCACGACCTATTTTCCAGTAGGATTTTTCCAAACTCACCACTAAAATCACTGAGCCAAAAACTGCATTTACAAAACACTTTTGTAAACCCAGGATTAACTCTAATCCCGTTGTAACACACAGCCTAAAATGTTGCGACAACTTCAAGTTAACTCTAAGTTGAAAACTCTGAGTACCTAATACAATTGCTTCTAGATAAGCAGAAAGGTATAACATGAAAACATCTACTACAATTAAACTAGAATAGAAGACAGACACTTGGAACTGGTTCTTCTATCTGGTTCAAGTAGCTTCATGTTTGCATGCTTGAATCACACACAAATTGCTTGCGAAATTGCCTTGATATTTTGCTCTCAATTCACGTTTAACTTCTAGTTATGTGTATTACATGTAAAAGAGAACAACACAGATATTTAAGGAGTTAGTAAATAGAGATTGACTAGAATTTTGATACTAGTCTTCCTTGGTGGAAGAGTTCAAGTTGGTCTCATCCTCTAGCATCTCTTAAACCGTGTTCTCTTTGTGTAAGGAGTCTTTCTCCTTATCTAATATGCAACCTTTTCGATCAGGATCAGGAGATATCACCTCTAGTAAGTGAGGTTTATCTTCCTCATGTTCATCTTACATGCTTGAGTTGACCATATATGTGGTTCATTAGGATGGACTTGGTCCATGTCTGAGTTCCTTTGTTAATCTTAAAAACTCTCCTTTACTTGGGCCAACAATTTCCCCCTTTTTGATGATGACAAACTTTGTGCTTTTCACTTACTTAGGCCCTGTCGGAACTCAACTCAATCATCAGTACAAAGTTAGAAATTTTTCGTTTATCATCAAGGACCAGGTTCATTAGGTTAAACACCACTTATTCAGAATATAAAACACAATATCTCTTCCCCCTTTTGGCACCATCGAAAAGTTGCATAATCAAAGTGTATGTCCCAATTTTTAAAAATTACTCATGGCCACTAGGGAAACTGCAAGTGCAATCATGGATTAATCATCAGTAATTAACCAAACATATTCAACTATCAATGGAAAGATTAACAGTCAACAAGAGCAAAACAACAAACTTCATTGATAGAGAATATGATTCTGCCACAATCCATAAAAAGAAACAAAAATAGTTAGAAAATGAGCAAAACAAGAAAAATCCCTAATCTAGATCACTAAAAGTCCTAGGAAAAGTTCAAGAAATGAAGGCTGAGGAGATTAAGGCTTGGAAGAACTAGAGGGTTGGGTTTTGGCTTGGAGAAGGTGCGGCATGTCTTGAAGAATGTCATTGTAGACATGTAATTTTTGACCCTCCCTAAGATTTTACATATTTTAGCATAAATATTTAATTTAGGTCTAATGTTGCTATTTTAAATAGTTTTGACTCTTTTACTTTATTTTAATCACTAAAAATAAAAATTACAAAAATATTTTTTTTAGGTTAAAGTCAATCAGTATATTTATATTTATTTTATTATAACATTTGAAAATACAAAATTAGTTTCACTTTTAGTATTTAGTTTTATATTAGTTTATTTTAATTTAGAGTGATTTTTACATTTTATAGATACATTGTACTATTTGGTCTTCTTAGCCTAGATTCAAACCCAAAAGACATGGTCCAACCCAATTTCATAGATCCAAGCTCAATACCCATAAAATCCTAACACTTTAAAAGGACCCTTCTTCTTCTTCACAAACTAAACCTAGACCTAGACCTAGCTAAAACAAAAAATACCTACGACCTAGAAGAACTCCCTAAAAAGTCATTCGCACTAGCCTAACTCCTTCCTTCTCCGCTCACCTGCCGGAATGTCCTTTTCCGGCGAGAGCAAGGCTCACCACAGCCACCGCCCACTTCCCATTTTCCCATTCTCAAATTCTCAAATCCAGCAGCTCTCTTTCATGCTATTCATGTGAAGACTAATGGATGTCTCAAAATTCAACACTTTTCAACAACTGAACGAGATTTGATCCTAGTTCCTAGTTCCTAGTTCCTAATTCCTAGTTCTCGGATAATCGGTTTGGACTACAACAACTGAACGAGATTTGATCCTAGGGAAAATATATTCTTATCGATGTGCACGAATTTCGATGCTTTTTTAAAATATATATATATGGTGGAACGTTAATCCCAGCCGGTCAATTTCGAAATATACTCAAATGGATGGCTTGGGTTTACCAATTGTCAGATGTTTGAGGTTTTAGTTTATCGATTGACTGAGGTCGATTTGGGTTTCGAGCTTTCCAGTATCGATTCGAGGTTCCGTTTTGTAATTTCGTGTCTCGGTCTAAGAATTGTTGCTTTGTTTAGCCCAATTGATTGGCAATTTCCAGCTTTGTGCATCAATAAAAGGTCCATTTCTCAATTTTCATTCTCGTTTCATTTTGTTATGATAGTTTGGCGAGCGTGTTGGTTGATTTGTGATTTTACGTTGTTTGAGTTGCATATCTTAGTTTTCATTTAAATTATTTTAATTAGTTTTTATTTCAATTACGATGTATCTCGTCTATTCTCGATTCTTGAATAAATGATTTTAATTGGGTAGATGGAAAATCGGAGTTGTTTCTTTCTTGGCAAGGAATAAGAATAGGCCATGGGTAGTGCTAAGTCAGAAGAATGTATAACTCTTAAGCCTCACAATAATCTCAAATTAGTTTAGGAAAAAATACATAATTTATGAACATCGTAGCTTGCTTTAGGCGCGATTAATAATAAATCATCACGGTTATGGGTACGGTTCTCGTGGCATGATCATGATACATAATCCCCAATTCGGGTGTGCATTTCATGTAACCCGATCATAATAACTTTTAATAATAATAAAATAAACATGTCGCAAATCGCAGGTACATTTCATGTAGCGTGGTTTGCGGTGTGTTTCAAAACGGCAAGTGTACGACAATCATTACTTGTTCAAGAAAAATTTCATAAATCCTAAAAGGCCATTCTAAATAATTAAAACCGGTATAAAGTTAAAAAAATGCACAATAGGTCTAAAACATATAATTAATCAGATAATTAGGCCAATTAATTATAGCTGAGCGACTGTGCTAAAATCACGAAACTCGGGAATGCCTAACACCTTCTCCCGGGTTAACAGAATTCCTTACCCGTATTTCTGTGTTCACAGACTGTAAAACAGAGTCAACTTCCTCGATTCGAGATTTTAAACCGGTGACTTGGGACACCCTAAATTATCCCAAGTGGTGACTCTGAACTTAAATAATAATTCTGTTTCGATTATTGTCACTTTAATTGGAAAAATTCTCTTATCTCCCTTTCAGGTAAAAAGGAGGTGTGACAACTCTGGCAACTCTGATGGGGATAAGAACCTAGAATCTCTGGTTTAGGGTTTAAGAATTCGAGCTTAGAATAACTGTTATACTTGGTTTTAGTTATTATCTGATTTTTACATGTTTGAGCCGCTTTTTGCCGCTTTGATATTATTTGAACTGTATATAAACTGATGTGAAACCCCTCTCTTCTAATCTCTTAGGAAGTACACGCCAGTGTGACTTCTTTTCTGTTAATGTCAAACCTTAATTTAGAACGAGGATCAGATCAGTTACAAAGCCGGATGTCCTTTGGTTACCTGTACGTTGCCCCCCCCCCCCCGGCTCGAGTTGTCCGCTCGAGTAAGTCAAGTCTAGAACAATACACCCAGGTTTTAAACCAAGAATAACGTAGCCTAATGTCGGATCCCTAGTAGGAACGCTTGTTTGCATCATGTGCATTTGAATTTAGGTCCGTCTAGGACAGGTGTACCCAAATTAAAAGACCATCCTGATGCATCTTACGTGGTACTTGCGTATCTGTTTTGTTTCGGCTTGCATATTAACTGGCTTCTACAATAGGGAAAGAAAAGTAGAAAAAGAGAAAAAGAAAAAAAATAAGAGCGAGTAGTAAGTATTTTAAAAATTTCGAAACTCTGCAGAAATTTTCCAAAAAAAAAGAGAAAGAAAATAAGCCAATGTTTTAAAAAAAGTCATGTTTCCTTTGTTCCGCCAAAACTAATCGAACTACGAGGGTCTAATTTTCACCGGATGTGAGATACGTAGGCAAACCTCATCGGTTTCGGCCCAATTTTTAAAAATCCAAAAATATTTTCCATTACTTCCTTCTTTAGAAAATTCTTTCTTTGAGACCCTAAATTTTAAAAATCCAAAAATATTTTCCTTTACTTCCTTCTTTAGAAAGGTCTTTCTTTTAGACCCCAATTTGTTTTATAAAAAAATCTAAAAATATTTTCTTTTAATTTCTTCTCAAAATTCAAAAATATTTTCATTCACCTTCTGAAAATTGAAAAGAAAATTCAAGATTCAAAAATACTGTCTTTAAAAATATTTTCTTTTTTCTTTAGAAGTTCTTTTTTCGAAATTCCAAAAAAAAATCGGAATTAAAAAAAATAATAAAAAAATTTCTTTCTTCTTTAAAGTTTTTCTTTTCAAAATTTCTTTAAAAAAAACAAAAAAATCGAAATCAAAATTTTTTCTTCTTCTTTATAAGTCTTTCTTTCAAAACTTAAAAAAGAAAAAAAATTAAAAATCAAAAAAAAAAGATTTAGTTTGTTTCTATTATTCCTAATCTTCCCGAACTACGCAAGATCTGATTCATGTTCCAACATGATACGTAGGCAACCTACATCAGGTTCGATCCAATGATTTTAAAAAAGAAAAAAAGAAAAAAAAAGAGAAAGCAAAGAAACAAAAAAAAAATAGAAAAAAGGAAAAAAGAAAGAGAGTGTTTATTCTAACATGCTTGTTGTTGTGAAATAAAAGCTAGTCAAAGGTGGTCGATTTGTTGGTTTGCAATGGCGAGTCACCAAAACGATCCAAGAACCCTCGGAAATAAAAGCATCTTCTAAACCAATGGAACAAGCACCACTGTTGTTGACCCAAAGTCACGAAAAAGCAAGTAGGCAAGTTGGTAGTAAAAAATCAAAAATGGAGGCGAATGTGGGATTGACTTTACCAGATTTAAGCAATAGGACATGGTCTACTTGGGAATGATTTGATGATGGGGAAACATAAGAATTCTTCCAAGTACTTTAGTAAATTAGTTGCTTTGAAATTTCCTATGTCGCCAGTCCTGAAATCTGACAGCTAACACTAAGAATCTTTTGATCAAAAATTCAAAATTTGAATGCTGAATCAGAAAGAATAAAAGGGTTGAATGTCGTAGCAGTGCTGATGTGCAAATTTGTGGCTAAGATGTCGCTTAGTAACTGGAAAGTCACTCATCTTTTAGACATGGTAGCTTATTTTGTCATTTTTTTCTTCTTCTTTTTGTGTTATAGGACCCTGCTTTCCTTTATTCAAAAAAAAATTCAGTCACTTTGTATCCATTTTGTGCATAGTTCTTTTCATGCTAGTTTTAGTGACATGACATGCATGTGGAATTTTTGGCCAGATCTTAGAAAACTAATTTAGTTTGTAATTGGACAAATGAGAAAAAGACACTTTTGAGGATAAAAAAGAGTTGAAATATCTTGGAATTAAGTCCGAGTAAAATTTAAGTGGAACTAGAATAGTCATACCCGTCGAGGTTTAGGATCTTTACCTTCAAAATCATTGTGAAGATCGGGTTTGAGGAAGAATCAATTAAAGTTTTTTGGAAAGATTGACATTAAGGGATGGAAAGTGTCTTGTGACCACGACACACCGAGAAGATAGACATGTTCGTCAATGTTGTGATCGCGAAAAGATACTATGTTTGGCCTCAAGGTTGGGAGGCCCTTTTTTTGCTACCCAAATACTTTATACCTTTTGTCACACCTTTGAGCTTGTGTTATTTTTCTTTGACTATCCTCTTTTGGAATCAAGTTTAGAGTTAAAAGTCCAATACAAATAAAAACGAAAAAATGATGCGAAAAAAGTCCATGCCCCAAGAGTACAAACTGTGGTAATTCTTAGAAGTTCAAGGGAAAAAAAAAGTCAAAGGTCCATGCTCCGGAAAATAGAAGCAGGGGCAACTTGAAAAGAAAAAAAAAAGAAAGAAAAAAGATATACAGAAAAAAAAAAGATGAAAAAAATAGTTAGGTCAGATGTTTGAACTATGTTCGACCTGATTCCTAAAAAAAGGATACGTAGGCAGCCTCACGGTTTGGTCCAACCATATAAGAATTCAGAAAAAATAAGAGAAAAAAAATCCAAAAATCCCCAAAGTTGAAACTGGGGCAAAGATTTTATTTCATTTTTGAAAGTCTATTCCAAGAGTTGTAAGTCTACAACCCCCTTTACCGAGTCTGTTTTTGAGCCTTCATGACGTCCTTTCTTTCCAACTCTATCAAAAAACCTTCCAAACAAAGACCTCCCGATATGCCTTGAACAATGCCAATAGAAGCATGCAATGAGCAACTGTTCTCACGTGACAAACACTGTCAAGTTGCTCACAAAAAAGGGAACGAAAAATAAAGAAAATAAAAAATGACAGAGTCTTACTAGTGAAAACCTTCACGGGCACTGTAAGGCAACAGTAAATAGAGAAAAATAAATAAGAGAGACTTGTTGGTGAAAACCCATCGGGGCACCGCTAGTCGAAAGTGAGTCATGAAGCTGATGCAAAGGATTGGCACGAACAAGACCGACTTCAAAGGTCATAAGAATGGTAAAAAGAAAGATTTGATTATTTTGGTAGATCGGTCATTAAGTCCAAAATGCATGTTACGATCATTAAGGCTAGTTACTCAGAAAAAAAACTCTTCCTCTATCCTTCCCGACAGGGGCATTTCTTGTTAATATTGTTTCTTTGCATCATTATATCCTTCACTCTATGTCAGTCCTTCTTAAAACAAGCAAGAAAAGATTTCAAAATCTGCTACCAACTTTTCAGTTGCATAAAGTAAATTTGGCCAGCACACTCAGTTGTTACTGTCAATGTATCTTGAGGATTCATGCAAAGGCTCCCCGAAAAGAATCTTGTCATCCTACTTGGCGCAAGTAAAGATAACTTATGATCATCTCTAATAGACAAATTGCTCAAAAGTAGGAAGTCATTCAGGATATCGGAAAAGGTCACCTAAGCAAAGATCTCCAGTTGGGACAAGGCTGATTGAGCCGTAAATACCAATGGTATAGTGTGTGAAACAATCAGAGTCGGTGCAGAACAAAAGTCTCTTGAGATCAACTTAAGATGATCAAGCAAAAGCCAAGCTTCTCAAGACTCACGGCCACAAACCGACCACCGCTTTTATAATTTAGAAATTTTTCTTTGTTTGAACAAGAACAAAGCAGTACAAGAAAAGTGGTTTCAATAAAAAGAAAAAAAAAGGAAAAAAAGATAAAATGAAGGGAAGAGAAGAGCCGACAAAGGGAAGTTTCTCAAATTTTTTCCTTTATTTATCTTGCTAATGTGCATAAAATATTGCCATTGCACTCACATTTTTACTCCTCGGGTAAAAAGCCTATTCTAATTGATTTTCTCCCCATAAAATCTTAGTATGGTGATTTTTTCTCCTAAGATAGAGGACCTGGTCTGATGCACTTTCTCCTAGGATAGAAATCTTAGTATGATGAATCTTTCTCCTAAGATAACAAAAAAAGGACATAGTCTGATGATTTTTCTCCTAGGATCGAAATCTTAGTCTGATAGATCTTTCTCCTAAGATAGAAAACCTAGTTTGATGAACTTTCTCCTAAGATAAAAATCTTAAACTAATGAATTTTTCTTCTAAGATAGAAGACCTAGTCTAATAAACTTTCTCCTAGGATAGAAATCTTAGTCTAATGAATCTTTCTCCTAAGATACCAAAAAAAAGAAAAAAAAGGGACCTAGCCTAATGAATTTCCTCCTAGGATCAAAATCTTAGTCTGATGAATCTTTCTCCTAAGATAGAAGACCTAGTCTGATGAATTTTTCTCCTAAGATAGAAATCTTAGTCTGATGAATCTTTCTCTTAGGATAAACGTATTAGTACGATGAATTTTTCTCCAAAGATAGAAGACCTAGTTTGATGAATATTTCTCCTAAGATAGAAAACCCGGTCCGATGATTTTTCTCCTAGGATAAATGTCTTAGTTTGATGAATCTTTTTCCTAAGATACAAAAAAAGGAGAAAAAGGACCTATTCTGATGAACTTTCTCCTACGATCAAAATCTTAGTTTGATGAATCTTTCTCCCAAGATAGAAAATCTAGTCTAACGAATTTTCTCCTAGGATAATTTGAAAAAAAAAGAGGAAGTCTGGATTTGAAAAAAAATAAGTGGTCAATTTTAGTTTTCTTAAGTTATCAATCTTTTGTTGTCTTGAAATCAGGACTCTCCTATATAATGAGATTTAATTTTAAAAGTTTTACAGGAACCTCCTGGATAATGGGATTTAGTTTCAAGTTTTTAGGACCCTCCTGGATAATGGGATTTAATTTTAAAGTTTTTCAGGACCCTCCTGAATAATGGGATGTAGTTTTAAGTTTTCAGGACCCTCATAGATAATGAGATTTAGCGTAAGTTTTACTTTAGGAAATAGAATTTAGCATTCAAATTTTCACTCTTAAGATGTGATTTAATTTTAGTTTTCAAGACCCTCCTGGATAATGGGATTTAACTTTTAAATTCATAGAACTCTTTTGGATAACATGATTCGATTAACACTCATTGATGTTCCTGGTACCAAACTGGGCAGAAAAGTTTCTTTTATTTTATCTGTTTTATTGTAGTAGTAGGCGCCCACCTGGAGATCAAGGAAATTCGTTTCGAAATTATTTCAAGTGTCAAGTCAGTAGCAGGCGTTCACCTGGAGAACAAGAGAAGTTATTTCAGAATTCAATTCAAGTTAGAAGTAGCAGAAGCTCACGGCAAGAATGCAAATCAACAATCCGAGATGACTAACAGAAGTAGTCTCAATCCAAAAATAAAAAAAGAAAAAAGAAGTAAATCCAAAATGTAGAAGCAGAAAAAAGATGTGAACTGCTCAAGACGTGGTTGAGGTCATGAGCGCTACATGTCCGGTCTTTATCCAAAAAGGTGGAGAATAATGAACTAGCACCTGCACCTAGCAAACGTCAAGGTTCAATCTAAAGTCCGCATGAATAACCATTCAAGACTCAAGATAAAGTTTCAGAAGACTCATAGATAGAAATCTTGTAACTCGTAGATGGTAGGTTTAGTTAGTCTTTTCAATTTTGATTTTTGATGTAATAATTGGATCGTGGACCGGAACCTCGACGGAACCTTACTCGGCTTTCCACCTCGGTGTACTCCATCATTGTTCCTACTTCTGAACTACACGTGGTCTGATTCCTTTATAGCCAAGGATATGTTGGCAGCTCAGATACCAGGGCTCGGTCACATTCTCCTTTCTCTTAGTTTTAGTCTCTCTAAATTAGGATCGGGTCAAAAAACCTGTCTTTCCGTAATTTATCTGAAAACTCTTCGCGTTTCCAGTCAATGAGGGGTAGCTGTAGACATCTAATTTTTGACCCTCCCCAAGATTTTATACATTTTAGCATAAATATTTAAATTAGGTCTAATATCGCTATTTTAAATAGTTTTGACTCTTTCACTTTTTTTTTATCACAAAAATAAAAATTACAAAAAAATATTTTTTTTTTTTAGGTTAAAGTCAATTAGTATATTTATATTTATAGTATTATAACATTTGAAAATATAAAAATCAGTTTCACTTTTAGTATTTAGTTTTATATTAGTTTATTTTTAATTTAGAGTGATTTTTTACATTTTATAGATACATTGTACTACTTGGTCTTCTTAGCCTAGATTCAAACCCAAAAAGACATGATCCAACCCCATTCCCTAAATCCAAGCCCAATTACCTTTAGCCCATAGATCCAAGCTCAATACCCATAAAATTCTAACACTTTAAAAAGACACTTCTTCTACATCTTAAGACCTCGGACACACGAGACCAAAAACCCTAGAAGAGACCAATCTTCTTCTTGAACTAGTAGTAAAAACACGCACACACCCCAATTTCGCCGCTGACCAGGAGTTCATTGATTCACTTGGTCGTCCGAAGAAACTTTTGTATTTGTGACTCCTTATGGAGGAAAGAAATCACTAGTTGATGATGCAAATATTTTCATTGACGGTGTAAAACCACTACTGGATGATGCAAATATTGACTACATAGTGCAAGAAAATAAATATCAGATACGTGCGAAGGAAGTTGCTAAATCATTGAATATTTTGAGATATGATGGAGTTATTTGTGTCAGTTGGGATGGAATTTTGGTTGAGGTAGTTAATGGACTACTTGAAAGGGAGGATTGGGACTCTGCAATAAAATTGCCTCTCGGAGTAATGCCTGTCGCTTCACTGAGGTCAA
The DNA here is from genome assembly GCF_000715075.1 of Nicotiana tabacum. Lineage (NCBI taxonomy): Eukaryota > Viridiplantae > Streptophyta > Magnoliopsida > Solanales > Solanaceae > Nicotiana > Nicotiana tabacum. The sequence goes on along the minus strand of NC_134099.1, from coordinate 111,918,466 downwards.
TTTGGATTTTGAGCTTTTCGGTATCGATTTGAGGTTCCAGTTTGTAATTTCGGTGTTTCAGCTCCAGAATTGTTGCCTTATTTAGCCCGATTGATTTGCAATTTTCAGTTTTATTCATCGATAAATGGTCTATTTCTCAATTTTTATTCTTATTTCATTTTATTACAATAGCTTGGTGTGTATGTTTGTTGATTTGTGATTTTACGTTGTTTGAGTAGCATGTCTTAGTTTTTCATTTAAATTGCTTGAATTAGTTTTTATTTTGATTGTGATGTATGTAGTCTTGGCTCTTAAATAAATACTTTTAATTGGGTAATTGGAAAAGTTGGTGTTGTTTTCTCTCTTGACAAGGAATAAGAATGGGCCATAAGGTGGGTTAAGGAGTAGTGGAGGAATCAGAGCGTGTAGGTGGTGGAGGAGTTCCTGGGCTATCATTGGGGTTGTTCATTTTTGCTAATTCTGGAAAAGGATTTCTGAATTGGGTTTTGGAAGGGAGAAGAATAGAGAATGAAAGAGAATTAACGGTTTAGAGAATTATGAGAGTAACAGTGATGATGATGATGAGTTTTTAAATAGAGAAGGTTAATTAATGTCTAACGGCAACTTTTTGTAGTCAATTAGAAGTCCAATCAACCAAAAATTTCAAGTTGAACGAGCAGTTAAGCTTTCCTAGATTCTATACATTTTATGCGGTGGGGATTCTAATAGAGACGAAACTAGTTCAAACTCAAAAGGATAGATTTTTCTGATGTTTTTGAACGTGGGTAGGACTCTGATCATGAATTAATTATTAATATTTCTAATTGTGCAGAGTGTAGAAAACATACCTCGTTATTCAGATGAATCAATACTGATGAACTAGGTTTTTCATTAAGAATCCTCTTGATCATGCCTCAATTTGCCAAAATAAAAATTTTGTTAGAGATTAGTGAGTCATATTAACACATGGAATAAGAGTATACTATTTACAGTATGGGACTAAGCAAAGATTAATCTAGATATGTAAAAAAGTTCCACATTTTCTAACCAAATTTTTTTTTCATTTTTTAAATTTTTTTTTCATTGTGCATTTTGAACCTGTCCCATTAGGTGATCTTAACCATCGCTAATTCTAACATGTTCCTTTCAAAGTGTTCTCTACTCAGTTCTTTTGTGAAGATGCCAGCAATTTGTTTATTAGTAGCACAAAATTCTATAGTAATCAGTCCTTTCTCATAGTTGTCCCTCAAAAAAAGGTGTCTAACATCTATGTGCTTAGTTCTCTTATGATGAACCGGGTTCTTAGTCATACTAATAGCACTAGTATTATCATAGAAAATAGGGATGCAACCAACTTTAATACCAAAATCCATCAACTATTGTTTGATCCACAACAATTGAACACAACAGGAAGCAACAACAACATACTTAGCTTTAGCAGTGGATAAGGCCACTGAATTTTGCTTCTTAGTAACCGATGAAAAAAGACATGAACCAAGGAAGTGTGCCATACCTGAGGTGCTCTTATCATCCATAAGGAAACCTTCATAGTTAGTATCGGCATATCCCACTAGGTTAAAGTTACTTTCTTTTTTATACCAAAGACAAAAGTCAGTAGTACTTTTCAAGTATCTCAATATTCTCTTGACAACAGTCAAGTGGGGTTCCTTTGGATTTTCTTGAAATCGAGCACAAAGCCCTACACTGAAAACAATGTCAGGCATGCTAGCAGTAAGATACAAAAGTGAACCAGTCATATCCCTATACAACTTTTGATCAACTGATGAACCAGGTTCATCTATGTCCAATTTTGTGGCTGTTGCAATAGGAGTGTCTATTTCCTTTGATTATTCCATTTTAAACTTCTTAATCAACTCATTCGCATATTTCTGCTGATGGATCATGGTTCTATTTGAGTTTTGTTTAATTTGTAAGCCTAAAAAGAAATTAAGCTCACCCATCATACTCATTTCAAATTCATTCCCCATAAGTTAGCAAATTCCTTACTTAATTTTTCAATGGTTGCCCCAAAAATTATGTCATCAACATATATTTTAACTACAAGAAGATCCTTATCTTTTTTCCTCAAGAATAGAGTGATGTCAATATTACCTCTCTTGTAGCCATGTTCAAGCAGGAATTTGGATAGTCATTCATACCATGCTCTAGGAGCCTGCTTGAGACCATAGAGAGACTTGTCTAGTTTGTATACATAATCCGGACACTCCTTGCTCTCAAACCCTGGAGGTTGTTTGACAAACACTTTTTCCTTTAAGTAGCCATTTAGGAAAGTACTTTTGACATCTATCTGGGGAAGAGTAAATTCCATGTGTGCTGCAAAGGCTATGAGGAGTCTTATTGCTTTCAATCTTGCAACTGGAGCAAAGGTTTCATCACAGTCTATGCCTTTCTCCTGGCTATAACCTTGAACCACCAACTTGCTTTATTCCTTGTAACAGTTCCATATTCATCAAGTTTGTTTCTAAAGACCCATTTTGTGCCAATTACTGATATGTCCTTGGGTCCTGGAATCCAATGCCAAACTTGACTTCTTTCAAACTGATTAAGTTCATCTTGTATTGCATTCCACCAGTCTGCATCCTGCAAAGCCTCAGCAACATTTTTAACTTCAATAAGAGATAAGAAAGCATCAAAAGCACACAGATTCTTTAGTTGAGATCTAGTTTTAATTCTAGAGGTTAAATCAGTAAATATGTTCTCAATAGAATGAGAACTTTGATACTTGTAAGGTTTCACAACTAACTGGTTTCAGTTTGATATTTCTCCCATGTTATGTTGCGGAGGAACATGCTCATGGATATGTCCATTTGGGGATTAGATTCAGTTCTTCTTTGTTCAATTCCCCATGTCAGGTTGCCCTGGATGGAAGAACCTGTTCCATCACCTGTTCCTTCTGCTGGTGCAACTTTAGCTTGGGCTGTGACTTTATTTAACTCTTTTACCAGCCAAATAGCTTTATCTTCATGTTCCTGTCTCTCAGAAAGAATGTTAGTTTCATCAAAAACTAAATGTACACTTTCTTCTACACAAAAAGTTCTTTTGTTGTACAATTTATAAGCTTTGCTATGTGAAGAATAACCCAAGAATACTCCCTCATCACTTCTGGGATCAAAGTTACCTAGGGAGTCCTTTCCATTGTTATGCACAAAGCACTTGCATTCAAATGCCCTAAGATGGGATATATTTGATTTTCTCCCTTTAAATAACTCATAGGGAGTCTTCTCAACAAGAGGTCTAGTCATGCACCTATAAATGATGTAACATGTAGTGTTTACAACTTCTGCCCAGAAGTTATGGGGTAGTTTACGAGAAAGAAGCATACTCCTAGCCATATCTTCAAGAGTCCTATTCTTTCTTTCAACTACTCCATTTTGTTGAGGAGTCCTAGGGGAAGAAAAATTATGATCTATAGCATACTCATCACAAAATTCAACAAACTTAGTATTTTCAAATTCAGTTCCATGATCAGACCTAATTGATGCGAGTTTATTACCTAGTTGTTTTTGAGTTTTTTCTGACAAAGGCAGTAAACATGTAAAATGCTTCATCCTTAGATATTAAAAACAATGTCCAAGTAAACTTAGAGTAATCATCAACAAGCACCATCACATATTTTTTACCATATCAGCTTAATGTTCTCATTAGACTACAAAGATCCATATGAACCAGTTCCATCGACCTGGTCGTGCTTACCACTTTCTTGCTTTTAAAAGAGGATCTTACCTTCTTCCCCCTAGCACAAGCCTCACAAACTTTGTCTTCCTTAAACTTGATGTTAGGAAGCCCTATCACTTTGACTTAGACTTGCATGTCCAAGTCTTTTGTGCCAAATGAGGGGATCATTGTCCAACACACTTAAGCAAGTGAGTTCATTTTCAAAAATAGTGGACAGATCTACAATGTATATATTATTTACTCTTTTTCCCTGCAACACAATCTTGTCAGTGGTAAAATTTATCACAAAACATTTGTTAAGGTGAATGCTACCAAGTTACCTCTGTCACACAGTTGTAATTAATTGATTAGGCTATATTTTAAGCTATCTATCAAGTAGACATTCTCAATGGAATGTGTGTCTATCTTACCTATCTTTCCAACCACAATGATCTCACATTTCTTACCATTTCCAAAGGAGACATTACCTCATTTGAGGTCCTCAAGTGAAAGGAGCTGGTTCTTGCTTTCAGTCATATGCTTTGAGTAGCCACTATCCATGTACCATATTTTGCTGCTCTCTTTCATGTTGACCTGCAAGAGAAAATCAGGGGTTAGTCATAGGAACCCAAACTAGTTTGGGTCCCTTTCTATAGGCAAAAAGGGTGAATTAATTTATTTTTAGCCCATCCTGGCAGCCTATTTTTCCTTGAACAAAGGTTTTGTTCTTTTGACTGGCCTTTTTTTTTGCATTAATTCACTTTTGAAGTGACCAGTTAGGTGACTGGCCTTTTCTTGTGATGTTCATGCTTAACCTTAGGTGCAGGGGTCCCATAGCCTTTTGAAATGACTGGCCTTTTCTTGTTCTCGGGAAGTGTGATGTACTTGCTTTTGGGATCCCACTTAGGTGCAGGGGTCCCATAGCCATGTCCTCTTCATTTTCTATTGTGATGTTCTTGTAGCCAAGATAGTGCATCAGATGACTTATTCCATTTGCAAGTTTTGTCTAGTTCATGCTTAACCTTGCCTAGATCTTCTTTTAGGACTCTTATCTGCTCATCCTTTTTGTACTACTCATTCTTTATTTTTCCTAAATTTTCTTCTAAGGTGAGGTGTATGTGATCAACTTTCTTTTTACCTGTTCCTAATTTCAGTTTTAAATTTTCAGATATAATCTCTAACACAGTGGTGTCAAGTTCAAGGACCCGATTTTTCAACTCAGTATTTTTACTATTACTTTCACTAGCTCTGAGTTCCAGATTCTTGCACTTAGTTTTCAAGGTTACACATTCCTTAGACAACTATTCCTTTTCATTGTTTATGACCTCACACTCGTCAATGAAATCTAGCAGTAACTCAGATACCCTTTCTTTAGACAAATATTTAATCTTGTCTTTGAGAAGAATCACACTTACCTATTGTTCATCATCTGATTCTCCAATGGCCACAAGTGCTTGTTCATATCCATCTTCATCTTCTGAATCCTCATATGAGCTTTCTCCCCAGCCAGCAACCATAGCCTTTGTTGATCCTTTGTTCTTCTTGGGATGAACCTATTCCTTCTTTTTGTTTCTTCATTCAGCCATTTCCTTCTTCCATTCAATTTCCCATTGAGGACCGTTTTTGATCGTGTGGTCAATCTTACCACATTTGTAACAGCCCTCGTTGGTCTTTTTTCCAAGGACCCTTGGTTTGTTGTAATTTGCACCTCTTGAATAACCCTTTCCTCTCATTACATACTTCTTGAAGTCCCTGGTGATCATAGTCATTTCATCTTCCTCTAGATCTGCACCTTCAGATATTTTGAGAGCCAGGCTTCTTTCTTTTTTGGGAGAATCCATCTTCATGGTCTGCCTTCTCAGTTCATAGGCGATGAGATTTCAAATTAATTCATCCAACTTGAGAGTGACAATGTTCATTGATTCCTGAATAGCAATGGGTTTGCTTTCCCAAGTAACTGGCAAAACCCTTGTTAGAATTTTCTCAACCTTATCTTCTTTAAGGATAATCCTTCCAAGAGACTTAAGTTCATTTGTTAGTCTTATGAACCTTGTATATATCTCTTGGATGGTTTCTCCTTCCTTCATAGTGAAATTCTCATATTGAGAATACAACAGTGTTCCTCTTGATCTCTTCACTTGAGGAGTTCCTTCATGAGCCACTTTTAAAGTATCCTGAAATTCCTTAGCAGCAGTACAACTTTGAATTCTGCTGTGCTCGTCTGGACCAACTCCACACACAAGCCATTTCTTGGCCTTAGCATTCTTTTCCCACTTCTTCAAGTCCTTATCAGTGCAGTCAGCTCTAGTGTTTGGCACATCCACTCCTTCAACATTCTTCTTCATGGTAGCCAGGGAATCGTCAATCACAATGTCCTAGAGTTCATAGTCCTCTCTGATGATGTGATCTCTCATCCTGTTTTTCCACTAGGAGTAGTACTGGCCATTAAAGAGTGGAATACTAGGAGTGGATTTGCTTTCCCAGTTTCCAGGTGGTGCACTCATTTAGATCTGTTCCTAAGGTGTTAGCCTCATCAAGGATAACCCGCTCTGTTAGCAATTGATGTTTTATACTTCAATACCACACAAAATGGGGGTTATTTGTGTGGTGACCAATTTTTCGCTTAACCTGATTATAGAAGGACTTGGTTCTTCTACGTCTTCTAACTACTACTGTTGCAGCATAATAAGTACAGAAATTAAAGAACACAGTGCTTTTACGTGGAAAACACCTGGCTCAAAAGGTGAAAAAAACCACAAACTACTTTCCAGTAGGATTTTTCCAAACTCTCCACTAAAATCACTGAGCCAAAAACTGCATTTACAAAATACTTTTGTAAACCTAGGATTAACTCTAATACTGTTGTAGCACAGAGCCTCAATTGTTGCAACAATTTCCAGTTAACTCTAACTTGAAAACTCTGAGTACCTAATACAATATCTTCTATATAAGCTGAAAGGTACAATATGAAAACACCTTCTACAATTGAACTACAATATAAGACACACACTTAGAACTGGTTCTTCTATCTGGTTCAAGTAGCTTCAGGTTTGCACGCTTGAATCACATAAAAATTTCTTGCAAAATTGCCTTGCTATTTTCCTCTCAATTCACATTTAACTTCTGCTTATTTGTGTTACCTGTAAAAGAGGACAACACAAATATTTAAGGAGTTAGTAAATAGAGGTTGACTAGAATTCTGATGCAAATCTTCCTTGGTGGAAGAGTTCTAGTTGGTCTCATCCTCTAACTCTATCCATCTCTTAAACCTTGTTCTCGTTATGTAAGGAGTCTTTCTCCTTATTCAATATGCAACCTTTTCAGTCAGGATTAGGAGATATCAATTCTGATAAGTGAAGTTTATCTCTTTCACGTGCATCTCACATGCTTGAGTTTACCATATCTGTGGTTCATTAGGATAGACCTGGTCCATGTCTAAGTTCCTTTGTTAATCTTCAGAACTCTCCTTTAAGTGGGCCAACAAGAGTCGTATAGATGCATATAAAAGGACAAAGTCGTACAATCTGTATGATAGAAGGTCACGACAATTACAAGATTGGAAGAATTATGACAACAAGTCGTGGTGTGATAAAGAGGCTTAAAAGGGGGAATGCCCCGGCCTTCGGATTTATTCACAAAAAAGTTGCCTAGATGTCAAGGACAATACTAAATTATTCATATGAGCTATAGGTTATCAAACTGATAAGCACATCAGTAAACATTCGAGGACGAATGTTCCAATAGGGGAATGATGTTACACCCCCTAGCTTCGTATATGAGAGTACGTCGTAAGTCAATTGATGTAAGCTCTGAAATGAGATCATCTGTGAAAGTGCATAAAGTAAGTTAATCATGTTAACTTGGAGGTTACAAATATTTATGATTATGGACTGCAAGTACCAAGAGGGTTAGAAGGCTTAGAAGCTAAACCAATTGAAGAAAATATGTTTCGTCGAAAGCCGATAAGTTGGGAATGTTATAACATATACTTTTAGGGTGAGACTCGGGTGCTCAAAATGATAAGGAGGTTATGTTATGAGTTATTGTTTTCTTATGATAGTCATGTGTTATGTTTTGAAGTCAAGTGAATGGGAAACAAAAGTTGGCAAAGATCATCACAAGTTATATTCATAAATTGAAATTTAGGTCAAATGCAACTGAGCTTTTCTCCTAATATATTTGATATTAGGGGATGATACACCTACCAAAGTGAAGATTTACTAGTCTATTTTCGAATGCATTAAACTGTTCATCAATACGACATAGGAGTAGAGAGATATTTGCAGTTTCATAAGACTGCGCAGACTGCATAGGTCACAAGTAGGTGTGTACATCTCGTGTATTATATGAGGTATTTTTGGGTATAATATATAACAAATGAAAATCATGGAATTTAGTTTCTAATTCACTTAACCGTTCTTTCATACGACATCCGGATAAAAAGATATAAGCGTATGAAGAAGAGCCAATAATATGGTGCCAAGCTAGCACCTCTTTGACTTTTCAAAAATGGATATATATAGGCCTATGTCGTCTCTTTTTTCATTTTTTCACATACCAAGACCAGAATAAGACCCCTAAATGTATCCTCAAGCTCTCTATAAGGGTTTCCAAGAATATTAATATCACGGGTACAAAATCAAGAAGCGATAACACTAGAATGATCCCCACGTAAGTATTGCAATATCGCCTCTCTTTTTCTTGGTAGTTTGAGTTTTGGAAGGTATTTCATAGTTAAGAAAACATCAAATTTCTGTATATAAGTTTTATATATCATGTAAGGTTGATAAATGTGTTTTCTAATTATTAGAACTCACGGGACGATCAGAAGCCGTGAGTTCGAGTTATTCGACTTGTAGTGGACTGTTTTGTGGGCTGTTTCGTGTTGCTCTTGGGCTGTCTATTTTGCTGATGTTTTATGGAGTTTTAGAGGATAAAAGGTATGGAGAAACACCACATAATGACGGAAGGGTGGGCTGGTCGTTCATCGTTATATTTTTAGGTTGTTTGACACTACTTTTGTTGTGTTTTACGTATTTTTTGGTTGTTTGACATTTTGAGATAAAATACAATCCAATATGCAATATCCCGTATTTATGGATGAGTGTCATACAAGGTACCACTTGACCATAATAGTAAGATGTATAAAGTGTGTTAAAAGTGAGTAGTATTTTAAGTAATTTGAGATAATTCTTAATTATGTGGATAATTAGTTAATTATCAGATTAATGGGGATTAACAAATTAATTAAGGAAATTGTGGACAATTATTGAGGTTGATAACATTAACCAAGTGGCAAAAAGTAGGGACTCAAATAATGACGAGGCAAGTCATGGGATTAGGTGGCACATTTAGAGAAAATTGTTGGCCAAGTCATATATAAGTGGGGTCCACACCCAAAGACTTAATACTTCTCTAATTCACTTGGTGTCTCTAAAAGATAATGAAGAATGTTTCAAAGAGACTTTTGTCCTCTTACGGCTTCAAACTGTGAAAGGTTACTTTCTTAAATTGAGTCCAATTCTTGGATAAAAAATGAATATGTTTTACATCTACCAAGTAATGGATTTTCAGAAAAAAATTTGTACGGAGTTATACTACATAATAGCAACGGAATTTGTAATTCTAAGGGAGCCGATACATTTCTCAGGAATATCATACGGATTTTTTTCCTCCTTCGATCTTGCCGTCACATGTTTTATCGCAATTAACGTGTGTTAGAGGGATTGTCAAAAGCATCGACTCAAGTATGTTAAGTATAAGTCCTTCCTTCATTTTGACATAATCTCGTAATTACATATGTTTGATAACAAGGCATAAAGAGAAGTTCATACTCCCGAATTTATATACAATATCCTAGTCTCATAAGTTACAGTATTCTTCCTTATAGAGACTTTATATTCAATTGAGTATTGTCTTCTTCCAGTCAAGAGAGCAAAGGGTATATATATACAGTATTGTAGTATTTTACCACCATTGAGCTATAATCGGTGGGCAGGCCCCTATTGGGAAACCTCTGATCAGATGGTAATTTATATACCGAGCCTACTGTGGCCGGGCACTTATGAGCAAGCCTAGAATGGCCGAGATACAGAGCCTAGCATGGTCGAGCGCCTATTAGCAAGCCTACTATGGCAGAGCAGTTACACATTCCGAGCTTTAGAGGGACGGACATTTTTTTTACTTCCTGTAATGAGAGAGTTGAGTCAGTATCAGTAGGTAAGTATAGCTCTATATCATCTTTGACCCAATTACTTTCAGTTATTACATTATCAGTTCAGTTTCAGCTTTCAGTTATGTTATTGCCTTACATACTCGGTACATTATTTCGTACTGACGTCCCTTTTCTGGGGACGCTGCATTTCATGCGTGCAGGTTCAGATAGACAGACGGGTAGACCTCTTCAGTAGGTGTTGCCCGAGTTCAGCTTGATCAGTAAGCTCCACGTCCTTCGGAGTTGCCGGCACACACACACACACACACACACACACACACACACACACACACACACACACACACACACACACACACACATATATATATATATATATATATATATATATATATATATATATATATATATATATATATATATATATATATATATATATATATATACACACACACACACACACACACACACACACACACACACATCACAATACATCCATCAGTAGAGGCTTGTAGACATATTCTGTCAGTAAGTGCAGTATATAGGGATTGTAGGCCTTGTATATGTATTTTGTCGATTTTCCATCTCTAGTAGTTGTGACGGCCTTGTCGGCCCAGATTTATATTGATGTTTAGTCAGTGTTAGTTTCCGTTCATATTTAAATTTTGCTTCGGAAAATGTTTTGCAATGTGGCCCATGACCAAAGTATGACTTTATAAGTTCAGAGTCCCTTAGTTGCAAGTTGGTACGCAAGGATAGGTGAGGCACTGGGTAACTGTCTTGCCCCCTTGAGTTCAGGGTGTGACAAAAGTGGTATCAAAGCAGTTTTGTCCTAGGGAATCTACAAGCTGTGTCAAGTAAAGTCTTGTTTATGGGTGTGTTGTGCACTACACTTATAAGCAGGAGGCTATAGGGCATTTAAGACTGTCACTCTTTCTTCTTACTCTAGATCGTGTGGTAAAGCTCAATTGTAAAAACACAATTTCCTAAACTCTATCTTATTCATAATACGACGATGCCTACATTCAAAAAGACGATTGGTAAGAGATATATCTGTGGACGAGTTGTGTCCGAGGAACTCTATTTTTCCTCATGCTTATGATGGATAAATATGAGGTATTCTGCAGGTCATGTGTATACTAAGATGTGTAAGCTTCTTCATAAGGATCCCTAAAGCAAGAATACTTATCCACTTTTACGGTAAAAAGGAATACGAGAATCGGATGGTAGACATAAGTTTCAGCAAGTAAAAGAAGCAAGGTGAAAAAGGGTACGAGGTACCCAGCTAATGAAGATTATCAGTATTTACAATTGAGGCAGAAAAATATAAGTCTTTTAATTTCCCTTTAACAATAACAGAGGTATGTACAATTGGCCACACCCATCTCATTTATGCCCTATGGGGGCTAACAAAAAAATATAAGAGAAGGACGGATATTAGGATCTGGCTGGGGTTAGTGTGACCCAAAATGGTGGATAGATTGTTTGCACTAATTGACATTTCTGAAAGATATTGAAAATGTGCTAATAGATCTCCTTGTGAGACACCAGATGGTGTACTCTAAAATAGTACAGCTAGTGATGAGTACTACAAAGATAGGCACTGAAAGCCTTAAAGGGATAAATGTTACCTTACTATGGCTCCCGTCCCTAGTAGAGAAAGAATGTTAGGCAACCCGAAGAGCCAGTAGATGGAGCAAGGGGAGCTAAAAGTAAAAGAATGTCTTGTTCGAGTTTTCAGAATAAAGTGATAGACATAAATATTAGCGGGAAATAAGAAGAGAGTTAATGAAGCATTATGAGTAAAATGTGATACATGGATGATAACGGTAGATAAAAAAGATGACAGTATTACAGAGTCTATAGTCAAGTGAAGGAAAATTCGAGAGGTGACAGGCCTTGAGACAACAAAAGAGTATAGGCCATAACGTCATATCCTCATTTCGAGAAATAAGTTTGTGACTCCAATGCAACTACCAATAGGAAAAGTTAGACCCAGAGTACTAGAAATCAGTATGGGCTGGTGAGCAAGATAAACTAAACATGAATTAGGGACTGAGTGAGTTGATAATGGTCGACATCACAAGAATTTCAGATTTTGTTCCTGCAATACCAAAATGAACAACAGAAGAATATTCATGAGAAATTCAGAGAATGGTAATTTAGGAAGATGCTCCCTAAAGCAAGCAATGTGAGGAAAGTTACGCTTAAGGGACTGTATGTACTAGTTACACTAACTGTCACCCTCGCGAGTAAGGAAATTTGTTATCCTTGGTACAGAAGGATTATCGCAAGGCGAGTAAGGGTAATCGATGATGTGAAAAGACGGCAATATGAAAAGGTAAAACATCTATGGGTAGATCACCATAGCGTTGGATCTTAGTACTCCCCTAAAGGGGGGATATGGAGTGATGTGGCATTGAGTCAGAACAAAGTGGTTCTAGTAATTATGGAATAGTATAGGAAGAATGCGATAAAAATAAGAAAGGGATAAAATTGCATTTATTCAAAGCCTACAGATATGCTACAATTCTAGAACATTATGCAAACACGATATCAAGGAGAGGAAGTAAGGGTTCTAACCAAGATGTTATTGATAAAAAGAGTGCCAATAGGAGAGTATGCTAAGACAAAGTAAATAACACAAGAAATATTACATGGAATATTGATATGAGAATGGGTCAACGAGTAGTTAGTAGTTGATTCAGGAAGAGCCTAGTTATGGCTAGACAAGAGGATATAGAAAAATCAACAGATCGTTCAAGATAAACATAGTGAACCCCAACGTGGGGAATTCAGTCTCGCAAATATGACATTGCAATACTTGAGGTATATTCAAATAAGAGGTGGGAAAGTTAAAGGTACCGTAAAAGTGTTACGGAAATAAAAGAGGGTGCCACTAGGAAGACAGTCAAAATATTAGTTTAGAAGCAACCCTACAAGCACAGGGGCATGAAGGTACATAACTAAGGATAATTATAGGCAAGGAAGGACATCAAAATTCCGTCAGATAGGATATAATAAGCTCGCAACTTTACAAGAGTCAGAAGGTCCTCCCTAAGTACTACAATGAAAGACTAGCTAAAGAAATAAAGAAGAAGGCTTTAACCTAAGCATGGTAACTTGAAGGAGAAATGGTCATGTAAAAACAGTCTCACAACAACATTGTACGCACTCCATGCGAAAGTGGAACCTACCGTGGCTACTGAACAGGAACAAAAATCAAAAGTAAGATTCGAGACCATATGAAGGTGCACAAAAACTCTGGCATGCATGGGAACTAAATAAGCTAAGTATGCACGCATTAAGGGGGCAGAAAGACCATGAAAAGTAATTGCATACATATAAAGAAAGTTGAGAAGGAACAAAAGAAATTATTCGATCAATGGTCAAGAGTAGTAACGCTATGAATGCACTTAAGATTTTGGAATATTTTCCATGCAGCATATATATTGACATTCATACATTCGTAGAAGTCTGCGATATAAGTTAAAAGAAAGAATTGAGCCTAGGGCATAAACAAAGGATTGAATTGTTAGAAGATTGTATCATGAATATCCCATAGCGCACATGAAAGGCTAAAGTAATAACAAATACCAGGAGCCACAGATTGGAAGATAGCTTAACCCTACATGAAGATTGCTCAGAAGGAAGAGAAAACTAAAGAGTTATATCAACCAAATAAATCAGGAGTCTTATTATTACACCGAGAAAATTATAGAAATCGTGATTAAGAACATTGTAGAATCACTCTTAATATCATAGGTAGAAGAGAGATAGTACAGTAGCCATATTCTATAGTAGCTCTATAATAAAGTCAGTTAGAAAAGTACCAGCCTCATATGAAGTCAATAGAAAGCTCTCACCGGATTGTGTATGAACCAAAGGTACAAGTGTTATAATAAGAGCTTCAAGTTATGAATGTGAATTATACCTATGTGGAAGGGAGGTCATGAAAGAGATAGAACATATGATGCAAGATTTGAAGGTAAAGGTAAACAACGTGCGAAATACTCAAATGCAGAAGATTGTGAATAGTTCATACTTCAGATAGAAGGCTAGAAGCACGGGGATTCAGTATCCAAGGATGATAGTGGCATTGTCAGTGGCATGTCTTCCTGCCTACAGTTTTTAGGTACCGAGAGATCTCGCCAAGAGAGTAAAGAAGAGTTAGAGATGATGTGATGTCTCGCTTGATGTTCGAGAATAACATAAGAAAAACTATGGTGCAAGCAAGTTGAAGGGAGGTTGCGAGTAGTATAAATAGATATGTATAGGTCGCAAGTTAAAGTATAGTAAAGACACAAGGTTTTATGACAATAGGAAGGATAAGAAAGTGAAAGTAAGAAGGTGACAAGAAATGGATAACTCCTCACGATTAAACTCATGAAAACAAGAGAGCTAATGGTTTCTCTAAGTTATAAAAAGATCAGCATAGTCTTAACGAACTCAAAGGAGTCTAAGACTAATAACATTTGGAAGAGATGGAATGTTTCCTTGGTAGTAGAATTAGGGTATAATTGTGATAGATAAATGATGACATTGGGGCCTTCGATTGAGTAATGATTTGAAGGAAAAAAAGAAGGGATTCATGAATTGTACAGAATTAAAATACTCACGTAAGGTAAATCACATTGGGATGCTATTAAATACGGTTATGGAAACATAGTATCGCCCCCAAGTGGATCAGTCTAATCATTTTAGATGCTCCCGGATGAGACGTCAGCCCTAGTGATTACGTAAGAAGTTTCAAGTTATCAGTGGTAGATTGTAGATCAATATTGAGCTGAATAAACATTGGATGGATAAAAGTTACGAAGAATGAGATGAGATTAGACCATTAGTCTTAAGGATAAGCAACGAGAGTAACTTGGAGTTTGGTAGCAGACCTCAGTAACGATAAATCAAAGTAAGAGTTATGGTAAAATATGACCTACCCAGATGTAGTAAAGTCATACGGATGGATAAACGGATCTTTGAAATAAGGTATAGCAATATTCGTAAGTTTGAAAAGTACTGAGCGAAGAACTTCAGTATACCTATAGATGCCCAAAAGGAAATTTTATCAAGCTTTGTATATGACTGTAAAGTGAGTCCTGGATATTGGCTAGAAGCTGGAGCAAAAAGGAGAGAAGAGTCGCATAGGCGTACGTACAAGGTCAGTGTCGTACAAGCTGCATGATAGAATGTAGCAACAGTTATGAGATTGGAAGGATTCCGACTACAAGTCGTAGTGTGAAAAAAGAGGCCAAAAGGGAGGAATGCCCTAGCCTTTGGAATAATTTGCAGAACAGTTGCCTGGATGGCAAGGAGAGTACCAAAGTATTCAGAAGACATAAGTTATGAAAATGATAAGTGCATCTGTCTACATTCTAGGAGGAATGTTCCAAAGGGGGGAATGATATTACACCCCATGTTTTTGTAAGTGAATGTACTCCATACGTAAATTGATATAAGCTCGGAAATGAGATATTACATCCCGCATTTTTGTACGTTAAAGTTTCATCGTAAGTTAATCAATGTAAGTTCAGGAATGAGATTATTTGGAGATTATAAGCATTATGCTACTTCAAACAAGTGATGAGTAAATTCGTGAATGTGAGACGGTAAGCAAATCGAAGAAAATGAATTTCGTCAAAGTTTGATATTTTGAGATAAAATACGTTCCAAGCTACAATACCCCATTAAAAGTGAGTAGTATTTTAAGTAATTTGAGATAACATTAACCAAGCGGCAGTAAGTAGGGACTCAAATAATGACTAGGCAAGTCATGGGATTAGGTGGCACATTGAGAAGAAATTGTTGGCCAAGTCATGCATAAGTGGGGCCCACACCCAATGACCTAAGACTTCTCTAATTCACTTGGTGTCTCTACAACATAATGAAGATAGTTTAAAAAAGACTTTGGTCCTCTAACGGCTTCAAATTATGAAAAGAAACTTTCTTAAATTGAGTCCAATTCTTGGATAAAAAATGGATATGTTTTACATATACCAAGTAACGGATTTTCAGCAAAAGAATTCATACGAAGTTATACTACATAATAGCAATGGAATTTGCAATTCTAAGGGAAATGGCACAATCTTTCTCAAGAATATCATACGGATTTTTCCCTACTCCCATATTGTCGTCACGTGTTTTGCCGCAATTAACGTGTGTTTGATGGATTGTCAAGAGCATCAACTCAGGTATGTTAAGGCTAAGTCCTTCCTTCATTTTGGCATGATCTCATAATTACATGTGTTTGATAATGAGGCATAAAGAGAAGTTCATACTCCTAAATTTATATACAATATCGTAGTCTCATAAGTTACAGTATTCTCCCTTATCGAGACTTTATATTCAATTGAGTATTGTCTTCTTCCAATCAAGAGAGCAGAGGGACTATATATACAGTATTATAGTATTTTCAAAACCATAGGGTTACAATCGGTGGGCAGGCCCCTATTGGGCGACCTCTGATCAGATAGTAAGTTATATACCGAGCCTACTATGACTGAGCACCTATGAGCGAGCCTAGAATGGCCGAGATACAGAGCCTAGTATGGCCAAACACCTATGAACGATCCTACTATGGCAGAGCAGTTACACGTTCCATGCCTTATAGGGCCGGACATTTATTTTACTTAATAAATTGAGAGAGTTGAGTCAGTATCAGCTGGTAAGTATATCTCCAGATCATTTTTGGCTCCTAGTTACTTTCAGTTGGTATATTATCAATTCAGATTTAGCTTTCAGTTATTGCCTTACATACTCGGTACATTATTTCGTACTGACGTCCCTTTTCTAGGAACACTGCATTTCATGCATGTAGGCTTAGACAGACAAACAGGTAGACCTCCTTAGTTGGTATTTCCCGAGTTCAGCTTGATCGGTAAACTCCACATCCTTCGGAGTTGTTGGGTCTAGAGTTTTGTGTACATCTTGTTTATATATATAAATGTGTATATATATGTTATGGGTAGGTCGGGGCCTTGTTCTGATCACAGTAAATCCATCAGTAGAGGCTTGTAGACATATCCTGTCAGTTAGTGCTGTATGTTGGGCTTGTAGGCCTTGTATGTATATTTTGTTGGTTTGCCAGCTATAGTAGTTATGACGGACTTGCCGGCCTAGCTTTATATTGATGTTTACTCGGCATTAGTTTCCGTTCAGCTTTATATTTTGATTCACAAATTGTCTTTAGTGTGGCCTATGGCCAAATTATGACATTATATGTTCAGAGTCCCTTAGTTGCAAGTTGGTATGCAAGGATATGTGATGCACCAGGTGCCGGTCTTGCCCCTACCCCCCCCCCTCCAAGTTCGGGGTGTAACACAAAGATTCTATATATATATAGTAATAAAGTATTTTCACAACCATCGAGCTATAACCGATGGTTAGCCCCCTATTGGTCAACATCTGATCAGATGGTAAGTTATATACCGAGCCTACTATGGCCGGACACCTATTAGCGAGCCCAGATTGGCTAAGATACAGAGCCTAGTATGGTCGAGCACCTAGGAGCGAGCCTACTACGGTAGAGAAGTTACACATATCGAGCCTTATAAGTCCAGGCAGCTATTTTACTTACTATATTAAGAAAGTTGAGTCAGTATGAGCAGGTAAGCATATATTCAGATTATCTTTGACTCCTAGTTACTTTCAGATATTATCTTAACAGTTCAGTTTGAGCTTTCAGTTATTATGTTTCCTTACATACTCGGTACATTATTTCATACTGACATCTTTTTTGCCAGGGACGCTGCACTTCATGCCTGCAGGTCCTGATTGATAGTTGGAGAGACCCTTCCAACAGACAGAGTCAGACATCAGCTTGGTTGGTAAGATGCACTTCCTCGGAGTTATCAGGTTTAGAGGCTTGTAGACGAGTTCTGTATATTTTGTATATCAGTAGATGTTCATGGCGGCTTCGTCGTCCTCACATTTATATATTTCATCTTTTGGGTATGTTTACTCCACAGATGAGAGAGGCGTTATTTTTAAACGGTTCAGAACATGGCCTCATCGGCCTAAGTTGAGGGTTACCCCTCTAAAGTTCACAGTTACAGAGTGGTACGCCCGGGCTGAGTATGGCACCGGGTGTTGGTCGTGCCTCTTTAGGTTTGGGGCGTGACACAAATGATCATTCCAACTACCCTTGAAGTCAAGAGCACAAGCACACAACATATCCTCAAGCGTCTGAATGGTCGGCTCTACCTGCCCATCAGTTTCAGAATAAAAGTTTGTACTAAGATTCACCAGAGTATCCAAACCTCGCTTAATTTTCTTCCAAAAGTTAGCTTTGAAATGTGCCCCTCGATCATAAGCCTACCTTGGCACCACAAAATCCCGGGTTTTAAGTGCAATATTATAGGGCCTTACATATAGGGATGAAAGGAATCTACATAGCTAATACAAGTCAATTACCACATTTAGCCCGTATACACACTCGTCACCTTACGTACACGGCTTCCACATATCACAATTAGCACAAAGCAACTCCAATCCTAAGGGGTAATTCCCCCACAAAAAGTTAGGAAAAACACTTACCTCACAATACGCTAACTCTGTTGATACCCAATTTTAATTCATATTTTTTAATTGTCTATATATATATACTTTCAAAATGGTACATATTCATCATCATTTAGCTAATAAGCCTATACAAGCATTTTTCATAATTTTAAAAGGCTTTAAATCGATTTATTTCTGCATTTTATTATATAAATATTCAGTAATTATCCTTCAAATCTTTTATGCTGAGATAATCATATAAACTTATCATTTAAACCTACATGAATGTTTTTAAAAAATTTACTATTTTTTTTTATAATTACATTTGCATTTTTAGGTCTAGTTGCATATTTTTGCAATAATAGCCCATATTAATGTTTAACTATATTATTTATGCCGAAAATAAATTTCTATATTTTAATAATGTTAAGTAATTATTATTAATCATTTTTAGTGCACAAATAATATTTTTGTTATTTATTAACTATTTTTATAAATTATTTTTGCTAAATATTGGGTATTTAAATAATAGCGTAATTCTAAACCTATTTTCGGACCAAAATTACCCAAACCTCAGCACAATTACCCCATACACTGGCCCCGTTCGTTTTTAATCCCACCCGTTGACCTTTCTAAATCTATGGCCCACATCCTTCCCCCTGTTTTCAATTAACCAAACCCCAAAACCCTAGCCATTCCCTCTAACCCGTCGCCCTCGTATGCTCTCGTCTCTCTGCTCTTCTGAAAAACCCTAGCCCACTCCCCCTTAATCCCACTCCAAATCCCATTGAAAATTGGATTTTACCATTATTTGCTTACCATATTTGGTTTTCTTTGGTACTGGTTACTCGATTCTGGTAATACTTAGGTATTTGCGTAATTTTGGAAAATAACACCTCTACATAAGACAAGAATCGACTCAATCTTGAAGATTTGTGTGATATTCCGTCCATATACGTGAGATTAACCAGATCCTTCATACAAGTTGTCTGATTTCGAGTTTAAAACCCTAACTAGGGTTTGGAGTTTGATACTTTTTCCTTTTTTGTTGTTTTAATGACTTGCATGTGAGATTTCTCCCTTTCTTCGTCTGTGTTTACTCGATTTCTTTCCTTACCTGTGTTTAATCAATTATTTTCCTTGTTTGTGTATCCGATTTTACTACTATATAAACCCCTTCCCCTATTCGCTTTTGAGACGGACCCTAATCGATATAATTTCACTGAAAACTTGAGTCTTTTTCCTGTGAATTCCTCTATTATGTTGCTCTTTGTTTTGTGGTGGCCGGCTGAAAGCCAAGGCCAAAGAGAATCTACTATTCGAGGTTTGTGGGTTCTTGTGGATCTTTTGCTCTTGTTTTGTTATTCGTTTAACTGGTAAACTACTTGACTCTTGCATTTTCATCCCTATGTGTTCTTGATTTGCGTACATTCTCACCTCTGAAATTATTAGCTTAATATGTTTTTCTGGATTATTTTTTTGCACAAGTTTGTTAATTCTGCTTTGTTCTAAATCCGTTAGCTTCTAACTTTCCTCGTAATGCTACTAGTTCTATGTTTGCCTAAGCCTAACTTGGGTAATCTAAGTGTAGCGGTCTAGATGTCTCCATAATTCATGCTAATTTGTTTTATCTTTAACCTCTATAGTGTATGCTAGAATGTTTGTATTTCACTTGCTATTTTGTCACTCAGCATGCTCATTTGATCCCCACACCCTATTAGTGACTGATTGAGATCTTAACAGTTACCTCAAACTGTTTTTCCATGCCCTTCTTGAACCATTTTGTGACATGATTTAGATCTTCTCTAGTTGTTTTGTCTATTATGACAATCCCAGAATACCCATATGTGATATTTGGTATGAGTTTGCTATCTTACACTTTTCTAAGTCCTTGCAATGTTTGTGCTGCATATACACTATGTTGCAATTTGTATCGACTATTATCTTGCTTCTATGTTTTCCAGTCTGTCCTTTATTCTTTTGATACCACGTTCTTCTAGTGTTTATCACAAAATGTGTTCCCCATCATGTCTAAATACTGATTAGCATGACCTTAGGATGCATGTTTAGCTTAATTTGAATCTCCTAAGCCCTAATTGTTTTATTGTCATGACTGAAAACCTATGCAAACCTGTTTCTTTCCCCAACTTTTTCCAATATATGGTTGTCTATGTGGTACTTTTCTATGTTTTGAAATTCTGCTAAACTTGCTAGCATGTTTGATTACTTCCTTTCTATGGCTATGTCTACTTTAGGTTATAAGTGTGTCCCCCCCCCCCGCCCGCCCACTTCTGTCCCTCAGCTATTGTCCATTCTTGCCTATTAGCACTTATGCTATTCTGAACTCCTTATTCTTAGCCGGCTGAAATCTAAGGTTATCAAGGCTCTTGACAGTGACCTCCCTAGTGTGAGCACTTCTCGAGGTCTATTTGAGGTCCTTGTAAACTCTAACACACTAGGATTTGGGTCTTTGATCACCCTGGTACTGAAACCTTCACTATCCCTGACACTCCACTCTTTTTGCCTATGGTCTATTGGATGTGTAAATTGGTGGGTCAATCTATGGTTGTGTGATCTAGCCTAAATACTTTTATGGATTCCGGGTCGTGTTGATTAATATGATTCATGGGTATGCTGCATGAGAGGTGCTTTCCTTTTGGTCCTGCTATGAGCCTACTACCGTTATTTGTACAATGCTTGTAATTACATTACTATTAGGACTGTAATATCTTTGTAATAAACAACTCGGTGTTAGTAAAAATGGGAAATTGGTAGATTCTTAATGTTTTCATGAAAAGGGGTACATAATACACCTATAGGATCAAATGATTTACTTGCTATCTATGTCGTTCGATCTCTATGTGCGCTATAGAAATCATGTCATTAGGAGAAGCACACACTCACACTACTCGCCTGTTAGCAAACATGAATGCCATAATTTTTTTTACTGTTATTTGATGTTAGAGAACATGCCTATAGGAACAAAATGTCAATGAACTATCTTTCAATTTGCCTCAACATGATCACTAGAAAGTATGCCTATAGGATTATTCGCTTAATTTGCCATTGTCCTACACTATATGCTAGAAACCATGTCTATATGATCTTATCACTTCATTTGCTATTGTCCTACACCGTACACTAGAAACCATGTCTATAGGATCTAACCACTTTATTTGCCATTGTCTCACATTGTACAATACATATCATGCCTATAGCATTTGCACTATTTAAATTCGCAATTGCATCATACTGCCCGCCTAGAAAGCATGGCTATAGGGATAAAGCGTTTAAAATCAAACCCAATTGTCAATCGTTAAGAAAACCTTCTCAGAGGATGTTTATTGATTACTTCACTGCCCATTTAAAAAAATGGCTAGATATCATATTTATATGACCTGCAACATTCTAATACATCAGAGATTACAGCATTACCTTTATAATACTGGAATCCAGAATCACCTAGCAATCATGTCGAGAGGTTTAATCACTTATAATCTACAATTGCAATAATCAGCTTGTAATGCCAAATATGCCTCCTAAAACTATTAATTGTCTATAAGTATGAAATGACACCTTGCATCTGGAACTGCCCATACTTTGGTTTAAAGTCATCTAGAAATCATGTCAATAGGCTTAAGGTTCTGAATTCTGAAAGCTCCTAATTTGCATATGTGTTTGCGTGCATTTGTTGTCTAAGTGTGGAGGCTAACTTTAGCCCTTAATTGCTTTTACATGAACTCCAACTTATTTTGTATGTCGCCTAGTTTTTCTCATTTTGAGTAGCCTAAGTTAAGTCTAGAACCACCCAAAATAGAGGTCCAAACGCCTCCTGGACCATAGGCATAGGATGGGCAGTGCACACATAAGGCTCGATTTAGAAAAAAATAGTGTGCTTTAGGCAACAACTTAAAGATAGTAATCGGGTAGCAAGAGATGATAGTCTGTGCCTGCTGATAATATGAGTAACACCCCATCTTGAGGGAGTTACGAAGTATTATTTATGTTGCAGATGGTGATCCTCTAGGCTTAAAAATTTAAGCCCCCCCCCCCCCCATCTTGTCTTTAAATCCATTATTTGTGTTTCATAATGAACTTCCAAAACTTCTTGCTTTCTTTATCTTTGTTTGTCTGACTAATTCATATAATTCGAGTTTGGTCAGGACCCACAGTTGTGGACCTTAAGGAATGCCTAACACCTTCTGCTCGAGGTAATTTGAGCCCTTGCCCGATCTTTGGTGACTCAAACGGGTTAAACCTGAGTTATGTGCAAATAGGCGCCATAACGCACCTCAAACCCGTTATGTGGCGACTCTCTCTTTTAACACCCTTCCTTAAAAGAGTTGTCACGTGTCAAAACCCGATTTCACGAGAAAGAGTAGCGTGACAGCATTGTGACTCTGCTAGGGATATTTTTAGGCTCATTCCATAGCAAACTTGGTCTACATGAATTAGTCTTCTCCGACAAACATGTCGTTATTATTTTTATTTTTACATAAATATCTTGCTCCCGTTCCCCTTTTATTGTTACCTGTACACCTTCTTCCCCGTTTTCCCTTTATTTGAATTCGCATCTCTGCTCAATTTGGTCATAACATGCATTTTCCTTTAGACATTTTTAAGAATTGCTACATCATATCTCTCCCCACCCTCACTCCCTTGTTTGCTTTATTACAATTTCAACATCACAGGAACTAACTTCTTCCTTGTTTTCCTTTCTTTTTATGTCGTTACAGTTCATTTACTACATTTACAGTTCTGATCATGCAAAATATTTGACAACGTGTTATTTCATCTTTGCATTAAGCATGCACCACATCATATTCCACTCGTGCGTAATTAATACCATATTGGCGCTTGATGAGTGTCCACACTCTTCCTAAATCACCCTTTAAATTTGGAAAGGCTTATTTGCGATAAAACTAATCGATCAGCGGCGCAGACGACAGTTCTGTGCCTTTTCCTCTCAAGTTGTCAGCTAGAGCGTCCCGGTCTAGACTCCTCTAGAAACCCCCACTCTAATATTAACTGTGCATGCATCATGTCCAAACCTTGTATGGGTTAGAACGCTGTCCGCATAATAACTCGCTAAGGCAAGTCTTGTCTAAAGCCCGCCGGGATTTCCATAATCCCAATGAACACAATCACGATCTCTGTATTATTTGGAGCAATCATGCCAATATGTTGATCATTAACGTGTAAATAGCCAAATCTGAAGGGGAAAGAGCTAACTCTATTTGTTTTGCAGAAATGAGACATGAAGTTCCCAGGTTCGACATAGTTCAAAATATCCCACCTTTGCTACTAGATCGGTTGGAAAATCTTGCACTAAGTGACAAAAACAATGTGAACAGAGTTATCGGGAATTTACCCTCTATGTTAGACATTCAGCCAAACAATGCATAGTTGAGGCCGCCACCATGTTCTGGGATGAGAAGAGAGTCATTTTCTATTTTGGTGACATAGAAATGACTCCCCTTTTAGAAAAAATAGGAGGTTTTGCTGGGCTCCCATGGGATAGCCCTGGTTTGTTGGTACCAGAAAACCGCATTTCTTGAGATTTCTTAAAAATGATGGGTTTCAGGAAAAATGATGATTTAGTGTGTCTTATGAAGTCTTACATACCATTCGATTTCCTCTATGAGCGTTATAGGAACAGAAAGTCATATCGCCTTTATCATGATGTGTTTGCCATCACTTATTTGTGTTGGACTCACCAACGAGCTTTTGTATTCATTTTATGTTTTCTGGGGATACTGGTATTTTCGATACAAGGAAAAAGGATCCATACTCACCTAGCTATGGTGACTAAGACATTAATAGAGGGGATTGAGGGAAAAACTTACACTAATGTCCCTATGATTCTGGCTCATATTTACCAGGCTTTTGACTGTTACAAAAAGGGCTATAGGTATTTCGAGGGTTGCAATCTGTTGCTGAAATTATGGTTATTTAAACACCTTCAGAGAGGAGAATACCGTCAAGAACTTTTGGACGACCATGGAATGACCACATAGCCTATCACCATCCGAAGAGAATGACTTTTATCCCCAAACAGGTTTGCACAACCGGAAAACGCTGTCAGCTGGGCACATTTATTCAGCAATCTGACTTATGAAAAAGTACATTGGATGTTCGAGTGGTTTCCTAGCAATGAATTCATCATCAGGTCGAGAGATACTCCTCATCTAGTGCTAATCAAATTTTGGGGAATCTATCCTTATGCTCTTATCAGGGTTATGAGGCAAGTTGGGAGAAAGCAGGTTATATCACGAGTTTCCAAAATGGTGCAGTACAAAAAAGACTTTCAGGGGAACGCCATTCCATTCAAATTCGAGGCACAACACATGTGGCATCAAAAGATCATTGTGGAGAAAGATACTATCGAGCTAGATCGATATCATGCCGGCCATGTGCAATTCTATCCATCATGGTTAGTAGATGACATAGCGGGGGATGTCAAGCTAGGGATTAATCTAAATAAAAGGGTTGTAGACGACGCTGCTAAAGCACAAGTCAAATACATGATGTTGCACAAAAGGGTTTTCGAGTCTGAAGCCAGTCATTTGGAACAATATAAAGTGGAGATGGAAGCAATCACCAAGTGGAAAGAAATCGCTATAATTAAACATGGAGGTTGGAATATTTAGAGCAGGGTTGATGGAGCTTGAAGGGAAAATGAGAAAGAGGGTTGTAGGCTGTCAAAACATGGATGGCAATGAAAGGAGGGCTTCTAGCAAGGGCATATCTGCTGTTGGACATGCGTGACCTAGGGAATCTGATCGATGGAGCAAAGAAGGCCAAGCATGGAGAAGGTCCCTCTAGGACCAAATAGATTATGAATGATGTTTTACTTGCTTTCTAGACTCGTTTTAGACTTTTGTTGTAATAAGGAAAATGTCTTTAGTGACTTTTTATAATTGTTGTTGTTTTTTGTAGAGATTTGGTTTATTTATCATATTAATGAAATGACGAAGTTATTGGCATCGATTTTCTCCAAATCTATATGTCGCTTAGAAATACCTCGGGCACAATGAGGTCCCCAAATTAGGCGCAAATTTATAATTCTGCAATATGTGTTTAAATACCTTAAACATCCTTTTAATACTCCTAACTGACTTGTTTACCTTTTAGTTTTCTTCTTTTCTTTATTTGTTTATTCCCATCCCCTAAGGTTGGTTCAAGCATACTGACATCGTCAGCATATCATACCAGATCTAGAGGTCCTCCACCTCCTCCTCCTCTAAGTGATCCTAAAAGCAAGGGAAAATCAAGAATGGATGATATGAACAGTATCAAGAAGGACAATGTTACGCATGTAGAGAATGTCAAAACTTCGGATGGTCGGAGTACTCTGGCATAGAATGACTTGGTTTTATGGTTGGAACAGAAGATACTGGAGCTATAAGAGAAACTTGAGCAGGTCCGGAACTTGGCAAAACTTTCACTTACCTTGAACGTCCCCGATGTCAACCAACAAAACGCCCAAAACCCTGCACCTCCCTAGAACACACAAAACCAACAAAATCCTGCCGCACCTCATCAGTATGCTACACCTCCTCAAAATCCTAATCCTCCACCAGTACCAACGTCTCCACAACATCATTACCATCCAACCCAGTATCCACAAACCACCACCTACCACACTCCTCAAGACGCACCACAACCTACTCACAATCCCCAAAACTCAACCAACAACCACCACTACGCCCAAATTCATGCAGTGCACCAAAGCAACCCCATATACATGGAAACCTTACCCCACACTCCACAACAAACATTATACATACCTGAATCCACCGAGAAGGACCTGCTCATTAAGAATATGGCGGAAGAACTCGAGAAACTTACTAGTCGAGTCCAAGGTGTTGAAGGTGGTAAAGGCATCGAAGGTTTGAATTATGAGGATATGTGTATTCAGCCGGATGTAGAACTACTAGAGGATTACAAACCTCCTATGTTTGAAATATTCTACGGGACAGGTGATCCAAAGGTACACTTAAGAACATATTGTGACAAGCTCGTAGGGGTTGGTAAATATGAAAGAATCCGTACGAAGTTGTTCATGAGGACCCTCACAGGAGACGCCATGTCTTGGTACATCAGTCAAAACCCGAAAAAATGGGTTAACTGGGTAAGCATGGCATCAGATGTTATGGATCGGTTCAGGTTCAATATAAAAAATACGCCAGACGACTTCTATATTCAGAATCTTAAGAATAAGCCAACAGAAACTTTCCGCGAGTGTGCTACTCGATGGAGATCAGAAGCTATGAAAGTAAGGCCATCACTAGAAGAAGAAAAGATTAATAAGTTCTTTGTTAGAGCTCAAGATCCACAATACTATGAAAGGTTGATGGTTATTAAAAACCATAAGTTCTTCGATATCATCAAACTGAGGAAAAGAATAGAGGAAGGAATTAAAAGTGGAATGGTCACAACTTTTGAGGAACTACAGGCTACAAACAAAGCCTTGCAGTCGAGAGGTATCTCTAAAAAGAGAGAAGTTGGTGTAGTAATGGTAGCCCAAGGTCCGGAGTCTCCCCTCACATACCAAACACCACCCACATAACAGCCTTCACCTCCCAGATACTAGCAACCTGCCTCCACTTACCATACTTATAACACTCAACCTACATATTACTACTCACCACTACCAGCCCGCCAAAACTACTAAAAACCTTAACCAAATTTCGACCGTAGACCTCCCAGACAATACACTCCTATTGCTGAACCTATTGATCAATTGTATGAGAGGCTAAAGGCTGTTGGTTATGTCACTCCCATTCCCGCCGTTGCCATGGAGAATTCCTCTCAGTGGGTCAATCCAAACAAGACATGTGCCTACCATTCGGGCATTAAGGGTCATACTATCGTTGAATGTCACACTTTGAAGGATAAGATCCAGACGTTGATTGACCCAAAAGTTATACAAGCAGAAGAGGCTACACCTAATGTTTGCAACAATCCCCTCCTGGATCATAGGGGCAAGAGAGTAAATGTGACGAAACTGAATAAGAATGGAGTTCAGAAGGATCAATCAGGCTCATTCGTGAAGGGGAAGAACCTAAAATGCCTCCAGTCACTCTTACACCTATTGTGGCCAATGGAGGTCGAAGTAGCCGCACCGACTCCGTTCGAGGTTAAAGTAACAACACCCTCAATCACGTCAACTCCGTTTAAGGTGGAAGTGACCACACCCTTCACCGTGATAGTAGACCCACACCGTCATTTAAGTTCAATGTCATACCTTAGGACTATGCTGCAGAGGTGAGAAGGAAAGGAAAAGGGAAAATGCATAAAGTCTGTGCAACACAAGGTATCGCCAGGACCGGTAGGTTTTACATGCCCAAGCATTTGGGAGGAACAAGTAAAGAAGCCGTTCCCAAGTAGCCTATCATTAAAACTGGCACAGACGATCTTTGGAGAAAGGTTCAAGCAAGAGAGTATTTTGTGGTTGATCATCTGAACAAAACCCCCGCTCAAATATCTATTCTATCACTACTATAGAATTCTGAGGCGCATAAGAATGCAATGATAAAAATGTTTAACGAAGCTTATGTACCCAATAATATCACTGATGGAGAAATGGCTAATATGGTAGGGCAAGTATTAGAGAGCCACAAGATCACTTTTCACGAAGACGAGCTACCACCATAAGGACCGAGTCATAATAGGGCACTATATATCACAGTGCAATTTGAGGACAAATTCAACGCCAGGATCTTGATAGATAGAGGTTTGAGTCTCAACATTTACCTATTGACTACTTTGAAGAGGTTAGGTAAGGTTTGTATGAGATACGGGCAGGAACTATGAATGTGAAGGCATTCGATGGGTCCCTAAAGGCCACGATTGGGAAAATTATCCTTTGTTTGCAGATGGGCCCAACTTGGTTTGACGTTGAATTTCAAGTATTACTGCCACATGCAATCTGCCGTTGGGATGACCGTGGATACATGCTGTTGGGTCCATAGCCTCTATGCTACACCAGGACGTGAAGTTCGAATGGAATCACTAGCAAGTAATCATCCACGAGGACGGAAGTAGTCCCATTTACACCAATGAAAATGTTCTATTTGTCGAGAATAGAAGGAAGTTGGGTGTAGAAACATACCATCGCATCGAGCGCGTCAATGCAATTGAGAAAGACAAATGGTGGAGTAATAAGATTGAAAGAATATTGTTATGGACATGTGAAGCCGACAAGGGTCTCCAAGGGATTGCCAAAAGCTAAATCGCCATGGCACAACTTTTGGGCTGGGGTATGAATACACCTAGCACGAGTATTAGGAATGGTTGCTACCATGGCGTGGTCCTTATCACTTGAACAGCCAATACCGAATTTGCACCATACATTTCAACAAGCTGACGTGATATGGGGATTTGAAGATGATGAGGCTTTAGCTGGCCTGAGGAATCTCTTTCTAGACGATGAATACATGGATTGCAATGGAATAGTTGAGGAGGAGGAGGAGGAGGAAAACCTTACAATTTAGACCGTAGGAAAAGGAGATGATCTCAAGAACTGGACTGATGCACCGTCCCGGGCCCCTCGAGTTCCTAGGTAGCTTGGCAATTAACATGATCTACTTTTAAAGGCAATTTTAAGCATTGAAAACATTTATAGTATTTTATTATAGACGTATTTTGTTTTGAAATAATTGCTCGAGCCATCAAGTCATACTTGTTTTAAAGTTTTCAAGATTTATTTACTGCATTGCTATTTTAGTATTTATTATTACCGTTTACATTTTCTCTCTACAGCATTATATTACTTATCCTGATGAACTTGTTAGCCAGTTCCGAAGAAGGATGGGGAAGACACAATGTGTGTTGACTATCGGGATTTAAACAGAGCACGTCCCAAAAATGATTTCCTGTTACCCAACATACACATACTAATCGTCAATTGTGCCGAGAATGAAGTCCAATACTTTGTGGATTGCTTCGCGAGATATCATCAGATCTGGATGGATGAAGAAGATGCCGAGAAAACAACCTTTATTACACCAGGGGGAGTGTATTTCTACAAAATGATGTCGTTTGGTATTAAGAATGTTGGGGCCACTTATATGAGAGCCATCACAACTATTTTACATGACATGATACACATGGAGATAGAAGTATATATGGATGACATCATCATCAAAACCAAGAAGGGTACAGATCAAATAGCAGACTTGAGAAAGTGCTTTGATCGACTTCGAAGGTATAATTTGAAATTGAATCCTGCAAAATGTGCCTTTGGAGTCCCTACTGGAAACTTGTTAGGTTTCATCATCAGTCACCTAGGGATTGAACTAGACCTTTCAAAGGTCAAATCTATCCAAGACTTGCCACCTCCAAAGAGCAAGAAATATGTGAGGAGTTTTCTAGGGCGTCTCAACCACATCATCCGCTTTATAGCACAATCGACCATGATCTATGAACAAATTTTCAAACTTTTAAAGAAAGATGCTTCAACAAGTTGAACTGAAGAATGTCAAAAAGATTTTGACAAAATCAAGGAATACCTGTCCACACCACCAGTCCTGGTTTCGCTGGAACCTACAAGACCTTTGCCATTCTATTATCCGTATTAGATGGGGCTTTTGGTTGTGTCTTGGGATAACATGATGAGATGGGAAGAAAAGAGCAGACCATATACTATCTGAGTAAGAAGTTCACACCCTATAAAGCACGGTATTCTTTGTTGGAAGACACATGTTTCACCCTGACATGGATAGCTCAGAAATTGAGGCACTACTTCTGTGCCTATACCACATATCTTATATCAACGATGGATCCTCTGAAATATATTTTCCAGAAACCCATGCCCACAGGGAAGCTAGAAAAATGGCAGATATTGTTGAGTGAATTTGATATTGTCTGTATGACTCAGAAGGCGGTCAAAGGACAGTCGTTAGTAGATCATCTTGCAGAAAATCCTATAGGAGGAGAATACGAACCACTGAAAACGTATTTTCCCGATGAAAAAGAATCATTTGTAAGAGAAGATATCACTGAAACCTATGACAGTTGGAAAATGTTCTTTGATAGGGCTGCAAATATCAAAGGAGTGGGTATTAGAGCTATTTTGGTGTTAGAAATAGGTCAACATTATCCGGTGTCTGCAAAACTCAGGTTTTCGTGCACCAACAATATGGCAGAATACGAGGCTTGCATCTTGGGGCTCAATTTGGCCATTGACATGAATATCCAGGAATTGCTGCTCAATAGTGATTCTGACCTTCTAGTACATCAGGTTCTAGGAGAGTGGGCTACAAAGAATACCAAAATACTACCGTATTTGTATCATGTGCAAGAGTTGATGAAACGATTGACAAAGATAGAATTCAAACATGTTCCGAGAATCCAGAATGAGTTCGCAGATGCACTAGCCTCTTGTCCTCCATGATACAACATCCGAACAAGAATATCACTGACCCTATTCCAGTAAGAATCCATTATCAGCTAGCTTATTGTGCCCATGTTGAAGAAGAAACGGATGGGAAACGTGGTTCCATGATATCAAGGAATACCTAGCAAAATGAGAATACCCGGAGCATGAAAATCATACTAAGAAATGCACGCTACGGAGATTATCCAACCATTTCTTCCAAAGAGGAGGAATTCTTTACAAAAGTACTCCAGACATAGGATTATTGCGGTGTGTTAACGCCAAGGAAGCTTCCAGACTTCTCGAAGAGATACATGCCAACACTTGCATACCACACATGACCGGTTTTGTTTTACCCAATAAGATATTGAGACCAGGATATTTTTGGATGACTATGGAAACGGATTGTATCAGGTATGTCCAACATGTAGATATGGTATGAGTAACACCAAATGAACTCAATGCAACAAGTGCAACTTGGCCTTTTGCCTCTTGGGGAATGGATGTCATCGGTCCAATCGAGCTGACTGCTTCGAACAGGCACAAGTTCATTCTAGTGGCTATAGACTACTTCACAAAATAGTTTGAGGCTTCATCTTACAAGGCTGTAACCAAGAAAGACATCACAGATTTTGTTAGGGATCGTATTGTTTGCCGATTCTGGGTACCAGAATCCATCATCACCGACAATGCTGCCAACCTCAATAGTGACGTAATGAGCTATGTGTGAAACCTTCAAAATCAAGCATAACAATTCTGCAGCATACAGGCCTCAGATGAATGGAGATGTGGAGGTTGCCAATAAGAACATCAAAAAGATTCTAAGGAAAATGGTGGAAAATCACAAGACATGGCATAAGAAATTACCATTTGCCTTATTGGGGTATCGTTCCATAGTCGGCATATTAATCGGAGCAACTCCCTACATGTTGGTCTACAGTACTGAAGCTATCATTTCCCCCGAGGGTGAAATTCCTTCTTTAAGAATTATACAAGAAGCAGAATGGATAAGAAGTTGCTATGAACAATTAGCCCTCGTTGACGGGAAAAGAATAAATGCGGTATGCCACAGTCAACTTTATCAAAATAGAATGTCTAGAGCTTTTAACAAAAAGGTCAGACCTAGACAGTTCACACCGGGGCAGCTGGTGCTGAATCAAGATGAAGCCAAAGGGAAATTTTCACCTAATTGGCAAGGGCCCTACATGGTTCACAGGGTACTAACATGAGGAGCACTCATACTTGCAGAAATGGACAGAGAAATTTGGCCAAAACCTATCAATTCAAAAGAAGTCAAGAAATACACATTTCTTTATTTGATGTAACTAAACTATGCTTGACCTGATTTCCGTTTAAAAGGGGATATATAGGTAGCCCTGTGGGTTCGGCCACACCTTAATAAAATCTTCATTTTCCCCATGATCAGAAACTGGGGAAGAATTTTGAGGAGGACCCTCAATATTCTAGAGCACGTCCAGCCAATTTCATCATATGCAAAATGGCCGAAGAAACACTTATTAAACTGGGGCAGAATTTTGAGGAGAATGCTAAAAATTCTAGTGTAATGAAGTTGCAATGTCTCTAAAGTTTCACAGTCATTGGTTCATCTAATTTACTTGATATTTGCGTACTACTATGTTTTTAAATAACTATATTTACTAAGTTCATGACTATGATAGCCAGATGTTACCCAGGGTAACTCAAACAGAATCTCAAGATAGGAAAACAGGCAAAGCAGAAATCAAAAGCACGAACCAACCTTTCCCGCAAAACTAACGATTTTTCTTTGGATGCAGGAACAAGGAATATTCGCAAGTATGTACACACATCAAAAATCATAACGGCAAGTTGCCGAACGCAAAAATGTCTCCAGATAAGAAAATACTCTGCTATCACTCATTATATTTCTTTGCATGAGGCTAAGCACTGCCTCACATTTTGCATAAGGCTAAGTCATGCCTCCTCATAAGGCTAAGCATTGCCTTTCCCTGCATGAGACTAAGACATGTCTCATTTCCTTTTATAAGGCTAAGTTTCGCCATTCCCTGCGTGAGACTAAGACCTGTCTCCGTTCCTTGCATGACACTAAGAATTATCTCCTATTTAGCATGAGACTAAGCACTGTCTCATATTCTGCATGAGGTTAAGCCATGCCTCCTCAATTGCATAAGGCTACGAATTGCCTTCCCTTGCATAGGACTAAGCACTGTCTCCCATTCCGTATGAGTCTAAGACCTACCTCCTCAATTGCATAAGGCTAAGAACTGCCTTTCCTTGCATCGAGACTAAGCATTATCTCCTCTCCTTTGCATGAGGCTAAGCTATACCTTCTCAAATGCATAAGGCTAAGCACTGTCTTTCCTTGCATCGAGACTAAGCATTGTCTCCTTTATTTTGCATGAGGCTAAGTATTACCTCTCCAATTGCATAAGGCTAAGCACTGACTTTCCTTGCATCGAGACTAAGCATTGTCTCTCTTTCTTACATGAGACTAAGCCTGCCTCCGCAACAACATAAGGCTAAGCTCTGCCTTTCCTTGCCTAATACCGAATGCTATGCTACTTGAAATCTAGCACTATTTGTCCTTCCTGGGGCTAAGCTTCGTCCTAGTCTTAGGCAAGACTAAGCTCTGTCTTGTTTCACTTCTTATATGACCCAGCATCATGTCCTTGCATTTCATGGGCTAAAACATCACTATTTTATCAAAAGGCATCATACTCCGAAGGCATCATCCTCATAGTCGGAAGATAACATGCCATGGCTTGAGGATCTCTCGTTATTGCACATCATTATTAAAAGGCGTCATGGTTCAGAGGTACCATTCTCATGGCCCGAGAATATCATTTCATGGCCTGTGAATCCCTTATCACATGATTCATGGCCCCGGATGTCATGGTCTAAGGACATCATCCTCACCGTCCAAATACAACCTTTATAGGCCAAAGGGAATTTGCGTCATTTTTAAATTCTCGCAATAATCCATATATATTTGCATGCATCGTGTTTTATGTTTTGCAGGTAATCCAGGAAGTAACCGTTCTTCAAACAGGATCAATCTTCGCTCCAGTTTCCGTTCATAACGTTCACATTCTAGAAATGTTTTAAATGCCGACCATCATCAATTCTCGCTTCTTTCTCTATGGCTATTCAAATACTTGCTCTATAACACATCCGTTACGTTTCAGATTCACATTCTCACCTTCGCATAAATCCATCTGATACTATCCTTCCCAAAAGAACCCTTTCCGAAACACACAACCATTTCTGTAACAACTTCATCGGCTTCGTTCACCGTTGGTTCCAGAACTACACACGGTCTGATTCCTGTAGCACCATGGATATGTAGGCAACTTAGGAACCAAGGTTCGGCCCCCATTTTTATCACATCATTCCTCGTTCTATTCGGCCAAAATTGTTCAACATTTTCTTTACCCGACAATTCTTCTATCATTCCTAGGTAAAGAGGGGCACGTGTTAATACCCAATGTTTTCATCATTTTTTTAATTGTATATATATATTTTCAAAATGGTACATATACATCATCATTTAGCTTATAAGACTATACAGGCATTTTTCATAATTTTAAAAGACTTTGAATCGATTTATTTATGCATTTTATTATATAAATATTCAGTAATTATCCTTCAAATTATTTTATGATGAATTAATTATCTAAACTTATCATTTACACCTAACTGAATGTTCCTAAATATTTTACTCTATTTTTTATAATTACATTTGCATTTTTAGGACCAATTATACATTTTTGCAATAATAGCCCATATTAATGTACAATTACATTATTTATGCAGAAAATAACTTTTTATATTTTTATAATGTTAAGTAATTATTCGTAATCATTTTTACGGCATAAAAAATATTTTTGTTATTTAGTAACTATTTTTATAAATTACATTTGCTAAATATTGGGTATCTAAATAATAACTTAATTCTAAACATATTTTCGGACCTAAAATTACCCAAACCTCAGCCCAATTACCCCATACACTGGCCCTAACAATCCCTAGCACAATATATGCTCAACTCGGTTGGTACCCATTTCATTTTAACCCGCCTCGTTCGTTTTTTAATCTCATCTGTTGATCTTTCAAGATCAACGGCCCAGATCCTTCCTATCGTTTTTAATTACCAAATCTCCCAAACCCTAGCCCTTCCCTTCAACCCACCGCCCTCATATGCTCTCGTCTCTCTTCTTTTCTGAAAAACCCTAGCCACCTCCCCCTTAATCCTCTCCAAATCCCGCTGATAATGAGATTTTACCATTATTTACTTACCATATTTGGGTTCCTTTGGTACTAGTTACTCGATTCTAGTAATACTTAGGTATTTGCCTAATTTTGGCAAATACCACCTCTATATCGGACAAGAATCGACTCAATCTTGGAGATTTGTGTGATATTCCGTCCATATACGCGAGATGAACTGGATCCTTCTTACTAGTTGTCCGATTTTGAGTTTAAAACCCTAACTAGGGTTTGGAGTTTGATACTTTTTCCTTTTCTGTTGTTTTACTGACTTGTATGTGAGATTTCTCCCTTTTCTTCGTCTGCGTTTACTAGATTTATTTCCTTTCCAGTGTTTAATCTATTATTTTCCTTGTTTGTGTATCCGATTTTACTACTATACAAACCCCTCCCCGCATTCCCTTTTGGAACGGACCCTAATCGATATAATCTCACTAAAAACTTGAGACATTGCACTGTGAATTACTTTATTATCTTGCTCTTTGTTTTGTGGTTGTTGGCTGAAAGCCAAGGCCACCGAGAATCTACTGCTCGAGGTTTCTAGGTTCTTGTGGATCTTTTGCTCTTGTTTGTTATTCGTTTAACTGGTAAGCTACTTGACTCTTGTTGTTTCATCCCAATGTGTTCTTGATTTGCGTAAGTTCTCACCTCTAAAATTCTTGGCTTAATATGTTTTTCTGGATTATTTTTGTGCACGAGTTTGTTAATTCTACTTTGTTCTAAATCCGTTAGCATCTAACTTTCCTCCTAATGCTACTAGTTCTGTGTTTGCCTAAGCCTAACTTGGGTAATCAGGGTGCAGGGGTCTAGATGTCTCATTAATTCATGCTTATTTGTTTTATCTTTAACCTCTATAGTGAATGCTCGAATGTTCGTATTTTACTTGGTATTTTGTCACTCAGCATGCTCATTTGATCCCCACACCCCATTAGTTACTGATTGAGATCTTAACAGTTACCTCAAACCGTTTTTCCATGCCCTTCTTGAACCATTTTGTGACATGATTTAGATCTTCTCTAGTTGTTTAGTCTATTATGACAATCCCAGAATACCCATATGTGATATTTGGTATGAGTTTGATATCTTACACTTTTCTAAGTCCTTGCAATGTTTGTCTTGCATATACAATTTGTTGCAATTTGTATCGACTATTATCTTGCTTCTATGTTTTCCAATCTGACCCTTGTTCTTTTGATACCATGTTTTTCTAGTGTTTATCACAAAATGTGGTCCCCATCATGTCTAAATACTGATTAGCATGACCTTAGGATGCATGTTTAGCTTAATCTGAACCTCCTAAGCGCCAATTGGTTTAGTGTCATGACTGATAACCTATTCAAACCTATTCCTTTCCCCAACTTCTTCCAATATATGGTTGTCTATGTGGTACTTTGCTATGTGTTGAAATTCTGCTAAACGTGCTAGCCTGTTTGATTAGTTGCTCAACAGCTATGTCTACTTTAAGTTATAAGTGTGTTCCCCCTAATTCTGTCCCTCAGCTATTGTCCATTCTTCCTCATTATCACTTATGCTATTCTGAACTCCTTATTCTTAGCCAGCTGAAAGACAAGGCTATCAAGACTCTTGCCACTGACCTCCCTAGTGTGAGCATTGCTTGGGTTCCATTTGAGGCCCTTGTGAACTCTAACACACTAGAATTTTGGTATTTGATCATTCCACCTGATACTAAAAATTGGTGGGTCAATCAATGGTTCCGAAGATTGCCAACAACTCCGAGAAGAGGTAACCCAACTACTCAGCAAAGGTCACCTCCGGGAATTCCTTAGCAACCGAGCCAAAAATCAGTTCTGGGAAAGAGAGGCGACCAAGAAGAACGAAGCAAATGAGCTGCAGCATGTCCCCCATACGATTTTTTAAGGTGTCGGTGCCCTGCATGAGCCCACGGTCAAGAGAATGAAAACATCCCTCACAAGGAAAAA
This sequence comes from Nicotiana tabacum, assembly GCF_000715075.1. Lineage (NCBI taxonomy): Eukaryota > Viridiplantae > Streptophyta > Magnoliopsida > Solanales > Solanaceae > Nicotiana > Nicotiana tabacum. The sequence goes on along the minus strand of NC_134099.1, from coordinate 111,881,556 downwards.
TCAAACTCGAGACTCTATCTCATCCCCATAACGACGCACTGCTAACTTCTTTTCTTAAAGATACATTTCAAATTAAACTTTTTCTTGTGGGTCCAGGTAGGTCGGCCAATATTATCAGGTCGAGGGCACTAGAGCAGCTTGGACTACTTGACCAAATTATGCCCGCCCCTCGAACTCTCAACGGATTCAACACGGCGACCACAAGGCATATTCTCAGCTGTTTCTGAATGAACAAACAAAGGGCCGTACCGCATCCTTCGAATAGATAACTGAAGGCCTATTGAGGTTCAAAGCGCCGTCGCTACCAAGGTACAATCATCTCCCTTTTTAAGTTACACCACGTACTTACCTTTATGCAGGTGCCCGACTAAGATAGTCGAAGCGTTAACCCAGCTCGAAGACCTTAAGATTTTAAAGAATCTATTGCACTCTTTTCCTTAGACCGAGTTTTTATCCCGAAAAAGGGTTTTACCGGCAAGGTTTTTAACGAGGAAACACCTATATGCTACCTGAGGAAGACTCAACAAGTATTCAAGGCTTCTTTTGCAAATAACCTCGAATACTGGGGGCATCCCCCCCGGAAGGTCACCGACTTAGAGAAGCCAAGATACGCCAAGAAGGGTCTCAATAGGAAAATAATGTACCGGACCAAACGGTCGAGCAAACCATGCCCGTATAGAACAACTAGACCTTCAAAAGGCAAAGAGATGTATACTTGTACCAAGTAATCAAAGAATACTTCCCAAAAGCATTTTGCATCTCAAGGAAGCTCGACATTTTTGTATGAAATGGCCCTAGAGCCAAAAAAATATCCTGAATACTCGGGGACTGGCGTCAACAACTTAAAACAATGTGACCCCTAGATCGGAGCTCCAAACTCGTAAGCCCTCAATGAGGCAACAACGAGATTACAAAACAACTCCAGAGCCAAAAACATCTCGAACACTTAGGGACTGGCGTTGAAAACTCAAAGCTACACGACCTTTGGGTCGGAAACTCCAAAATCATAAGCCCTCAATGAGGCAATACCAAGTTCACAAGTAATGGCTCCTGATCCAAGAAACCCTCGATGACTTAGGGACTGCCGTCAATCGCCATGCCCATCAACTTCTAAAAACCCGAGTCCATAAGACCACACGTGGAAAACCTCGGTCTCGTAAGACCTATATAAGGCAACAGCACTATCTGTAAGACCTCAAGCAAGGCATGAACCATACTTGTACCAAGTATCCAAAACTGTAAAACCTCAAAGGCATGTAAACCTTGTTAGACCTTATTAAAGGCATAAATCCGATCTCAAAGTTTAGGTTATATATCGAACTTGTAGGACCCCTAAAAAGGCATACCCTCAATATAAATGCCGAAACTACTTCAGTCGGGACTTACAGGCTCCAGCCAAACATAAATGACTCCGGTCACAAGGTTGTACTAGCCTAAATAACACGACTCGGGGATGCCTGATCATCGCTATTAAATCACAGGCCTTCAATTACTTTGAATATACTTCGTAAAGAACCGGTTAAACAGGCTACCCTCGACATAGACTAAAGCTACGAGCCCAGACCCTTCGGGACAACAAGAAGAATGCTATTATAATAAGAAGGCAAAGGTCAGGCCGCTCAAAGTCGTGGACTAAGTGGTTAAAGTTAAAAAAAAGCGAGCAAAGACCCACAGGATGGCAAACTAGGAACAAATTAGGACAGCCGGTACAAAATCATAGCAAAAGCGAATAAAGGGTCATCCCAACTAGAAACAATGGAAGGAATGTTGCTACCAAACAACTGGAATATTACCCATCTAAAATACTTCAACTTTTAAGAGATAAAGCATTCCGCAAATCATGCTCTTTTTTCCCTCGCTTGCATTCTGTCCCAATTGGGTTTTCTCAAGGAGGTTTTTAACGAGGTGATGAAGGGGATACTCCGAAACATACACAGTTATGGGACCAGGATGGCTAGTTCATTGCTCAACCTCTCAAGCACTCTCTAGTTCAACCAATGATGGGACTACATAGACTGGGACAAGGACTGGAATGCCAACCAACGCTAGAAAATTTGTAAATTCTCTCAATGTATGACCAAAGCAACATTGTTGAAAATTTATGGTTTTGACAACTTCGCACTTATCGGTGCACCTTTATAAACTTAGTGTATACAGTCAAAATCAGGGAAGACTGATTTTAGGCTTCTTTGGCAGTTCAGGCCCGGCCTTGGTAGGATCAAAGCACAGTCCAAGGCCCGTCCTCGAAGCACTTACCTCGGCAGGATACGTCGAAAACTCACCATGGTGGACCTCGATGTAGTATGAAATGATGTCCGTTATGGGAAGGCGGAAACCCACGAGGGCATATGATGAGGACTGATAGAGTCTGCAAGAATAGTATAAATTCGTACTGAGCCGTTATACAACTGTATTAGTAGCATGTCTTCGCCATTTATTAGCCATGTACTATGTTGGGATTCACCCCTCCTATATAAAGGGGATGCTTATCATTTTGTAAGGACTCCCTCAGAGAATCATTGATTCTACAACATATTGAATACAATACAACATTATCTACTCTTTGCTAACACAATTGTTTCTCACATTTATTGTTTATTCTTTCATTGTTCATTCATTCCTCATTTATTGTTCTTCATTTATTGCTCATTATTAACCACAAAAGGCCATCTTTGAGGCCCTCATTATCATTAATTCTTCATCAATTGTACATTTCTATTCGCCTCATCTAGTCCTCAACAAGTTCGAGACCCAGCCTTGTGATCCTATTGGTTTGCATTTCTTATTTTCTTTACTTACACTTAGAATCTACTGCCTAACAACTAGTATTGAAATAAGTCACACATTTTTAGAACCACAAAATCAAATATAATTGTAGTTACCATTTTCAAGGTAAACAGTTTGGCGCCCACCGTTGGGCTAAAAATAATAATGATTGTTTTGGTGCTATTTTTCTGATAATACACGTTACTTTTCACACTTTTCTTGTTAAAGATTCTTTGATTTCAGGCTTAATCATGTCTATCACACAAAATGCACCTCTTCACAATAGTGAAGGATTGGGAGAAAATAGCGGTATAGGGCTGGGTGTACCTCATGTAAACTCTGAGGGAGTACCAAACATGGAGCCAGTTGATATCAGCTCCCACAACATTCTAAACACGGAAGCAAGCACATACCCTGTAAGGAGCGGACGCAATGAAGACCAGGCTGGAGGTCAATACGCATGAAGAATAGAAGAAGGAGGAGTTAGCCTCCAAGTCATTTTTGAAATGTTGCAAGCGCAACAAGTGGCTATTGCTCAGTTGCAAAGTCAACAAAAACTCCAAGCACAGCAGCATCGGAAATGGCTCCTCGAGTCGAACAGGAACCAGAGAGATCGAATAACAATGGGTCAGCAATGGACCCCACTATTGTGAAGATGATCAAAGACCTTATCAAAATAATTGAATCAGGAGAAAAGAAGATAGAGGCTAATGACAAAAAAAGTAGAAACTTATAACTCGGGGGTCGATCAGATCCTTGAGGCACCCCCAATTCTAAAGGGTATAGATTCAAAGAAGTTCGTGCAGAGACCATTTCCATCAAGTGTGGCTCCGAAGCACATCCTGAAGAAATTCAGAATGCTCGATGTCCTGAAGTATAATGGGACCACGAACCTTAATAAGCACGTTACCAGTTATACTTGTGCTGTAAAAGGGAAAAACTTGAAGGATGACGAAATTGAGTCCGTCTTGTTGAAATTTTTTGGAAAAACACTGTCAAAAGGGGCTATGATGTGGTATCACAACCTACCCCCTAATTCAATTGATTTATTTGCCATATTGGCAGACTCTTTTGTGAGGGCACATGCTGGTTCCATCAAGGTCGCCAACAGGAAGTCTGATGTCTTCAAAATCAAACAAAGAGAAAACGAGATGCTAAGGGAATTTGTATCTCACTTTCAGATGGATCGAATGGAATTACCACCGGTCTCCGATGATTGGGCAGTACAGGTTTTCACTCAAGGATTGAACGAACAAAGCTCGGAGCCCTCGAAGTAGCTAAAACAAAATTTGACCAAATATCCCGTCGTGACCTAGCCAGATGTGCACAATAGGTATCAATCAAAGATCAGGGTCAAAGCTGATCAATTAGGCGCCCCCTCGAGCTCAGTATACTAGCCGTATATAGAAGGAACAAACGCTTACATATAGGGAGTCGAGGACAAGCAAGGAAAGATACCAGCCGTATATAGAAGATTGAAGAAATGCCCTAAGGCATGACATACCTCGAGGTGATCGAAGGACAGAACGAGGTCAAAGCTCCCGGGGACTCATGAGTAAAGCCGGGTTGGATAGGCATACTGGGCCAGTAGAGGCACCCCGGCTGTCCGAGTATAAATTCAATGTCGATGTCTCGGACATCGTATCGGCCATAGGTAAAATCAAAGATACCAGGTGGCCAAAACCTATACTGTCAGACCCTTCATAGAGAAACCCTAACTTGATATGCAAATATCACGACACTTATAGATATAGAACTGAGGATTGCGGACAGCTTTGAGAAGAGGTAGCCCAGCTGATCAGCGAAGGGCACCTTCAAGAGTTCCTCAGTGGCCGAGCTAAACCCAATCTTGGGAAAAAGAGGCTAACAGGAAGAGTGAACCGGAAGAGCCACAACACGTCATCCACATGAGAATTGGAGGGGTCGACGACCCACAGAGACCTATTTTCAAACGGACAAAAATATCTATCACCAGGGAAAAGCAAACTCGGAATTACATACTAGAGGATGCTCTTACATTCAGCGAAGAGGACATCGATACCTTGTCTCAACCTCATAATGATGCGCTGGTAATTTCCTTTCTTTTAAATAAAATTCAGATTAAACATGTGCTCATGGATCCAGGTAGCTCGGCCAACATAATCAGGTCGAAGGTGGTGGAGCAACTCGGACTGCTTGACCAGATCATACCCGTCTCTCGAGCCCTCAATGGATTCAACATGGCAAGCGAGACAACAAAAGGGGAAATCGTCCTCCCGATCGATGTAGCAGGTACAATCCAAGATATCAAGTTTCATGTCATTGAAAGTGACATGAGATACAATGCCTTACTTGGAAGGAAATGGATACACAGTATGAGGGAAGTACCCTCGACCCTCAATCAAATGATGAAATTTTCAACCAAGGATGGAGTTAAAACAATATATGGGGAGCAGCATGCAACAAAAGAGATGCTCGCGAAGCACGACATGGGACAGGCATCGACACCCTCTACATCAAATAGGCCAGAAGACAAGTAAAACATCAGGTAGCAACCACAACCTACATTCTCAACTACATCCAAACGAGTGAGTAAAGGACCGTGACGCGTCCCTAGAACGAGCAATTGGAATTTATCAAAGCTCGAACACCATTATCAAGGTATAACCCTCTCCCTTTTTATTTACGTTTTATACTAACTTATTGTAGGTGTTCGATTGAGAGGAATCGAAGCGCTCTCTAGCTCGAAGACCTTGGGTTTTAAAGCATGTATTGCGCTCTTTTTTCCTTAGACCGAATTTTATCCCAAACAGGTTTTAACGGGGAGGTATTTAATGAGGCAACATCCTTATGCTACCTAAGGAGAACTCATCAAGTATTCAAGGTTTCTCTTTGATCTATCTCAAATACTAGGGGCATCACCCCGGGAGGTCACCTCTTCAAAGAACACAAACTCTGCCTAGGAGGACCCCGATAGGAGAATGATGTATTGGGCCAAACGATCGAATGAACCCTGTCCATGTAGAATAATTGGGCCTCCGAAGGTAAAAAAACATGTACGCATACATCAAATAATTGAGGAAGCCTTTTTGCTTATCAAAACACTTAAAGAAATTCAATACTTTCACGCAAAATGGCTCAAGGGCCAAAAACCCTTGAACACTCGGGGACTATCATCGATAGCCAGCTCGTCGAAGCCATCGAAAACATGAATTCATAAGACCTCAATAAGGCAATTTCGAGCTCGTAAGAGCTCAATGAGGCCACATCGAACCTGTAAGACCTCAAAAAGGCATGCCCAGACTTATAAGACCTCAATGAGGCAATACCGAGCTTATAAGACCTCAACAAGGTGTACTCAAATTTATAAGACCTTAAAAAAGCATAACCCCAATATAAAGGCCAAGGCTATATACTTGAACTTGTAAGACCCCTAAAAAGGCATACCCTCGATATAGATGTCAAGGTCACCGCACCAAGGGATTAAAGGCTACGGCCGAACAAAAAGACTACGGTCATATTAAAAGGCTCTAGCCAAAATAACATGGCTCGAAGACGTCCGATCGCCGCCATAAAAATAAAGGCCTCAAAATTCTTTGAAAGTACTTCGAAAAGAATCGGTTAATCAAGCTAGCCTCGGCATAAGTAAAGGAGCTTTAATAATATCAGCTCCGAACAATAAAAAGACTTCGAAAACAATCAACCTTTGATGAAACGTTTTCGAAAACTCAAGCTTCTAGCAAGCCTCTTGAGGTACTTAACAATCGTCGTATATCGACTCATAATCAAGGTTCTCATTTGGGTTGTCGAAGAGTCGGACGAACATAAAGCATGCCAAGGCATAATCATAACTTCAAAAGTCTTTAGCCATAATGAGGGAAAAATTACAGCCATATTATAGGTCGCATCGTCCCAATCTAAAAAGAGCCTAAGAACCAACGTATAAGAGCCTAAGGGCCAGCCTAAAGAGCCTAAAGGACAATGCGTAAAATCTTAAGCGCTAATGCGTAAGAACCTAAGGGCCGGCCTAAAGAGCCTAAGGGCCAATATGTTGAAAACCTAAGGGTTGATGAGCCTGAGTCAAAATTTTATTCGAGGATCGAACACAGAACGGTCAACTATCATCAATCACTCATCGAGCATGAAAACCTGAGGGGGTTATATCATAAGTCTGATATACCAAACTGGTTATCGACAAGCATCGAAATTTATTCCAAAAGACAAAGGGAAAACAAGAAATGACGAAAACCATAAATCCATATATATATGGTAAAATTTCACGAAGACGTATTTACAAGGCTCATGCCTGGAGCCCTTACACAAAAAAATAATAAATGACAACTTAATCTACCACCGAGGTTACTTGACCAGACAAAACTCCCTCAGAAGTTCCGCCTTCAATGGCCTGGTCCTCGACCTCCGAAACATCGACGGCCACCTCCCCCTCCGGGACTTCACTATCATATTCATCATCCTCTGAGCCGCTGGTCGATTCATTGGCTGAACCATCATCAGAAGAAAGCAGAGTTGGCAATTCTTCCTCTAGGGCCTTTGTCTTCTCGATCTCGGTAGACAAATCAATGCTCCCTGCATATACATCCTCGAGAGCCTATCTCCGAGATCTTAATCGCGCATATTCCAAGGCTTAGGAATGTTTAATCTTGGCCTCTTCGGACACCTTCCTGGCTCGAGCATTTGCACCAGCAGCATCTTTTCGGTATGAAGACATGAGTGCAGCGGCTTCGGACTTAGTTGCAGATAGCTCAGCAACTAGTTCAGCATGGAGAGCTTTGTACTTGCGACTTTCTCCCCTCGCCCCTTGAAGTTGGCACTCAACTGAGGTCAGCTTCTCTCGAAGAGCTTCTTTATCGGAAGACACCTCATCCACGCACTGATTCAGCCCAAGGATTTCGGTATCTCTGACTCTAAGCTCCTCCCGCATTAGATCATCTTTTTGCTTGAGCTGAAAAAGTCAAATTAAGGTATCAAATGTTCAATTGAATAAAGCACAAAAATAAGCCCACGAAGGTCGTATTACCTGCTTATCGTGATCAGCCCACTCTCGAGATATCCTCTCCAAATGAGCTCGAAGGTCACCTAGCTCCCCCTCCATTGGGCATAAATGACCTTGAGTTTGTCCAACTCAGAAACGAGCTTCCTAAATTCGTCCTCACAACGAGCCAACTCTGCTTGTGATTTGGAAAAGGCTTGGTTGGAGAGCTTTAAGGCCTGAAAACACAGAAGAAGGGAGTCGGAAAAGCAATAATCGAAATTCAAAATATAGCGGTCAAATCAAGATTACCTGTTGTCGGAGCTTCTCTTCTTCTTCATAGATCAACGAGGCATCGATATCGGGGACTTCCTCAACCCCAGCAAAATATCCTTCAAACATACTATTCTCTCCTGGGGATGCCCCCACGATGGGAGATTTCATATCTTGGGCATCTTGTATTTGCCTAGGAGAGAATGATGGGCCCAGCAGAGGCTCATCTATGTTGATCACCTCGACTGGGTCGATGGGGGCCCGCTCCCTCCTACGAGGGGCTTCATCATTGGTTTCTTCGGGTTCATCATCTAGGTGCCCCTAGGCACCTGATGTGTTTTGATTGTTGGTTGGCCCGAGGACTTCGCCTAAGCCCCTTTTAACAATTCCCTCAGTTAGGGTCAGGACCACCTTGGTGGCCTCAATTCCAGTACCCTCCGGCTCAATAACCTTCAGCTTTGTAGATTTTGAGGCAGCAACGTTTCTTCTCCCACTAAGTATCAGCGGGCAAGCATCATTTTCTTCGCCCTCGACATAAAGACTTCCGGCCGCCTCCCGAGTTGAGGACACTAAATCGGCCTCGAGCTTTTGAACTTTAGCCTTTTTTTGGCTTCGGGGACCCGGCCGGTGATTTCTTCTTTATCTTTTTCTCCTTAACAGACATCGAAATATTTTCTTCCCTAGGCAGGGGTTCCCTTATCAAAACGGCCTCCCCAAGGCCTACATATACACAAAGAATGAGAGTACTAGCGAGAGATATTTTTCTCTAAAGAGTTCAAGTATGAACAAAGATAAAAACTCACCATGATTTTTGGCCTCCCAACAGGTCTTGGCCAGATCACGCCACACACGCTTAGCATATGGGCAGCTCGAATCAAGTCGTTGAACCCAACCCGGGAGATTGTTGACAGCCTCGGGGTACCACTAAACAAATGTATCATCAAAGAAAGTTAATTCAAAATCAAGAAAAGGTATCTGATCAGCGGAACATGTTTACTTACGATTTATATTCCATTTTTCGGGGAATGGCATTCTCTCAGCAGCGATCAGGTCCGAGGTCCTCACTCTGACAAAGTAACTCATCCATCATCGGTCCTTTTGTTCATTGATGCTAGCAAAATGTCTTCGGGGATCGATGTTTCAGCTTAATTAGGCCACCTCAATAAATTCGTGGGCTATACAGTCTAATTAGATGGTTGAGGGTAAAAGGCATCCCCTCAACCATGTTTGAGAAATACCTAATCATATAAACAATGCGCTAGAATGATGGATAGATTTGTCCAAGTGTCACCTGATATTGGATGCATTAATCGAGGATCACTGGATCTATCGATGGTAAAGAAGCTTCTACTGGGCCTAAGGTGAAAGGATACGTGTACACACTGAGGAAACCGGCTTTGTACTTGGTTATGTCTTCTCCTCGTGAAGGAATATCTACTTTCACCGCCTTCCCCTAACGACACTCGGACCTCACCTTCTTGATTTCAGTTATCAAACTAATATATCGGGACATGGGTTCACATCGTCCCAGAATAGAGGAGGGGTTTTCAACCTGGAAATATCAGAAGATGTATCACAAGGCCCGCGAGTACACTCCTCGATACTAAGAGGAACTACAGGATTACCTTTAGTCGTTCGAGAAGACGATGAAGCCTTTTCCTTTTGAGGAATAGTTTTTGAGGTTTTTGCCATTACTAAAGATAAGGATCCGAGAAAATGGAAAATCTCATTAGAAAATAAAAGGGAGAGTTCAAGGAAATTGAAAGGGGCTAAATAAAATCTTGGAAGAACTAAGGGATTTATATCGGCAAAGTAATAAGGTTTTGTCTATTTATAAAATCGTTTGAATGTGCTGAGGAAGGCAAAAGGCCGACCGTTGGCCACCTACAATTAATGATTTTGAGAATCATGCCAAAGCAACCCTTCAGTCACTTTAACTGCTTACGTCATGATGTTGGCATCAGAACCAAAGCATCAGGAATCGGATTGTCAGAAATTATTGAGAATAATCTACAAGTTTGGCTCGAGTAGTCATTCGCTCGATTATTAAGCCCAAAGGCTGCTCGAGTTCGAGCCAGTTCTCGCTCGGGGACTATTTATAAAACTTCACGGCTACTCTTTCTCTCGAGTTTGAGCGAACGCTCACTCAATTATTTAGCCCAAGGGCTACCCGAGTTCGAGCCAGTTCTCGCTCAAAGACTATTTATAAAGCCTCAGGGCTACTTTTTTATCTCGAGTTAGAGCAAACGATCACTCAATTATTTAGCCCACGGGCTACTCGAGTTTGAGCCAATTCTCGCTCAGGGACTATTTATAAAGCCTCAGGGCTACTTCTTTCTCTCGAGTTCGAGCGAACGCTCACTTGATTATATAGCCCACGGGCTACCCGAGTTTGAGCCAGTTCTCTCTCAGGGACTATTTATAAAGACTCAAGGCTACTTCTTTCTCTCTAGTTCAAGCAAATGCTCACTCGATTATTTAACCCACGGGCTACCCGAGTTCGAGCCAGTTCTCGATCAGGGACTATATACAAAGCCTCATGGCTACTTATTTCTCTCGAGTTCGAGCGAACGCTCACTCGATTATTTAGCCAACAGGCTACCCAAGTTCGAGCAGGTTATCACTCATGGACTATTTATAAGGCTTCAGGGCCACCTTTATTTAAAGTTTGAACAAGTTTTCGCTCAATTACAGGCTGCCCGAGTTCGAGAAAACTCTCGCTCGAGGATTATTCTAAAAGCCTAAGGGCTATCTTTATTTTTAGATGATCGAGCAAACGCCCACCCGGGTGCGAAATCTAAAAGCTACTTTAGTACGAGAAGCTTACCACTCAAGGACTATCAGTGAGGCCTAAAATGTCTAGGCTTTATTTCAAAATCAAGACCCTACTCCCACTAAGAGTCAATTCGGGCCTAGAAGTCCCGGCGACCTAAGTTCACATCAAACCAATCCAGGCTTAGTCTAAAGGATAGTAGAAAGCTCCAAGGAATTTCATGTTAACATATTAAAAACCTAAGGGTTTATTATGACCGCGTCCAGTATTCGGACCGATTGATAAAGTCATGCACTTGGATTTCTCACAAACAAGGGCAAAATGGAGTTCAACACAAGTTGAAGGCAAAATAAAGAAACTCTTATATTAATAAAAGACAATTACAAAGGCTCACGAGGGGTCCTTACACAGAAAAAAAGAAGCAAAAAATGACTGCTGAAAAGCCTAGTCTACTTTCGAGGGTATATTCTCAAGAACGACATCTTCGAGAACCATTTCATCGGGGACCCCATTTTGATCTTCAGAGCGTTGTATTCGAGATCCTCCTCCAAAGCAACAATAGATGAGGAAGAGGCTATAGCCTATCAAAGAGCAAAAGCTTTTAACAAACAAGGAAAATTGTGGCCTAGTGAAAAACTTGGCGAGTATGGGTCTCGTCAGCACTACTATTGTGAAGCTACTTCTTGAGACATTGCACCGGTGTAGGATGTAAAAGTTAGTAGATTGTGCTACCTCACTCCATGGAAAGCAAAAGGATTGAAGCGCCACAGGTTGAAGTTAAGAGAGATGAGTAGCGGTTTACAGTCCACATATCTTCTGATACGGGAAGAATTTGAGGCCTCTCTCTCATTATTTTGTGCCAACGACAACAACAATAGCAACAACAATAACAACAACCCAGTATAATCCCACTTAGTGGGGAAAAGCTCTAAAAAGGATCCATGGCATAACCGATAAAGCTGCTGCCATATGACCTTACAATCACGGGGTTGATCCATAGAAATAGGAGTTTGGAGGAGGATATAGAGAAGAAAAGGGCTAAAGGCTATTGAAGAAGAATTATGTGAAGTATTGGTTCAAGAAAATCCCCCATTTATAAAGAGACGATAACGTAACCGACGGCTCAATCAATGCTTTTGGGGAAACAGATCAGCGGCGTAATTAATGCTTTTTGCTAAATGAACGGACGGTATATTCAATGCTTTTAGGGAGATGAACCGATGGGATGCTTCGGTCACCTCGAATGCTTACGTCACGAGCATGAAATCATCATGTGAGGATCGAGAAAATATCGGTATAAGTCATTTCATATCATTCTATTCTAAGAAATGCCAGGACTATCTGTATACCTGGTCGAAATCAGGAAAGACCGATTTGAGATTTCTATGGCAATTCAGGCCCGGCCTCGGTGGGATCAAAGCACGGTCCAAAGCATGTCCTCGAAGCACTCGCCTTGGGAAGATACGTTGAAGACTCACCATAGTGCACTTATAGGTAGTATGAAAATTGATGTCCGTTATGGGAAGGGGGGAAACCCCCGAGGGCACGCGATGAGTACTGATAGAGTCTACAAGAATAGTACAAATCCGTACTGAGTCGTTATACAGCTATATTGGTAGCACATCTTGCCTTTTTTTAGCCATGTACTATGTTGGGATTCATCTCTCCTATATATAGGGGATCCTTATCATTTTGTAAAGACTCTCTCGGACAATCATTGATTACACAACATATTGAATACAATACAACATTCTTTGCTCTTTACTAACACAATTATTCCTCACATTTATTGTTTATTCTTTCATTATTCATTCATTGCTCATTTATTGTTCGTCATTTATTGCTCATTATTGACCGCAAATGGCCAACTTTGAGGCCCTCATTATCATTAATTCTTCATCAATTGTTCATTGTTATTCGCCTCATCTAGAATTTGAGGCTCTGCTCCAACCAGTTCGAGGCCTAGCCTTGTGACCCTATTGGTTTGCATTTCTTATTTTCTTTACTTACACTTAGCATCTACTGCCTAGCAACTAGTATTGAAATAAGTCAAGTATTTTTAGAACCACAAAATCAAATATAATTGTAGTTACCATTTTCAAGGTAAACACTTAGGTTATGTTCGACCATGTTCGAACTAACACCTACGGCCCTCGACTATAATTAAACTTACGTTATGTTTGGTATTGCTCAAACAAACACCTACCGGCCCTCAGCCATAATTAAACTTAGGTTATGTTCGCCCTTGTTCGAACTAACACTTACCGACCCTTAGCCATAATTAAACTTAAGTTATGTTCGACCTTGTTCGAACCGAAACCTACCGGGTCTCGGCCATAATTAAACTTAGGTTATGTTCGACCTTGTTCAAACTAACACCTACTGGTCCTCGGCCATAATTTAACATAGGTTTGTTCGAACTAACACCTACCAACCCTCGGCCATAATTAAACATAGGTTATGTTCGACCTTATTCGAACTAACACCTACTGGCCCCCAACCATAATTAAACATAGGTTATGTTCGACCTTGTTCGAACTTTATGTTCGACCATGTTCGAACTAATACCTACCGGCCCTCGGCCATAATTAAACATAGGTTATCTTCGACCTTGTTCGAACTAACACCTACCGGCCCTCGGCCACAATTAAACTTAGTTTATGTTCAACCTTGTTCGAACTAACACCTACCGGCCCTCGTCCATAATTAAACATAGGTTATGTTCAACCTTGTTCGAACTAACACCTACCGACCCTCGGCCATAATTAAACTTAGGTTATGTTCGACCTTGTTCGAACTAACACTTATTGGCCCTCGGCCATAATTAAACTTAGGTTATGTTCGAACTAATACCTACCGGCCCTTGGCAATAATTAAACATAGGTTATGTTCGACCTTGTTCGAACTAACACCTATTGGCCCTTGCCCATAATTAAACTTAGTTTATGTTCAACCTTGTTCGAACTAACACCTACCCTCCCTCGGCCATAATTAAAAACTCATTTGAACAAAGGTTACCAACCTCTAGCCGCCATTCGCCATTAAGTTATTATGGTCAGAAAATTCAAGGAAACCAATCGACAGAATTAAAAAACATGCCAAATGCAAAACAAACAGCAGGAAAAGAATTAGAAGCAAAAAACAAAGTTGATATTTCATACTTTAAATAAATTTTACAAAGGCTCATGAAGATGCCACCAACTACATACCAAAATACACAATATTAAAAGAGAAAACTACTAGCCACCCCTATCAGCGCCTTCAACATCCCCACCGAGTTCACCTTCAATAGCATCATCCCCTTGACCACGAACTCCCTCACCATTGCCGCCTTCGCCCTCTGGATAAGTAGCGTCGTACTAATAATTCTCCTCGAGCCGGTCTACACCTTCGTCCCTTTCATCTTCACTGGCCTCTAGCATAGCAGGGTCATACCCGTAAGAAACTCGAGCTTCACGGGCCTTAACAAGAACATATTTAAAGGTAGCCTCAGAAACGGTTCTCGCCGCATGAAAATATCTAAACACATCTAAGTGGGCCTTGGCCTTAATTCACTCCTTGTAAAACTCTTGAGGAATATTAGAAAAATCTGAAGTATGGGAAGAGGATGTTTGTGCAAGTAATCGGGCCTTCTCAACCTCAAGAGCGGCAACTCGATTGTAGAGACGATAAGTCACTTTCTCCAGCTCCCCCATTCTCTCATCAAGCCACTCATCTTTAAGCCTAGACGTCTCCATGTCATTTTTTCGCTCAGAAGGAAGAGTACAGATCATTACCTCAAGAGCTTCTGCCTTCCTCAAATCCTCCGACTGAGCAAATTCAGCCTTCTCAAGATCCCCTACCTTCTAGGCGACCTTGCCACTTAGAGAACCCGCTCTGAATTGACAATCCTCAGGCTCGACCCTCACTAAAACCACCTGAGCTTGGAGATTGTTGCACTGGGTTTCGACCCCCTTGCTGACTTCGAGCTTTTTTGCCTTACCTCCCAGCGTCCCTACGAGGACTTTACACTTTTCAACAACCCTCATCAACTTGTCATCCTTCTCCTTCAACTCATCACGAAGGGCTGCAAGTTGCCACCCTCGCCAAAATGCTTGTGAATCTCCCGGTACTTACCACGGTACTCAAAATACTTATGCTTCAACTTCTCAAAAAATTTCTTACGCTTCTCCTCCCTTCGAGCGTTTTCAATATCCAAAATCATGGTCTGCAAACATAAGACAAAGAAGCAAAAATGAGGATAATCCACCAATAAAGGCAAAACACAATAAAAAAATGCTAGTAGGAAAGATGAATCCCTAAAATACTCACCCTGAGGGTAGGAACGGCTATATTTCTCGAAAGAGTGACATCATCCAACTCTCTGGGGGTTTCACCTTCCACGTCGGAGCAAAGAGAGATGAGGAAGGGGACTATGTTCTCCATATTCTTCAACAAATAACGATCCATAGGGATCACAATGGTCCTAGTAGACCCCTCCAACCTCACCTCAAGTTGGGTGAACCGTTCTTTCATCATCCTACATTCGGCGGCATCGACGTCTAAACCCATCCGATAACCGTCTTCGGTAACACCTTTAACTCTCCCATCTGATGGCAAAGAAATATCATCGGCTGGCTGCGAAGTCGATGGCCCCTCTTGCCGAAAAGAATAAGAAACCCCGACAGCCTGCTCTTCGGCCTCCATCATTACAAAGGGGGGAGACATACCATCGTCGACCTCCGTCGATCTCGGAAACTCAGATGCCAGTCCAACATCATCTTCAAGAACGATGGTTGCCATCTCACAAAGAGTGAAGTCATTCATCACAGAGTCCACAGCACGAGCAACCCCATCACCAATATAATCCAATTTATTCTTGCGGGGCATCAGGTATCCATCGCCTTGCAACAATTTATCCTTTTCGTCCATAAGACGGCACAAAGGGTCAGTCGAAAGTTTTGCTGCCAAAGTACCCATAGTTGAAGGAATTGATGCTAGAGCAACAGGTGGGATCGAGGAATGAGCAGAATCTGTCACAATCATAGAAGGGACAGAAGCCGAAGAGGTAGCAACCTTCCCTTTCAAAATGCAGACGGGAGAGATTTCGGCCTCCTCAAAGACTCTCGAGCTAGAATTAAGAGAACTACAAAAAGAAATAAGGTCAACCAAAATAAACAACAAAAGGTAAGCAACTAAGAGGCCAAAAAACAAAGAAATTCACCAGGTAAGGAAGGAGCAGGCCCAAACTTCTTAAAAAAGCCCAGCCACTCGCGAATTCCAGCGATGTGAGGAAGGAGCCGGCCGACCTAATCAAAAATGTCCCCAACCAATGGGGGCGTAGTCTTGGTTGCATAAGAAATGAGCAAGAGATTGTGACTAAGAAAAGTAAAACAAATGCCTCAATGAAGAGAAAACGCTTACAAGTATAATTCCAAGTCTCAGGGAAGCTGTCTGTGTTTGCCACCACGTCTTCGGTTCTAACGAAGAAAATGTTGTGCCAAAACTGGCGGTTAGCCTTGTCATCCATCTTCACCACTAGGCACTTGCCCCCTCGGTGGAAAATGTTTAACATTATCCCCTTATAGAAACTGGGGGCGAAGAGATGCATCAAATGCCGAAGTGTGATCTCAACCCCAGCCAACTCCGCAAACTTGGTAAGTAGCCTTATTAGCTTGTAGATATACGATGCAAGTTGAGCCGGACAAACACCAAAGAAACGGCAAAACTCCTCCTCCAGTGGAAGAAGGGGAAGAGTGTACCCGACATGAAAAGGGTAAGTGTAGAACGCGCAGTACCTAGGGCGGTGGACTTGTACTACACCCTACCCGGCAGGAACCAACTCAATGCGAGCAGGAATGCCATATTTAGCCCTAAGGTCTAATAAATCGGCCTCCTTCATCGCCAACTCATAGATTTTAGGATTAGCTTCAGGCGCCTTTGTAAATTCAGACTTGACTTTCTCACCACGGGGAATTATTTCCTCCACCGTAGGAAAATTCTCATCCTCAACGGCAACGGAGATGCCCTCCACGTGAAGAGGGAAGACCATCGATAAAGGAGTCGGGTAAATTTCCTCGACGGGACCAGAAGATACGTTATACATAGTTCTAATGAAAGAGAGGGTATACAAAGTAACGGGGGGTTAAAAATAATAGGGATCGCTAGGTTAGAAAAAGGGGATGCACAACAATGGAATAGGAAGAAGGCACAAGGTTTCGATATAAGAAATCTGTAAAACTAGTATGTGTGTCTTCACATACCTATTTATAAGAGCTCACGCATCAAAATCAAGAACGTAGGTCATCATTTCTCGACACCACTATTGAAGCGGCAGATCCAATTAAAAGACGCAAGCAAAACGACGCAATGCATCGGGAAAATGCACCATAATGACTTATGCCGTCATGCCATCACTTTGATCTAGGAACAATGTAACCCCAAAAGCTGCAGTTCGTGAAAGGCCACATTTTCAGTTAGTCTCAAACATCACGACTGGACACACCCTTTCAATCACCTCAACCACGACGAACAGAGTCAGCTCATCAAGCCCGCCTGAGGCCGATCTCAATAAGCGAAGAGACTAACTGTATGGGTCAAAATACACCTAATAGTATTCAAAATAAGATTACCCAGAAGGAAGAATCCTTGAGTCATCATTGGCTGAGGAGATCTAGGAAGCAGAAATACTCGTAGCCGAAGAGTCGACGGGAGCCGTCGTCGAGATGACAGCGAATGGTCGAGGTCGAGCATTATTGATGAAGCTGTAACGTCCAATTTTCAAAATAAGATACTAAAAGGAATATTGTAGCAAATATTCTTTATGGCTTGTACTATTAGGGTTTGTTAGAAATATGTGTCATATATATAGAAAGAGGGGCCAAAAGGGGGGGTGATTCATTTGTAAGAACTGATTTTTGACCAAATATTCCCTTTCTCAATTACTAAGAAACAAACATTACCTTTTTATCAAGATCCTTGTCTAAATGATTCCGCACTTTTCCACCTGATCCAAGAGGGATTCTAACATTTAAGAACTGATATGTCACTCGTCATTGTCAGAAGAAGTAATCGCCTATTTCATCCTTTCTTGGGTGAATTGCTCCCCTTAATTACTTGAATGTCATTTTTTATTATTATTCGTCATTAAATGCTACATTGATGCTCATACATTTTGTAATAGTTGCAGCATGCTATTATCATTCTTCCACTAGATTCACTAACATTTAGAAATATTATTGTTAATTAGGTTTAACCTCTTATCACATAAATTTAATTATTTGAACCAAGGATTATACACTTTTGGTCAACTACGGACAATATCGAGAAACCATGTAAAAGCAGCATAAATAACAAGATGGTAAGATTATCGAAATGCAAGAAACGATAGGTATTCGAAGAAACCTAATACCAACCAAATACGAGAGTACGTACTAATAATTCCGGTACGAGTAATCTAGACTACCTAACTTACTATCCTAATCCTCGACCTTCAGACCTTCCTATCAAGGGTCATGTACTCAGTCAGCTATAGCTGCACCATGTCGTGCCTAATCACCTCACTCCAACTCTTCTTCGGCCTGCCTCTACCTATCCTAAGGCCCTCCAATGCCAACCTCTCGCACCTTCTTACCGGGGTGTCTGTGCTTCTCCTCCTCACATGTCCAAATCATCTAAGCCGCGCTTCCCGCATCTTGTCCTCAATAGAAGTCACACCTACTTTGTCCCGAATAACCTCATTCCTGATCCTATCTAACCTGTTGTGTCCGCACATCCATCTCAACATCATCATCTCTGCTACCTTCATCTTCTGAACGTGAAAGCTTGGCCAAATAAATTGTGTACTTAAAATAAATTTTGATAGGATTTATATATGTCTTTCACACTTAAAATTGTGTCTGGAACAGAAGTACATGAACCATAATATATACCAAATAACTATTAGTTAGTTGAAGTTTAAACTTGAAAGGTATGCTTAATATCAATGGAGAGGAGGAATATTCAAAAGACACAAAATAACTGGCCCTCGCCTGCAAGTTTCTTGGATAATGTCACTCTTCCCATTAGAATTCATCAGAGTTAGTTTGACTGAATATACGGCATCTAATGAAAAAGAAAAACTTTTATAACATATGATATTAAATATGTCATGATAATTTTATGAATGTAAAAAATATAACTAAACGTAAGATGAGAAAGTAAGATAAATTATTTTCAAATATAAAAATATGTTATTTCTTAGAAATAAATAAACTAATACAGAAAAAATACTATCACATCAAATGAAATGAAGGAGTAGATGATATTAGGTTAGAAAATTAATCTTTTGGTTGACATTATATTAATGCGCTTGTAAGCACATTATATATGAATATTTCTTTGATATCAATTAATGGTCTTCCAAGGACCTGAAATTCAACGTAGACATTTTAAGACTATTTTAGTAGTCCATAAAGTTCTGTTAGTTGTTAGGAATTTTAAGATAAGCAGTTGTATCATATTCGATGAGATTGACATTAATGGGTTAATTAGCTGTTAATAATCAATGGTGGAGCCGCCCTAGGGGTGTTAATTGATACTCTTTCGCAGAAAATTACAACGTATAAATAGGCAAAAATGTTTTATTTATATATACTTCTATACGGGTAAAACCGAGTCCACTCCATGACTTGACTTCCCGGTGAGTCAGACGGAACAGGAACGCGACTGTAATGTATCGGAGTCAAAACGAAGAGCCCCTCATATCGGGGCTCAGGCAAAACATCTACCCTTAGGATATCGGGGTCATATCCTCCGGGTCCGATTCGAGAATCGAGGCTTTGGAGAGCATTACCAAACTATTGCGCACGACTAACAAAGGGCCATGATGTTCGTGCTTGACTAGATATTATGGCGTGAATCTCGGCCCGTATCGGCAGAAAATCAGTGATTAGAATTGTACTTAGGGTAAAACTCTCCTACTATATAAAGGGGAAAACTTATTATTCATGACACATTGTTGCACGTACATAAAGGCAATATACTGCTATTTTCTCTGTTATTATTTCTGTTCATGAGTTCTCCATTACTGTGATCCCGGGATCGAAGGCACGCACTTCATTAAGCTGTTACTGAGTCCGGGATCACTCCCACTATTATTTTAGCAATTGCATTACGTCTTTTATCTGTTTAATCTAACGTCATTAATCATTTGTATTATATCAATCCGTATATTCTTAAAACTACATATAAATTCAATTGTTATCCATTTTTTAGGATAAACAGTTTGGCACCCACCGTGGGGCTAAGGATAATAGTGGCGGTTTGATACAAAACGCACTCTGCTTTACTCTTGTTCTATGATATTTTTATTTCAGGTAAATTTAAGAATGTCAAACTCTCAATCTGCTCACTTGAACGTTGATGCTGAGTCTGGCCATCATGGCGAGAACAACAATATAGTGCCCTGCAATGAGGTTCCCCTTGTTGACCCCAACGAAGCCCCGGTCGTAGACATAATCGACGACGACTCCCGTGTGGCCATCAACGCTAACTTGCCCACTGACCTAGAAAACAACATTCGTGGAGGAGCCAGGTTGGGTATCCAGGGGTACACATGATGGTGAAGGTGATGGGATCAATTTACGGGTGATTTCCAAAATGTTACAAGCTCAACAGGTGGCAATAGCCCACTTATAGAACCAAAGCGATGCTCCTAGCATAGCTGAGCCCGAACAGCCCCGGGAGAACACCCAAAAAAATGAACGAACCTGGGAAAGGCTGGGCGAAGCTGAAGTCGGGGCTATCCCCAAAATAATAAATATGCTCGAGGACCTGACGAAGGGGTGAAATCAGGGGAAAAGAAGATTGAATCTAACGACAAAAAAGTGGAGACCTATAACTCCAAGGTTGATCGGATCCCAGGATCGCCCCGATATTGAAAGGCCTAGATTCAAAGAAATTTTTCAAAAATCCTTTCCATAGAAGCGCAGCCCCGAACCTAATCCCAAAGAAGTTCCGTATGCCTGAAATTCCAAAGTATAATGGAACAACTAATCCAAACGAACATGTGACCTCCTACACATGTTCCATCAAGGGAAATGACTTAGAAGATGGAGAAATCGAATCCATTTTGCTGAAGAAGTTCGGAGAGAACTTGTCAAAAGGAGCTATGATATGGTATTACAACTTACCCCCTATTTCTATTTATTTGTATGCTACGCTTGCAGTTGCCTTTCTAAGGGCGCACGCTGGACCATCAATGTCGAAACTCGGAAGTCGGACAATTTCAAAGGAAAGCAAAGGGATAACGAGATGCTTAGAGAATTCGTATTGAGGTTTCAAATGGAACAGATGGATCTGTCTCCGGTCGCGGACAATTGGGTTGTTCAGACTTTTACCCAAAGACTAAACCCCCGAAGCTTTGCAACAGTTGAAACAAAATTTGATAGAATACCCGGCAGTGACTTGTGTCGATGTCCATAACATGTACCACTCAAAAATTAGAGTCGAAGATGATCAGCCTGGGACCCTTTCCGGTCCATGTATCCCGTTAGAACTAGTGATAGATCCAAAAGAGTCATCAATCATGAACCAAGATCAAACAAAGATCGATATTAACCCTATAGCAGACATCGATGGAGTAATGGGTCCAGACGTCATCATGCGAGGAGCAAAAAAAAGGATCAATCGACGCCACGATAGTCGGGTAATTGTCACGACC
Organism: Nicotiana tabacum; assembly: GCF_000715075.1. Classification (NCBI taxonomy): domain Eukaryota; kingdom Viridiplantae; phylum Streptophyta; class Magnoliopsida; order Solanales; family Solanaceae; genus Nicotiana; species Nicotiana tabacum. The sequence goes on along the minus strand of NC_134099.1, from coordinate 111,860,094 downwards.
CAACCGATGGGCCATGACGAAAGTGGTATCAGAGCAGTTCTGTCCTAGGGAGTCCACAAGCCGTGTCGAGTAGAGTCTTGTTTATGGGTGTGTCGTGCACCACACTTATAAGCAGGAGGCTATAGGGCATTTAGGACTGTCACTCTTTCTTCCTACTCTAGATCGTGTGGTAGAGCTCAGTTGTAAGAACTCAATTTCCTAAACTCTATCTTACTTATAGCACGACGATACCTACATCTAGAAAGACGGATGGTAAGATATATGGCTACGGAAGAGTTGAGTCAGAGTAACTTGACTTTGCATCTTGCTTATGATAAGTAAATGTGAGGTCTTCAGCATATCATGTGTATAGTAAGATGTGTAAGCTTCTTGATAAGAATCCCTAAGGCAAGAATGCATATCCACTCTTATGGTAAAAAGGAATAAGGAGGGAGAACAAGTTTCAGCAAGTAAAAGAAGCAAGGTGAAGAAGCGTACAAGGCACCCAGTTAATGAGGATTATTAGTATTACAGTTCCGGTAGAAAAATGTAAGCTTTGTGAGTTAACCTCAATAGTAACAAAGGTATGTATAATTGGTCACACCCATCTCAGTTATACCCTATTAGGGGATAACAAGTGTATATTAAGAAACGAACAGGATATTAGAATCCGGGTGGGGTTAGAGTAACCCAAAATGGTGAATTGATTGTTTGCGTCAGTTGACATTTTCAAAGAATATTACAAATGTCCTAATACATCTCCTCGTGAGATACCTAGATGTTGTACTTTAAAATAGTATAGTTAGATATGAGCACTATAAAGATAGACACTGAATGCCTGAAAGGGATAAATATTACCTTAGTGTGACTCTCGTCCCTAGTAGAGTGAGGACGTTAAGCAACCCGAAGAGCCACTGGATGAAGCAAGGAGATCTAAAAGCGAAAGAATATTGTGTTGAAGTTTTCACAAGAAAGGGGATAGGCAGAAATATTAGCAGAGTAATGAAAAGAGAAATAAGGAAGAATTATGAGTGAGATGTGATACATGTATGACAGCGGTAGAGTGTTACAGAATCTATAGTCAGATGAAGAAAGAAACGAAAGTTGATGTTACAACCCATATCCACATGTGTTAGTTCATGCCATATATTAGTTAACATAAATCCAAGAAGGAATTATCTTTGAGATGATAAGAAGTCAATCTTATTGGTCTTAAGTGATACAAGAGTGTATAAGGGTGATTAACAAGTATTAGAGTTAAATGAATCAAGGATGTTGTAACTCGTATTTTCAGGTAAATCTAGCGGTTCTTAATACACTCAAGAGGTCATGTATTAAGGTATTTTAATCATATAATATCCGTATCATAAGTCTTGAAGACAAACGAGTTATGAAACAAAAGTCGACAAAAGTTGTCGCAACTTAGGTTCATAATTTTACTTAATCATTAGGTCAAATGTTTCTAATCTTTTCTCCTAATTTCCAAGGAATTACGGGGTTATCTACCAACAAAATTAAATATCTATGAGTCTAGTTTCCAACACATTAAACCGTTCATCGATACGATCTCGGAGTAGAGAGATATTCGCATTTTCGCGAAACCGCGCCAAGCACCTCTCTAAGGGGCCTACTAAGGCGGTTTAAGATATTTGGACCTATATAGGATGCCTCCAACCCATTTTAAGTCATTTATTATCACTATTTTCAGTCCTTAGAACCCTAGGAACATCCTCTCAAGGTTCTCTCAAGATTCAAGACCCAAAAAAAGGGCAAACAACACAAATCAAGTGTCGAGAATTCCGTGGCGCTAGTAAGTCTCTTGTTCTTCTTGTTGTTGCTCATTTTTGTGTCGTTCCAGCTCGTGTGGGAGGTTGTTTTAAAGGGTTTATATTCTGTAAATACTCCCTCATGTTCTTAATATCAATCCTAGGTGATTTCAAGCCTTCTAAAGTGATTCTAGTGCCGAAAAACACTAATTGATCGCTAGTTTCGCTTTTTTGTTGTTGTGGCAGCATTGGAGGGATATTTCATGGAAATTTAAGGTCAAATTAGAGTTTATTATTTCTTTATAAAGGTAAGGAACCTCTTACTCTATATTTATTTAAGATTATCCAAGTTTCGGCTAAGCCATTGAAGCTAGAACTTGTGAAATATATATCGAAAGGCTTGGTAGTAATGTTATTGTTTGGTGGACTGTTTTGCGTTGCTGTTGGGCTGCGTATTTTACTACTATTTTATGGAGTTTTGGAGGAGGGAGGGTGTGTAGAAACACCATATATATGTAGGTTTGTGGGCTGATAGTTATTCGTAACATTTCCGAGTCGTTTGACACGACTACGGTGGTCGTCGTATGTATGGAGTGATTAGGCTGTGCGTGGACTATTTTGGGAGGCTAAATATGTTTATTATTGATGTTGTTTGGGCTGTTTGGTGACTGTTTTGAATGGTGTGAGGTCATATATATAGGGGAGGTGCTGTCCGTTTCATCATAAAATAGGTTGTGGTCGATACATAATAGTTATGACGCTTAAATGATAACGATAGTATCGTTTCTCTTATTGTAGACTAAGGAGTTTTGACAATTGCATAGCTTGAGATTGGGGCAATATATACAAGGTATGTGAGGCTATCCCTTTCCTTCTTTTGCACGACTCCGATTGTACATAATGTAATGAACGAGCTTCCAAGATACTCTACTCTTAGAAGCTAGCAGTACTTACATTGTTTTCCCTCTTATGGAACGATTGATGTTAATGTTGCTTCTCTTATTCTTATGTTATCAATGTTGTTGGTACTTCCCGATTCTTATAAGGTTCATAGTGAAGAGTTAGTCCTAATAACGTGTACAGAGGATACCGACCTTACGTCACTCCGAAAGGTTTAGAATGTGATTCCATGAGTCGAGCATGCATTATATATATGTATCTATTTTACTCTACCGAGCCACGCTATAGTTGGCTGGGTACGGCACTTATTGTGCAACCACTGATAAGTTGGGTTTTACCGAGCTCCACGTGGCCGAGTACGATTCTACCTAGCCTTATGATGGTCGGATACGTTTTTTACCGAGCCTATTATGCCCACAGAGGTGAATGTTTTAAAGGTTTATGTATTTATACATATGTATCATGCATTTCATGTCAGTAGCCCTCAGAGGTACTAAGATGATACAGGTTGTATATTCTTTATCCCTGCTTACATTACTGTTCGTATTTATGGTTCCCTTCCTTACATGCTCAGTACTTTATTCGTACTGACGTCCTTTTGTTTGTGGACGCTGCATGTCGTGCTGCAGGTCCTGATAGACAGGCAGGTGCAGCTCCCCCACCACAGTAGGCTGTCCAGTTCAGCGGTGATTGGCGAGATCCCTTATCCGGACTTGCCGTGGTCTTGGTATGCATTTCTATTATAGACATTATGGGTATGTCGGGGCCCTATTCCGGCTATGTTGCAGCACTTATGTTCATTTAGAGGCTCATAGACAAGTGTCGACTCATGTATAGTTTGGTATGCCTTGTCGGCTAGTTTTTGTTGTATAGTCTTTCATGGTAGCGTGGTAGCTCATACCTTATATATAGTTTCTTGATTGTCTAGTCATCCCATATTATATATGTTCATGCCATCAATTTTTATTGTTGGTTGTCCATGATCCATGTCTACCATTTATATTGATATCTTCAGCCGTAAAAGATAATAAAGAAGGTTAGATAAAATGTACGTTGGTGCTCGGCAAGTATGGTCGGGTGCTAGTCATGGACCTCCAGTTTGGGTCGTGACAAACATGGTATCAGAGCAAGTCTGTCCAAAGGGTTGTCTATGAGCCGTGTCTAGTAGAGTCTTGATTATGGATGTGTAGCGCGCCACATTTATAATCAGGAGGCTACATGACATCTAGGGTTGTTACCTTCTTCCTGAATCTAGATCGTGCGTAGAGTAGAATCGTAAGTGTTTGTCTATAATATTCACATTGGGGTGCGCTAGTCCTATTCGTGCGGAACGAAGATGGGTCGTTACGGATGTGTATCGACTATCGACAGTTGAATAAGTTTACTATAAAGAACAAGTATCCACTTCCAAGAATTGATGACCTGTTTGACCAACTCCAGGGTGCCAAGTATTTCTCCAAGATTGATTTACGTTCAGGGTATCATCAGGTGAGGGTTAAGGAGAAGGATATCCCAAACACGGCCTTCCGGACAAGATACAGGCACTTTGAGTTCTTGGTGATGTCGTTCGGGCTAACAAATGCCCCAGCACCTTTTATGGATCTCATGAATACTATATTCAGGCCCTATCTTGATGTGTTCGTGATTGTATTCATTGATGACATTCTAGTGTATTCTCGTTCGGAGGCGGAACATGCGGGCCACTCGCGGATAGTATTACAGACGCTTCAGGATCGTAAGTTATATGCTAAGCTCTCCAAATGTGAATTCTGGCTGAACTCAATAGCATTCCTTGGCCATGTGATATCTGATGAGGGTATTAGTGTCGACACTCAGAAGATCGATGCAGTAAAGAATTGGCCGAGACCTACAACACCATCAGAAGTCCGCAGCTTCCTAGGGCTAGCAGGATATTATAGGCGGTTTGTGGAAGGGTTTTCCTCTATATCATCACCATTGACTAAGTTAACACAGAAAGCTACCAAGTTCCAGTGGTCTGACACTTGTGAACGTAGTTTTTAGGAGCTGAAGAATCGATTGACATCCGCACCAGTGCTCACTCTTCCTGAAGGAACAGAAGGTTATGTGGTATATTGTGATGCCTCAGGTATAGGTTTGGGGTGCGTATTGATGCAGCATGGGAAGGTGATTGCTTATGCATCAAGACAATTGAAGAAGCATGAAAAGAATTATCCAACCCATGATTTGGAATTGGCTGCAGTAATATATGCTTTGAAGATATGGCGGCACTACTTATACAGCGTCCACGTTGACATCTACACAGATCACAAGAGTTTACAATACATCTTCAAGCAGAAAGAGTTAAATTTGAGGCAGCGTAGGTGGCTTGAATTGCTGAAAGACTACGACGTCGAGATATTGTATCATCTCGGTAAAGCCAATGTTGTCGCAGATGCTTTCAGCCATAAATCAATGGGAAGCTTAGTACAAATTGAGGCAGGTAGATGGGGGTTGACTAAAGAGCTTCATCAGTTAGCCAATATGAGAATCAGATTGTTAGACTCTGATGACGGAGGTGTTACTGTACAGAATACATCATAATCATCTTTGGTAGCCGAGGTAAAAGCACGGCAATATGAAGATCCTATCTTAGTACGATTAAAAGAGAGCATTCAACAGTGTAAAAGTATGGCTTTTGAGATAGGAAGAGATGGGGCACTGAGATACCAGGGCCGATTATGTGTGCCTAATGTGGCAGGGTTGCGAGAAAGGATTATGAATGAGATTCATCAATCCCGATATTCCATCCATCCCGGCTCAACAAAGATGTATCATGATGTCAAGGAGCAGTATTGGTGGGATAACATGAAGAAGTCTATTGCAGAATTTGTAGCCCAGTGTCCCAATTGTCAACAAGTAAAGATAGAACATCAGAAACTGGGTGGATTGCTTCAGAATATAGAGATTCCAACCTGGAAATGGGAGGTGATTAATATGGACTTCATTATTGGATTACCTCGCTCTTATCATAAGTTTGACTCCATCTGGGTGATAGTTGATCGACTTACAAAATGTGCCCATTTTCTGCCAGTTAAGACAACTTACACAGCTGAAGATTATGCGAAGTTGTATTTCAAGGAGATTGTTAGGCTTCATGGTATGCCGGTATCTATTATATCAGACCGAGGAGCTCAATTTACAGCTAACTTTTTGAGGTCTTTTCAGAAAGGTTTAGGCACACAAGTGAATCTTAGCACTGCATTTCATCCGCAGACTGACGGACAGGCTGAACGTACCATTCAAACATTGGAAGATATGCTACGAGCATGTGTTCTAGATTTTAAGGGGAATTGGGATGACCATCTTCCACTCATAGAATTCGCCTACAATAATAGCTACCATTCCAGTATTAAAATGGCCCCATACGAGGCACTATACGGGAGAAGATGTAGATCACCAGTTGGATGGTTCGAAGTCGGTGAAACAGAATTATATGGGCCAGATTTGATTCACCGAGCTATTGAGAAGGTGAAAGTGATACAGGAGCGATTGAGGACGGCACAAAGCAGGCAAAAAATCTTATTCCGATGTCCGGCGTCATGATCTGGAGTTTGAGATTGGTGATTGGGTTTTCCTGAGGATCTCACCAATGAAGGGTATTATGCGTTTTGGGAAGAAAGGAAAGCTGAGTCCAAGGTATATCGGGCCATATAAAATTCTTCGACGGATTGGACAGGTTGCTTATGCGTTAGAATTGCCATCCGAATTGGAATTTGTCCACCCGGTATTCCATGTATCTATGTTGAGGAAATGTATTTGAGACCCTTATCGAGTCGTCCATATCAAAGATGTACAAGTTATAGAGGACCTATCATATGAAGAAGTGCCAGTGGCGATATTAGATCGACAAGTCCGCAAGCTGAGAACAAAAGATGTAGCTTTCGTCAGAGTATTGTGGAGGAACAAAAATATGGAAGAAATGACATGGGGAGCAGAAGAGAAGATGAAGTCTAAATACCCTTACCTATTCCAAAATGAAGATAACAAGGATGCTGGTGGAAGACAAGATACATTGGAAGGTGAAACGGCTCTATGAGGTAAGCAATAATTTGAGAATACTCCTCCTTAATACAAAATGGTGATATGTAGATAATGTAAATATGCATAATGCTTTGTGTAGCCTTGTGAAGCCATATGTTGGGCTTAATTGCTTGCAAGTTTTGCTAGTTACCATTTTATAGGGGAAAATTGATCGGAAATTTCCATTGGAATCCACGATGATTTAAACTCCCCATGAACCCTTACATTCGAGGACGAATGTTCCTAAGGGGGGGGTGTTACAACCCATATCCACATGTGTTAGTTCATGCCATATATTAGTTAACATAAATCCAAGAAGGAATTATCTTTGAGATGATAAGAAGTCAATCTTATTGGTCTTAAGTGATACAAGAGTGTATAAGGGTGATTAACAAGTATTAGAAGTTAAATGAATCAAGGATGTTGTAACTCGTATTTTCAGGTAAATCTAGCGATTCTTAATACACTCAAGAGGTCATGTATTAAGGTATTTTAATCATATAATATCCGTATCATAAGTCTTGAAGTCAAACGAGTTATGAAACAAAAGTCGACAAAAGTTGTCGCAACTTAGGTTCATAATTTTACTTAAACATTAGGTCAAATGTTTCTAATCTTTTATCCTAATTTACAAGGAATTACGGGGTTATCTACCAACCAAATTAAAGATCTATGAGTCTAGTTTCCAACGCATTAAACCGTTCATCGATACGATCTCGGAGTAGAGAGATATTCGCATTTTCGCGAGACTGCGCCAAGCACCTCTCTATGGGGCCCACTAAGGCGGTTTAAGATATTTGGACCTATATAGGATGCCTCCAACCTGTTTTAAGTCATTTCTTCTCACTATTTTCAGTCCTTAGAACCCTAGGAACATCCTCTCAAGGTTCTCTCAAGATTCAAGACCCAAAAAAGGGCAAACAACACAAATCAAGTGTCGGGAATTCCGTGGCACTAGTAAGTCTCTTGTTCTTCTTGTTTGTTGCTCATTTTTGTGTCGTTCCAGCTCGTGTGGGAGGTTGTTTTAAAGAGTTTATGTTCTGTAAATACTCCCTCATGTTCTTAATATCAATCCTAGGTGATTTCAAGCCTTCTAAAGTGATTCTAGTGTCGAAAAACACTAATTGATCGCTAGTTTCGCTTTTTTATTGTTGTGGCAGAATTGGAGGGATATTTCATGGAAATTTAAGGTCAGATTAGAATTTTTCTTTCTGTATAAAAGTAAGGAACCTCTTACTCTATATGTATTTAAGATTATCCAAGTTGAGGCTAAACCATTGAAGCTAGAACTTGTGAAATATATATCGAAAGGCTTGGTAGTAATGTTATTGTTTGGAGGACTGTTTTGTGTTGCTGTTGGGCTGCGTATTTTACTACTGTTTTATGGAGTTTTGGAGGAGGAAGGGTGTGGAGAAACACCATATATATGTAGGTTTGTGGGCTGATAGTTATTTGTAACATTTCCGGGTCGTTTGACACGACTACGGTGGTCGTCGTATGTATGGAGTGATTAGGCTGTGCATGGACTATTTTGGGAGGCTCAATATGTTTATTATTGATGTTGTTTGGGATGTTTGGTGATTGTTTTGAATGGTGTGAAGTCATATATATAAGGGAGGTGCTGTCTGTTTCATCGTAAAATAGGTTGTGGTCGATACATAATAGTTATGACGCTTAAATGATAACGATAGTGTCGTTTCTCTTATTGTAGACTAAGGAGTTGTGACAATTGCATAGCTTGAGATTTGGGCAATATATAGAAGGTATGTGAGTCTATCCCTTTCCTTCTTTTGCACAACTCCGATTGTACATAATGTAATGAACGAGCTTCCAAGATACTCTACTCTTAGAAGCTAACAGTACTTACATTGTTTTCCCTCTTATGGAACGATTGATGTTAATGTTGCTTCTCTTATTATTATGTTATCAATGTTGTTGGTACTTCCTGATTCTTATAAGGTTCATAGTGAAGACTTAGTCCTAATAACGTGTACAGAGGATACCGACCTTACGTCACTCCGAAAGGTTTAGAATGTGATTCCATGAGTCGAGCATGCATTATATATATGTATCTATTTTACTCTACCGAGCCACGCTATAGTTGGCCGGGTACGGCACCTATTGTGCAACCACTGATCAGTTGGGTTTTACCGAGCTCCACGTGGCCGGGTACGATACTACCGAGCCTTATGATGGCCGGGTACGTTTTTTACCGAGCCTATTATGGCCGGGTACGATATGATGATGATGATGCCCACAGAGGCAAATGTTTTAAAGGTTTATGTATTTATACATATGTATCATGCATTTCATGTCAGTAGCCCTCAGAGGTACTAAGATGTTTGCAGGTTGTATATTCTCTATCCCTGCTTACATTACTGTTCGTACTTATGGTTCCCTGTCTTACATGCTCAGTAATTTATTCGTACTGACGTTCTTTTGTTTGTGGACGCTGCATGTCGTGTTGCAGGTCCTGATAGACAGGCAGGTGCAGCTCCCCCACCACAGTAGGCTGTCTAGTTCAGCGGTGATTGGCGAGATCCCTTATCCGGACTTGCCGTGGTCTTGGTATGCATTTCTGTTATAGATATTATGGGTATGTCGGGGCCCTGTTCCGGTTATGTTGTAGCACTTATGTTCATTTAGAGGCTCATAGACAAGTGTCGACTCATGTATAGTTTGGTATGCCTTGTTAGCTAGTTTTTGGTTGTATAGTCTTTCATGGTAGCGTGGTAGCTCATACCTTATATATAGTTTCTTGATTGTCTGGTCATCCCCTATTATATATGTTCATGCCATCAGTTTTTATTGTTGGTTGTCCATGATCCATGTCTACCATTTATATTGATCTCATCAGCCGTAAAAGATAATAAAGAAGGTTAGATAAAATGTACGTTGGTGCTCGGCAAGTATGGTCGGGTGCTAGTCATGGCCCTCCAGTTTGGGTCGTGACAGTTGATAGGCCATACAGTCACATCCTCATTTCGGAAAAAAATTTCATGACTCTAACATGATTAGCAGAAGGAAAAGTTACACCCCCAGAGTAATAAAAATCAGTATGGACTGGTGAACAGGAAAAATTAAACATAAATTAGGAACTGAGTGATTTGATAATAGTCAATATCATAAGAGTTTCAGATTTTGTTCCGGCGATAATAAAATGGACAACAAAAGAATATCCATGATGAATTTATAGAATGGTCATTCAAGGAGACGCTTCCCTAAAGCAAGCAATATGAGCAAAGTTAAGCTTAGGGGACTGTATGTGCCAGTTAAACTAAGTGTCACCCGCACGAGTGAGGAATTTTGTTATCCTTGGTATAGAAGTTTTTACCGCAAGGCGAGTAAGGGTCATTGATAATGTGAAAGGACACCAAAGATGAAGAGGAAAACATCTATAGGCAGGTCGTCATAGCTCCAAGTCTTATTACTCCCCTAAAGGGGGGAATATGAAATGATAAAGGAAGAATGAGATGAAAATGAGAAAGGGATGAGATTGCACATATCCAGATGTTACAGATATACTATGATTCCAGAACGCTATGTAAACACGACGTCAAAAAAAATGGGGAGTAAGGGTTCCTGCCCGGGATGTTACTGATAGATATGGAACCAGCACGTGAGGTAAGTTAAGACAAGAAAATAACCCAAGAAAGATTACGCAGAACATTGATTTGAGAATGAGCTAACGAGTAGTTGGTAGATGATTCAAGAAGAGCCTAGTTATAGCTAAACAGGAGTTTGCTGATGAGTCAACAGATCGTGCAAGATAAACATGGTAAAACCTAATATAGTGAATTCAGCCTCGCAGTGATGTCATTATATTACTTAAGAAATATTCAGATAGTAGTTATGGTAGTTAAAGGTATCATATGAATGCTCTGGAAATAAAAGAGAGTGCCACTGGGAAGACCATCAAAATATCAATTCAGAAGCAACCCTACAAGTACAAGGGCGTAGAGGTAAGATCGACGGATAATTATAGGTGAGTACGAACATCAAGAATTCCATCAGGTATGCGATGTAATAAGCTCGCAGCTTTACAAGAGTCAGAGGGTCCTCTATAAATACTACAATGAAAGACTAGTCGAGGAAAGGAAGAGGCTTCAACCTAAATATGGTAACTCGAAGAAGAAAAAAATGGTCATGTGAAAAACAGTCTCACTACAACATTGTATGCACGCTAGAAGAAAGCGGCACCTACTATGGCTAACGAACGGGAAGAAAAATCAAAATTTGAGATCATATGAGTTGCACAAAAATTTTGGCATGCGTGGGAACTAAGATAAGCTAAGTATGCACGCAACAAGGAGGCAGAAAGACCAGGAAAAGTAATAACATATGTTTAAAGAAAGTTGAGAGGAACGAAAGGAATTATTCGATCAATGATCTAGAGTTAGTAACATTATGAACGCACTTGCGATTTCGGAGTATACATATATGTTAACAATCATACAGCCATAAAAGACTCATGTATAGGTTAAAAGAAAGAATTGAGCCCAGGGCATAGACAAAGGATTGAATTGTTAGAAGATTGAATCATGGATATTCCATAGCATCCATGAAGGGCTAAAGTAATAACTAATACCATGATCCACAGATTGGAAGATAGCTTAAGCCTACATAAATGTCGATTAGAGGAAAGGGGAAACTAAATGTGTACAACAAACATAGTCTATAATAGCTCTACGATAAAGCTAGTTAGAAAAGTAACAGCCTCATAAGAAGTCAGTATGCAGCTCCTACCGAATTGTAGTATTATAATAAAGCTCCAAGTTGTGGATGTGAATCATACCTATGTGGAAGGGAGGTTATGAAAGAGATACAATATATGATTTGAGATTTTAAGGTAAGTAAGGTAAAGGTGAACAACATATGAGATACTCAAATGTAGAAGGTTGTTAATAGTCCTCACTTGGATAAAAGGCTAGAAGTGCAGGGATTCAATATCCGGGAATGATAGCGGCATCGTCAGTGGCATGTCTTCAATTCTATGGTTTCTATGTATCAAGAAGCCTGATTAAGAGAGTAAAGAAGAGTTAGAAATGATGCGATGTCTCGCTTGATGTTCTAGAATAATACAAGGAGATATATTGTGCCAGCAAGATTGCGAGCAGTATAAATGGATATATGTAGGTCGCAAGCTAAAGTATGATAGAGAGACAAGGTTTTAACAAGACAGGAGTAAGGATAAGAAAGGGCGAGTGAGAACATGATGAGAATTGATTAAGTCCTTAAGATTAAGCCCATGAAAACAAGAGAGATGATGGTTTCTCTAAGTTATACAAAGCTCAACATAGCCTGAATAAACTCAAACGAGTCTAAGACTAATGGCATTTAGAAGAGAAGGAATGTTTCCCTAATAGTACAATGAGGGTGTAATTGTGATAAAATAAAGGATGATATTTGGGCCTTCGATTGTGTAACATTTTGAAGAGGATTTCATAAATTGTACGGGATTTAAATACCCACATAAGTGAATTTCATTATGATGACTATAAGATACGATTATTGAAGTACAGTATCGGCTAAGTGGATCAGGAAAATCACTTCAAATATTCCTCGATGCAACGTAAGCCTTAGTGGCAAGGTATTACATAAGAAGTTTCATGTTATCAATGGTATATTGTAGACCAATATTGAGGTGAATAAACAATGGATGGACAAAAGTCACAAAGTATGAGGTGAGATTAGGCCAACATTCTTAAAATGAACAGCAATTAGGAATCATTAAAGGACTTAGATTTATACATATAGGTTAACTAATGAATGTAACTTGGAGTTCTGTAGCAGATCTCAGTAACGATAAATTGAAGTAAGAATTATATGGTATAGTGTGACCCACCTAGATGCAGTAAAGTCATACAAATGGATAATCGAATCTATGAAAATAAGATAGACCAATATTTGTAAGTTCAATAAAGTATCGGGAAAAAAACTTCAGTGTAACTATAAATGCCCAATGAGGCATCTTTTCAAGCTCTGTATATTCTTACAAAGTGACGCCTAGAGATTGGCTAAAAGCTGGAGAAAAGAGGAGAGAAGAGTCGCAAAAGCACACATACAAAGTTAGAGTCGTATAAGCTATATGATAGAAGGTAGCAACAGTTACGAGATTAGAAGGATTCTAACTACAGGTCGTGGTGTGAGAAAGAGTCTTAAAGGGGGAATGCCCTGGCCTTTGGATTTATTCAAAGAACAGTTGCCTAAATGGAAAGAAGAATATTAAAGTATTCGCAAGAGATATGGGTTATGAGAATGATAAGTACATCAGTCAACAGTCGAGGACGAATGTTCCAAAGGGGGGGAATGATGTTACGCCCCACAGTATTACGTCGATAGTACGCCCGCAGTATTATATTATGATGATGTCACACCCTGCAGTATTATGTTACAATGATGTTACACCCTGCCGTATTACATTACGATGATGTTACGCTCTGCAGTATTATATTACGACGATGTTTACGCTCCGCAGTATTTTATTATGACGACGTTACATGTAGTATACATGAAATTGTGGTAAGATAATTGACCTCAGTTTAAAGAGAAACTTATTTGGAGATTATAAGTATTATGCTATTTTAAACAAGGGATAAGTAAATCCGTGAAGGTGAGAGGGTAAGCAAATCGAAAAAATGAGTTTCGTCGAAGTTTGGCATTTTGGGATAAAATACGGCCCGAGCTAAAATACCCGGTATTTATGGACTAGTACCATACAAGGTACCACATGGCCATGATAGTAAGGTGTATAGAGTGTATTAAAAGTGAGTAGTATTTTAAGTAAAGTGGGATAATTCTTAATTATGCGGGTAATTGATTAATTACCAGGTAACAAAAATTTACCTAATTAATTAGGGATATATTGGATAAGCATTAAAAGGCATGAGATGTCAGCCCCTCCTTTTAATTTAAAATGACTCATAAGTCATTACAAATAGGTGGCAACTAAGTTAGCCAAGAAAGGGACACCACATCCTTATCATTATTACACAAGTCTTACCATCAAAACCTTAAAAACTCTTTACAATTTAAAGACATTAGAAGTTGGTAATCCAAGAACGTTAGACATTTCAAAGCTTTCTACAAAGCTTTCTTTCTCATATCTTGGAAACAAGTTACAATCAGAATGTTAGAAATATTGACAATTCAAGCTCCTACAAGATATTAACAACGAGATTTCTTGCATCCAAATTCTCCTACAAAGAATATTATATGAATTTTTCCCTTCTCCGGGTATGTTAAGGCTATCCCTTCTTTCTTTTTGGTATAGTCCAAATAATACAAAGAAACGAGTAAACTACGCATCATTCATAAACGACTCTATTCATAGAAATACTAGGGGTGTCTATATTATTTATTCCCCATGTGAATTATTATTATATATTTTGTTTATTGGTCTCGGAAAAATACGTATTTGATAAAGTTTATCCGAAAGGCATACTAATTTTTATGGCATTCCGAGGAAATTTATAAACGTATTTCTTATGCATTTCATGCATTTGTACATCTACATTGACCCATGATCAGATGGCGTTATATACGTGTATATATGTATATTATATGTATAGGTAATATGGGAAAAGGATATGGTGTTATATACGCACCACCAGCTGATAGCCTGGTATACGTCGATGATTTTGCCCATAGTGGCCGAGATAATATGATGGGATGCCCTTAGAGGCTGATGATGTTATGAAACATGTACCTATGCACGACATGACATTCATACACATATGCATGAGACTATAAGTATTTCATGATTTAAAATATTTTACAAACTTACAGGTTGATTCATTTACTCCATATTTCTTCCATTTGTGTTATTTACTTATTTGTGTGCCTTACATGCTCGGTACATTATTCGTACTGACATCCCTTTTTCCTAGGGACGCTGCGTTTCCTGCCCCCAGGTTCCAATAAACAAGTTAAGAGCCATCCAAGTAGGTATCAGCTCAGTGGAAGATGTTGGTACACTCCATTTGCTTCGGAGTTGCTTGTTTTGTTAGTATGATTTAGACGTGTATTGTTTGGTATGGTGGGACTCTATCCCGACTTTTATGAAAAATATATATTCTTGGAGGCTTGTAGACATATGTTATGTACGTAAAATATTGTATGGCCATGTCGCCGTATGTTCAGTGTACGAGTGGCTATTTTGGTCTTATGGGCCCGTATGTTTTGTGTGTAAGTTGGTATCACATGTTGAATTCTACTTATCTCACGTTTCCGGCTCAGTTATCTATGATAGTATGACATGAAAAGATACGTTATGTTGGTACTCGATTGAGTAAGGTACTGGGTGCCTATCGCAGCCCATCAGTTTGGGTCGTGACAGGAATCATGAGCAATAACGGTTTTGATAGGCCACTCGGGGCCAGGAAGGCACCGATATTATCAGAGTACAACTTCAGTGTCGATGCTGCCAGCATTGTATCAACCATCGGATGCATCAAAGACACCAAATGGCCTCAACCATTGCAGTCTGATCCTGCACAAAGGGACCCCAACCTAATATGTAAGAATCATGGCGCTCACGGGTATAAAACTGAAGATTGTTGACAACTAAGAGAAGAAGTAGCCTAGTTATTCAATAACGGACACCTACAAGAAATTCAAAGTGATCGAGCCAAAAATAACTTTCGGAATAGGGACTCCAACAACCAGACCAAGCAAGAGGAATCCTAACACGTCATTGTCATGATCATTGGTGGAGTCAACATCCCCTAAGGGCCGATGCTAAATCGCACTAAGGTGTCCATTGCAAGGGAAAAACGAACTCGGGATTATATGCTGGAGGAGACCATATCTTTTAACGACGAGGACATCAAACGCATCGTTCAACCACATAATGATGCACTGGTAATATTTGTACTCATAAATAAATCTCGAGTTAAACATGTGTTAATCGATCCAGATAGCTCGGCTAACATTATCAGATTGAGGGTCATGAAATAGTTGGGTCTAACATACCAAATAGTGCCTGCAGTCCGAGTATTAAACATATCCAACATTGTGTGCGAAACCACTAAAGGAGAGATAACCTTGCCGGTAAACACCGTTAGGACTATCCAGGAAACAAAGTTCTACATGATTGAAGGAGATATGAGATATAATGCTCTATTCGGAATACCAGAGATTCACAACATGAGGGCGATACCCTCGACACGACACTAGGCATTAAAATTCCCCATACCGGGAGGGATCAAGACAGTTTACGGAGAACAACAAACCATAAAAGAAATGTTCATGGTCGATGAGGCGACCCTGGTGTCTACACTCTCGACATTAAAGAATTCAGAGTCGGTTAGGAAGGAAGAAACTAAATATCAATCACCGACACCAGCCCCGACCAAACCGAAGAAGCAAGAGACAGGCAAGAATGATGATTACGGACCTCCTAGGTCATTCATAGCCACTGATGGTTCCGATGCCACCATGTCGATGGTCGAGGAGCTGAAACAAGTCGTGTTGATTAAACACCTGCCTGATTAGAAGGTATACCTAGGCATAGGGTTGACTCCCGAGTTCAGAAAAAACTCATTAAATTTCTTATAGCTAATGTGAATGTTTTACTTGGTCCCATTTGGATATAACAGGGATCCCGCCAGAAGCAACCACTCATAAGTTAAGCTTGGCCCCAAAGTTCCACCCGGTAAACAGAAAAGGAGGCCTCAGTACGAAGTCAAACATGCGTTCATCAGAGATAAGGTATCCAAACTCCTTAAAATAGGTTCCATTGGGGAAGTTAAGTACCTGGATTGGTTGGCCAATGTTGTTGTAGTACCTAAAAAGGAAATAAGTTAAGAATATGGATAGATTACAAAGACTTGAACAAGGCATGCCCCAAGGACTCTTTTCCTTTTCCTAACATCGATCTCATGATCGACACAATATTCGGGCATGAGATACTCAATTTTCTCGACGCCTATTTTGGGTACAACTAAATCAGGATGGACCCGGGCGATCAAGAAAAAACTTCCTTTCTTCACTAAATGTGACACCTATTGTTATAACCTAATGTATTCGGACTAAAAAAATGTTAGTGCCACTTATTAATGCCTAGTAAACCGGATGTTCGAAGAACAAATAGAAAAATCAATGGAGGTTTACATTGACGGCATGTTAGTTAAGTCCCTGTGAGCAGAGGACCATTTGAAACTTTTGGAGAAAACCTTCGACATACTAAAGCAATACAATATATAGCTGAACCCTGAGAAATGCGTGTTCGGAGTCAGATCTGGTAAGTTCCTTAAAATAGGTTCTATTCGAGAAGTTAAATACCCGGACTGGTTAGCAAACGTAGTGGTAGTGCCTAAAAAGGGAAATAAGTTAAAAATGTGTGTAGACTACAAAGACTTGGACAAGGCATGCCCTAAGAACCGTTTTCCTATGCCTAACATCGTTATTTAAGAAGAAGAATAGCTTCTTGTGGACCCCGAAGTGCCAGCAAGCTTCGGAAGAACTCAAATGGTACCTTTCGAGTCCACTTTTGCTTCATACTCCGAAGGCAGACGAACAGATATACCGGTACTTAGCGGTATCTGAGATAGAGGTAAGTGGAGTTTTTGTCCAGGAAGAAAAAGGTACGCAATTTGCTATCTAGTAGGTTAGTAGAACCCTAGGCAAGATCGAAACAAGGTACCATCACCTAGAAAAATTGGCGTTGGCTTTGCTAAGTGCCTCCAGAAAGTTGAAGCCATACTTTCAATGCCATCCCATATGCGTTCTAAATTCTTGACCATTAAGAAACATAATAAACAAATATGAGCTCTCGGGCCGATTAGCCAGATGGGCCATAGAAATTAGCGGATATGATATCGAATATCACCCCTGGACCACCATCAAATCTCAAATTTTGGCAGACTTCGTGGATAACTTCACTCCATTCTTAGTACTTGAAGTCGAAAAGGATTTGTTGATCACCTTAGGGACTTCCTCGGAATTTGGACCCTCTTTACGGATGGTTCATCAAATGCAATGGAGTCCAAACTCGATATCATACTGAAGCTGCCTACAGGTAACGTAGTTAGGCAGTCCGTTAGAATTATTAAATTGACTAATAATGAGGCCGAGTATGAAGCCACAATTGTAGGTCTCGAGCTGGCTATGAGCCTGGAGGCCGAAGTAGTCAAAGCGAAGTGCGACTCCCTCCTTATGGTAAATCAAGTCGATGGGACATTTGAAGTAAAGGAAGAACAAATGTGGAGGTACTTAGACAAATTACAAGTAACACTACATCGATTCAAGGAATAGACCCTGCAGCACATACCCCGGGATTGAAATACCGAAGCCGATGCTCTGGCTAACTTGGGGTCATCGATTGATGGCGATGAATTCAGCTCATGAACGGTTGTTCAATTCATGAAATCGGTAGTGGAGGAAGGCCATGCTGAGATAAAATCAACATGTTTGACCTTGGATTGGAGAAATAAGTATATAGATTACTTTAATACCGGGAAGTTTCCATCGGACCCTAAAGAATCAAGGGCTCTGCGCACGAAGGCGGCCAGATTTATCTTGTCATAGGGTACTTTGTATAAAAGAACATTTGATGGCCCACTTGTCGTATGCTTGGGCCAAAATATACCAAATATGTTCTAAGAGAAGTTCACGAGGGTAAATATGAAAACCATTCGAGGGCAGAGTCTTTGGTTCAAAAAATAATCAGGGTCGGCTATTACTAGACCGACATGGAGAAAGATGCAAGGGACTTTGTACGAAAATGTGACAGTTGTCAAAGACATACACCGAAGATCCATCAACCCGGGGAGCTATTACACTCAGTATTGTCACCTTAGCCATTCATGAAATGGGAAATGGACATTGTCGGTCCCTGCATGTACACCTGGTAAGGCACAATTTATACTATTTATGACTGACTATTTTTCTAAATGGGTTGAAGCTCAAGCATTCGAGAAAGTCCAAGAAAAGGAAGTTATTGATTTATTTGGGACCATAAAATATGTTAGTTTGGGATACCAGCCAAGCTTGTGTATGACAATGCGAAGCAGTTCATTAGCAGCAAGGTAAGAAAATTTTTCGAGGACTATAAGATCAAAAGGATCTTGTCAACACCCTATTACACTAGTGGGAATGGGCAAGCGAAGTCTACAAATAAGTCTATACTCCAAAACCTTACGAAAAGGTTGACCGACTCCAAAGGGAAATGGAAGGAAATTTTGTCTGAATTCTTGTGGGCATACCATACGACCTCAAAATCTAGTACTAGGGCCACTCCATTTTCGTTGGTCTACGGTGCCGAAGAACTAATACCTATCAAGGTAGGAGAACCGAGTCTCAGGTTCCGATATGTGACCAAAGAGTCAAACGACGAGGCCATGAGTATGAGCCTGGAACTATTGGATGAGATGCGTGAGGCCGCCCTTGTCTGGTTGACCGCCCAGAAACAGTTGATAGAAAGATATTACAACTGAAGAGTCAACCTCCAACACTTTAATATCAGAGAGTTGGTGTTAAGAAAGGTGACACTAAACACTCGGAACCTCAACGAAAGGAAGCTGGGACCGAATTGGGAAGGTCCATATTGAGTCATCAGGATTATCGGTAAAGTTTTGTAGTAACTCGAAGTAGGGAACAGTGCACTGCTACCGAGCAGCTGGAATGTGACCCACTTAAAATGATACTACTGTTAAGGTATGACCTTATTTATTTTATTATTTTATATTGCAATCTAGACTAACATGTGCAGGCAAGAACCAAAGGACGATGTAGCTGTGATGTCTGATAGCACGCATTGCACTCTTTTTCCCTTAAACCGGTTTTGTCCAAAATGGGTTTTCTGGCAAGGTTTTTAACGAGGTAACAGTAGATTGCTCTAACATAGAATTGAAGACCGATTTAAATCGGAGTTGATGGTCACATCAACATTATCCGATCCCTCTCGAAGATCGACCTCGAATACTGGGGTCCATCACCCTCGAGTCAAGATTTTTAGCAAGAGATGAAACTTTGTGCTTGAACAGCCTCGGCTTATTGGATAGGATTTATTGTAAGGCAAAAGGGACAAATGAACCATGCCCGCGTAGACTGCCTAAGCATAATACGAAGCTTTTACATACTTACAATCTTGTATGTTACACACAGAAATGAAAGAAAGTTTCTACCTTGCCAATACACATTTTTGTTCCTTGAAAGTATCGAGCCCAGGGGCCACCCCTATCCGAACCCAAAGGATTACCCCTACACGGGGCTGTCATCTGAAACGAGTTCGAATGGCTTGGGTTTCCAAGACCCATAAGCACAAAGCCTATTAGGCAGTGCCTAAACATAAAAGGCTACGGCCACCCTAAAAACAGTCTGAACCCAAAGAGCCACCCCCACTCGGGGACTGTGTTCCAAGACAAACTTGGACCACTTGGGTTATCGAAAACACGGAGGTACAAAGCCTATTAAGAAGTGCCTAAATTTAAAAGGCAACAACCACCCTAAAAATGGTTAAGAGATGTCCTTTTACATCCCATGTTTTCATACGTGAGAGTACATCGTAAGCCAGTTGATGTTAGCTCGAAAATAAGATCATTTTTTAAAGTACATAACGTAAGTTCATCATGTTATCTTAGAGGTTACAAATATTTAAGATCATGAATAATAAGTACCAAAAGGTTTGGAAAGCTTAGATGCTAAATGAATTGAAGAAAACAAGTTTCGTCAAAAAGTCGACAAGTTTGGAATGTTATAACATATACTTTTGGGGTAAGACTAGGGTGATTAACATGATGAGGAGGTTAAGTTATGATTTATTTTAGTTGTATGATATTCGTGTGTTATTTTTTTAAGTCAAGCGAGTTGTGGAACAAAATGTTGGCAAAGGTCATCACAAGTTGCCTTCATAATGAGCTGAAATTTAGGTCATATTTAGCTGAACTTTTCTCCCAATATACTTAGAATCAAGGGATGAAATACATACCAAATTAAAGATCTATGAGTCTAGTTTCCAACGCATTTAACCGTTCATCGATATAGTATTGGAGTAGAGAGATATTTGTATTTTTTCAAGCCTGCGCAGATTGGTAGGTGACAAGTAGGTGCATCACCTACTTGCCAAAAGGAGTGGGCCAAATAAAAGCCCCAAAGTCGGCAAAGAGGGGACATTTAAGGGCTTATAAACTCAATAATTCACTCATCTTTCAAACCATGAGAATCAGATTTAACCCCTGCAACTCCTCCTCACAAAAAGATTTCACATAAACCCTAGGATGTTACGATGCGATTCTAGCGCCAAAAGCCCGGACAGCTTGCTAGTTTCTCTTTCTCCTTCGTGTAGCTCCATTGGGGGACTTATTTTTTATGGAAAAGGACTATGTTTCGTGGTTCTATCAGTCCAAGATAAGTTTATGCTTCTCCTTCCACTTTCTATGCTTGTACGAGTTGTAACTCGATTGTAAATACTAGACCTAGCGAGTTTCGAAAGAGTAGTATGTTGTTTGTTGTTTCATCACCGTTGTAAACTTAATTTTAAGTTGAATTATTTGCTGGTTTACTGGATAAGAGTCCTAACTAATTGTTGTGGTGCTCAATTTGAAAGAAAAGACAAGTCGAAACATGTTTAAATAAAATAAAAAATGAATTTTGAGTTGCTAAACTTGTGAGGCTGTTTTGTGGGTTGTTTCGTGTTGCTATTGGGTTGTCTCTTTTACTACTATTTTTATGGAGTTGATAAGAGAAAGGTTGTGCAGAAACACCACATAATGGCAGGGTGGTTTGTTGGTCGTTCGTCGTAACATCTTCGGATTGTTTGACACTATTATGGTTGTCGTTTTGTGTATGAAGTGATTGGGGTATGTTGGGCTGTTTGGTTATTGTTTTGACTTGTGTGAAGTCATATATAGGGTAGGTTCTGTCCGTTTTATTGTAAAATAGGTTGTGGTCAGTACATAATAGTTACGACGCTTAAACATTAACGATAGTGTCATTTCTCCTATTGTAGACTAAGGAGTCGTGACATTTGCATAGCTTGAGGTTGGGCAGTATATACAAGGTATGTGAGGCTATCCCTTTCCTTCTTTTGCATGACTTCGATTGTACATAATGAAATGAACGAGCTTCCAAAGGTACTCTACTCTTAGAAGCTAGTAGTACTTACATTGTTTCCCTTCTTTATGGGACAATGGATGTTGAGGTTGATTCTCTTATTCTTATGTTATCGATGTTGTTGGTACTTCATGATTTTGATAAGATTCTTGATGAGGAGATATTCCTAATAATGTGTACGGATAATATCGACCTTACGTCACTCCGAAAGGTTCAGAATATGATCCCAATGAGTCCTGCATGCATTATATATATATATATATATATATATATATATATCTATTTTACTCTACCGAGTCGCGCTATAGTCGGCCGGGTACGGCACCTATTGTGCAATCCCTGATCATCTAGGTTTACCGAGCTCCACGTGGTCGGGTATGATTCTACCAAGCCTTATGATGGTCGGGTACGTTTTTACCGAGTCCTCTTTGAGGCCAGATATGATATGATGATGATGATGCCCACAGAGGCGTATGTTTTTAAAAGTTTATATATATACGTATTATGCATTTCACGTCAGTAGCCCCTAGTGATACTCAGATGTTACAGGTTGTATCTCCTCTATCTCTTTTTACATTACTGTTCTTGTTTATGTTTTTCTGCCTTACATACTCGGTACTTTATTCGTACTGATGTCCCTTTTGCCTGGGGATGCTGCATTTCACGCTCACAGGTCCCGATTGATAGGTTAACAGTCCTCCAAGTAGGTTATCAGCTCAGCGGAAGGTGTTGGTGCACTGCACTTGCTCCGGAGTTTCCTATTTGGTCAGTATGCTTTGGATATTTATTGGTTGGTATGGCGGGGTCCTGTCCTGACCTTTATGATTTTATGTACTCTTAGAGGCTTGTAGACAAATTTCAGGTGTATGGATACTTGTATGGCCTATGTTTTGAGTTTACAAATGATCATGACAGCCTTATAGGCTCGTATGTCACATATATACTTTGTATATCATGTTGGGTCTTCATATGTTGAGTATTCCCTTATGTTTTATTCTTGTTATCTTATGACGGGTTTTCTAGCTCATTTACTCATGATAGTATTATAAGAAAGATATGTTACGTTGGTACTCAATTGAGTAAGGCACCGGGTGCCCGTCGCGGCCCTTCGGTTTGGGTCATGACAGAAGTGGCATCAGAGCAGTTCTATCATAGGGAGTCTACATGCCGTGTCTAGTAGAGTCTTGTTTATGGGTGTGTCGTCCACCACACTTATAAGCAGGAGGCTATAGGGCATTTAGGATTGTCACTCTTTCTTCTTACTCTAGATTGTGTGGTAGAGCTCAGTTGTAAGAATTCAAACTCCTAAATTCTATTTTAATTCGTAATACAATGAAACCTAAATCCAGAAATAAGGTGGTTGGTAAGAGATTGAATGTGGTTGTGAAAAAGTTGAGTCAGAGGAACTTGATTCAGCATTAAGCTTACGATGAGTAAATGTGAGGTCTTCAGTAGATCACGTGTGTACTAAGATGTGTAAGCTTTTTGATAAGGAGGCCTAAGGCATGAATATCTATCCACCCATATGGTTTAAAAAGCAACAAGAGAATCAGAAGGTAGATAAAAGTTTCAACAAGCAAAAGAAGTAAGGTGGCGAGGTTACGAGGTACCAGTTAGTGAAGGTTTTGAGTTTTTACAATTTAGTCAGAGAAATATATGTATTCTGAGTTACCTTCAACAGTAACAGAGGTATGTACAATTGGCCATGCCATTATCAGTATGCCTTATCGGAGTTGACAGATATAGTTTAAGAGAAGAAGGGGATAGAAAGATCCAATTGGGGCTAGAGTAACCCAAAATGGTAGATGGATTATTATCATTAGCTAACATTTCCGAAGGATATTGCACATGTGGTAATAGTTCTCCTTGTGAGACACCCCGATGGTGCAATCTAGAATAGTACATTTAGATATGAATAATAGAATGTCCGGAAAAATTTAAAAGATTGGTACTGGAATCCTAGAAGGGATAAATATTTACCTTTGTATGGCTCCCGTTCCTAGTAAAGAGAGAATGCTAGGTGACCTAAAGAGCCAGCGAGATGAAGCAAGGGGAGCTAAAAGTTAAAGAATGTTTTGTTGAAGTTATCAGAATAAAGAGATAGACAGAAATATTAGTCGGAGAATAAGAAGAGAGTAATTGAAGCATTATGAGTAAGATGTGATAAATGGATAATAACGGTAAATCAAAATATTACAGGATGACAGAGTCTACAGTCAAGTGAAGGAAAAGACAAGAGGAGACATGCCTTGAAATTATAAACGAGTATAAGCCATAAAGTCATATCCTCATTTCAAGAAATAAGTTGGTGACCAGAATGTGATTATCAAAAGGCTAAGTTAGACCCCCGGAGTAATGAAAATCAGTATGGGCTGGAGAACAAGATAAACTGAACATGACTTAGGGATTGAAGGAATTGGTAATAGTCGGCATCGTGAGAATTTCAGAGATCGTGTTCCAACAATAATAGAATGGACAACTAAAGAATAACCTTTAAAGGTCCTTCAAGAAGAAGCTTCCCTAAAGCGAGCAATGTGAGCAAAGTTAAGCTTAAGGGACTAAGTGTGCCAGTTACACTAGGTGTCACCTTCGTGCGTCATAAATTTAGTTATCCCTTGTACAGAAGGTTACCATAAGGCAATTAAGTTCATTGATACTGTGAAAAGACGCTAAAGATGAAGAGGTAAAACAACTATAGGTAGATTGTCATAGTACTAAATCTTAGTACTCCCCTAAAGGGGGAATATGGTGTGATATGGTATTAAGTTGGAGTTAAGCGGTTCAGGAAACTATGAAATGGTAAAGGAAGAATGTGGTAAAAAGGAGAAAGGGATGATGTTGCATTTATTCAGTTCCTACAGATATGTTGCAACTTCAGAACATTATACAAGCACGACACCGGGGAGAGGCAGTAAAAGTTTTCGGCTAGGATGTTATTGATAAATAAGTGTGAATGGACATCTGATATATCAGGAGCTAGTGGCGAGAGATAAGTTAAGACAAAGGATATATCCCAAGAGAGATTATGCAGAATATATATATATATATGAGAATGGACCAACAAATAATTAGTAGTTGATTCAGGAAGAGCCCGGTTATGGCTAGATAAGAGGTCATAGATAAATCAATAGATCATGCAAGATAAATGTAGGGAACCGCAGCATAGTGAATTCAGTCTCGCAGATACGAGATCGCAATCATTTGAAAAAAAATTCAGATAGGAGTTGAGGCAGTTAAAGGTACTGTTTAAGTTTTATGAAATTAAGATAGAGTGTCACTAAGGAGACAATAAAAATTTGAGCTTAGAACTAACCCTACGAGCACAAAGGCGCGAAGCTATATCACTAAGGATTATTATAGGCGAGTAAGAATAACGAAAATTACCTTCGGGTGTACGATATATCAAGCTTGCAACTTTACAAGAGCCAGAAGGTCTCCCTAAGTACTACAATGAAAGACTAGCTGAGGAAATAAGGAAGAAGGTTTCCACCTAAGCATAGTGAGCTAAAGAGTAAATGATCTTGTAACAACAGTCTCACTACAATATTGTATACACTCCATAAGAAAGTGGCACCTATCATGGCTAATGAATGGAAAAAAAATTCATCAAAGGTGATGTTTGAGATCTTATGAGGTACAGGAAATTACAATATTCGTGGGCAAAAAGACAAGCCAAGTATTCATGTGATAGAATGACCAAGAAAAGTAATTGCTTACATTTACGGACAATTAAGAAGGTACGAAAGGAAATTTATGGTGCTAGCAAGTTAAAGGAAGGTTGCGAGTAGTATAAATAGATAGGTGTAGGTCGTAAGGTAAAGTATTGTAGAACAACAAGGTTTTAGGTAGATAGGAGTAAGGATATGAAAAAGGTGAGTGAGAAGGTGACGAGAATATGTATGCCCTCGGGATTAAACACATCAAAATAAGGGAGCTGATGATTTCCATATGTAATAAAAAGCTCAGTACAGCCTGAATGAACATAGAGGAGTCTAAGACTAGGAGCAATTAGAAGAGATGAAATGCTGCCCCCGTAGTAAAATAAGGGTGTAATTGTGATAGATAAGAAGATGACATTTAGGTCTTTGATTGAGGAATAATTTAAAGAAAAAGGATTTTATGAATTGCACAGGATTGGAATACCCCCATAAGATGAATCATGTTAATATGCTATGAAATACGGTTATTGAAGTATAGTATCGTCCCTAGGTGGATCGGGCAAATCACTTCAGATGTTGCCCGATGAGACATGAGCCCTTGTGACAATGTATTACGTAAGAGGTTTCAAGTTATCAGTGTTAAATTATGGATCAACATTAAGGTAAATTACCAATGGATGGATAAAAGTTGCAAAGTATGAGATGAGATTAGACCATCATTATTAAGATGAACATTAATGAGGAAGCATTAAAGGACATACATATAGGATAAGAAGCGAGAAGAGTAACCCGGAGCTGGGTGGCAGATCACGGTAATAATAAATCGAAGTAAGAGTTATGGTATGGTATGACCTATCTAGTTGTACTAAATCCATAAGAATAGATAATTGAGGCTATGAAACAAGATATATCAATAGTCGTAAGTTTGACAAAGTACCAAGCGAAGCACTTTAGTACACCTATAGATGCCAAGAGGGACAGTTTGTCAAGTTCTGTATATGTTCCGAAAGTGAGGCCTGGAGATTGGCTAAAAGTTGTGGAAAAAGGAAAGAAGAGTCGCATAGGTGCGTAAACAAGTTTAGAATCGTACAAGTTGCATGAAAGAAGGTAGAAACAGTGACAAGATTGGAAATATTTCGACCACAAGTCGTGGTATGAGAAAGAGGCCTAAAGGGGGGAATGCCCTAGCCTTTGGATTTATTCATTGAACAACTCCCTAGATGGCAAAGACAATATTAAAGTATTCGTAAGAGCAACAGGTTATGAGACTCATAAATGCATCAGTCAACATTCAAGGACGAATGTTCCAAAGGGGGAAATGATGTTACATCCCATGTTTTCGTACGTGAGAGTACGTCGTAAGCCAGTTGATGTAAGCTCAAAAATAAGATCATTTTTGAAAGTACATAATGTAAGTTCATCATGTTATCTTAGAGGTTACAAATCTTTAAGATTGTGAATAACAAGTACCAAAAGGATTGGAAAGCTTAGACGTTAAACGAATTGAAGAAAATAAGTTTCGTCGAAAGTCGACAAATTTGGAATGTTATAACATATACTTTTAGGGTGAGACTATGGTGATTAACATGATGAGGAGGTTAAGTTATGAGTTATTTTAGTCGTATGATATTCGTGTGTTATTTTTTTAAGTCAAGCGAGTTGTGGAACAAAAAATTGACAAAGATCATCACAAGTTGCATTTATAATGTGCTGAAATTTAGGTCAAATGTAGTTGCACTTTTCTACCAATATAGACAAAGGTTTTGTTGCCTTTTTGTTTTATACCTTTTCGTCCCCTTCTCGTTTCCGTGACGAAGGAAAAAAATTTATAGGAAAAATGAGGAGACATGTCGTGGCTTCTGCTCCCTACCCACAAAGGAAAGGGTCTTGGCATTGACTTTTGATACACTGACGACCCTTGGGAAGATGCACCAAAATATCAAGACTATTATTTAATTGTTTTTAAAAAAAATCTTTTGGTGGGTGATGGAGGGCGGTGGAGGATCAAATTCATACTCTTTTAATAGCTATTGACCTGGGTTAAGTCATAATCAAGAAAGTCATGAATTTGTTGAAAAATTTAATTATAATTAATTATTATTGAAATACTGGATTAAATTAAGAAACATTTATGCTCCTCCTACAAAAATTTATATACACACAAAATGTATATTCTTGTATCTACCTTGATACAGTACTACTACTCCTGCCTTGAGACCTCGCCCAGTTGACCTTACCCCAAGAAGTAGTAATTTGTTATACTATTTATCAAATGGCATAGGTCCATTGATGGCACACTCGTATCACTTTTCTTAAGAAAAGAAAAAAGAAAAACTCAACTAACTAAAATTATGTAAGAAAATTACTTTTCTTTAATTTGTCACAGAAAAGTCATTCAACCTTTGCCATTTCAAAAAAACCACCTTTCTTTAATTTATAACAAAAAAAGTTACTCCACCATGTTATTTCAAACTAATAGTCATTCACAATATTCATGCGATATTTCCAGCGACTTCGCTAATGTGACAATATTTGTTTGAATTTAAATATTTAAAAAATTAAAAGCCAACCCGCTATCTTTTCTTTAGAACATAACGGAAGACCCATTAGGGATTATATAAATAAGGATAACTGTCACTTTAATGATGGCGTCCTTTTCTTCTTTCCCTGTCTAGCTAGGTGATTTAGGAGTTTCTCCTACTTTAATCGAATGTTTCATGTTTGAAGATAGAATTGATAGTGAATCAAGGAGAATAACAAGGAAAAATTACCATTTATGTCTGTCCATAAGCAAACAAATACAAAAATTAATCAATGCATAAAATATTATCAATATTAATCAAACGCTATCAATATTAGCCAATTTATTATTTATAGCCAAAAAAGATTAAATTTTTGTTGTCTTTTGAGTGGCTGTTGTTGGAATAGATTGAGTACATCTTAAAGAGTTTGAATCTAAGTTTTGGAATGATTTGGTGGAGTTTTGAGGTGGGTTGAATTGAAAATTCGAAGTAAAATATAAACATGAAAAAAGATGATATGTGTATCACACTATGTATCCCTTTTGTATCACATATGTATTATATGTGTATCACATGTTGTAACGACCCGGCCGGTCGTTTTGAGTAGCTCTGATCCCTTATTAATTGTTTCTCTATGTTATATTGTGGTTATGTGACTTGCTATGGTGTTTGGTTTTGGTTTCGGGTGAGTTTCGAAGTGAAATGGGATACATAGGTCCTAAGTTGGAGGCTTAAGTTGAAAGAGTTGACCGTAGTTTGACTTTTGGGTAGACGACTCCGGAATAGAGTTTTGAAGGTTCTAATAGCTCTGTATGTTGATTTTGAATTTAAGAGCATGTTTGGATATTGATTTGGAGGTCCGTAGGTCGTCTCGACTTGAATTGGCAAAAGTTAGAAAGTTGAAGGTTTGAAAGGTTGGAAAATTGGATCGGGAGTTGACTTTATTGATATTGGGGTCGGATTTTGATTCGGAAGTTGGAATAGGTACGTCATATTATTTATGACTTGTGTGCAAAATTTGAAGTCCATTGGAGATGTTTTGGCATGAATTAGCATTAGTTTTGGAACTCGAAAGTTTATAGTTTCAATATGCTTGAATTGGGTTGCGATTCGTACAATGGATATTGTTTGATGTGATTTTTGGCTTCAAGTAGGTACCCTATGTGTTTTGGAAATGTTGGTATATTGGGACGGGGACCCCGGGTATGATTCAGATTGATTCCGGAACAATTTTGGACCTTAGGCATTACTGAAGCACTGCTGTTTCTGGTGCAATCGCACCTGCAGATTTTGGGACGCAGGTGCGGCCCTCGAGCCGCAGAAGCGAATATTGTCGTGACCAGCTGGGACCGCAGGTGCGGTCCATATTCCATAGAAGCATATATGGCCAGGAAGGCCTAGGAACGCAGAAGCGAACATCGTCCGCAAAAGCGCGTTCGCAGAAAAGCATTTTGTCCGCACAAGCAGAAGCACATAAGCGCGTTTGGTCCGTTGAAGCAGAAAGTCCTAACTTAAGCTTGAACCGCACCTGCAATGGTTTTTCCGCAGGTGCGGCATCGCAGATGCGACCTCTTGCCTGCAAAAGCGATTTTCGCTGGGCAGAAAAAGGGCTAAGTTCGAAGGTTTGATTTCATTATACATTTTTGGACCTAGAGAGCTCGGTTTGTGATGATATTTTGAAAGATTTTCAAGGAAATCATTGGGGTAAGAGATTCTAACTCGATTTTGGTTATATTACACGAATCCATTACTGTTTTCATCATTTAATTAGTGTTTTGAGTTGTCAATTTGGGAAAAATATTGTGAAACTTCTTAGGCTAAACTTTGGGATTTGAAAGGCAATTTAAGGTCAGATTTGAGTAATTCTTGTATGGTTAGACTCGTTATCGAATGAGTGTTCGAATTTATAATTTGTTTCGGTTCCGAGATGTGGGGTTGACTTTTTGAGTTGACTTTTTGTTTCTTTGTAAAGATTGTAACTTTATTATTCGAAATAGTTTCCTATAGTTTTATATTTATGGTATGAAGTTGTTTTGGCTAGATTCGAGTTGGAGTTGGATAATCGATGGAAAGGGTTACTAGTGGATTGAGTTAGTGTGTTTTGAGGTAAGTGTCTTGCCTAACTTTGTGTGAAAGAATTACCCCTTAGTAACCCTTAAGCAAGACACTTACCTCAGAACACACTAACTCAATCCACTAGGGTAATAGGCAGCCCTAGTACCCTAGGTAAGTGGGTTGCTAGTCTCGGTGTATTTCTTTATTGTCTCATTTTTATTGCTATCATTATTTCATTGTTATATACTTGTTCAGCTTCTTATTTATTCCAATATGGCCTTGACCTGACCTCGTCACTACTCTATCGAGGTTAGACATGGCACTTACGGGGTGCTATTGAGATGTACTCATGTTATGCTTTTGCACATCTTTTTGTGCAGATCCACGAACCACTTACCAGTCCAGGCACCGGTGAGGTGAGCCTAGTTTTGGAGAGTTAGAGATATACCTACCGGTGTCCGTAGCCCTGAGGGTCACCCTCTATCTAGTTTATTGTATTTTTTATCCTCCTATAGACAGGGATGTATAGGGATGTTCAATACCATCTTATAGAACTTGTGACTTGTATTCACCAGATTTTGGGGAGTTGTTTATGTTGAGTTGCGAAGTTTCCAGTATATTAGTCGTTGAGTTATTGAGAGTTTAATTATTATTCCAATTATTTCTGCGTGACTGTTAGGTTTACCTAGTCTTAGAGACTAGGTGCCATTAGGACATCCTATGGAGGGAACTGAGATCGTGACAAGTTGGTATATGAGCTCTAGGTTCATAGGTTTTATGAGTCATAAGCAGGTTTAGTAGAATCTCGTGGATCGGTCCAGAGACGTCTGTATTTATCTTTGGGAGGCTATGGAACTGTTAGGAAAAGTTTTAGTTCCTTGATTTCTTATCATGCGAATTTGTTGACTTCTGAATTCTAAATATCTGTATTTCTATTCTCTCACAATTGGTGAGGACACACACAGCTGGATTTGATGATCAGACATCCACGCCCCATGCTAGAGCCGCGAGAGGTCGGGACCGGGGCAGAGGCCAAGAACAGGCACATGGTGCAGCCAAAGCACCTGCCCGAGCTACTATAGAGAAGCCACCAGAAGCTGCAGTTGGGGGCAGGCACCTGAGACGCCTGTGACTACCACTGCACTTCAGGAGACCCTCATCTAGTTTTTGAGCATGTTTGGCATTCTAGCTCAGGAAGGGTTGATTCCACTTACTCTTGCCACATCTCAGGCCAGAGGAAAAGCACAGACTTCCGCCACCTGTACCTAGAGCAACGGGTTTAGGTTGACTAGGTCCTAGAGGTCATACCATTACAGCCGATTGTTCCAATTCAGCCCGAGGTTAGGGCATTAGCATCTGAGGAGGAGCAGATCAGGCTCGAGAGGTACAAGAAGTAATACCCTCCTATATTCAGCGGCCTAGCTATAGAGGATGCACATGGTTTTCTTGAGGAGTGCCATTGTATCCTCCATACTATGGGTATTGTGGAGTTGAGTGGGATTTCTTTCACTATGTTCTTGCTTAAGGGAGCGGCTTATCAGTGGTGGAGAGCGTATGAGTTAGGTAGCCCGACCGAGGCAGCTTCACTCACCTGGTCTTAGTTCTCAGAGATGTTCATGAAAGAGGTTATTCCCTAGAGTCTTGGGGATACATGGCACACAGAGTTTGAGCAGTTACGCTAGGGTGCTATGACCGTATCAGAGTATGTTGCCAGGTTCAGCGATTTGTCCAGACATGAAAACTACATTAATTTCCACTATCAGATAGCGAGTCCGTAGATTTATCAAGGAGCTCAATCACGATATTAGATTCAGTATGGCTCGAGAGTTGGAGACTAATACCCCATACCAGAAGGTTATGAAGATCGCTCGGAGGTTGGAGGGTATGTAGGGTCAGGAGAGAGATGAGAGGGAGGCTAAGAAGCCTCAATATTCTGGCAAATATATTGGTGCACGTGCCCCAATTGCAGCCCATCATGGTAGAGGCTATGTGAGTCGTCCTGTTCATTCAACACTTCCATCTTTCTACAGTATTCCAGCAACTCCCAGGTCTCAGGTTACCCGTTATACACTGCCACTGTCTAGTTCTCCTCCTGCATGGGGTGCTTTCAGCAATCAATCTAGTCGACCAGGCCCGAGCCAGTTTCAGCAGCCACGTCCTCCGAGAGTTTGTTTTGACTGTGGTGATACTCTTCATATAGTGAGGGACTGCCCTAAACTTAGGAGGGGTACACCTCCATAGACCACTCAGGCTCCACATATTCCACAGGGTCCTCAGGCTTCCTAGGACTCGGTTACTGCACCAGTTGCCACTCCACTTGCACATCCAGCTAGAGGTGGAGGTCGGACAGGTAGGGGTTTCCCTAGAGAGGGAGGCCGATCCAGATCTTATGCTCTTCTGACTAGGACGGAGGCGGCTTCATCAGACTCAGTCATCACAGGTATTGTTCCAGTTTGTCATAGAGATGCATCACTCTTATTTGATCCAGGATCTACTTATCCGTATGTATTAGGTTATTTCACTCCATAATTGGGTATATCCCGCAATTCTTTGAGTTCTCCTATTTATGTGTCCACACATGTGGGAGATTCTATTATTGTTGACCATGTGTATCAGTCATGTTTAGTTGTTCTTGGTGGTTTTGAGACCAGAGTTGATGTATTGTTGCTCAATATGGTAGAATTTAATGTTATTTTGCGCATGAACTAGTTTTCGCCCTATCATGCTATTATCGATGCCAAGACGGTGATGTTGTCTATGCTAGGTTTGTCGCGTTTGGAATGGAGGGGTACTTTTGATTATGTTCCTAGCAGGGTGATGTCTTTCCTTAAGGCACAACGGATGGTTGGGAAGGGGTATAATGCATATCTAGCCTTTGTGATGGATGTCACTATTGACACCCCTACCATGGAGTCAGTTCCGGTAGTGAGGGACTATCTAGATATTTTTCTGGTGGATCGTCTAGGCATGCCGCCTGATAAGGATATCAATTTTGGTATTGACTTGTTGCCGGGCACTCAACCCATTTCTATTCCACCATATCGTATGGCCCTAGCGGAGTTGAAGGAGTTAAAGGAGCAGTTGTAAGAGTTGCTTGATCTAGTATGCCACCATGGGCTGCTCCGATCTTGTTTGTAAAGAAAAGGGATGGTTCTATGCGCATGTGTATCGATTATCTGCAGTTGAACAAGGTTATAGTGAAGAACAAGTATACATTGCCATACTTTGATGACCTATTTGATCAGCTACAGGGTTCCAGAGTGTTCTCAAAGATTGATTTGCAATCAAGCTATCATCAGTTGAAGATTTCGGCGATCCGGATATTCTGAAAACTGCCTCTGGGACTCGATATGGTCATTACAAGCTCTTTGTGATGTCATTCAGGCTGACCAATGCCCCAGCAGCATTCATGCATTTTATGAACAATGTATTCTAGGCCATTCTTGACTGATTCCTCCTTGTATTTACTGACGACATCTTGGTGTACTCCCGAATCCAGGAGGATCATGAGCAGCATTTGAGGATTATGCTCTAGACCTTGAGAGAAAAGAATTTGTATGCAAAATTTTTGAAGTGTGAGTTTGGCTTGATTCGTTGGCTTTTCAGATCACGTGGTGTCAAGTAAGGGGATCAAGGTAGATCCGAAGAAGATTGAAGTAGTGCAGAGTTCTCTCGGGCCATCTTCAGCTACTGAGATTCGAAGTTTACTAGGTTTGGCAGGGTATTACCGTCATTTCGTAGAGGGTTTCTCATCTATTGCTACACCTATGACCATATTAACCCAAAAGGGTGCTCCATTTAGGTGGACCGAGGACTGTGAGGAGAGCTTTCAAAAGCTCAAGACTGTTTTGACTACAACCCCAATATTTGTGTTGCCTACGGGTTTGGGGTGTTACACTATGTACTATGATGCATCGCATGTTGGCCTTGATATGGTGATGATGCAAGATGGTAGGGTGATTGCCTATGCGTCTAGACAGCTGAAGGTGCATGAGAAGAATTGTCCTGTCCACGACCTTGAGTTTAGCCACTATTGTTCATGTCTTGAAGATTTGGTGGCACTATTTGTATTATGTCCCTTGTGAGGTCTTTTCCAACCATCGGAGCCTACAATATCTGTTCAAATAGAAAGATCTTAACTTGTGACAGCCGAGATGGTTAGAGTTGCTTAAGGACTATTATATCACCATTCTATATTATCTCAGGAAGGCCAATGTGCTAGCCGATGCCATGAGTCGAAAGGCGCTGAGCTTGGGCAGTTTAGCATATCTATCGGCCACGGAGAGGCTATTAGCATTGGATGTTTAGGCCATGGCCAACCAGTTTGTTAGACTGGATGTTTCAGAGCTGAATCAAGTTTTTTCTTGTGTGGTTTCTCGATCTTCTCTTTATGATTGTATCAGAGAGCGTCAGTATGATGACCCCCATTTGCTTGTCCTCAAGGACATGGCTCAGCACGTCAATGCTAAGGAGGTTACTATTGGGGATGATGGTGTGTTGCGGATGCAGGGCCGCCTATGTGTGCTCAATGTAGATGGTTTGCGTGAGTTGATTCTTCGAGAGGCTCACAATTTGCGATTCTCCATTCATCTGGGTTCCGCTAAGATGTATTAAGACTTGATGTAGCACTATTGGTGGAGGAGGATTAAGAAAGACGTAGTGGAGTATGTAGCTCGGTGTCTAAATTGTTAGCAGGAAAAGTATGAGCATCAGCAGCCAGGTGGGTTGCTTCAGAGGCTTGAGATTTCCGAGTGGAAATGGAAGAGAGTTACCATGGATTTCGTTATTTGTCTCCCATAGACTGAGAAGAAGTTTAACGTAGTATGGGTGATTATGGATAGGTTAACCAAGTCGGATCATTTCATTCCAATGGTGACTACTTATTCCTTAGAGCAGCTCGCTCTGGTCTATATTCTCGAGATTGCCAGACTTCATGGCATGCCGGTATCAATCATCTCTTACCAGAGTACGCAGTTTACATCGCGATTCTAGAAGGACGTACAGTGTGAGTTAGGCACACAGGTTGAGTTGAGTACAATATTCCAGCCTCAAACGGAAAGACAATCCGAACGCACAATTCAGATATTGGAGGATATGCTTCGTGCATGTGTGATGAACATCAAGGGTTCTTGGGATCAGTTCTTTCCGCTTGCAGAATTTGCCTACAAAAATAGTTACTAATCGAGCATTAAGATGGCTCTGTATGAGGCCTCGTATGGAGGCGACATCGGTCTCCAGTAGGTTGGTTTGAGTCGGATGAGGCTAGGCTATTTGGTATAACTTGGTACATGATGCTTTGGAAAAGGTTAAATTGATTCAAGATCGACTTCGTACAGCCCAATCGAGATAGGAGAGTAACACAGATCGGAAGGTTCGTGATGTTGTATTCGTGGTTGGGGAGCGGTTCTTGCTCCGAGTTTCGCCCATGAAGGGTGTTATGAGGTTCAAGAAGAAGGACAAGTTGAGCCCTAGGTACATCGGACCTTTTCAGATTCTTGAGAGGATTGGAGAGGTGGCCTACAGGCTGGTACTACTACCTAGTCTAGTTGTAGTTCATCTATTATTCAATATTGCTATGCTCCGAAAGTACCACGGTGATCCTTCTCATGTGTTGGATTTCAGCTTAGTCCAGTTGGACAAGGATTTGTCTTATGTTGAGGAGCCGACGGCCATTTTGGACAAGCAGGTCCAAAAGTTGAGGTCGAAGAACATTGCTTCAGTGAAGGTTCAGTGGAGGGGTCAACCAGTCAAGGAAGCGACTTGGGAGACCGAGCATGATATGCATAGCCGTTATCCTCATCTTTTCTCCTCTTCAGGTATGTCTCTATACTTGTTCGAGGACACGTTTTTTTACGAGGGGGAGGATGTAATGACCCGGGCGGTCATTATGAGTATCTTAGCCCCGATCCCCTATTTATTGCCTCATATATGATATATTGTGGTTATGTGACTTGTCGGGGTGTTTGGTTTTAGTTTTAGGTGAGTTTTGGAGTGAAATGGGACACATAGTTCCTAAGTTGGAGGCTTAAGTTAAAAGAGTTGGTCGTAGTTTGACTTTTGTGTAGACAATTCTATAATAGAGTTTTGACGGTTCCAATAGCTTTGTATGGTGATTTTGGACTTAGGAGCATGTACGGATGTTGATTTGAAGGTCCATAGATTGTTTCGCCTTGAATTGGCGAAAGTTAGAAAGTTGAAGGTTTGGAGGGTTAGAAAGTTTGACCGAGAGTTGATTTTATTGATATCAGAGTCGGATTTTGATTTCAGAAGTTGGAATAGGTCCGTCATATCATTTATGACTTGGGTGCAAAATTTGAATTCAATCGGAGTTGTTTTAATATGAATCGGTAGGGTTGTGCATAATTTGGTAAATACTGAATTATCGAACCGAAACCGAAAATTTTGGTATTTGGTATTCAGTATGGTATTTGGTTTAAATTTTTAAAAATATTGCTATTAGGTATGGTATTTGGTATTTTAAAATGAAATACCGGAATACCGATACCGTACCAAAATATATATTATATTACACAATATACATATTATTAATTATAACATAAATATAAAAATCTAAAATTTTACTTTCCTTTATTCTCTAAGTTCATCAATTAACTCTAAGTAAGTAACAAGACATTTCTAATGATCAAATTTATTTTTTTATGTATGATTTTCTCTCTCTAAGTTGATATTTGCTAGTTTTGGACAAAATTTTTGTCAACAACAGTTTTTAGTTTTGTACTTTTGAGTACTTCAATTCAGAATATTACATTCTATGACTCTATACACTAGTTAGTATTCAAAACGAATAAACAAACGTTACCAAACCAAATAAACCGAAAGGAGAAAAATCGAACCATATCGAATTTAATTAGGTACGGTATTGGTATTATACTTTAAGAAATCGAATACCGAAAATACCGAACCGAAATTTTTAAATACCGTACCGTACCGATAACGATCACCCCCTATGAATCGGCGTTAGTTTTGGAATTTGAAAGTTCATAGTTTCACTAGGCTTGAATTGGGTTGCGATTCGTAGAATCGATGTCGTTTGATGTTATTTTTTGCCTCAAGTAAGTCCATTATATATTTTGGAACTTGTTGGTATACTCGGACGGGGTCACAGGGACCCCGGGAGTGATTCGGATCGAATCCGAAACAATTTTAGACCTTAGGCATTGCTGAAGCACTACTGTTTCTAGTGCAATCGCACCTGCGCATTTTGGGTCGCAGGTGCGGCGCCGCAGGAGCAACCCTCGAGCCGCAGAAGAAAATATTGTCGTGACCGGCTGGGACCGCAGCTGCGGTCCATGTTCCACAGAAGTAGACTCGTCGATGCAAGAAATGCATCGCAGAAGCATATTTGGCTAGGAAAGCCTGGGATCGCAGAAGCGGATATCGTTTGTAGAATCGTGTGCACATAAGCGCGTTTTGTCTGCAGAAGCGGAAGCGTAGAAGCACGTTTGGTCTGAAAAAACAAAAAGTCCTGACTTAAGCTGGAACAGCATTAGCAATGGTTTTTTTACATGTGCAACGTCGCAGATGCAACCCTTTGCCCACAAAAGCGAAATCGTGGGCAGGAAAAGGGCTAAGTTCTAGGGTTTGATTTCATTATTCATTTTTGGACCTAGAAAACTCGGTTTGTGGAGATTTTCAAGAAAATCATTGGGGTAAGAGATTCTAACTCGATTTTGGTTATATTACACGAATACATTATTGTTTTTATCATTTAATTGGTGTTTTGAGTTGAAATTTGGGGAAAAGTTTGGGAAACTTCGGAGGCTAAATTTTGTGGATTTGAAAGGCGATTTAAGGTCGAATTTGAGTAATTCTTGTATAGTTGGACTCGTTATTAAATTTAACGTTCGAAATAGTTTCCTATAGTTCATATTTATAGCTTCCTAAGTTATTTGGCTAGATTTGAGCCGTTTGGAGTTGGATAATCGAGGGAAAGACTTACTAGTGGATTGAGTTAGCATGTTTCGAGGTAAGTGTATTGCCTAACTTTGTATGAAAGAATTAACCCTTAGGATTGATATTGTTTGTGATAATTGTAATGTGTAAAAGCTGTGTACGCAAGGTGACAAGTGTGTACACAGACTAAAATATGGAAATTGACCGATTTTAGTTATGTAGATTCCTTTCATGCCTTATTTGAATTATCTTAACATGTTATATTCATCATCATTAGTCTATCCTCATATGCTCTACTTGTTTTATATCTTAGTTGTTAATTGCCTTTACATGTTTAGTTGAAGTATTGTTTCCTCTTTTCCTATTCATTATGTAACCATTGAGTTCTTTACTTGAAGTTGCTATTTGTGGAATATCTTGTCGTTGAAATTGGTATTGAGTTATAAAGGTCGTGATTTACATTGAGACAAAGTTGTAAAGTTGTGAAATACTATTCTTGTTGAGGTATTCACTCCCGATTATTATTGTGAGACTCTTGTGCATGTTGTAGTTGAGCCATGGGCTATTTGTTGTGAAAACACTATTGTTGTTGGTTTCTTAGCAAGTTGTAATATTAGGCTCTTGAGGTACGACTTGTGATACATTGTTATATAAATATGCATGCGGTAGTATAAGGTTTTGGGGTTGAAACGCATACGGTGAGATAAAGTGAGCTTGATATGCATGTTGCTAGTAGGGGAAGTACTTGAAGCCATGCGGCATTATAAGGTGGGCTAAAACGCGGGAAGCTATTTCAGGAAAAATGATTTTCAAAACTAAATGCAAGGCTCCCACGGTGATATAAGGAAAGATTGTAAATTATTTGTGATTTGAGACTACGAGGCGGTACCTCGGTGGTGATTCTTGTTGAACTTTTCTATTACTTCGCTTGTGTTATGTTGCCTTGTTCTATGTCATAGCATTCCTTGTTTTCCTTCCGTGATGCATTATTTGCCTTAGTTCAGTGTATCTAATCTCGATGTATTTCTTTATTGTCTCATTTCTATTGCTATCATTATTTCACTGTTATATACCTGTTCAACTTCTTATTTATTCCAGTAGGGCCTTGACCTAACCTTGTCACTACTCTACCGAGGTTAGGCTTGACACTTACTAGGTACCGTTGTAGTGTACTCATGCTACGCTTCTGCATATTTTTTTGTGCAGATCCAGGAACCTCCTATCAGTCCGGGCATCAGTGAGGCGAGCCCAGTTTCAGAGACTTCAAGGTATATCTGTCGGCGTCTGCAGGCCTCGAAGTCACCCTCTATCTAGTTTATTTTATTTCTTATCCTTCTATAGACACGGATGTATAAGAATGTTTAGTACCATCTTATAGAGCTTGTGACTTGTATTCACCAGATTTTGAGGAGTTATTTATATTGAGTTTGGGAAGTTTCTTTTATATTAGTCGTTGAGTTATTGAGACTTTAATCATTATTCTAGTTATTTCTCCATGAATGTTAGGCTTACCTAGTTTTAGAGACTAGGTGTCATCACGACATTCTACGGAGGGAACTGGGATCGTGACACATGTATATTCATATATACCTGTATGTAAGATACATGCATGATATATGTGTCGCGGAAGAATTTTTTAGAATCAATTTTAACTATGAATTTTTATATCAAACCAGTCCAAATCACTTTCAATCTTGCTTAAATTTTGTATATTGCCTCATTTATAGGTTTTCAACGAATTTCAACCACACCCATTGAAAAAAATTCTTTTTTACCTAATTTTTTTCAATATTGATATCATTGGTAATGAATTTTTACTCTAAACAAGTCTAATTCACCTTCAAACTTCCCCAAATTTTGTATATTGATTTATCTTTGTATTTTGAATGAATCACAACAATACCCATTGGAAAAGAAAATCTTTGAGCCTATGTTTTTTTAAATGTTGTATATCCTTGATAATGTTTTTTAGCAATTTTTGATAGCATGACTGAAATGACTAGTAATTGATAAATAATATATTTTTTTGGTACATTTATGTAAGATTTTCAATAACAAATGAAGCTCAAAGATAGATAGTGGATCTTGGAGAATAATAATTGTTAATACCCAGTCAAAGCCAACCAAATTAAGTCAAACTAAGCTACAAAATCAAGTCAAGCAAAGCCAATTCAAGCCAAGCCAAGCAAACCAAGTCAAGTCAAGTGAAGTCAATTCAAGCCAAGCCAAGCCAAATGGGTAATGAGTGGTAGGTAGGGGTAATTAGTTTTAATTGGGTAGGTACATATTGTAAATAATTTTCAAATAGATAGAAAAAAGTAATTATTTAAGCTCAATGGGTATTTTGCATGAATTGTTCTTAAAAAATCCTTGAACCACCTAGACGAAAAAGAAGGATGTAGCATTATATTTATTTTAACGATGACAATTGTATACTGAGCAATTTACTTTATCTATGCAGCACAAATTGAAACTAGCTGATCCAAGATGGCCAAAAAAAAAAAATAGAAAAAAAAAAGAAGGAAAGAGAGTCATGGTCCAATGAAGAAATCAGACATTAATCCAGCTGATTCAAAATAACAACTATTAACAAGTCCATCCGATATAAAATACGTCAAAGCAGATACAAGCCTACAAGTCCAAAAGGATTGGAGCCCGAAGCTGATACAAGCCCACAATATCAAAAGGATCTGAGCAATTCTGACAAGGATCAAAATTTATTGGTGATAAATAAGTCAGTTAGAAAATAAAAGAATCCTCGTGCTTCAAGTCTGACTGGAATAAAAATCTCTTGGGCCATTAGTAGAGTTAGTTTCGACATTCCTCTCTGGAATTAAAACAAGTTAATTTCCTCATTTACGGAAGGAGCCGAATACAATCAATGCACATCTTGAATATTGGAATAACGACTAGTCACAAAGATGCAATAAATTATGAAGAGCTTTCTAAGTTCAATCACACAGTTTTCATATCACAGAAAACTACTTTTTCAGTTTTCTAGCAAGCACTATAATACGTGTATTGTGAGTGTACAAAAGAAAAAAAAGCGTGAGCAAAAAGAGAAAAGTTGTGTTAGTGGTTAAGTTTCTTTGGTGAGCTTATAAAATCAAAGGGTTGAGTGAAAATCGTCGGCGGTGAACAAATTGTAAAATCACAGTTGTAGTTGACTCAAATACTGAGTAAGATAACCTTATGGCCCAATTAGATACCACACCAGTGCGCGAAAAATTATCTGTGTCACTCTACATTGTTTTTAATATATTTTATGACAATACTACCTGATACATCTATGATCTAACTATTACTTTAAGTTGTTGTGTTCAATTGTGCAGGTGGAGTTGATCGATTTCAGTTGACTACAATTTCCATATAAAAACAATTTATCCCTTGAAACATCATATTCATACATAGCCATACTAAAGTCGTTCGATCTTATCAAACTTTTTCCATCTTAGATTTTGTATTTTAACTAAGAGATAAAATATAAGAGATATTTTCATTAATGTGGTGCTTATGCTTTTTTGAGCCGAAGATCTATTGGAAACAGCTTCTCTATCCTCATAAGGTAGGGGTAAAGTCTGCGTACACACTACCCTCCCCAAATCCTACAAGTGAGATTATACTTGGGTATGTTGTTGTTGTAGTATTTTAACTAAAAGAGATACACTAGAATTTAGAGTGCCATAAAATAGAACGAAAAGGTCTGATTAATTTCACTTGATTTTTGGAACATATGTGAACAGCACATTAATACTTAGAACAAATTATCTGCAATCTTATGGCTAAATTGGAGTATATATGGTGATGATATATTGTACCATTCAACTTAGAGCTTCGACCCTTCTTGGCCAAATTAAAGTGCACTGTGCTTCATCTTGTCCTTTAATCTCCCAAAATACCAATGACATTAGGTTTTCCTCTCTCTTGAAGTTTTTAGAAAATAATAATTCTTCCATATTTGAATTCGTGTAACAATTAAACTTGTATTGTGGTTTTAAGGATTTGTGGTTTAATTCAATGCCAATTGATAAACAAGACATTAAATAGATAAATTAAAGAATAAAATAGATCAAACCAGTGTGCAAGCTAAATCTCCACCTAGATCAACAAGGCACCCAACAAAGGAGGATTGTACCTGTCTCAACACAGTCGCTCTCTACTTCAGATAGTTTTTGTAATAGTACTGTACTGAATACTTATGACTTAGTACCTAATAGTGTCCTCCATGCAGGGACACCGGTAGCTCCTCTTATGTATTTTTCACTAGCTACTATGATGCCTAGCTTGCATCAAGTTTGATGTATAAGTATGATGTATTAGTACTTTTATCTATAATATATGTTCTTCCTTTTGACCAAAAAAAAAACTCCACCTAGATCTGTGATAATCTCAAGGTATGATAACGGGAATAACAAATGATAAAACAACTCTGATGAATGTTACAAATGAGTGGGATCCCCCTTTATATAGTATGAGAGTCCTAAATAAGTTACACTTTTACTTATAATAGGAAATCCTATTTGACAACTATTTAACTGACGAAGACCAATCTATTCCGAAATTCACGATGTGATCTCCGGTTCGTTGCGGATATCTCTCCCTTTCAATTACTGAATCATACCGGTATCATCTCGAAGCACACCTTCTTCTAACCTCGGTATGGGTTATCGACCTCAACCTTGAAAAAGAACTTTGAGCCCGAGCTCGACGTCTTGGTCTTCCGACGCGGTGTCACTTTTTCCATCGAGGGATGAAATCGGATAGCCCCGATTTTCACTGTATACAGATAATCCCCTCGTTTCTTAGAGTAAAATGATAAGAAACGACTTGAGCCTCGATTTTCTAGAGGCCCCGATAATGACGTCATCCCCGTGACGTAAGCGCTCGAGATGACCGAAACGTCCCATCGGTTCGGTTCCCCAAAACATTAAATGCTTGCTAGTGACAGTCGACCACTAGCACCACTGAATCGTTGCCGTGAACCTATAAATACAGGTTTCTCATTTGAATCAAAACTTTACTTTCATCTTCACCAATTTCTCTAAGTCTCTTCCTCTCTCCATCTCTTCTCGTCCACCGCCCATTGATTTGATCTTTTAGGGCCAAAAATACCAAACTCCACCTCTTTCCGCTTCATCTCATCTGAATCAATGGCGAAAACCTCCAAAACCATCTCTCAAAAGGAGAAAGCCTCTTCTTCTTCTTCCCGGTCGGCCGGTGACAAAACGCTGGTGGAACCACCCCTTCATGAGATTGTTCCCGGCCCTTGTGTCCTAAAAACAACTTTAAAGTCGAGAACCCTCCATCGGTGCCTGGTCGATGTGAACATGTATCGAGGTATATTTGCTCGATAATGGCAAAATAGCTCAACGTTGTGAAAGAAGACTACAATTGGGGGCCCGAGGTCTTGGTACAAATCCCCACCCACGAAGAAAGTATCACCACTCACGTGGAGTGGTTCCTAAGTGTTTACACTTACCCCTTCACATCGGGTCTTCTTAACCCAGTTATTGTTGATTTTTGCAAGATGTACCAGGTTACCCTCGGCCAGGTGCATCCCTTGTTCTAGTGCATAGTGATTCTGCTTCGCTTCTTCTCTGGTAGGGCCAAGGGGTTGGAATTCACTCTCTCCACCTTATATGGTTGTATCGACCAAAACTTTATCGAGGATTAATCAAGCTTCAATGCTGATCAACGAAGTTCTTTTTTGCAATTATCGATGAGGACAAGGACTGAGGTTGGATGAACCAGTTCGTGCGGGTAAGGATCTGTGACCTCATCCCTGAGGAGAAACTATTGTTCCCCGAGAAGTGGAACCCCGATCATAAGTATCAGACATTAATCTTCGTATATTATTTTTTCCTTTGTGTAACACTTTCATCTGTTATGTAGCGGTTTCCTAGATACCTTACGCAGTCCCCGACCTTGGAGACTGGGTTCGGAAGCTGGCTGCAACTTCCTCCCATGCCGAGCATTGCTAGCATACTTGGTAAGGGGTAGATGTGAGGCTAAAAATCATGGTAAGTTTATCATGTATGCTTATGACGTCCTTTTCTGAAACATTTCCCCTCACACATGCTTGACTTCCTTTTACGCAAGCCTCGGGGATGTTGCTGAATTGAGGCCGACCCCTCTTGGGGAAGAGGTGGTTCCTAAACCGACCAAGGACAAGAATAGGAGAAGGGCCTTGCCTTTTGATATCCTGGAGCCTAAGAAGAGTAGTACTCGTAAGCCGAAGGACAACTTTGCTCCTCTGTCTTCCGGCGTAGACCAAAGGCTACAAGATGAAGAGGAGGAGGGAGAGGATGCCGGTTGTGAGCTGGTGCCTCGAAAGAGAGGGAGTT
Source organism: Nicotiana tabacum (assembly GCF_000715075.1). Classification (NCBI taxonomy): domain Eukaryota; kingdom Viridiplantae; phylum Streptophyta; class Magnoliopsida; order Solanales; family Solanaceae; genus Nicotiana; species Nicotiana tabacum. The sequence goes on along the minus strand of NC_134099.1, from coordinate 111,815,860 downwards.
CCGAGGCTCCAAAAATAGTTGGGCCGATGATGGTTGAGGAGACTCATCCTCGGACCAGGGAGACCATAGAAGGTACTCCGAGAAAAGTCCTCGAGCCATCTGGGGTAAAAGATACTTCCTGTCGTGATAAACAAACGATGAGTGTTCCCGAAGGGTCTGGTAGTAGGGCTCTTCAGAAGGGAAAGAGCGCCCCAAGTGATTCTCTTGGGGCAATTAATATTGACAATTTGCTGCCCGACCCTGAATTCTCCGAAGGCAGTTTTAGGAGGCTCGATCCTTGGAGCCTCCGGTATGGGAACGACCCACAATGGGGAAGACATATTTCGTGGCTGCCTTACAGGAGTCGATGATGTTTCCGACCTAGATGCGACGATGGTTTTTGACGAGGCCCATCGTATCCTGAACCAGGTAAACTTTATTCCCCATCATTACGTTGCTTTTATCTCCTCCTTGCTGATTTCTTTCCTTTCTCCATAGGCTGTGGTGCTCCATTGGGAAGTGTTCAACAAGTCCTAAGCCGAGCTGAGCCGATGTGAGGCCGATCTCAAAAGTCTTACTGAGGAGAGAGATGCCCTCAAATGCCACTATGTGCAGAAAGATGAGGAGCTTAGAGACCTCCAAGCTGAATTGGCCCAGGCTCGTAAGGAAGAGGCTGAGCTAGACGAGCAGGTAACTAACCATTTGAAAGAGTACGGTCTAGACCCAACTATTGTTGATACCCAATTTTTCCCTAAGTATATTTTTTTTCCCTCAAAATACTTTCAAAATAACATATATGTGCATACATAAGCATGCCCAAGTATTTTCGTATTTTTCCCAAATTTCTAAAGACTTTCAAAACCAATTTTTTTGTCTATTTTAGTAGTGCAAAATTCAATAATTATTCCCAAAATTATCATTTTTGGTGAATAATTTATTTATTTCTCATATTTACACCAAAATATAATTAAGGTGATTTTTGCATACTTTTACAAATCTATTTGATATTTTTAAACTAAATTGCATAAAATTGCAATTATAGCCTATATTACGAGTAATAGCATTTTGCAAGCATAAAATCATTTCTAGTATTTTTAGATTAATGTTTATATATTATTAATTAGCTCAGTGCTTTTGTTTTGTTTTAAAAAAATCATTTTACTATTTTTTATAAATAAAAAGGGAAAACTGGCTATTTGACATTTAGCCTCATCTCATTGCAATTATAGCCCATTCAGATTTCAATTTTAGCCCTCAATTTACCCATACCTAACCCCAATTGGACCGACCCATATTTTCAACCCGGCCCAGCTCCGATTTAATCTGAACCATTGATCAAATGAGATCAACGGCCCAGATTTGCTTGCCTTAATTAAATCCAATTACCCCCAGACCCTTCATTTCCACGAGATTCTCTATCTCTCTCTATTGTCTCTCACTCTCCCTTCTCTCTAGAACCTTCTGGTTCTCTCTTCTTCTCCGATGAATTCACCGCCTCTCCGACCACCTCCAGCCTCACCTCTCTCGACCACCAGCCACCGTGAAACCTTGTCTTAGTGATTCCCTCTATCTTCGAGACCCTAGAAGCCTCCACCATACACGATGGTCACTGGAAGCTTTGCTTGGTTTGTCTCCGGCCTTTTCACGATGGGTTTTGGTCCGATGGTGCTACAAACACCATTATTGACGAGTTTCACAGCCAGGTTTCTTACCTCTCACTGGTTTTACGAAACCCTAATTGCTACCTAGACCTCTTATATCTCTGTCTTTTTAACGATTTTTAACTTACTCTTTTGTGTTTTACACTACTCTCTACTCGATCTTTACGATTGTTCAAGTTTTAAACGTTTTCGTTCCTTTTTCATACTAGGGTTTCTGAACCCCTTTTCGAAATCACTTTATCTTTCTGATTTTAAGTACTATATGTTTGTGTTTGTATTATTTGTTGGTTAGTGTGATCTTCTGGGTTGTTCTCCGAGTTCTATGCTTTAATTTTTGTTGTTAGGGTTCCAACCTTCTACTGTTTCCGTGGTTTCTTGCTTAGGGTTCTCTGATTTTTATGCCTATTGTGTTTTATAGGTCTAATTGTTCATCGTTTACCAAATATTCTGCTGATTTTGTGCATCTCTTCGAATCCCTGATTGGTATATGTTTTCCTTAGAAGTTTTACACTGATTTTTTGAATCACTTCCTTATTCGTGAAATGCTCTCCTTACTTAGTATTGATTCCCTGTGACTTTCAATTTCATCCGTGATTCTCTGAACTAATTTGTATGCACAATATGATGTCCTTATACATTCCTTACTTGAAATATTCTGTATTCATTCCTTATCACATGCATCATACTCTTACTACTCCTATTATGGAAATACCAGTCTTGCAAATAATAATTTCCTTATTTGATACAATTTGTACCCGTTTGAGCTATGACTCCCTAATTGAAGGGAGTTTGAGGCTTTAATTGATTCTAATAAGCATTATTTCCATAACTATGATCTGTCTATACGTGTTACCTTATTTTTCCACTTGTTTTCAAAAACTATAAATAGTCTACCCTCTCTTTGGCATAAGAGGACATTCAGTGTTCTGAACTCTCTCTTACACACATAAGCATAATCACTGTTCTCTCTTGTTTCTCTACAGATCCTCTCTCACTTCCCTTGTTAACTACTGATTACTCAGTCGGTTGAAAGCCAAGACTGAGTGATTTTGGGACTGCTCTACTATACTACTGCTCTACTTCTCTGCACACTACTGCTCTATATTATCTCATCCTCGACTGGTATGCCCTCTATTTGATTTACAGCTTCCAAAACAATATGTTTTTATACATACTGCACTTTATCTTATTTCTTTCATGCTTCTACTTATGGTTCTGCTATCTTCATTGCAATTAGCATGCTTTTTTTTTGTTGCTAATTCATTGATGTGATCATCTTTCCTGTAGTTCAGCATGTCTATGTTTCCTTTACTTGTTAATACATTTCTTCCTTACCCCCCCCCAACCCCAATACGTTATCAGTCTGTATTCATAACCCTTCCTAGCTATTAAATAATCCTGAATCTCTTTGGGAAGGAGTATGACTGTTGAAGGCTGAAGTGTTTTCTCTGATGTCTATGCTCTTACATGTGAACTACTTGTCCCCACTTCCCTTTTTCCCTATTTTTGTTTACTTCCCTGAACTATATGTGGTATTTTGGCTCTGAGATTGTCAAAATTGTCACATTGTTTTCTTTCAAAACTGGTTCTACATGGATCATTTCTTTCAAACTGTTTTTCAACTCAATTTCTTTAAAAAACTATGTCACGCACTCTCACTAATCCCAGAATTTAGGTTCTACTCCCTTCGTGTAAGCATTCCCTTGGGTACCCTTGAGTACTCATTGAACTTTGATGCACAAGGCTGGTAATCCCACACTACACTTGTTCAACATTTTGGTAGTGTTTGGGTGTTGGTATTGGCCAAGGATCTCAATGGGCCCTTAGGGAGCTTTTCCGCACCCAAACCATGGCAAAGGTTGTGAAACTCGAAAGAAGTGAGGTTGGAAGGTTGGGCCTGGTTAAAGGCTCCCTATAGAATAACTTCTTATTTTTCTTTACTTATGTGATTTAGCTATCATGGTTTGTAATAACTTGTAAACAACTGATTGGGGCTATAGTGAAGTTGGGTGGGATCGCATGCTTAGTTTAAGTAATGGGTGGAAAACATGTCTATAGGGTTTTACTTACCTATTTGTGCAATAGAAACCATGTATAGGACATGCATCTTACATATAGAAATCCCGCTCTAGGCTCTTTACTTTCAAATCTATATTATACTCATTTCGTAATCACCATTAGTAACCAACAAACAACTGTTATAAAAAAATTACTACTGCATTTAGAGATCATGTTTTAAGAGCTTTATGTGCATTAGACATCATGTTTCTTAGGATTTTATTTCATCTGAGTTGCAATTGCTGAACACCTCGCTAGTTGTTTAATTTAAGTTTGGGCTAAACTGCGTCTTCTCTTTAAATAAATTGGAATTAATATGCACGTTCACCTCTTCAAGTAGGCAATACATACGACACCTAGGTAAGCTTTAGGCCTAATAAAAATTGATTTTGTTTTATCAGTTTCAGACTACTCAGCCTCTTTTAACGTTCTGAACTTTGTTTTTCTTTTGCCTTTCTAAAGTTCACTCTTTCTTTGAAAACCTCTCTATCTAGAAACCAGTTTCACATTTATACACTCTCGCTAATTTTTTGAGTCTCGCCCTATTAAGCTTTCGAGCTACTAGGTTATCTTTCTGTCCAGGAACGTGTTATTTCAAATTGTTGTATTTCAAATCTCTACTTTCTTCAAACGGTGTTTTAACAATTCCCTTACCTTTTACTTACTCAACTGTTGCCCTCTTAGTTGTATTTCTGCAAGTCAAACATTCATCGGGCCATTAAGTTTTTTTTTATTAAACCTTCTGCTTTCACTGAAGCTTATCTTTTTCCGGCATTCCTGTTTTTTTTAAACTCTTATCTTTAAGACCTTAAATGTGTTTGAGACGTGCTAATTACATTTTTACTTGTGGAGGGATTTGTGAGCCACTTATTCGCCTTTGTATGTTTCCTTTATGTGTAGTCCTACTTGTTATGCATATCGCCTAGCATTTTGTCCTTTAAACCTAAGGGTTCAGCCTAGTCCTTGCCTCGTAGGAATAGTGGTCCTAAATACCCTCTAGGACTTATAGATGGGATGGGTACAGCACGCAATAAGCTTTCGTGACCCAATCATGCGTTGAAATAACCTTTACGGGGTGGGAAGGATAGAATATGGAGATGATGACCAATGCGCTAATATCACGTGCAACCCCTCTTTTGAGGAGTGATTGCTGGGTATTGCATTGAAGTGATCCATATTAATCACAAACCTAGGACCCCTTTCCCCTTTACTTGTTAATCCTTAAGCTTTCTTTTACAACTAATTTTCTATACTCTCTACTTCTTGAACTCTTAAACTTGTTTGCAAAACTATGTGAAGCCCTTTGCTTTATTTTTTCTACTTGTCTTCTTAAAGTCACAATTGTAGCATGGCCGGGAACCACTCTTGTGGATCCTGAGGGGTGCCTAACACCTTCCCCTCGGGATAATTTCTAGCCCTTACCCTAATCTCTGGTTTTCCAACTCAAGCTCTTCTAAAAGTGTCCTAATGCATTATAATCATTAGGTGGCGACTCTTCAACTTCTAAACCCAATTCTCGAAAGGGAATAGAGTTGTCCTCCCAATGTTGTATACCCAATTTCTGACCCCACGGTTAGAGAAAAAGGGGCGTCGATAGCATGGCGACTCTGCTGGGGATCTTCTTTAGGCTTTTACTATTGCATGTTGCTTGTGACTTTACTATCTCATTAATTTCTTTATTTACTGTCTTTTATTCTTTCACTACAAAACTGACTTGGCTCTTCATATATTTTCTTTCCTTTAGTTGCTTTCCTTTACTGCTTTATTGCAATACTGTTGTAATTACTGCAATTAGCGTAATCATTTATCTTATGAATGTGAAAATACATGTCAATTTGTTTCATTATTGTAAACTGCATCTTCAACATCATATTCCACTAGTGCCAAACAAATACCATAGCAACGCTTATAATGAGTGGTTGCGCTCTTCCAATATTATCACCCTTTAAATTCGGTAAAGGCGTATTTGCGGTAAAAACAGTCGATCAGCGGTGCAGTCGATAGTTCCGTGCCTTTCCCTCTTGAGTTGTCCGCTCAAGGGTACCTGTCTAACCCCCCGATAAAAACCTTACTCTGTCTAACTGTGCATGCATCATGATCAAACCTAGCTGAGTCAGTTATGTTGTCCACATAATGACTCATTAAGATAGCCTTGTCCAAAGTTCATCGGGTTTCCCTGAAACCCAAACAGACACCTACATGTTCTGTGTATTTATTTGGAGAACTAAATGCTTTTTATGCTAATTATTGGTTTAAATAGTCGAGTCTGGCAGGGTAAGGGTCTAAAACTCTATTTTGCAGAAAATGAGGCACGAAGTCCCCAGATTTGGCATGGTAACCAACATTCATCCAAGGCTGCTAAATTGGTGGGAGGATCTCCACTCCAGTGATCAGACACTCGTCCGAAAATACTTAGGGAATCTACCTTCTCTTCTAGAAATCCAGCCTGACAACAAAATCATAGAGGCTGCAACTCTATTCTGGGATAGTGACAGGTCCGTGTTCCGCTTCGGGGACGTTGAAATGACTCCTTTGCTCGAAGAAATAGGAGGCTTAGCTGGTATTCCTTGGGAGACTCCGGGTTTGCTTATGCCAGAGAATCGTAAGGGTAGGGGTTTTCTTAAGATGATGGGACTGAAGAAGAACCCAAACTTGACTTGTTTGAAAGACTCCTACATCCCATTCAACTATCTGTACGAGAGGTACGGCCATAGCAAGTCATACCGCACCTACTCAGATGAATTTGCCCTCACCTCATTGGGGCATATTCACAGAAGGGTCTTCATATTCATGTTTTGTTTCCTGGGGATGATAGTGTTCCCTATGAAGAAGGCTAGGATCCACACCAGACTGGCCATAGTAACCAAGACTCTGATGGAAGGAATTGGCGGACAGCCTTTCAGTATAGTGCCCATGATTGTTGTTGAGATATACCGGGCCTTGGACAACTGTCAGCGAAAGGCCAGTCATTTTGAGGGATGCAATTTATTACTTCAGCTCTGGCTCATGGGGCACCTCCAGAAAGGAGAATACCGACAGGAGATCTTACGCAGAGACTAGGATGATCACATTGCCTTCCACCAGCCAAGGCGTATGAATTATATGCCTAATATGTTCGCTCAGCCAGAGGACACTGGAAGATGGGTGGAGCTATTCGAGAATCTAAAAGAAGACCAGGTACAGTGGATGGTCGAATGGTTCCCTACGGAAGAATTCATTGTTCGATCCTGAGACGCACCATTTCTCATACTCATTGGTCTAAGAGGAACTTATCCCTACGTTCCCCTCCGAGCCATGAGGCAGGCGGGAAGAAAGCAAATCATACCAAGGGTCGACAAAATGAGTCATTTTAGGGCTGATTTCCAGGACGATGATAGCCCTCACAAATGCCAAGCTCAACACATGTGGCATTGCAAGCTCATTTTGGGGAAAGAATCTATTGAGCCAGACAGGTATCACGCTAGTTGCGTGCTGCACTATTTGGGTTGGTTGGAAGATAATCACAATGGTATGGGTCAGCCCGGGTTCATTCACGGACACAGAATCATCGACGAGAAAGCTGAAGCACGGGTTAAGTACAATCAACTATGCAAGAGAATTCGAGAGTGTGAAAGTGAGCATCGGGAAATACAAGAAGCCCATCAAAAGTTGATCGAAGAATGGAAGGATATGGCTGTCAGCGCCAACAAGCGACTAGGGTATTTTGGAGCGGGGTCTAGTAGAGCTAGAAGGAAAGTTCCTCAAGAGGATTGAAGATTGTCGAAATGCTGAAGGGAATGCAGGCGGACATTTGGCCCAAGCTTATCTGCTGCTAGGACTGCACGAGCTGGTGAAGCTGTTCGAGGGGGATAAAGATACTGAATCTGGGGAAGGTCCTTCTGGGACCAAGTAGTTAGGAGTCCTTTATTTTGCTTTTAATGATGTAATAAGGCCAATGACCACTAGTGACATTTTATTTTCTGTTATTTAGCATCGTTTTGGATTCGTCTTATTTTTATCAATAAAATAAGGCATTTAGCATTATAAGTTCTCCAAATTAATTTGTCACTAGGCCTACCTCGGGCACAACGAGGCACCCAAATTAGGACGTGATTTATATTCTTGCACAATGTGTTTAAATATTGTAACGTTTTCTTCTCATAACCTGCACTAACTTTTTACTTTTTGTTTTTCTTTATTTTTATTCCCCTCCGCAAAGGTTAGTTCGTGCATTCTGGCACCATCATCATACAGTACAAGATCCAAGGGCCCTCCACCACCTCCTCCTCCGAGTCCTATCCGGAACAAGAACAAAGGTAGAATGGGAGATTCAAGCACCAGAAAGGAAATTGAAAGAATTGAGATTCCTCAGGGTACCCCGGTTGCTAAGGACACTACTGCCCAACTTGAGCAGAAACTGTTGAAGTTCCAAGAAGAACTGGATCAAGTGCGGAACTTGGCAAATTTATCATTCACTCTCACCGCTCCTGATGTCAACTTTCCAAATGCTCAAAACCCCGCACCTCCACAGAACACCCCACAACCACAGATGAAACCCCCTCATGCTCAACACTGCAACACATGCCACACTCCACTACTCATTCCTGAACCACTGAACACCACAAATGACCACCCCCACAACACTCCCATCTACGTAGATACCATACCCCACTACACTCAACCAATCTCAAGTGCACCTGAGTCTGATTACAAGGACACTCTTATCAGAAACTTGGCAGCAGAACTCAAGAAGTTGACCAGCCGAGTCCAGGGTATGGAAGGAAACAGAGGCATAGAGGGGCTGAATTATGAGGACCTCTGCATTCAGCCAGATGTTGAACTTCCGGAAGGATACAAACCTCCCAAGTTCGAAATGTTCGATGGCACGCGAGATCCTAGAGTTCATTTAAGGACATATTGTGATAAGCTGGTCGGAGTCGGAAGGAATGAGAAAATTCATATAAAACTCTTCATAAGAAGCTGGGTAGGTATGGCATCAGATTTCATGGATAGGTTCCGATTCAATACAGAGAATGCACCAGATGTATTCTACATCCAGAATCTGAAGAAGAAGCCTACCGAGACATTCCGCGAGTATGTTACTCGTTGGAGATCAGAGGCTGCTAAGGTCAGGCCGGCCTTAGAAGAGGAACAAATGAACAAATTCTTCGTCCAGGCTCAGGACCCATAATATTATGAGAGGTTGATGCTGATCAAGGGCCATAAATTCTCCGATATCATCAAGCTGGGAGAAAGAATTGAGGAAGACATTAAGAATGGTATGGTTACTAATCTTGAAGCATTGCAAGCCACCAACAAGGCTTTATAGTCTGGTGGCATGGCCAAGAAGAAGGATGTCAATGCCGTGATGGTCGCACAGGGAGCCAAATCACTACTAAAATACCAAACTTACCCATCACCTCCACTTACATATCAGCCTATCCCGAATTACCAAACACCTGCACCCTCTTACCAAAATCCACCACCCGTTTACCAATCATCTCCACCTCCCGCATATCAACCTACTTCACCCAGATTCTCTCAACCTGCACCCGTTTACCAAGTTTATAATGCCCAACCCTCTCACTACCAATCACCTCCCACTCGCTAAAATTTCCCTAGACCCAGACCAAATTTTGACCGCAGACCTCCCAGACAATATACAACCATCGCTGAGCCAATTGACCAGTTGTATGAGAAACTTAAAGCTATTGGTTACGTCTCCCCTACCCCTGCCATAACTCCAGAAAATCCTTCTCAGTGGGTCAACCGTAATAAGACCTGTGCGTACCACTCCGGCATGAAAGGTCACACCATTGACGAATGCCGCTCGTTGAAGGACAAGATTCAAACTCTGATCGACAATAAGGTTATCGTAGAAAAGGAGCCTGCTCCTAATGTCCGCAACAACCCTCTACCTGATCACAGAGGTGGGACATTCACATGATCGAGATTGAAGATGACTGGGACTCCAAGGGATCGATAGGACTGATTGCTGAGGATGATGAGCCAAAGAAACCAACAGTCACACTTAACCTGATTGTTGTGCAAAACTAGCCCTCCAGGGGCGATGAAGTAAACATGTCTATACCTCTCGAATTTGAAGCACCTTCTTCTGCGAAGGTGGTCGGGCCAATTTAGGTTGAGTTTAGGGTTCCAAAGGCATCTATACCCTTTGAAGTTGTTGTGTTACCACCGAGGGTACCCATATTTATAGCAATTTCAGACATAACACCATTCCACTCAAACGTCATACCATGGGATTACACAGCTGAAGAAGGAGGAAAGGAAAGACCAAGATGGGAGAAGCAATTGCTGCACAGGGTATGACCAGAATAGGTAGGGTTTACACTCTAGAGCACCTAGCTGAGTCCAGTAAGCAAGCCTCGGGACGAACTACTGAAACTGGTCCCGATGATCTTTGGAGGAAAATACAAGCTAAGGAGTATTCGGTCGTTGAGCAGTTGAACAAAACACCGGCACAGATCTCTATCCTAGCTCTTCTACAGAGCACTGACGCACATAAAAATGCCTTGATGAAGATATTGAGCGAAGCTTATGTGCCCAGCAACATAACTGGGAGCGAAATGGCAAATATGGTAGGACAAATACTGGAAAGCTACAAAATCACCTTCCACGAAGATGAGCTGCCGCCGGAAGGACTGAGTCACAACATAGCCCTACACATCACCGTACAATGCGAGGATTACTTCGTCACTAGAGTCTTGATCGATAGAGGCTCCAGCCTCAACATCTGTCCGTTGATAACTCTCAGAAAATTGGGAAAGAGCCTGCACGAGATCAAAGATGGGGCCATCAATGTCAAAGCCTTCAATGGGTCCCAAAGGTCTACTATCGGAGAGATCAGCCTATGCTTGCAAATGGAGCCAACCTGGTTCGACATTGACTTTCAGGTGATAGATGTCCCAGCATCCTACAATTTGCTGTTGGGATGACCATGGATCCACGCCGCTGGAGCTGTAGCATCGACCCTGCATCAGGCAGTGAAGTTCGAATGGAATCACCAAGAGGTGATTATTCATGGCGATGGTAGCAACCCCATATATAGTCGCCAGACCATCCCGATGATTGGAGGCAGAAGGAGAATAGGCGGAGAAACATACCACCACATTGAAAGAGTCAACGCTGTAGACAAAGATAAATGGTGGGATAACAAGATTGAAAGTATCCTGAATTGGTGTGGATACGAACCTGGAAAGGGACTCGGCAAAAACCTCCAGGGAATCGCCAAACCCATCAAGATGAAGAAACATGGCACTACATTTGGTTTGGGGTATGAATACACTTGGGAGGAGTTCAATCACTGGTATCCACCATGGCGCGGTCCCTACTACCCACTGGAGCATCCGATACCTCACCTGGAGCATACTTTCCAGCCGGCAGATACTGTATATGGGTCAGAGGAAGAGGAAGCATTGGCAGTCGTGAGGAATCTGTTCCTGGAGGATGATGATATGGACTGCTGTGTTATCTTCGATGAGGAAGGGGAGGAAGGCCCTTCTATACAAGTTGTGAACCAAGGAGAGCGCCTCAGCAATTGGTCAATCAGAACCACCAGGACCCGGAAAGCTTCGGGGTAGCAAGGCTAAACAAAATCACCATGCATCACATTTTACTTTTTTACTAGATGATTTTATTTCCGCATTGTCTTTAATTCTGAAAAAAGCTCTAATACTCAAAACAATTGCGAATTTAATCGAAGCATTTCAGTTTATTATATATCTCACTCTTATTATTTTTCTATCATTCACTTTATTTTACACAACATTACTATTACTTGCCTTGACGATGAACCAACGATTGTGACTTGCAACGAGATAACGCAACAAACGGATACGGACTCAAAAGAGGATGATATGCCAGAAGAGGTCGTTAGAGGAGTTGAGAATTTTGAAAATAGGCCTAACTCTAACTTGGATGAAACTGAGGTCGTTAATTTGGGAGATGCAGAGAATGTCAAAGAAACGCGCATCAGTGTTCACCTATCACCATCAGAAAAGAAAGAGTACATGGAGTTCCTAAAGGAATATGAAGACATATTCGCCTGGTCATATGATGATATAACTGGTCTCAGCACATCCATTGTAGCTAACAAACTGCCAACAGATCCAATATGCCCGCCAGTAAAGCAGAAGCTCGGGAAATTCAAACCCGACATGAGTTTGAAAATCAAAGAAACCAAGCAAGTCAAAGCCAAGGTTCTCAGGGTAGTAGAGTATCCGACATGGTTAGCCAACATCGTGCCAGTACCAAAAAGGATGGGAAAGTTAGAGTTTGTGTTGACTAGCGGGATCTTAATCGGGCCAGTTCCAAAGACGACTTCCCCTTGCCCAACATACACATTCTTATCGACAACTGCGCCAAGAACGAGTTGCAGTCTTTTGTTGATTGTTTTGCTGGGTATCATCAGATATGGATGGATGAGGAAGATGCAGAGAAAACGGCTTTCATCACGCCGTGGGGAATGTACTGTTACAAAATGATGTCATTCGGTTTGAAGAACGCTGGTGCCACCTACATGAGAGCCATGACTACCATCTTTCATGACATTATACACAAGGAGATCGAGGTATATGTGGATGATGTCATCATCAAATCCAAGAAAGCCAGGGATCACATGGAAGATCTAAGAAAGTTCTTCAACAGACTGAGGAGGTACAATCTGAAACTGAATCCCGCCAAGTGTGCATTCGGGGTTCCTGCTGGAAAATTATTGGGCTTCATCGTGAGTCATCTAGGAATAGAATTGGATCCATCAAAGGTCAAATCTATCTAAGAATTGCCACCGCCAAAGAACAAGAAGGACGTGATGAGTTTTCTGGGGAGACTCAACTATATCAGCCGGTTCATAGCTCAGTCCACTGTCATTTGTGAACCTATCTTCAAAATGTTGAAAAAGTATGCTACTACCAAGTGGACTGACGATTGTCAGAAAGCTTTTGACAGAATTAAGGAATACCTGTCAACGCCGCCGATCTTAGTTCCGCCTGAGCCAGGAAGGCCCCTATTGCTTTACCTTGCGGTATGGATAGAGCATTCGGTTGTGTTTTAGGACAACATGATGAAACAGGGAGAAAGGAGCAAGCCATTTACTATCTCAGTAAGAAGTTCACACCGTACGAGGCCCGGTATTCTCTTTTAGAATGCACTTGTTGTGCTCTAACTTGGGTCGCGCAGAAGGTGAGGCATTACTTCTGTGCTTACACTACTTATCTCATATCCAGAATGGACCCTCTAAAGTATATCTTCCAGAAACCCATGCCCACTGGCAAGCTCACCAAGTGGAAAATCCTGCTAAGTGAATTCGACATTGTTTACGTGACCCAAAAAGCAGTCAAAGGGAAAGCCTTGGCGGACCATCTCGTCGAGAATCCCGTAGACGGAGAATACGAGCCCTTAAGAACGTATTTTCCCGATGAAGAGGTATCTTTCATAGGAGAAGATATTGCAGAATCCTATGATGGTTGGAGGCTGTTTTTCGATGGAGCTGAAAATTTCAAAGGAGTTGGCATAGAAGCAGTCCTAGTATCAGAAACTAGCCAGCACTACCCGGTATCTGCCAAGCTTAGGTTCCCTTGCACCAATAATATGGCCTAATATGAAGCCTGCATCTTGGGGCTCAAAATGGCCATTGACATGAAAGTTCAGGAGTTGCTAGTGATCGGGGATTCAGACTTGCTTATACATCAGGTTCGAGGAGAGTGGGCAACCAAGAACTCTAAGATACTTCCCTACTTGTATCATATACATGAGTTGAGGAAAAGGTTCACAAAGACAGAATTTCAGCACGTCCCCAGAGTCCAGAACGAGTTTGCTGATACATTAGCTACTTTATCGTCCATGATCCAGCATCCAGATACAAATTTCATTGATCCCATCCCAGTAAAGATTCATGATCATCCATCTTATTGTGCCCATGTTGAGGAATAAGCGGATGGAAAACCATGGTTCCACGACATCAATGAGTACTTGACAACAAGGGAATATCCAGGACTTGCCAACGCTACTCAGAAGTGCACACTTCGTAGGCTATCCAACAACTTCTTTCACAGTGGAGGAATCCTGTACAGGAGGACTCCCGATTTGGGTTTACTAAGGTGTGTCGAAGCAAAAGAAGCATCCAGGCTATTGGATGAAGTGAATGCAGGGACCTGCCGTCCGCACATGAATGGTTTTGTCTTAGCGAAGAAGATACTCTGAGCAGGATATTTTTGGATGACTATGAAAACAGACTGTATCCAGTATGTTCGCAAATTCCATCGCTGTTAGATACATGCAGATATGATAAAGGTGCCTCCAAGCGAGCTTACTTCAGCAAGCTCACCGTGGCCATTCGCCTCTTGGGGAATGGATGTTATCGGACCTATCCAGCCTGCCGCATCAAATGGGCATAGGTTCATCTTAGTGGCAATCGATTATTTTACCAAATGGGTCAAAGCAGCATCATACAAGGCGGTCACTAAGAAGGTTGTGGTGGGTTTCATGCGCGACCGCATTGTTTGTCGGTTCGAAGTTCCGGAATCAATCATCACCGATAATGGTTCTAATCTCAACAGCGACTTGATGAAAGCGATGTGTGAAATTTTCAAGATCAAACACAAGAACTCTACAGCCTACAGGCCTCAGATGAATGGAGCTGTGGAAGCAGCCAACAAGAATATCAAGAAGATACTAAGGAAGATGGTCGAACAAACAATGGCATGAGAAGTTATCATTTGCCTTATTGGGATACCGCACTACAGTCCGCACATCGACCGGAGCAACTCCCTACATGCTGGTTTATGGTACAGAGGCGGTCATCCCCGCCGAGGTAGAAATTCCCTCCTTAAGGATCATACAAGAAGTGGAGTTGGATGATGCAGAATGGGTAATAGGTCGCTACGAGCAGTTAGCCCTTATAGATGGGAAAAGAATGAATGCAGTTTGCCACGGTCAGTTGTATCATAACAGAATGTCCAGAGCCTTCAACAAAAGGGTTAAGCCAAGAAAGTTTACACCGAGCAGCTAGTGTTGAAGAAAATATTCCCACATCAAGATGAAGCCAAGGGGAAGTTCTCTCCCAATTGGCAGGGTCCGTACATGGTTCACTGTGTTCTAACTGGAGGAGCCCTTATTCTTGCAGAGATGGATGGAGTAGTCTGGCCGAAGCCAATCAATTCAGATGTAGTGAAACAATATTATGTGTAACCGCTTATGATTCCCTTAATGATGTAATTTGAAATACGCCTGACCTGATTTCCGTTTAAGAGGGGATACGTAGGCAGCCCTATGGGTTCAGTCATAATTTAATAAAAATCCCATTTTTCCCCACTATTGGATCTGGGGCAGAATTTTGAGGAGGACCCTCAAAATTCCGAAGTTGATTTTAGTCCATGCATCGCCAGAAGCGCCAGCCCAGTGAACTGGGGCAGAATTTTGAGGAGGACCCTCAAAATTCCGAAGATGATTTTTTAGTCATTCAGCACAGCTGTCAGAAATGTCCGCTTAGCAAACCGGGGCAGAATTTTGAGGAGGACCTTCAAAATTCCGGAGTGAAAGAGGTTGCAATGACTTCAACCACGTCGCAGTCATTGGTTCATCTAAAGAAAACTATTTTCGATTATATATTTGCTAAAGCATGCATAACTATTATCCGAATTGTTGTTGTTTAGCGACGCTACAATAATGACACACAACGTCAAGAGCCTGGGGAAGACGAACTAACCTTTTCCCTCACAGAACGCACGATTTTCTTTGGATGCAGGCACTTGACTTGCAATATCGTCAGGTATATTTATGTACGCATACTTTCCCAAGAATGCAACTTCTCAGAATCATCACTTGACCGCAATTTCTATCCGTACACAATCTCCCCAGCAGTCATATTGTCGTAATCGGCTATCAGCTAAGAGATTTTACTACTAATCATCCTTTTACATTCTTGCACTGCATAAGGCTACCTTTCTGCCTTCCGAGGTTAAGATCTACCTCCATCTGCATTTCCTGCATTGCATAAGGCTACCTTTCTGCCTTTCGAGACTAAGCTCTGTCTCCATTTGCATTTTGCATAAGGCTACATTTCTGCCTTTCGAGACTAAGCTCTGTCTCCATATGCATTTTGCATAAGGCTACCTTTCTGCCTTCCGAGGTTAAGCTCTACCTCCATCTGCATTTCCTACGTTGCATAAGGCTACCTTTCTACCTTTCGAGAATAAGCTCTGTCTCCATTTGCATTTTGCATAAGGCTACCATTTCTGCCTTTCGAGACCAAGCTCTGTCTCCATCTGCATTTCTCTGCATTGCATAAGGCTACCTTTCTGCCTTCCGAGACTAAGCTCTGTCTCTATCTACATTTCCTGCACTGCATAAAGCTACTTTTCTGCCTTTCGAGGTTAAGCTCTACCTCCATCATCATCTGCATAAGGCTACTTTTCTGCCTTTCGAGACTAAGCTCTGTCTCCATCTACATTTTGCATACGGCTACGTTTCTGCCTTCCGAGGTTAAGCTCTACCTCCATCTACATTTCCTACATTGCACAAGGCTACCTTTCTGCCTTCCGAGACTAAGCTCTGTCTCCATCCTGCATGGCTGAAATATCACCACTTTATTTTCTTGCATCGGCTAAAAGATCGCCACCTTATCTCTCTCGCATGGCTAAAATATCGCCACCTTTTACGCCTCGCATCGGCTGAAATATCGCCAAATCCTACATTTTATGGGCTAAAAGATTGCCACCTTCTGCAATTCATGGGCTGAAAAATAGCCAAATTGTCCAAAGGCATCATTGTTCGGAGGTACCATTTGCATAGCCCGAGAACGCCATGCCATGGCCTGAGGACCCCTATTTTACCTTTTGTATATCATTATTCAAAGGAATCATGGTTCGGAGGCATCATTCTCATAGCCCGAGAACATCATTTCATAGCCTGCGAATCCTTTATTATACGCTTTATGGCCCAGGACGTCATGATCTGAGGATGTCATCCTAACCGTCCAAAGACAACATTCATGGTCCGATGGGAACTTGCATCACGTTTAAATTTATGCACAATGTATGTTGGTATTATTCATTTGCAGGTACACCGGCTATCAACAGCTGCCTCAGCAGGAGCGATCCCGCTCCAGTTCCCGCAGCCTATCAGTCTTCAACCACTTTTCTCAACCAAACATCATGTCCGTTTTTTTCAAAATCTCCATCGGCATATCCCGTCAATAGATCCTGAACTACACGTGGCCTGATTCCTGTAAGACCAGGGATATGTAGGCAGCTCAGGAACCAGAGCTCGGGCAAAAAATACTTTTCAAATCGTTTCTTTTCGGGCAAAATTGGTCATTGTATCTTTACCCGACAACTCTTTCATCCTTCCCAGGTAAAGAGGGGCAGCTATTGATACCCAATTTTTCCCTAAGTATATTTTTTTTACACTCACAATACTTTCAAAATAATATATATGTGCATACATAAGCATGCCCAAGTATTTTGGTATTTTTCCCAAATTTCTAAAGACTTTCAAAACCAATTTATTGTCTATTTTAGCAGTGCGAAATTCAATAATTATTCCCAAAATTATCATTTTTGGTGAATAATTTATTTATTTCTCATATTTACACCAAAATATAATTAAGGTGATTTTTGCATACTTTTACAAATCTATTTGATATTTTAAAACTAAATTGCATAAAATTGCAATTATAGCCTATATTACGAGTAATAGCGTTTTGCAAGCATAAAATCATTTCTAGTATTTTTAGATTAATGTTTATATATTATTAATTAGCTCTGTGCTTTTAGTTTATTTTAAAAAAATCATTTTACTATTTTTTATAAATAAAAAGTGAAAACTGGCTATTTGACATTTAGCCTCATCTCATTGCAATTATAGCCCATTCAGATTTCAATTTTAGCCCTCAATTTACCCAGACCTAACCCCAATTGGACCGACCCATATTTTCAAACCGGCCCAGCTCCGATTTAATCTGAACCATTGATCAAATGAGATCAACGGCCCAGATTTGCTTGCCTTAATTAAATCCAATTACCCCCACCCAGACCCTTCATTTCCATGAGATTCTCTATCTCTCTCTATTGTCTCTCACTCTCCCTTCTCTCTAGAACCTTCTGGTTCTCTCTTCTTCTCCGATGAATTCACCGCCTCTCCGACCACCTCCAGCCTCACCTCTCTCGACCACCAGGCGCCGTGAAACCTTGTCTTGTTGATTCCCTCTATCTTCGAGACCCCAGAAGCCTCCACCATACAAGATGGTCACCGGAAGCTTTGCCTGGTTTGTCTCCGACCTTTTCCCGATGGGTTTTGGTCCGATGGTGCTACGAACACCATTATTGACGAGTTTCACAGCCATGTTTCTTACCTCTCACTGGTTTTACGAAACCCTAATTTCTACCTAGACCTCTTAAATCTCTGTCTTTTTAACGATTTTTAACTTACTCTTTTGTGTTTTACACTACTATCTACTCGATCTTTACGATTGTTCAAGTTTTAAACGTTTTCGTTCCCTTTTTCAAACTAGGGTTTCTGAACCCCTTTTCGAAATCACTTTATCTTTCTGATTTTGAGTACTATATGTTTGTGTTTGTATTATTTGTTGGTTTGTGTGATCTTCTAGGTTGTTCTCCGAGTTCTATGCTTTAATTTTTGTTGTTAGGGTTCCAACCTTCTACTGTTTCTGTGGTTTCTTGCTTAGGGTTCTCTGATTTTCATGCCTATTGTGTTTTGTAGGTCTAATTGTTCATCGTTTACCAAATATTCTGTTGATTTTGTGCATCTCTTCGAATCCCTGATTGGTATATGTTTTCCTTAGAAGTTTTACACTGATTTTTTGAATCACTTCCTTATTCGTGAAATGCTCTCCTTACTTAGTACTGATTCCCTATGACTTTCAATTTCATCCGTGATTCTCTGAACTAATTTGTATGCACAATATGATGTCCTTATACTTTCCTTACTTGAAATATTCTGTATTCAGTCCTTATCACATGCATCATACTCTTACTTCTCCTATTATGGAAATACCAGCCTTGCAAATAATAATTTCCTTATTTGATACAATTTGTACTCGTTTGAGCTATGACTCCCTAATTGAAGGGAGTCCGAGGCTTTAATTGATTCTAATAGGTATTATTTCCATAACTATGATCAGTCTAAACGTGTTACCTTATTTTTCCACTTGTTTTCAAAAACTATAAATAGTCTACCCTCTCTTTGGCATAAGAGGACATTCAGTGTTCTGAACTCTCTCTTACATACATAAGCATACTCACTGCTCTCTCTTGTTTCTCTACACATCCTCTCTCACTTCCCTTGTTGACTACTGATTACTCAGTCGGCTGAAAGCCAAGACTGAGTGATTTTGGGACTACTCTACTATACTACTGCTCTACTTCTCTGCATACTACTGCTCTATATTATTTCATCCTCAACTGGTATGCCCTCTATTTGATTTACAGCTTCCAAAACAATATGTTTTTATACATACTGCACTTTATCTTATTTCTTTCATGCTTCTACTTATGGTTCTGCTGTCTTCATTGCAATTAGCATGCTTTTTTTGCTAATTCATTGATGTGATCATCTTTCCTATAGTTCAGCCTGTCTATGTTTCCTTTACTTATTAATACACTTCTTCCTTCCTTACCCCCTAACCCCAATACGTTATCAGTCTGTATTCATAACCCTTCCTAGCTATTAAATAATCCTGAATCTCTTTGGGAGGGAGTATGACTGTTGAAGGCTGAAGTGTTTTCTCTGATGTCTATGCTCTTACATGTGAACTACTTGTCCCCACTTCCCTTTTTCCCTATTTGTGTTTACTTCCCTGAACTATATGTGGTATTTTGGCTCTGAGATTGTCAAAATTGTCACATTGTTTTCTTTCAAAATTGGTTCTACATGGATCATTTTTTTAAAACTGTTTTTCAACTCAATTTCTTTAAAAAACTATGCCACGCACTCTCATTAATCCTAGAGTTTAGGTTCTACCCCCTTCGTGTAAGCATTGCCTTGGGTACCCTTGAGTACTCATTGAACTTTGATGCACAAGGCTGGTAATCCCACACTACACTTGTTCAATATTTTGGTAGTGTTTGGGTGCTGGTATTGGCCAAGGATCTCAATGGGCCCTTAGGGAGCTTTGCCGCACTCAAACCATGGCAAAGGTTGTGAAACTCGAAAGAAGTGAGGTTGGAAGGTTAGGCCTGGTTAAAGGCTCCCTATGGAATAACTTCTTATTTTTCTTTACTTATGTGATTCAGCTATCATGGTTTGTAATAACTTGTAAACAACTGATTGGGGCTATAGTGAAGTTGTGTGGGATTACGTATGCTTAGTTTAAGTAATGGGTAGAAAACATGTCTATAGGGCTTTACTTACATATTTGTGCAATAGAAACCATGTATATGACATGCATCTTACATATAGAAATCCTGCTCTAGGCTCTTTACTTTCAAATCGTTATTATACTCATTTCGTAATCACGATTAGTAACTAACAAACAACTGTTATAAAAAAATTACTACTGCATTTAGAGATCATGTTTTAAGAGCTTAATGTGCATTAGACATCATGTTGCTTAGGATTTTATTTCATCTGAGTTGTAATTGCTGAACACCTCGCCAGTTGTTTAATTTAAGTTTGGGCTAAACTGCGTCTTCTCTTTAAAAAATTGTAATTAATATGCACGTTCACCTTTTCAAGTAGGCAATACATACGATGCCTAGGCAAGCTTTAGGCCTAATAAAAATTGATTGATTTTGTTTTATCAGTTTCAGACTACTCAGCCTCTTTTAACTTTCTGAACTCTGTTTCTCGTTTGCCTTTCTAAAGTTCACTCTTTCTTTGAAAATCTCTCTATCTGGAAACCAGTTTCACATTTATACACTCTCGCTAATTTTCTGAGTCTCGCCCTATTAAGCTTTCGAGCTACTAGGTTATCTTTCTGTCCAGGAACGTGTTATTTCAAAGTGCTGTATTTCAAATCTCTACTTTCTTCAAACGGTGTTTTAACAATTCCCTTACCTTTTACTTACTCAATTGTTGCCCTCTTAGTTGTATTTCTGCAAGTCAAACATTCATCAGGCCATTCAAGTTTTTTTTGATTAAACCTTCTACTTTCACTGAAGCTTATCTTTTTCCAGCATTCCTGTTTTTTTTAAACCCTTATCTTTACGACCTTAAATGTGTTTGAGACGTGCTAATTACATGTTTACTTGTGGAGGGATTTGTGATCCACTTATTCGCCTTTGTATGATTCCTTTATGTGTAGTCCTACTTGTTATGCATGTCGCCTAGCATTTTGTCCTTTAAACCTAAGGGTTCAGCCTAGTCCTTACCTCGTAGGAATAGTGGTCCTAAATACCCTCTAGGACTTATAGGATGGGACGGGTATAGCATGCAATAAGCTTTCGTGACCCAATCACGCGTTTAAATAACCTTTATGAGGTGGGAAAGGTAGAATATGGAGATGATGACCGATGCGCTAATATCACGTGCGACCCCTCTTTTGAGGAGTGACTGCTTGGTATTGCAACCTAGGACCCCTTTCCCCTTTACTTGTTAATCCTTAAGCTTTCTTTTAAAACTAATTTTCTATACTCTCTACTTCTTCAACTCTTAAACCTATTTGCAAAACTATGTGAAGCCCTTTGCTTTATTTTTTCTACTTGTCTTCTTAAAGTCACAATTGTAGCATGGCCGGGAACCACACTTGTGGATCTTGAGGGGTGCCTAACACCTTCCTCGTCGGGATAATTTCTAGCCCTTACCCTAATCTCTGGTTTTCCAACTCAAGCTCTTCTAAAAGTGTCCTAATGCACTATAATCATTAGGTGGCGACTCTTCAACTTCTAAACCCAATTCTCGAAAGGGAATAGAGTTGTCCTCCCAATGTCGTATACCCGATTTCTGACCCAACGATTAGAGAAAAAAGGGGCGTCGACAACTATGGAGGCTAATACTTCAATATCTCATTTGCAGCAAAAGATGGAAAGCATCGAGTTGCTCCGAAGGTAGGTCGACCAAGTCAAAGCCAACTACAATCGGTGGAAGGAGAACATGGATCGCCTTCCTGCAAAGAAAAAGGCTGCTTTGGACAAATTATCATCGGTTGAGGTCCAACTTCGGGGCGCTAAAGAGAAAGGTTCAGCCTAGGCCAAAAGGATAGAGGAGCTCGAAGATAAGCTTGCTGAAGCCAAGGCAGAGGTCGGGGAGACGAAGAATGCGGCTGACAAATCCATAGTTGTGTACTTGACCGATGTTGAGGCTGCCTAAACGCAGCTAAGGGAGGCTTCCACTCGAGAGCGATGGAGGAATGACTTGGCTAAGTGTAAATCCATGAGGGAAAGCCTTGAGGAAATCCACGCTCGAGGTTTTGACCTCTCCGGAGAGATAGCTCAGGCTAAGGTGCTTGAAGCTGATGCCAGGTTTCTTGTCTCCTCCGATGACAAAGATGATGATGAAATCATCCAAAACGAGTCCGAGAACGATGAGGGGCCTGAAGGAGAAGCTGCCCCCGAGGGAGAAACTAGCCTCAGACATAGTTAGGATTTTTTATTTTTTATTTTTGTAAGACCCCCGTCGGTCCTTTGTACATATTTTTGCCCATATATATATATAAATGAAAGTTTCCCTTGAATGTCTTCTCAATCTTTATAAACATGATATTTGCCTTGTAAAATTTTTAGCACAACCTTAAGCTTTGATCGGTACGTACAAGACTTCAGTTTTGGGTGGCATCCTCGAAGTCACTGTAGTTGAGTTCGAATAAGGTTCGAACTTAATACATAGGCTCTTAAGGGTTTGTGTCGGATAATGGTGAGTCCCCGAGCCATAGTCAAGTTATTGTTTTTATTTGGGCTCGGGACTTTAAGTGTATTAGCCCTTAGGCTTTTTAGATCGGGACGATATGGCTTCTAAAAAATGGCTATTATTCCCCTCTTCGACTTAAAATACTTAGTAAAATTTTCTTTATGCCTTAGCATGTATTTTTCACCCATTGTGTTTTTTGAGAGTTTGATGTCGACTAAGACCCCTCTGCTTTTCATGCCTTAGCACGTTTGTGTTAAGATAGTTTGATACCTCTTAAGGTTTTTTGAGGGCTGATTTTATCGAAGCCCTTTTGATTATTTGTCGAGGGTAGCCCTTTTTAACAGGTTTTTCAAAGAATTTGAAGGGCTAATTTTTATTGCGGGATCCAGACGTCTCCGAACTGCATGAATTTGGCCGTAGCCTTTGGGTATGCCCTTGGGCTTATTTCCCAATAACACTTCGGACTTGTTCGCAGTGCTAGTCCCCGAGAATGATGGCCTTGGCCTATAGATCGAGGGGTGCCTCTTTGAGGCCTTGTGAATTCGAGTTTAGATACCTCGAATATGTCGATCATCGATGACAGTCCCTGAGTGTTCGAGGTATATTTTTGCTTGGCCGTTGAGTCATTTCGCAGAATATCATAAGTACGGAGCTCATATAGTAGAAAGTTTTCTTTGAGACATACAATGTATGATATAGAAAGAATACTTCTTGAAATAATTTATACATGCGTACTTTTTTGTCCATCGGGGCTTAACTATTCTATACGGACACGGTTCATTCGACCGTTTGGCCCATCACAAAGTTTCCCTATCGAGACCCTTTGACATGAAGTATTTTCCACGAAAATATAGCCTCCGAGGGTGATGTCCCCCAATATTCGAGGTTGATTGAAAAGAAGCCTTGGATACTATTGAATTTTCCTTAGGTAGCACATAATTGTTGCCTCGTTAAAAACCTCGCCGGAAAAACCCATTTGGGATTAAAACCAATCTAAGGGAAAAAGAGTGCAATACGTGTTTTACAACCTAAGGTCCTCGTGTTGAAGAGTTTCTCGGCGTCTTCGATCGAACACCTGTAATAAGTTAGTACCAAATACAAACGGAAAGGGTGAAATTCATACCTTAGTAATAATACCTTTTGAGGAGTGATACATTCCAATTGTTTAGCAATTGCTCGCCCTCCATTATGCCAAGTTTGTAAGACCCCTTTCCAATGATACCGAGGACCCGATATGGTGTTTCCCAATTTGGTCCTAGTTTTCCCTTGTTTGGGTCTCGAGTGTTGAGGGTGACTTTCCTTAGAACCAAATCCCTGATTCCGAAGTGGCGAAGGTTGGATCTTCTATTATAATATCTCTCGATTCTTTGCTTTTGCGCAGCCATCCGAATGAGCACAACTTCTCGTTTTTCATCCAACAGCTCGAGGCTAGTATTCATAGCCTAATGATTTGATTCTTCAGTCGTATGTCAAAATCTGGCACTAGGTTCTCCGACTTCGACCGAAATCAAGGCCTCGGAGCCATATACTAAGGAGAACGGGGTTGCCCCTCTACTAGACTTTGATGTTGTTCGATATGCTGGAAGGACTTTGGGTAACATTTCTCTCTACCTTCCTTTAGCGTCGTTCAAACTTTTCTTTAAGTTTTGTATGATAGTCTTTTTCGTCGATTTGGCTTGTCCGTTCCCGCTAGGATGGTACGGTGTTGATAATATCATTTTTATTTTGTGCTCCTCGAGGAATTTCGTTACCTTGCTGCCGATAAATTATTTTCCATTGTCACACACTATTTCGGCGTGTATCCCAAATTGACATACGATGTGATCCCAGATGAAGTCTATAACCTCTTTCTCTCTTACTTTCTCGAATGCTTGTGCTTCAATCCATTTAGAGAAATAGTCAGTCATAAATAAAATGAATTTAGCTTTACCTGGGGCTGTTGGTAGAAGGCCGACGATATCCATCCCTCATTCATGAATGGCCACGGGGATAGGACTAAATAAAGATGCTCTCCGGGCTGATGGATCATCGGTGCAAAACTTTGACATTTATCATTTTTTCGAACAAACTCTTTAGTGTATTTTTCCATGCTAACCCAGTAGTATCCTGCTCTAATGATTTTGTGAATCAATGATTCGGCGCCGGAATGGTTCCCACAAGTGCCTTTATGGACCTCTCATAAAACATAATCGGTGTCTCCTGGTCCTAAACACATTGTCTCCTAGTCCTTCTGTATTATGTTCCATCTTCATCCAATGTGAATCGAGCAACTTTGGTTCATAGGGTCCTCAATTCTTTGGGGTCCAATGGGAGTTTCCGTTCTTCAAGTATTCAATATATTTATTCCTCCAATCCCATGTCAAGCTTGTAGAGTTTATCTCGGCATGGCCTTCCTTGATTACCAATCTCGAGAGTTGAGTAACAGTCCCCGAGCTGATCTCATTTTCCTCAACCAATGACCTAGATTTGCAAGTGCATCGGCCTCACTATTTTTTTCTCGAGGTACATACTGGAAAATCTATTCCTTGAAGTGGTGCAAAGTTACCTGCTGCTTGTCCAAATACCTTTACATTCTATCCTCTCGAACTTCGAATGTTTTGTTTACTTGGTTCACCACCAGTAAAGACTCACACTTTGCTTCAATGACTTCCGCTCCCAAGATTTTAGCTAGCTCAAGACATGCAATCATTGCCTCGTACTCGACATCATTATTAGTCAACCTAGAAGTTTTGATAGACTGCCTAATAGTGCTACCGTGGGTGGCTTCAGAACGATGCCTAACCCGGACCCCTTCACATACGAAGCATCGTCTGTGAAAAGGGTCCACATCTCCGATGATGTGCCTGATTTTAACAAAAGTTCTTTTTCAACTTCGGGTACGAGGGTTGACGTGAAATCGGCCACAAAGTCCGCCAAAATTTGGGACTTGATGGTCGTTCGAAATTGATACTCGATATTGTACCCACTAAGTTCGACAACCCATTTGGCCAATCGGCCCGATAGTTCGGGCTTGTGTAAAATATTACAAAGTGGGTAAGTGATTAATATGCATATGGGGTGACATAAAGTATGGTTTTAACTTTCTAGAAGCTCTTATCAGTGCAAGTGCCAATTTCTCTAAGTGTGGATACCTAGTTTCTGCTTCTCCTGAGGTTCGACTTACATAATGAACGGGAAATTGTGTACCTTGCTCTTCCCGAACTAGGACACCACTAAATTTCTGATACTGCCAAGTCCAAGTAAAATTTCTCACCTGCCTTTGGAGTGTGAAGCAGTGGTGGGCTCGATAGGTATCGGTTTAATCCTCAAATGCTTCTTGGCACTCAGAGGTCCATGTGAAATCGTTCTTCTTTTTGAGCAAAGAGAAAAATATGTGGCTTCGATCCGACAACCTCGAGTTTAATCGGCCTAAAGTAGTTATCCATTCAGTTAGCCTCTATATGACCTTTATACTATCCATGACGGTGATGTCTTCGATGGCCTTGATTTTATTGGGGTTGATATCGATCCCCCGGTTTGACACCATAAAGCCCAAGAATTTGCCTGAACCGACCCCGAAAGCACATTTTTCGGGGTTTAGCTTCATGTTATATTTTCTCAAAATCTCGAACGTTTCCTGTAAATGAGCCAAATGGTCCTCTGTGTAGGGACTTAACTAGCATGTCATCGATATAAACTTCCATTGACTTACCTATTTGTTCTTCGAACATTTTATTTACTAGGCGTTGTTACATAGCTTCAGCATTTTTTAGCCCGAAGGGAATTATGTTATAGCAATATGTTCCATACTTAGTAATAAATGAAGTTTTTTCCTGGTCTTCCGGGTTTATATGAATTTGGTTATACCCGAAATAGGCATTGAGAAAGGTAAGGATCTCGTGGCCAGCCGTGGCATCGATCATGCGATCAATGTTAGGCAGTGGAAAAGAATCTTTGGGGCATGCCTTGTTTAAATCCTTATAGTCTGCACACATTTTATGTTTGTTCCCTTTTTTAGGGACTACGACTACATTAGCTAGCCATTCGGGATATTTTACCTCCCGAATGGACCCTATTTTAAGAAGTTTAGTTACATCGTCCTTTATGAATGCGTGCTTTACCTCGGAATGGGGCCTTCTATTTTGTTTCATCGGTTTGAACCTGGGTTCAAGGCTTAGCCGATGCGTTGTTATCTCTGGTGGGATCCCTGTCATGTCTAAATGGGACCAAGCAAAACAATCCATGTTATCAATAAGAAATTGAATAAGCTTTTTCCTGAGTTCGCTGGTTAACCCCGTTCCTAGGTATACCTTTTGCTCGGGCAGGTACTCGATTAATATATCCTGCTCCACCTCTTCGAACGTTGATTTGGTGGCGTCAGAGTCTTCGGGAACAATAAAGGTTCGAATGGTCAGAAAATCCTTCTCTTCTTCTTCTTTTATCTTCTGCTTTCCCGATTCGGTCGAGGCTGGTGGCTGTGATTACTATTTGGCTGCTTATTTACCTTTGATACTCGACCATTCCAAAGTTGATAGTGTTGATATCGGTGTTACCTCATCGACCACAAATATTTCCTTTGCGGCATGCTGCTCCCTGTATACTGTTTTTACACCATCCGTTGTCAAGAATTTCATCATTTGGTGGAGAGTCGAGGGGACTGCCCTCATGTTGTGGATCCAAGGCCTTCCGAGTAGGGAATTATACCTCATGTCACCCTCGATCATGTGGAATTTGGTATCTTGAATGGTTCTAGCCACGTTCACTGGTAAAATAATCTCTCTTTTAGTTGTTTCACTAGCCATGTTGAAGCTGTTTAAGACCCGAACTGTGGGCACGATTTGATCTTGTAGGACGAGTTGCTCAACGACCCTTGATCGGATGATATTCGCTAAGCTACCTGGATCCACTAAAATACGCTTAACTTGAACTTTATTTAATAAAATAGAAATTACCAGAGCGTTTTTGTGTGGCTGAGAACTGCCTTCTGCTTCTTCGTCGTTGAATGATAAGGAGCCTTCAGGCACATAATCTCGGATTTATTTTTCCCTAGTGATTAACACCTTAGTGCGTTTGAATATAGGTCCATGTGGAACATCGACCCCACCGACAATCATATGAATGACATGCTGGGGTTCCTTCTGTTCATTTTTCCTATTGGTGTCCCTTTCTCTGAAATAGTTCTTAGCTCGATTGCTGAGGTACTCTCGAAGGTGACCCTCATTGAATAGATGTTCTTCCTCTTCCCTCAGTTGCCTGCAATCCTCCGTTTTGTGACCTTGCGTGCCATGATACTTGCACATCAAATTTGGGTTTATTTGGGAAGGATCAGTCTATATTGTTCTAGGCCTACCATTATCTTTGATCCTACTGATTGCTGATACAATGCCCGATGCGTCAATGCTAAAGTTATATTCCGATAACCGAGGTACCTCCACGAGATCGGCATGCTTATCAAAGCCACTTTTTCTCATAAGTCCCCGAGAATTCTGCAATCGATCGCTTCTTCGATTATTCTGGGAGGGATTGCGTCATGAACCATTATTCCTTCGATCTGCTGTATATGGTTGATATCGTTCTCTGTTTGACCTTGTCTCTCTGTCGACATCTCTCGAGGTTTTAACTGCCAACCTGTTTGGATGTACTGAATTGGAAGGGGCTCCTAATTGATCATCCTCGACCCTGATCTTCGATTAATATTGATTGTGCTCATCTGCCCAAGTTATAGCTGGATACTCGACCAAATTTTGTTTCAACTGTCGTGATGCTATCGAACTCCACCCATTCAACCCTTGGGTGAATGCTTTAACGGCCCAATCATTTGTGACCGGTGGCAACTCCATACGTTCCATTTGAAATCGGGATACGAACCCCTTCAACATATCGTTATCCCTTTGTCTTATCTTGAAAATGTCTGATTTTCTTATTGTGACCTTTATGGCCCAAGTGTGTGCCTTCACAAAAGAATCTGCTAACATGGCAAATGAGTCGATGGAATTTGGTGGCAGGTTGTGATACCAAATCATTGCTCCCTTTGACAAAGTTTCCCCAAATCTTTTCAACAAAATGGACTTGATCTCATCATCTTATAAGTCATTTCCCTTTATTCCGCACGTGTATGAAGTGATGTGTTCATTAGGATCGGTGGTCCCATTGTATTTAGGTATATCCGGCATACGAAACTTCTTAGGAATGGGCTTCGGAGCCGCACCCTGAGGAAAAGGCTTTTGCACGAACTTTTTCGAATCCAAACCCTTTAGGATCGGGACTGCTCCCGGTATCTGATCAACTCGGGAGTTGTGTGTTTCAAATTTTTTATTATTATTTTCAATTTTCTTCTCTCCCGACTCAATTCTTTTGGTGAGTTCCTCGAGCATTTTAATTATTGCAGGATCAGTCCTTGATTCGTTACCATTCGGCCTTTCTAGCACTGGCTCGGCACGACGAGTGATTTCTAGCTCGACCACACTTGGAGTCCTATGTTGATTTTGCAATTGAGCAATAACGGTCTGCTGAGCCTATATCATCTCGAATATTATCTGGAGGCTAACTCCCCCGTCTTCTCTGCCCTGTGTACCTTGGCCACCAAATAGTCTTCCTTGCGTACACTCCCTTCGAGGTCTGTGCCTAAGTCCACATTTAGAGCAACGTGCGAACTAATATCAACTGGATCGGCAACCGGGGCTTCCCCGAGATTAGCCGGCGGCATCCGACTCCCTGGTCTTCCGACGTGGTGTCACTTTTTCCATTGAGGGATGAAATCGGGAAGCCTCGATTTCTACCGTATACAGTTAGTCTTTTTTTGGAAGAAAATTAAAAGTGCTGAACTTCTATAAATTGAGGATTCTTCCTTCTCACTTGGTAGCATCCACTATGTAGTCCCTAAGGGATTTGAGAGTATTGTTTAGGGGGAGAATCGTGAGATAAATATTTTTATTTTTTCTATATTTTATACTCTTTTTTATAGTGTATTGCTCATCTCTGCACGTGGATGATGTAGATCAACTGACTGAATCACGCACCTTAAATATTTGTCTCTTTCGGTATATTTGACTTTTGCTATCTGATTTATCATCGTTGAATGTATATATTTTCTTAGTTTTTTTCATGGCACTGAATTATTTCGGTCCTAACAATAATATCTATTTGCTTGATAAAAGGTCAAATAATTCAGTACTTATTTGATACTTTCAATTATTTTAATGGAAATTCGGTAGTCGTTGTTCGATCGTAATCACTTGAGCCTGAAGTGATGTTCGATCACAATCAAATGAATATCTAAAATCAAGATTAAGCCTCAGCTGATAAACAATGATGCGAATGGGACTAAACGTAAAGAAAAAGGGTCGAATTAACAAAGTCAAGCCCCTCCAATATTCGGTTCTGTTTAATTAATAGAACAGTAATCAGAGACAAGTGACGTTTGCTCTGCCATAAAGTTCTTTTGCAGGTCGGAAATTTGAGTCACGTTGGGAGCAAGTGAGAACACTGTTCGAATCATTTTTGAGAGTAAAAAATAATTAAAAAAGAAAAAAAAAACACAAAAGTACATATAGAGTTGCGTTGCGTTGCGTAGCTGACTGACTATTGGGTTGAAGTTTTAAACCTTCGCGTGATCTTAGGTCTCGTGTATTTATTTTATAATTAGATTTGTATTTGAGTGCAAAATTAGAAGATCAGTGAGTTGATTTTTGCATACGGGATATATGATGCCATATTTAAAGTTAATTTGCAAAAAAGTAACTATATATGCAACTTTACTCTGAAAATAGCACCTGTAATAGTGTGCCTCAACCTGTTTTTTTTCACTTTCAACGAATATTTTGTTATCACTTCTCTTAAAAAGAAAAAGAAAAAGAAGAACGTGAGCTCAATGGATGATCGGTTCTGTTTGCATTTTCTTGAGAAATTGCGATATGATGAATAGTACTCTCTCAATTTCATATTATGTGTCTTGTTTTGAATAAGCATGGAATTAAAAAATAATATAAAAATATTTTTTGAATCTTGTAAGTTGTAATCTTAAACTAATTCCTCTAATTTTTGAGATATTAGTACCAATCTTTTATGACGTATAAATGAAATTTTTAAGTTTATGAAAAAATATTATCACTTGAGATAATGCGATTAAGTCATTATTTCCTGAACAGGTACTATATTGAAGCGAAAACAACTTTACTTTATTGGCTGCTGTTGAATTTCGTGAATTTTTTATTTTTTATATTTAGCGTTTTTTCTTCTTCTTGACATATTTGTGTCTTATCGTTCTATGTTTGAGGCATTTTCTGTTTGCAAGTGGTAGCAGTTGCAGCTTCTAATAGAGAAAGAGAGATCAAATGGGTAATTTAAGAATAATATTTGATGTGATCATATATTACAGCTGTTAATAGTGTCTATTTAATAATGAGCTAGTAGCCCCAGCAGGCGTGCATGCTGACTTAACAGTATTCATATATTATATATAATCACAGTATAAGTTGTTCGATCTTATCCAACTTTTCTAACTTAAGTCAGGAGTGAATTATTTTTTTCCCCATTAATTTCACTTTATATTTGGAACACATGAGATGAAAATGACATCAATAGTTTGAAAAAGTTATCAGTAATTCGCCTAAGCTAAATTGAGAGAGAGAGAGTAGGAGATATTATTCTTTCTACTACTATGTCACTTTCACTAACGAAAACAAAATGGAAAAGATAAAAAGAAACTATCAGTAAAGATATCTTTAGGAGAAAGCTATTGTGTTACTCTCAGTCAATATAACACGCTGTGCTGGACAATAGGTCCACGAGAATATGACTTTTTTTTTTTTGGAACAGTATATGTTTCCTCCTTTTTTATTGACAATATATATGTCTGCTGGTGTGCTTCGTGATTTTTTAATATTTATTTTTAGTTTTGACATGTGGTTCGTTGAAGGTTTATATCTTATCATCCTATGGGTTCTATTTAATTTTTAATTTGTAGTGAATTGATAACAATTACAACTCTTAAGTGGACTCGTCTCAGGATTTGGAAGAGAAAGAATCAAATCGGGATATTAAGTGATGAATGTGAATGAAGAGAATGTGATTGATGTATCTATTTAGGCGCTGTAAATATTTGAAACATTTATTTAATAATAGTATGTTATTATCTCCGGACTTGATGCTAAAACCCTTTTTCGTTCTTACTTCAGTTCTGTTTTATACCTATATTTAAAGTCCATTAAAAGTAACAAAAAAAAAAACTTTCATGAGGTATTCAACTGATTTTTGGAACCTCTCTCTATAGTTGATCGAGTTATAAAAAATCTGATTCCTTAATTTGAGTCGTTCTACTTAAAGCTTTGACCCTAATTAATTACCAGAGTGGCCCTTGCTTTGTTAGGTTTCAAATATTTAAAATTCACTAGCTCGAATAATTTTGATAATGACTGCATACATCGTGCTTTATCATGTCATTTTTATCAACCAAGAGAGCATTTTCTGTAAAATTACATCTCTATTGTCCAATACGAGGTCAGACAATTCCGTCAATCTTTTGTTTATAACATTGCTCATTGACGGAATGAATTATGATAAACATTCAAAAGATAAAGAGCTAGGAGTTTTTGACCGAAAACACCCTTAAACTAAACGCAAGACATAAGTTATATCCTTGACATGTCATAATGGCATAGTTTAAGGATGTTTTTGGCCAAAAACGAGCATGCGTACTGTATTCTTTAAGGTATGAATTTACTAATTAATTCAATGCAAGATTGCTTGCGCTCTATTCAACAATAATATTGTATTTCTATTCCTTCAATAGATGCAATGAAAGATGCAGAGGCATGACGTCTGCAAGTTTAATTATTTTTCTTCCCTATCTTTTTCATAAAATACAAAAATTACCTGTTTAAAGTGACCTATCTTTTAATTAAAACTATACTTTTGATACTAATTGTTGCACCCTACTCAAGCGAAAAAATATATTGAGAATGTCAGCATTTGATTAGTAGTGAGAAAACCAGCGCCTCCATGAGATATTGCCGTAGTTCTCTTAAAACAGATGGACCTTTTAAACCATGGTCCAAAGTTTTTTATTTTTTAAGCAAAACAAAAATCTTATGAGAAAATATTATACCAGAGTCTAAATTTTGTAAGTCATTGTTGTTGAAATTCCAATACAAACACAGAGCCAACGCTGCGAAAATTAAACAAAGAACGTACCTTCAGCCATAGTTGTTCAAGTGTTGTAGAATCGCCTTGTAAAAACTTTTACAGAAAACCTAGGAGTCTTCTAGCGTGTGCCTATCATTGGATGTCAGACTGATGGAGTCACATGCGTATTTATAAGTAGGCTAGGGACTCTTAGGCAAATACTTTAGCCCTAGGGATTTCTCCATAAATTATAATTACTCTAGGGACTCCTAATATATGGTAATTTCTTTCCATCAAAGAAACTACCATATATGCATAACTACAGAATATTATCTGATATATTATTTCCTTTGGGAGATAAGGTAAATAGTTTATTACCTTATATGTGGGCCACAATAGAAGTCTCTAGAAGAGACGGTTATTTCTAACATTTTCCCACTTGACCCACATACTAAAATCAGATAATCCTTTATGAGAGATAAACATATAATATGGCCACAAACTTTATCACTCAACTAAGAGTTGTGCAATAATAACTTTAACTAGAATATATTATTACACGAATCATGGCGGTCATGCTTTTAGACAAACACTTCCTTCCATGTATTACAATGCACAATATATTCTAACAAAGTGTCTAACAACTTTATGAATGAACTTAATATAAGTCATTCAGAGTCCAACTTTATTGATCCAATGATCATACATGAAAAAACAAAAGTGTGCACTGTCATGTATATCAAAATGAACATAATGTCTAGACAAACTGTTAGAGAGCAAAGCAAGATTAAATTGAGCTACTAAGCCCCATATGGATTACATGATCCTTGAAAATATTAGCCGACAAACCTTTAGTCATAGGATCAGCAATCATCAAAGTAGTACTAATATGCTCAAAATTCTCATCTTGCTTCTTCACATAGTCTCTAACCATCAAGTACTTTATGTTGATGTGCTTGCTTCGGCTGCCACTTTTATTATTCTTAGAAAAGAAAACTGCAGCTTGATTGTCACAAAAGATTCTCAATGGCCTTGAAATGGAATCGACAATCCTAAGGCCGGAAATAAAGTTTTTCAACCATAACGCCTGTGATGTAGCTTCATAGCATGCTATAAATTCAGCTTCCATTGTGGATGTTGCAACAATGGTCTGCTTGACACTTCTCCAAGAAACAACACCTCCAGCAAGAAGAAAAATGTATTTTGAAGTAGATTTATTAGTGTCTTTGCATCCACCCACATCAGAGTCTGAATATCCAATCCCCTCTAATGAGTCAGAATATTTGTATGTGAGCTTAAAATCTTTGGTTCCTTGCAAATATCTCAAGACCCTTTTACCAGCTTTCCAATTGTCAAGACCAGGGTTACTTTGATATTTGCCAAACATTCCTACTGCAAAAGCAATATCAGGTCTAGTACAAACCTGTGCATACATAAGGCTCCCAACAAGTTATGCATATGGAATGTCTTTCATTTGCTCCTTTTCCAATGCATTTTGTGGACATTGATTTAATGAGAATTTGTCACCTTTAATTATGGGTGCTGCTATAGGTGAAATGTTCTTCATCCCGAATCTTTCCAGAATTCTTTCAATGTAGGCCTTTTGAGACAGTCCAAGTAATCTTTGGGATTTGTCTCTGTGAATCTATATGCCAATGACATAAGAGGCTTCACCCATATCCTTTGTCTCAAAATTCTGGATAAGGAACTTTTTAGTCTTGTGCAACAATCCCAAGTCACTACTTGCAAGCAAAATATCATCCACATATAGGACTAGAAAAATATATTTGCTCCCACTTATCTTAAGGTATATACACTGATCAATGATGCTCTCCGTAAATCAAAATGAAGAAACAACATTATGAAATTTAATATACCATTGGCGGGAAACCTGCTTTAGCCCATAAATGGATTTATTCAACTTGTAAACAAGGTGACTTTTGTCCTTATCACAAAATCCTTCAGGCTGACGCATGTATACCTCCTCTTCAAGATCTCCATTCAGGAAAGCTGTTTTCACATACATTTGATGTAACTCTAAATCAAAATAAGCTACTAATGCCATGATTATTCTCAATGAATCCTTCTTTGATACTGGAGAGAAAGTTTCATGGTAATCAATGCCCTTTGAGTAAAACCCTTGGCTACAAGTCTGGCTTTATATCGTTCGATATTACCAGATGAGTCTCTTTTAGTTTTAAAGACCTACTTGAAACCTATGGTAGAGGATCCCTATGGTAATTCGACGAGATCCCAGACTTTATTTTTAGCCATAGATTCTAACTCTTCTTTCATGGCATCATACCAAAGTGTGGAGTTTTCTCCACTCATGGCTTGTGAAAACGAGCATGGATCATCTCTTAGTCCAATATCGTAATCAGACTTTTGGAGATATACAACATAGTTGCTAGAAATTGCTGATTTTTGAATTCTTGAGGATTTCTCACTCCCACTAGTTCAGAAACTTCTTCTTCAGTGGGTTCAGGTAAAGTGGGTTGATCTTCATGTGGCTCCTTAAGTGGCGGTGACTCTTGAACTTGTTGTTGTTCAGATAATTCATAAAAACATTTCTGAGCAATATTCAAGTTCCCAATATATGAAGGTACCACAGGTGGTTCCCTTATTTCTTCCAATCCCACCCTTTGAGTCAAACCACTCCCACTCTCTTCATGCTCCTCAAGAAATTTAGCGTTTCTAGCTTCAACAATTTAGGAGAATGAGAAGGACAATAAAACCTAAATCCCTTAGAATTAACCGCATAGCCTATAAAATAACCGCTTATTGTTCTTTCATCCAACTTCTTTAGTTGTGGGTTGCAAACTCTCACTTCAGTTGGACATCCCCAATTGTGTCAATGATTTAAACTAGGTTTCCATCTTTTCCATAACTCAAAAGGTGTCTTGGGGACAGCCTTGGATGGAACCCTATTTAAAATATATACAGCGGTTTTAAGGCTTCACTCCATAAGGATAAAGGTAAACTTTATCTGCTAATCATGCTTCTTACCATGTCCATTAATGTCCGGTTCCTTCTTTCTGCCACACCATTTTGTTGTGGTGTTCCTGGCATGGTATATTAAGCAATTATACCTTCACTTTCAAGGAACTCAGTAAATGGACCCTTAACTTGTCCCTTATCTGTGTACCTACCATAATATTCTCCACCCCTATCAGATCTTACAATTTTGATCTGAGTACCAGTTTGTTTCTCTACTTCTGTTTTGTAAACTTTAAAAGCATCAAGTGCTTCTGATTTGTTAAACAGAAAATAGAGATACATATATCTTGAATAGTCATCAATAAACGAGATAAAATATCTCTCACCATTCAAGCAAGGGGTAGGAAAAGGTCCACATATGTATGTATGCATGATCTCAAGTAATTGAGAACTCATTTTGGCACCTTTAGTTGATTTGTTGGTCTGCTTACCCTTTATGCAATCCACACAAGTCCCAAAGTTAGAAAAATCAAGAGCTTTTAGAACTCCATCGTTAACCAACCTTTTGACTCTATCAATAGAGATGTGTTCTAATCTCTTGTGCCAAAGACTAGATGAGTTCTCATTGATAATACATCGCTTAGTGCCAATTTCTTTATCATGCAAAGTTAAAACATTGCATTCAAATGTGGGGTCTAGCTCAAGTTTATATAAATTTCCATTCAAATTTCCAAAACCAATAACTTTATTATCTTTCAAAAGTTTCACAGAAGGATAATGAAAATTCAAATCATATCCACTAATCGATAGTCTTGAAAGAGAAATTAAATTTCTAGAATATTCTGGAACATAAAAAGTATTTTCTAAATCTAAGTGAAAATCATCCTTCAAAATGAGCCTATAAGTCCCCACGCCTTCCACATGTGAACGTGTCCTATTGCCAGAATAGACATATTGTTCACTTCCTATCGGCTTCCTCTGAGTTAGAAAGCCCTGCATGATTTTGGCAATGTAAATTGTAGCACCAGAATCAATCCACCATGTATTATCAGAGACTTCAGTAAAATTAGATTCATAACATACAAAGGTAAAATTACCTTTCTTGTCACGCCATTTCTTGTATTTCAGGAAATCCTTCTTCCAGTGTCCCTTCTTCTTACAGAAACGACAAGCATCTTTATCAAATGTGCTTTTCTTCTTCATGAGAATACTTTTGCCCTTTTTTGCATTTCACTTACCATGATCACCATATTAACACTTTCAGGTATCTCATGCTTCAGCCTCTCTTCTTCTTAAACACACATGGTCAAGAGTTTATTGATTGATCATTTATACTTATGTATGTTGTAAGAAATCTTGAACGGACCATATTCCATAGGAAGGGAGTTTAGAATGAAATGCACAAGAAATGATTCAGACATATCCATCTCAAGGGACTTGAGTTTAGCAGCAATGTCTCTCATCTCCATAATGTGCTCACGCACTGTACGACTTCTGTCGAAAGTCATACTTGAGAGCCTCTTCATAAGGGTGCTGGCCAATGCCTTGTTATAGCTTACGAATTGTTCATCAATTGCCTTCATGTAAGCTTTGACATTATCGCTATTAGTGATAGAACCCCTAATGCTTTGGCTTATATGAGCTTTTATGAGCATTAAACTTAAGCGATTAGATCGCTTCCACCGCTCATAATTAGCCTTAGCAGCTGGCGTACTTGATTCCATGGGAATAGATGGTTCATCCACACGGAGTGCCAGGTCTAGATCCGAGCACCCTAAAGTGAGAAGGACTTTCTCCTTCCATTCAGTATAATTGTCACCAGAAAACATTGGAATTCGAGCATTCTCATTAAAAATAGCAGTAGGAAAAGCTGTAAATACTACAAAACAAGGATAAACATACATAAGCTATGAAGTACAATCCATCAAAGGTGAATCACATAAAATACCGATTCTAAGTAAATTCTAGACCCTCCTGTGGGCAAAGGTTGCAACCCATGCATAAAATTTACTTTACTTTATTAGACTAGTAAACCAGGATATACAAAAATTAATCCGTACCTGTGGGCATAAGATTATTTTCAACTTAAAGGTTTACTATCTCATTCCAATTAATCTCATTAAAATGGATACCTCCCTGTAGGGCCGGTTACCAATTTAATGAGATAACTGGACTTAATAATGTCATTATCACCAAACTTTGTGTGATTAAATAATTTAATTTCTTTTATGTTAAGTACTCAAGATGCTATGGTCATTCCTAAATATATGACATAAAAGAAAACTCAAAATGACATCTCAAAATAATTAATCTGAATAATCAACTTAAACAAATGTTAATCACACTGAATATAAGCAAGATGCTATATTACCACAACGGCTAATTCTTATAATTACAAAAATTATAAGAACTCAAAACGGCAGCAAAGTTGTTAAACAAATTATCCGTTTAAAAGATCTGACTATTATTGTACAAAACAGATTCCATTCCTTTTAATTTCAAACATCATAAGGAGAAGGAAAATAAATAAATGTAAAACAGTGAACCTTAAATCAGAACATGAACGCAAACCCAAACATAATTCAAGAAATGTTCTGATTGTTAGTGAAATTCATTGGATTTCAATAAAGCCCAAAATTAACAATTGTAGTCCTTTTAGATGATTATAGTGAAAGCCACAAATCAATCAATGTCCAAAGACAACTAAAGACACTTACGAAAAGGTGGTCTCGAATTTTTTTAAAATAAAATATCTAATTAAAGGATTCAACCACAATTTTGAACAAAATTGAAAACAAGACTTGAGAATAAATTAATTCAGATGGCATATTAGTATTTCTATTTCTAGAAGACATCCTAATAATGTGAACCAATCAAATCACAACATATAGATCTACTATCACAAATTGACGCAAGCACTGTCCAAACAAAATTGTTTTAGAACCAATTTTAATTAACATCAAGACAGAAAAAGATCGTGGCACATACAAAGCTATTTTGTAAAGCAAATTCGTGATGGAAATTCGTGGAAGCATCATTCTTGAAAGAAACTATTACACCGACATGGATCTTCATATGCATCCAGTTTATTACTAGATAGACAATATCGACACAATAAAATCTATAGAAGCTAAACTAATACCTTGTCCATACTGTTTTCACCGGAACGTAACATCGAACAATACAGCTAAAGGGCGACTCTGATACCATATGTTGAAATTCCAATAAAAATATAGAGCTAACGCAGCGGAAATTAAACAAGGAACGTACCTTCAGTCATAGTTGTTCAAGTATTGTAGAATCGCCTTGTAAAAACTTTGACAGAAAACCTAGGAGTCTTCTAGCCTGTGCCTATCGTTGGATGCCAGACTGATGGAGTCATAAACGTATTTATAGGTAGGCTAGGGACACTTAGGCAAATACTTTAGCCCTAGGAACTTCTCCATAAATTATAATTACCCTAGGGACTCCTAATATATGGTAATTTTTTTCCATCAAAAAAACTACCATATATGTATAACTACAAAATATTATCTGATATATTATTTCCTTTGGAAAACAAGGTAAATAATTATTACTTTATATATGGGTCACACTAGAAATCTCTAGAAGAGACGGTTATTTCTAACAATTGTAAATGTTAAACCGCAGTTTAATGTTTTGTGGTAAAAAATATTATATGAGCAAAGTCTAACATTGGGGCTAACGTTGTTCCGAAAGAAATAACTTTTCAAGAACTATAGTTTCACAACCTTTTAAAATAGAAACATAATCTAAATAGTGAACTAAAAAAGGGTTGTGTAAGTCTGCCGGTCTATGATGCTTTTGGGGCTTATATAGACTAGGCCTAGCCAAGAGCCCAATATACTCTTGTATTGTTCTACGACTACGTTTTCACATATAGGCTCAATAAGCTTGATTATCACTACTAAAGGAACGTGATAAACTAAACACATTAGATTAGCACGTAATTCGTAAAACGAGAACTTACTTGTTCTTCGTAAAGCGGAAGCAGAAGACGGATGAACCGCGATTAGAATCACTGATCGGTGGTGGTTGTCACGTTGTGACGAAACAACCCCTATATCACAATCTAAACCCTAACTTAAATTGAAAGAGAAGAGTGTAGAAAAATACTGCAGAGATTAGAATCACTGATCGGTGGTGGTTGTCACGTTGTGACGAAACAACCCCTATATCACAATCTAAACCCTAACTTAAATTGAAAGAGAAGAGTGTAGAAAAATACTGCAGAGAATATTTTTTATTGTACATAGTAAGTGTACTTATATAGGAAATATTAGTGTTCTACGACTACGTTTTCACATATAGGCCCAATAAGTTTGATTATCACTATATTAGGCAAGCGGCTTTTTCTTTCCTATATTGAATATTTGAAACTTATTTTACAAAATCGTCTCAGTTTTATATATTACCCGCTCTAAATAAGGATTGCTTATAATTTATATACAATCCATTATTAGTTCCTTAAATTAGGGGATTCAGTTACACTATTTTCCTTTTTTCTCTCCTCTCCTCTTTCCTAATTCTCTGCCGCTTCTCTCCATGTACAATCCATTATTAGTGCCTTAAATGATGAGATTTTGTTACACTATCCATATCAGTTTTATGGGATTTAGTTACAGAAATTTAATGGGACACTTCGTATCTTCTTCAAAGCAAAAAATCATGAAGCCACCAAGTAAAAATGATTTCTTGTGCCATCAATTGTCGACTTGTCTTGCACGAGAATTACATCAAATATTCACATAAATATTTTACAGATCACCTAACTACTTCATGTCTTTTAAACACGAGGCCTTACGGTAATGTCAAAATACCTATGCCTTGACTGCTCAATATTTGTTAATTCAAGATAATCTTTGCTAATTTTGAATCCATTTTGAGTTCATGAATTTATTTCGTTTTTTATACTTTCGACTAATGATGTTAATATACAGATTTTAGAGAAAAGTAAAAACGTCCGGGAGAAGAACAACTAATTATATAGTATACAACTTATTTACAACTTATCTACAACTTCATACATCATTTTTATCTAGTTAAATACAACTACAGTATCATACAACTTAAATACAATTTTCATACAAATTTTATACAATATATTTTGTATGTGTTGTGTTCTTCTTCCTCTCTGAAATTCCAATCAAAACATCCCCTTTTAATACAATTTTAATACATATAAATAGCTTTAGGTAAAGATAGTATTTATAACTTAAATAAAAATAAATTTCGCACAATAATTCTTACATTATACAACTATTTTTAACTTTCATACAACATTTAAATAAAAAAATATATAACTATAACAAAATACAATTTAAATATAAATTAAATACAACTATAATACGACTTTAATACAAATTTATAACTATTATATGTCATGTGTTCGTCGTCTTCTTTTTCGAGTTTCAATCTGAAATTCAACCAAAATAAAGTCTAATCTTCACCAATCACCTTAAAAATGAGATATAAACCCCAAAGAATATTTTCAATTATTTGCAACAATATTCAATCCAATCAAGCAATAGTTTTTGAAAACCCAAATTCGAATTCAAAGTTTCAGAGTTTTTTAATGGCTGTCAATGATGGGGAATCAAATACCTTCAATTTTTTTGGATAGATTGTACACGGATATCGGATAGCCCGATTTACGATCATTACGTCTCTCCGTAGCGTCACTTTGAAGGCCTGGGGGCACGGTTCGAGGTTTCGACCTCGAGGGTTCTTTATGCCTGACCTCAAGGCAGTTTAAATCGGTGGTCATCATGGATAAACGGAAAGTTCCCTAGAACACTGTCAATTGGTAACAACTACAAGAATAGTACCGATCTGTACCAGACTGCTAGGTAGCTATACCAGCTACGTTTCCTTGTAATAAATGCACATGTACTATGTTGAGATTTCCCCTCCTATATAAAGGGGACCCTTGTTATTTTTTGCACACATGATATCATCACTTATAACATTCAATACAAGAACGTTCTCTGCTCTCTAATTTAAACATATTCTCTTGATTTCACTACTTACATTTATTGCTTACATATATTGTGTTCTATTTATTGTTCTTCATTATTGCTCGTTATTGATCATAAATAGCCTCCATCAAAGCTCCCAATATTGTTAGCCCTTCATCGGCTACCAATTTCTTAGTGTCGAGCTCAACCTCGAGGCCCCGTATAACCTGGTTCGAGGCTCCGATTCTTAGCCACTCGATTTGCTTAAACATACTGGTTTTAAGCTCCTATCTTATTTTATAGCCTCATACTTATCATCTATTGCCTAACAACTAGCATAAAAATAAATTACGTATTTTTAGAACCACAAAATCAAATCTAATTATAATTACCATTTTCAAGGTAAACGGTTTGGTGCCAACCGTGAGGTTATAAATAATAGTTATTGTTTTCTTGCTAGTTTAACACATAACAAAAGTTATCTTTCACACTTTTTCTCGTCCAAGAATCCTTGATTTCAGGTCAAAATATCTAACTCAATGAATGCATACGAAAACAATGGTCTTGAAGACCATGGTGAGAATGGTGTAACTGTGACAGGTATTGGTGTACCGCCACGAAACCCTGAGAGCGCACCAGAACCGATCCCCGTGGGTACAACCTCACGCATTGCCTAACATGTTAACGTCAGTTCCCATAATAGCAGGAGTACGCGCCAAGGAATTCAACAGGAAACTCAAAAAAATTCCACCCGGGAAGAAAGAAAGACAGACAGGGGAAGTAGAGCGGAAAAATCTCAGCACATCATTCATAAGATCATCGGGGGGGGGGGGGGGGGGCTGACATTTCCCAAGGACCTATGATCAAAGGGGTGAAAGTGTCCGCTGCAACGGAAGGGTTAATTCGGGGCCGCATGCCCGAAGACATCCTTGCATTCAGCGAGGAAGATTTTGAGACCTTGACTCAACCATATAAAGATGCGCTGGTAATTTCATTTATCTTGAATAACGTTCAAATTAAATGTGTACTCGTGGATCAAGGTAGCTTGGCCAACGTGATCATGTCAAAGTTGGTAGAACAACTCGTGCTACTCGATCAAAACGT
This sequence comes from Nicotiana tabacum, assembly GCF_000715075.1. NCBI lineage: Eukaryota > Viridiplantae > Streptophyta > Magnoliopsida > Solanales > Solanaceae > Nicotiana > Nicotiana tabacum. Next base: position 111,773,241 of record NC_134099.1, on the reverse strand, counting down.
GCCTACCTCCCGAGTCTTTAACGACTTCAACATGTCCGGTGAAGCAACGAAGTTGGAGATCACCCTCCCGGTCAACTTGTCCGGTGCAGTTTAGGACGCCAAGTTCCATGTCATCGGAGGTGACATGAGGTACAACTCATTGCTTGGTAGGCCTTGGATACATGACATGAGGGTAGTACCATCAAATCTGCATCAGATGATGAAGTTTCCGACAAAGGATGGCATAAAGACAGCATATGGAGAACAATATGCGACAAAGGAAATGTTCGTGGTCCACTGGGATGCATCGAATTCCACACACTCCACCTCGGAAGAGTTGGGAGGCAAACAGACCCCCGAGGACAATGAAGAAGATTTCCTCGCTCCCCGAACCTTCGTTGCACCCGAAAAATCGGATGCAACGAAGTCGACTATTGAAGAACTAGAGCAAGCTATTTTGATCGAACATCTCCTAGATTAGAAAGTATACCTGGGAACGGGACTAACCCCCGAACTCAAGAAAAAAAGACTTATTCAATTTCTTATTAATAACATCGATTGCTTTGCTTGGTATCACTTAGATATGACAGGGATCCCACCTAAAATAACCACCCACCGACTAAGCGTCGACCCCAGATTCAAACCGGTAAAACAAAAGAGGAGACCCCAGTCCGAAGTAAAACACGCGTTTATCAAGGACGATGTAACAAAACTCCTTAAGATAGGGTCTATTAGGGAGGTAAAATATCCCGAATGGCTAGCCAACTGGTGGTAGCTCCCAAAAAGGGAAATAAGTTAAGAATGTGCGTAAATTATAAAGACTTAAATAAAGCATACCCAAGGATTCATTCCCATTGCCCAACATTGACTACTTGATCGATGCAACGGCCAATAACGAGACCCTCACTTTTCTCGATCCCTACTCGGGGTATAATCAAATTCAGATGAACCCCAGGGATAAGGAAAAGACTTTGTTCATCACGAAGTACAGTACATACTGTTACAATGTAATGCCCTTCGGGCTAAAAAATGTAGGATCCACGTACCAACGCTTAGTTAATAAAATGTTCGAACATCAAATAGGCAAATCCATGGAAGTTTATATTTATGACATTCTAGTTAAGTCCCTGCGAATAGAGGACCATTTGACTCATTTGCAAGAAACGTTCGACATCCTCAGAAACTATAACATGAAACTCAATTATGAGAAATATGACTTCGGAGTGGGTTTGGGCAAATTCTTAGGCTTCATGGTGTCAAACAACGGAATCGAGATCAATCTCGACAAAATCAAGGCCATCGAAGAAATCATGATAGTAAACATTGTGAAGGCCGTGCAACGGTTGACCGGGCGTATTGCAGCGTTAGGCCGATTCATATCGAGATCATCAGACATGAGTCATCATTTCTTTTCCTTACTCAAAAAGAAAAACAACTTTGAATGGACTTCAGAATGCAAACGTGCCCTAGAGGAGTTGAAGCAATATCTGACTAGCCCGCCTTTACTCCATACTCCAAAGGAGGATGAGACACTGTATTTATACTTGGTCGTATCCGAGATAGCGGTAAGTGGTGTGCTAGTTCGAGAAGAACAAGGTATGTAGTTTCCTATTTATTATGTAAGTCAGACCCTAGGAGATGCCGAAACCAGGTATCTGCACCTAGAAAAATTAGCTCTTGCATTAATAAACGCATCACGAAAATTGAAACCTTACTTTCAATGCCATCGTATTTGTGTTTTAACAACATATCCTCTTCGAAGCATATTGCATAAGCCCGAACTATCGGGCCGACTGGACAAATGGGCAATCGAACTCGGGGGATATAATATTGAGTATCAACCCCTAACGGCTATCAAGTCCCAAATTCTGGCAGACTTCGTGGCCGACTTCTCGCCCACCCTCGTGCCCGATGTAGAAAAAGAACTTTTACTAAAAGCAGGCACATCTTCTGGGGTGTAGACCCTGTTCACTGACGACATCTCGTACGTAAGAGGATCTAAACTCGATATAGTTCTTAAGCCGCCTACGAGCGGCATAATCAGGTAATCTATAAAAACTGCAAGATTGACTAACAACGGAGCCGAATATGAGGCTATGATTGCAGGTCTGGAATTGGCCAAAGGCCTAGGAGCTGATGTCGTCGAAGCAAGATGTGATTCCTTCCTAGTAGTAAATCAGGTAAATGGGAGCTTCGAGGTTTGAGAAGACAGGATGCAAAGATACATGGACAAAATTCAAGTCACATTGCACCGTTTCAAAGAATAGACTCTAGTCCACATACCTCGAGAGCAGAATAGCGAGGCCGATGCCCTCGCAAACCTGGGATCGTTTGTCAAAGAAGATGACCTACTCCCCAGGGATGTTGTTCAGCTATCCAAATCAGTGATCGATGAAGGTCATGCCGAGATCAACTCCACTAGCCTAACATGGGATTGGAGAAATAAATATATTGACTATTTGGATAGTGGGAAACTACCCGCGGATCCAAAAGAATCGAGGGCCCTGCGAACTAAAGCAACCCGATTCTTGCTCGACAAAAACTAGAATTCTGTACAGAAGAACCTTCGATGGCCCCCTAGCAGTATGTCTGGGCCGGGATACACATATTATGTGCTCCGAGAAATCCACGAGGGCACATGTGGAAACTATTCCGGTGCCGATTCCTTAGTCCGAAAGGTGATTAGAGCAGGCTACTATTAGGACAACATGGAAAAAGACACCAAAGAATTCATCCGAAAATGCGACAAATGCCAGAGATTTGCCCCAATGATTTACCAACCCGACGAATAGCTACATTCGGTCTTATCACCATGGCCGTTCATGAAATGGAGGATGGACATTGTTGGACCTCTACCAACGGCACCGGGTAAAGCTAAATTTATTTTATTTATGACTAACTACTTCTCAAAATGGGTGGAAGCATAGGCCTTCAAAAAGATAAGAGAAAAAGAAGTCATTAACTTCATCTGAGACCACATCATATGCCGATTCAGGATTCCTTCCGAGATAACATGTGATAACGGGAAGCAGTTCATCGAAAGCAAAGTAACACAATTTCTTGAGGATAACAAAATCAAGAGAATCCTGTCAACACCCTACCACCCGTGTGCAAATGGTCAGGCCGAATCTACAAACAAAACCATCATTCAAAATTTAAAAAATAAATTGGAAAGCGCTAAGGGAAAGTGGAGAGAAATATTACCCGAAGTGCTATGGGAATATCGAACAACTCCAAAATCAAGCACAGGAGAAACACTTTTCTCTCTAGTATATGGTGTCGAGGCTTTGATACCGGTGGAGGTTGGAGAACAAAGCGCAAGATTCCGACATACCACCGAGAGCTCAAACAACGAGGCCATGACTAAGACCCTCGAGCTATTAGATGAAAAGCGAGAAGCTTCGCTAGTCCGAATGGCCGCCCAAAAACAAAGGATCGAAAGGTACTATAACAGGAGAACAAAACTCCGACATTTCAGAGTAGGGGACTTAGTCCTGAGGAAAGTCACCCTAAACACTCGAAACCCCAATGAAGGAAAGCTAGGCCAAAACTGGGAGGACCGTACTGTGTCCTCTGAGTAATCGACAAAGGTTCCTACAAGCTCGGTACCATGGAAGGCGAATGATTTCCAAGCAATTGGAATATATCAATGCTCAAACGCTACTACTGCTAAGGTGTCCTATGAAAGGCGCCAAAACATCCCCGGCTCGAAGACCTTGGGTTTTAAAGCAAACGTTGCACTCTTTTCCTTCGATCGGGTTTTTATCCCAAGAAGGGTTTTACCGATAAGGTTTTTAACGAGGCAACATCTATATACTACCTAAGGAGAACTCAACAAGCATCCAAGGCTTCCTTTCAATCAACCTCAAATAATGGAGGGCATCCCCTCGACAGATCACCTCCTCGAAAAAAGTCAAGAATGTGCCAAAAAAGGTTCTTGATAGGGAAATGATATATCAGGCGAAACGGTCGAACGAACTGTGTCCACATAAAATAACTGAACCCTTAACAAAAACATGTGTACTTGTGCCAAGTAATCGAAGAATTATTTTTCTCCATCAAAATGCTTTACACTTCAAAGAAGTCTGCTATTTTTTACGAGAAACGGCGCCAGAGCCAGAAATTTCCTGAACACTCGGGGCTGACGTCAAAAACTCGAAGCCATACGACCTCCGGGTCGAAAACTTCAAACTTGTAAGCCCTCAATGAGGCAACACCAAGTTTAAAAAGAATGTCTCCAGAGCCAAAAAACTTTCTACGTCTCGGGGACTGTTGTTAATTGTCATCCTATCGAGCGATCAGAAACTCAAGGCTGTAAGACCCCAAGCGGGAAACCTCGAGCCCGAAGCCCTCCATACGACAATACTAGAAAACTGTAAGATCTTGAGCAAGGAATGAACCATAATTGTACCAAGTAACTTATCTGTAAGACCTCCATGTGGCATTGTCAACAATATAAGACCTCTATAAGGCAATACCAAAACTGTAAGACCTCGGGCAAGGCATGAACCATACTTGTACCAAGTAACTTACATGTAATACCTCAAGTAAGGCATGTTAAATTTGTAAGACCTTACAAAAAGCATAATCCCAATCTTAAAGTTAAGGCTATATATTCGAATTTATAAGACCCCTAAAAAGGCATACCCTCGATATAGGCGCCGAATCTACTTCACTCGGGGACTAAAAGGCTCCGGCCAAACTCAATGACTCCGGTCACATGCTCTAGCCAAACTCACGTGACTCGGGGATGCCCGACCGTCGCTATAAAATCACAGGCCTTCAATTACTTCAAAAAGAATCGGTTAATCAGGCTACCCTCGGCACAAGCAAACGAGCTTCGATCATATCAGCTCCAAACAATAATCTTTGAAACAATTGCTCCATCGAGCGTAACCTCCCGAGGTGCTCATTTATCCCTACATAACGGCTCGCAATCAAGGCTTTTATCAAGCTGTCAAAGGGTCGGGAAAATACAAAACTTCAAAAAGTCTTTAGCGAGGGAAAAATAAAGCCTATATTAAGATGTCGATAGAGCCACTGTCGCCAGCCTATATTAAGAGGTTGCACCAGCCCTATGCGTAAGAGCCTATGGTCCAACTTAAAAACTTAAGGGCCAATGAGCTCGAGTCGAAATCCAACTCGGAGACTGAGCCCGACATAGTTACCTAAAAAATTCCCAAGGGCAAATACGTAAGAGCCACTATCATCAGCCTATATTAAGAGGTCGTACCGACCTAACGCGTAAGAGCCACTATTTCCAGCCTATATTAAAAGGTCACACCGACCCTACGCGTAAGAGTCTAAGGGCCAGCTTAAAAACTTAAGGGCCAATGAGCTCGAGTCAGAATCCAACTCGGAGACTGAACTTGAAACAGTTAACTAAAAAACGCCCAAGGGCAAATACGTAAGAGCCACTGCCGCCTGTTCAAAACTAAAGGTCATATCGACCTAATTCGTAAGAGCCTAAGAGCCAGCTTAAATTTTGAAAACTTAAGGGTCAGTGAGCTCGAGTCAAAATCTGACTCGAAGACTGAGCCCAAAACAGATAACCAACAAGGCTCAGGGCCAATTTGCAAGTCTATGGGTTCTTACCCCGAAGCCCAATCTGGCTAACGTCAAAATTTAAAGCAAAGGAAAAGTGAGAAAGGATGAAAAACCATTTACATACATATTGGAAGGTTCACAGAGGTGCATTTACAAGATCTATGTCTGAAGCCCTTACAAGGGCAAAAGAGCGAGAAAAACCCTAATCTACCATAGGGGCTATACCTTTGATGGCTCCCTCGGAAACTGAGCTTTCCATATCATCGGCCATAACCCCTAGATTTCTCATGGCCTTTTCCCCTTCAGGAACCACACCTCTATCTTAACCATCTCCCGAGTCATTGCTCGACTCGTCTTCAGAGGAACGTAGGGTTGCGTCCTCTTCTTCTAGGATCTTCACCCTCTCGATCTCGATGGACAAATCAATGCCCCTTATATATATATCCTTGAGAGTCTGTCTCTAAGATTCTAAATGGGCATGCCCCACAACGCGAGTCAATCGTAGCTTGGCCTCCTCGGACACTTTCCTGGACTAAGCATTTGCAGTAGCAACATCATCTTTGTACGAGGATACGAGCTCCTCAGCTTCAGCCTTAACATTGGATAACGCATCAACCAATTTAGTGTAAAGATACCTATACTTGTTACTCTCCACCCTTGCATCGTCATGTTGATGCCCGACTGAGGCCACCTCCCGTGGAGGGTATCTCTCTTAGATACTACCTCACTCACACGCCGCCTGAGTTCAAGAATTTCAGAGTCCCTGGTTCAGTGATCCTCCTTCATTAGGACATCTTTCTTCTCCAGCTGCAAAAGATTGACCTGAAAGTGTTAAAGCACTAAAGCCGGGTAAACATGTAGACAAAAAACAAGCAAGAACTATATAACCTGCTCAATGAGATGAGTCTTGTCTTGGGACGCCGCCTCCAAACAATCCCGAAGGCCACAAAGTTCCTCCTCCCTCTTAGTAGAAAGAGCTCTAAGCTCATCAGTTTCAAGGTGAGTCTTTTGTGTTCACCCTCGTAACGAGTCAGCTCAGTTTGAAACCTGGTGAAGGTCAGATTGTAAAGCACCTTGGCCTGAAACCATGAAGGAAGCGAGATTAGCAAGACAAAAATCAGGGCACCAAGCAAAATTTTACATAATGATTACCTGCTCACAGAGCCTGTCGATCTCATTGAAAATAAGCGAGACGTCAAGATCAGGCTTTTCCGCGGGCGCAACAAAAAACCTTTCAAGCACATTCTTTTCTCCGGCAGGTGCCCTCGTATCAGAAGATTCTTTATTTTGGGCATCCTGCATCTCCCTCGAGGGAAAAGCCAATCCTAAAGGGGAATCGCTCACTTCAATGATCACAACCAAATCTACCGGGGCTGTCTCTTATTTCAGGAGAGCTTCAGAACCAAGCTCCCTCGGACCACCTAACGAATGAACCTCAACTCGAGGAGAGCTTTTGCCAACAAGCAACTCAGGGATATCACTTGACGCACCCTCAAAGGCCTCTTCAATATGAGGCAGGACAACAACGGAATCAAGTCCTGATATAGGAGCCATCGACTCTATAGTATGTGGGGCAATCGAGCTTTCTCCCCCGCGGGCGCTTTCGAGGAGTCGTCTTCCTTCTTGCCTTCAGCTCGGGGACTCCCCAGAACTTCTAGAATTAAGGTTGTTGGGTCAGCCTTAGGTTCTTCCTCTTTGGCTTTCTTGGGTTTCAGAGAATGAGTCGACGACCCCCTTCACCTTTTTCTCTCTTCGTCTGGTTTTGGGGTACTTACATCAACAAGTAGTGATTTCCTTATCAAGGGGACCTCCCCCAGACCTGCACAAATGCAAAATATACGCACAGGGAATGAGGACGCTATCGGTAGTAGTTTTTTTATGAAATACAATTACAACAGAAGTAAAGGCTCACCATGGTCCTTGGCTTCCCATTGAGCTTGGGACAGATCAAGACACGTTAGCTCGATGTATGGTAAAATCGAATCCAACTGGTTGACCTAGCACGAGAGGTTCTTAACCGCATTGGGGTAAACTGCGATGGCTGCATCAACGGAGGAAGTCAGTACATAGGGAGATGTATCCAAAAGGAAGCAAGGGAACATTTAATTAACATATCTACTTACGTTTCATGTTCCACCTTTCAGGGAATGACATCCTCTCCACTGGGATCAGGTCCGAAGTCCTAACTCGGACAAAACGGCTCATCCACCCTCCATTCCTAACTTCATTAGTACAAGCAAAAAGGGTCCTCGAGGCCCGACAATGGAGCTTAATCAGGCCCCCACAGAAAATTTGGGGACTATACATTCTGACCAGGTGATCGAGGGTGAAGGGCATTCCCTCAATCGTGTTCGCATAGTACCTGGTCATGTAAACAATGTGCCAGAATGAAGGGTGAATTTTGCCGAGGGTTACTCGATATCGTTTGCAGAAGTTGAGGATCACGGGGTCTATCGGAGGCAAGGATGGCTCCACTGGGCCAAGAGTAAATGGATAAGTATACACATTGAGAAGTCGGCCTTGTATGTCGTTATATCCTCCTCCCAAGAAGGAATCTCCACAAGCATCGCGCCCCCCCAACGGCAGTCAATATTCACCCTTTCGACGTCTGCTATCGAGCTAATATATTGGGACGTAGGCTCGCATCGTCCCGGCTTTGAAGAAGGTTTTTCAGTCTTGAAATCATAAGTCGTTTCAAAGGCCCCTAGAATGCATTCCCCAACGCGAGGGGGCATTGCTGCTTTGCTTTTAGACGAGTGCGAGGAAGAGGAGGCCACATTTTCCTGAGGGACATAGGCGAAAGTTTTCACCATTCTTAAAAGATTTAAGAGGAGAAATGAAGATTGCATTTCAAAAGAGAGCACAAGAGAGAAGTGAGAAGAACTCTTTTGAAGGCTTGGTGGTGCAGTGGAAAACAAGAAGCGGAAGAAGAAGTATTTATAGAGGTCTAATGTACACCTCATTTTGTCATGTAAACTGCTTGATAAGGCGTGAATACCATCGTGATGGAAATACCTAAGGGGCAAATATTCGAGATTGTTTCTTATCATTTTACTCTAAAAAATACGGGGACTATCTGTACATGGATAAAATCGGAGAACTCGATTTTACAATCATTACGTCTCTCCGTAGCGTCAATTTGAAGGCTTGGGGGCACGGTTCGAGGTTTCGACCTCGAGGATTCTTTATGCCCGACCTCGGGGCAGTTTAAATCGGTCGTCATCATGGATAAATAGGAAGTTCCCTAGGGATATGGTGAAAATTATTAACACCTACCTAAATTGTTAACGTAGCTGCTAGGTAGCTATACCAGCTACGTTTCCTTGTAATAAATACACATGTACTATGTTGAGATTTCCCCTTCTATATAAAGGAGACCCTTGTTATTTTTTGCACACATGATATCATCACTTATAACATTCAATACAAGAACATTCTCTGCTCTCTAACTTAAACATATTCTCTTGATTTCACTACTTACATTTATTGTGTTCTATTTATTGTTCTTCATTTATTTCTCATTATTGATCATAAAGAGCCTACATCAAAGCTCCCAATACTGTTAGCCCGTCATCAGCTACACATAGCTTAGTATCAATCTCACCATCGAGGCCCCGTATAACCTGGTTCGAGGCCCCGATTCTCAACCACTCGGTTTGCTTAAACATACTGTTTTTAAGTTCCTATCTTATTTCCTAGCCTCATACTTAGAATCTATTGCATAATAACTAGTATAAAAATAAATCACGTATTTTTAGAACCACAAAATCAAATCTAATTGTAATTACCATTTTCAAGGTAAACATAGACAATTGCAATCCGAACACCAATTGTGCAACATGAAAAATAAATTACTAAGCTATAACACTATATTATAATAATGAAAATTCATTGATGAATTTCATGAAAAAAGGATAAGCAGAGAAAAAATGAAGGAAGAAAATTGGGAAAAGAATAGAGAAGGAGAGAAGGGGGGAGGGGGAGAGCAGGGATGGGGATTCCTTATTCAATTCTTAACATAAAGGGATACTCATTGAAAACTAATTTATATATAATTGATAAATTGTATATGCCCATGTAATTAAGTTAAAAATTGATTAGGGGAGTAATAAAATTTCATATATTGTATAGGAAGGTAAAAATCTCTTAGGCAAGTGGGTCAAGCCAGGAACCAACTTCCACAGTCGTTGAAAGAGGACTGTCCCTAACCATACTACAGCTCGGCTTGAAATTTGATTAGATTCCACCGACGTCAAGATAACCAGAAAGTTTCTACAATAGCCTTTTTTGTATAAACAAAGGAGAATCATAGAAAGAGAGATAGCTTATGTAGTTCTTGAATTTTTCCCCCTACAATGAGTACATACATTCTTATTTATAGGTAAATCAGAAGAGGCAAGATCCTCAAATCTCACCCTCTTAAAAATAAATAAAAACTCCTCTTGATGGTTGCATAAAGTTAGGAATAAATGCAGAGATTTTCTGTAACAACTGCTGTTAGGATTAAAAGATTGGTAAATGGGAAATGGAGGGAAGAAAGTGGAGGGAAAGTGAGCTCCCTTTTGCTTTGGAAAGAGCAAGTCTCTCTCATTGGTGGTGGAAAGAAAAGTGAATGTGCTTATATTGAGAAAGCACTTCTGTTGATGTTAAATATGTTGGAAAGAAAGTAAGCCACGCGTTGTCGTCATCGCTCGGCTCGGCTTCGGCTTCGACTACTCCTTATGAATTTTTCTATTTCTGATTTGAGGATATAAAAACTTCATCAGAGTATTAAAATTCGGAAACGATTTGTAGAACATAAAACTTCATTTCTTTCTATAAAATAGTATATAAAAAACTTTGATTTTTATCTATTAAACGTACGGTTTATCATTAATTACAGTACTGTTTACTATTCTATTTTTTTCCATTAATTGAAATATTCTGTTGTTGACAGTGAGAAATGGAAATTGAAAATGGAAATCCTTCTACGTCTGTTGCGGAAATGACGATAGCCTCGTCAAACCAAACTATCGTGCCATTGGCCGAGAAACCGGATAAATTTTCCGGAGCCAACTTCAAAGGATGGATACAAAGGGTGTTCTTCTGGCTTAGCACATTTGGTATGCTGAAGTTAACCAGTGAAGACCCTCCAGTGCCTGCTGCTGACATGCCGGACAATGATAAGTTTATGATTGTTGAGGCATGGAAACATGCAGACTTTCTTTGCAAAGGCTACATCCTAAGTGCTTTGGAGGATGACTTGTACAATGTCTATAGTGCTATGCATACTTTGAAAGAATTATGGGACGCACTTGAAAAGAAGTACACTGAAGATGCATGCTTGAAAAAGTTTGTGGTTGCCAAGTTTTTAGACTATAAAATAATAGACAACAAAACCGTTAGAACCCAAGTTCAAGAGTTTCAACTTATTTTTCACGACCTTATTGCTGAAGGAATGGTAGTGAATGAAGCATTTCAAGTGGCTGCAATGATTGAAAAATTGCCTCCTTCGTGGAGAGATTTCAAAAACTATCTAAAGCACAAAAGCAAAGAAATGAAGTTGGAAGATTTTGTGATTTATCTCAAGATTGAGGAAGATAACAAAACAACCGAGAAGAAGTCTTATGGAAATTCAATGATTATGGGAGCAAATATCATTGAGGAGACTGTATTGGGAAAAAACTGAATTTACATTGAAGGTGATGTGGCATGACACGAGGACTGGTCAAATGGTCAAAACATGATGATCAGTTAAGAGGCACGAGTGACAACAGATACGGGGAAAGGAAAGCTAAATAGGCACGAGAGGCAATTCGAATAATACAAGCTTCGTACCTATTTAGGTCATTTAAAGCCAAGAGATCAGAAGGCATTGAAGACATGGATGTGATGACGAAAAGGAGTCCAAATTCAATATTAAATACCCAATACGTTAGAGAATTGGTATTAAATAGGAATGATTGTGTAACGTCTTATTTAATATCATTTATTGCTCATAATTGTCTCATTAAGACTAAGGTATTACTCCTTTACTTAGAACCAACTATAAAAGGAGGAGGTCTCGTCATTTATAAGGACAGGGGATATCATCAACATTACATTGGAATACAAACCTATTTACTGCTTATTTGTCATTCTCAAAAAGTCTATTATTTCTTTTTCGTCTCCTGATTATCAGTAGCCCGAATTTCTATTTGTCTTTAGCTTTGACCAAAGAATCATATTTTTGGTTAAACAAATTGGTTTCGTTACCGGGAAACTGATAATCTTTTCTTTGAAGCTACGTTTTATTCGTCTTTATCAACATGTCAAACAACAACAACAACAATAACACTGATAACACATTGGGAAACCATGAAAATCAAATCCATCAAAATCAAGGAGACCTACCGAACATTGACGTGGTTCCCTCCCCTCCAGATTCACCACGTCAATCTCGTGAAGGCACTCCTGCTCCTGAATCCCGTGCTGATCAACAAAAACAATCTGAACATTTTGAAGGAGGTGCAAATGAAGCTTTACAAAAGCTAATTGATGCAAAGGCCGACAAAGCTCTTCAGGCTCTAGTTAGTCGATTGCCTGCTGCACCACCCACACCAACTCCTAATAATAATACATTGGAGAATCCTCGTTCTGGTCTTGTTAATTCTGGAAATGGAGGAACCACCAGTGAACCAAAGGAAGGGGGACCAGGTAATTCAAATAATTCCTATTTGCAAAATTTAGTACTAACCTTGAAGAAACAGATTAAGGAACAAAATGAGCGTATTGAGTAAATCCGTGGAGTTCCGCCTGTAATAAAAGGAGTAGACATGGACAAATACTCAAAACAACCTTGGAAGACAAGTGCTGCTCCCCTTCCAATTCCGAAAAAGTTCAAAATGCCTGACATCCCGAAATATGATGGTACTACAGACCCACGTGACCACGTGACTGCATTTACAACAGGCGTGAAAGGCAACGACTTGACTAAACAAGAAATTGAATCAGTACTGGTCAAGAAATTTGGAGAAACACTCACCAAGAGTGCATTAACCTGGTATTCTCTTTTATATGAAAATTTTATAAATTCTTTTGCTGAGCTTGCAGATTCTTTTATTAAAGCACACTCGGGAGCTGAAAAGGTTGAGAAAAGAATGGAAGATATTTTCAAAATCAAACAAGGGGATTCAGAGTTGCTCAAAGACTTTGTTGATAGATTCCAGCGTGAAAGAATGACTCTACCCCGTGTACCTGACAACTGGACTGCAATAGCTTTTGCAAGTAATTTAAATGACAAAAGTTCTGAAGCCATGAGAAGACTCAAAAAAAGCCTTCGAGAATTCTCTGCAACCACATGGAATGATGTTTACAACAGGTACAATACGAAGCTGCGAATTGAAGAAGATACCATACCTAAGTTTCATCATGAAGAAAGGGGCGGTTCCAGAAGATCAGAAACAGAAAAAGGATCAGGTAAAAACAAGTACGATCCATATATGGGACCTGCGGGAAAAGACTCACGGTCAAAATAAGACAGCCAGCAATATGATCAAAAATCGAGGAACAGGGAATCTGGTTCTTCATCAAGATTCAAAATGATCGGAATAGACAAGAGTCACGAGATGATGACAGAAGTTTAAAGGCAAGGTTCGGTGGATATAACTTTAATGTCACTACCTCCGATCTCGTGGCTGTTTTGAGAAACATGGGAGATAAGGTACGATGGACAAAAGAGATGCGGTCAAATCCAAATAGATGCAATCTAGATCATTGGTGCGAATTCCACAATGATCACGGGCACAAAACTTCAGAATGTAGATTCTTGCAGAGTGAAGTGGATCATCTATTGAAGCAAGGGTACCTCACTGAGTTATTTAGTGAAAAAGGTAAACAAGTCTATATGAAAAATAGGCAAGAGCCACCAAAGCCTCCTTCACCCAAGAGAATAGTGAATGTGATAAGTGGGGGAGAAGATATTCACGGCATAACCTACACAGCTTCCAACAAGGTTTCTAAAGTAACAATTACACACGAGAAACGGGTACGACAGGTTTTAGAAAATGAAAGTATTTCATTCGATGATGCAGATACCGAAGGAGTGATAACCCCACATAATGACGCACTGGTAATATCTTTACTTGTACATGTTACTAATGTAAAACGAGTTTTGATTGATCCAGGGAGTTCCGTAAATATTATACTACTAAGGGTATTACGTGAAATGCAAGCTGAAGACAAAATGATACCCAAGGCGCATACCTTGTCAGGCTTCGACAATTTAAGTGTGGTAACAAAATGAGAGGTATTTCTAACAACTTTTGCTGCAGGTGTTGTTAAAGAAACTAAATTTCAGGTAGTTGATATGGAAATGGCCTACAATATGATCATGGAGAGGCCTTGGATCCATGATATGGATGTTGTTCCATCAACTCTACATCAAGTTATTAAATTTCCATCACCGTGAGGGATTTGTCAAATTCGAGGGGATCAGCAAACAGCCAGGAGTATCAACGCAGTAACAAATACGAGCACCGTAAACAAAGAAAAATAGCAATTATAGGAATCAGTTGAAGGTGTCAGCAATCAAACCTCAACTGAGCGAGAGAACATAGATTTAGACTCGAGACCTGATATAATTCAAGAACCTGAGGAGAATAAAAATATCAAAACAACTATCGAAGAACTCGAGGCTATGATATTATTTGAGCAGTGGCCTGAACGGAAAGTTTATGTTGGAGCTAATTTAAACTCAAACATGCGAGGTATGTTAATTGAATTTCTAAAATCTAACGTGGACTGTTTTGCTTGGTCCTATGCTGACATGACAGGGATACCACCGGATGTGATGACTCACAAATTAAATGAAGACCCATCATTTACACCAATAAAGCAAAAGAAAAGAAAGCAAAGAGCTTTCAAAAATCAGGTGATTCAAGATGAGGTCCAAAATCTATTAAAAATTGGGTCAATACGCGAGGTAAAGTATCCTAATTGGTTAGCAAACATAGTTGTACCTAATAAAAATGGTAAGTGGCGGGTTTGCGTGGATTATACAGATCTTAACAAAGCCTGCCCAAAAGATTCTTTCCCTTTACCGCATATAGATCAATTAATTGATGCAACTGTAGGACATGAACTTTTGAGTTTTTTATATGCATATTCGGGGTACAACAAAATTAAAATGGACCCCAGTGACGAAGAAAAAACTTCTTTCATCACAGATAGGAGGACTTACTGTTATAAAGTAATGCCCTTTGGTCTCAAAATTGCTGGAGCAACCTATCAAAGATTGGTCACCAAAATGTTCCAAGAACATTTAGGAAAAACCATGGAGGTATATATAGACGATATTCTCGTCAAAACCCAACATTCTCATGATCATATTTCTCATTTATCTGTTACATTTGAAGTTTTATGAAAATTTAATATGAAACTCAATCCAGAAAAATGTGCATTTGGGGTTGCCTCAGGCAAATTTTTGGGCTTTCTCGTTTCTAACCGTGGTATTGAGGTAAATCCTTCTCAGATCAAAGCAATAGAGAAGATCCCTGATATCCTTACAAGTAAAAAAGAAGTCCAAAGGCTAACAGGAAGAATTGCAGCCTTGGGGAGATTTATTCCCAAATCTTCAGAAAAATGCTTTAAATTTTTCTCCGCACTCAAAAAGCAAGATCATTTTGAATGGAACGAAGATTTCCAACAAGCCCTTAGAAATTTAAAAGCTTACTTGTCAAATCCACCATTATTGGCAAAACCAAAAGAAGGAGAAAAGCTACTCATCTATTTGGCCATGTCAGAAGTTGCGGTAAGTGTTGTTTTAGTCCGTGAGGACCAAGGTAAACAATATCCTATCTATTATGTAAGCAAGTCTTTATTAGATGCTGAAACACGATATCCACAACTAGAAAAATTAGAATTAGCTTTGATCATGGCATCTAGAAAATTAAGACCTTATTTTCAATGTCATCCCAATGTTGTAGTTACTGCTTTTCCATTACGAAACATTTTGCATAAACATGAATTGTTAGGGAGGTTAGCAAAATGGGCTATAGAATTAAGTGAATGCGAAATCATTTATCAACCTAGGACTGCTATAAAATCTCTAGTATTAGCCGATTTCGTAGCTGATTTTAGCCAGGGGATGCATTTAGAAGCAGAAAAAGAATTACAAGTTTTTAATGGTGCAAACCTGGGGACTTGGATTTTATTCACTGATGGTTAATCTAATGTAAAAGGAGCAGGTCTGGGTATAGTTCTCATACCACCTACGGGTGAAACTGTTAGGCAATCTATAAAATGTCATTCTATAACTAACAATGAAGCAGAGTACGAGGCTGTAATTGTAGGTTTAGAATTGGCAAGAGAACTTGGCATAACACAAATTATAATCAAATTCTGGGGACTTATACAGCCAGGGAAACTCGAATGCAAGAATATCTCGAAAAGGTACGAGAACTAATAAAGCAATTCCAAACTTGGAAGGTAATGCAGATCCCAAGAGATGAGAATGTGGAGGCAGATGCTTTAGCTAATCTCGCATCTGCAGCTGACGTAGCAAATGACGCAAATGCTTCAGTCATACATTTATTTCATTCCGTTCTCGAACCTGATAAGAATGAGGTAAATTTTAATCATTTAACATGGGATTGGAGAAATGAAATTATTGCTTTTTTTTACAGCACGGAATCGTGCCTAATGACAAAGGGAAGGCTCACGCGCTTCGCAAAAAAGCTGCTCGATATTGTTTATATCAAGGAAATCTTTATCGAAAGATGTTCGGTGGACCACTAGCAAGGTGTCTCAGACCCTCTCAAACAGAATATGTGATAAGGGAAGTGCACGAAGGACATTGTGGAAATCACGCAGGGGGAAGGTCACTGGTAAGAACATTGATTTGAGCAGGATATTATTGGCCTAAGATGGAAGAAGAGGCAAACAGTTTCGTGTCCAAATGTGATAAATGTCAAAGATACGACAATAATATGCACAGACCAGCTGAGTTACTACACCCTGTTATAGCCCCGTGGCCCTTTATGAAATGGGGAATGGATATCGTAGATCCACTACCACAAGCAAAGGGTCAGGTAAAGTTTCTACTTGTACTCACAGATTATTTCACTAAATGGGTAGAAGTAGAAGCATTTAAACAGGTACGAGAGAAGGAAGTTAAAGACTTCATATGGCGAAATATAATATGCCGCTTTGGAGCACCAAAGGAGATCGTGTGTGACAATGGACTACAATTCATAGGAGCTCAAATCACAGAATTTCTTGAAAGTTGGCAAATTAAAAGGATAACATCTACGCCATACCATCCAGTGGGTAATGGACAAGCGGAATCCACAAACAAAGTCATTATCAACAACTTGAAGAAGAGGTTACAGGATTCAAAAGGTAATTGGCCTGAGATATTACCTGGAGTACTGTGGGCTTATCGTACAACGACAAAAACAAGCACTGGAGAAACACCATTTTCAATGGTTTATGGTGCGAAAGCCTTAATTCCAGTGGAAATAGGTGAACCGAGCACACGATATGTTCAGGCAATGGAGAAATCTAATGATGAAGAGATGCGGTCAACCTTGATTTGTTTGAAGGAAGAAGAGAAGCTGCATTGATAAGAATGGCAGCACAAAAGCAAGTAATTGAACGATATTACAATAGGAAAGCACGCCTCAGATTTTTCAAAATTGGGGACTTCGTGCTTAAAAAGGTGTTCCAATCTGCAAAGGCTGCTAATTTAGGAAAGCTAAGTCCAACGTGGGAAGGACCATACAGAGTTCGTGACATTGCAGGAAAAGGAGCATACGAGTTGGAGACAATGGACAGCAAAGTTTTACCCTCACATTGGAATGCCGTCCATTTAAAGAGATATTACTTCTGAGAAAGTACCCACGGTCAGGTATCGCTATGTTAAAATTTTTCTTTTGAATTATTAAAGTTTTACTAACGATTTTAGATGCTAGGGAAAAATCCTAACTCGTGCCAAATGATGAGTCACGACCTGCAAGGCAAAATGGAGTATTCTAAAATTCCCAGCCCAGGGTTACAATTAATCTGATGGAAATACACACGAGTTAGGCAGTCTTCATCTATAATCGCACCTTCGAGTCCCGTATATTTTTCTGTTTCAGGAAAAGGACCAAATTGAAAGAAATAAACAAGTGCTCGAGGCTTCATACTTCACCGCTCAAACACTTGGGGGACTACATATTATACACAAATATGTATAGAAAAATAGATACAAATATCGAACAAAAGTCGGCCACAAAGAGACAAGTGTTGAGAAAAAGTTACGAAGTCTTCAACATTCATCATCGTGTTCAACAAACACAAGACATTCATCATAATGTTTTTCCCATGAGAACAACAGAGTCATCTCTCAAACTCATAAACAAAGTCATCTCTCAAACCCTTCCTAATATATAAAGATAGGGTCATGACTATGTACTGAAACAGGTTATGAAGAAAAACCATGTTTATTTTATATTATGTAAAAATCTGTTACAAGAAAAACAGTTACGAGAAAGTTATAGATGTATTTTAATACATGTAATAGTCAAAAAACTTGTTAAAGTTCATGAATAAAAACTTGTCAAAGTTGTTTCATACAAAATATGTGTATTCCTATTTCTTTCATCGTATTATAACACCATTATAAAGTTGAGACGTCTTCTTCATTAAGTGTCGATAAAATAAAAGGGTTCTCTTTTATAAGCCTCATGTTGATAATCCATGAGAAGAATCATAAAGCATTTTCAAAGGATAAAAATGCTAAGATATTCTATAAGTCCTAGATAAATAGGCAAGAATAGAATATACAGAAGTACCGATAAAACTTCTTAATATAAAAGATTAAGTACAAACTTAGTCAGCAAAATATTTGTTTTTTACAAATGCCCCATTATGATAACCGGAGACTTCATCAAAAGATCCCTTAAAGTTGCCAAGGGATAACACCATCAATTAATAAAAAAAACAGTAAAGTTTGAAATACATTCAACTAGTCACTGAAGGGGTTGGAACATCAGAAGTTGCAATCTCATTTTCAGGGGCAGTCACATGCACGGTAACAACTTCTGAGGGAGAAGCAATAAGAGCGGTTTCAACTGGTCCTGGAGTGTTAAAATCACCGAGGGAAGCAAGAGTCATGGGAGCTTCAGCTTCCATGGACTATGTCATAGAAGTTTCACCCTCGGGAGCCGGAATTGCAACTCTAATTGCCGCAGTAGCCACTTCTTCATTTAAAAGCTGTTCTGCCCCAGGAGTTCCAAGTGCAGGAGAAGGAGTATCAACTGGTTGTTGGCTTTTTTCAATAGTGTCTAAGACTTTGGCTAATTCAGATTGCAAATCAAAGTTTTCTTGAGTAGCTTCCATCAAAGCATCACGGCGAGATTTTAGAAAAGCCCAACTTACCTCTATGTTGAAGTTCTCCTCAAGAAGTCCATACTCCCTTTCCCACATAGCAAGATCGTTCTTCAATATCTGGTGTTCAGCTAAGTGGGAGTCAAGGGAAGCTTCAAGGGAGGCATGAGAACTCTTCAAAGCAACGTATCTCGTCAGAGGAGATCCTTAAGTCAGCCTGAGCTTGAGTCAAGCTTTGCACTAATTCCCCTGCATATTCTTCTTTCTTCTCCACAAGTGCCTTAAGCTCTCTGATTTCTTCACTGGCCTTTGATAATTGTTCTGAAAATAAGCACTCCAAAAGCTCCTTATCTTTTTCAAATTGGCTTGAAGAAGCCTAGGCAATTGCTAGCTCAGAAGTCAAACCACGCTTTTGCTGCTCCAGGTTATTTCTACTTTCTTGCAACTCCTCTATGGCCCCCTGAGCATTCTCAAATTGCTCCTTCCAGTTTGCTACCTCAAGCTGGGTTTCCTTGGCTATTCTCCTAGCTTCAGAGATAGCCTTCGCAGACTCTCGATCCTTCTTCTCTAGAGTGGAGATTCTTCCCATTAACTCAGTACCAATAAGATTAGCCTACAAGGGAAAGGCATCAAATGTGAGAATATAGAGAGATATAAAAAAAAACTTGTAAGTTAAAAGAGAAGTACCTTCAAGGTAGAATGAACTATGTCATTCATCAGAGTCAAGCAACTGTGGCTCTTCATCTTCTTCTTCTCAATATCTCCGATTAGAGGCTCGAGCCAAACATCACCTCCACTAGTTTTTCTCAAAAGGTTATGATTGGCAGGAACTTCAAGAGTAACACTTCTCATAGCCATGCCTCTGCTGCTAGAACCCACCTCTGTATGCTGAATAGAGGGAGGGGGAACAATGGAAGGAGGAGTAGTAGAAGAGGTAAAAACAATGGGAGTTGTGGGAGTCAAAGCAAGGACAGTAGGAGCAGATATGGGAACCAAAACAGGTAAGGAAACAGGAGTCGATAAAATAGGCAAAGAAATACTCGTGGTTGTCAAAGGAATAGAAGGAATATAAGAAATTGGAATAGAAGAAGAGAGGGGAGTTTCATCAAGAACTGGTCCAAACTCTCCACTCTCAAAACCACTAACAAAGAGACGTCGAAGTGATTCATTAGAGCCTCTTGGAGTGGTATCCTAGATTTGAACAGGCTCGGAGATAGAGGCTCGAGGAGGAGTATCTTCAACTTCATCCCCATCAATGACGCGTCTCCTGGCTCTTGGCCTAGCTATCAAAGAGGTATTCTCTTCTTCCTCATTCTCAGAACTTTCTTCTACAACTTTTCTTTTTGGTAGCGTGGCCCGAGTCTTTTCCAAATCAAGTGAAGCGGTTGAAGACGCTCGAATGGCAACGACTACCTCAGCTGTCATACCCCTGATACCAAATCCTGATAAAGAGATGGATAAAGAATTAAAATAAGAAAGAATTCAATATACGGCAAAGCATAAGGAAATACATACCATGAGTCTTAACTTTCCAACCATTCAAAAGAGAAATTGATTTCCAAGTTCTCGCCTCCATAGGCGCAATCTTCAAAATTGAATCTACCCAACTACGGAAGTTAGGAACATGTTCCACATCTCCCATGGTTGCTACAAAAAGCCAAAAAGAGACGAGATTAGAAAAGAAATCAAAATTCTTAAAAAATAGATACGGTAAGAAAAAGAAAAACTTACGTGCAAAATTCCACTTCTCAGGGAAGGGAATGTTTGTTTCACCCAAGAAATCCACCGTACGTACAGTAACGTAACGACAATACCACCCTTGATCCTTGTCATCTTCGGGGTTTACCAAAACCTTCTTGCTTCTTGCAGTCAAGGTAAAAACTCCATGGCGGAATAATTTGGGGTGGTATAGGTGAACAAGATGGGAAAAGGTAAAATTAACATTGGCTTTGGTAGACAAATACCTTAAGCAAGCCACAGCTCTCCAAACAAGAGGACCTACTTGTGCTAAGCAAATTTTGAAAAAGCGGCAAAATTCAAGTATAACTGGGTCAATGGCAGGATTAAATCCCAAAGTAAAGGGATAAGTATAAACGAAAGAGAATCCAATTCTGAAAGAAGAAATTCTCTGGTTTGGGGCAGGAATCATCATACGAAGATTATCTCTCCAATTACAATCTTTCCTAACAGTGGGAATCACAAGTTCAGTTATTAAAGAAGGATAGGTGTCAGCTTTTTCTAAATTTTTAACTTGTTCTTGGAGAGATCTTCTATCATTCCCAAAAGATAAATCATTGGGTACGATTTCTTCAACTAAAGGTTCCTGAGTAGGTTCAGAAAGTTCTTTACCTTTAGAAGAGGGGGTCTTTGGGATAGAACTCCTAATACCAGAAGAAGAAGAAGCAGAACCAGATGAACCACCACGAGTGGATCCTAGGCTCAAGCTCCGAAGCCTACCTCCTCTGCCTCTCCTATGTCTTGTAGGGGCATTGGGGAAGTGATCAAGAATTGGAACTTTTCTAGGGTTAGGGTTTGGAGATGACATTGTTGAAGAAGGATGAACTAAAGGGGAGAAAAAGCAAAAGTGAATAATAAATTGCTTGTTGAAGATCTATGAAGAAGAAGACAAAAGAAAGAGGGTTAAATATGTTTATAATGACAACCGTCAAACTTAGAAGTGTAATGATGGAAAGCCTATAATAAAGGCAACTATCACTTCGTGAATAGTGAGAATGAAGAAGCCTTGAAAAAAGGGCGCAGAATTACAGAACCAATCAGAAAGTGACACGTGTGTAGAGAATTAAATAAAAGGTGACACGTATGCAAAGCATTAATTAGAAGGGACAATTGAAGCGTCAGTACTGTCATAGTATAAATTACGGCAAAAATTCCCTTTTTATGAAGATCCACTTCCCAGATATTTAATTGATAAATAAATGGAAAGTGGGGGGACTAACTGTATTGGGAAAAAACTAAATTTACATTGAAGGTGACGTGGCATGACACGAGGACTGGTCAAATGGTCAAAACATGATGATCAGTTAAGAGGCACGAGTGACAACATATACGGGGAAAGGAAAGCTAAATAGGCATGAGAGGCAATTCGAATAATACAAGCTTCGTACCTATTTAGGTCATTTAAAGCCAAGAGATCAGAAGGCATTGAAGACATGGATATGATGACGAAAAGGAGTCCAAATTCAATATTAAATACCCAATACGTTAGAGAGTTGGTATTAAATAGGAATGATTGTGTAACGTCTTATTTAATGTCATTTATTGCTCATAATTGTCTCATTAAGACTAAGGTATTACTCCTTTACTTAGAATCAACTATAAAAGGAGGAGGTCTCGTCATTTGTAAGGACAGAGGATATCATCAACATTACATTGGAATACAAACCTATTTACTGCTTATTTGTCATTCTCAAAAAGTCTATTATTTCTTTTTCGTCTCTTGATTATCAGTAGCCCGAATTTCTATTTGTCTTTAGCTTTGACCAAAGAATCATATTTTTGGTTAAACAAATTGGTTCCGTAAGTAAGAGGAGAAAAAGGTCTTCTGGATAGACTAAGGAGTAGAACAAGAAAAAATTCAAGGGCAATTGCTACAATTGCGAAAAAGCTGGCATAAAAGCCTCTGATTGTCGTCTCCCGAAAAAGGATAAGAAAAAGGGACAGTCCAATATAGTGGAGAAGAATGATGACATTGATGATCTGTGTGCAGTGCTTTTGGAATGAAACCTAGTTAATGATTTGTGACTTACTCTACTGCTGGTCTTGAAGAAGAGCTTTCCATAAAAAATACTGCAACAACCAAGATTGAGGATTATGAGAAGATATTCATCAAGATGACTTATGGCAAGGTGTTTGTCACAACCCAAACTGGAGGGTCATGACTAGCACCCGGGCCATACTTGTCAAGCACCAACGTACATTTTATCTTACATTTCTTATTATTTATAAGGGCTGACGAGATCAACATAAATGGTAGACATGAATCATGAACAACCAGCAATGACAAATAATGATATGAACATACATATAATAGGCCGACAAGGCTATCATGAAGCTATATAAGGTACGAGCTGACAAGCTGCCATGAGAGACTATACAACAAAAAGAGTCGACAAGGCAATCCAAAATATACATTAGTCAACATCTATCTATGAGCCTCTAAAGGAACATAAGTTCTGCAAAATTGCCGGAACAGGGCCCCGAAATACCCATAATGTCTATAACAAAAATACATACCAAGACCACGAAAATTCCGTAGAAGGGATCTCGCCAATAACCGCTGAACTGGGCAGTCTACTATGGTGGGGAGCAACGTCTACCTGTCTATCAAGACCTGCAGCATGACATGCATCATCCACAAATAAAAAGGATGTCAGTACGAAGAAAGTACCGAGTATGAAAGGCAGGAGGGCATAAATAAAAACACTAATGTAAGCAGGGATAGAGAACATACAACCTCTAACATCCGAGTGCCTCTGAGGGCGATTGACAAGAAATGCATCACTCACTCTCTCTCTCTCTCTCACACACACACACACACACACACACACACACACACACACACACACACACATATATATATATATATATATATATATATATATATATATATATATATATATATATTTTAAATACATACGCTTCTATGGGCATCATCATCATCATATCATACACGGCGGTCAAAACGTACCCGACCATCATAAGGCTCGGTAGAATCGTACTCAGCCATGTAGAGCTCAGTAAAACCCAACTGATCAGTGGTTGCATAATAGATGTCGTACCTGGCCAACTATAGCGTGGCTCGGTAGAGTAAAATAGGTACATATATATAATGCATATTGGATTCATTGTAATCACATTCTGAACCTTTAGGAGTGACGTAAGGTCGGTAATCTCCGTACACATTATTAGGAGTAACTTTTCATCATGGATCTTATAAGTATCGGGAAGTACCAAAAACATTGATAACATAATAATAAGAGAAGCAACATCAACATCAATCATTCCATACGAAGGGAAACAATGTTAGTAGTGCTAGCTTTCTTAGAGTGAAGTATCTTTGGAAGCTCGTTTATTACATTATTCACAATCGGAGTCGTGCAAAAGATGGAAAGGGATAGCCTCACATAACTTGTATATACTACCCAACATCAAGCTATGCAAATGTCACAACTCCTTAGTCTACAATAAGAGAAATGACACTATCATTATCGTTTAAGCGTAGTAACTATTATATATCGACCACACCCTATTTTACAATGAAACAGACATTATCTCCCATATTTATATGATTTCCCACAAGTTAAAACAATCACGAAAAAGCCCAAACAACATCAATAATAATCATATTAAGCCTCCCAAAATAGCCCACCAACCAACAACATTACTAACAAGCCTTTCGGTAGATAACTCACAAGTTCTAGGTTCAACGACTTAGCCACAACTTAGATAATCTTAAATACATGTAGAGTAAGAGGTTCCCTACCTTTAAAAATATATAAAACTCTAATTTGACCATAATTCACCATGAAATATCCTTCCAATGCTGCCACAAGAACAAGGAAGCGAAACTAGCAATCAATTAGGGGTTTTCCACACTAGAATCAATTTGGAAGACTTGAAATCACCTAGGGTTGTTATTAAAAATTTGAGGGAATATTTTAAAGAAAATAAATAACATAAAACAACCTCCCACACGATATGGAACAACACAAATCAACAACAACAAAAGAACAAGAAACTTAATTACTAGCGCCATGAGATTCCCGACACTTGATTTGTGTTGTTTGCCCTTTGTTTAGGCCTTGGATCATGAGAGAACCTTGAATTAGTATTTTTACATGTATAGGGAATGAAAAGAATGAAAAATAATGAGTTAAAACGGGGTTAAGTCATCTCATATATATCAATATATCTCAACCGCCTATGTAGGCCCCATAGAGAGCTGCTTGCGCAGTCTCGCAAAAACGTGAATATCTATGTACTTCAACATCGTATCGATGAAAGGTTTAATGCATTCAAAACTAGACTCATATATATACAATTTGGTCGGTATATCACCCCATAATTCCAAGTAAATTGGGACAAAATCTTAGTAACATGTGACCTAACGTTTAAGTAAAATTATGAATGTAAGTTGCGACAACGTTTGCCGAATTATGTTTCATAAGTCATTTGACATCAGGACTTATGATATGGATATTATATGATTCAAATACCTTAAAACACGACATTTTGAGAATAGTAATCCCCCTCTAGTTTTACCGAAAATACGGGTTACAACATCATTGATTCGTTTAACTTCTAATACTTGTTAACCACTCTTATACACCCTTGTATCATTTAAGACCAATAGGATTAACTTCTTATCATCTCAAAGATAACCTATTCTTGGGTTTACGTCAACGAACTTATGGCGTGATCTGACGTATACGAATATAGGTTGTAACACTCTCCCCCCTTAGGAGCATTCGTCCTCAAATGTAAGAGTTTATGGGAAGTCTAACTCATCGTGGATTCCAACAGAAATTTCCGCTATAAAATGGACACTAGCCATACTTGCAAGCAGTTAAATCTAACACCTGGCCTCATGTAAGGCCCCGTAAAAGTTTTACTCAAAAGTTCGAATCTCGTGGTGCCAAGTTAGGATCATGTGTTAGAAATTCATAAAACTCGCCGCGGTTCGGACCCTTGGGATTGATCCGTGCATTAAAAAGTTAAGAAATTATGTTTTCCAGAAAAGTGCATTTCTGCGGTCCATTAAGAAGTCGCATAATAGATATGTGGACCGCATAGTAGCCGCAAAGTCAAGCAGTGTGATGATTAATTTTGAGGTCAACTATGCGACCAATTATGTGATCGCATAGTCATCGCATAATCCCCTTGGAAATTTTGTGAAGGGTAGTTCTGCGGTGCATTTTGCGACCGCAGAGTAGGTATGCGTACCGCATTTCTGCCGCATACCCAAACAATTTGTTCAGGTTTTGGGACCGTTTTTGTGGTCCATTCTGCGGGCCGTATGTCAACTTTGCGATCGCACAGATCTGAGTCAGGGCTAAAAATTTCTAAATTTTAAACCCGACCCCCTGTCGTTATATCCTGTGCAATAGCTCATTTTGAGCCTATTTCCTGGTGCTTTTAGAGTGAGAAAGAGGGTCTAAAAGAAGGGAAGTGCTTTTCATCAAAATTGCTCCACAAATCCTTGTTAAAACATTGAATATAATCAAGTGAGACGCCTAAATCTTCATCCCAGGAGGTAGGACTTAATCACCTAAGCTTTTAATTTTAAACATAGATATAAGGGGCCATTAGTGAGGTAATTCATGGGGATAAGGGTGATTATATTGCATGCATGTGTTATTAGAAGATATGGGGAAATTATAAATAGAGAGGCATGGGTAAAGGGCTAGTGCAATCTTGCATAAAAGGACCATAAGGCCTTGATGAACACTCAATGCTTGATAAAATGCTCAAGTGAGCTTAAAATTTTGATCTTTTCCTGATTATGGATTCAATTGTGCTATTGCATAAATAGATTGAAGTGCGAACATTCCAGAACATTATAGGATTAAGGGAAAGCTCAATCGAGGAATGTATGGCTAAAACTCCGTATTTTAGAAATTGATCTCCGTTGGTGTTTGTGTAAATGCGATAAGATTAAGGTTGGATTGTTATATTGTTCGCTGTTTCACATGAATTGGAGTTGCAACCTTATAGGCGTGAAAGATGTGTCTCAGTGTGGTCGAAGTGCTATTCTTGATAACTTGAAAAAGGTGCAATGAATATGAATCATGTATTAAAATTCCTATACCTTAAATTAAGATTGAAGCTGCATATGTTGTGCCATCTATGTGAAGTCTCATCTATGCTTACAATTTTATTTGCTCTTATGTGCACATATTATCCTAAATTACAAATCTAACATTGAAATTGGGAATGATGTGAGATGTGGCCTAGTGCCAAATATATGACGTGATAGGTGTGGCCCCAAGTGCCTATGAAATGATATATGTGAAACAACGATTGAAATGAGATGATTAATGGAAAAGGAAAACGCCTTGGTAAGGTGGCCTAGCCGATCGGGCCGAGATCGGATGCCATGCCGCACACATAGTGGTATTGTATTTATGATTGATGTGTATGTCTCAAATGAGGAAACCTAGCCGATCGGGTCGATATCGGACTCCTCTCAAGATAGCGGTGGTATTGTGGACAATGATGAACAGTATGAAATGCCCCAAAACTAAAAGCTATAGGAAAATAATGTTAAAATTGTATGATTCTTTTATTTGATAATGTTGTGATCATTTAAAGTGTTTGAGTTAAACTTGTGATTTCCTTATTCTTGTATGAAAGTTATTTCTAACTAGATGGTGTTTAGTTATACATACTAGTACTATTTCATGGTACTAACGTCCCTTTTGCCGGGGCGCTAAATTTTTAAATGAATGTAGGTGGCTTCATAGCGGATAGTGCT
This sequence comes from Nicotiana tabacum, assembly GCF_000715075.1. Taxonomy (NCBI): domain Eukaryota; kingdom Viridiplantae; phylum Streptophyta; class Magnoliopsida; order Solanales; family Solanaceae; genus Nicotiana; species Nicotiana tabacum. Next base: position 111,745,892 of record NC_134099.1, on the reverse strand, counting down.
GATCGCGCGTAGCAAAGTATCCTCTTCTGAATGTCTTGGTGAGCCCCTTTCTCCTTCAAGGGGTTATGTTGTATATCTTTTGTTATAGATATCCACTTTTGAGGTACAACCGGGGCCTTGTTGCCGGCATTGTCATACTTGTCTTTTGTATTCTTAGAGGCTCCGCAGATGGTTGTGTAGGTTATGTATGGGTGATAGATGGGTTTATGAACTATGTTGTAATTCTAACTCTTGTTTCTCTAAAGTGAAATTGTCGAATCTTGGGAACTTAACTACAGTTTAAGGTTGTGATCTAAAATGAACTAACAATGTTGAATGTGCAATCTTTCCTATTGATTAAATAAACGAAAGCATGGTTTCCTTAATCATATTGAGTTGGGTAGAATGTATTCGATAAGGCTTGATCAGTTGGGTTCACTCGATTGAGCGCCGGTCACGCCTCCCGATATTGGGGCATGACAAACTTGGTATTAGAGCCAAAGGTTTTGAAGTGTCGTAGGATGTCTCGGAGCCGTGCCTAGTAGAGTCCTTCTTAATGGTGTGTAGTCGACCACATCTATAAGTTTGAGGCTACTTGGGCATTTAGGAATAACACCCTTCTTTGATATTCTGGATCATGCGTCAAAAACTTGTTATGGAACTATTCCCTCTCTAATTAGTGCATTGGTAGCTTTCTGTGTTAACTTAGTCAATGGTGCTGATATAAAGGAAAACCCTTCTACAAACTGCCTATAATATTCTGCCAGCACTAGGAAGTTGTGGACTTCTAACGGTGTTGTAGGTCTCAGCAGATTCATCATTGCAACGATCTTTTGAGTGTTGACACTAATACCCTTTTCAGATATCACATGGCCAAGGAATGTTACTAAGTTCATCTAGAATTCAAATTTGGAGAACTTAGCATATAACTTGCGATCCTGGAGGGTCTATAATACTATCCGCAAGTGGTCCACTGTTCCGCCTCCGAACGAGAATACACTAGAATGTCATCAATGAATACGATTACGAATACATCAAGATAGGGTCTGAATACACTATTCATGAGATGCATAAAAGCTTCTGGGGAATTTGTTAGCCCGAACAACATCACCAAGAACTCAAGGTTCCCATATCTGGTTCGCAAGGCCGTCTTCGGAATATCATTCTCCTTAACCTTCACCTGATGATACCTTGAACATAAGTCCATCTTGGAGAAATACTTGGCACCCTGGAGTTGGTCAAATAGGTCGTCAATCCTTGGATGTGGATACTTGTTCTTTATAATAACCTTATTCAATTGTCGATAATCGATACACATCCTTAACGACCCGTCTTTCTTCCACACAAACAAAACTAGCGCACCCCAAGGTGAAGTGCTAGGCCTAATGAAGCCCTTATCCAAAAAGTCCTTCAACTGTGCCTTCTGTTTACCGTGAAAATTATAACAACAATTAAATTTGTAAATAGGATTTTAAAAATACGTGATCTATTCCCAAGCTAGTTGTTAGAGAAGTTGATGCTAAGAACGTGAAGCTTAACGATGAAATGCGAGCTAAAACAAGACAGTAACCAAATCGAAGGGGCCTATTGCCCGGATGCAAAGTTGGTCGATAAGGGCCTCGGGTTCGAGACTCGAATCGAGCTCGAGCTATCAGGGGCAATCGAGAATAGGATAACATTTAAGGATTCGATCAAGCAAGGCTCTTTACGGCCAAAGTTGCACAATATAGCATGAAATAAGTAAAAAGACAATAGATGTTAAAGAGGCCTCGAGCCAGTGAGAATGAACAAAATATGAGAAAGAGAGAGAGATATTATTGCTTTAGTGGAGAAATAGAGCCACATCAGCCTCTTACAAAGTGGTATGGGTTCCTCTTATACAGGCGAGGGAACATGGTATGGTACAGAGTGCAATAAATGTTAATATACGGGGATGAGATGACTAGACATGACACCAGAGCCTATTGATTCTAGCTGCTTGCCTTGGGAGTTCCCCCTCTTCGTAAACTTTGTTGGGTCGCGGACAGATCCCTTAACCTCAAAGTCTCTACAGGGCCGCGGATGATCCTCGAGATAAGGAGCCCGATCATGATCCACAGCTTCGAGGAGCTGATATGACATTCCGAATATACCTTAATGATGTAGATATGTAATTTTTGACTCGCACAGTTTTAAAGTTAGTTTTAGTATTTTTATATTTTAAAATATCTACTTGAGTTATTATGAAATTTTAACCTATTTTTATTTTTAATTTCAAATCATAAAATTAAAAAAAAAGAAAAAAAAAGAAAGAAGAAAAAATTCAATTTATCTTATTATATATGTTTGCTTTTATTTTATTTATTTAAGTTCATTAGTATTTTTATAGTAGTACTATGCTAAGTTTGCCATGGTTTTTACATTTTGATTTTTAGTATAATCCTTGAAAAATACAATATATATATAACTTCATGTTTTACCTTATTTCTATTTAGTTTAGGTTATTAATATTTTTATGGCCCTATATTTTATTTTTACTATGATTTTCACTCTTATTTTTAATCTATATAAAACATGATATATTAAAAAATATATGGTTTCATATTATCATGTAGTTTATTTAATTAATTGGAATTAGTTTAGTTTTAATGTAAAAGTTTGAGTTTGTTCTTTAATGGACTTTAAAAATTAAATAAGTACAAATTTGAAGCCCCATTTCTACATAAAAGGAAGCCTAAAATCGGACAACCTAAACCAACCCAATACCCGACCGGATCCAACCCATGACCCGCCCATAACCTGTCTGACCCATCTCCCTTTTTGTTTTAATCCTAGACCTTCACCTATCTCCCATCCAATGTCCAAGATTTATCCTCACCTTAATTTAAAAACCTAATATTTCAAAACCCTACCCTAATGTAACACCACCCAGGCGACGCCCCTCTTCATCCTGTCCCAACCGCGCTTCAGCCATGGTAAGACCACCAAAAAACATTGCTCACTCATGGTCCCCCCCTCCTCTCCTTTCCTTCTTCCACGTCATCAAGACCATAATGACCTCTGACAAGAAGATTCCATCCTTCTCACGCGCTCTTCGCTCACACGATCCGTTTGAGGCGAGATAGGATGAATGGTGAGCGTAGGATTGAGTTCTAGCTCGATCTACTCCCTTCATTTGTCCCTTACTTGCTTCAACAAATGGATTTGGGAATTTTGAAGGATTTTTTGGATTTTCTTGGAGAAGAAGAATAGAAGTTTCGAGGACTCCTATAAATAGGAGGTTCTTGAGACGAAAAGGGGGGTTCGAGGAGGATTTTTCTTCTTCTCTTCTAATTTTTTTGGGTCCATTTCCGATAGAAGTCGAATTCCAGAAACAAAAAAAATACAAAACAAAAGTCTGAGTTTTATTTTGTTCAAGTACTGTTGCATTCTCGAAAAATCAGAAAAGATACCAAAAAAAATATAATATAGTTTTGCCCTCTTCAATTTTGATTCCGAATTTTGAGTCTCAAAATGGAGTTCAATTGAGCAGAGTTTGTTTCGAGTTTGTTGTCATTGCTGCTTGTCGTATGTTCCGGTCGAGGTTTCCTATTTCTCGTTGATGACTCCGGCTGAAATTCCCTGTTGCGGATTCATTAAACTTGGCTCGAGTCATTTGCTGTAATTGCTGAAATTTTATTAATTACAAGGCTAATTTCAGGTAATTCTCATCTCTCTTGTTTTGCCTTGGATATAAATATAATTTGAGCCTTAACTAGAAAGGGGTATAGGAACACGTCTGGTTTTCTTCTTTTTCTGAAATGGCCTAATCGAAGTAGTATTCAATGTGTTTAATGAAACCCGAATGGACTGTGTGGCTGTGGACGTGAGCGCTAGCTCCTCATGTACTAGTTTGCTGTTCTCTAATGAGATTCGACATGAAATATGTCATGAGAATCTTCATGAATGTCTCTTGTTTACTGTCGTTTAGTTCAGTTACTTGAAAAGTTTGAATTGTTACTAGTTTCTTGCCATTAGTAAATCTGTCGCACTCTCTTTGGCGCGAGCTTGGTGGGCTGTTTAGATTGTCTTTGTGTTTGGCATAATTCCTTGCGTTAGAATCTAGGTGTAACCAGTTAATGGGTGAATTTGGAGCTTCTTGGTAACTTCTTCTTATTAGATCATGGTTTAAATGGTGTCTAAATTGAATTGTTTCGCTAAACGTATGTGTTCGGATCTGTTCTTTTTTCCTTCTCCTGTTCGAAAATTTGTCTGCGTTGTTACTGCCATGATAAATTCTGCTCGTTTGAGCTGCTGAAGACAGTCGATTTGGGCAATAAATTAAGCTAACAACCTACAGTATTTCGGACAATCATTTGGACTGTTAGACTGCTGGAAAATCTGCCCTGTTTTGCATTGTTCAAGCAGCAGAATCGCCCAGTTTTTGAGTGCAAATTCTGCATTGTATTGCACTGTTGGTTCACAAGGATTCTGGTTCGGTGGTTAGTCTATGTGTCTAATGGAAGTTTATTTGTGTTTGTGATCGTTCATCAAACTAGAAAAAATGGTGCATTCATAAACGATTTCTTAGAAAATCTTTCATTTGCCTTCCTCTATTCGAACTGACTTGCATTTGGCTTTTATCTGAATGTGAAATGTCCAATTCTATGTTTCAAAGGCGGCATTTCTAATGAGTCCCATAAAGTTTAGTTGAGTTCAAAATGCATTTGTTTCAATCATAGTCTTTTCATAGTTTGATCATTGTTTTGAATGATTCACTGTATTATTCAATTTTGATAGTCATTATATGTCAAGCCAATTTTCACAGGGATTATAGTCTAAAAATTCTGCTAGTGACTGTTTTTCGAGATTGGCATGGGTTAATGAAGAAGGTTAAGCCTCTTATTATATTTGGATCCATCCGCTCATTTTTTCTATTGTTACTGGTGATCATATTTATATATGCTAGATGCCTATTTCATTTGGTTGAGCAATATATGTTTGAATGATTTAGGACGTGGGAGTTGGGAAAAGACTTGGCCCATTAGTGTTATTTTGCTCACATAGGAATTGGGCCTGGGTAAATGCATGAAATAAAAGTTAAAAACAAAACATGAGCATGAATTAAATTGTTTCTTCTACTTAGTTCACTTATTTAGTTCTTTTATTTTCTTTGTCGATGGCATTGTCCGTTAGGAGCATGCTTTAGGCCGACAACACCTGGGTAGGCATTCTTTAGGATTTGTTCGTTCGAGGCGAGAGGTCGTCCCTTTTAGTTAGTTAATTCATTAGGGGAATGTCCCGTAGAGTTTGTATATATATTTTCGTGTTCTTTTATCAGGGATATTCCCCTAAGTGAATGTAATTGGAGGCCGTGGTGAACATAGTAGAAGAAGTAGCGTAGGATAATTTAGGACTTTTAATATTTCTTCTCTTAAGTTTCTTTTATTTAGGTAGGGACGACCTCGAGCCTCTTGTGTGTTTATTTTCCTTTTTTGTGTGTTTTCTACCTCAATTGAATATTTTGAAAGCCAACTTGATCGAGTACACAACCGTACTAGTTACGGGACTTGGGGAGTGCCCAACACCTTCTCCCCAAGCCAAATGACCTCCCTTACCCGAATCTCTGGTGCAAACTTAGTTTGGAGTCCACAATGTTTTAAAAGGAAAATCATTTTAAAAACAAATGGTGACCTGGCACACCGAAATGAATGTCAGGTGGAGACTCTGAGTTATTTCCTTTTGAACACAATTTTGTCACTTTTTAATCAAAAACCCTTTTCAAGCTTTACTAATTTTTTTTATTAATTTAAGATTGTTTAGTGAGTTTTGGTAAAAATAGGTGTGACATCTCTGGCGACTCTGCTGGGGACCACTTGCGGGTTCGAGCTAGTACTTGATTTTGTTGGCTTTTAGAATATTTGGTTGAGGTTTTCATGCTTTTTCAATAGTTTTACTTAATTTTTATTATGTTTTTATATCTTGTTATTTGCTAGTTGTTTATGTGTTTACAGTTTTTGCTTTATGTATTTACTGCTTTATAACTGTCATCATATGCATTACCCAGTCAATTTTTTCTGCAACAAGTCTCGGAGCACGCGTCGCGTGCACGAACTCTTTGTTGAGTCACCCTTGATTTAGGAGGGGAGGCCGTCGGACGTATGGAGTGAGTGGAAAACTTGAGCAGCCACCATCGACCATACGCTCTCCTGAATTGCCTTGTTAGTGAACCCCATACTTAGGTCAGCCTTTAGGTCATTTTTATTTGCATCATGACATTTAGACCTAGTAGGGCTCGATCCCAGGTACCGTGTCCCTTTGTAGGAAGCCTGTCCAAATTTTGTCAAAACGAGCTCGTGGCCCAAAATGACATTTAATCATCCTATGTGCTAAATGTTGCATCTGTGAGGGTAAAAAGGTCATTTGGCGGACCGATGCTTGGGAAAGAAGGGTGAAAATGAAGAAAGTAGGGCCCACTCATATTTTTTCATAGTTTTCCAAAAATCAAAATGAAAATGAAAAATCCAAAAAAGATTTTACACTTTTGCAAAAAAAAATATTGAAAATAGAAAATCCAAAAAGATTTTATATTTTCCATCATTTTCCAAAAATTCAAAAATTCAAAAAAAAAAGAAAATCCAAAAAGATTTTACATTTTCCATCATTTTCCCAAAAATTCAAAAAGGGAGAAAAAGGAAAATCCAAAAAAAAATATTTTTCAATTTTCATCAAAAATAAAAAAAATGGTTTTTCCAAATTAGTTGCATTTTTTAAGGGCTTCCTCCCATGTTTAATTTGGAGAGTGTGAGATGAAAATTTGATTTTCAAATTTGGAGAGTGTGAGATGACTCCTACCTTGGCGGAAATGTCTGGTCTCACTCGTTTAAGCTATATAGGCAAGGACATGATACTTCCCCGAGACCACTCTAGGACAAGATTCCTCAGTGACCTGGGCCTGAAAGATAATAAGCATTTAAAGTGTCTCGAGCAGTCCTGGATATCCTTGGATCATTTGTTTTCTATATTTGGACCACATGATAGTTTTGATGTCTTTTGGGATGAGTTTTACACGACCAAGGCAAAGTGGAAAAGACATCGCCTCAAAGCTTTCAGCCTTGCTTTGTTGGGATTATTGGTTTTTCCATCAGATGAGAGGCACATTAGCACCCAGATGCAGTCAGTGGTAATGGCACTATTTCATGAGAAGCAATGCAAAACCGTTACTGTTGTGCCGATGATCTTAGCAGAGTTGTACCGAGCCCTGAGTGAGGTTAGGGGAGGTGTCAGATATTTTGAGGGAAGTAACCTTTTGTTACAGCTGTGGATGATGGAGCATTTGCACACCACTTCCTTACTTTATCCCATCAACCGTGCCTTGAGGGATCGGGTGGTATGTATCGAATGTAGGATGAAATCTCCTAAGTTTACGTACCGAGTAGGCGTCACGGCTTGGATTGAGTCCCTTGGTTTGAGGACAAATGGGAATGTTTTGTGGGCTTACCTTTGGCTACCTTTGGATGATATCCTGGTAGGGTGCCTCATGCAGCCTTTCCTAATGTTGATAGGAGTCAAGTGTGTCAGGCCGTACACTCCCATTAGGGTAATGCGACAATTGGGCAGAAGACAAGAGGAGCCTCCAACTTTGAATCTTCGGAGGCACATCATAAATTTTAGCAAAAAGGCGGCTGATGAAATAAGGTATGTGCAATACTAGAACAATGCAAAGAGGATGAAGAAAAATACATTAGTAGAGGACATCGGCAGGCTCTGGTGTACTTAGGAATACTTGATTTGGTTGCAATCCGTCCCTCCAGGAGTCAGCACCCCATTGCCATCACAACTTAGGGGTTGGGCAGTTCAGACAGATGATTTTGAGGAGGCATCAGACCAAGATCCTTGGGATAAGCTTGAGTTGATAAAGTCTCAGTTAGCAGGATTGACAGCAAATGTATCAAGCCTGGATTAAGGGACACCCTCCACCCTCGTTCCCTACCAACTACACAGAAAACCCTGCTTCCATTCCACCACTCTCTCAATCCCAGATGCCCAATACTATTGATCTTTCCCCACAACACGCACCTGGCTTTACCCCTTACCACAACTACCCCGGCACTTCAGCCCAAACTGTTCATGCTCCGCCAGCCAAAACAACCTCGTACCCTACTCTGACATCTGCTCCTATTTTTGTACCCCCTCCATAAGCTACCCTCCAATGATCCTCTAGTGAGCCCGCATTCCCCGCTACAGATGCCCACTACTATGCATCAGAGCCCACCTTTAAAGTTCCAGATCCTTACTCTTACACTCCCCAATCTGAGCCTCATGTTGAAACTGACAAACCACCCAAGAACGCATAGCAAGAAGAGATGTTTAGGAAGGTACAGAGTCTGGAGAAATCATTGATAAATATGCAAGGGTTGGGAAACCAAGTGAGTGTGGCCTATAAGGATTTGTGTTTGTTTCCCGATGTCCAATTGCCTACCGGGTTCAAGATACCCAAGTTTGACTTGTATAACGGACATTGGGATCTTGTAGCTCATCTAAGAGGTTATTGTAGTAAAATGAGAGGCGCCGGGGGATAGGACGAATTACTAATGGCATACTTCAACCAAAGTCTAAGTGGGGCAGCTTTAGAATGGTACACCCGTCAGGACACCAGTAGGTGGTACACCTGGGACGATATGGCTCAGGCCTTTGCCTGACACTTTCAGTACAATATAGACATTGTTCAAGACCTCCTATCTCTGACCAAGGTGGAAAAGAAACCCAGTGAAAGCTTTAGAGAATATGGGTTCTGATGGAGGGAGCAAGCGACACGAGTCAATCCTCCAATGGAAGAGGACAAGATGGTTAAATACTTTCTTCAAGCCCTGGAGCCCACTTACTATGGCCACTTGATCTCATCCATTGGTATGTCTTTCAATGATGTGGTGAAGATGGGAGAAATGGTGGAAGAGGGGCTCAAGTCGAGTAAGATCATGAGCTATTCTGCTATAAAAGCAACCACCCAGGCAATCCAGAGTGGTACCGGAAGTTTGCTAGGCACGAAGAAGAAGGAAGATGTCGCTATGGTTGTCTCCGGATCATGGCATGGCCAGAGGGGTTCACCTCATCAATACACCCATCCTCGACCCCGAGTTCAAACCTACACCCAAACTCCATATAATCCACCTCAACATTACTTTTCCCCACAAAACCCCCAATACTCAACCATGCCACCCCAATACCTTGTTCACCATGCACAATCATATGCTCAACCCCCTCCTTACTCGCAATGGCGTACTCCAGATCTGCGGAATACCTATCCAGCTCCACAAAACACCTATCCACCTCCATAACCCTACCAAAACCCTACTGGTTCAAACTTTCGACCAAGGCCGGAGTATAGAAGAGAAAGGTAGCAGCGAAAGCAAACTTTTACCCGCTTGGAGAGTCTTATGTTAGTTTGTTTCAGAGGTTAAGGCAGTTGGACATCTTGAGGCCGATTGAGTCAAAGATACCGAATCCCCCTCCAAAGAACCTCGACTATTCCCTAAGATGTGCCTATTGTTCTGATACTCCAGGGCATGATATAGAGAAGTGCTGGCATTTGAAAACGGCAATCCAGGAGCTTATTGATACCAACCAAATTGTAGTCCAAAGCCTAGACGCGCCGAACATAGACCAAAACCCTTTGCCATCCCATGTAGAGACGCATATGATTGAAATAGTTCACATGGACGGGGAGCCCAGGAAGTCTTCTAAGTCCGTCATGTTGACTCGGGCCCGTGAAAGTAATTTGGTTAAAGCTCCTGACTCTACCAAAGTGAAGCCCTTGATAGTTGAAGGAGTGACAGAAAAGTCGAGCTCGCTCAATTTGAAACCACCAGTGTTGGTCGTGAAAGGGCTATCAAAAGATGTTAGGGCAAGTCTGGAAAGTTCAAAAGTGGTAGTACTAGGGATTCCAAGTAAGCTGATCATAGTTGTGAAGGGGGCTCCTGCTACCCCTATCATCATTAAACCAGTAACCCAGCTTCCAATGGTGGATGCCAAGGCTGTTCCGTGGAATTATAAAAAAGTGATAGTGACATACAAAGAAAAGAAATAGAGGAATAAGTTAATGAAACTGGAGGATTGACTCGTTCTGGGAGATGTTTCACCCAGAAGAATTAAGTAAAGCCAAGCCATTCAAGGATAGCCAAATGCTAGTAAAGAAATCGGTCACTAAGGAAGAGGATGAGGAGTTCTTGAAAAAGATTAAAGTGCAGGATTATTCCATGTGGAGCAGTTAAGGAAAACACCAGCTCAGATTTCTCTTTTGTCTTTGTTGATACATTCAGATGAACATCACAAGGTCTTGATAAAGCTTTTGAATGAGGCACATGTTCCTGATAAGATCACAGTGAACCACTTGGAAAAGATAGCTGGCAGGATCTTCGAAGCAAATAGGATCACTTTCTCGGACGATGAACTTCCTATGGAGGGTACAGAACACAACCGAGCTCTTTATCTCACAGTGAAGTGTGAAGATTCTGTTGTCTCAAGGGTTTTGGTTGATAATGGCTCTAGTGCGAATATTTGTCCCCTGTCTACTCTGCAAAAACTAAAGATTGGCACCGAAAGAATCCACTTGAACAGTGTGTGTGTTCGAGGCTTTGATGGGGGAGGTAAAGATTCTATTGGAGATATAATGCTCGAATTGTCAATAGGGCCTGTTGAGTTTACCATGGAATTCCTAGTGTTAGATGTGGCTGTCTCCTACAATCTGTTGTTGGACAGGCCTTGGATACATGTTGCTAAGGCAGTTCCGTCTTCTCTGCACCAAATGGTGAAGTTCGAATGGGACATGCAGGAAATAGTTGTGCACGGTGATTAGGACTTGTCAGCTTGTAATGAAACAATTGTTCCGTTTATCGAAGCTGAAGATGATAAGGGACCTTGGGTCTATTAGACTTTCGAAACAGTGTCTGTTGAGAAAATTCCTGAAGGAAAATGCATTTCGGGTCCTAAGTTATCCTCTGCGTCCGTCATGGTTGCGAATGAAATGTTGAAGAATGGTATTGTGCTGGGCAAGGGTTTGGGCTCATCTCTGCAGGGTATTGTGCATCCAGTACGCCCCAGTGGGAATCCTGGTACATTTGGTTTGGGATTCATGCCCACAGAGAAGGATGTGAAGAGGATTAAAAGTCTGAAACAGAAGGTATGGTCGCTCTCCAAGCCCGTCCCACACATCTCTAAGTCTTTTGTCAAGCCAAGGACCGAAAGACCTCCAACGTCCTCAATCCCAAAACCTGTGGTCGATGTTGATGAAGAGCTGATCAAGAGGTTCCAAAGTCTGTTCGAAGAGGTCAATATGGTAGAAGTTGGTGAAGACTTTAGTAAAGTAGATGTGCAGCTCGTTGGCCCAAACGTAAAGCTTAGAAATTGGGAAGCTACTCCTCTCCCCACCAGGAAGGAGTTTTGGTAGTTTTCTTTGTTTTTCTTTCTATTTTCTGGGTTATTCCAGAGTTGTAATCCAGTTTTTTGTTTTTGCTTGTTTTGATGTTCAAACCCTTCTATACTTTTATTTTCAATGAAATGCAATTTTCCGTTTTCCATTATTCTTAGTAGTATTTTATTTTGTTCTTTTTTCTTTTGTACAGTTCTTTTTATGCTGTTTGCAGTGACATGACACGCATGAAGAGTTTTCAGCCGAGTCTTAAAAGCCAATCTAATTCTGAAATAACAATCCAAGAAGTAGAATATGATGAAGAAATAGAATATGATGAAGAAGCAGCATTTGAGGAAATCAGTAAAGAGCTAAAACAAATTGAAGAAAAACCAAAGCCTAATTTGAGTGAGACTGAAGCAATCAATTTAGGGGACCGATATGATGTTAGGAAAACCAAAATAAGTGTGCATTTAGAACCGCAAGTTAAGGAGGAAATCATCAAAACATTGTTTGAGTACAAAGATGTCTTTGCATGGTCATATGATGATATGCCAGGCCTGAGCACTGATCTGGTAGTTCATAAATTGCCAACTGATCCAGCATTCTCTCCTGTCAAGCAAAAGTTGCAAAAGTTCAAGACTGATATGAGTGTGAAGATCAAAGAAGAAATCACAAAGCAGCTTACTGCAAAGGTCATTCGATATCCCACTTGGTTAGCCAATATTGTGCCAGTACCAAAGAAGGATGGTAAGACCAGGGTCTGTGCTGATTACCGTGATCTTAACAATGCAAGCCCAAAGGATGATTTTCCATTGCCGAAAATTCATATTCTGATCGATCATTGTGTCAAGCATGAGATTGGGTCTTTTGTGGACTATTACGCGGGATAGCACCAGATCTTGATAGATGAGGAAGATGCAGAAAAAACAACATTCATCACGCCATGGGGAACATACTATTATCGGGTAATGCCATTTGGTTTGAAAAATGCTGGGGCAACTTACATGAGGGCGATGACCACCATATTTCATGACATGATACATAGGGAGATCGAGGTTTATGTAGATGATGTGATCATAAAGTCAAAGAAGTAGTCTGACCATGTCAAGTACTTGAGGAAGTTTTTCCAAAGGCTCTGCAGGTACAACCTCAAGCTCAATCCAGCGAATGTGCATTTGGTGTCCCGTCTGGGAAATTACTAGGATTCGTGGTCAGTCGACGCGGTATTGAGTTAGACCCATCGAAGATCAAAGCCATTCAAGAGTTACTACCGCCAAAGAACAAAACAGAGGTGATGAGCTTGCTTGGAAGGTTAAATTACATCAGCAGGTTCATTTCTCAGCATACGACAACCTATGAGCCCATCTTTAAGCTGTTGAAGAAGAATGCTGTGGTCAAGGGGACTGACGAATGTCAAGAAGCATTTGATAAGATTAAGAGGTACCTGTCGAATCCACCTGTGCTGGTCCCACCAGAGCCTGGAAGACCTTTAATTCTCTATTTGATAGTCTTGGATAATTCTTTTGGTTGTGTATTGGGTCAACATGACGTCACGGGAAAGAAGGAGCAAGCAATCTATTACCTTAGTAAGAAGTTCACTCCCTATGAGGTTAAGTATACTCTGCTTGAGAGGACATGTTGCGCCCTGACTTGGGTTGCATAAAAGTTGAACCATTATATGTCATCCTACACTACTTACCTCATTTCTCACATGGATCCTCTAAAGTATATCTTTCAGAAGCCTATGCCCACGGGAAGACTTGCAAAGTGGCAGATTTTACTTACAAAGTTTGACATCATCTATGTGACTCGGACCGCGATGAAAGCCCAAGCCTTGGCCGACCACTTGGCCGAGAATCCGGTGGATGATGAATATGAGCCATTGAAGACTTATTTTCCTGATGAAGAGGTCATGTGTGTTGACGAGGTTGACCATGATGAAAAGCCAAGTTGGAAACTCTTCTTTGATGGAGCTGCTAACATGAAAGGGGTCGGAAAATGGGTTGTACTTATCTCTGAAACAGGGCAACACTACCCTGTAATAGCCCAACTTCGATTTTATTGCACCAATATCATGGCTGAGTACGAAGCATGCATTCTGGGTTTGAGGTTAGCTATAGACATAGAAGTCCAGGAAATACTTGTTCTGGGAGAATCAGATTTGTTGGTTTACCAGATTCAAGAAGAATGGGAGACTCGAGATTTAAAGCTCATGTCGTACCGACAGTGCCTGCATGATCTTTGTCAACGATTCAGGTCGGTTGAATTTAGACATATTCCCAGGATTCATAATGAGATCGCTGATGCCTTGGCTACTCTGGCGTCAATGTTACATCATCCGGACAAGGCTTATGTTGACCCCGTGCATATCCAAGTTCATGATCAACATGCTTACTGTAATGTGGTGGAAGAGGAAATCGATGGTGAATCTTGGTTCCACGATATCAATGAATACATCAGGTCGAGGGTATATCCAATAAATGCTACAGGTGACCAAAAGAGAACCATTCGACATTTGGCTAGTGGATTTTTCTTTAGTGGAGGAATCTTGTACAAGAGGACTCCAGATTTAGGACTACCGAGGTGCATAGATGCTAAAGAAGCTTCAACTATCATGGCCGAAGTGCATTCTGGAGTTTGCAGGCCGCATATGAACGGGTATGTCTTGGCAAAGAAGATACTTAGAGCAGGTTATTATTGGCTCCCCATGGAAAGAGATTGTATCAGTTTTGTTCGCAAGTGTCATCAATGCCAGGTACACGGTGATTTGATTCATTCTCCCCCATCTGAGTTACACACAATGCCTGCACCTTGGCCCTTTGTTGCTTAGGGGCAAGGATGTTATTGGACCAATTGAGCCGGCAGCGTCAAACGGGCACATGTTTATTCTAGTGGCCATTGATTACTTTACCAAGTGGGTCGAAGCTGTAACTTTCAAGTTCGTGACCAAGAGGGCAGTGGTGTATTTTTTTCATTTAAATATCATTTGTCAGTTCGGAATTCCCAAGGTGATCATCATAGATAATGCTGCTAATCTCAATAGTCATTTGAAGAAAGAGGTATGCAAACAGTTCAAGATCATGCATCAGAACTCCACCCCATATCTCCCCAAGGCAAATGGAGCTATTGAGGCTGCTAACAAGAACATAAAGAAGATACTTCGTAAGATGGTTCAAGGTTCTAGGCAGTGGCATGAAAAGTTGCCTTTTGACAACTAGGTTATCGCACTACTGTTCGCACTTCAGTAGGTGCAACTCCTTATCTGCTGGTATATGGAACTGAGGCAGTTATACCTGCAGAAGTTGATATTCCATCCCTTCGGATCGTTGTAGAAGCTGAAATTGATGATGATGAGTGGGTCAAAACCCGGCTAGAGCAGTTGAGTTTGATTGATGAGAAAAGATTGGCTGCAGTATGTCATGGTCAATTGTATCAGAAGAGAATGGAAAGAGCATACAACCAAAAGGTGCATCCTCAAAAATTTAAAGTGGGCCAGATGGTATTGAAATGCATCCTTCCTCATGAGGTGGAAGCTAAAGGCAAGTTCGCCCCAAACTGGCAGGGGCCATTCGTTGTGACAAGAGTGTTGCCCAATGGTGCTTTGTATTTAACAGACATAAAAAGCAAATGTGTAGATATGGGTATCAATTCTGATGCAGTTAAGAGGTACTATGTATGATTTCTTTGCTTACCTTCAGTTGTATTTTGTACTTGGCATGTTCAAAGTTGAGACGACGAGGGCATTTTGTTCCGCTACCCAAACACTTTCATCCTTTGTTACCCCTTTTGAGCTTTATTTATTTTCTTTCATACCTCTCTCTTGGAATAAGTAATAGAATTAGAGAACGAAAAAAATGATGATGAATGAATGAATGAAAAATAAGAAGAATGAAAAAGAAAGAAAAAGAAAAAAAAGAGAAAAGAAAGAAAGAAAGGAAAAAAGAAAAAGAAAAAAAGAAAAAAGAAAGAAAAAAGAAAGAAGAAAAAAAAGAAAGAAAAAAAAAGAAAAAAAAAAGAAAAAAATAAAAGAAAAGAAAAGAAAAGAAAAGAAAAAAACAAATAACTTCCTTTGGAACTCGACCTGATTCCTTTTAAGGATACGTAGGCAGCCTTACAGTTCGGTCCCATCAAAATAAAAATAAAAATTCCCCAGACCCAAAGAAGCTGGGGCAGAAGTTTGGGTTTTGAAAAGATCTGATTCCAAAAGTTGTAATTTTAACCCCTTTTCATCTTAAATTAGTTTGAGCCTTCATGCCACCCTTTCTTTCTAACCCTGTCCAAAAGCCTACATTACGGTCTAAAGAAAGACCTTCTAATAAATCTTTGAGGATGTCAGGTCAAGCGAGACAGAGGTATGATTTACATCATGGGTAACACTTTGATCATGGTCACAAAGGAAAATTGAATAAATGAGAGAGTCTTATTGGTGAAAACCCTCACGGGCACCGTAAGGCGATGGTGAGCTGAGAGAAAATTTAAAATGAGAGAGCCTTATTGGTGAAAATCCTCGTGGGCACCATAAGGTGATGGTGAGTTGAGAGATGAACAAATGAGAGAGGCTTGTTGGTGAAAACCCTTTGGGGCACTACAAGTCGAATGAGGCTCATGACTTTACAGAGAATTTGGATCAGTGAAAGCCCGGTTTTGAAGTATGAAGATAGGATATGAACTGAAAATATGATTGGTTGGACGGATTAGGCTGATCAATCCGAAATGCATGTCATGATCATTGGAGCTGGCTGCTTCCCTCAGATAAGTCTTCTTTTCTATTCTTCTTCATATAGTCATCTATGCTCAAAATTTTCCTTTGTTCCTTTTGTCAAAAATTATTTCACTTTGCTCTTTGAGTCTATCTTTATGGGTCTCTTTTGAGTCAGCCCTTGTTGAACAAGCAGGAAAGGATTTCAAAGCCTACTACCAGCTTCTAAATTGCATAAAGCGGAGTCCGGCCAGACACATCACAATTGATTTGATTTAGAATAAGCAGTATGGTGATAACTGAGGTTCAGGCAATCAAGTGAATCTTGAATTTTGAGAAAACACAAAGATTCAACAACTTTCAAAATGAAAACACAATGCAACAAGTGAGTGTGAGAGATTCAGGTCATGCAGAGGTTTTGTGGTCCAGTTCTAATCAGAAGGTCAAACAACTTCTTGCTAGCTCGAAGCAGCTAATCAGAATGAAGCATGGCAGTGGCGGAAGCAGACACTCAGCAAGGATGCCACAAACTAACCACCATGTTTTCAAACTAACAAGATTTTATTTGTCTGAAACAGGGGCAAGAAATTTTTTAAATCCCCAGGGACCTCCCATGGAAAAGCATGTTTCAGGGAGCAAGAAATTCTATTCAGAATCCTCAAAGATAAGTGCATGGCTCAGGTAAGTTCGTTTTAAATTCTCAGGACCCTCATGGATAATGGGATTTAGTTATTAAAGTCTTAGGACCCTCCTGGATAATGGGATTTAGTTTTTAAATTCTCAGGACCCTCCTGGATAATGAGATTTAGTTTTTAAAATTCTCAGGACCCTCTTGGATAATGGGATTTAATTTAAAAGTTTCAGGACCCTCCTGGATAATGGGATTTAATTTAAAATTTTCAGACCCTCCTGGATAATGGGATTTAGTTTTTAAATTTTCAGGACCCTCCTGGATAATGGGATTTAGTTTTTAAAATTTTCAGGACACTCTTGGATAATGAGATTTAGTTTTAAATTCTCAGGACCCTCTCGGATAATGAGATTTAGTTTTTAAATTTTCAGGACCCTCCTGGATAATAGGATTTAGTTTTTAAATTTTCAGGACCCTCCTGGATAATGAAATTTAGTTTTAAATTCTCAGGACCCTCCTGGATAATGAGATTTAATTTTAAAATGTCTCAGGACCCTCCTGGATAATGAGATTTAGTTTTTAAATTTTCAGGACCCTTCTGGATAATGGGATTTAGTTTTAAATTCTCAGGACCCTCCTGGATAATGGGATTTAGTTTTTAAATTTTCAGGACCCTCCCGGACAATGAGATTTAGTTTTTAAATTCTCATGACCCTCCTGGATAATGGGATTTAATTTAAAATTTTCAGGACCCTCCTGGATAATGGGATTTAGTTTTACGTTTTAGCGTAAGTTCTCTCTTTAGAAAATATAATTTAGCTTTAAAGTTATCACTCTTAAGATGAGATTTAATTCGAATTATTCAGGGCCCTCCTGGATAATGGGATTTGTCTTTTGAATTCTTAGAGCTCTATAGGTAACATGATCCGATTAACACTCACAAATATGCCCAGATCCCAAACTGGGGCAGAAAAATTTCTTTTGTTTTGTCTTTTTGGTTGCAATATCAGGCGCCCACCTGGATAACGAGGGAATACAATTCAAGTTTTAGTAATCAGACGCCCACCTGGATAACGAGGGAATACAATTAAAGTTTCTGGTAATTAGGCACCCACCTGGATAACGAGGGAATACAGATCAAGTTTTAGTAATCAGGTGCCCACCTAGATAACGAGGGAATACAATTCAAGTTTCTGGTAATCAGTAACCCACCTGGATAACGAGGGAATACAGTTTCGAGTTTTGATAATCATGCGCCCACCTGGATAACAAGGGAATACAGTTCAAGTTGTTGATAATCAGGAACCCACCTGGATAACGAGGGAATACAATTCAAGTTGTTGGTAATTAGGCACCCACCTGGAGAACAAGGGAATTCATTTCAGACTTACTTCAATTCGCAAATTTAAGAAGTATCGGGAGCCCGCCTGAAGAACAAGGTCCACTTTTCAGTCTCATGTTGAAGATCAAATAGAGATTCAAGGAAGATTCAATACAAGAAGTAGATAGGATCTTGTATTTTTCTTTCACTTTATTGTATTTTTTTTTCTTTTATTTTTGATGTAATGGCAGGAACCGCGGACTGGAACCTCGACGGCACTTCACTCGGCTCTCCACCTCGGTATACTCCATCACTCTTCTCAATTGTGAACTACACGTGGCCTGATTCCTTTATAACCAAGGATATGTAAGCAGCTCAGACACCAGGGCTCGGTCACATTCTCTTTTCGTTAGTTTTTGTCTCTCTAAATAAGGGTCAAGTCAAAAAACATGTCTTGCCGTTCTTTGTCCGAGAACACTTTGTGTTTTTTGTCAAAGAGGGGCAGCTGTAGACATGTAATTTTTGACTCGCACAGTTTTAAAGTTAGTTTTAGTATTTTTTTTAAAATATCTACTTGAGTTATTATGCAATTTTAACCTATTTTTATTTTTAATTTCAAATCATAAAATTTTAAAAAAAAGAAAAAAAAAGTTTCAATTTATCCTATTATATATGTTTGCTTTTATTTTATTTATTTAAGTTCATTAGTATTTTTATAGTAGTACTATGCTAAGTTTGCTTTGGTTTTTATATTTTTATTTTTAGTATAATCCTTAAAAAATACAATATATATATATATATATAATTTCATGTTTTACCTTATTTCTATTTAGTTTAGGTTATTAATATTTTTATGGACCTATATTTTATTTTTACCATGATTTTCACTCTTATTTTTAATCTATATAAAACATGATATATTAAAAAATATATGGTTTCATATTATCATGTAGTTTATTTAATTCATTGGAATTAGTTTAGTTTTAATTTAAAAGTTTGAGTTTCTTATTTAATGGACTTTAAAAATTAAAAAAGTACAAATTTTAAGCCCCATTTCTACACAAAAGGAAGCCCAAAATCGGATAACCTAAACCAATCCAATACCCGACCGGATCCAACCCATGACCCGCCCATAACCTGTCTGACCCATCTCCCTTTTTGTTTTAATCCTAGCCCTTCACCTATCTCCCATCTAATGGCCAAGATTTATCCTCACCTTAATATAAAAACCTAATATTTCTAAACCCTACCCTAATGTAACACCACCCAGGCGGTGCCCCCTTCATCCTGTCCCAACCGCGCTTCAGCCATGGTAAGACCACCAAAAAACATTGCTCACTCATGGTCCCCCCTCCTCTCCTTTCCTTCTTCCACGTCATCAAGACCATAACGACCTCTGACAAGAAAATTCCATCCCTCTCACGCGCTCTTCACTCACACGATCCGTTTGAGGCGAGAGAGGATGAATGGTGAGCGTAGGATTGAGTTCTAGCTCGATCTAATCCCTCCATTTGTCCCTTACTTGCTTCAACAAACAGATTTTGGAATTTTGAAGGATTTTTCGGATTTTCTTGGAGAAGAAGAATAGAAGTTTTGAGGACTCCTATAAATAGGAGGTTCTTGAGACGAAAAGGGGGGTTCTAGGAGGATTTTTCTTCTTCACTTCTAAATTTTTCGGTCCATTTCCGATAGAAGTCGAATTCCAGAAACAAAAAAAAATACAAATCAAAAGTCTGAGTTTGATATTGTTCAAGTACTGTTCCATTTTCGAAAAATTAGAAAAGATACCAAAAAAAAATATAATATAGTTTTGCCCTCTTCAATTTTGATTCCGAATTTTGAGTTTCAAAATGGAGTTCGATTGAGCAGAGTTTGTTTCGAGTTTGTTGTCATTTCTGCTTGTCGTAGGTTCCGGTCGAGGTTTCCTATTTCTCGTTGATGACTCCGACTGAAATTCCCTGTTGTGGATTCATTAAACTTGGCTCGAGTCATTTGCTGTAATTGCTGTAAATGGGAGCTTCGAGGTTCGAGAAGACATGATGCAAAGATACATGGACAAAATTCAAGTCACACTGCACCGTTTCAAAGAATGGACTCTAGTCCACATACCTCGAGAGCAGAATAGCGAGGCTGATGCCCTCGCAAACCTGGGATCGTCTGTCAAAGAAGATGACCTACTCCCCAGGGATGTTGTTCAGCTATCCAAATCAGTGATCGATGAAGGTCATGCCGAGATCAACTCCACTAGCCTGACATGGGATTGGAGAAATAAATATATTGACTATTTGGAAAGTGGGAAACTACCTGCGGATCCAAAAGAATTGAGGGCCCTGCGAACTAAAGCAACCCGATTATTGCTCGACAAAAACTAGAATTCTGTACAGAAGAACCTTCGATGGCCTCCTAGCAGTATGTCTGGGCCGGGAGACACATATTATGTGCTCCGAGAAATCCACGAGGGCACATGTGGAAACTATTTCGGTGCCGATTCCTTAGTCCGAAAGGTGATCAGAGCAGGCTACTATTAGGACAACATGGAAAAAGACCAAAGAATTCATCCAAAAATGCGACAAATGCCAGAGATTTGCCCCAATGATTTACCAACCCGACGAATAGCTACATTCGGTTTTATCGCCATGGTCGTTCATGAAATGGGGGATGGACATTGTTGGACCTCTACCAACAGCACTAGGTAAAGCTAGATTTATTTTATTTATGACTAACTACTTCTCAAAATGGGTGGAAGCATAGGCCTTCAAAAAGATAAGAGAAAAAGAAGTCATTAACTTCATCTGGGACCACATCATATGCCGATTCGGGATTCCTTCCGAGATAACATGTGATAATGGGAAGCAGTTTATCGAAAGCAAAGTAACACAATTTCTTGAGGATAAAAAAATCAAGAGAATCCTGTCGTCACCCTACCACCCGTGTGCAAATGGTCAGGCCGAATCTACAAACAAAACCATCTTTCAAAACTTAAAAAATAAATTGGAAAGCGCTAAGGGAAAGTGAAGAGAAATATTACCCGAAGTGCTATGAGAATATCGAACAACTCCAAAATCAAGCACAAGAGAAACACCTTTCTCTCTAGTATATGGTGCCGAGGCTTTGATACCGGTGGATGTTGGAGAACAAAGCGCAAGATTCCGACATACCACCGAGAGCTCAAACAATGAGGCCATGACTAAGACCCTCGAGCTATTAGATGAAAAGCGAGAAGCTTCGCTGGTCAGAATGGCCGCCCAAAACAAAGGATCGAAAGGTACTATAACAGGAGAACACATCTCCGACATTTCGGAGTAGGGGACTTAGTCCTGAGGAAAGTCACCCTAAACACTCGAAACCCCAATGAAGGAAAGCTAGGCCAAAACTGGGAGGGTCTGTACTGTGTCCTCTGAGTAATCAGTAAAGGTTCCTACAAGCTCGGTACCATGGCAGGCGAACGACTTGCAAGCAATTCGAATATATCAATGCTCAAACGCTACTACTGCTAAGGTGTCCTATGAAAGGCGCTAAAACATCCCCGGCTTGAAGACCTTGGGTTTTAAAGCAAACATTGCACTCTTTTGCTTCGATCGGGTTTTTATCCCAAGAAGGGTTTTACCGATAAGGTTTTTAACGAGGCAACATCTATATACTACCTAAGGAGAACTCAACAAGCATCCAAGGCTTCCTTTCAATCAACCTCAAATACCGGAGGGCATCCCCATGGCAGATTACCTCCTCGAAAAAAGTCAAGAATGTGCCAAAAAAGGTTCTCGATAAGGAAACGATGTATCGGGCAAAACGGTCGAACGAACCGTGTACACATAAAATAACCGAACCCTTAACAAAAACAAGTGTACTTGTGCCACGTAATCGAAGAATATTTTTTCTCCATCAAAACGGTTTACACTTCAAAGAAGTCTGCTATTTTTTACGAGAAACGGCTCCAGAGCCAGAAATTTCCTGAACACTCGGGGACTGACGTCAAAAACTCGAAGCCATACGACCTCCGGGTCGAAAAATTCAAACTTGTAAGCCCTCAATGAGGCAACACCAAGTTTAAAAAGAATGTCTCCAGAGCCAAAAAACTTTCTACGTCTCGGGGACTGTTGTTAATTGTCATCCTATCGAGCGATCAGAAACTCAAGGCTGTAAGACCCCAAGCGGGAAACCTCGAGCCCGAAGCCCTCCATACGACAATACTAGAAAACTGTAAGATCTCGAGCAAGGCATGAACCATAATTGTACCAAGTAACTTATCTGTAAGACCTCCATATGGAATTGTCAACAATATAAGACCTCTATAAGGCAACACCAAAACTGTAAGACCTCGAGCAAGGCATGAACCATACTTGTACCAAGTAACT
This sequence comes from Nicotiana tabacum, assembly GCF_000715075.1. NCBI lineage: Eukaryota > Viridiplantae > Streptophyta > Magnoliopsida > Solanales > Solanaceae > Nicotiana > Nicotiana tabacum. Next base: position 111,723,539 of record NC_134099.1, on the reverse strand, counting down.
TACTTGTAAGACCTCAAGTAAGGCATGTTAAATTTGTAAGACCTTACAAAAGGCATAATCCCAATCTTAAAGTTAAGGCTATATATTCGAATTTATAAGACCCCTAAAAAGGCATACCCTCGATATAGACGCCGAATCTACTTCACTCGGGGAATAAAAGGCTCCGTCCAAACTCAATGACACCGGTCACATTGCTCTAGCCAAACTCACGCGACTCGGGGATGCCCGACCGTCGCTATAAAATCACAGGCCTTCAATTACTTCGAAAAGAACCGGTTAATCAGGCTACCCTCGGCACAAGAAAACGAGTTTCGATCATATCAACTCCAAACAATAGGCTTTGAAACAATTGCTCCATCGAGCGTAACCTCCCGAGGTGCTCATTTATCCCTACATAACGGCTTGCAATCAAGGCTTTTATCAAGCTGTCGAAGGGTCATGCAAATACAAAACTTCAAAAAGTCTTTAGCGAGGGAAAAATAAAGCCTATATTAAGAGGTCAATAGAGCCACTGTTGCCAGCCCATATTAAGAGGTCGCACCAGCCCTATTCGTAAGAGCCTACGGGCCAACATAAAAACTTAAGGGCCAATGAGCTCGAGTCAAAATCCAACTCGGAGACTGAGCCCGAAATAGTTACCTAAAAAATTCCCAAGTGCAAATACGTAAGAGCCACTGTCGCCAGCCTATATTAAGAGGTCTTACTGACCCAACGCGTAAGAGCCACTGTTTCCAGCCTATATTAAAAGGTCGCACCGACCATATGTGTAAGAGACTTAGGGACAACTTAAAAACTTAAGGGCCAATGAGCTCGAGTTGGAATCCAACTCGGAGACTGAACTTGAAATAGTTAACTAAAAAATGTCCAAGGGCAAATACGTAAGAACCACTGCCGCCAGTTCAAAACTAAAGGTCATATCGACCTAATTCGTAAGATCCTAAGAGCCAGCTTAAATTTTGAAAGCTTAAGGGTCAGTGAGCTCGAGTCAAAATCCGACTCGAAGACTGAGCCCAAAACAGATAACCAACAAGGCTCAGGGCCAATTTGAAAGCCTATGGGTTCTTACCCCAAAGCCCAATCCATCTGGCTAACCATTGACGAACGTCAAAATTTAAAGCAAAGGAAAAGTGAGAAAGGATGAAAAACCATTTACATACATATTGGAAGGTTCACAGAGGTGCATTTACAAGATCTATGTCTGAAGCCCTTACAAGGTCAAAAGAGCGAGAAAAACCCTAATCTACCATAGGGGCTATAACTTTAATGGCTCCATCGGAAATTGAGCTTTCCATATTATCGACCATAACCCCTGGATTTCCCATGGCCTCTTCCCCTTCAGGAACCACACCTCTATCTTCATCATCACCCGAGTCACTGCTCAACTCATCTTCAGAGGAACGTAGGGTTGCGTCCTCTTATTCTAGGATCTTTACCCTCTCGATCTCGATGGACAAATCAATGCCCCTTATATATATATCCTTGAGATTCTGTCTCTAAGATTCTAAATGGGCATGCCCCACAACCCGAGTCAACCGTAGCTTGGCCTCCTCAGACACTTTCTTGGACTGAGCATTTGCAGTAGCAACATCATCTTTGTACGAGGATACAAGCTCCTCAACTTCAGCCCTATCATTGGATAACACAGCAACCAATTTAGTGTAAAGATCCCTATACTTGTTACTCTCCACCCTTGCATCGTCATGTTGATGCCCGACTGAGGCCACCTCCCCCTAGAGGGTATCTCTCTTAGATACTATATCACTCACATGCCGCCTGAGTTCGAGAATTTCAGAGTCCCTGGTTCAGAGCTCCTCCTTTATTAGGACATCTTTCTTCTCAAGCTGCAAAAGATTGACCTGAAAGTGTTAAAGCACTAAAGCTGGGTAAACATGTAGACAAAAAACAAGCAAGAACTATATAACCTGCTCAATGAGATGAGTCCTGTCTTGGGACGCCGCCTCCAAACAATCTCGAAGGCCACAAAGTTCCTCCTCCCTCTTAGTAGAAAGAGCTCTAACCTCATCAGTTTCAAGGTGAGTCTTTTATGTTCACCCTCGTAACGAGTCAGCTCGGTTTAAAACCTGGTAAAGGTCTGATTGTAAAGCACATTGGCCTGAAACCATGAAGGAAGTGAGGTTAGCAAGACAAAAATTAGGGCACCAAGCAAAATTTTACAAAGTGATTACCTGCCCACAGAGCCTGTCGATCTCATTGAATATAAGCGAGACGTCAAGCTCAGGCTTTTCCGCGGGCGCAACAAAAAACCTTTCAAGCACATTCCTTTCTCCGGCAGGTTCCCTCGTTTCAGAAGATTCTTTATTTTGGGCATCCTGCATCTCCCTCGAGGGAAAAGCCAATCCTAAAGGGGAATCGCTCACTTCAATGATCACAACCAAATCTACCGGGGCCGTCTCTTGTTTTAGGAGAGCTTCAGAACAAAGCTCCCTTGGACCACCTAACGAATGAACCTCAACTCGAGGAGAGCTTTTGCCAACAAGCAACTCGGGGATATCACTTGACGCACCCTCAAAGGCCTCTTCAATCTGAGGCAGGACAACAACGGAATCAAGTCCTGATGTAGGAGCCATCGACTCTATAGTATATGGGGCGATCGGGCTTTCTCCCCCGCGGGCGCTTTCGAGGAGTCGTCTTCCTTCTTGCCTTCAGCTTGGGGACTCCCTAGAACTTCTAGAATTACGGTTGCCGGGTCAGCCTTAGGTTCTTCCACTTTGGCTTTCTTGGGTTTCGGAGAATGAGTCGACGACCCCCTCCACCTTTTTCTCTCTTCGTCTGGTTTTGGGGTACTTACATCAACAAGTAGTGATTCCCTTATCAAGGGGACCTCCCCCAGACCTGCACAAATGAAAAATATACGCACAGGGAATGAGGACGCTATCAGTAGTAGTTTTTTTTATGAAATACAATTACAACAGAAGTAAAGGCTCATCGTGGTCCTTGGCTTCCCATCGAGCTTGGGACAAATTAAGCCACGTTAGCTCGATTTATGGTAAAATCAAATCCAGCTGGTTGACCTAGCACGAGGGGTTCTTAACCACATTGGGGTAAACTACGACGACTGTATCAACGGAGGAAGTCAGTGCATAGGGAGATGTATCCAAAAAGAAGCAAGGGAACATTTAATTAACATATCTACTTACGTTTCATGTTCCACCTTTCAGGGAATGACATCCTCTCCACTGGGATCAGGTCCGAAGTCCTAACTCGGACAAAATGGCTCATCCACCCTACATTCCTAACTTCATTAGTACAAGCAAAACTTGAGGCCCGACAATGGAGCTTAATCAGGCCCCCACAGAAAAGTTGGGGACTATACATTTTGACCAGGTGATCAAGGGTGAAGGGCATTCCCTCAATCGTGTTCGCATAGTACCTGGTCATGTAAACAATGTGCCAGAACGAAGGGTGAATTTTGCCGAGGGTTACTCGATATCGTTTGCAGAAGTTGAGGAACATGAGGTCTATCGGAGGCAAGGATGGCTCCACTGGGCCAAGGGTAAATGGATAAGTATACACACTGAGATGTCGGCCTTGTATGTCGTTATATCCTCCTCCCAAGAAGGAATCTCCACAAGCATCACGTCCCCCCAGCGGCAGTCAATATTCACCCTTTCGACGTCTGCTATCGAGCTAATATATTGGGACGCAGGCTCGCATCGTACCGACTTTGAAGAAGGTTTTTCAGTCTTGAAATCATAAGTCGTTTCAAAGGCCCCTAGGCTATTTTTCAATTGCTAGGGGGCGTTGCTGCTTTGCTTTTAGATGAGTGCGAGGAAGAGGAGGCCACATTTTTCTGAGGGACAGAGGCGGAAGTTTTCACCATTCTTAAAAGATATAAGAGGAGAAATGAAGATTGCATTTCAAAAGAGAGCACAAGAGAGAAGTAAGAAGAACTCGTTTGAAGGCTTGGTGGTGCAGTGGAAAACAAGAAGCGGAAGAAGAAGTATTTATAGAGGTCTAAAGTACACCTCATTTTGTCATGTCAACCTCTTGATAAGGCGTGACTACCGTCGTGATGGAAATACCTAAAGGGCAAATATTCAAGATTGTTTCTTATCGTTTTACTCTAAAAAATGCGGGGACTATCTGTACATGGATAAAATCGGAGAACTTGATTTTACAATCATTACGTCTCTCCGTAGCGTCAATTTGAAGGCATGGGGGCACGGTTCGAGGTTTCGACCTCGAGGATTCTTTATGCCCGACCTCGGGGCAGTTTAAATCGGTGGTCATCATGGATAAATAGGAAGTTCCCTAGGGATATGGTGAAAATTGGTAACAACTACAAGAATAGTACCGATCTGTACCAGACTGCTAGGTAGCTATACCAGCTACGTTTCCTTGTAATAAATACACATGTACTATGTTGATATTTTCCTTCCTATATAAAGGAGACCCTTTTTATTATTTGCACAAATGATATCATCACTTATAACATTCAATACAAGAACATTCTCTGCTCTCTAACTTAAACATATTCTCTTTATTTTACTACTTACATTTATTATGTTCTATTTATTGTTCTTCATTTATTTTTCATTATTGATCATAAAGAGAATCCATCAAAGCTCCCAATACTGTTAGCCCGTCATCAGCTACCCATAGCTTAGTATCGAGCTCAACATCGAGGCCCCGTATAACCTGGTTCGAGGCCCCGATTCTCAGCCACTCGGTTTGCTTAAACATACTGTTTTAAGTTCCTATCTTATTTCCTAGCCTCATACTTAGAATCTATTGCATAATAACTAGTATAAAAATAAATCACGTATTTTTAGAACCACAAAATCAAATCTAATTGTAATTACCATTTTCAAGAAAAACATAGACAATTGCAATCCGAACACCAATTGTGCAACATGAAAAATAAATTACTAATTTAAAACACTATATTATAATAATGAAAATTCATTTATGAATTTCATGAAAAAAAGGATAAGTAGAGAAAAAATGAAGGAAGAAAATTGGGAAAAAATAGAGAAGGAGAGAAGAAGGGGGGGGGAGAGCAGGGATGTGGATTCCTTATTCAATTCTTAATATAAAGGGATACTCATTGAAAACTAATTTGTATATAATTGATAAATTGTATATGCCCATTTAATTAAGTTAAAAATTGATTAGGGGAGTAATAAAATTTCATATATTGTATAGAAAGGTAAAAATCCCTTAGGTAAGTGGGTCAAGCCAGGAACCAGCTTCCACAGTCGTCGAAAGAGGACTGTCCCTAACCATACTACAGCTCGACTTGAAATTTTATTAGATTCCACCGACGTCAAGATAAACAAAAAGTTTCTACAATAGCCTTTTTTGTATAAACAAAGGAGAATCATAGAAAGAGAGATGGCTTCTGTAGTTCTTGATTTTTTCCCCCTACAATGAGTACATACATTCTTATTTATAGGTAAATCAGAAGAGGCAAGATCCTCAAATCTCACCCTCTTAAAAATAAATTAAAACTCCTCTTGATGGTTGCATAAAGTTAGGAATAAATGCAGAGATTTTCTGTAACAGCTGCTGTTAGGATTAAAAGATTGGTAAATGGGAAATGGAGGGAAAGTGAGCTCCCTTTTGCTTTGGAAAGAGCAAGTCTCCCTCATTGGTGGTGGAAAGAAAAGTGAATGTACTTATATTGAGAAAGCACTTATGTTGATGTTAAATATGTTGGAATGAAAGTAAGCCACGCATTGTCGTCATCGCTCGGCTCGGCTTCGGCTTCGACTTGGGATTCGACTACTCCTTCTGAATTTTTCTATATCTTATTTGAGGATATAAAAACTTCATCAGAGTATTAAAATTCAGAAATGATTTGTAGAACATAAAAACTTCATTGCTTTCTATAAAATAGTATATAAAAAACTTTGTTTTTTATCTATTAAAAGTACGGTTTATCATTAATTACATTACTGTTTACTATTCATTTTTTTCCATTAATTGAAATATTCTGTTGTTGACAGTGAGAAATGGCAATTGAAAATGGAAATCCTTCTACGTCTGTTGCGGAAATGACGATAGCCTCGTCAAACCAAACTATCGTGCCATTGGCCGAGAAACCGGATAAATTTTCCGGAGCCAACTTCAAAGGATGGATACAAAGGGTGTTCTTCTGGCTTAGCACATTTGGTATGCTGAAGTTAACCAGTGAAGACCCTCCAGTGCCTGCTGCTGACATGCCGGACAATGATAAGTTTATGATTGTTGAGGCATGGAAACATGCAGACTTTCTTTGCAAAGGCTACATCCTAAGTGCTTTGGAGGATGACTTGTACAATGTCTATAGTGCTATGCATACTTTGAAAGAATTATGGGACGCACTTGAAAAGAAGTACACTGAAGATGCATGCTTGAAAAAGTTTGTGGTTGCCAAGTTTTTAGACTATAAAATAATAAACAACAAAACCGTTAGAACCCAAGTTCAAGAGTTTCAACTTATTTTTCACGACCTTATTGCTGAAGGAATGGTAGTGAATGAAGCATTTCAAGTGGCTGCAATGATTGAAAAATTGCCTCCTTCGTGGAGAGATTTCAAAAACTATCTAAAGTACAAAAGCAAAGAAATGAAGTTGGAAGATTTTGTGATTTATCTCAAGATTGAGGAAGATAACAAAACAACCGAGAAGAAGTCTTATGGAAATTCAATGATTATGGGAGCAAATATCATTGAGGAGACTGTATTGGGAAAAAACTGAATTTACATTGAAGGTGATGTGGCATGACACGAGGACTGGTCAAATGGTCAAAACATGATGATCAGTTAAGAGGCACGAGTGACAACAGATACGGGGAAAGGAAAGCTAAATAGGCACGAGAGGCAATTCGAATAATACAAGCTTCGTACCTATTTAGGTCATTTAAAGCCAAGAGATCAGAAGGCATTGAAGACATGGATGTGATGACGAAAAGGAGTCCAAATTCAATATTAAATACCCAATACGTTAGAGAATTGGTATTAAATAGGAATGATTGTGTAACGTCTTATTCAAGATTGAGGAAGATAACAAAACAACCGAGAAGAAGTCTTGTGAAAATTCAACGATTATGGGAGCTAATATCATTGAGGAGACTGCTCCAGAAAGTAAGAGGAGGAAGAGGTCTTCTAGATAGACTGAGGAGTAGAACAAGAAAAAATTCAAGGGCAACTGCTACAATTGCGAAAAAGCTGGTATCAAAGCCTCTGATTGTCGTCTCCCGAAAAAGGATAAGAAAAAGGGGCAGTCCAATATAGTCGAGAAGAATGATGACATTGATGATCTGTGTGTAGTGCTTTTGGAATGAGTCATAGTTAATGATTTGTGACTTACTCTACTGCTGGTCTTGAAGAAGAGCTTTCCATAAAAAATACTGTAACAACCAAGATTGAGGATTATGAGAAGATATTCATCAAGATGACTTCTGGCAAGGTGTTTGTCACAACCCAAACTGGAGGGTCATGACTAGCACCCGGGCCGTACTTGTCAAGCACCAACGTACATTTTATCTAACATTTCCTATTATCTATAAGGGTTGACGAGATCAACATAAATGGTAGACATGAATCATGTACAACCAGGAATGACAAATAATGATATGAACATACATAACATAGGACGACAAGGCTATCATGAAGCTATATAAGGTACGAGCTGACAAGCTGCCATGAGAGACTATACAACAAAAAGAGTCGACAAGGCAATCCAAAATATACATGAGTCAACACCTGTCTATGAGCCTCTAAAGGAACATAAGTGCTGCAAAATTGCCGGAAAAGGGCCTCGAAATACCCATAATGTCTATAACAAAAATACATACCAAGACCACGAAAATTCCGGAGAAGGGATCTCGCCAATAACCGCTGAACTGGGCAGTCTACTATGGTGGGGGAGCTACATCTACCTATCTATCAAGACCTGCAGCATGACATGCATCATCCACAAATAAAAAGGATGTCAGTACAAAGAAATTACAGAGTATGAAAGGCAGGAGGGCATAAATAAAAACACTAATGTAAGCAGGGATAAAGAATATACAACCTCTAACATCCGAGTGCCTCTGAGGGCGACTGACAAGAAATGCATTACTCACACAGTTGTGCACACATACACACACACACACACACACACACACACACACACACACACATATATATATATATATATATATATATATACATTTAAATACATACGCTTCTATGGGCATCATCATCATCATATCATACACGGCGGTCAAAACGTACCCGACCATCATAAGGCTCGGTAGAATCGTACTCTGCCATGTAGAGCTCAGTAAAACCCAACTGATCAGTGGTTGTATAATAGATGTCGTACCCGGCCAACTATAGCGTGGCTCGGTAGAGTAAAATAGGTACATATATATAATGCATATTGGACTCATTGGAATCACATTCTGAACCTTTCGGAGTGACATAAGGTCAGTAATCTCTGTACACATTATTAGGAGTAACCTCTTCATCATGGATCTTATAAGTATCGGGAAGTACCAAAACATTGATAATATTAGAATAAGCGAAGCAACATCAACATCAATCATTCTAGACGAAGGGAAACAATGTTAGTAGTGCTAGCTTTCTTAGAGTGGAGTATCTTTGGAAGCTCGTTTATTACATTATTCACAATCGGAGTCGTGCAAAAGATGGAAAGGGATAGCCTCACATAACTTGTATATACTATCCAACATCAAGTTATGCAAATGTCACGGCTCCTTAGTCTACAATAAGAGAAATGACACTATCATTATCGTTTAAACGTAGTAACTATTATATTTCGACCACACCCTATTTTACAATGAAACAAACATCATCTTCCCTATTTATATGACTTCCCACAAGTTAAAACAATCACGAAAAAGCCCAAACAACATCAATAATAATCATATTAAGCCTCCCAAAATAGCCCACCAACCAACAACATTACTAACAAGCCTTTCGGTAGATAACTCACAAGTTCTAGCTTCAGCGACTTAGCCGCAACTTAGAAAATCTTAAATACATGTAGAGTAAGAGGTTCCCTACCTTTAAAAAGATATAAAAGCTCTAATTTGACCATAATTCACCATGAAATATCCTTCCAATGCTGCCACAAGAACAAGGAAGCGAAACTAGCAATCAATTAGGGTTTCTCCGCACTAGAATCAATTTGGAAGACTTGAAATCACCTAGGGTTGATATTAAAAATTTGAGGGAATATTTTAAAGAACATAAATCACTTAAAACAACCTCCCACATGAGATGGAACCACACAAAAATCAACAACAACAAAAAGAACAAGAAACTTAATTACTAGCGCCATGGGATTCCCGACACTTGATTTGTGATGTTTGCCCTTTGTTTAGGTCTTGGATCATGAGAGAACCTTGAAATAGTATTTTTACATGTCTAGGGAATGAAAATAATGAAAAATAATGAGTTAAAACAGGGTTAAGTTATCTCATATATATCAATATATCTCAACTGCCTATGTAGGCCCCATAGAGAGCTGCTTGCACAGTCTCGCCAAAACGTGAATATCTATGTACTTCAACATCGTATTGATGAAAGGTTTAATGCATTCAAAACTAGACTCATATATATACAATTGGGTCGGTAGATCACCCCATAATTCCAAGTAAATTGGGACAAATCTTAGTAACATATGACCTAAAGTTTAAGTAAAATTATGAATGTAAGTTGCGACAACTTTTGTCGACTTTTGTTTCATAAGTCATTTGACTTCAGGACTTATGATACGGATATTATATGATTCAAATACCTTAAAACACAACCTCTTGAGAATAGTAATCCCCCTCTAGTTTTACCCGAAAATACAGGTTACAACATCACTGATCTGTTTAACTTCTAATACTTGTTAACCACTCTTATACACCCTTGTATCATTTAAGACCAATAGGATTAACTTCTTATCATCTCAAAGATAATCTATTCTTGGGTTTACGTTAACAAACTTATGGCGTGATCTGACGTATGCGAATATGGGTTGTAACACTCTCCCCCTTAGGAACATTCGTCCTCGAATGTAAGAGTTTATGGGAAGTCTAACTCATCGTGGATTCCAACAGAAATTTCCGCTATAAAATGGACACCAGCCATACTTGCAAGCAGTTAAGTCTTACTTATGGCCTCATGTAAGGCCCCGTAAAAGTTTTACTCAAAAATCCGAATCTTGTGGTGCCAATTTAGGATCATGTGTTAGAAATTCATAAAACTCACCGCGGTTCGGACCCTTGGGATTGATCCGTGCATTCAAAAGTAAATTAATTATATTTTCCAGAAAAGTGTGTTTCTGCGGTCCATTAAGCAGTCACATAATAGATATATGGACCGCATAGTAGCCGCAGAGTCAAGCTGTGTGATGATTAATTTTGAGGTCAACTATGCGACCAATTATGTGATCACATAGTCATCGCATAATCCCCTTGGAAATTTTGTGAAGGGTAGTTCTGCGGTGCATTTTGCGACCGCAGAGTAGGTATGCGTACCGCATTTCTGCCGCATACCCAGACAATTTGTTCAGGTTTTGGGACCATTTTTGTGGTCCATTCTGCGGGCCGCATGCCAACTTTGCGGTCGCACAAATCTGAGTCAGGGCTCCAGATTTCTAAATTTTAAACCCGACCCCCTGTTGTTATATCCTGTGCAATAGCTCATTTTGAGCCTATTTTCTTGGTGCTTTTAGAGTGATAAAGAGGGTCTAAAAAAAGGGAATTGCTTTTCATCAAAATTGCTCCACAAATCCTTGTTAAAACATTGAAGATAATCAAGTGAGGCGCCTAAATCTTCATCCCAAGAGGTAGGACTTAATCACCTAAGCTCTTAATTTTAAACATAGATATAAGGGGCCATTAGTGAGGTAATTCATGGGGATAAGGGTGATTACATTGCATGCATGTGTTATTAGAAGATATGGGGAAATTTCAAATAGAGAGGCATGGGTAAAGGGCTAGTGTAATCTTGCATAAAAGGACCACTCAATGCTTGTTAAAATGCTCAAGTGAGCTTAAAATTATGATCTTTTGCTTATTATGGGTTCAATTGTGCTACATTGCATAAATAGATTGAAGTGCGAACATTCCGGAACATTATAGGATTAAGGGAAAGCTCAATCGAGGAATGTATGGCTAAATCTCCGTATTTTAGAAATTGATCTCCGTTGGTGTTTATGTAAATGCGGTAAGATTAAGGTTGGATTGTTATATTGTTTGCTATTTCACATGAATTGGAGTTGCAACCTTATAAGCGTGAAAGATGTGTCTCAATGTGGTCGAAGTGCTATTCTTGATAACTTGAAAAAGGTGCAATGAATATGAATCATGTATTAAAATTCCTAGACCTTAAATTATGATTGAAGCTGCATATGTTGTGATATCTATGTGAAGTCTCATCAATGCTTACAATTTTATTTGCTCCTGTGTGCACATATTATCCTAAATTACAAATCTAACATTGAAATTGGGAATGATGTGAGATGTGGCCTAGTGCCAAATATATGACGTGATAGGTGTGGCCCCAAGTGCCTATGAAATGATATATGTGAAACAACGATTGAAATGAGATGATTAATGGAAAAGGAAAACGCCTTGGTAAGGTGGCCTAGCCGATCGGGCCGAGATCGGATGCCATGCCGCACACATGGTGGTATTGTATTTGTGATTGACGTGTATGCCTCAAATGAGGCAACCTAGCCGATCGGGTAGAGATCGGACTCCTCTCAAGATAGCGGTGGTATTGTGGACAATGATGAACAGTATGAAATGCCCCAAAACTAAAAGCTATATGAAAATGATGTGAAAATTTTATGATTCTTTTATTTGATAATGTTGTGATCATTTAACGTGTTTAAGTTATACTTGTGATTTCCTTATTCTTGTATGAAAGTTCTTTCTAACTAGGTGGTGTTTAGTTATACATACTAGTACTATTTCATGGTACTAACGTCCCTTTTGCCGGGGCGCTAAATTGTTAAATGAATGTAGGTGGCTTCATAGCGGATAATGCTGATCGCGCGTAGCAGAGTATCCTCTTCTCAAAGTCTTGGTGATCCCCTTTCTCCTTCAAGGGGTTATGTTGTTCATCTTTTGTTATAGATATCCACTTTTGAGGTACAACCAGGGCCTTGTTGCCAGCATTGTCATACTTGTCTTTTGTATTCTTAGAGGCTCCGTAGATGTTTGTGTAGGTTATGTATGGGTGATGGATGAATCTATGAACTATGTTGTAATTCTAACACTTATTTCTCTAAAGTGAAATTGTGGAATCTTGGGAACTTAACTACAGTTTAAGGTTGTTATCTAAAATGAACTAACAATGTTGAATGTGCAATCTTTCCTATTGTTTAAATAAACGAAAGCATGGTTTCCTTAATCATATTGAGTTGGGTAGAAAGTATTCGATAAGGCTTGCTCAGTTGGGTTCACTCGATTGAGTGCCTGTCAAGCCTCCTGATGTTGGGGCGTGACAAACTTGGTATTAGAGCCTAAGGTTTTGAAGTGTCGTTGAATGTCTCGGAGCCGTGCCTAGTAGAGTCCTTCTTATCTGTGTGTAGTCGACCACATCTATAAGTTTGAGGCTACTGGGGCATTTAGGAATAACACCCTTCTTTGATATTCTGGATCATGCTGCAAAAACTTGTTATGGAACTATTCCCTCTCTAATTAGTGCATTGGTAGCTTTCTGTGTTAACTTAGTCAATGGTGCTGATATAAAGGAAAACCCTTCTATAAACTGCTTATAATATCCTGCTAGCACTAGGAAGCTGCGGACTTCTAACGGTGTTGTAGGTCTCAGCAGATTCATCATTGCAACGATCTTTTGAGTGTTGACACTAATACCCTTTTCAGATATCACATGGCCAAGGAATGTTACTAAGTTCATCTAGAATTCAAATTTGGAGAACTTAGCATATAACTTGCGATCCTGGAGGGTCTATAATACTATCTGCAAGTGGTCTTCTGTTCCGCCTCCGAACGAGAATACACTAGAATGTCATCAATGAATACGATTACGAATACATCAAGATAGGGTCTAAATACACTATTCATGAGTTGCATAAAAGCTTCTGGGGCATTTGTTAGCCCAAACAACATCACCAAGAACTCAAGGTGCCCATATCTGGTTCGCAATGCCGTCTTCGGAATATCATTCTCCTTAACCTTCACCTGATGATACCTTGAACGTAAGTCCATCTTGGAGAAATACTTGGCACCCTGGAGTTGGTCAAATAGGTCGTCAATCATTGGATGTGGATACTTGTTCTTTATAATAACCTTATTCAATTGTCGATAATCGATACACATCCTTAACGACCCGTCTTTCTTCCATACGAACAAAACTAGCGCACCCCAAGGTGAAGTGCTAGGCCTAATGAAGCCCTTATCAGAAAAGTCCTTTAGCTGTGCCTTCTGTTTACCGTGAAAATGATAACAACAATTAAATTTGTAAATAGGATTTTTAAAATACGATCTATTCCCGAACTAGTTGTTAGAGCAGTTGATGCTAAGAACGTGAAGCTTAACGATGAAATGCGGGCTAAAACTAGACAATAACCAAATCGAAGGGGCCTATTGCCCGTATGCAAAGTCGATTGATAAGGGCCTCGGGGTCGGGACTCGAATTGAGCTCGAGCTATCAGGGCCAACCGGGAATAGGATAACAATTAAGGATTCGATCAAGCAAGGCTCTTTACGGCCAAAGTTGTGCAATATAGCATGAAATAAGTAAGAAGACAATAGATGTTAAAGAGGCCTCGAGCCAGTGAGAATGAACAAAATAGGAGAAAGAGAGAGAGATATTATTGCTTTAGTGGAGAAATAGAGCCACATCAACCACTTACAAAGTGGTATGGGTTCCCCTTATATAGGCGAGGGAACACGGTATGGTACAGAGTGTAATAAATGTTAATATACGGGGATGGGATGACTAGACCTGACACCGGAGCCTATTGATTCTAGCTGCTTGCCTTGGGAGTTCCCCGTCTTCGTAACCTTTGTTGGATCGCGGACAGATCCCTTAACCTCAGAGCCTCTACAGGGCCGCGGATGATCCTCGAGATAAGGAGCCTGATCATGATCCCACAGCTTCGAGGAGCTGATATGACATTCCGAATATACCTTAATGGTGTAGATATGTAATTTTTGACATGCACAGTTTTAAAGTTAGTTTTAGTATTTTTATATTTTAAAATATCTACTTGAGTTATTATGCAATTTTAACCTATTTTTATTTTTAATTTCATATCATAAAGTTTCAATTTATCTTATTATATATGTTTGCATTTATTTTATTTATTTAATTAGTATTTTTATAGTAGTACTATGCTAAGTTTGCCATGGTTTTTACATTTTGATTTTTAGTATAATCCTTGAAAAATACAATATATATAATTTCATATTTTACCTTATTTCTATTTAGTTTAGGTTATTAATATTTTTATGGCCCTATATTTTATTTTTACCATGATTTTCACTCTTATTTTTAATCTATATAAAACATGATATATTAAAAAATATATGGTTTCATATTATTATCTAGTTTATTTAATTCATTGGAATTAGTTTAGTTTTAATTTAAAAGTTTGAGTTTGTTATTTAAAGGACTTTAAAAATTAAAGAAGTACAAATTTGAAGCCCCATTTCTACACAAAAGGAAGCCCAAAATCGGACAACCTAAACCAACCCAATACCCGACCGGATCCAACCCATGACCCACCCATAACCTGTCTGACCCATCTCCCTTTTTGTTTTAATCCTAGCCCTTCACCTATCTCCCATCCAATGGCTAAGATTTATCCTCACCTTAATATAAAAACCTAATATTTCTAAAACCTACCCTAATGTAACACCACCCAGGCGGCGCCCCCCTTCATCCTGTCACAACCGCAATTCAGCCACGGTAAGACCACCAAAAAACCTTTCTCACTCATGGTCCACCCCTCCTCTCCTTTCCTTTTTCCACATCATCAAGACCATAACGACCTCTGACAAGAAGATTCCATCCTTCTCACGCGCTCTTCGCTCGCACGATCCGTTTGTGGCAAGAGAGGATGAATGGTGAGCGTAGGATTGAGTTCTAGCTCGATCTACTCCCTCCATTTTTCCCTTACTTGCTTCAACAAACGGATTTGGGAATTTTGAAGGATTTTTCGGATTTTCTTGGAGAAGAAGAATAGAAGTTTCAAGGACTCCTATAAATAGGAGGTTCTTGAGACGAAAAGGGGGGTTCGAGGAGGATTTTTCTTCTTCTCTTCTAATTTTTTTGGGTCCATTTCCGATAGAAGTCGAATTCCAGAAATAAAAAAAATACAAAACAAAAGTCTGAATTTGATTTTGTTCAAGTACTGTTCCATTTTGATTACGAATTTTGAGTCTCAAAATGGAGTTCGATTGAGCAGAGTTTGTTTTGAGTTTGTTGTCATTGCTGCTTGTCGTAGGTTCCGGTCGAGGTTTCCTATTTCTCGTCGATTGGCTATGGACGTGGGCGCTAGTTCCTCATGTACTAGTTTGTTGTTCTCTAATGAGACTCGACAAGAAATATGTCATGAGAATCTTCATGAATGTCTCGTGTTTACTGTCGTTTAGTTCAGTTACTTAAAACTTTTGAATTGTTACTAGTTTCTTGCCATTAGTAAATCTGTTGCACTCTCTTTGGCGCGAGCTTGGTGTGTTATTTAGCTTGTCTTTGTGTTTGGCATAATTCCTTGCGTTAGAATCTAGGTGTAACCAGTTAACGGATGAATTTGGAGCTGTTCGGTAACTTCTTCTTATTAGATCATGGTTTAAATGGTGTCTAAATCGAATTGTTCCGCTAAACATATGTGTTTGGATCTGTTCTTTTTTCCTTCTCCTGTTCGAAAATTTGTCTGCGCTGTTACTGCCATGATAAATTCTGCTCGTTTGAGCTGCTGAAGACAGTAGATTTGGGCAATAAATGAAGCCAACCACCTGCAGTATTTCGGACAATCGTTTGGACTGTTAGGCTGCTGGAAAATCAGCCCTGTTTTGCATTGTTCAAGCAGCAGAATCGCCCAGTTTTTGAGTACAAATTCTGCACTGTATTGCACTGTTGGTTCACAACGATTCTGATTCGCTGGTTAGTCTATGTGTCTAATAGAAGTTTGTTTGCTTTTGTGATCGTTCATCAAACCAGAAAAACTGGTGCATTCATAAACGATTTCTCAGAAAAGCTTTCATTTGCCTTCCTCTATTCGAACTGACTTGCATTTGGCTTTTATCTGAATGTGAAATGTCCAGTTCTATGTTTCAAAGGAGGGATTTCTGATGAGTCCCATAAAGTTTAGTTGGGTTCAAAATGCATTTGTTTCAATCATAGTCTTTTGATAGTTTGATCATTGTTTTGAATGATTCACTGTATTATTGAATTTTGATAGAGTCATTATATACCAAGCCAATTTTCACAGGGATTATAGTCTAAAAATTCTGCTAGTGACTGCTTTTTGAAATTGGCATGGGTTAATGAAGAAGGTTAAGGCTCTTATTATATTTGGATCCATCCGCTCATTTCTTCTATTGTTACTGGTGATCATATTTATATATGCTAGATGCCTATTTCATTTGGTTGAACAATATATATTTGAATGATTTAGGACGTGGGAATTGGAAAAAGACTTGGCCCATTAGTGTTATTTTGCTCACATAGGAATTGGGCCTGGGTAAATGCATGAAATAAAAGTTAAAAACAAAATATGAGCATGAATTAAATTGTTTCTTCTACTTAGTTCACTTATTTAGTTCTTTTATTTTCTTTGTCGATGGCATTGTCCGTTAGGAGCATGCTTTAGGCCGACAACACTTGGGTAGGCATTCTTCAGGATTTGTTCGTTCGAGGCGAGAGGTCGTCCCTTTTAGTTAGTTAATTCATCAGGGTAATGCCCCGTAGAGTTTGTATATATATATTTTCGTGTTCTTTTATCAGGGATATTCCCCTTAGTGAATGTAATTGGAGACCGTGGTGAACATAGTAGAAGAAGTAGCGTAGGATAATTTAGGACTTTTAATATTTCTTCTTTTAAGTTTCTTTTATTTAGGTGGGGACGACCTCGAGCCTCTTGTGTGTTTATTTTCCTTTTTTGTATGTTTCTACCTCAATTGAATATTTTGAAAGCCAACTTGATCGAGTACACAACCGTACTAGTTACGGGACTTGGGGAGTGCCCAAAACCTTCTCCCCGAGCCAAATGAACCCCCTTACCCGAATCTCTGGTGCAAAAATAGTTTGGAGTCCACAGTGTTTTAAAAGGAAAATCATTTTAAAAAAAACGGTGACCTGGCACATCGAAATGAATGTCAGGTGGAGACTCTGAGTTATTTCCTTTTGAACACAATTTTGTCACTTTTTAATCAAAAACCCTTTTCAAGCTTTACTAAATTTTTTATTAATTTAAGAGGGTTTAGTGAGTTTTGGTAAAAAGAGGTGTGATATCTCTGGCAACTCTTCTAGGGACCACTTGCGGGTTCGAGCTAGTACTTGAATTTGTTGGCTTTTAGAATATTTGGTTGAGGTTTTCATTCTTTTTCATTAGTTTTACTTAATTTTTATATCTTGTTATTTTCTAGTTGTTTATGTGTTTACAGTTTTTGCAACAAGTCTCGGAGCAACAATTCTTTCTGCAACAAGTCTCGGAGCACGCATCGCGTCCACGAACTCTTTGTTGAGTCACCCTTGATTTAGGAGGGGATGCCGTCAGACATATGGAGTGGGTGGAAAGCTTGAGCAGCCACCATCGACCATACGCTCTCCTGAATTGCCTTGTTAGTAAACCCCAAACATAGGTTAGTCTTTAGGTCATTTTTATTTGCATCATGTCATTTAGACCTACTAGGGCTCGGTCCCAGGTACCGTGTCCCTTTGTAGAAAGTCTGTCCAAATTTTGTCAAAATGGGCTCGTGGCCTAAAATGACATTTAATCATCCTATGTGCTAAATGTTGCATCTGTGAGGGTAAAAAGGTCATTTGGCGGACCGATGTTTGGGAAAGAAGGGTGAAAATGAAGAAAGTAGGGCCCACTCATATTTTTTCATAGTTTTCCAAATTAGTTGCATTTTTTTAAAGGGTTCCTCCCATGTTTAATCTTCCAGAACTACGCGAACCTGATTCTTGTCTTCTGGGGCGGGATACGTAGGCAACCCACATAGGGTCCGGTCTTCCTAGTAGGTCCTAGGTTCTTGGCTTCCGGGGTCGTAGCCAAATCTTGCATATATAGCCATATTTGGCCACATTTGCCATTTTTGCAAAAATAGAAGTGTTTTCTCAAAGTAGTTTGTTATCTCTTGTCTTAGGATCTTGAGTCTAAAATAAAGTGTCATCTTAATTCTAAGGTTCATTCCTGTCAAATTTGCATGTCTAGCCACTTTTGGCCACATCGGCCATTCTTTTAAAATAGGATTATTTTCGCAAAAGTGGCTCAATTACCCATGTCTTAGGATCTTGAGTTTATAACTCGGTGTCATATGACTTTGAGGTCCATCCATGTCGTGTTTGAGTCCCTAGCCACATTTGGCCACATCGGCCATTTTTGCAAAAAGGGTCCATTTCCGCAAAAGTAATTTTCCATTTCCGCAAAAGTAATTTTTAAGACCATGATTGTCGGGATATTAGAGTCATGTAAGCTTTAAATGGAGTATTTCCCATGCATTAGGGGTCAACTTTGTCAAGTTTGTACTAATAGCCACTTTCAGCCACTTAGGCCATTTTTCAAATATAGCCAAGTTGTGTCCTGCATTTGTCCACTAGGAAATGTGGTGGGGTCACGTAGTGTCCCGAGTCTTTAACCATGTTTTCTTCATTCAGGTATGGACCCGCTGATTCGGTCCAAAGTGCTAATGGTAGTAAAGATTCCTAGGAAGTTGATCAAGTGGTAGAAAATGTTTTCATCGTTAGAGCAACATGAGTTAATGCAGAAATTGGGTACCCTAACTTCCCTTCTTGATATCACACCCCACCCAGACTTAGTGGAGGGGATGCTGACTTATTGGGATCCACAAAATTTGATTTTCAAATTTGGAAAGTGTGAGATGACTCCTACCTTGGCGGAAATGTCTGGTCTCACTCGTTTAAGCTATATAGGCAAGGACATGATACTTCCCCGAGACCACTCTAGGACAAGATTCCTCAGCGACCTGGGCCTGAAAGATAATAAGCATTTAAAGTGTCTCGAGCAGTCCTGGATATCCTTGGACCATTTGTTTGCTATATTTGGACCACATGATAGTTTTGATGTCTTTTGGGATGAGTTTTGCACGACCAAGACAAAGTGGAAAAGACGTCGCCTCAAAGCTTTCAGCCTTGCTTTGTTGGGATTATTGGTTTTTCCATCAGATGAGAGGCACATTAGCACCCAGATGCAGTCAGTGGTAATGGCACTATTTCATGAGAAGCAATGCAAAACCGTTACCGTTGTGCCGATGATCTTAGCAGAGTTGTACCGAGCCCTGAGTGAGGTTAGGGGAGGTGTCAGATATTTTGAGGGAAGTAACCTTTTGTTACAGTTGTGGATGATGGAGCATTTGCACACCACTTCCTTACTTTATCCCATCAACCGTGCCTTGAGGGATCGGGTGGTATGCATCGAATGTAGGATGAAATCTCCTAAGTTTACGTACCGAGTAGGCGTCACGGCTTGGATTGAGTCCCTTGGTTTGAGGACAAATGGGAATGTTTTGTGGGCTTACCTTTGGCTACCTTTGGATGATATCCTGGTAGGGTGCCTCATGCAGCCTTTCCTAATGCTGATAGGACTCAAGTGTGTCAGGTCGTACACTCCCGTTAAGGTAATGCGACAATTGGGCAGAAGACAAGAGGAGCCTCCAACTTTGAATCTTCGGAGGCACATCATAAATTTTAGCAAAAAGGCGGCTGATGAAATAAGGTATGTGCAATACTAGAACAATGCAAAGAGGATGAAGAAAAATACATTAGTAGAGGACATCGGCAGGCCTGGGTGTACTCAGGAATACTTGATTTGGTTGCAGTCCGTCCCGCCAGGAGTCAGCACCCCATTGCCATCACAACTTAGGGGTTGGGCAGTTCAGACAGATGATTTTGAGGAGGCATCAGACCAAGATCCTTGGGATAAGCTTGAGTTGATAAAGTCTCAGTTAGCGGGATTGGCAGCAAACGTGGAGCAGCATGGCCAGTATTTGTTTAGGGTCGGCCTTCAGGATGCGGGGGCACACGCCAGGGCCTTTATTCCCAGCATCGATGTTTCTTTACGAGGCATATTATAGAGTTTGAGCATGACGAATAGCCTAGGACCATCCCGGTCAGGACAGTCGCATTCAGGAGCAGCTTGAGGAGACATCCTATTTAGGTGTTTTGAGATTGTCTTATGTTGTCTTTTACTTTTGTGTTTTTTCTAGAAGTACCGAGTCCTTTAGGTAGTGTCAGAGTCTGCCGTAGTGTAGTTGAGTCTATCATGTCTTTCATTATCGTATTTCCCTTTGTATTTTAATATCAAAAAGTTTTAAATGAAAAATCCCAAAAAGATTTTGTTTCAGTTTTTTTCCCCACCAATTCTCCAAAACTACACTTGGTCTGATTCATGAGGGACATGATACGTAGGCAACCTACATCAGGTTCGATCAAATCATTTTTGGTTCAAAATAAAAAGAGAAAGAAAAAGAAAAGAGTGATAAGAGGTGTTTGAAAAGAAAGAGAATGAAGGATTGAAATGAGCAAATCGGGATGATGCCATATGACCCTGCGACCCTCAAAGCCATTTTAGAACCGTTAATCATTGCTAGGTGCATTGCACGTAATATGATATTATTATTTGATAAATGCTCTAACGCTAACATGGTGGTTTTGTGTTGCTGTCCTCTATTATCTCTATTCAGTTTCAGGAAGGTGGTTAATTTATTGGCATCTTGGCAAGTCATCCATACAACACCCAATCAAAGCGTCAAACAGTCATGGCTAGCAAGGAAACAGACACTGGAGTTGTAGACCTACCAAGGGAGATTGTTGAGTCAGAATCAAAACTGCAAGAGGAGGTCCAGAGGTTGAAGTATCAGATGGCAGAAATGTATCAAGCCTGGATTAAGGGACACCCTCCACCCTCGTTCCCTACCAACTACACAGAAAACCCTGCTTCCATTCCACCACTCTCTCCATCCCAGATGCCCAATACCATTGATCTTTCCCCACAACACGCACCTAGCTTTACCCCTTACCACAACTACCTCGGCACTTCAGCCCAAATTGTTCATGCTCCGCCAGCCAAAACAACCTCGTACCACGCTCCAACATCTGCTCCTATTTCTGTACCCCCTCCACAAGCTACCCTCCACCGATCCTCTAGTGAGACCGCATTCCCCGCTACAGATGCCCACTACTATGCACCAGAGCCCACCTTTAAAGTTCCAGATCCTTACTCTTACACTCCCCAATCTGAGCCTCATGTTGAAACTGACAAACCACCCAAGAACGCAGAGCAAGAAGAGATGTTTAGGAAGGTACATAGTTTGGAGCAATCATTGATAAATATGCAAGGGTTGGAAAACCAAGTGAGTGTGGCCTATAAGGATTTGTGTTTGTTTCCAGATGTCCAATTGCCTGCCGGGTTCAAGATACCCAAGTTTGACTTGTATGACGGACATGGGGATCTTGTAGCTCATCTGAGAGGTTATTGCAGTAAAATGAGAGGCGCCGAGGGAAAAGACGAATTACTAATGGCATACTTCAGCCAAAGTCTGAGTGGGGTAGCTTTAGAATGGTACACCCGCTAGGACGCCAGCAGGTGGTACACCTGGGACGATATGGCTCAGGCCTTTGTCTGACACTTTCAGTACAATATAGACATTGTTCAAGATCGCTTATCTCTGACCAAGGTGGAAAAGAAACCCAGTGAAAGCTTTAGAGAATATGGGTTCCGATGAAGGGAGCAAGCTGCACGAGTCAATCCTCCGATGGAAGAGGATAAGATGGTTAAATACTTTCTTCAAGCCCTGGAGCCCACTTACTATGGCCACTTGATCTCAGCCATTGGTAAGTCTTTCAATGATGTGGTGAAGATGGGAGAAATGGTGGAAGAGGGGCTCAAGTCGAGTAAGATCATGAGATATTCTTCTATAAAAGCAACCACCCTGGAAATCCAGAGTGGTACCAGAAGTTTGCTAGGCAAGAAGAAAAAGGAAGATGTCGCTATGGTTGTCTCTGGATCATGGCATGGACAGAGGGGTTCACCTCATCAATACACCCATCCTCGACCCCGACTTCAAACCTACACCCAAACTCCATATAATCCACCTTAACATTACTTTTCCCCACAAAACCCCCAATACTCAACCATTCCACCCCAATACCTTGTTCACCATGCACAATCATATGCTCAACCCCCTCCTTACTCGTAATGGCGTGCTCCAGATCCGCGGAATACCTATTCAGCTCCACAAAATACCTATCTACCTCCACAACCCTACCAAAACCCTACTGGTTCAAACTTTCGACCAAGGCAGGAGTATAGAAGAGAAAGGCAGCAGCGAAAGCAAACTTTTACCCCACTTGGAGAGTCTTATGCTAGTTTGTTTCAAAGGTTAAGGCAGTTGGACATCTTGAGGCCGATTGAGTCAAAGATACCGAATCCTCCTCCAAAGTACCTCGACTATTCCCTAAGATGTGCCTATTGTTCTGATGCTCCAGGGCATGACAGAGAGAAGTGCTGGCATTTGAAAACGGCAATCCAGGTGCTTATTGATACCAACCAAATTGTAGTCCAAAGCCCAGACGCGCCGAATATCAACCAAAACCCTTTACCAGCCCATGTAGAGACGCATATGATTGAAATAGTTCACAAGGACGGGGAGCCCAGGAAGTCTTCTAAGTCCGTCATGTTGATTCGGGCCAGTGAAAGTAATTTAGTTAAAGCTCCTGACTCTACCAAAGCAAAGCCCATGATAGTTGAAGGAGTGACATAAACGCCGAGCTCGCTCAATTTGAAACCACCAGTGTTGGTCGTGAAAGGGCTGTCAAAAGATGTTTGGGAAAGTCTGGAAAGTTCAAAAGTGGTAGTACCAGGGATTCCAAATAAGCCAGTCATAGTTGTGAAGGGGGCTCCTGCTACCCCTATCATTATTAAACCAGTAACCCAGCTTCCAATGGTGGATGCCAAGGCTGTTCTGTGGAATTATAAACAAGTGATAGTGACATATAAAGGAAAAGAAATAGAGGAAGAAGTTAATGAAACTGGAGGATTGACTCGTTCTGGGAGATGTTTCACCCCAGAAGAATTAAGGAAAGCCAAGCCATTCAAGGATAGCCAAATGCCAGTAAAGAAATCGATCACCGAGGAAGAGGCTGAGGAGTTTTTGAAAAAGATTAAAGTGCAGGATTATTCCATGTGGAGCAGTTTAGGAAAACACCAGCTCAGATTTCTCTTTTGTCTTTGTTGATATATTCAGATGAACATCGCAAGGTCTTGATGAAGATTTTGAATGAGGCACATGTTCCTGATAAGATCACTGTGAACCACTTGGAAAAGATAGCTGGCAAGATCTTCGAAGCAAATAGGATCACTTTCTCGGACGATGAACTTCCTATGGAGGGTACAAAACACAACCGAGCTCTTTATCTCACAGTGAAGTGTGAAGATTATGTTGTCTCAAGGGTTTTGGTTGATAATGTCTCTAGTGCAAATATTTGTCCCCTATTTACTCTGTAAAAACTAAAGATTGGCACCGAAAGAATCCACTTGAACAGTGTGTGTGTTCGAGGCTTTGATGGGGGAGGTAAAGATTCTGTTGGAGATATAATGCTCGAATTGTCGATAGGGCATGTTGAGTTTACCATGGAATTCCAAGTGTTAGATGTGGTTGTCTCCTATAATCTGTTGTTGGGCAGGCCCTGGATACGTGTTGCTAAGGCAGTTCCATATTCTCTGCACCAAATGGTGAAGTTCGAATGGGACAGGCAGGAAATAGTTGTGCATGGTGATGAGGACTTGTCAGCTTGTAATGACGCAATTGTTCAGTTTATCGAAGATGAAGTTGATAAGGGACCTTGGGTCTATCAGACTTTCGAAACAGTGTCTGTTGAGAAAATTCCTGAAGGAAAATGCATTCCGGGTCCTAAGTTATCCTCCGCGTCCGTCACGGTTGCGAATGAAATGTTGAAGAATGGTATTGTGCCGGGCAAGGGTTTGGGCTCATCTCTGTAGGGTATTGTGCATCCAGTACGCCCCAGTGGGAATCCTAACACATTTGGTTTGGGATTCATGCCCACAAAGAAGGACGTGAAAAGGGTTAAAAATCTGAAACAGAAGGTATGGTCGCTCCCCAAGCCCGTCCCACACATCTCTAAGTCTTTTGTCAAGCCAGGGACCGAAAAACCTCCAACCTCCTCAATCCCAAAACCTGTGGTCGATGTTGATGAAGAGCTGATCAAGAGGTTCCAAAGTCTGTTCGAAGAGGTCAATATGGTAGACGTTGGTGAAGACTCTAGTAAAGTAGGTGTGCAGCTCGTTGGCCCAAACGTGATGCTTAGCAATTAGGAAGCTACTCCTCTCCCCACCAGGAAGGAGTTTTGGTAGTTTGCTTTGTTTTCCTTTCTGTTATCTGGGTTATTCCAGGGTTGTAATCCAGATTTTTAGTTTTTGCTTGTTTTGATGTTCAAACCCTTCTATCCTTTTATTTTCAATGAAATGCAATTTTTTGTTTTCCGTTATTCTTAATAGTGTTTTATTTTGTACTTTTTTCTTTTGTACAATTCTTTTTATGCTGGTTGCAGTGACATGACACGCATGAAGAGTTTTCAGCCGAGTCTTAAAAGCCAATCTAATTCCGAAATAACAATCCAAGAAGTAGAATATGATGATGAAATAGAATATGATGAAGAAGCAGCATTTGAGGAAATCAGTAAAGAGCTAAAACAAATTAAAGAAAAACCAAAGCCTAATTTGAGTGAGACTGAAGCAATCAATTTAGGGGACCGAGATGATGTTAGGGAAACCAAGATAAGTGTGCATTTAGAACCGCAAGTTAGGGAGGAAATCATCAAAACATTGTTTGAGTACAAAGATGTCTTGGCATGGTCATATGATGATATGCTAGGCCTGAGCACTGATCTGGTAGTTCATAAATTGCCAACTGATCCAGCATTCTCTCCTGTCAAGCAAAATTTGCAAAAGTTCAAGACTGATATGAGTGTGAAGATCAAAGAAGAAATCACAAAGCAGCTTACTGCAAAGGTCATTCGAGTCACTCGATATCCCATTTGGTTAGCCAATGTTTTGTCAGTACCAAAGAAGGATGGTAAGACCAGGGTCTGTGTTGATTATCGTGATCTTAACAAAGCAAGCCCAAAGGATGATTTTCAATTTCCGAACATTCACATTTTGATCGATAATTGTGCCAAGCATGAGATTGGGTCTTTTGTGGACTGTTACGCGGGATATCACCAGATTTTGATAGATGAGGAAGATGCAGAAAAGACAACATTCATCACGCCATGGGGAACATACTGTTATCGGGTAATGCCATTTGGTTTGAAGAATGCTGGGGCAACTTACATGAGGGCGATGACCACCATATTTCATGACATGATACATAGGGAGATCGAGGTTTATGTAGATGATGTGATCATAAAGTCAAAGAAGCAGTCTGACCATATCAAGGACTTGACGAAGTTTTTCCAAAGGCTCCGCAGGTACAACCTCAAGCTCAATCCAGCGAAATGTGCATTTGGTGTCCCGTCTGGGAAATTGCTTGGATTTGTGGTCAGTCGATGCGGTATTGAGTTAAACCCATCAAAGATCAAAGCCATTCAAGAGTTACCACCACCAAAGAACAAAACAGAGGTGATGAGCTTGCTTGGAAGGTTAAATTACATCAGTAGGTTCATTACTCAGCTCACGACAACCTATGACCCCATCTTTAAGCTGCTGAAGAAGAATGCTGCGATCAAGTGGACTGACGAATGTCAAGAAGCATTTGATAAGATTAAGAGGTACCTGTCGAATCCACCTGTGCTGGTCCCACCAGAGCCTGGAAGACCTTTAATTCTCTATTTGATAGTCTTGGATAATTCTTTTGGCTGTGTATTGGGTCAACATGACGTCACGGGAAAGAAGGAGCAAGCAATCTATTACCTCAGTAAGAAGTTCACTCTCTATGAGGTTAAGTATACTCTGCTTGAGAGGACATGTTGCGCCCTGACTTGGGTGGCACAAAAGTAGAAGCATTATCTATCTTCATACACTATTTACCTCATTTCTCGCATGGATCCTCTAAAGTATATCTTTCAGAAGCCTATGCCCATAGGAAGACTTGCAAAGTGGTAGATTTTACTTACAGATTTTGACATCATCTATGTGACTCGGACCGCGATGAAAGCCCAAGCCTTGGCCGACCACTTGGCCGAGAATCCGGTGGATGATGAATATGAGCCATTGAAGAATTATTTTCCTGATGAAAAGGTCATGTGTGTTGACGAGGTTGACCATGATGAAAAGCCAGGTTGGAAACTCTTCTTTGATGGAGCTGCTAACATAAAAGGGTTGGAATATGGGCTGTACTTATCTCTGAAATAGGGCAACACTACCCTATAATAGCCCAACTTTGATTTTATTGCACCAATAACATGGCTGAGTACGAAGCATGCATTCTAGGTTTTAGGTTAGCTATAGACATGGGAGTCTAGGAAATACTTGTTCTGGGAGATTCAGATTTGTTGGTTCACCAGATTAAAGGAGAATGGGAGACTCGAGATTTGAAGCTCCTACCGTACCGACAGTGCCTACATGATCTTTGTCAACGATTTAGGTCGGTTGAATTTAGATATATTCCCAGGATTCATAATGAGATTGCTGATGCCTTGGCTACTCTAGCATCAATGTTACATCATCCGGACAAGGCTTATGTTGACCCCGTGCATATCCAAGTTCATGATCAACATGCTTATTGTAATGTGGTGGAAGAGGAAATCGATGGCAAACCTTGGTTCCCCGATATCAATGAATACATCAGGTCAAGGGTATATCCAATACATTATACAGGTGACCAAAAGAGAACCATTCGACATCTGGCTAGTGGATTTTTCTTGAGTGGAGGAATCTTGTACAAGAGGACTCCGAATTTAGGACTACTGAGGTGCATAGATGCTAAAGAAGCTTCAACTATATTGGCCGAAGTGCATTCTGAAGTTTGCGGGCCACATATGAACGGGTATGTCTTGGCAAAAAAGATACTTAGAGCAGGTTATTATTGGCTCACCATGGAACGGGATTGTATCAGTTTTGTTCGCAAGTGTCATCAATGCCAGGTACACGGTGATTTGATTCATTCTCCCCCATCCGAGTTACACACAATGTCTGCACCTTGGCCCTTTGTTGCTTGAGGCAAGGATGTTATTGGACCAATTGAGCCGGCAGCATCAAACGGGCACATATTTATTCTGGTGGCCATTGATTATTTTACCAAGTGGGTCGAAGCTGTAACTTTCAAGTCCGTGACCAAGAGGGCAGTTGTGGATTTTTTTCATTTAAATATCATTTGTCGGTTCGGAATTCCCAAGGTGATCATCACAGACAATGCTGCTAATCTCAATAGTAATTTGATGAAAGAGGTATGCAAACGGTTCAAGATCATGCATCGGAACTCCACCCCGTATCGCCCCAAGGCAAATGGAGCTATTGAGGCTGCTAACAAGAACATAAAGAAGATACTTCGTAAGATGGTTCAAGGTTCTAGGCAGTGGCATGAAAAGTTGCCTTTTGACAACTAGGTTATCGCACTACTGTTCGCACTTCAGTAGGTGCAACTCCTTATCTGCTGGTATATGGAACTGAGGCAGTTATACCTGCAGAAGTTGATATTCCATCCCTTCGGATCGTTGTAGAAGCTGAAATTGATGATGATGAGTGGGTCAAAACCCGACTAGAGCAGTTGAGTTTGATTGATGAGAAAAGATTGGCTGCAGTATGTCATGGTCAATTGTATCAGAAGAGAATGGCAAGAGTATACAACAAAAAGGTGCATCCTCGAAAATTTAAAGTGGGCCATATGGTATTGAAACGCATCCTTCCTCATCAGGTAGAAGCCAAAGACAAGTTCGCCCCAAACTTGCAGAGGTCATTCGTTGTGACAAGAGTATTGCCCAATGGTGCTTTGTATTTAACAGACAAAGAAGGCAAATGTGTAGATATGACTATCAATTCTGATGCAGTTAAGAGGTACTATGTATGATTTCTTTGCTTACCTTCAATTGTATTTTGTACTTGGCATGTTCAAAGTTGAGATGACGAGGGCATTTTGTTCCGCTACCCTAACACTTTCATCTTTGTTACCCCTTTTGAGCTTTATTTATTTTCTTTCATATCCCTCTCTTGGAATAAGTAATAGAATTAGAGAACGAAAAAAAATGATGATGAATGAATGAATGAAAAATAAGAAGAATGAAAAAGAAAGAAAAAGAAAAAAAAGAGAAAAGAAAAAAAAAAGAAAGAAAGAAAGGAAAAAAGAAAAAGAAAAAAAGAAAAAAGAAAGAAGAAAAAAAAAGAAAAAAAAAGAAGAAAAAAAGAAAAAAGAAAAAAAGAAAAGGAAAGAACAGAAAAGAAAAGCAACAAAAACAAATAACTTCCTTTGGAACTGCGTTCGACCTGATTCCTTTTAAGGATACGTAGGCAGCCTTACGGTTCGGTCCCATCAAAATAAAAATTAAAATTCCCCAGACCCAAAGAAATTGGGGCAGAAGTTTGGGTTTTGAAAAGATCTGATTCCAAAAGTTGTAATTTTAACCCCTTTCATCTTAAATTAGTTTGAGCCTTCATGCCACCCTTTCTTTCTAACCCTGTCCAAAAGCCTACATTTCGGTCCAAAGAAAGATCTTTTGATAAATATTTGAGGATGTCAGGTCAAGCGAGACAGAGGTATGATTTATATCATGGGTAACACTTTGATCATGGGCACAAAGGAAAATTGAATAAATGAGAGAGTCTTATTGGTGAAAACCCTCACGGGCACCGTAAGGCGATGGTGAGCTGAGAGAAAATTTAAAACGAGAGAGTCTTATTGGTGAAATTCTCGCGGGTACCATAAGGCGATGGTGAGTTGAGAGATGAACAAATGAGAGAGGCTTGTTGGTGAAAACCCTTTGGGGCACTACAAGTCGAATGAGGCTCATGACTTAACAGAGAATTTGGATCAGTGAAAGCCCGGTTTTGAAGTATAAAGACAGGACATGAACTGAAAACATAATTGGTTGGACGGATTAGGATGATCAATCCGAAATGCATGCCATGATCATTGGAGCTGGCTGCTTCCCTCAGATAAGTCTTCTTTTCTCATTCTTCTTCATATAGTCATCTGTGCTCAAAATTTTCCTTTGTTCCTTTTGTCAAAAATTATTTCACTTTGCTCTTTGAGTCTATCTTTATGGGTCTCTTTTGAGTCAGCCCTTGTTGAACAAGCAGAAAAGGATTTCAAAGCCTACTACCAGCTTCTAAATTGCACAAAGCGGCGTCCGGCCAGACACATCACAATTGACTTGATTTAGAATAAGCAGTGTGGTGGTTCAGGCAATCAAGTGAATCTTGAATTTTGAGAAAACACACGGATTCAACAACTTTCAAAATGAAAACACAATGCAACAAGTGAGTGTCAGAGATTCAGGTCATGTAGAGGTTTTGTGGTCCAGTTCTAATCAGAAGGTCAAACAACTTCTTGCTAGCTCGAAGCAGCTAATCAGAATGAAGCATGGCAGTGGCGGAAGCAGACACTCAGCAATGATGCCACAAACTGACCACCATGTTTTCAAACTAACAAGATTTTATTTGTCTGAAACAGGGGCAAGAAATTTTTTAAATCCCCAGGGACCTCCCATGGAAAAGCATGGTTCAGGGAGCAAGAAATTCTATTAAGAATCCTCAAAGATGAGAGCATGGCTCAGGTAAGTTCGTTTTAAATTCTCAGGACCCTCCTGGATAGTGGGATTTAGTTTTTAAAGTCTTAGGACCCTCCTGGATAATGGGATTTAGTTTTTAAATTATCAGGTCCCTCCTGGATAATGGGATTTAGTTTTTAAATTCTCAGGACCCTTTTGGATAATGGGATTTAATTTAAAAGTTTCAGGACCCTTCTGGATAATGGGATTTAATTTAAAATTTTCAGGACCCTCCTGGATAATGGGATTTAGTTTTTAAATTTTCAGGACCCTCCTGGATAATGAGATTTAGTTTTAAATTCTCAGGACCCTCCTGAATATTGAGATTTAATTTTAAAAGGTCTCAGGACCCTCCTGGATAATAAGATTTAGTTTTTAAATTTTCAGGACCCTCCTGGATAATGGGATTTAATTTAAAATTTTCAGGACCCTCCTGGATAATGGGATTTAGTTTTACGTTTTAGCGTAAGTTCTCCCTTTAGAAAATATAATTTAGCTTTAAAGTTATCACTCTTAAGATGAGATATAATTCGAAGTATTTAGGGCCCTCCAGGATAATGGGATTTGTCTTTTGAATTCTTAGATCTCTATAGGTAACATGATCCGATTAACACTCACAAATATGCCCAGATCCCAAACTGGGGTAGAAAAATTTCTTTTGTTTTGTCTTTTTGGTTGCAATATCAGGCGCCCACCTGGATAACGAGGGAATACAATTCAAGTTTTAGTAATCAGGCGCCCACCTGGATAACGAGGGAATACAATTCAAGTTTCTGGTAATCAGGCACCTATCTGGATAACGAGGGAATACAATTCAAGTTTTAGTAATCAGGCGCCCACCTAAATAACGAGGGAATACAATTCAAGTTTCTGGTAATCAGGCACCCACCTGGATAATGAGGGAATACAGTTTCGAGTTTTGGTAATCTGGCGCCCACCTGGATAACAAGGGAATACAGTTCAAGTTGTTGATAATCAGGCACCCACCTGGATAACGAGGGAATACAATTCAAGTTGTTGGTAATCAGGCGCCCACCTGGAGAACAAGGAAATTCATTTCAGACTTACTTCAATTCGCAAATTTAAGAAGCATCCGGAGCCCGCCTGAAGAACAGGGTCCACTTTTCAGTCTCATGTTGAAGATCAAATAGAGATTCAAGGAACATTCAATACAAGAAGTAGATAGGATCTTGTATTTTTCTTTCACTTTATTGTACTTTTTTTTCTTTTATTTTTGATGTAATGGCAGGAACCGCGGACTGGAACCTCGACGACACTTCACTCGGCTCTCCACCTCGGTATACTCTATCACTCTTCTCAATTGTGAACTACACGTGGCCTGATTCCTTTATAACCAAGGATATGTAGGCAGCTCAGACACCAGGGCTCGGTCACATTCTCTTTTCGTTAGTTTTTGTCTCTCTAAATAAGGGTCGAGTCAAAAAACATGTCTTGCCATTCTTTGTCCGAAAACACTTTGTGTTTCCCGTCAAAGAGGGGCAGCTGTAGACATGTAATTTTTGACTCGCACAGTTTTAAAGTTAGTTTTAGTATTTTTATTTTTTAAAATATCTACTTAAGTTATTATGCAATTTTAACCTATTTTTATTTTTAATTTCAAATCATAAAATTAAAAAAAGAAGAAAAAAAAAGTTTCAATTTATCTTATTATATATGTTTGCTTTTATTTTATTTATTTAAGTTCATTAGTATTTTTATAGTAGTACTATGCTAAGTTTGCCATGGTTTTTACATTTTGATTTTTAGTATAATCCTTGAAAATTTTAGTATAATCCTTAAAAAATACAATATATATATATATATATAATTTCATGTTTTACCTTATTTCTATTTAGTTTAGGTTATTAATATTTTTATGGACCTATATTTTATTTTTACCATGATTTTCACTCTTATTTTTAATCTATATAAAATATGATATATTAAAAAATTTATGGTTTCATATTATCATGCAGTTTATTTAATTAATTGGAATTAGTTTAGTTTTAATTTAAAAGTTTGAGTTTCTTCTTTATTGGACTTTAAAAATTAAAGAAGTACAAATTTGAAGCCCCATTTCTACACAAAAGGAAACCCAAAATCGGACAACCTAAACCAACCTAATACCCGACCGGATCCAACCCATGACCCGCCCATACCCTGTCTGACCCATCCTCTTATTGTTTTAATCCTATCCCTTCACCTATCTCCCATCCAATGGCCAAGATTTATCCTCACCTTAATATAAAAACCTAATATTTTTAAACCCTACCCTAATGTAACACCACCCAGGTAGCGCCCCCCTTCATCCTGTCCCAACCGCGCTTCAGCCATGGTAAGACCACCAAAAACCCTTGCTCACTCATGGTCCCCCCTCCTCTCCTTTCCTTATTCCACGTCATCAAGACCATAACGACCTCTGACAAGAATATTCCATCCCTCTCACGCGCTCTTCGCTCGCACGATCCGTTTGAGGCGAGAGAGGATGAATGGTGAGCGTAGGATTGAGTTCTAGCTCGATCTACTCCCTCCATTTGTCCCTTACTTGCTTCAACAAATGGATTTGGGAATTTTGAAGGATTTTTTGGATTTTCTTGGAGAAGAAGAATAGAAGTTTCGAGGACTCCAATAAATAGGAGGTTCTTGAGACGAAAAGGGGGGTTCGAGGAGGATTTTTCTTCTTATCTTCTAATTTTTTGGGTCCATTTCTGATAGAAGTTGAATTCCAGAAACAAAAAAAAAAATACAAAACAAAAGTCTGAGTTTGATTTTGTTCAAGTACTATCCATTTTCGAAAAATTAGAAAAGATACCAAAAAAAAATAATAATATAGTTTTGCCCTCTTCAATTTTGATTCCGAATTTTGAGTCTCAAAATGGAGTTCGATTGAGCAGAGTTTGTTTCGAGTTTGTTGTCATTGCTTCTTGTCGTAGGTTTCGGTCGAGGACTCCGGCTAAAATTCCCTGTTATGGATTCATTAAACTTGGCTTGAGTCATTTGTTGTAATTTCTGAAATTTTATTAATTGCAAGGCTAATTTCACGTAATTCTCATCTCTCTTGTTTTGCCTTGGATCTAAATATAATTTGAGCCTTAACTAGAAAGGGGTATGGGAACATGTCTGGTTTGCTTCTTTTTTTTTGAAATGGCTTAATCGAAGTAGTATTCAATATGTTTAATGAAACTCGAATGGACTGTGTGGTTGTGGACATGAGCGCGAGCTCCTCATGTACTAGTTTGCTGTTCTCTAATGAGACTCGACATGAAATATGTCATGATAATCTTCATGAATGTCTCTTGTTTACTGTCATTTAGTTCAGTTACTTAAAATTTTTGAATTGTTACTAGTTTCTTGCCTTCAGTAAATCTGTCGCACTCTCTTTGGCGCGAGCTTGGTGGGCTGTTTAGCTTGTCTTTGTATTTGGCATAATTCCTCGCATTAGAATCTAGGTGTAACCAATTAACGGGTGAATTTGGATCATGGTTTAAATGGTGTCTAAATCGAATTATTTCGCTAAACGTATGTGTTCGGATCTGTTCTATTTTCCTTCTCCTTTTCGAAAATTTGGCTGCGCTGTTACTGCCATGATAAATTCTGCTCGTTTGAGCTGCTGAAGACAGTCGATTTGGGCAATAAATGAAGCCAACCACCTACAGTATTTCGGACAATCGTCTGGACTGTTAGGCTGCTGGAAAATCTGCCCTGTTTTGCATTTATCAAGCCGTAGAATCGCCCAGTTTTTGAGTGCAAATTCTACACTGTATTGCACTGTTGGTTCAAAGATTCTGGTTCGCTGGTTAGTCTATGTATCTAATGGAAGTTTGTTTGCTTTTGTGATCATTCATCAAACTAGAAAAACTGGTGCATTCATAAACTATTTCTCAGAAAAGCTTTCATTTGCCTTCCTCTATTCGAACTAACTTACATTTGGCTTTTATCTGAATGTGAAATGTCCAGTTCTATGTTTCAAAGGCGGCATTTCTGATGAGTCCCATAATGTTTTGTTGGGTTCAAAATGCATTTGTTTCAATCATAGTCTTTTGATAGTTTGATCATTGTTTTGAATGATTCACTATATTATTGAATTTTGATAGAGTCATTATATGCCAAGCCAATTTTTACGGGGATTATAGTCTAAAAATTCTGCTAGTGACTGCTTTTCGAGATTGGCATGGGTTAATGAAGAAGGTTAAGGCTCTTATTATATTTGGATCCATCCGCTCATTTCTTCTATTGTTACTGGTGATCATATTTATATATGCTAGATGCCTATTTCATTTGGTTGAACAATATATATTTGAATGATTTAGGACGCGGGAGTTGGGAAAAGACTTGGCTCATTAGTGTTATTTTGCTCACATAGAAATTGGTCCTGGGCAAATGCATGAAATAAAAGTTAAAAACAAAACATGAGCATGAATTAAATTGTTTCTTCTACTTAGTTCACTTATTTAGTTCTTTTATTTTCTTTGTTGATGGCATTGTCTGTTAGGAGCATGCTTTAGGCCGACAACACCTGGGTAGGCATTCTTTAGGATTTGTTCGTTCGAGGCGAGAGGTCGTCCCTTTTAGTTAGTTAATTCATTAGGGGAATGTCCCGTAGAGTTTGTATATATATTTTCGTGTTCTTTTATCAGGGATATGCCCCTAAGTGAATGTAATTGGAGGTCGTGGTGAACATAGTAGAAGAAGTAGCGTAGGATAATTTAGGACTTTTAATATTTCTTCTCTTAAGTTTCTTTTATTTAGGTGGGGACGACCTCTAGCCTCTTGTGTGTTTATTTTTCTTTTTCTGTGTTTTCCACCTCAATTGAATATTTTGAAAGACAACTTGATCGAGTACGCAACCGTACTAGTTACGGGACTTGGGGAGTGCCCAACACCTTCTCCCCGAGCCAAATGAATCCCCTTACCCGAATCTTTGATGCAGACTTGGTTTGGAGTCATGTTTAAAAGGAAAATCATTTTTAAAAAAAAAACGGTGACCTGGCACACCGAAATAAATGTGAGGTGGCAACTCTGAGTTATTTCTTTCTGAACACAATTTCGTCACTTTTTAATCAAAAACCCTTTTCAAGCTTTACTAAATTTTATTTATTTATTTAAGAGTGTTTAGTGAGTTTTGGTAAAAAAGAGGTGTGACAAATGGCGGGAATTGGATTCCCCTGATTTCACCGCATACAGATAGTCTTCGCGTTTTCTAGAACGAAGTAATAGGAAATGATATTGAATTGTCGTCTTGAGATCATTATTGCCATGACGTCAATAATCTAAGAGCATTAAATGCCATGCCCCAGGGAATCGTGCAGGGCTATCGTCTAACGTGGTAATCGAGAAACCCACAAACTGTCGTAGGCTCATCTCTTTTGCTTCCCCAGCGATTCCTATAAATGCACCGGTTGCTAGATACTCCCCATCTTCACCCTTTCTTTCGGGCCCGTGAATCAGAATTTTTCTATTTGACATCTTCACATCTTTCCCTCTTTTCCCAGGAAGGTTTTACCATTTTTCATGGCCAAGACTTCTAGGACGGTCCCTCAACAGAATGATACTACATTGTCATCCTAATTACCTAAGGGGGAAAACAAATTGATTCCTACTTTAGAGCAATAGACTCCTCCCGATATTGACACGTCAAAGGATTTTGACATCGAGACTCCCTCATCTATGCCGGGTCGATGTGAGCAAGTATCTCGATATGTTAGCATCGTGACCGATGCTGACAAAGTGAAGGAGGACTATCGATGGAGCGAGGCAGTGGAGGTAGAGATTTCTGGCCCCAACGACAACATAACCGACTTCAAGGTTGGCTTTCTTTACATATATACTTACCCATTCACCCTGGGTCCTGATAAATCTATCAAATCTACTCCTTTGGAAATCGACCCAGTTATCCTTGACTTTTATCCCCGATATCGGGTGACCCTCGGTCAGATCTACCCGTACTTTTGGAGGATCGTGTTAATGCTCAGGAACTTTACCAAAAGGGTCACAAGAAAGGTTTTTACCCTTATCCATTTCATCAGATTGTACCGCCCTCAGCTGTATCGAGGCTTAATCAAGCTTCAACATCGGTCCAAAAAGTCTTTCTTCACGAATGTTGATGAGGGGAAGGACCGGGGATAGATGAGCATGTTTATTCGAGTGAGGACCTGTGATATCATCCCGGCCGAGAGGATGACCTTTCCAGAGCGATGGAACGATCAACGTAAGTGATGTTCCCTTTAGCCACTTCTCAATTACTCTTTTGTTTGTCATGATAACCCCTTTGTGCTCTCTCCAGCCGCTGCTTGGCATCCCAAGGTGGTCTCAGATTTGGAGGGATAGATCAAGCATTTGGATGAAAGGTTCCCACATCGTATTCGGTCTTGGACCGTCATGGCTAAGGAGCGTTGGGTGGATAAGAATTACGATGACGTTTCTTTACCACTCGTGCTTCGCATTTTGTGTTTCATTCCAAGATCTAAGCAACAATGTATCACATTTATTGTGTTGGTGCAGGCCTTGGCGAGAATATGCAGTTGAGCCCACCCCCAATGGTGAATAGGAGGCCTTGGATCCTAAAATGAACAAGAAAAGGAAAGACAAGGCGACCACTGCTCGTCCTGATGAAACTGCTGCCCTAACCTCCGGGTTGAACCCCGATGTCGAGGGGGAGAACAATGATGGAAGTCTATTGAGGAGGACAATGAGGTCTGGCGTGAGAGATTTACAAGCGCCCTGGTCGGAGGCTGCTGAGTCTAGGACTGCTGGGCTAAGGAGCCGGGATTCCTCGAAGAGGACGCTGATATAACTTCGAATCGTGCTGTCGGATTCGATGTAGCTTTCGCTAGCAGGACTGTTGGTCATGATGGATCGGGTTTCGGGGCTTTCTAATAACATGGGTTGCTATTTGGAGAAATCGGCGACCCAATTGATCTTATTCAGAACTTTCCAGTCTTATCAGGAGAGCTAACGGATACCGAAAGTATGATCGGCGCCACGGTCTGTACCCCTCTCAGAGGGGGAGGCTTCATTGCCAACATTTTTGATGGCGTAATCGACAGAGCTGATCTCGATGTCTCTGGTGCCGTTAAAGCGGCGAAGAAGTCCCTGCAGCAGGTGACAACTTTTCCTTGTGCGTTTCTTTTCACTCTCGGGCATTATTCGCCATCTTTCTTAACATTCTCGTTGTGCCGTAGTGTAAAGAGATGTATGATCATGCCATCCTCCGGCTTTGTGGGGAGATTTCTTGCCACGAAAAGGAGCATAATAACATTGCTTCGAAGCTACAATGAGTTGGGGGAGCTTCGGACCTCTTTGGAGGCGGTGCTCCGGGAGAAGGACGCTCTTGCTGCTCAATTATTCTGCCTTGCTCATACCTGCTCTTTTACTCCGTATCCATACATGTTCTGTGCTCACATATTCACCGTCTTGCCCTTCATTGTAGGTCGAGCAGAGCAACTTGCAGATTAGTCAATTGGAAGCGGAGATATCCGGGCTGAAGGAGTAGAGCGAGGTTGTGATCGGGGAATTGGTGACATCCCGGAGCCTTCTCTCAGACTTTACGCATGATATATATTCAGGAAGAAGGTAACAACCCTAGATGTCATGTAGCCTTTTGAATATAAATGTGGCGTGCGACACATCCATAATCAAGACTCTACTAGACACGACTCATAGACAATCCCTAGGACAGACTTGCTCTGATACCAAGTTTGTCATGACCCAAACTAGAGGGTCATGACTAGCACCCAGGCCATACTTGCCGAGCATCAACATACATTTTATCAACCTTTCTTATTATCTAATATGCCGGACGAGATCAACATAAATGGTAGATATGAACCATGAACAACCAACAATGACAGATAATGGCATGAACAAACTGCCATGAACAAGGCTGTCATAAACCTATATATAAGATACCAGCTGACAAGCTGCCATGATAGATTATAGAATAAAAATCAGCCGA
Organism: Nicotiana tabacum; assembly: GCF_000715075.1. Lineage (NCBI taxonomy): Eukaryota > Viridiplantae > Streptophyta > Magnoliopsida > Solanales > Solanaceae > Nicotiana > Nicotiana tabacum. The sequence continues at coordinate 111,685,698 of NC_134099.1, read as the reverse complement.
CAAGGCAATTCAAACTATACATGAGTCGACACCTATTTATGAGCATCTAAAGGAACATAACTACTGTAACATTACCGGAATAGGTCCCTAACATACCCATACTACCTATAACAAAAATGCATACCAAGACCATGACAAGTCCAGAGAAAGGATCTTACCAATGACTGCTGAACTAGGCAACCTACTAATCAGTGGTTGCATAGTATATGCCATACCCGGCTGACTATAGCATGGCTCGGTAGAGTAAGAAGGTACATATATACATAATGCATATTGGACTCATTGAAATCACATTCTGAACCTTTCAGAGTGACGTAAGGTTGGTAGTCTCCGTACACGTTATTAGGACTAAATTTTCATCATGGATCTTATAAGAATTAGGAAGTACCAACAACATTGATAACATAATAACAAGAGAAGAAACATCAACATGAATCTATTCATAAGAAGGGAAACAATGTAAGTACTGCTAGCTTCTAAGTATGGAGTATCTTTGCAAGTTCGTTTATTACATTATATACAATCGGAGTCGTGAAAAAGAAGGAAAGGGATAGCCTCACATACCTTGTATATACTTCCCAACCTCAAGCTATGCAAATGTCACGACTTCTTAGGCTACAACAAGAGAAATGACACTATCGTTATCGTTTAAGCATCGTAACTATTATATATCGACTCCACCCTATTTAACGATGAAAAGGACAATACTTCCCCTATTATATGACTTCCCACAAGTTAAAACAATCACTAAACATCCCAAACAACATAAATAATAATCATATTAAGCCTCCCAAAATAGCCCACCAACCAAAAATATTACTAACAAGACTTTCGGTAAATAACTCACAAGTTCTAGCCTCAACGACTTAGCCGCAACATGGATAATCTTAAATACATGTAGAGTAAGAGGTTCACTAAATTTAAAAAGATAGAACAACTCTAATTTGACCTTAATTCACCACGAAATATCCTTCCAATGCTGCCACAAGAGCAAGGAAGCGAAACTAGCAATCAATTTGAGTTTTTCGGCACTAGAATCACTTTGGAATACTTGAAATCACCTAGGGTTGATATTAAAAACTTGAGGGAGTATTTTACCGAACATAAATGACTTAAAACAGCCTACAACACGAGCTGCAACCACACAAAAATTAGCAACAACAAGAAGAACAAGAAACGTACTAGTGCCACGGGATTTCCGATAATTCATCTGTGTTGTTTGCCCTTTGTTTGGGTCTTGGATCATGATAGAACCTTGAAAAGGGTTTTAGGTGTCTAGGATCAGACAAGAATGAAAAATAATGAGGTAAAATGGGTTAAGTCATCTCATATATATCAATATATCACAACCCCTATGTAGTCCCCAAAGAGAGCTACTTGCGCAGTCACGCAAAAATTGGAATATCTCTCTACTCCGACATTGTATCGATGAACGGTTTAATGCTTTCAAAACTAGACTCATAGATATTCAATTTAGTGGGCAGATCACCCAATAATTCCAAGTAAGTTGTGAGAAAAGCTTAGTAACTTTTGACCTAATGTTTAAATAAAATTATGAACATAAGTTGCGACAACTTTTGTCGAGTTTTGTTTCATAAATCGTTTGACTTTAAGACTTATAATACGGATATTGTATAATTCAAATACCTTAACACATGATCTCTTGAGAATATTAAGCACCTCTAGTTTTACCTGAAAATACTGGTTAGAATATCCTTTATTCGTTTAACTTCTAATACTTGTTCACCACTCTTATACACTCTTGTATCATTTAAGGACAACATGATTAACTTCTTATCATCTCAAAGATAATATCTTCTCAGATTCACGTTGTCACAACCCTAAAATGGACCCGGTCATGATGGCGCCTATAGTGAAACTAGGCTAGCCGACACAAACCCCAAACCAACCAGACATTTATAATAAGTCATTTAAAGCCATTAATTAAATAAAATCCCATAATATAAAGTAGATTAAACAGTGCAGAAATATAACACAGCCCGACATCAGGGTGTCACTGTCGACGCCCCCTTTTTCTATGACCGTGGGGTCAGAAATCGGGTATATGACATTGGGAGGACAACTCTATTCACTTTCGAGAATTGGGTTTAGAAGTTGAAGAGTCGCCACCTAATGATTATAGTGTATTAGGACACTTTTTAGAAGAGTTTGAGATGAAGAGACCAGAGATTAGGGTAAGAGCTAGAAATTATCCCGAGAGGAAGGTGTTAGGCACCCCTCAGGATCCACAAGTGTGGTTCCCGGCCAAGCTACAATTGTGACTTTACAAGTAAACAATCAAGGCTCAAATAAGTACTTGCATACAACATTACAATAAAGTTGAAACTTATGAAAGTAAGTAGAAAGAGAGCAAGGATTTGAAAAGTTTAAACAACTCTAAAGGAAGCGAATAAAGAAAAGGGGTCCTAGGTTTGTGATTAATATGGATCACATCAATGCAATATCCAGCAATCACTCCTCAGAAGAGGGGTCATACGTGATATTAGCGCATCGGTCATCATATCTATATTCTACACTTCATACCCCGTTAAGGTATTAAAGCGCGGATGGTGTCGTTACTTATTGCATGCTAGTACCCGTCCCAGTCCTATCAGTCCCGGAGGCATTTAGAACTACTAATCCTAAAGGGAAAGTGATTTGGGGCCTTTTGAGAGTTTCAAAGGATAAAATACTAAGGCGTCAATCAAAACACGTAATACAAGTGAAAGTTGAGGCAGATAAACAAGTAAGGCTCAAGCCAAACCTCCTTAAATCAGATAGGCCATAGAGTTTAGCATGTCTTGCATGTACTAGTTTGGTCTTAAAAATAAATTAAGGCGATAAGCGGACTGGTTCAACATAGACTTTTAGACAGGAAGTCCGCATTAGGTTCACTCGAATGTAGTTGCCTAAGACTGATCCAATTGATTATTCAACCTTTTGTCTATGTGTTGAATAGAACTACTGATTTCGAAAATAAACTGATAAAGAGTTGCCAGCTTTTTTTTTGACAGAGTAAAATAAGGTTCAGAAAAGGTGCAAATTTAATATAGAAAAACATTTACCAACTTTGAAAAGGTTTATCAGATTTATCAGGAAAGAGATGGGTTTCAAAAATGCGGACTGATTACAGGAAAGGGTTTGCCAATTTTTTCAAGAAGAAGAGACTTTTCAGAAAAGGTATGCAGAAGACTGCCAGTTTTAGCAAAGAAGACGCGTTTCAGAAAAAGGTTTGTGAGTTTCAGAAATCTGATATGGCTTTAAACGAGTGAGACGGTTTATATCCAAGATTTCCTATAGGCATGCTTTCTACAAGTTTTTACTGATTTTAACACCTTTCAAACATTAATAGGAGTCCTATGAACATGATATCTATGTACAACTTTAGTATTAAGCCTAACTGTTTGCCTAATGGCATTACATAGAAATATAAGAGTCTATAGGCATGATATCTACTTGTGGAGTTGGAGAAATCAGAAGTAACACCCCTATAGGCATGTTTTCTACCCTTGTGCATAAAAGTAAACCCCCATCCCTTCTTTACTAAATCCCCATGAGTTTAATACAAATTATTACAAACCAGTGAATCAGACTGATATTAAAAGTGCATCAGAAACTAACAGCTGCATCCGAGGAACCTAATTCAGACTTAATGTCTAACAATTGGGGATGAACCACTTCCGAGATCAAGGTTTCCAAATCCTTCTCTTATCTAGGGTGTTTCAGAGTTCCAAGGAATTTCAAAAATTCCAGGCAGTGCATACACCGAGATATTAATCAGAAAGAGTTATAGTGCAGTGTAGAAGAGCCAGCCCTCAGGTATCCAAGTTCAGAGGGAGCTCATGGATCCCAAAGCAAGGCTCACAAGAGGGGGGCAGAACATAATGTTCTAGGAATGAGTGCAAGTGAAATAGAGGGGTTAGGGAGTGCCAAGGCAGGCTGGTGGTCATACCTAGTCATAAGGTAGACTAGCACACCCTTGACCAAGCCTGTTTAGCCAACAAATATGAGCACAGACTTGTTGAAGGTCATGCTATGGTCCAGACAATGATTAGGACATTGTTAGACCATAATCTTAAACTCAAAATACATATAAAGAAGAAGAGGAATGGGAATTGGAAAGAATTTAGGACTCAGGGAGTCCAGCCCATACACATGAGCAACAATGTCAAGTGTTGTCATGCTTTATGGACCATAACTCAACATTCAAAGGGAATTGGGGGTGGGAATTCATGTGAGCACAGAGAAAAGAAGTAAATAAACTTGCAGAAATTACAACATCGAAATAGTAAGACAAACAGAGGAAAGGCTGAAGGATAAACATGTAGTGGAGAGGAAAAAACTAAACAAAGATAGACATACCAGTTGCAGAAAAAGTAAGCAAAGAGAAAAGCAGGATTTCTTTCAGCCAATCCACAAGAAAGCTTCAAGCTTGTGAGATCAGAGAACTCGAATGTTTAAGAAATTCTAAGTATATTTGAGAGAAGTAGTGACTTGTTCTGTTAGAACTTATTTTTGAAAGAGAAAAAGGTACAGGTATTTATAGCTTTGAAAACGAGTAGAAAACAAGGCAACGAATAAGGTTTTAACTCAAACATGGAAATAATCACAGTCAAAATTAATTAATACAGCTTTTTCCCTTTAATCAAGTGATTACTACTCAACGGACACTAACAGGATTAATATAAGGAAAGAAGATCAATTTGTAATCAGAATGATTGTTACCATAAAAGGATCAATAAAACCATATAGTAAGGGATTAAGTCTAAATACAGGAGTGTACTTATTTTGGAAAGGATCTGGTAAAGCCAAACAAAGAGAGAGAACCAATTAACCTTTAACGGGCGAGTAAAAATCAGAATTTCACAAGGAAAAGTTTTGAAAAATCAATCACGAGTTTGAAAATCAATCGCAGAAGGGACTTAGTATATAAACGAAGTGCACAAGTAATAGACATGTGAGGCCAAGCTATGGCAAGAAGAAACAGCATACAGTAATAGCATGATAGTCACTTAGGTCAAACTTCATTAGCTTAGTAATAGAGAAAAGATCAGAAGCATGCAAAAGTTAAGTAAAAACCTTTCTGAAAACATAGTTGAGTTTGACAAATAGCAAGAGCTCAGAACAAAGGAATCACATAAAGAAGACGAGATGCTGCAGTAAAGGAACCAGACAGAGTGATTTCAAACAGGCGAGTTGCACAAACAAACTCAAGAACTCGAACAGACCCCAAAGAACTAGGGTTTTCGAAATCTGTAGAGTTTAGAGACGATAAGAAAGTGAAACAAATAAACAGTCTCAGAATCTCTAGCAAAACCCCAAAAATTGGGGTTCTTTAACACTAATCTGGTGTAAACAAAGTAAATCAAACAGATAGACTCAGAAACACTAGTTTGAAATCAAAAGGTTTTGAAAAGGAAATTTGGGGAAAACACTTAAAACATCACATATGGCACAGATCAAGCACAGATCCAAACAAATAAATGAAAAAGAACCTCGAATCTAGAGTCGATAAGGTCGAAATCAGGCTCAGGAGGCCAAGAAACGCTGGACCAAGGCCGGAGATGGTTGAGAACCTCGAATCAACGAAGGTCTGAGCGAAGACCCTTGAAGTCTGGCCTCGAACCTTCAGGTATTAAGCATGTGAGAGTAGTAGGGGTTGAGTATAGGTCGTTCATGGTTAGAACAACCATGGATTCCGGTGGATTTGGTGTTGGAGGTGGTAGAGAGAGATTAGGGTTTCGAGAGAGCTCGAGAGCGTTTGAGAGACGAGAGGTTTCAAAGGCGGCGGAGCAAACGAAATGAAAGGATTAGGGTGTAGTTGGGGGATTTAAAAAGGTAAGGGACAATCCTGGTCGTTGATCCAAATGATCAACTACCTGGATTGAAAGAAAGGTCGGGCGGGTTTTTCAATTGGGTCGGGGGTTGGGTTAAAAATGAAACTGGGTCAATTGAGGGCCAAAATTTAAATGTAAATAGGCTGTAATTGCAATGAAATGAGGCTAAATGTTAAATAGCCAGTTTTCCCTTTTATTTTATAAAAACTAGTAAAAAAGATTTTAAAAGAAAATTAAAAGTACTGAGCCAATTAATAATATATAAATATTAGTTTAAAAATTTTGGGCCTAATTTTACAATCATAAAAGGCTGTTAATCGTAAAGTAGGCTAAAATTGCAATTATATGTAATTTAGCTTTTAACATACCAAATAATTTTGTAAAAATATACAAAAAAAATTATCTTAACTATATTTTGGTATAAATATAGGAATGAAATAGATTATTCACCAAAATTGATAATTTTGGGAATAATTATGGGTTTTGCACTGCTAAAATAGACAATAAATTGATTTTAAAAATTAGGGAAAAATACCAAAACTCTTGGGCATACTTATGTATGCACATATATGCTATTTTTGAAGTATTTTGGGTACAAAAATACCTAGGAAAAAATTGGGTATCAACAGCTGCCCCTCTTTACCCGAGGATGATGAAAGAGTTGTCGGGTAAAGATAAGATGGCCAATTTTGACCGGAAATGGCGATTTGAAAGGAGTTTTGACCGAGCTCTGGTTTTTGAGCCGCCTACATATCCCTATTCTTACAGGAATCAGGCCATATGTAGTTTAGGAACCATTGGCGATATACCGATGGAGATTTGAAACGGACGGACGCGATGTTTTAGATTGAGAGAAGCTTTCTGAAAAACTGATAGACTGTGGGAACCAGAGCGGGATCGCTCCTGCTGAAACGGCCGTTGCCAGCCGGTGTACCTGCAAGTGAGCAATACGAGTGCATATTGTGCGTAAATTTAAACGTGATGCAAATTCCCATTGGACCATGAATGTTGTCCTCGGACAATTAGGATGACGTCCTCGAACCATGATATCCTGGGCCATGAAGAGTATGGTAAAGGATTTGCTGGCTATGAAATGATGTTCTCGGGCTATGAGAATGATGCCTCCAAATTATGATGCCTTTGAATAATGATATGCAAAAGGTAAAACGGGGTCCTCAGGCCATGGCATGGCATTCGTGGGCTATGCAAATGGTACCTCCGAACAATGACGCCCTTGGACAATTTGGCGATCTTTCAGCCCATGAAATGCAGAAGGTGGCGATCTTTCAGCCGATGCAAGACGTAAATAAAGGTGGCGGTATTTCAGCCGATGCAAAATAAAACGGCGCTATTTCAGCCATGCAAGAGAGATGAAGTGGCGATATTTCAGCCATGCAGGATGGAGGTAGAGCTTAACCTCGGAAGGCAGAAAGGTAGCCTTATGCAAAATGCAGATGGAGACAGAGCTTAGTCTCGAAAGGCAGATAAGTAGCCTTATGCAGAATGCAGATGGAGACAGAGCTTAGTCTCGAAAGGCAGATAAGTAGCCTTATGCAGATGATGATGGAGGTAGAGCTTAACCTCGGATGGCAGAAAAGTAGCCTTATGCAAAATGCAGATGGAGACAGAGCTTAGTCTCGAAAGGCAGAGACAGAGCTTAGTCTCGAAAGGCAGATAAGGTAGCCTTATGCAATGCAAAAATGCAGATGGAGGTAGAGCATAACCTCGGAAGGCAGAAAAGTGGCCTTATGCAATGCAGATAAATGCAGGATGGAGACAATGCTTAGTCTTGAAAGGCATAAAGGTAGCCTTATGCAATGCAAAGAAATGCAGGATGGAGACAATGCTTAGTCTCGGAAGGCAGAAAAGTAGCTTTATGCAATGTAGATAAATGCGGATGGAGACAATGTTTAGTCTCGAAAGGCAGAAAAGTAGCCTTATGCAATGTAGAGAAATGTGGATGGAGACAATGCTTAGTCTCGAAAGGAAGAAAGGTAGCCTTATGCGATGCAGATGGAGGTAGAGCTTAACCTCGGAAGGCAGAAAGGTAGCCTTATGCGATGCAGATGGAGGCAGAGCTTAACATTGGAAGGCAGAAAGGTAGCCTTATGCGATGCAGATGGAGGTAGAGCTTAACCTCGAAAGGAAAAAAGGTAGCCTTATGCAATGCAGATGGAGGCAGAGCTTAACATTGGAAGGCAGAAAGGTAGCCTTATGCGATGCAGATGGAGGTAGAGCTTAACCTCGAAAGGCAGAAAGGTAGTCTTATGCAGTGCAAGAATGTAAAAGGATGATTAGTAGTAAGATCTCTTAGTTGATAGCCGATTACGACAATATGACTGTTGGGGAGATTGTGTATGGATAGCAATTGCGGGCAAGTGATGATTCTGAGAAGTTGCATTCTTGGGAATGCATAAATATACCTAATGATGTTGCGAATTGAGTGCCTACATCCAAAGAAAAATTGTGAGCTCTGTAAGGGGAAAGGTTAATTCGTCTTCCCCGGGCCCTTGACGTTGTGTGTTATTGGGGTAGCGTCGCTAAACAATAGCAATTCGGATAATAGTTATGCATGCTCTAGTAAATATATAATCAGAAATAGTTTTCTTTAGATGAACCAATGACTACGACGTGGTTCAAGACATTGCAACCTCTTTTACTCCGAAATTTTGAGGGTCCTCCTCAAAATGCTGCCCCAGTTTACTGGGCTGGCGCTTCTGGCGATGCATGAACTAAAATTAACTTCAGAATTTTGAGGGTCCTCCTCAAAATTCTACCCCAGTTCCAATAGCGGGGAAAATGGAATTTTTATTAAATTATGACCGAACCCATAGGGCTGCCTACGTATCCCCTCTTAAACGGGAATCAGGTCAGGCGTAGTTCAAATTACATCATTATGGGAATCATAAGTGGTTACACATAATATCGTTTCACTGCATCAGAATTGATTGGCTTTGGCCAGACTTCTCCATCCATCTCTGCAAGAATAAGGGCTCCTCCAGTTAGAACCCGGTGAACCATGTACGGACCCTGCCAATTGGGAGAGAACTTCCCCTTGGCTTCGTCTTGATGTGGGAATATTTTCTTCAATACCCGCTGCCCCGGTGTAAAATTCCTTGGCTTAACCCTTTATTTAAAGGCTCTGGACATTCTTTTCTAATACAACTGACTGTGGCAAACCGCATTCATCCTTTTCCCATCTATAAGGGCTAACTACTCGTAGCGACCTTTTACCCATTCTGCATCATCCAATTCTACTTCTTGTATGATCTTTAAGGAGGGAATTTCTACCTCGGCGGGGATGACCGCCTCTGTACCATAAACCAGCATGTAGGGAGTTGCTCCGGTCGATGTGCGGACTGTAGTGCGGTATCCCATTAAGGCTAATGATAACTTCTCATGCCATTGGTTGTGCCTTTCGACCATCTTCCTTAGTATCTTCTTGATATTCTTGTTGGCTGCTTCCACAGCTCCATTCATCTAAGGCCTGTAGGCTGTAGTGTTCTTGTGTTTGATCTTGAAAGTTTCACATATTTCTTTCATCAAGTCGCTGTTGAGATTGGAACCATTATCGGTGATGATAAACTCCGGAACTCCGAACCGACAAACAATGCGGTCGCGGACGAAACCCGCCACAACCTTCTTAGTGACCGCCTTGTATGATGCTGATTCAACCCATTTGGTTAAATAATCGATTGCCACTAAGATGAACCTGTGCCCATTTGATGCGGTAGGCTCGATAGGTCCGATAACATCCATTCCCCAAGCGGCGAATGACCATGGTGAGCTTGTTGCAGTAAGCTCATTTGGAGATGCCTTTATCATATCTGCGTGTATCTGACAACGATGGCATTTGCGAACATATTGGATACAGTCTGTTTCCATAGTCATCCAAAAATACCCTTCTCGGAGTATCTTCTTTGCTAAGACAAAACCGTTCATGTGCGGCCCGCAGGTCCCTGCATGCACTTCATCCAATAACTTGGATGCTTCTTTTACTTCGACACACCTTAGTAAACCCAAATCGGGAGTCCTCCTGTATAGGATTCTTCCACTTTGAAAGAAGTTGCTGGATAACCTACGAAGTGTGCGCTTCTGAGTAGCGTTGGCAAGTTCTGGATATTCCCCTATTGTCAAGTACTTCTTGTTGTCATGGAACCATGGTTTTCCATCCGCTTCTTCCTCAACGTAGGCACAATAAGATGGCTGATCATGAATCTTTACTGGGATGGGATCAATGCAATTTGTATCTGGATGCTGGATCATGGACAATAAAGTAGCTAATGCATCAACAAACTCGTTCTGGACTTTGGGGACGTGCTGAAATCCTTTCTTTGTGAACCTTTTCCTCAACTCCTGTATGTGATGCAAGTAGGGAAGTATCTTAGATTTCTTGGTTGCCCACTCTCCTTGAACCTGATGTATGAGCAAGTCTGAATCCCCGATCACTAGCAATTCCTGAACATTCATGTCAATGGACATTTTGAGCACCAAGATGCACGCTTCATATTCGGCCATATTATTGTTGCAAGGGGACCTGAACTTGGCGGATACCGGGTAGTGCTGGCCTGTTTATGATACTAAGACTGCTCCTATGCCAACTCCTTTGAAATTTGCAGCTCCGTCGAAAAACAACCTCCAACCATCAAAGGATTCTGCAATATCTTCTCCTATGAAAGATACCTCTTAATTGGGAAAATACGTCTTTAGGGGCTCGTATTCTCCTTCCACGGGATTCTCAGCGAGATGGTACGCCAAGGCTTGCCCTTTGATTGCTTTATGGGTCACGTAAACAATGTCGAATTCACTTAGCAGGATCTGCCACTTGGCGAGCTTGCCAGTGGGCATGGGCTTCTGGAAGTTATACTTCAGAGGGTCCATTTTGGATATGAGATAAGTAGTGTAAGCACAGAAGTAATGACTTAACTTCTGCGCGACCCAAGTCAGAGCACAGCAAGTGCGTTCTAAAAGAGAATACTGGGCCTCGTACGGTGTAAACTTCTTACTGATATAGTAGATGGCTTGTTCCTTTCTCCCTGTTTCATCATGTTGTCCCAGAACATAACCGAATGCTCTATTCAAAACCGCAAGGTAAAGCAATAGGGGTCTTCCTGGCTCAGGCAGAACCAAGACCGGCAGCGTTGATAGGTATTCCTTAATTCTATCAAAAGCTTTCTAGCAATCATTAGTCCATTTGGTAGCAACGTCCTTCTTCAACATTTTGAAGATAGGTTCACAAATGACCATGGATTGAGCTATGAACCGGCTGATATAGTTGAGTCTTCCTAGGAAACTCATCACATCCTTCTAGTTTTTTTGGCGGTGGAAATTCTTGGATAGCTTTGACCTTTGATGGATCTAATTCTATTCCTCGATGATTCACGATGAAACCCAATAATTTTCCAGTAGGGACCCCGAATGCACACTTGGCAGGATTCAGTTTCAGATTGTACCTCCTCAGTCTGTTGAAGAACTTTTTTAGGTCTTCCATGTGATCCCTGGCTTTCTTAGATTTGATGATGACATCATCCACATATACCTCAATCTCTTTGTGTATCATGTCATGAAATATGGTAGTCATGGCTCTCATGTAGGTGGCACCAGCGTTCTTCAAACCGAACGACATCATTTTGTAACAGTACATTCCCCATGGCGTGATGAAAGCCATTTTCTCTTCATCTTCCTCATCCATCCATATCTGATGATACCCAGCGAAACAATCAACAAAAGATTGCAACTCATGCTTGTCGCAGTTGTCAATAAGAATGTGCATGTTAGGCAAGGGGAAGTCGTCTTTAGGACTGGCCCGATTAAGATCCCGGTAGTCAACACAAACTCTAACTTTACCATCCTTTTTTGGCACTGGCACGATGTTGGCTAACCATGTCGGATACTCTACTACCCTGAGAACCTTGGCTTTGACTTGCTTGGTAACCTCTTCTTTGATTTTCAAACTCATGTCGGGTTTGAATTTCCTGAGCTTCTGCTTTACCGGCGGGCATGTTGGATCTGTCGGCAGCTTGTGAGCTACAATGGATGTGCCGAGACCAGTCATATCATCATATGACCAGGCGAATATGTCTTCATATTCCTTCAGGAACTCCTTGTACTCTTTCTTTTCTGATGGTGACAGGTAAACACTGATGCGTGTTTCTTTGACATTCCCTGTATCTCCCAGATTGACGACTTCAGTTTCGGCTAAGTTATACTTAGGCCTATTTTCAAAATTCTCAACTCCTCTGACGACCTCTTCTGGTATATTATCCTCTTCTGAGTCCGTATCCGTTTGTTGCAGCGTCTCTTTGCAAGTCACAATCGTTGGTTCATCGTCAAGGCAAGTAATAGTAATGCTGTGTAAAATAAAGTGAATGATAGAAAAAATAATAAGAGCGAGATATATAATAAATTGAAATGCTTCGATTAAATTCATAATTGTTTTGAGTATCAGAGCTCTTTTCAGAATTAAAGACAATACGGAAATAAAATCAGCTAGTAAAAAGTAAGATGTGATGCATGGTGCTTTTGTTCAGCCTTGCTACCCCAAAGGTTTCCGGGCCCTGGTGGTTCTAATCGACCAATTACTGAGGCGCTCTCCTTGGTTCACAACTTGTATAGAAGGGCCCTCCTCCCCTTCCTTCTCGAAAATAACATAGCAGTCCATATCATCATCCTACAGGAACAGATTCTTCACGGCTGCCAATGCTTCCTCTTCCTCCGACCCATATATAATATCTGCTAACTGGAAAGTATGCTCTAGGTGAGGTATCGGATGCTCCAGTGGGTAGTAGGGACTGCGCCATGGTGGTGACCAGTTATTTAACTCCTCCCAAGTGTACTCATACCCCAAACAAAATGTAGTGCCATGTTTCTTCAGCTTGATAGGTTTGGCGATTCCCTGGAGGTTTTTGCCGAGTCCCTTTCCAGGTTCGTATCCACACCAATTCAGGATACTTTCAATCTTGTTATCCCACCATTTATCTTTGTCTATAGCATTGACTCTTTCAATGTGGTGGTATGTTTCTCCGCCTATTCTATTTCTTCCTCCAATCATCGGGATGGTCTATATATATGGGGTTGCTACCATCGCTATGAATGATCACCTATTGGTGATTCCATTCGAACTTCACTGCCTGATGCAGGGTCGATGCTACAGCTCCAGCGGCATGGATCCATAGTCGTCCCTACAGAAATTATAGGATGCTGGGACATCTATCACTTGAAAGTCAACGTCGAACTAGGTTGGCCCCATTTGCAAGCATAGGTTAATTTCCCCGATAGTAGACCTTTGGGACCCATCGAAGGCTTTGACATTGATGGTCCCATCTTTGTTCTCGTGCAGGCTCTTTCCCAATGTCCTGAGAGTTATCAACGGACAGATGTTGAGGCTGGAGCCTCTATCGATCAAGACTCTAGTGACGAAGTAATCCTCGTATTGCACGGTGATGTGTAGGTCCATGTTGTGACTCAGTCCTTCTGGCGGCAGGTCATCTTCATGGAAGGTGATTTTGTGGCTTTCCAGTATTTGTCCTATCATATTTGTCATTTCGCCCCCAGTTATGTTGCTGGGCACATAAGCTTCGCTTAATATCTTCATCAAGGCCTTTTTGTGTGCATCAGAGCTCTGTAGAAGAGCTAGGATGGAGATCTGTGCTGGTGTTTTGTTCAACTTCTCAACGACCGAATACTTCTTAGCTTGTATTTTTCTCCAAATATCATCGGGACCATCTTTAGTAGTTCGTCCTGAGGCTTGCTTACTGGACTCAGCTAGGTGCTCTAGAGTGTAAACCCTGCATGTTCTGGTCATACCCTGCGCAGCAATTGCTTCTCCCATCTTGGTCTTTCCTTTCCTCCTTGCTTCAGCTGTGTAATCCCATGGTATGGCATTTGAGTGGAATGGTGTTATGTCTGACATTGCTACAGGGATGGGTACCCTCGGTGGTAACACAGCAACTTCAAAGAGTACAGGTGCCTTTGGAGCCCCAAACTCAACCTTAATTGGCCCGACCACCTTCGCAAAAGAAGGTGCTTCAAATTCGAGAGGCATAGACATGTTTACTTCATCGCCCCTGGAGGCCTGGTTCTGCACAATAATCGGGTTAAGTGTGACTGCTGGTTTCTTTGGCTCATCATTCTCAACAATCAGTCCTATCGATCCCCCGGGTTCCCAGTCATCTTCGATCTCGATCATGTGAATGTCCCCACCTCTGTGATCAGGCAGAGGGTTGTTGCGGATATTAGATCAGAGTTTGAATCTTGTCTTTCAACGAGCGACATTTGTCAATGGTCTGACCTTTTATGCCGGAGTGGTACGCAAGGTCTTATTAGGGTTGACCCACTGGGAAGGATTTTCGGAAGTTATGGCAGGGATAGGGGAGATATAACCAGTAGCTTTACGTTTCTCATACAGCTGGTCAATTGGCTCCGCGATGGCTGTATATTGTCTGGGAGGTCTGCGATTAAAATTTGGTCTGGGTCTAGGGAAATTTTGGCGAGTGGGAGGTGATTGGTAGTGAGAGGGTTGGGCATTATAAGCTTGGTAAACAGGTGTAGGTTGAGAGTATCTGAGTGAAGTGGGTTGATATGTGGGAGGTGGAGATGATTGGTTAACGGGTGGTGGATTTTGGTAAGAGGGTGTGGATGCTTGGTAATTCGGGATAGGTTGATATGTAAGTGGAGGTGACGGGTAAGTGTGGTATTTTAGTGGTGATTTGGCTCCTTGTGCGACCATCACGGCATTGACATCCTTCTTCTTGGACGTGCCACAAGACTGTAAAGCCTTGTTGGTGGCCTACAATGCTTCAAGATTAGTAACCATACCATTCTTAATGCCTTCCTCAATTCTTTCTCCCAGCTTGATGATATCGGAGAATTTCTGGCCCTAGATCAGCATCAACCTCTCATAATATTGCGGGTATTGAGCCCGGACGAAGAATCTGTTCATTTGTTCCTCTTCTAAGGCCGACCTGACCTTAGCAGCCTCTAATCTCCAACGAGTAGCATACTCGCGGAATGTTTCGGTAGGCTTCTTATTCAAATTCTGGATGTAGAATACATCTGGTGCATTCTCTGTATTGAATCGGAACCTATCCATGAAATCCGATGCCATACCTACCCAGCTTGTCCATTTCTTGGGGTCCTGACTGATGTACCAGGATAAAGCATCCCCCTTCAGCCTTCTCATGAAGAGTTTCATACGGATTTTCTCATTCCTTCCGACTCTGACCAGCTTATCACAATATGTCCTCAAATGGACTATGGGATCTCCTGTGCCATAGAACATTTTGAACTTGGGACGTTTGTATCCCTCTGGAAGTTCAACATCTGGCTGAATGCAGAGGTCCTCATAATTCAGCTCCTCTATGCCTTTGTTTCCTTCCATGCCCTAGACTCTGCTGGTCAATTTCTTGAGTTCTGCTGCCAAGTTTCTGATAAGAGAGTCCTTGTCATCAAACTCAGGTGCACTTGAGATTGGTTGAGTGTAGTGGGGTATGGTATCTACGTTGATGGGAGTGTTGTGGGGTGGTCGATTGTGGTGTTTAGTGGTTCAGGAATGGGTAGTGGATTGTGGTATGTGTTGCAATGTTGAATATGAGTGGGTTGCATCTGTGGTTGTGGGGTGTTCTGTGGAGGTGCGGGATTTTGAGCATTTGAAAAGTTGACATCAGGAGCGGTGAGAGTGAATGATAAATTTGCCAAGTTCCGAACTTGATCCAGTTCTTCTTGGAACTTCAACAGTTTCTGCTCAAGTTGGGCAGCAGTTTCCTTAGCAACCGGGGTACCCTGAGGAATCTCAATTCTTTCAATTTCCTTTCTGGCGCTTGAATCTCCCATTCTACCTTTGTTCTTGTTCCGGATAGGACTCGGAGGAGGAGGAGGTGGAGGTCCCTTGGATCTCGTACTGTATGATGATGGTGCCAGAATGCACGAACTAACTTTTGGGGAAGGGAATAAAAATAAAGAAAAACAAAAAAAAGGTAACAAGTTAGTGCGGGTTATGAGAAGAAAATGTTGCAATATTTAAACACATTGTGCAAGAATATAAATCGTGTCCTAATTTGGGTGCCTCGTTGTGCCCGAGGTAGGCCTAGCGACAAGTTAATTTGGAGAACTTATATTGCTAAATGCCTTATCTTATTGATAAAAATAAGACGAATTCACAATGATGCTAAGAAAATAAAATGTCACTAGTGGCCATTGGCCTTATTACATCATTAAAAGCAAAATAAAAGAGTTCTAACTACTTGGTCCCAGAAGGACCTTCCCCAGATTTGGCATCTTTATCCCCCTCGAACAGCTTCACCAGCTCGCGCAGTCCTAGCAGCAGATAAGCTTGGGCCAAATGTCCGCCTGCATTTCCTTCAGCGTTCCGACAATTTTCAATCCTCTTGAGGTACTTTCCTTCTAGATCCACTAGACCCCTCTCCAAATACCCTAGTCGTTTGTTGGCGCTGACAGCCATATCCTTCCATTCCTCGATCAACTTTTGATGGGCTTCTTGTATTTCCCGATGCTCACTTTCACACTCTCGAATTCTCTTGCGCAGTTGATTGTACTTAACCCGTGCTTCAGCTTTCTCGTCGATGATTCTATGTCCGTGAATGAACCCGGGCTGACCCATACCATTATGATTATCTTCCAACCAACCCGAATAGTGCGACACACAACCAGCATGATATCTGTCTGGCTCAATAGATTCTTTCCCCAAAACGAGCTTGCAATGCCACATGTGTTGAGCTTGGCATTTGTGAGGGCTATCATCATCCTGGAAATCATCCCTAAAGTGACTCATTTTGTCGACCCTTGGTATGATTTGCTTCCTTCCAGCCTGTCTCATGGCTCGGAGGGGAACGTAGGGATAAGTTCCTCTTAGACCAAAGAGTATGAGAAATGGTGCATCTCAGGATCGAACAATGTATTCTTCCGTAGGGAACCATTCGACCATCCACTGTACCTAGTCTTCTTTTAGATTCTCAAATAGCTCCACCCATCTTCCAGTGTCTTCTGGCTGAGCGAAAGTGTTAGGCATATAATTCATACGCCTTGGCTGGTGGAAGGCAATGTGATCATCCCAGTCTCTGTGTAAGATCTCTTGTCGGTATTCTCCTTTCTGGAGGTTCTCCATGAGCCAGAGCTGAAGTAATAAATTGCATCCCTCAAAATGACTGGCTTTTTGCTGACAGTTGTCCAGAGCCCGGTATATCTCAGCAACAATCATGGGCACTATACTGAAAGGCTGTCCGCCAATTCCTTCCATCAGAGTCTTGGTTACCATAGCCAGTCTGGTGTGGATCCTAGCCTTCTTCATAGGGAACACTATCATTCCCAGGAAACAAAACATGATTACGAAGACCCTTCTGTGAATATGCCCCAGTGAGGTGAGGGCAAATTCATCTGAGTAGGTGTGGTATGACTTGCTATGGCCGTACCTCTCGTACAGATAGTCGAATGGGATGTAGGAGTCTTTCAAACAGGTCAAGTCTGGGTTCTTCTTCAGTCCCATCATCTTAAGGAAACCCCTACCCTTGCGATTTTCTGGCATAAGCAAACCCAGAGTCTCCCAAGGAATACCAACTAAGCCTCCTATTTCTTCGAGCAAAGGAGTCATTTCAAGGTCCCCGAAGCGGAACACGGACCTGTCACTATCCCAGAACAGAGTTGTAGCCTCTATGATTTTGTTGTCAGGCTGGATTTCTAGAAGAGAAGGCATATTTCCTAAGTATTTGTGGACGAGTGTCTGATCACTGGATTGGAGGTCTTTCCACCAATTTAGCAGCCTTGGATGAATGTTGGTTACCATGCCGAATTTGGGGACTTCGTGCCTCATTTTCTGCAAAACAAAGTGTTAGACCCTTACCCCGCCAGACTCGACTATTTAAACCAATAATTAGCATAAAAAGCATTTAGTTCTCAAAATAAATGCATAGAACATGTAGGTGTCCGTTTGGGTTTTAGGGAAACCCAATGGACTTTGGACAAGGCTATCTTAATGAGTCATTATGTGGACAACATAACTGACTCGGCTAGGTTTGACCATGATGCATGCACAGTTAGAGTAAGGTTTCTATTGGGGTATTAGACAGGTACCCTTGAGCGGACAACTCAAGAGGGAAAGGCACGGAACCGTCGACTGCACCGCTGATCGACTGGTTTTACCGCAAATACGCCTTTGCCAAATTTAAAAGGTGATAATATTGGAAGAGCGCAACCACTCATTATAAGCGTTGCTATGGTATTTGTTTGGCACGAGTGAAATATGATGTTGAAGATGTAGTTTACAAAAATGAAACAAATTGACATGCATTTTAACGTTCATAAGATAAATGATTACAATAATTGCAGTAATTACAACAGTATTGAAATAAAACAGTAAAGGAAAGTAGTTAAAAGAAAGAAAAGACATGAAGAGCCAAGTCAGTTTCATAGTGAAAGAATAAAATACAGTAAATAAAGCAATTAATGAGATAGTACAGTCACAAGCAACATGCAATGGTAAAAGCCTAAAGAATATCCCCAGCAGAGTCGCCATGCTGTCGATGCCCCCTTTTTCTATGACTGTGGGGTCAGAAATCGGGTATACGACATTGGGAGGAAAACTCTATTCCCTTTCGAGAATTGGGTTTAGAAGTTGAAGAGTCGCCACCTAATGATTATTGTGCATTAGGACACTTTTTAGAAGAGTTTGAGATGAAGAGACCTGAGATTAGGGTAAGGGCTAGAAATTATCCCGAGGGGAAGGTGTTAGGCACCCCTCAGGATCCACAAGTGTGGTTCCCGGCCATGCTACAATTGTGACTTTACAAGTAAACAATCAAGGCTCAAATAAGGACTTGCATACAACATTGCAATTAGGTTGAAACTTATTAAAGTAAGTAGAAAGAGAGCAAGGATTTGAAAAGTTTAATCAACTCTAAAGGATGCGAATAAAGAAAAGGGGTCCTAGGTTTGTGATTAATATGGATCACATCAATGCAATATCCAGCAATCACTCCTCAGAAGAGGGGTCGCACGTGATATTAGCGCACGGGTCATCATATCCATATTCTACCCTTCCCACCCCGTTAAGGTATTAAAGCGTGGATGATGTCGTTACTTATTGCATGCTAGTACCCGTCCCGGTCCTATCAGTCCCGAAGGCATTTAGGACTACTAATCCTAAAGGGAAAGGGATTTGGGGCCTTTTGAGAGTTTCAAAGGACAAAATACTAAGGCATCAATCACAACACGTAATACAAGTGAAAGCGGAGGGAGATAAACAAGTAAGGCTCAAGCCAAACCCCCTTAAATCAGATAGGCCATAGAGTTTAGCATGTCTTGCATGTACTGGTTTGGTCTTAAAAATAAATTAAGGTGATAAGCGGACTGGTTCAACACAGACTTTTAGACAGGAAGTCCGCATTAGGTTTGCTCAAATGCAGTTGCCTAAGACTGATCCAATTGATTAATCAACCTTTAGTCTATGTGTTGAATAGAACTACTGATTTCGAAAATAAACTGATAAAGAGTTGCCAGTTTTTTTTACAGAGTAAAATAAGGTTCAGAAAAGGTGCAGATTTAATATAGAAAAACGTTTACCAACTTTGAAAAGGTTTATCAGATTTATCAGGAAAGAGATGGGTTTCAAAAATACGGACTGATTACAGGAAAGGGTTTGCCAATTTTTTCAAGAAGAAGAGACTTTACAGAAAAGGTATGCAGAAGACTGCCAGTTTTAGCAAAGAAGACGCGTTTCAGAAAAAGGTTTGTGAGTTTCAGAAATCTGATATGGCTTTAAACGAGTGAGACGGTTTATATCCAAGATTTCCTATAGGCATGATTTCTACAAGTTTTTACTGATTTTAACACCTTTCAAACTTTAATAGGAGTCCTATGAACATGATATCTATGTACAACTTTATTATTAAGCCTAACTGTTTGCCTAATGGCATTACATAGAAATATAGGAGTCTATAGGCATGATATCTACGTGTGGAGTTGCAGAAATTAGAAGTAACACCCCTATAGGTGTGCTTTCTACCCTTGTGCATAAAAGTAAACCCCCCTCCCTTCTTTACTAAATCCCCATGAGTTTAATACAAATTATTACAAACTAGTGAATCAGACTGATATTAAAAGTACATCAGAAACTAAAAGCTGCATCCAAGGAACCTAATTCAGACTTAATGTCTAACAATTGGGGATGAACCACTTCCGAGATCAAGGTTTCCAAATCGTTCTCTTATCTAGGGTGTTTCAGAGATCCAAGGAATTTCAAAAATTCCAAGAAGTGCTTACACCCGAGATATTAATCAGAAAGAGTTATAGTGCAGTGTGGAAGAGCTAGCCCTTAGGTGTCCAAGTTTAGAGGGAGCTCATGGATCCCAAAGCAAGGCTCACAAGAGGGGGGGCAGAACTTAATGTTCTAAGAATGAGTGCAAGTGCAATAGAGGGGTTAGGGAGTGCCAAGGCAGGCTGGTGGTCATACCTAGTCATAAGGTAGACTGGCACACCCCTGACCAAGCCTGTTCAGCCAAAAAATATGAGCACAGACCTATTGAAGGTCAGGCTATGGTCCAGACAATGATTAGTACATTGTTAGACAATAGTCTTTAACTCAGAATACATATAAAGGGGAATGGGAATGGCAATTGGAAAGAATTTAGGACTCAAGGAGTCCAGCCCAAACACATGAGCAATAATGTCAAGTGTTGTCATGCTTTCTAGACCATAACTCAACATACAAAGGGAATTGGGGGTGGGAATTCATGTGAGCACAGAGAAAATAAGTAAATAAACATGCAGAAATTACAACATCAAAACAGTAAGACAAACAGAGTAAAGGCTGAAGGATAAACATGTAGTGGAGAGGCAGAAACTAAACAAAGATAGACATACCAGTTGCAGAAAAAGTAAGCAAAGAGAAAAGCACGATTTCTTTCAGCCAAACCACAAGAAAGCTTCAAGCTTGTGAGATTATAGAACTCGAATATTTAAGAAATTCTAAGTATATTTGAGAGAAATATTGACTTGTTTTGTTAGAACTTGTTTTTGAAAGAGAAAAAGGTATAGGTATTTATAGCTTTGAAAACGAGTAGAAAACAAGGCAACGAATAAGGTTTCAACACAAACATGGGAATAATCATAGTCAAAATCAATTAATACAGCTTTTTCCCTTTAATCAAGGGATTACTGCTCAACGGACATTAACAGGATTAATATAAGGAAAGAAGATCAATTTGTAATCAAAATGATTGTTACCATAAAAGGAGCAGTAAAACCATATAGTAAGGGATTAAGTCTAAATACAGGAGTGTACTTATTTTGGAAAGGATCTGGTAAGGCCAAACAAAGAGAGAGAACCAATTAACCCTTAACGGGTAAGTAAAAATCAGAATTTCACAAGGAAAAGTTTTGAAAAATCAATCACGAGTTTGAAAATCAATCGCAGAAGGGACTTAGTGTATAAACGAAGTACACAACTAATAGACATGTGAGGCCAAGCTATGGCAAGAAGAAACAACATACAGTAATAGCATGATAGTCACTTAGGTCGTACATCATTAGCTTAGTAATAGAGAAAAGATCAGAAGCATGCAAAAGTTAGGTGAAAACCTTTCTGAAAACATAGTTGAGTTTGACAAATAGCAAGAGCTCAGAACAAAGGAATCACATAAAGAAGATGAGATGCTACAGTAAAGGATCCAGACGGAACGATTTCAAACAGGCGAGTTGCACAAACAAACTCACGAACTCGAACAGACCCCAAAGAACTAGGGTTTTCGAAATCAGTAGAGTTTAGAGGCGATAAGCAAGTGAAACAAATAAACAGTCTCAAAATCTCTAGTAAAACCCCAAAAATTGGGGTTCTTTAACACTAATCTGGTGTAAACAAAGTAAATCAAACAGATAGACTCAGAAACACTAGTTTGAAATCAAAAGGTTTAGAAAAGGAAATCTGGGGAAAACGCTTAAAACATCACATATGGCACAGATCAAGAACAAATCGAAACAAATAAATGAAAAAGAACCTCGAATAGGCTAGGGTTTCTGAGAACCCTAGAAACGAGAACGGCTTGGAAGAAACAAGATCAGATCTGGAGTCGATAAGGTCAGAATCAGGCTCAAGAGGCCCATACACACTGGACTAAGGCCAGAGATGGTTGAGAACCTCAAATCGAGAAGGTTTGAGCGAAGACCCTTGAAGTATGGCCTCGAACCTTTAGGTATCAAGCATGTGAGAGTAGTAGGGGTTGAGTATAGGTCGTCCGTGGTTAGAACAACCATGGATTCCGGTGGATTTGGGGTTGGAGGTGGCAGAGAGCGATTAGGGTTTCGAGAGAGCTCAGGAGCGTTTGAGAGACGAGAGGTTTCAAAGGTGGCGGACCAAACGAAATGAAGGGATTAGGGTGTAGTTGGGGTATTAAAAAGGTAAGGGACAATCCTGGTCGTTGATCCAAATGATCAACGGCCTGGATTGAAAGAAAGGTCGGGCGGGTTTTTCAATTGGGTCGGGGGCCGGGTTAAAAACGAAACTGGGTCAATTGAGGGCCAAAATTTAATTGTAAATAGGCTATAATTGCAATGAAATGAGGCTAAATGTTAAATAGCCAGTTTTCCCTTTTATTTTATAAAAACTAGTAAAAACGATTTTAAAAGCAAATTAAAAGTACTGAGCCAATTAATAATATATAAATATTAGTTTAAAAATGTTGAGCCTAATTTTACAATCATAAAAGGCTGTTAATCGTAAAGTAGGCTAAAATTGCAATTATATGCAATTTAGCTTTTAACATACCAAATAATTTTATAAAAATATACAAAAAAAATTATCTTAACTATATTTTGGTATAAATATAGGAATGAAATAGATTATTCACCAAAATTGATGATTTTGGGAATAATTATGGGTTTTGCACTGCTACAATAAACAATAAATTGATTTTAAGTATCTTTAAAAATTAGGAAAAAATACCAAAACTCTTGGGCATACTTATGTATGCACATATATGCTATTTTGGAAGTATTTTGGGTACAAAAATACCTAGAGAAAAATTGGGTATCAACAGTCACCAGTCATGAGCAACTAAAACTCGTCTAGGAATAAGAAAGAAAAACATAGTCTGATAACAAATGCTAGTACAAGCTGAATAAGATAAGAAGGAGAAACACTAGGCTGTGAATGGCAAACAACTACCTAGTGAACTCTGGAGACCTACTGGAAGACTGATCAGCACTTGCTATCGCGACCCAAGATTCATAGATATGCACACAGCGTGCAAGGAGTAATGTGAGTACGCCAACTCAGTATGTAATAAAAGTAAAGGCAGCTGAGCAGTAAGAAGACACGTAAACCACGTCATAACGCTACAGTTAAATAGTATAAGTCTAGAACAATGCAGTAAAGCCGTAGAACTCATAGAAACATCTCAGTTCAGTAAAACCTTTTAAAACATCTTTCAATAGTTTCAAACGAGTGATGAAAACAGTGAATAAAATGATGGAAACGTAAACAACCCCTTGGGCAAAACATGTACCACAACCGCCCCTCGTGCAAAATATAAACAGAACCAGCCCCTTGGGCTACCTCACAATCACCCATAATCAGCCCATCGGGCAATAACATGAAACAACAACAGCCCCTCGGGCAATATCATATCTCACACTGGGTACCCGCGCTCACTGGTGGTGTTCAGACTCCGGAGGGGCTCCTACATCCCAAGCGCCATAACAAGCCATCTCGTGGCATAATCAAACAAGCCCTCAGCCTCATAACAGGCAACCTCATGGCATAACAAATCAGATCCTTGGCCTCATAATCATGAATCAATACAACCTGTTGCGGCGCGCAACCCGATCCCATAATATCCTCACAACACATGCTCTCGGCCTCACTCAGCCAGAAATCTCTCAAGCCACTCGGGCAATAGTAAAACATGATGCTCAACCCAAAATATCATTTAAAATATCAAAACGAAGTAAATACGACCTAGTTATGAAAACTGTAGAATACAACATGACTGAGTACAAATATGAAGTCAAAACAGTGAGGAATACTAGTAAAATCCCCTAAGGGTCCAAAACAGTTGGCACGAGGCCCAAATATGGCATTCACCCCAAAACATGATAATACTTTTCCAAAATACAATAATATCAAACAATTTTCAATCAAATGTGCGACTTAAGAGTCATACAGGATGGACCAAGTCACAATTCCCAACGGTGCATGAACCCACACTCGTCATCTAGCGTGTGCATCACCTCAAAGTGGCACAACGATGTGAAATCCTGGGTTTCACACCCTCAGGACAACATTTACAATAATTACTTACCAAAATCCGGTCCAAACTCTAGCCCGCAATGCTTTTGCTGCTTGACTCGACCTGTGAATACCCAAATCTAACCAAAACGAGATTCCTACCATCAAAATGTGCTAAGGGAACAAAGCCCACTCGAAAATAACCAATTTACATCAAAAATCCCAAAATTGGCCAAACTTGACCCCCGGGCCCATGTCTCCAATTCTGATAAAAATCACAAAGCTGGAACCCTTACCCTCTCACGAGTTCATACATACCAAATACATCAAAATCCGACCACAAACGACCCCTCAAATCCCTAAATCAAGGTCTCTAATTTCAAGCCCTAACTCCCCAAGTCTTAACCACAAATTTCCATAGTTTCCATGCCTAATCAGTGAAATAATTCCATAGAAACGAGTTTTAGTTCCAAGAATCTTACCTCCACGAAGTTCCATTGAATTCCCTTTTCAAAATCCCCCAAAATGCTTCAATCCCGGATGAAAATGGTGGAAAACAACTCAAATTTCGCGATGGATGGCTTATATACTTTCTGACCTAGGGATTTCGCACTTGCGGCCCGTTTTCCGCTTCTGCGGTACCGCTTCTAAAATTTTTACTTAAGTCCTTCAGGGCCGCATTTGCATCTAGGAACCGCACCTGTGGTCCGGCAGATGCGCCCAATGCACCGAATCTGCGGCCAAGCTCTAACTGGACAAACTCCACTTCTGCGGACTCCTCTATGCATCTGCGGCGTCGAACTTGCGGTCCCCAATCCACAGGTGCGGAAACAACAGGAGCAACAAATTCTGCAGTAACACTCAAGCTCCAACTTTTCCGTCAACCATCCAAAACCATCCCGAGGCCCTCAGTACCTCAACAAAACATGACAACAGGTCACGTAACACCATTCAAACTTGATCCAACCCTTGGAACACTCAAAACAATGCCGGAACACCAAATTACCCTCGGATTTAAGCTTAACAATCCCAAAACTTCCAAATTCTACTTTTGGTCATAAAGTCTATCAAACGTCGTCCGAATGATCTAAAATTTTGCACACGCGTCCCAGAT
Source organism: Nicotiana tabacum (assembly GCF_000715075.1). Taxonomy (NCBI): domain Eukaryota; kingdom Viridiplantae; phylum Streptophyta; class Magnoliopsida; order Solanales; family Solanaceae; genus Nicotiana; species Nicotiana tabacum. The sequence goes on along the minus strand of NC_134099.1, from coordinate 111,660,515 downwards.
GACACAATGGACCTACTCCAATTTTAAGAATTCAATTCTGATCCATATATCAAAATTTACACTATCAACCGGAAAAGGCCAAGATTTCAATTTCGCCAATTCAAGCCTAAATCTACCTCGAACCTCCAAAACTCAGTCCGATCACGCTCCTAAGTCCTAAATCACTCGTGAAAGCTATCCAAATCATAAAAAACCAAATTTCGAGATCGTTTACTCACAAGTCGACTTCTGGTTGACTTTTCCAACTAAAAGTCCAACTTAAGAGACTATGTGTCTTATTTCTCTACAAAACCATTCTGACCCCAAACTAACCAACATGATGCGATAAAATACAGCTGAACAACATATAAAGAAGCAATAATGGGGAAAATGGAGTGGTAATTCATGAAACGACCGGCCGGGTCGTTACATACTCCCCTTCTTAAACAAACGTTCGTCCTCGAACGAGTCAAAAAACATACGTGAATCCTCAAATAGGTGAGGATATTTTCTTCGCATCTCCCGCTCGGTCTCCCTTATAGCCTCCTCCACGGGCCAACCTCTCCACTACACTTTTACTGAAGCTATATCGTTTGATCTCAACTTTCGAACTTGACGCTCCAAAATAGCCACTGGCTCCACATCATAATCCAAATTATCCTCTAACTGAACCATAATGAAATCTAAAACATGAGACGGATCACCAATATACTTTCGGAGCATAGAAACATGAAATACCGGATTCACACTCGATAAGGTGGGTGGAAAAACAAGCTCATAAGCCACCTCTCCAATCCTCCGAAGCACCTCAAAAGGACCAATGAATCGACGACTCATTTTACCCTTCTTCCCAAAACTCACAACACCCTTCATGGGTGAAACCTTCAGTATAACTATCTCCCCAACCATGTAGGACACATCACGAACCTTTCTGTTAGCATAACTATATACGACAAAATCGGAGGGTCGAATTCTTTATCATCGAGACACCTTAGATGATCATCTCGAAGGCTCGAGTATGCAGGGTTATGGTCGAGTTCCCTCCGTCGAAGTTCGTCAACGGCCTAAAGACAATGTTGACCGCATTTGTGATAGAAATGGGGAGTTCCCAAGGTACACGGCTAGGACTGACATAGCCTAGTGGACTACCCTAGCCCTGAATCAGGGTGTCATGTAGCAGTCCCATCCCTCTATCTTTGTAATAAATACATTTTGTACTATATTAGGATTCCCCTCATATATAAAGGGCATCCTTATCATTTTAGAAATCTCTGTTGCTTCAGTTGCTCCACATGAAATATACAAGAAACATTCTTTTTTCTCTCTAATACACTCTCTTGATATTATTGCTTTCGTTTATTATCTTCATTGTTGTTCATCATTTACTACTTGTCATTGTCCATAAAGAGCATTCATTAATTCTACTTCAACTGTTAGTCATACTTTGATTTCCTTCGATAGCTCACAGCCGAGCTCCGGAATCGGTTTGATTATCATCCCATCCTTAACTCTCATTTTGTTTCTAAGTCTCACATACATAGCATCAAATCCTTAACAACTAGCATAAAAATAGATCACGTATTTTTAGAGTCCCATAATCAAATTTAATTATTATTACCATTTTCACGGTAAACAGTTTGGCACCAGAACCAATCCCTATGGATGCAGTCTCACGCGACTCCCAATGCATTGACGTAATCTCCCACACTAATAGGAGTGTGCACCAAGGGGATCCACAAGAAGCTCAGAAAACCCCAACCAGGGAAGAATGGGAGGTTAGCCTTCATGTCATTTTTGAAATGTTGTAGGCACAACTACTGGCTATTGCTCAACTACAAAGTCACCAGAAAACTTCTAGCACGGTAGCACCGGGGATACCTCCCCCTGCTGAACAGGTACCTAAGAGATCGAGCAATAACGGGTCGATGACCGATCCCGTCATCGTAAAAATGCTCGAGGACCTCACCAGAAGGATCGAATCGGGAGAGAAAATGATAGAAGCCAACAACAAGAAGGCCGAGACCTACAACTCCAGGGTCAACCAAATTCCAAGAGCATCCCTGATCCTGAAAGGTGTGGATTCAAAGAAGTTCATACAAAGGTTGTTCCCAGAGGAAGCGGCTCCAAAACCCATCCCAAAGAAGTTCAAAATGCCAGAGCTCCCAAAATACAACGGGACCTCAGACCCAAATGAGCGCGTTACTACTTACACTTGGCAGTGAAGGGCAACGACATAAAGGACGATGAGATCGAGTCCGTCTTACTAAATAAGTTCGGGGAAACACACTCGAAGGGGGCCATGATGTGGTATCATAATCTAGGTCTTAACTCCATAGGCCTATTTGCCATATTGGTAGACTCTTTCATAAAGGCACACGCCAGTGCCATCAAAGTAGCAACAAGGAAATCTGATGTGTTCAAGATCAAGTAGAGGGAGAACGAAATACTGCGAGAGTTCGTATCTTGCTTCCAAACAGAGCGAATGGAACTACCACCGGTCTCCGATGACTTGGTAGTGCAGGCCTTCACTCAAGGTCTAAATGAGTGAAGCTCTGTGGCTTCAAAGCAGTTGAAATGGAATTTAGTCGAGTATCCCACTGTGACCTGGTCGGACGTCCACAACCGATACCAGTCTAAGATCAAGGTCGAAGACGACCAACTAGAAGCCCCCTCAGGCTCAGGATACCCATGCAGGCTTATGGAGAAGGAGCCAAAGCCAAACAAAGAAAGATATCAGCCGTACACCGAAGACAGAAAGAATGCCCCGAGACGCAACCCACCTCGCAATGATCGAAGGATGGACCCAATGACAGAATCCTCGGGGACTCATCAACAGAGCAGGATTCGATAGGAATGCGGGGCCAACGGAGGCACCTTGCTTATCAGAGTAAAACTTCAACGTAGACAATACCGTTTGCAGAAGTCAAGAATCACGGTGTCTATCAAAGGCAAGGATGGCTCAACCGGACCTAGGGTAAATGGGTAAGTATACACACTGAGAAAATTGACCTTGTATGTCCTTATATCCTCCTACCGAGAAGGGATCTCCACAAGCACCGTGTCCCTCCAGCGGTAGTTAATCTTCACCATTTCGACATATGTTGTTGAGCTAATATATTGAGACGTAGGCTCGCATCGTCCCAACTTCGAAGAAGGTTTTTCGATCTTGAAATTAGAAGCCGTTGAAGGACCGTAGAATGCATTCCCCAAGATAAGAAGGCATTGCTTCTTTGCCTTTACACGAAAGAGAGGAAGAGGAAGCTACATTTTCCCGAGGGACAGGGGTGGAAGTTTTCATCGTTCTCAAAAGAATTCAGAGGGAAAAAGAAAATTGCGTTTCAAAAAGAGAACAAACAGGAATAGTAGAAGCAACATTTATTTGAGGGCTGGAGGTGCAGTGAACAATAAAGATCAAGATAAGTAGTATTTATAGAGCCCTAACACGCATGTTGGAGGAGGCCAAAGGACAGCCAACCGTTGTAATCAATTCAAAGGCTTTTAAAGGCTGTGTGTACGCGACCTTCTGTCACCTTATTTTGTTGCGCCAATCATTTGCCAAGGCATGAATACTATCGTGATGGAAGTATTGAAGGGGCGGGAATTTAAGATCGTTTCTTACCGTTTTATTCTAAGAAACGCAGGGACTATCTGTATGCGGGTGAAATCGGGAGGCCTGATTTCACGATCACTGTGTCTCTCCCTTAGCTTCAAAAAGGCCTCGAAGACTTGGGGGCGCAGCTCGAAGTTTCAACCTCGAAGGTTCTTCACACTCGACCTCGATACAGCATTAGTCGATGGTTATCGAGGGTATGCAGAAAGTTCCCTAGTCATGTGGTCCGAACTAACATCGCCTGCGATAATAGTGCCAGTCTGCACCAAACTGCTAGGTAGTTGTGCCAACTACTTTACATTGTAATAAATACATATGTACTATGAAGGGTTCCCCTCCTCCTATATAAAGGGGACCTTTACTATTTTTTGAGGAGGATATCATTTTCTTACAACATCGAATACACAAGAACACTTTCTCTACTCTCTAACTCAACATATTCTCTTGATTTCACTACCTATATTTCTTGCTTATATTCATAGTGTTCTATTTATTGTTCTTCATTTATTGCTAATTATTGGTGATAAAAGGTTTCCATCATGGTTGTCATAACTGTTAATCCCCCATCGACTATCCTCGGCAGGGCATCCGACTCGATCTGGAGACCCGATCAAGGTAGATGCCCCGATCATTAGCCATTCAATTTGATTATCACATTGTCTTCAAGATATTATATTATTTCCAGGTCTTTTACTTAGCATCCATTGCCTAACAACTAGCATAAAAATATATCACATATTTTTAGAACCACAAAATCAAATCTAATTGTTATTATCCGTGCTCCACATGATCCGGAGCTATTTTTGATTTTGGTACGATATGCTTATATATATATATATATATATATATATATATATATATATATATATATATATATATATATGTATGGGTATGATGTGGCTCAATCCCATCTTTGTACAATTGTATTTTTATTAGAGGTTTGTAGACAGATGTGAATAGTTGGATAGTATGTGGCCTTGTCGGCTTTCAGTTTTGGGTATATAGTTGTCTATTGCAGCCTTGTTGGCTCGCCCACTGTAATCCGCATGAATATGTATATATTTGTATTTTGGACAGGTTTTCGTCATGCATGTTACTCTCGTAATTCAGCGGATATTATTCATGTTTATATCTTAGTCACATGCTTAAGGGTGTTCGACAGGTAGGACTCGGGCGCTCGTCGCGACCCATCGGTTTGGGTTGTGACAAAAGTGGTATCAGAGCAGTTCTTTCCTAGGGTTGTCTATATACTGTATCTAGTAGAGTCTTGTTTATGTGTATGTTGTGCACCACACTTATAGACAGGAGGCTACATGACATATAGCATGTTATCCTCTTCATATTTTATCTCAAATCATGCGAGATAAGAATTCAAGTTCCTAACAATATGTTACATTTTTAGCGATGCCTCCGAAGACTACAGTCGCCTAGAAGGGAAAGTCCGTGGCTGGTGAGACTACTAGTCGAGGGCCACGAGTTACCAGGGCTCGGGGAGAGTCTCATAGTGAGATTCCATCTAAGACTTCACATACATCGCCCTTTCCAGAAGAGCTCCATGGAGCACCAGCTCCAGCACCAACCCCTGTACGTCTAGCTCCTCAGCCAGATACACCGGGTCAGGAGATGAGAGATACTATGCAGCTATTAACCCGATTAGTAGCCGCACAAGCTTGGTGTCAGGATGTACGTATTGGTCATGTAGATAGGTCCGTTAGTGCGAGGGTTCGTGACTTCATTAATTTAGACCCTACGGTATTCACTGGGGCAAATTCAAACGAGGACCCTCAGGTATTTATAGAAAAGATACAGAGGATGTTAAGGGTAATGAAGGCCACTATGACTGAGTCAGTTGAGCTAGCTTTATATAGACTCCGACATGTTGTAGTTAATTGGTACGAGTCTTGGGAATTTTCCAGAGGTGAGGATGCCCTCCAATAGTATGACATGAGTTTACAGAAGCTTTTTTCATCATTATCTACCACCAAAGCTTAGACGGGCTAGAGTTGATAGGTTCTTGACCCTTCGGCAGGGTAACATGAGTGTCCAGGAGTATAGTCTTCAGTTTGATTCGTTGGCTAGGTATGCTCCCACTACTGTATCTAAGATGGGGGATCAACTTCACCTGTTCATGATGGGTTTAGAGCCTCACTTGCTTAACGACTGTATGTCGGTCTCACTTCAGCTAGACATGGATATTTCTCATATTCAGGCATACAGTTAGGGTGCGGAGGAGCATAAGCAAAAACAAAGGATCGATCAATTGCATGATAGGGACCAGAATAAGAGAGCGAGGTCTTCAGGTCCTTCTGGTGAGTTTTGAGGTGGTCAGAGGAAGTAGTACCCGAGGTATCCAGCCCAGCCATCAGCTAGCGCGCCCTCTCAGTTTGGCGGTAAGAGATTCGATCGTTCCATATATTCAGGGTCTGGTCAGAATTTCAGGGCCTCAGCTTCTCAGTATAGGGGTGAGTCAAATCAGATGAGCCAGCCCTTGCCATGATATGCATAATGTGGTAAGAAGCATATCGAGCAGTGCTGTGTGGGATTAGGTGTTTGTTATACTTGTGGTTATCTGGGCCACGTTATAAGGGATTGTCCAACGAGAGGTAATGCAAGCATAGCTTAGCGAGCAGGATCTGTAGCTGGTTCTGCATCATCAGTACCTCCCCCCTAGGCAAGGTCCACAAGCACCAATGAGTCGTGGTAGAGGCAGAGGCAGAGAATCTAGCTCGAGCAGTCCTCAGAACTGCATTTATGCGTTGGCAGGACGACAGGATCGGGAGTCATCACTTGATGTTGTTACAGGTATATTATCAGTCTCCTCATATGATGTATATGCCCCAATTAACCCAGTTTCCACCTTATCATATGTTACTCCGTTGGTTGCCAGTAAGTTTGGAATAAAACATGAAGTGGTTAAACATTTTGAGGTGTCTACACCTGTTGGGGACTCAGTGATAGCTATGTGAGTATATAGGTGTTGTATAATAGCAGTTCATAGCCGATCTACTGTAGCGGACCTAATCGAGTTAGATATGGTAGAATTTGATGTTATAATTGTTACGTCTCGCATTTTCGTACGTTAAATTTCATTTTCAGTTAACCGACGTAGACTCGGGGATGAGATCATTTTGACGTTAACGTACTTACGCTATTTATAACAAGCGATAAATAAGTGGCCAATTTGGAATAAAACGAGTTTCGTTGAAAGTGACCAATTTGGAATAAAATATGGGTCGAACAATAATACCCGATAATTATGAACTAGTATCATGCAAGGTATATGACCACGGTAGTATAATATATAAAGTATATATGAAGTATTTTAAAAATAAATAGAATTTTAAGTAATTTGTGGTAATTTTTAAATTATGTGAGTAATTGATTAATTACCGGGTAGTAGGACATTACCTATTTAACTAATAAAAGGATAAAAAATTAAATATCCCACCCCTACTCCCCACGTGGCAGTATGGCACCATTCAATATATGACTCATAGTCATATATGTTTTCATGACATGTAACGTGTAAAGACACTAAATGACTCATTAGGATGAGTCATTTTAAATAGGAAGACTTGATTAATTTAAGTAAAATAGGTGAAACATCTGCTGAGACTTAAATAGTAGTCCTTTCCGATTCTTGGAAAGATTTCAAAGACATTTGGTCTTTAAGAAAAAACGTTAAATATCAAAATTAGAATCAAAATTCGTCCAAAATTTCAAAACCAAGCCAAGTTCGTTCCAATTTCAAGAAAATCCAATGTAAATTTCGCAGAAGCAGATTCGTTCAAATAATCAAGAAACAAGTATGTTAAGGCCCTCCCTTCTTTCTTTTGGTATGGTCCAAATTATATTGAAGAAACGAGCAAAGACACAGTTTCCATAAATTACTCTATTCATAGAATTATTATGGGTGTCTATATTCTTGATTCCCCATGAAAATTATTATTATTAATTTCTGTTCATGGGTATCAGAATAATACGCAGTTGGAATAGTTTATCTGGAAGGAATATTGAGATTATTACGTATTTTTCATGCATTTCACTCATGTGAATTGACCCATGACCAGATGGCGTTATATACGCATATATATGTAAATATATGTATATGGGATATGGGAAAAGATTACGATATTATATACGCACCACCACCTGATCACCTGGTATATGTTGATGATGTTGCCCATAGTGGCCAAGACGATATGATGGGATGCCCTCGGTGGATTGATGATATTATGTACACCTATACCTATGCATGGCACAATATTTATACGCACGTGCATGGCATTATAAATGTTTCAGAATTTATAAAGTTAATCAGATTTAAAGACGTGTTTCTGTATTCCATGTTTGATCTATGTCTTTTACGTACTAATTTTCATGCCTTACATACTCAGTAAATTTTTCGTACTAATGCCCTAGTTCACGGGGCCTGCTTTTCATGCCCACGGGTGTATGTAGGCAAGCTGATGGTCCCCCTTCTTAGGATCCCTGACCAGTAAGAGTTAGCGTGTTCCACTTGATCCGGAGCTGCTTTTGATTTTGGTACGATACGTTTGTATATATATATATATATATATATATATATATGGGTATGACGTGGCTCAGTCCCGTCTTTGTACAGTTATATTTCTATTAGAGGTCTGTAGACAGTATGTCTAGTTGGGTTGTATGTGGCCTTGTCGGCCCTCAGTTTTGGATGTATAGTTGTCTATAGCAGCCTTGTTGGCTCGCCCACTGTATTCTGCATGTACACGTATGTATGCCTTATTGGCAAGTTTCCTTAATGTATGTTATTTTCATAATTTAGCAAATGTTATTCAGGTTCATACCTTAGACGCATGCCTATAGGCGTTTGACAAATAGGAATCAAGCACCTGTCGTGGCCCATCGGGTTGGGTCGTGACAAAAGTGGTATCAGAGCAATTCTGTCCTAGGGTTGTCTACAGACCGTGTCTAGTAGAGTCTTGTTTATGGTTGTGTCGTGCACCATACTTATAGGCAGGAGTCTACAGGACATATAGGATGTTATCCTCTCTTTTTATTTCTGATCATGCGATACAATAATTCATGTACCTGACAATATGCTATATTTTCAGCAATGCCTCCAAAAAGTACAACTGCCTAGAAGGGAAAGTCTATGGCTGGTAAGACTACTAGTCGAGCGCCACAAGTTACCAGGGCTCGGGGAGTGTCTCTTGGTGAGGTTCCATCTCAGACTACACATACTCCGCCCTTTCCAAAAGAGCTCCGATGGGTACGCCTGCCCCTGTACATTTAGCACCTTAGTCGGATACACCGGGTTAGGAGATGAGAGATATTATTCAGCTATTAACCCGATTAGTGGCCGCATAGGCTCGGCGTCAAGAAATAGGTATCCGTCATGCAGATAGGTCCGCCAGTGTGAGGGTTCATGACTTCATTAATTTAGACCCTCCGATATTCATTGGGGCAGATTCGAATGAGGACCCTTAGGTATTTATTGATAGAGTGTAGAGGATGTTACGGGTAATGAAGGCCACTACAATCGAGTCAGTTGAGCTAGCTTACTATAGACTCTGAGATGTTGCAGTTAATTAGTAAAAGTCTTGGAAATTGTCCAGAGGTGAGGATGCCCCTCCAGCGGTATGACAGGAGTTTACAAAATCTTTTCTTCGTCATTATCTGCCACCAGAGCTAAGGCAGGCCAGAGTTTATAGGTTCCTGACCCTTCGACAAGGTAACATGAGTGTTCAGGAGTACAGTCATCAGTTTGATTCGTTGGCTAGGTATGCTCCCACTATTGTATCTAATATGGAGGATTGGGTTCATCGGTTCATGATGGGATTAAAGCCTCACTTGCTTAATGGTTGTATGTCGGTCTCACTTCAGCTAGACATGGATATTTCTCATATTCAGGCATACGCTCAGGGTGTAGAGGAGCGTAAATACAGGGTCGATCGTGAGTATGATAAGGCCCAGAATAAGAGAGTGAGGTCTTCGGGTCCTTCTGGTGAGTTTCGAGGTGATCAGAGGCAGCAGTACTCTAGCTATCCATCCAAACCCTTAGCTAGCGCACCCCCTTAGTTTAGGGTAAGAGATTCGATCGTTCCACATATTCAGGGTTTAGTTAGAATTTCAGGGCCTCGAGTTCTCTGTATAGGGGTGAGTCAAATCAGATGAGGTCGCCCCTTCCATGATTTGCTCAATGTGGTAAGCAGTATACCGACCAGTGCCATATGGGATTAGGTATTTGTTATACTTGTTGTTATCCAGGCCACGTAATGAGGGGTTATTCGATGAGAGGTAATGCAAGCATAGCTCAGCCAGCGGGATCTGTAGCTGGTTTGTCATCATCAGTATGCCCCCTTGGGCAAGGTCCCCAAGCATCAATAAGTCGTGGTAGAGGAAGAGGTAGTGCATCTAGCTCGAGCAGCCCTCAAAACCGTATTTATGCATTGGTGGGATGGTAGGACCAAGAGTCATCGCCTGATGTTGTTACAGGTATATTATCAGTCTCCTCCTATGATGTATATGAACTGATTGACCTAGGTTCCACCTTATCATACGTTACTCCGTTGGTTTCTAGTAATTATAAAATAAAACCTGAACTGGTTTAACCTTTTGAGGTCTCTACACTGGTTGGGGACTCGGTGATAGCTAAAAAAGTATATAGGGGTTATATAATATTAGTTCATGGTCGACCTACCGTAGAAGACTTAATCAAGTTAGATATGGTAGAATTTGATGTTATAATGGGTATGGATTGGTTGGCTTCTTTTCATGCCAATGTTGATTGCAGATCAAAGATAGTCTGATGTCAATTTCCAGGGGAGCCTCTTTTGGAGTGGAAAGGTAACACGGCATCGCCAAGAGGTAGATTTATTTCCTATCTCAAGGCAAGGAAAATGATCAGAAAGGGCTGTATTTATCACTTAGTTCGGGTTCAGGATGTGGAAGTGGAGTCACCAACCATTCAATATATTCCTATGGTGAATGCGTTTCCCGATGTTTTCCCTGATAAGTTTCCAGGTCTCCCGCCAGAGCCAGAAATTGAGTTTTCCAATGAACTACTACCAAATACTCACCCAAAATCTATTCCTCCCTATAGAATGGCCCCCGCAGAGCTGAAAAGGTTGAAAGGACAACTAAAGGACTTGCTTGAAAGAGGTTTTATCAGACCTAGTATGTCACCGTGGGGAGAACCTATTTTGTTTGTGAAAAATAAATATGGTTCCTTAGGAATATGTTTTGATTATGGGTAGCTGAATAAGGTGACGATCAAGAATAAGTACCCGCTCCCGAGAATTGATGATCTATTTAATCAGTTGCAAGGTGCCAAGTGTTTTTCAAAGATAGCCTTGAGGTCTAGGTACCATAGAATAAGGGTTAAGGATAAAGATATTCTAAAGACTGCATTTAGGACTAGATATGGGCATTTTGAGTTTCGGGTTATGTCGTTCGGTCTAACCAATGCCCCAGTAGTATTCATGGATTTGATGAATCGTGTGTTCAAGACTGTTTTAGATCTATTCGTAATTGTATTTATTGATGATATATTGGTGTATTCTCAATCATAGGATGTGCATGCTGAGCATCTGCGTACTGTGCTCAGAATTCTACAAGAAGGGAAGTTGTATGCAAAATTTTCTAAGTGTGAATTCTGGTTGAACTCTGTAGCATTCGTTGGGCATGCTATTTCGGGTGAAGATATCCGGGTGTATTCACAAATGATTGAGGTAGTGAAGACTTGTCCTAGACCTATAACACCGACTGAGGTTCGTACCTTTCTTGGTTTGGCAGGTTATTACAAGATATTTGTAGAGGGATTTTCTTCCCTTTCAGCACTTTTGACAAAGTTGATTCAGAATGGAGAAAAGTTTCAATGGACTGATGGTTGCGAATGGAGTTTCCAGGCTTTATAGGACAAATTAACATCAGCACCGGTTCTAACGCTTCCAGAAGGGACCGATGGTTATATTAGTTATTGCAATGCTTCAGGCATTGGATTGGGTTGTGTGCTGATGCAGCATGGTAAGGTTGTGGCTTATGCTTTTAGACAACTAAAAAAGCATGAGAAGAACTACTCGACCCATCATTTAGAGTTAGCTGCAGTGATTCATGCACTAAAGATGTGGAGGCACTACTTGTATGGCATTCATGTATATATCTATACAGGTCATAAAAGCCTCTAGTACATCTTCAAGCAAAAGAAATTGAATCTACGTCAAAGGAGATGGTTTGAGCTACTTAAAGACTATGACGTTGATATTTTATACCATCCAGGGAAGGCGAATGTAGTAGTCGATGCCCTTAGTCGTAGATATATGGGTAGCATGTCGTATTTGTAGCCAGAAAAGAGGGGAGTAGCATATGAGGTTCATCATCTAGCTAGTCTTGGAGTTCGGTTACTGGACTCAGATGACGTTGGAATTACTCTTCAGGATACGACAATATCATCTTTAGTAACTGAAGTAAAGTAACACAAGTACGAGGATCTTATGTTAGTTCATTATAGGGTTACCACTCTTCAGAAGGAGAAGACACAGTTTAACATTACAAAAGATGGAGTCCTCAGATATTAAGGCCAATTATTGGTGCCTAATGTTGTAGAGCTGTATCGGCAGGTTATGGGAGAAACTCACTATTCTCGTTATTCTATCCATCCAGGAGCAACAAAGATGTATCATGATATCAAGGAAGTGTATTGGTGGGACGGAATGAAAAAGGATATAGCAGAATTTGTTGCCCAGTGTCCTAACTGTCAGCAGGTTAAGATTGAGCATCAAAAACCTAGTGGATTATTGCAGGCTATGGAGATTCTAACTTGGAAATGGGATGTAATCAATATGGACTTTATCGTAGGCTAACCTCGTACCCAGTGTAAGCTCGATTCAATATTGGTGATTGTTTATAGGCTTACAAAGTCAGTATATTTTCTTCCCGCTAGAATTACATATTCCTCAATGTATTATGCAAGGCTTTATATTAAGGAGATAGTACGACTGCATGGTGTCCTTGTATCTATTATTTTGGATAGAGCAGCTCAATTTACAGCTAATTTCTGGAGGTCCTTCCAAAAAGGATTGGGGATTTAAGTAAGTCTTAGTACAACATTTCATCGCCAGACAGACGGACAGGCTGAGCGTACTATTCAAACATTGTAGGATATGTTACGAGCTTGTGTAATAGACTTCAAAGGTAGCAGGGATGATCATCTGCCGCTTATTGAGTTCGCATATAATAATAGTTATCATTCCAGTATTCAGATGGCTCCATACGAAGCTCTTTACGGATGGAAGTGTAGGTCGCCTATAGGGTGGTTTGATGTTGGAGAATCTGGATTACACGGGCCAGACTTGGGTCAGCAAGCCATAGTTTTTACCGTGAAAATGGTAACAACAATTAAATTTGTAAAATGTGATAATAAAAATATGTGATCTATTCCCGAGCTAGTTGTTAGAGCAGTTGATGGTAATAATATGGAGTTTAATGATGAAATGCAAGCTAAAACGAGATAGTAATCGAACTGAAGGCATGCTGCCTGGGTATAGGTTTGGTCGATGGGGGACCTCGGGGTCGACGTTGGGTTCGAGCTCGAGCTATGAGGGATAGTCGTGGAGGGGATAACAATTGAGGATATAATTAAACAAGACTCTTTACGGCCAACACTGAGCTATATAATGAAGAACAGGTAAGAGAACGATGGATATAAAGGTGTCCTCGGGCCAGTTAGAATGAGCAAGTTAAAAACAAAAGAGTGAGTGAGAGAGAGAAAGAGAAAGATATTATTACACTTGTGGAAAAAATGGAGCAACCACAGCCGAGCTTACAAAGTAATGGGGATCCCCTTTATACAGGAGGGGAACCCGTTATGGTACATAACGTATTAACCGTAAAGCTATGGAGATAGGACAGCTAGACATGACATCTTGAAAATAGGCCCCGGATAGACCTACCATGTCAGGTTAAGCTGCGTGCCTTGGGAACTTCCCTCTCGCCTGCCGTAGCTTGTTGTACTTGTCAGAATATGATATCCTTCGGACCAATATATATCGAACCTTGAAGTTGAGTCTCGACCTTGGCTTCGAGCTTTGAGGGCCATGATCGTGAGATGCTTCTATGGAGAGGAAATCCGGCCCCCGAATATGCCGTATACAGATAGTCTTCGCCTTTCTTAGAGTGAAGATGACAAGAAACGATAAGAAATGGTTCTGAACCCCTACTTCCTCTGGTGCCCTTGCGAATAGATTCATGGTATTAAGGCGCATTACGTGCACTATTCCTGCAGATTTTAGCATTGACTGCGGCGGTTGGCTTCCTTCAATATACCCATGATTCTTTTATAAATACTTGTCTCTTCCTTTCTAGATTCCATCTTGTGTTCAAAACCCTTAGTGAGGTCTGTTGCCCTTCGTTCTCACTCTTTCCTAGGGACGCAACCCCTTTTTCTTATTTGATCAGATTTCCCCAAGGATGACGAATATTTCCACTTCTACTTCACAGGAGGCTGCAGGCTCATCTTCTTTGCTTCTATCTCGAGGCGAAGTGGCCACTCCCCCCCTCCCATAATGAGGAGTACATTACGGGATCCTTTGTGATGACCTCTGATTGTAAGGTCGAGAGGCCCTCCTCGAAGTCAGGGCGCCGCAAACCTATAACTCAATATATTAGCTCTATAATGGACATTAAAAGATTGAAGGCAGATTGCTGCTGGGCAGATACCATGCTCGTAGAGATAAGGATATTACGGCTCATAAAGTAGGCTTTCTGAGTGTGTATGCCAACCCATTCATTTTGGGGCCGGTGGGGCCATCCTCGCCCCTGATCGACCGCATGATTCTTGACTTCTGCCGGAGTTACCAGGTAACTCTAGGTCAAGTCCACCCTTCGTTCTAGCGCGTGGTTTATATGATTAGGCATTATTCGAGCATGATAGAGGGAATGCACTTCACCCTAAACCATTTGATCTGGATGTATAGCCCTCGTCTACTTCGCAGAGGCTTAGTCAAGCTTTGCCATTGAGCCTCGAGGTCCCTTTTTGCCCCTACTGAGGAGTTCGTAGATGATGGGTGGTTAATCCGATTCACGAGTGAGGACGTCTGATCTGATTCCAACGGAAAAGATGTTGTTCCTTGAGAAGTGGAACGCTGGGCATAAGTAGACGTGGTGCCCTTGCCCTTTCTTGGCAACTTTTCTTTATACGTATGACTCTACCTTTCTCGTCTTTTTAGCCACAGTGATCTACCTTGGCGTGGTGCTGGACTTTCAGGGTTGGGTCGAGCATTTGCACTCAATCTGCCCGTATAACGACCAAGCATGGCGGGATTTATCCTGAGCTCGGTGGGACGCCGGAGGCCCTAGTAATCCTTGAGTCTTGATGCATCCGTGCATTTTGATGTAGCTTGCTGTTAGTAGCTTTCTCCATACCGTGCATCTTAACATCTGCATCTATGTAGGTCTGGGAGGGGTCCTACTGATAAGGGAGGTGCCGTCCATTGGAGGGGAAACTCTACTGCATGACGAGGAGAGGAAGAGGCAGGAGAGCCTATCGGTTGATCCACCGGGGCCCAAGAGGATTAGAGAGGAGGATTCTAAGATTTACCCATTGGCTCCAATATCCGTGGCGATGGGAAATCCTAGTGTTGAAGGTGAGGGAGAAAGCAGCTTCTCGGCACCTTTTGAAGATCGTTTGGGGTTGATTGATCCTCAGGCCGTGTGAATATATGCTTCCGGACAGGAGTCTAATGCTGGCATGTCTTAGATTCGCGGTGGTGAGGCAGTGGATAGGGTATCGAGCACTAACCTTGAATTGACAAGTGGCCAGAGTTTTCCCCGATCTGGGACACCCTTGACAGGCAGTTTGGAGGGGCCTCGAGCTGGGACCCATGATGAACAGAGGAGAAGATTCAGGTTAACCCCGTTGGCCGATTAGATATTGTTGATTCTCCAAAGTGGGAGGTCCTTCCATCTTCTGGAATGCAAGAGGAGTCTCGCGAGAAGCCTTTCATGGCGAGACCACATAGACGCACTCGGGAGGCCGGCAATCATTCTTGAGGGTAATTCCGAGGTCAATGCCTCATCTATTTTTGGCGAGTTGGGCAGGCTTTGTTAGCGGGTAACTTTATCTAGCCTTGTTTGCTGCTTCAGGCTGCTTCGTCCTTTATCCTCTTAACATTTTTATGCGGTTTCAGGCCGAGGCGCTTTATAACCAGGCCCTTGCCCAGTATCCGGACAAGGTGAGTCATCGTGAGCGTGAGAAAGCCTTTTTCACCAAATAGGTTATCTATCCCTTATTTTCGCTATCATTTGAGCCCTTGTAAAATTTCATCGCTTTTAATGCTTTGTGCCCTAATCTGTGTAGTTTGAGAAGGAAAATGCCCTACTGAGAGGGGAGCTTTGGGCCAGGGATGTTGAAATCTCCAAGCTTAGCTGGCATGTGAGCGAGGTGTCTTCTGAAAGGGACAACCTCAGGGAGAGAGTTACCTTGATTGAGCGTCGGCTTCAGGGCGCGAAGGAAGATAGCGGCAAGTATAAGAGCCTTCATTCCGAGTTGGTGGATGCATTGCTCCGGATCAAAGTTGAGGCTGAGGCACTTGTATCTTCGCATGGCGGAGGAGCAGTTGTTGCATATTCCTGTGCTGAGAGAGCGTTCGAAGGGGCTGGACCAATTTTACCTTGAACCGTGGATCATGCTTGACCAGGTTCCCAAGGGCTGACCGTCGAGGGCGTGTTGGAAGGCAGCTCGAGGGGGGTTAAAATGGGGGTGGATCCTCGGAGAGGGGGGATGCCATCGAGAAGTGGCCATTGGGGGATTTGTAATCGCCTAGATAAAACCTTTGAGGTTGTCGGTTCGACGATAGATTAGGATTTGTGGTTTTTTCCTATTGATTTCCCCGCTTGTTATATAGTACTTTTATTTTGGCATATGTATGAGGATAATTCCACAACTCTGTTTCCCTTATTCCCTTTCTGTTTTGACTTCAACAACGATTGGCGAATAAATCTTAGACCTGCAATATAGCATTGTGGCCCTTTTGGACTGGCTTGGGAATTTGTCGTATGGTTGGTTGATGCGGCCTCCGACGTGAACCACCTTGAGGGATCTCATGCTTTTTCCCTGCCATCTTGCGTTGGGTTTCCGAGCCGGGTTTGTCCCGAGCCTTGCTGATTTTCCCTCTCCCGTGCCCGCACAGTCGGGTCATAACGGTTCTTATATTTTTCCCTTGGGCATTTTGCTGTTTAAACTATTTTGGGTCCAGTGTCCGATTCGTATTGCGATTCGAGCTTTAATTGACACTAAAGTTCTTTCCTGCCTGCATGGGCATGCAACGATGGCCCTTTGTGTTTCGGGTTGAAGTGACCTTACAGGTGCGTGGCCTGGAGGCTCACTCGGCTGGTCGACAGTGGCATTTATGTCGTTCCCTTAGGCATGTTGCAGTTTAACTATTTTAGGTCTAGTCTCCGAGTCGCATTGCGATTCGAGCTTTAATTGACCCTTAAGAATTTTTCGACGGGCGATAGTGCCTCTTACGCTGTTTTGGTCATTGAGACCTTTCAATGTGTGGCTCGAAGGCTTGCATAGTTAACTATTTTAGATCCGGTCTCTGAATCGGGTTACGATTCAAGCTTATTTTAATCCTCATGTTGTCAATTTTTAAGTTGGTGACAATGGCTCATATGCTTTTTGGTCGTAGAGACCTTTCAATGTGCGGCCCAGAGGCTCGTTTGGCTGACGACAATGACTCTTATGCTGTTTTGCCTGTGGGCTTTTTGTAGGCTTTGTTTTCCGCTTGTTAAGGTCTTTTAAAATAATTTTGCCTGACCCGTCGTCGGTTCTAAAAGATCCTCAATTTCAAGTCGTTATCGGCAATGTTTGAGCACCTCAGAAGGTTCATAGCTCGTAGGCAGAGTAGGTCGAAGCCTTGTGATTTGGAGCTGACATGGTCGAAGCACATTTTTGACTTTTGAGAAAAGCCTGTTTTAACTAGTTCTTTCCGAAGTATATTCGAAGTAGTGGCCTGCGATTTTTGTTTAGCGACGGTCGGGCGTCCCCGAGTCGCGTTAGTTTGTTGTATCAGCCATTATGACCGTAGTCATATGTGTTTGGTCAGAGCCATTTTTGATCCCGAGTGATAGTTCAAGCATCTACATCAAGGGTATGCCCTTTAGGGAATCTTACAAATGTGACGTATAGCCTGAACTTCGGGATTTTCATGCCTGTTGAGGTCTTACAGTTTGTCATGCCTGTTGAGGTCTTACAATTTGTCATGCTTGTTGAGGTCTTATAGTTTGTTATGCTTGTTGAGGTCTTACAGTTTTTGTAATGTAGAATAGATCTGGTTACGTTGAGTCTGCCCGCTAGGGGTCATACAGTTTCGGGTTTTCCAGCGCATGGCGATTAATGACAGTATCCGAGTCATCGAGTTTGTTTAAGCTTGAAGATCGCTTTTTGTGAGCTCGATTGCCTTATAGGGGATTTATGAGCCCGGAATTCTGACCCTGGGGTCGTGCGGGTGTTGAATTGCTGACACTAAGTCCTCGAGTATCTCGGGTCGCGTTTGGTGGGGAGTCCTTTGCCGTGGGCATGTTGAAAACCCCTTTTCTGGAGTATAAGATATTGAAAGATATTCTTTATTTCTTGACGTAAATACATGTTGTTTTGTTTTTGCGAGTTCGGCCCCTCACGGGTGCGGATCCTCGGGTCGTTCGACCTGATACGTTGTTCCCTATCAGAGCCTTATTCGTCTTTCCCCCGGCGCGGGGCTGATTTCGAAAGAAATCTTGGGGGCTCCTCGAATCCCTCTTGGGAGATAAATGGACGCCGTCTCATTAGAAACCTTGCTGGCAAAAACCCGTTTCGGGATAAAAACTCGGTCGAAGGAAAAGAGTGTGACGTTTTCTCCTAGCAGTAATACCGCTTAAGCATCGATACATTCCAGTTACTCGGAAGTTCCTTGCCCTCCATGGTACCAAGCTTATAGGATCCTTTGCCAGCTATCCCAAGGATACGGTACGGTCCTTCCCAATTTTGGCCCAGCGTCCCTTCATTAGGGTTTCTGGTATTGAGAGTAACCTTCCATTGGACCAAGTCTCAAATTCTAAAGTATCGGAGATTCGTTCTTCTATTGTAGTATCTTTCGATTTTCTACTTCTAGGCAGCCATCCGAACTAGCGAGGCTTCCTGTCTTTTGTCGAGCAGCTCGAGGGCCGTTTCCATGGCTTCGTTGTTTGATCCTTCGCTAGTATGTGGGAATCTGGCTCTTTGTTCCCTAGTCTCCACCGGTATTAGTGCCTTGGCTCCATACACTAGGAAAAACGGTGTCTCCCCGGTGCTCGATTTTGAGGAGATCGGTGTGAGGGGCTTCATTTTCTCAGAGGAATTGTCTTGAGCAAGGGCGGACGAGCATGACACGCAGTCATTTCTTGCTGACGACGCGAAGAACGAACCCAGCAAGCTGTAGCCCTAAGCATAGGCTCTGGAGAGGCCAGCCCTGTCAGACTTAGTCGTGTGCCTTGGGAGCTTCTCCTTCTATCGTGGATTCGATCTCCGTCTTTTCTGAGTCAAGCCTCGACGAGCCCCGAGGTCAGGAACACTGTCGTGGCTTCCTATCCCCGGGGTCCCGAGGCGTTCTTCCAAAATGACTTGACAGCGAGAAATCAAGTCCATTCACATGTATAAATGAGTGAAATGCATGAAAAATACGTAATAATCTCAATATTCCTTCCGGATAAACTTTTCCAACTGCCTATTATTATGAGACCCACGAACAGAATATAATAATAATTTTCATGGGGAATCAAGAATATAGACACCCATAATAATTATATGAATAGAGTAATTTATGGAAACTGTGTATTTGCTCGTTTCTTCAATATAATTTGGACCATGCTAAAAGAAAGAAGGGAGGGCCTTAACATACCTGTTTCTTGAATTATTTGAACAAATCTGCTTCGACAAAATTTACACTAGATTTCCTTGAAATTGGAACGATTTGGCTTGGTTTTGAAATTTTGGATGAATTTTGATTCTAATTCTGTTCTTTAACGTTTTTTCTTAAAGATAAAATGTCTTTGAAATCTTTCCAAGAATCAGAAAGGACTACTATTTAAGTCTCAACAGATGTTTCACCTATTTTATTTAAGTAAATCAAGTCTTTCTTTTTAAAATGACTCATTCTAATGAGTCATTTAGTGTCTATACACGTTACATGTCATGCAAACATATATGACTATGAGTCATATGTTGAATGGTGGAATACTGCCATGTGGGGAGTAGGGGTGGGATATTTAATATTTTATCCACTTATTAGTTAACTGGGTAATGTCCTGTTACCCGATAATTAATCAATTACCCGCATAATTTAAAAATTATCACAAATAACTTAAAATTCTATTTAGTCTTAAAATACTTCATATATGCTTTATATATTGTATTAGAATGGTTATATGGTACCTTGCATGGTACTAGTTCATAATTATTGGGTATTATCGCTCGACCTGTATTTTATTCCAAGTGGGCCACTTTCAACGAAACTCGTTTTCTTTAATCTGTGTACCCCTTTATCCTTCATAATACTTATTTATCACTTGTTATAAAAAGTGTAAGTACGTTAACGTCAAGATAATATCATCCCCGAGTCTACGTCGGTTAACTGAAAAAAAAAATTTTAACGTACGATAATGCGAGACGTAACATCCTTCCCCCTTTAGAAACATTCGTCCTCGAATGCTCAGCTCCACGTGATTTATATAGCTTTGGCAAGGTCGCCTCTGTAACAACACCACTACCAACTCTCCCTATAGAAGCTTATTAATTCAATGACACACAGGACCATGATTATGAATAACGACAATGGCCTCTCATGACCAACGACAATAACCAACACAAGAATTTATACACGTACCTTCTGATTATGACGCCTTAGTCATACCCTTCTCTGCAGGAGGAAATAAGTAGGGATATCTAGACTTCATGTCTTCCTCGGCTTCCCAAGACATTTCTTCCACATTGTTGTTCCTCCAAAGTACTTTCACGGAGGCTACCTCCTTATTCCGCAGCTTGCTGATTTGTCGATCTAAGATGACAACCGAAATTTCCTCGTATGACAAGTCCTTTGTAATCAGTACATCATCTTTCGTTACCACTCGGGTAGGATCGCCAATGCACTTCCGTAACATAGATACGTGAAAAACCGGATGGACATACTCCAATTCCGAGGGCAATTCTAACTAATACGCTACTTGGCCTACCCTCCGAATGATCCTATAAGGCCCAATATTTCGGGAGCTAAGTTTGCCTTTCTTGCCAAACCTCATCACATCTTTCATAGGTGACACATTTAATAATACCCAGTCATCAACCTCGAACTCTAAATCTCGTCGCTGCACATCAGAATATGACTTCTGACGATTCTGAGCTGTCATTAGTAGAACCCAAATTAATTTAACTTTTTAAATGTGTATACAGCAAATCCGGGAGCCTGATTTCCCCTCCATAGAACTATCTTGTGGCCATGCCCCTTGAAGCTCTAAGCTAAAGTCAAGACTCATCCTCAAGGTTCGGTATATATCGGTCCGAAGGATATCGTATTTTGACAAGTACATCAAGCTACGATAGGTGCGAGGGGAGTTCCCAAGTCACACGGCTTAACCTGACATGGTTGGTCTATCCGGGGCCTATTTTCAAGATGTCATGTCTAGCCGTCCTATCTCCATAACTTTACGGTTAATACGTTCTGTACCATAACGGGTCGCCCTCTTATATAAAGGGGATCCCCATTACATTTAAGGCTCGGCTGAGGTTGCTCCATTTTCTCCACAAGTGCAATAATCGCTCTCTCTCTTCTTTCTAACTTGCTCGTTCTAACTGGCCCGAGACCACCTTTATATCCATCGTTCTCTTGCTTGTTCTTTATTATGTAGCTCAATATTGGCCGTAAAGGGCCTTGTGTAATTATATCCTCAACTGTTATCCCCTCCCCGACTATCCCCGATAGCTCGAGCTTGACCCCGACATTGACCCCGAGGTCCCCCATCGACCAGACCTATACCCGGGTAGCAGGCCCTTCGATTTGATTACTATCTCATTTTCGCTTGAATTTCTTCATTAAACTACATATTATTAGCATCAACTGCTGTAACAACTAGCTTGGGAATAGATCACGTATTTTTAGAATCTCATTTACAAATTTAATTGTTGTTACCATTTTCACGGTAAATAGTTTGGTGCCCACCGTGGGGCTAAAAATAATAGTGATTATTTTCTTGCTGGTTCCATTGCACAAACGCACGTTGTCTTTCACACTTTTTCTCGTCCAAAGATCTCTTATTTTAGGACGAAGCGCCTGGCTTGACTAGTGAAATGGGAATCCGAAACCTCAAAGGCGAGAGAGAAAAGGGCACGACCGAACTAGAGGCCGGTGTCCACATGATTATTGGGGGAGCCAACGTTCCCTGAGGACCTGTGT
The DNA here is from genome assembly GCF_000715075.1 of Nicotiana tabacum. Lineage (NCBI taxonomy): Eukaryota > Viridiplantae > Streptophyta > Magnoliopsida > Solanales > Solanaceae > Nicotiana > Nicotiana tabacum. The sequence goes on along the minus strand of NC_134099.1, from coordinate 111,638,477 downwards.
CCAAACGAGCAAGAACGTTTGCTACAGAGGAAGGGCTGGCCCGAGAATGCTTACCTGGAGGAAATCTCATATTCAGCAAAGAGGATCTCGAAGCTATGAAGAAATCGCACAACAACGCGCTAGTAATCGCGTTTCTCTCAAACAACACCAGAATAAAGCGCGTGCTCGTGGATCTAGGCATCTCGATCAACATAATCAGGTCAGAAGTAGTAGAACAGCTAGGGATGCTCAATCAAGTTGTTCCCACCCCTCGGGTCCTCCACGGTTTCAACATGATCGGAGAAGAAATGAAGGGAGAAATGACCCTCCCAATCGACACGTCTAGCACAACCCAGAACACCGAGTTTCAGGTCATTGATGGCAACATGAGATACAACGCCCTACTTGGTAGGACTTGGATACACAACATAAGGGCAGTGCCCTCGACTTTGCACCAAGTGATAAGGTTTCCCATCAGGGATGGCATCACGACCATACATGGAGAACAACGGGCAACAAGGGAAATATTCGTGGTCCACCATGAGATGCCAACCCCTACATGCCCGACCTCGGACGAGGAGGGAAACTTGCGGACCCTTGAAGACGACGAGGAAGACTTCTTCACACCCCGAAACTTCATCGCCCCTGAGGAATCCGATGTTACCAAATCAACAGTCGAAGAGTTGGAGCAGACCGTTTTGATCAAACACCTCCCGGATCGCAAGGTATACCAGGGAATGGGGCTGATCCCCGAGCTTAGAGTAGGGTTTATTCAATTCCTTAGTAATAATATCGACTGTATCACTTGGTCCCACTTAGATATGACAGGTATCCTACCAGAAATAAACTCTCACAAACTAAGTGTTGACCCTAAATTCAAACCCGTAAAGCGAAAGAGAAGACTGCAGTCCAAGATAAAGCATGCCTTCATCAAAGAGGAAGTGCCGAAACTCCTTAAAATTGGATCTATTAAGGAGGTAAATTATCTCGAATGGCTAGCTAACGTAGTGTTAGTGCCAAAAAAGGGGAATAAGCTAAGGATGTGCCTAGACTATAAAGACTTGAACAAAGTATGCCCAAAGGATTCCTTCTCGTTGCCTAATATCGATTGCTTGATCCATGCTACGACTGGTCACGAGACCCTCACTTTCCTTGATGCCTACTTGGGGTACAATTAAATCCAGATTAACCCCGAGGATAGGGAAAAGACCTCATTTATCACGAAATACGGTACATATTGTTATAACGTAATGCCCTTCAGGCTAAAAAATGCGGGAGCAACATACCAACGGCTAAGTTAATAAAATGCTCGATCACCAAGTAGGAAAATCAATGGAAGTCTATATTGATGATATGCTAGTCAAATCCCTGCGTGCAGAGTACCATCTGACCCATTTGCAGGAAACCTTCGACATCCTCAAAAGCTACAACATGAAGCTCAATCCTGAGAAGTGCGCCTTCAAAGTAGGCTCTAGAAAATTCCTGGGCTTCATGGTATCAAACAAGGGGATCGAAATCAATCCCGACAAAATAAAGGCCATCAAAGAGATTACGGTGGCGAACAATGTAAAAGATGTTCAATGGCTGACAGGGCGGATCGCGACCCTAGGTAGATTCATATCGAGATCATCGGACAAAATCCACCATTTCTTTGCCCTACTCAAAAGAAAGAACAACTTTGAATGGACTCCAGAATGCCAACATGCCCTGGAAGAACTGAAACGGTACATGTCTAGCCCGCCTTTGCTGCACACGCCCAAGGAGGATGAAATGTTATACCTATACCTGGCCGTATCCGAAATAGCGATAAGTAGCGTACTGGTACGAGAAGAGAAAGGTACGCAATTTCTTATTTATTATGTGAGCCGAACCTTGGGGACGTCGAAAACCGGTATCCCTATCTAGAAAAATTGGCTCTCGCACTAATAAGTGCCTCGCGCAAAGTGAAGCCTTACTTTCAGTGCCATCGTATCTGCGTCCTATCAAATTATCCCCTCCAATGTGTACTGCAAAAAACCTGAGTTATCGGGTCGATTGGCCAAGTGGGCCATCAAACTCGGAGGGGTATGATATCGAGTATCAGCCTTGGACGGCCATCAAGTCCCAAATCCTGGCAGATTTCGTGGGGGACTTCTGGCCAACCCTCGTACCCAAGGTAGATAAAGAGCTTTTATTAAAATTAGGAACATCCTCCGTGGTATGGACCATGCTCAAAGATGGCGCCACAAACGTAAGAGGATTCGGACTCGGTATAGTCCAAAAACCGCCCATCAGCGGCATAATCAGGGAGTCCATAAAAACGATAAAACTGACTAACAATGAAGTCGAGTATGAGGTTATGATTGCAGGTTTAAAGTTGTCCAAAAGTTTGGGAGCTGAGATCATCGAGGCGAAATGCGACTCTCTCCTCATGCTAAGCCAAGTAAACGGAAGCTACAAAGCTCGAGAAGACAGGATGCAAAGGTATTTGGACAAAATCCAAATCGCATTACGTCGCTTCAAAGAATGGACCTTAGTCCATGTACCTCGAGAGAAAAATTGCGAGGCTGATGCCCTCGCGAACCTAGGATCTTCCACTGAAGAAGAAGACCTGCTCCCCGAAACCATTGTCCAACTATTCAAATCTGTGGTCGAGGAAGGTCAAGCGGAAATTAACTCCACCAGTCTGACATGGGATTGGAGAAACAAATACATCATTTATCTGAAGTACGGGAAGCTACCTACGGATCCAAAAGAATCGAGGGCCCTGCAAACCAAAGTGGCCCGGTTCTCACTCGACGAAAATGAGGCTCTCTACAGGAGAACTTTTGATGTCCCCCTAGCGATATGCTTGGGACCGGGCAACACAAATTACGTGCTCCGGAAGATCCACGAGGGCTCCTGCGGAAATCACTCCGGGGCCGATTCCTTAGTCCGAAAAGTGATAAGAGCGGGCTAATATTGGGACAGCATGGAAAACGATGCCACGGAATTCGTCCGAAAATGCGACAAGTGTCAGAGGTTCGCTCCCATGATCCACCAGCCCGGGGAGCAACTGCATTCCATTTTATCACCATAGACATTCATGACGTGGGGGATGGACATTGTCGGTCCTTTGCCGACAGCGCTAGGTAAGGCCAGATTCATTTTATGTATGACTGACTATTTCTCAAAATGGGTGGAAGTGCATGCCTTCGAGAAAATAAGAGAGAAGGATGTCATCAATTTTATATGGGAACACATCATATGCCGGTTCGGTATCCCTTCCGAAATAACATGCGACAACGAGAGGCAATTCATTGGGAGCAAGGTAACACAGTTCCTTTAAGACAACAAAATCAAGAGAATCGTGTAGACGCTATACCACCCCTATGCGAGTACCTCTTTTCGGGATCTGCAACGAACTTATTCTTCGACCCTATTCTCCCGGTCGAGGGCTCACTTTAGTTCGGCTTGAGAATCCGCTGTGTCTTTCATATGAATCGCCATCTACTGATCAGCCTTGGTTCGGCTTAGTGATGCTTCAGCTCGGGCATCAATTATCTCAGCCTAGATCTTCGAGAGATCAGATTCAAATTTCCCGATCATGTCCGCTTGAACTTTGGCATTGTCACGAGCCAAGTGGAATTGTGCTTCGAAGGCAGGGACCTTGGCTGAGGCGCCTGTCTCCTCTAAAGCTTCAGCTTGCACCTGAGCCCTTAGCTTACCACAAGCAACTTTAATGTGGTCGATGTCGCCCTTGAGGTACTCTGAAGCCTCCGTCTTTTTGTGCAGCTAATACAACAAAATGGGGGTTTGCCTTAAGGGCAAAAGAGAGCAAAGCGCGAGCTGCAAAAAGTTACCTGCTCCATCAAATAGCTCTCGTAATTCGAGCTACGGTATGCCTCATATTGCCAATGCTGCAACTCAACCTCTTTCTCCTCGCTAATGAGCCTAAGGGGCATGCCCTCATCCAGAATTTTCTGAAGCCTGGCCCCTTGATGGAGAAGCTCAGACATAAGCCTATCACAGGCCAGCATAAGAAACTTTCAATAGAGGGAGGAGGACACGGAATACAGGAAAATTGTGCCTAAATTCACCACGAAGTGAAGCCGACGAACTTCCTCGAAGTCAGAATATACTCCTACTGATCCTACCTTTTCGGCCCTAGAAGAACCGACCTCGGGCAAAGCATATCCATTCAGAGGAGACGACGACCGGGAATCAGATACTCCGGGAGCAGCAGACTCGGACAATGCATTCTCCTTGAAAACAGGAGCCTGTTCAGCACTACTAAAAGCTCCATCCCACTGCGGGTGCCAATCCCGTTTATCGTAGTCGTCCCTCAGCTTAGAGGCCAACGCCTCTTTCTCCCCTTCAGTACAGCATTGTGTCATCCCGAAGAGTCGCCCAATACCTACAAATGGCAAAGCCAATACAAATGAAAGGGGAAATGTTACCTCAAAAATACGATGACCAAGGTAAAGGCGGTGTGCATGCATACCTTGGTATCTCGCTCCCTATCTGGCGTGGAATACAGCTCGCCATCGACGCTCATCACAGGTCAAATGGGTCACCAGCCTCCGGACCCAGCCGGGAAGGTCAAGGACCTCTCCCGGCATCCATGAAGTTGCTGAAACAAGGGAGAGAACGCTATTATTCAACTAATTTTTGCTATAGGAAAAATATGAAAAGGCACCAGACTCTCCCCTCATGTGCATAATTCCACCCTTCGGGAAATGGCAAAAGCTTCACAAGGATAATGTCGACCGTCCGGACCCGGATAAACCAACTGGCCTACTCTCGATCCCCATCCTCTTTGTCATCAACTACAAAGGGTGTGGACGAACAGCACCTCAAAGTCAGTAGGTCCTGGTGATGAAAGGGTCGGTTTAGCCTGACGAGGTGGTTAAGCGTGAATTCAAGCCCAGCCTTCTCCGCAAAGAACCCCATCATCAGCACCATTCGCCAAAATGACGGATGTATCTGCACCAAAGTAACCCGATAACTTAATAAAAAATAAAGCACGGCCCTATCAAGGGGACCAAATATGAAAGGATAGAGATATAAGCTCAAAAATCCATCAGTAGAGTCCGTAACACTCTCATCCGGGGGAAGCACCTGCAGTGCTACCCCGTCGCTCCATCCATAGCACTCTTCACTCCCTACCGGGTCGGCCCCGTAGTGCTTGCAACGATTATGGTAAAACTAATAGATCAGAGTAAGGGTGTGCCAACACTTTTGGCGCCTGAAAAAATAAAGAACCCTATGCCAAAGCGGAAGGGAAACTACCTGAAAATAGTGAGGTCTTGCAAAGAAGCCAAAGTGGCCCATATATATGCGAGAAGCGGCAATGACTCGCCTACCCGAAGTGAGCCCTGGGAAGAGAACAACCTCGATACAGATCGATGGAGTGTGATCTAATCCAGGAAGCATCCTTCGAAGAGAAGCCAAGACTTGAGGAACTGTCCGTACTATATCCAATGTCGAGGTAGCATTCTACCTCGAGGATCCCCGCCCAAAAGAAGTCAGACTTCGATAACTTTCAGCACCATCTCTCGATACGAGGTAGTGGTTCCCTTTCTAAAAAGGGGAATAAGCACAGGAAGCTCCGATCATGAAAGCTCCACAAAGGTTCGAGGCAGCGCCCGAGTACAGGCAACTCCTCAGTAGAAGTTCATCCTACACATTTTAAGAAGGCTATCAGTATCAAGATCAAAAGGGGACCCCCAGGTACCCAAAACTGACCTTCATTCAGGATAACATCCTCAAAGGCCCTGAGATTCGGCGTACTATCTCCATACAACTCGGAGGGTCCCGAAATCCTGGGCCTATCAGATCAATTTAGGATTGGTCCAAGGTAAGGCGATGGCTTCGGAAGGGAGCCACGTCGATCGGTAGAGGATCGGAAAGAACGTTCACGCCCAAGTTAAATGTTAGCAATCAACAATAAAGGAGGGCATTCAAAAGGCCTCGAAGGGCACGAGAGCATGCAATAACAAAGCAAAGATTGAAAGCAGAAGTCAATGGAGTATATATTCATAAAAATCCTTGTACAACAGCCCTTGAAGAGTCATTACATACAATTACAAAGGCCTACGGAGGATCTCTACGCATAAAGGAAGAAACAAAGGGATGCACACACAAAGTAAAAGCTTGAAGACCGGTCCACCTTCGAAGGTCCGCAACAGGTGCTTCCAGACGTGCATCCTCGGAAGTCTCATCCCAACCTTCCATACTGATATCCCCAAGGTACAAGGTGAGTGGCAGGGAGGGATGAAAAAATGCCATAGCTCTACGAAGCTCGAGGACCCTCTTTGGCCAAGAAAACCTCAAAGAGACAGCGGACCGAACAACCCTCGGTCCTGCTTGCACAGCTACTTACAATCCACCTTTTGGAGAATCTAGCTGTGCAAGCCCCCAACTCGGAGCATAGCACCACGTCGAGCTGGGGTATGAAGGTGAGCAGTGGTTTATAATCTGAGCCCCCTTTGATCAGCGGTGCATAGTATGAATGACTGTCTACATAAGGGGGAAACTGACTCCCCTTCCATCATTATCTCGGGCCAACAGCAGCAGCAAAGACAAGTATGTCGACGACCACAACAGTGATAGGATAGCGTGATTATGCTCGACAATGAGAAGCGCCGGTAGAAGGCCACAACATGATCTAAGGGAACTCCGCCAAGCGGGCTTGAAGCCATGAGCCCCAAGCATGATGCTCAAGGACGAAGGAAGATGATAAGCATGAATAGGCGAGTAGATCGACGAAGGCACTGGGATGGGAAAAACAATGCCAAAGCACCCTCATTTATATGGGGTTACGACACGGTCATCGAGGCTTTAAAAGATTGACTGACAGACACAGTTAATGCATCCTTGGAAAACCGAATCGACGGCGGTACCTTCACCTTGGAGAGCGGGAATTGTGAGTGCATTGAATGAAATCGAAAATATACGAGACCGTGGATGCCCGATTATCATAAAACTCATGCTAGGAGTCACATCATCGGTATGACATTGCCGTAAGAAGCTCGAGGAGTCAAGTATTAGAATCATTTCCCATCACTTCATTATGGGAAACGCGGAGACTATCTGTATGCGGCAAAATCAGAGGACTTGATTTCTCGCTGTCAAGTTATTTTGGAAGAACGCCTTGAGACCCCGAGGACAGGAAGCCACAACCGAGTTCCCGACCTCGGGGTTCGTCGAGGCCCGACTCAAAAAAGACAAAAATCGAATCCAAGATAGAAGGGGAAGCTCCTAAGGCACACGGCCAAGTCTGACAGGGCCGGCCTATCCAGAGTCTATGCTGAGGCATCGCGTCAAGCCATCCCATCTCCATACTTTGTAATTAATCTCCACATACTTGTAGCCGAGTTCCCCTCCTATATAAAGGGGACTTACCTTACCTTGTAAGGGACTGATGTTGCTCCATTTCTCCACAAGTGTAATAATATCTCTCTCTCTTTTTCTTTCTAACTTGTTCGTTCTCACTGGCCCGAGGTTACCTTGATATCCATAATTTCCTTACTTGTTCTTCATTGTATAACCTAGTATTGGCCATAAAGAGCCTTGTTAATTATATCTTCAACTGTTATCACATCCCCGACTATCCCCGATACCTCAAATTCGACCATGACGTTGACCCCGAGGTCCCCCATCGACCAGACCTACACCCGGGCAGCAGGCCTTCCGTTCAATTACTACCTTGTTTTAGATTGCATCTTGTAATTAAACTCCACATTATTAGCATCAACTGCTCTAACAACTACCTCGAGAATAGATCATGTATTTTTAGAATCCCATTTACAAATTTAATTGTTGTTACCATTTTCATGGTAAACACTCATGTGCATTGACCCATGATTAGATGGCATTATATACGCGCATATATGTATATATATGTATATGGGATATGGGAAAAGCTTATGGACGTTATATACGCACCACCACCTGATCAGCTAGTATATGTTGATGATGTTGCCCACAGTGGCCGAGACGATATGATGGGATGCCCTCAGTAGTTTGATGATATTATGTACACCCATACCTATGCATGGCACAACATTTATATGCACGTGCATGACATTATAAACATTTCAGAATTTATAAAGTTAATCAGATTTAAAGATGTGTTTTTGTATTCCATGTTTCATCTATGTCTGTTACGTACTAATTTCATGCCTTACATACAAAGTACATTTTTTGTACTGACGCCCTAGTTCACGGGGCCTGCATTTTATGCCCACATGTGCAGGTAGGCAAGATGATGGTCCCACTTCTTAGGATCCCTGACCCGCGAGAGTTGGTGTGCTCCACTTGCCGGCTCGCCCACTATATTCTGCATGTACACGTAGGTATGCCTTGTTGGCAGGTTTCCTTTATGTATGTTATTTTCGTAATTCAGCAGATGTTATTCAGGCTCATACCTTAGACGCATGCTTAGGGGTGTTTGACAGGTAGGACTTAGGCACCCATCGCGACCCATCAGTTTGGGTCGTGACAATAATAGGTATGGATTGGTTGGCTTTTTGTCATGCCAACATTGATTGTAGATCAAGTATAGTCCGATTTGAATTTCTAGTGGAGCCTATTTTGGAATGGAAAGGTAATATGGCATCGCCGAGAGGAAATTTTATTTCCTATCTCAAAGAAAGGAATATGATTAGAAATGGTTGTATTTATCACTTAGTTCGGGTTCAGGATATGGAAGTAGAGTCACCAACTATTCAGTACATCCCTGTGGTTAATGAGTTTCCCAATATTTTCATCGATGAGCTTCCAGTTCTTCCACTAGATCGAGAAATTGAGTTTTCTATTTACCTACTACTAGGTACTCATCCAATATACATTCCTCCCTATAGAATGGCTCCCTTAGAGCTGAAAGACTTAAAGGAACAACTAAAGTGACTTGCTTGAAAAAGGCTTTATCAGGCCTAGTACATCACCATAGGGGCACCTGTGTTATTTGTGAGGAAGAAATATGGTTCCTTACGGATGTGTATTGATTATAGATAGTTGAATAAGGTGACGATCAAGAAAAAAGTACCCGCTCCTGAGGATTGACGATTTATTTGATCAGTTGCAAGGTGCCAAGTGTTTTTCAAAAATAGACTTGAGGTCCGGGTACCATCATGTAACGACCCGACCGGTCGTTTTGAGCTCAGTCGCGTCATTAAGCAGTTTGAGGCCATGAGCAGCTTCATCTCAGGTATATTGACTTGTGTGTATGGTCAAAATTAAAATTCAGGAAGTTTGGAGTCAAATCTAAATGGAAATTCTCATTTTCAAAGCTTAAAATTGAAGAAATGAACTAGGATTAGAATTTTGACTAAACGACCTCGGAATTGGGATCTGAAGGTTCCAGCAGGTTTGTATGATGATTTCGGACTTGGGCGTATGCCCGGATCGGGTTTTGGATAAACCGGGAGCGTTTTGTCGCCTATTATGGAAGATAGCATTTTAGAAAAAATTGCATCAGTTTGGTTTAAAATGCATTTCAGTGTTATTGATATCTGTTTGGGATTCCGAGACTGGGAGTAGCTCCGTATGGTGATTCTGGATTTGGGAGCACGATCGGAAGTGAATTTGGAGGTCCGTAGGTCATTTTGGAGTCGTTCGGCTAAAGATGGAAAATTGAAGGTTTTTGAGAAAATTTGGCCGGAAGTGGAAATTTTGATATCGGATTCGAAATGCAAATTTTAGGGTTTGGATAGCTTCGTTAGGTTATTTGGGACTTATGAGTGTGTCCGGAATATCTTTGTGTTGAAATATATGAATTATGGGAAAAATTTGAAATTTTTTTGATATTTAATATTGTTAAAGTTGACTTTGGTCAACATTTTTGGTAAACGGATCCGGACCCGTGATTTTTTGGTCTCGAAAGGTCCATAGAAAAATATGGGAGTTAAACGTGTTTTCGGAATCGAATTCCGAGGTCCCAGGCCCGAGAAATGAATTTTTTGTGAAATTGTTTTCTGAAAATGTTTAAGGAAAATGAAAATGAAATTTGATCAGAAAGTAATGGTATCGGGCTCGTATTTTTGTTCTGATGCCCGGTAAAGGTCATATATGTTGGTTAAGCGCTTCCTGTAAAGTTTGGTTACAAACGGACGTTGTTTGACGGGTTTCGGCCTTAAATTGGAAAATTTGAAAGTTTATGAAATTTGAAAGAATTCTTGGATTTAAGGCTCAAATCATTGATTTTGATGTTATTTTGGCGATTTGATCGCTCGAGCAAGTTCGTGTGATGTTTTAGAGTGAGTTTTCATATTTGGTTTGGAGCCCCGAGGGCTCGGGAGTGTTTCGGAGGTGTCTCGGAGTGATTTCGGACTTGGGAAAAATTGCAGAAAATTGCAGAAAATTCTGATGTGCCCAGAAAAATTTTAGGTGCGAGTAGTCCAGTTTGGAAGCTTATATCTTGTGATCTATAAGAAATCAGAAAAAGTGCAAAACATAAAAGTTGTAGCCCATACATTCTTGTTTTTGGAAAGTTAAACCATTAGCGATTTGGATATCATCTCGGAAAGTTACGATGGATCGAAAAGGGCTGCTGGAGCAATTTCGGCAGAATTTATGATACACTTTAGAAGCTCATATCTCGGGATATATAAAGAGTTATATGGTGTACAACCTATCAAATTAAAGATCTTTGAGTCTAGTTTCTAAATCTTCAAACCGTTTATCATTTGGATAGTTATACAAGATGTTATGGGTGTTTAAACAAAAGGTGTCCTACAAGGAACAATTTTAATAGGATGTACAACTTGTATAGCACAAGTGCAAGGTACAACTCGACGAAGCACAGACAGATTCTTTTATACACGGAATTACCTCACTTTTCTTCATTTCTTCAAAGTGTGGACGATTTTTGGGGAGCTTCAAGAGGAGATTTTCATCATCAATGTGAAGGTAAGTTATCCCCACCTATTTTGAGTTAAGTACATCAATTATGTATGGATTTGAGCATGAAAATTGTAGAAAAATTGAGGATTTAGGCCTAGGGATTTGAAAATAAGATTTGATGATTTGAGGGGTCAAATGAACTCCGATTTTGGTAAATTTTATATGTACGGACTCGTGGAGAGACGAAGAATCCGGTGATGTGACTTTCGTAATTTTTCAAGAAGCGGGCCCGGGGCTCGGGTTTTGCAAATTTCGTGATTTTCGATATTTTTCGAGTCTTTTCGATTGGGTTATATTCCCTTAGCCTATTGTAATATGTTCCTTGTGGTTTTGGCAAGATTCGACGCGCGAGGAGGTCGATTCGAAAGGAAAGGGCATCGCGGAGTAGACTTTTGGCCATCTTGATGTGAGTAATAGATGTAAATGCTGTTTTGAGGGTTTGAAACCCCGGACTTTCACATCGTAATGCTATATTGAGGCGTGACACGCACTTCATGGTGAGTGCGGGGTCAGATACTATTGGGGATTGTGACTTGGTCCATCCCGTGTGATGTTTACACTATACTGGTGATTGATACACATACTTCATTGATATTACTGGGCTTGATGCCATGTTTGGGGCCTTGTGCCGATTTGTAAAATTCTTCGAGGATTGATATTACTGCTTATCATGATTTGCATATCATTTAATTTCAGTCCAAGATTTTAAATGCTGTTTTGCAAACTAAGCCATAATTCTAAATGTTGAAAACTCAAATGATATTTTTAAATGTATTTCGGGCTGGGAACTTCTGTTTTGTAAATGCCCAAAGGGCTTATTATATTATTTTCTGGACTGATTATAAAGTGACTTGAAACAGTGGTAACAATGACACTGTGTGATATACTTGAAACAGTGGTAACAATGACAATGTGTGATAAACTTGAAACAGTGGTAAACAATGACACTGTGTGATATACTTGAAACAGTGGTAACAATGACACTGTGTGATATAATTGAAATAGTGGTAACAATGACACTAGATGATATACTTGAACAGTGGTAACAATGGCACTGTATGATATAAATTGGTCAGGTAACAATGGCTAACCGGACAGGTAACAATGACTGACCACGATATTGCGCTTGGGCTGTAGGAGCCCCTCCGGAGTCTGTACATACCCCCAGTGAGCGTCGTCAACGATAAATAAATATGGATGGCTCGGGCTGCACGCCGCAGTGGGTACTGGAATGTACCATCATATGCATTGCATTGCATTCATGTATTTGTATTTATACTGGTGTTTAGCTTCTCAGTTCCATATGTTGCTATATATTCGGATTGTAGCTTACTTTGTGTATTTACTGGATTTTCTTATCTTTGGACTGTAGTTACTTTTATTACTTACTGGGTCAGAGTACTCACTTTACTCCATGCACCTTGTGTGCAGATCCAGGGCAGTCTCAGGCTCAGTAGATCCAATTGATCAGCAGATCCAGCCTCTGGGAGTATCGAGGTAGCTGCATGGCGTTCGCAGCCATTAATCTTCTCCCTCCTATCCTATCTCTTTATTTCTGCATTATCGGACTTTGGATATACCGTGTATTAGGATGATATTCTATATTCTAGAGGCTCAAATTCGTGACACCGGGTCCTAGTGAGATTATATTGTGTATTTTATCAAAATCTTCAGTAATTTAATCTTGCTTAATTGATATTTCTTTCTGCTATTTTTGATAAATTGGGTTAAGTGTTGAATAATGGTCGGGCTTGCCTAGTAGTGTGCTGGGCGCCATCACGACCGGGATTTGGGTTGCGACAAGTTGGTATCAGAGCCTAGGTTACTTGGTCTCGCGAGTTATGAGCCAGTTTAGTAGAGTCTCGCGGATCGGTACGGAGACGTCTGTACTTATCCTCGAGAGGCTGCCGAACCTTTAGGAAAACTTCACATTCTTGAATTCTTATCGTGCGTCCTTGATTCATCTTGAAAAAAAACTTTTGAAATTCCTTCTGCGTGATCGTATGCACCAACGGGCGCTCTGTATCAGATGTGTCTCGATGGCTTTTGATTCCCCGATCGAGGGGCGAGGTGTAATCTCTGTGAGTTTGAAGTTAGACCAGTCTGGAGGACTTGAGGCCAAATCTTTGCCAATGGCTTGAGCACCGAGGTGCTGATTTTGTGAGCTAGTGTTTTGAACTCATATGTTCATTATTGTCCTTGTTAGCCGGAATGGCGGTTGGATATCCACGTGATGAGTATGTTAGTGTTGCGAGGTGTATTTGTACGACTTGGTAGTGGCGAAGAAGCCTACTGGATAGTAGATGAACTGTTAAGTGATTCGTTTCTTATTGTGATTTGTTGAGGAGCCCGAGTTATGGGCGCGTGAAGAATATTTTTCTTGTCTCCTAGTTAGATAAATCTAGGAGCTGAGATCGCTTCCGTAAATGTATTATGACGAAATCGTTGAGTCAAGGAGACCACCTTGAAGGTCGAAAATATTAAAGGAAGAATATGTTCCTACTTGGTTGAATAGCCCAATAATGAAGGGTTGAACGGTATTTTCTATGTGTTATGATTCAAATAGGTGCAACGCATGTCCATGTATCAATTTAGATTTATGTAATTAATATGCATTGTGATGCTTTGTCAAGTTGTGGATGTGTTATTAGGATGGTTTTGGTGATTCTCTTGCAGGTGGATAAGACCAATTAGAAAGGAGGCTCTGCCGAAATTTTTGAAAAATTTAGGACTTGAAAAAAAAAAATTGGTCGCCTAGAGAGTGAGCTTAACTGTTGTGTGAGTAAATGCAAGAATTTCAGAAGAGTTAAAATTCCAGATGATTCGTGTTTCCACGAGCTTATGATGGAGTGAGTTTAATCTCACCATGATATTACGACAGCAATAGAGTATATGTGTTGTGATCTATGGCTTCGAGCCAAGTTGGGGAGCTTGCTGTTGATTAGCTGATTGCACGGTTTATTACCTGCGTGAATTCTGGTTATTGGCGTTATTGGTGGGTTATTGCAGCTACGGAAAAGGACCATGAGTGGTAATTTGAGTAAATGAATTGTTGGATGCATGCTATGGTTAGCCTTATTGGCTCATGTTCAGACTTGAGGGAAGATTGATGATTTATGCCTCGTATAGGTGCAGGCTTCGAGGGAAGTGATCCCTCTAGGTGCTTTATCGAGAGGGTATTCATATGTTATAAAATTCAGTAGAGTTGGTTGCATTCGGGGCCAAGTCAGAGATGGGTGGCTCTCAATAGCGGTCCTAGTTAATTCAAGAGGTAAAGTGTGGTGCCTAATGATTTTGAGTCTATAAGTACTGTTAAGTGTCAAGCTTTTGAAGCAGCTTATGAAGAAAGGCACAGAATGTTCTATGATGTTTTGACTTGCGGTTTAGCATTTGAGAGACATGAAATGGTCATGGTATTTGAGACAGCATGGTCTCGTGATTTAAGGTCACTCGGGGTGAGTTTGGTTGAAATAAGTTAGGTGTAAAGGGAGATAATATTATTTCTAAAGCAATCAAGGATAAATAGGAAGGAAGTAGATTGATTAGCCATAGTTGAGTTGGTATACTGGTGTCAGTGATCGGTTCGTTCAGCGTGATCGAGTTATGCATGTGAAGCTTGTCGGCCGCAGTGATTGATGTTATTCTGAAGCATTCTTTTGTTAGGGCCTATTATGAGTAGGCGGATCCCAGAAAGTGTTATGGTGGCTTGGACAACTACTTAGAGATTGGCATATTCGACGATTATGAGGATTCGCCTGTATGCTACTATAGTTCTCCTGAAGTGAGTTAAATGGAAAGTCTTATGTGATGAAGTATTAGCCTATCGGCGGTTCTAGAGTTGTGATGGAAATCGCGTCTATCGTATATTGGCACGTGAGGTGCAGTGAGTGGTATGGAATTTGAAGTAAAGACCAAGGTTGCAGTTTGGTCAATGACTGTGATGTCACGATCTCGGATGAGCAGTATATGAGTTTTAGTGTTTTGAGTAAGATGGGTATTGACGTCAGTATCACCTGAGGTCGGTGTTCTGTGAGAAAGGCTTTGCATCCTGGTTAGGGATTCTTGATCGCTTTTCAGCGTTAGTGCAGCTGGTGGTTTGGATGTGCAGACCCGTTAATTATTTCGGAAGATGGTGGGAGCTTGTCCTACAGGAATATTGTATAAGTGTGACATGTAGTCACTTGATTAATTAGAAATTTAAACCAAGTATGAGGATTTTGGTAATATCATCCATTTGAGAATTTATGCCTAGAGGGCACTCTGTTTATTGGGTTATGGACCTGTGAAAGATTATTGGCCTAGCTTGGCACGATCAGTATCGACTTGAGGTCGGTGGATAGATTTAAATGTGGAAGTGAGCCTTACGTCAGGCCAGTTGTGTCTATTTCAGCAATGCGCTCTTTATGGAAGGATAGTCGCGGTCTTATTTTGTGGTCAGTTAATTCATGTAAAGATATATTGCACCGTATGAATTGTGAGACGGCTTGGTAAATTCCTTATGTGTTGAGGTTCTGCTCAGCGGTGATTTTATATGAGCAGGATGAGACTTAGATCATGTATCGCACCTCAGTTGTGCTTGAGTTTGTAGCCTATAGCGCTATATGTTTCCTTGGGAAGGATATTATGCACCTTAGTGTGTTTATGACCGATATTCGGTATTTTGATGTGATGAGCTATTCAGCTCGACGTATATCTCCTTATGTGAGTTCTATATGTGGATCGGGTGGCACACCGCCATGGGTATGTTGTTTGGATCGGTTTGCACGCCGCAACAGTGTGATGTTCAGTTCAGTGCCCATATTTGCTTTTGTGTGTTTTGTTTCCCTGTTTTCTGAGGAAGTCAATGTTAGTGTGCGAGTTGAGTAGTTCCTTGTAGAGTTCGCCTTCCTTTTGTATCGCGTTCGAATTGATAGCATACTGGCACATTGTGGCGTCTTGTGGGATTTTTGATTATGTGTGAGGTGGCTTATTGCCTAAGCAGTTCGTACTGGGTGAGACGAGGTCACTAGATTTGGGGTTAGTGTAAACTGATTATATGAAGTATATTATAGAGCAAAGATCATTCTTTGGTTTGGGACAAGGTAATGGAACTTGTCAGGAGTGTAGATCCAATGAATTGTTGATTCAGCAGTTGGTTGTGAATTTCGGCACATCTCTTCAGTCGTATCTGTAAGCACGTGATTTTTGCCCTATGAAAGAATTACTCCCAAAAAATTCAAAATAAAACAATTTTCCTTGGTGTGCAATTTTTGAATTTTTGTGGTATTTTTGGATAATTATTTGTATTTGTCTGTGCATGTTTATTTGTTAAATTAATACAAAAATACAAAAATATGTCGTATTTTGCATGTAGGATTTAATTCTACAATTGTTAGTAATTAAGTTTGTTTTACAAAAATTGAAAATTACAAAAATAGGTATCTTTTGCATTTTTAGCATTTAATGTCCAAATGTACAATTTTATGATAATTTAAGGATTTTTAGAATTTTGTTTTAAGAAAAATAAAAGAAGAAAAGAGAGCAAAAACTTAATTTGCGCTTTTATTACTTAATTTAGTTCTATATAATTGTGTGATAATTGTTATTGGGAGTTAATTTGCGCTTTTATAACTTAATTTAGTTCTATATAATAATTTAAGGATTTTTAGAATTTCGTTTTAAGAAAAATAAAAGAAGAAAAGAGAGCAAAAAATATAAAGAAACTCGGAATTGGGATCTTCTTCAAATTCAAGCCACAGGCCCAAAAAATACCCAACCTTCCCCATGACCCGGTCCATCTCGACACGGGTCGACCCGGTCCGCTCCATAACCCAAAGACCCAACACCCCCCTATCTTACATTTTCACAAAAACAAACTAAAAAACCCTAAAAACCAAAACCTAAAACACTACCCATCTGCCACCCCCCCCCCCCTTTTTTTCTTTCTTCTTCTTCAAGCTCCAAACAAGCCATCCGTGGCTGTCCGGATGCCTCCCCTTCCACACGAGCAACCACCATAGCTGCTGCCCCCCCCCCCCCCCCCACGCCGTTGTTCACCTCCAAAACCACCACACACACACAGTCGCCGTTGGACCGAGAAATGGCGAAAACCATGGCCATCGTTGCTCATGCTTCTTCCCGTTAGCCAAAAACTAGTCAAAACCTTGAACATCAGCTGCTGCTCTCTTCATCTTCCTCGTCGAGCAGCTGGTTCGAAACCAAACCCCATCGCCACTGCTTCGTCTTCGACCACCAACAGCACAAGAACCCATCGTCATCGAGCTTGAGCTCGACATCCATGTCTGCTGCTTCATCTTCTTCGTCAAGATCGAGCTTGAGCTCGACACCCATGGTTGCCGCTGCTTCAAGACTGCTGCCTCGTCTTCACGCGTTGTCGACCAAGCAAACCTCGACTGCTTCTGCTTCCCGCTGCCTCCAGCCCCGCCAAGCAGCTGGTTCGCCACTGCTGCGTCTTCTTCAGCTTGTGCTGCTGCTACTTCTTCTCCTCCGTCGTTGCTGACCATGGACGAGCTGCAAGCTAGTCGCTGCTGCGTCTTCTTCAGCTACCTCCAGCTGTTGTTGCTTCTGTTTCACTTCGTCGCTGCTGCGTCTTCTTCATCTTTCACCTCGACTGCTGCTGTCCGCTGATTCCTTCTTCGAGTCCGTTTATGTCAAGGTTTCGTTGGTTTCGTTTAAGTTCGTTCGAGTTCGTCGTCGTTCATTTACGGTCAGTTGTTCTAAGTTTTATTTCGTCCGTAATTTGTTTGATATTTTCAGATTTGAAATTAATATAAGTTTGATTCATTTTCTTGTTCGTTATTTTCACTTTGATTATTTCTTCAGTTTGTTTCATTTTTCTTATTTATTTTTAGATAGAAATTGTTAGTTTAATTATAATGTTGTTAGATTTAAGTTGAAGATACAATTAAATTATTTTTCAGTTTGTTTTTATTAATTTTAAGAGGATTTAGTTTTAATATAGAAGAGTGTTAGTTTAAATCGCTTGAATCCGTTGTTTGTTGTAGATTTAATTCGTGTTCATTTTGTTTGAAGTTCGTTTTTAATTCAGTGATTTAATGTGAAGTTATGTTTTGGTTTTTAATTTTTTGATTCAATGTATCTTGGTTATAATTTTGTTGGATTTAATTTAAAAAGATCAATTAATTATTTGAAGTTTAGTGATTTGAATATGTTTATTTGTTTTGTTTAAGCTTAATTCGAGTTTAATTTGAATTTGAATAAAACTTGCTTGTTATTGTTGTTGACTCTTTTCATTTATGTCCATACTTTGTTTGATTGTTCTTGAATCCGAAATTAGGATAAGTTTGATTTTCTTGTTTGTTGTTTATCATTTATGATTATTTCTTCAGTTTGTTTCATGATCTTGTTTAGTTTAATATAGAAATTGTTGGTTGTAATGTTGTTAGATTTAATTTTAAGTTCAAATGATTATTGAATTTAGAAATATGAATATACTTGTTTGTTGTTGTTGTTGAATCTAAAAGTAGGTTTGTTTGTTGTTAAAAAATATTGTTCAATCAAAATAATTTTAGTTGTTTCTTTGTTGTTCATCATTTAGTTTGAATTTGTTGTTGAAAATTGTTTAGAAATTGGTCATATTTGCTGTATTTTGGTGAAATTGATTAGGTGAATTGGTTATAGCTGATGGGGGTAGTTTGATAATTTGCAGTACGCTCAGGGGTAAAATGGTAATTTCAGTAAGGTTAGAGGGGTATTTTTGGAATTAAAATTCTGAACAATTATTTATTTTGAGTGCTCTGTCAATTAGGATTAAAATAATATTAAAATAATCAAGCATGGGGGACAAGACATAATGGGGGGAATAATGTATTTGTTTAATGTTAGCATGGGGAACAAGACATAGTGGGATTGCGGGGCTCAAGAAAAGTTGTTTAAATAAATAATAATTGTATATTTTATGTAGTAGTGGGTTTGGTAGAAGAAAGTGGTTGTTTTATTAATTGATTAAAGGGTTTGGGATGTGAGATAAATAGAGAGACTTGATCAGATTTGTAGGGGGAGAAGAAAAAAGAGAAGAGAGGAAGAAGGAGAGATAAAAAAAGAGAGAGCTGAATATTGAAGATAGAGAGAAAAATTCCGAAAATACTAAGACTCCAAAAATAAAAAGAAAAACATTCTGGAAATTCAAAAGAAGAATAGTATACACCCGATATACAATTTAAATATTCTGATATACGGATTCAGAAATTAAGGGTTGAACATTAATTAGTCTTTCAAATCTGAAAAGATTCCTTTGGCTTCTGTCCGTTGATTGTTGTCGGTGTTTCTGAATTTTTATCTTGATTTTAAAATCTGTCACTGGTTTCTCGTTGCTGGTTGTTACTGATTGTTGGGGTTGCTGTTGTTGTATGCTACTGAATTTCTGTTGATCTCCCTTTTCTTTTGCTTCCAATATCAGCTACACGACTGTAACACTAGCTATTGCAAGCTAATAATGTGGAAGCATGAATACATATGAAGAATTGAATTTTGAAGTTTTAATGTCGCTTTTCTTTGTTCCTTTTATTGATTGTATTTAGGCTATTTCATGTATTACTGAATAATAATTGGAATAAGAGAAAATTACATAAGTTAGTCTTTAATGAATCAGTTTGGAAAAATGGGTTAATTCACTAGTTATGAAAGTTTTAAGATTATCAACAGTAGGTTAATCGTGAACAAGTAGCTAAATTTAGCTAAGGTATGAATTTAAAGTGAATTTCGTGAATTAGGCATTAAGGCACGATTTGAGTTCAAACAAGATTAGAAGAACGTTTTAGTTTAATAAACTTTCTAATAAGCATTAGTAATTATGGTTAAATCTAGTTTCAAATGGTTGTGAATAATTAATCTCAATAGTTTTTTTTATAACAGTGCGAGTTTTAATCTAGCTATATTTGATTCTTTTGAATATTAGTTGTCGAATTTTTATTTTATTTATAATTTCGAATTTTTGAGTAAAATTCTTTTTCATCAATATTTGTATTAATCTAGCAATTAGTATGCCATGCTTTCTAAAATAAATAAATAAATAAAAAAGCTCGTAATTAATTAGGATTTTATTTCTTTATTTTAGAGACTAATTTTAATAGAAAAATGTAGTCGCTTTAAGATTTGTCCATTTAAAATAAATGAGACGAGCCTTGCCTAGTAAAATATGTAGATTGTGGGGCCCTCACAAATGTATGCATTAATTATTTAGAACATCGGAGTTGGCCGTCTAGTGAAATTTTACGGCCTTTCCCAAATCAACAATACGCTAGTCGCTTTAGGTGCGTCTTTAACAAATTATTTTCTTAAATATGGGTGTACATTTATGTAACCCAAATCCAAATCTCAACGGAGTCAAAAGGTGTCGATAACCACGGTACATTGATTGTGACGTAGTTTGAAATACGTTTCACAATGTTGCAATTCTCCGTAAAATAATAACAATAAATAAAAATAATAAAAGCGGCTAAGGGTTAAAATTTGCACATAAGTTCATAATTGTATAAAAAATCAGATAAACAAGCCGAATATGACAGTTGAGCGACCGTGCTAGAACCACAGAACTCGGGAATGCCTAACACCTTCTCCCGGGTTAACAGAATTCCTTATCCGGATTTCTGGTTCGCGGACTGTAATACAGAGTCATTATTTTCCTCGATTCGGGATTAAATTGGTGACTTGGGACACCCTAAAATCTCCCAAGTGGCGACTCTGAAATGAATAAACAAATCTCGTTTTGATTGTCCTTTATTTGGAAAAACTCCTTGTACCCTCGCGGGGGCGCCAAAAGGAGGTGTGACAGTATCTGTGTTGAAAAAAAAACTAGAGCAAGACCTATGTAGATCATGAGATGCAATGGGAGCATCAGATTCGTGAAATTTTGACTATTATGTTTAAAGAATGTTATTGTGGTTCTATGAGTAAAGTGATGCAAAGTGTGAATTCAGCAAAGTTATGCAGTCATGTTTGGGTACAGCGTGTGGAGATTGATATGGTGGTCGTATGATGCAAACAGGCTTGGCAGGGAAATTCAGGATGTTGGAATTGGGCCTAATGACTTATTTGCTTGAATAAATAAGTATATCTACAAAATTATCGAGCTAATGTGCTCAACGGAGTAGTGGTAGCATGGGAAGGTGCATGATGTGTTAAAGAAGTGATTTCAGACTACTTCAGTGTAGTTCTCAGCACGTTCGAGGATGAACGTATGTTTAAGTGGGGGAGATTGTAACGACCCGACCGGTCGTTTTGAGCTCCGGCGTGTCATTCAGCAGTTTGAGGCCATGAGCGGCTTCATCTCAGGTATATTAACTTGTGTGTATGGTCAAAATTAAAATTCAGGAAGTTTGGAGTCAAATCTAAATGGAAATTCTCATTTTGAAAGCTTAAAATTGAAGAAATGAACTAGGATTGGAATTTTGAGTAAACGATCTCGGAATTGGGATCCGAAGGTTCCAGCAGGTTCGTATGATGATTTCGGACTTGGGCGTATGCCCGGATTGGGTTTTGGATAACCCGGGAGCGTTTTGGCTCCTATTGTGGAAGATAGCATTTTAGAAGAAATTGCATCAGTTTGGTTTAAAATGCATTTCAGTGTTATTGATGTCCGTTTGGGATTTCGAGACTGGGAGTAGCTCCGTATGGTGATTCTGGATTTGGGAGGGCGATCAGAAGTGAATTCGGAGGTCCGTAGGTCATTTTGGAGTCGTTCGGCTAAAGATGGAAAATTGAAGGTTTTTGAGAAAATTTGGTCGGAAGTGAAAATTTTGATATCGGATTCGAAATGCGAATTTTATGGTTTGGATAGATTCGTTAGGTTATTTTGGACTTAGGAGTGTGTCCGGAATATCTTTGTGTTGGAATATATGAATTATGGGAAAAATTTGAAAAATTTTGATATTTAATATTGTTAAAGTTGACTTTGGTCAACATTTTTGGTAAACGGACCCGGATCCGTGATTTTTCGGTCTCGAAAGGTCCATAGAAAAATATGGGAGTTGAACGTGTTTCCGGAATCGAATTCCGAGGTCCCAGGCCTGAGAAATGAATTTTTTGTGAAATTGTTTTCTGAAAATGTTTAAGGAAAATGAAAATGAAATTTGATCAGAAAGTAATGGTATCGGGCTCGTATTTTGGTTTCGATGCCCGGTACAGGTCATATATGTTGGTTAAGCGCTTCCTGTAAAGTTTGGTTACAAACGGACGTTGTTTGACGGGTTTCGGCCTTAAATTGGAAAATTTGAAAGTTTATGAAATTTGAAAGAATTATTGGATTTAAGGCTCAAATCATTGATTTTGATGTTATTTTGGCGATTTGATCGCTCGAGCAAGTTCGTGTGATGTTTTAGAGTCAGTGTTCATATTTGGTTTGGATCCCGAGGGCTCGGGAGTGTTTTGGAGGTGTCTCGGAGTGATTTCGGACTTGGAAAAATTGCAGAAAATTCTGCTGTGCCCAGAAAATTTTAGGTGCGAGTAGTCCAGTTTGGAAGCTCATATCTTGTGATCTATAAGAAATCGGAAAAAGTGCAAAACATGAAAGTTGTAGCCCATACATTCTAGTTTTTGGAAAGTTACGATGGATCGAAAAGGGCTGCTGGAGCAATTTCGGCAGAATTTACGATGCACTTTAGAAGCTCATATCTCGGGATATATAAAGAGTTATATGGTGTACAACCTATCAAATTAAAGATCGTTGAGTCTAGTTTCTAAATCTTCAAACCGTTTGTTATTTGAATATTTATACATGATGTTATAGGTGTTTAAACAGAAGGTGTCCGACAAGGAACAATTTTAATAGGATGTACAACTTGTATAGCACAAGTGCAAGGTACAACTCGACGAAGCAGAGGCAGATTCTTTTATACACGGATTTAGCTAACTTTTCTTCATTTCTTCAAAGTGTGGACGATTTTTGGGGAGCTTCAAGAGGGGATTTTCATCATCAATGTGAAGGTAAGTTATCCCCACCTATTTTGAGTTAAGTACATCAATTATGTATGGATTTGAGCATGAAAATTGTAGAAAAATTGAGGATTTAGACCTAGGGATTTGAAAATAAGATTTGATGATTTGAGGGGTCAAATGAACTCCGATTTTGGTAAATTTTATATGTACGGACTCGTGGCGAGACGAGTAATCCGGTGATTTGACTTTCGTAATTTTTCGAGAAGCGGGCCCGGGGCTCGGGTTTTGCAAATTTCGTGATTTTTGATATTTTTCGAGTCTTTTCGATTGAGTTATATTCCCTTAGCCTATTGTAATATATTCCTTGTGGTTTTGGCAAGATTCGACGCGCGAGGAGGTCGATTCGAAAGGAAAGGTCATCGCGGAATAGACTTTTGGCCATCTTGAGGTGAGTAATAGATGTAAATGCTGTTCTGAGGGTTTGAAACCCCGTACTTTTACATCGTAACGCTATATTAAAGCGTGACACGCACTCCATGGCGAGTGCGGGGTCGGATACTATTGGGGATTGTGACTTAGTCCATCCCGTGTGATGTTTATACTATACTGGTGATTGATACACATACTTCATTGATATTACTGGGCTTGATGCCATGTTTGTGGCCTTGTGCCGATTTGTAAAATCGTTCGAGGATTGATATTACTGCTTAGCATGATTTGCATATCATTTAATTTCAGTCCAAGGTTTTAAATGCTGTTTTGCAAACTTAGCCATAATTCTAAGTGTTGAAAACTTAAATGATATTTTTAAATGTATTCCGGGCTGGGAACTTCTGTTTTGTAAATGCCCAAGGGGCTTATTATATTATTTTCTGGACTGATTATAAAGTGATTTGAAACAGTGGTAACAATGACACTGTGTGATATACTTGAAACAGTGGTAACAATGACACTGTGTGATATACTTGAAACAGTGGTAACAATGACACTGTGTGATATACTTGAAATAGTGGTAACAATGACACTGGATGATATACTTGAACAGTGGTAACAATGGCACTGTATGATATAAATTGGTCAGGTAACAATGGCTGACCGGACAGGTAACAATGACCGACCAAGATATTGCGCTTGGGTTGTAGGAGCCCCTCCGGAGTCTGTACACACCCCCAGTGAGCGCCGTCAATGATAAATAAATATGGATGGCTCGGGCTGCACGCCGCAGTGGGTACTGGAATGTACCATCATATGCATTGCATTGCATTCATGTATTTGTATTTATACTGGTGTTTAGCTGCTCAATTCCATATGTTGCTGTATATTCGGATTGTAGCTTACTTTGTGTATTTACTGGATTTTCTTATCTTCGGACTGTAGTTACTTTTATTACTCACTGGGTCAGAGTACTCACTTTACTCCTTGCATCTTATGTGCAGATCTAGGGCAGTCTCAGGCTCAGTAGATCCAGTTGATCAGCAGATCCAGCCTCTGGGAGTATCGAGGTAGCTGCACGGCGTTTGCAGCCATTGATCTTCTCCCTCCTATCCTATCTCTTTATTTCCGCATTATTGGACTTTGGATATACCGTGTATTAGGATGATATTCTGTATTCTAGAGGCTCAAATTCGTGACACCGGGTCCTAGTGAGATTATATTTTGTATTTTGTTAAAATCTTCAGTACTTTAATATTGCTTAATTGATATTTCTTTCCGCTATTTTTGATGAATTGGGTTAAGTGTTGAATAATGGTCGGGCTTGCCTAGTAGTGTGCTGGGCGCCATCACGACCGGAATTTGGGCCGCGACACATCAGGTAAGGGTTAAAGAGGAAGTTATTCCGAAGACAACATTCATGACCAGATATGGGCACTTTGAGTTTCGTGTTATGTCGTTTGGTTTGACCAATGCCACAGCAGTATCCATAGATTTGATGAACCGTGTGTTCAGGCCCTTTTTAGACCTGTTCATAATTGTATTTATCGACAATATATTGGTGTATTATCGTTCAGAGGCTGAGCATGCAGATCATCTACGTACTGTGCTCAAAGTTCTACAAAATGGAAGTTGTATGCAAAATTCTCTAAATGTGAATTTTGGTTGAACCATGTAGTTTTCCTTGGGAACATCATTTCGGGCGAAGGCATCTGGGTGGATACACACATAACACCGATGGAGTTTCGTAGCTTTATCGGTTTGGCAGGTTATTATAGGAGATTTTTAGAGAGATTTTCTTCCCTTTCAGCACCTTTGACAAAGTTGACTCAGAAGGGAGCAAAGTTTCAATGGACTACGCTTGTGAACATAGTTTCCAAGCATTGAAGGACAGGTTAATTTCAGCATCGGTCGTAATGCTTCTAGAAAGGACCGATGTTTACGTTATCTATTGTGAAACTTCAGACATCGGGCTGGGTTGTGTGCTGATGCAGCATGGTAAGGTTGTAGCTTAAGTTGCTAGACAACTAAGAAAGCACGAGAAGAATGACCTGACCCACGATTTAGAGTTAGCCGCAGTGATTCATGCACTAAAGATATGGAGAAACTACTTGTATGTCATTTATGTTGATATTTATATGGATCATAAGAGCCTCCAATATATCTTCAAGAAAAAGGAATTGAATTTACGTCAAAGAAGATGGTTGGAGCTACTTAAAGACTATGACGTTGATATTTTATACCATCGGGGGAAGGCGAACGTGGTAGTCGACGCCCTCCGCCATAGATCGATGGGTAGTCTATCATATTTACAGCCAGAGAAGAAGGGAATAACCCATGAGATTTATCAGCTAGCTAGTCTTGGGGTTTGGTTATTAGACTCAGGTGATATTGGAATTTCTATTTAGGATAAATCAACATCCCCATTAGTAACTGAAGTGAAGGAACGCCAGTACAAGGATCATGTGTTAGTTCACTATAGGGATACCACCTCTCATAAAGAGAAGACACCATTTGAGATTACAGAAGATGGAGTACTTAGATATCAAGGATGATCATGTGTCCCTAATGTTGTAGGACTGCGTTGGCAGGTTATGGGGGGAAACTCACTATTCTCGTTATTCTATCCATCCAAGAGCGACAAAGATGTATCATGATATCAGGGAAGAATATTGGTGGGGCGGAATGAAAAAGGATATAGTGAAGTTTGTTTCTCAGTGTCCTAACTGTTAGGTAGTTAAGATTGAGCATCAGAAACCCGATAGGTTATTGCAGGCTATGAAGATTACAACATGGAAATGGAAAGTAATCAATATGGATTTCATCATAGGCTTACCTCGTACCTAGTGTAAGTTTGATTTTAAATGGGTGATTGTTTATAGGCTTACAAAGTCAGCCCAATTTCTGCTCGTTAGAACTATAATTCCTCAGAGGACTATGCAAGGTTTTATATTAAGGAGATAGTACAACTGCATGGTGTCCCTGTATATATTATCTCGGATAGAGGAGCTCAATTTATAGCTAACTTCTGGAGGTCTTTCCAAAAAGGATTGGGGACTCAAGTTAGTCTTAGTACAATACTTCATCCCTAGACAGACGGACAGACTGAGCGTACTATTCAGACACTTGAGGATATGTTACGAACTTGTGTGATAGACTTCAAAGGTAGCTAGGATGATTATCTGCCACTTATTGAATTCGCATATAATAATAGCTACCATTCCAGTATTCAGATGGCTCCATACGAAGCTCTTTATGGATGGAAGTGTAGGTCGCCTATAGGATGGTTTGATGTTGGGAAAACTACGTTAGTAGGACCAGAATTGGTACAGCTGGAAATCGAGAAAATTAAGCTTATATAGGAAAGGCTATTAGCAGCTCAAAGCCGTCAGAAGTCTTATGCGGATAATCGACGGCAAGACTGAGAATTTCAGGTTGACGATTGGTTATTCCTAAAGGTATCACAGATGAAAGGCATTATGAGGTTCAGAAAAAGGGGAAAACTTAGCCCTTGGTATATTGGACCATCTAGGATCATACGCAAGGTAGGCCAGGTAGCATATGAGTTGGACTTGCACTTGAGACTTGGAATCTGTACATATAGTCTTTCATGTGTCTATGCTTCGTAAATGTATCGGAGATCCTTCCATAATTGTGTTAGTTGACGACGTTCGGGTCACAAAGCATCTATCATATAAAGAAACTCTCATTACTATACTAGACAAACAGGTTCAGAGATTGAGAACTAAAGACGTAGCTTCGGTGAAAGTACTTTGGAGAAACAGTAATGTGGAAGAAATAACCTGGGACGCCGAAGAAGACATGAAGTCTAGATATACCTATATACTTCCTCCTCCAGACAAGGTTCCAACTGAGGCATCACAACCTAAGGTACGTGTACAGATTCTTGTGTTAGTTACTTTCATTGGTCGTGTGAGGCCATTGTCGTTATTGATGATTTTGATCCTTTGTGGCATTGAATTATTAAGCTTCTACAGGTAGAGTTGGTAGTACTGTTATTACAAAGGCTACTCTACCAAAGTTATATAGATCCCGGGAAATTAAACATTCGAGGACGAATGTTTCAGGGGGGGAGGATGCTACATCTCGCATTTTCGTACATTAAAATTTCATCTTCAGTTAATCGATGTAGACTCGGGGATGAGATTATCTTGAGGTTAACGTATTCATCCTATTCATAACAAGCGATAGGTAAGTGTCATGAAGGATAAAACTTACACGAATTAAAGAAAACGAGTATCGTTGAAGGTTGCCGATTTGGGATAGAACGCGGGTCGAGCGTTAATACCCGACATTTATAGACTAGTATCATACAAGGTACCATATGACCGTAATAGTATGATGTATAAAGTATATTAAAAATGAGTAGTATTTTTAGATAATTCTCAATTACGTGGGTAAGTGGTTAATTACCGGGTAACGGGATATTGCCTATTTAACTAATAAGTGGATAAAGATTAATAATTTTTACCCCAACTCTCCAAACACGCGACAATTGGCCACAACCTAAGGAAAATGACTCCTTAGTCATTTTGATAGGTGGAAATTAAATAGAAAAGGAAGGAACACTATATGTCTTGTGAATTATTACACAATTCAAAGACATTAAGTTTGGAAAATCCAAAAAAAATATTATTTCGCTTTCTCACATCTTAAAAATGTTAGCTTTCTTTAGCCATTTCAAAGCTTTCAACAAAGCTTTCTCATATCTTGATAACTAATCAAAATAAGAACGTCCCTAATTCTTAAGTAAGAACCAGATATCACTCTTTCTAATTTCAAAGTGCTTCAAGAACAGAAGCCAAGTTCAATTCACAAAGGCTCCAACTAAATTCTTGCAACAACACAATTCCAACGAGAATTATTAGAATCGTAGCAACATAAAATTTTGCGGTTCTAAAAGGGTACGGTAAAATCTCCTCCAAGAATATTATATGAAGTTTTTCCTACTCCGGGTATATTTAGGTCATCCCTTCTTTCTTTCTTTGGCATGATCCAAATTATACGGAAGAAACGAGCAAATGCACAACTTTCATAAATTACTATATTCGTAGAAATACTAGAGATGTATATATTCTTATTATCCCATAAGTCTTATTATTCTATCGTCTGTTCATGGGTCTCAGAAAAATACATATTTGATTAAGTTTATTCGAAAGGCATATTGAGTTTTATGGCATTCCGAGAAAATCTTATAAACGTATTTCTTATGCATTTCATGCATTTATACATGTACATTGACCCCTAATCCGATGGCGTTATATATGCGCATATATGTATATTATAGTTATATGAGATATGGAAAAAGGTTACGGCGTTATATACGCACCACCACCTGATCAGTTGGTATATGTTGATGATGTTGCCCACAGTGGCCGAGATGATATGATGGGATGCCATCATAGGCTTGATGATATTATGTACACCTACACCTATTCATGATATGACATTTATATGCACATGCATGACATTATAAATGTTTCAGGATTTATTAAGTTATTCAAATTTACAGATGGATTTCTTTATTTCATGTTTCATCTATGTCACTTATGTACTGATTTTCATGCCTTACATACTCAGTACATTATTCGTACTGACGCCCTATTTTCCGGAGCCCGCGTTTGTGCAGGTAGGCAAGCTGACGGTCCCCCTTTTTAGGATCCTTGATCAGCGAGAGTTGGCGTGCTCCACTTGATCCGGAGCTACTTTTGATTTTGGTACGATATGCTTGTATATATATATATATATGGGTATGACATGGCTCATTCCCATATTTGTACAGTTGTATTTCTATTAGAGGTTTGTAAACAGATGTGTATAGTTCGATAGTATGTGGCCTTGTCGGCTTTATATGTCTTTTGGACATGTTTTTGTCTTGCATGTTGCTCTCATAATTCAGCATATATTATTCATGTTTATATCTTGGTCGCATGCTTAAGGGTGTTCGACAGGTAGGACTCGGGCACTCATCGTGGCCCATCGATTTGGGTCGTTACAACTGGTTGCTCCACCTCATGCTCAGCTAGCTAGAGGTAGGGGTCAGGTAGCTAGAGGTGGAGGTCAGGCCATTATAGGTGGAGGTCATGCTGCTAGAGATGGTAGCCAGCCAGCTAGGGCCCATCCTAGGGACGTAGTTCAGAGTGGTGAGGCCCCGCCCTGATTTTATGCTTTTCCGGTGAGGCCTGAGGCTAAGTCAACTGACAGTGCCAACCCAAGTACTGTTTCAGTTTGCCATAGAGATGCTTCCGTTCTGTTTGATCTGGGCTCTCCTTATTCCTATATGTCATCCTATTTTTGCTTCATATCTGATTGTGCCTCGTGATTCTTTGAATGCTCTTGTATATATGGACACACCTATGAGAGATTCTATTGTTGTAGATCGTGTCTATCGTTCGTGTGTTGTTACCATCGTGATTTAAAAGAAGAATCTATGTTAAATTTTATTAATTTTGGCCAAGATAATATTTTAGAGCTCAAGTCCAAACTTATGGACTTAGTTTCAAGTAGCGCATGAAGTCCAAGAAGCTCAAAATTGATTTCAAGAAGCCAAGATTCTGTCCTTCTTAAAATAGAATTTATTTTTATTCCTTTTAGAATAAGGATTTTCCTTTTAGTAGGATTCTAGTATCTTTTCCTTGTAGAATAGCGATTTTACTTTCCTTGTCTTTAGATATTTTATTTCCTTGTTAGAATAGGAATCGTAGTGGATTGGACCCTTAACCATTCTACCAGCAGGGTTATCTCCTATGCGAAGGCACGGCGTATGGTCCAGAAGGGGTGTCTAGCTTATTTTTCTTATGTTCGCGATTCTAGTGTGGAGGTTCCCTCCATGGATTCAGTACCAGTTGTTCGTTACTTTCTAGAGGTGTTTCCTGCAAATTAGTCGGGGATGCCATCCGACAGAGATATTGACTTCTGTATTGATTTAGCTCCAGGCACTCAGCCCATTTCTATTCTTCCATACTATATGGCCCAGCTAAAGTTGAAAAAATTGATAGAGCAGTTGCATGATTTGCTTGATATGGGCTTCATTAGACCTAATATCTCGCTCTGGGGTGCGCCTGTGTTGTTCGTGAAGAATAACGATAGATGGATGAGGATATGCATAAATTATCGACAGTTGAACAAAAGTCACCATCAAGAACAAGTATCCATTGCCGAGGATTGATGACTTATTTGATCAGCTTTAGGGTGCCAAGATATTTTCGAAGATTGATTTGAGGTCTAGCTACCATCAGTTGAAGATTAGGGCTTCTAATATCCCTAAGATAGCTTTTCGTACTCGATACGGGCATTATGAGTTTCTAGTGATGTCATTTGGGTTGACAAGTGCCCCAATAACATTTATGGATTTAATGAACTAGGTGTTCAAGCCCTATTTGAATTCCTTTGTGGCTGTGTTTATTGATGATATCTTGATCTACTCCCCCAGTAGAGAGGAGTACGAGCAGCATCTTCGGACTATACTTCAGACTCTGAGAGACAACCAGTTATATTCCAAGTTTTCAAAGTGTGAGTTTTGGTTAGGCTCAGTTGCCTTTTTGGGGCATATCGTATCGGTAGAAGGAATATAGGTGGATCCTAAGAAGATTGAGGCAGTTCAGAACTGGCCTAGACCCACTTCAGCTAAATAGATCTAAAATTTCCTAGGTTTGGTGGGTTATTACCGCCGGTTCATGAAGGGTTTTTCATCTATAGCATCCCCATTGACCAGGTTAACCCAGAATGGTGGCCCATTCAGATGGTGAGACGAGTATGAGTTGAGGTTTTAATAGCTCAAGACTACTTTGACTACGACGTCAGTATTGGTGTTACCCAAAGGTTCAAGGTCTTACACGGTGTATTGAGATGCATCTCGTATTAGGCTCGGTGTAGTGTTTACGCATGATGGTAGGGTTATCGCATATGTGTCGCTACAGTTGAAGGTTCATGAAAAAAATTACTATGTTCATGACTTGGAGTTTGCAGCCATTGTTCATGCGTGGAAGATTTGGAGGCATTATCTTTACGGCATGTCGTGCGAGGTATTCATGGATCATCGGAGTCTACAGTATTGCTTCAAACAAAAGGATCTCAATTTTAGGCGGAGGAGGTGGTTAGAGCTCTTGAAAGACTATGATATCACCATTTTGTATCATCTTGAAAAGGCCAATGTGGTGGCTGATGCCTTGAGTAGAAAAGCAGTGAGTATAGGCAGCCTTGCGTACATTCCAGTTAGTGAGATATCGCTTGCATCACATGTTCGGGCTTTGGCCAATCAGTTCATGAGGTTAGACGTTTCATAGCCCAGTCGTGTTCTAGCTTGTACAGTCACTCAGTTTTCCTTGTATGAGCGCATCAAAGAGCGGCAGCATGGTGACCCTTATTTGCTTGTCCTTAGGGACACAGTGTGTCATGGTGGTGCCAAGCAGGTTACTGTTGGATATGATGGGGTTTTGAGGATGCAAGGTCGTATTTGTGTGCCCAATATAGATAGACTTCGTGAGTTGATTCTCGAGGAGGCCCACAGTTCCCAGTATTTTGTTCATCCAGGTGCCGCCAAGATGTATCAGGACTTGCAGAAACATTATTGGTGGAGAAGGATGAAGACGGACATATTTGCATATGTAGCTTGGTGTCTAAATTGTCAGCAAGTAAAGTACGAGCATCAGATACCTAGTGGGTTGCATCAAAAGTAAGAGATTCCTAAGTGAAAGTGGGAGCGTATCACTAGGATTTTGTTGTTGGACTCAGAGGAAGTTCGACGCGGTATGGGTCATTGTGGACAGGCTGACCAAGTTAGCACATTTCATTCCTATGGCAGTTACCTATTCTTTAGAGCTTTTGGATGAGATCTACATCCACGAGACCA
Organism: Nicotiana tabacum; assembly: GCF_000715075.1. NCBI lineage: Eukaryota > Viridiplantae > Streptophyta > Magnoliopsida > Solanales > Solanaceae > Nicotiana > Nicotiana tabacum. The sequence goes on along the minus strand of NC_134099.1, from coordinate 111,606,433 downwards.
TTCATCTTCACGGTGTGCCCGTGTCTATCATTTCTGATCGAGGTACGCATTTTACCTCGCACTTTGGAGGGCAGTACAACATGAGTTGGGTACTCAGGTTAAGTTGAGCACAACATTTCATCCCCAGACAGACAGATAGTCCGAGCGTACTATTCTGATATTAGAGGATATTCTTCGCACTTGAGTTATAGATTTCGAGGGTTCTTGGGATCAATTCTTTCCACTTGCGGAGTTTGCCTACAACAACAGCTACCAGTCAAGCATTCAGATGGCTCCCTTTGAGGCATTATACGGGAAGTGGTGTCATTCGCCAGTTAGATGTTTCGAGTTGGGGGAGGTTCAGTTGTTGGGTACAGATTTAGTACAGGATGCCTTGGATAAGGTGAAGATTATTCAAGATCGACTTTGCATAGCTCAGTCTAGGCAGAAGAGTTATGCCGAACGTAGAGTTCGTGATGTTTAATTCATGGTTGGAGAGAGAGTATTGCTCTGGGTTTCACCCATGAAGGGTGTGATGACGTTTAGGAAGAAGGGCAAGTTGAGTCCTAGGTATATCGGACCTTTCATGATTCTTGAGAGAGTGGGTGAGGTGGCTTACAGGCTCGCATTGCCACCTAGTTTATTAGCAGTCCATCCGGTGTTCCATGTGTCTATGCTCTAGAAGTATCACGGTGATCTATCCCATGTGTTAGATTTCATCTCAGTCTAGTTGGACAAGGATTTGACGTATGAGGAGGAGCTGGTGGCTATTACGACATATGCAGAAGGATAAAAGCTGAGTTAGACGGGATTTTTCTCATTCTTCAAAATTTTCAACCCTAAAAACCTTAGAGATGATTTTTCCAAGAGCTTTTCTTCCCCAATTCATTGGTAAGTGACTCTAACCTACTTTCTTTCAATTACCCACTAAATTTCATAAAATTTCAACCTTAAATCTAGGATTTTCATGGTAGAAATCGGGGATTTGTGTAGAATTAGAGATTTTTGTAAAATTAGAATTTAGACCTCGAATTGAGGTCATATTTTGAAACAAATTACATAACCAGGATCGGGGTGAATGGGTAACCGGGTTTTTGCCCAAATTTCGAGTTTGGACCAAGCGGGCCCGAGGTCAACTTTTTCAATAATGACCCAAACTGAACTTCTTTTATTCGTGGGTAGTTCCTAAAGCTTATTTTAAATCGTTTGGTTAATAATTTGCTAGATTTGGTTGATTCAGAGGCTTGTTCGAAAGGCAAAGTCATAGTTGCGCTTTCAGTCCATTTTGGAGCGAGGTTACTGTCGTGGTAAACCATAACTTGAGAGGTTAGGACTTGTTTCCTATTTTCTACGTGTTTAAATGTTTGGGTACAACGTATATGTGAGGTGACGTGTACTTATACGTTGTTGTTGGGCTAAAGCATGTGGGTTGGACTTGTTTTTTTATAATTTAATTCCTTTTTTGATTATGATATCCATGCTTAGACTAGTTTATTACTTAATTGATCATTCTTTCCGCATTTAAGATCTATTAGTGATAATTGAGTACTTTTGTGAAGTTGAAGTTTGGTATTTTGGAACCATTATTGACGTATGGTTTATTCCTGCTTATTTCTATATTCATTACTACATGGTAGGGGAGAGTGTTAAAGCACGAAGGGTGATGTCGTGCCGATTATTGCTTCATTTATTGATTAATACACTATGAGGAAGGGAGTTAAAGCTCAAAGGGTGATGTCGTGCGATATTTATCGTTTCATGGAGAGATTGAGATTAAAAGCACGAAGGGTGATGCCATGTCGTATATATCATTTCATGGAGAGATTGAGATTAAAAGCACGAAGGGTGATGTCGTGCCTTTATTATTATTTTTATGGTGAGGTTGAGAGTAAAATCACGAAGGGTGATGCCGTGCCATTTTTATTTATTATGTTTATCCGTTTCCTTTGGTTGAGGTTTCATTAAATTGTCTTATGTTTTCATTTCTGTTTTAATTACCGTATCTTATTCCTTTTCGCATGCCCCCTCCCAATAGTAAGTGTTAAATCTTTATTTTATTTGTTATGTTTCACGTATATCTTCGTTTATACAAGTTTAATTATGTGGGCGTCTTGTCATAACCTCATCACTACCTCGTCGAGGTTAGGCTCGACACTTACGGAATACATTGGGTCAGTTGTACTCATACTACACTCTGCATTTCTTATGCATATTTTGGTACTGGTCCCAGTTGTACTTGAGGTTCATCAGCTCGGATTAGCTTCTTTGGAGACTCGAGGTAGATCTGCTGGTGTTTGTAGGCCTTGAAGTCCCCTTCCTCTTGTCTTATTTACTGTTCATTTCATTCGAGACAATTGTATTTATTTCAGACTCTATTTTTAGGACCTCTAAAAGCTCGTGTACTTGTGACTCTAGATCTGAGTTATACTAGATAATTGGGTTATTATGCTACTTTGTACTTTATTTTAGTTTCATTTCTGTTTAATTGGTTAGATTGTTCGAAGTGTTTAAAATTGGCAAAAGAATTACTCTAACGTTGGGTTCCCCAGCGAGTAAAATGTTAGGCGCTCTAAAGATCCCGAAGGTGGGAATTTCGGGTCGTGACACCACCCAAACATTAATCAATAATGTTTTGGCTTTGGAGACTGGGTATGCCTTTTCTTAAGATAAAGTACTTAAAATATACTCCCTCCGACCACTTTTACTTGGCACGTTTTGTCTTTTCACGCCCCTTAAGAAATAATAAATGAAGTGTATAATTTACCATGATACTCATATTAATTGATGCATATTTTATTGGATTTGAGAAATTAATTTGAAATGACTAATAAATACTATGGGTATAACAGGAAATTTTTTTGTCTTCTCTTGATATACGTAAAGTGCCAAGTAAAAATAAAAATTTATTTTTAATATACATGCCAAGTAGGGGAGAGTATTTTGATTGGAGTTACATATGTCTTTCACACATAAAATTGTGTCTGGAGCAGAAGTACATGAACCAAAATATATACCAAATATAGTTGAAGTTTAAACTTGAAAGGGGTGCTTAATGTCAATGGAAAGGAGGAATATTCAAAAGACTCAATAAATAGCTGGCCCTCTCGTGCAAGTTTCATAGAAAATGTCACTCTCTCCGTAAGAATTCATGTAAGTTAGTTTGATTGAATATACGGCGTCTCAATGAAATAGAAAAACTTTCAATACTTATGATATTAAATATGTCATGATACTTTTATAAATGTAAAAAATATTATAAACGTAAGATGAAAAAATTTAATGATAAATTGTCATCAAACGTAAAAATATGTTATTTCTTATGGAACTAATACACTAAAACAGAAAAAAAAAAAAAACACTATAACATCAAATGAAATAGAGAAGTAGATTATTTAGGTTAGAAAATTAATCTTTTGGTCGACATTATATTAATGCGCTTGTAAGCACATTATATATTATTTTCTTCGGTCTACAATAAGTAATCAATTTGTCTTGGGCATACCCATTAAGGAAATACTAAAATTTAGACAAAAATAGTTAGTGTGACTTAACTACTCTTAATTAAATATTGCAGCATAATTTAATATGAGGAGTAAAAGACTTTTTAGAGATACGTACATAAGGATAATTTTGAAAAAACAAATTGAATTTTTCTTTGATTATATAAATGAATACTTATTTTGGATCAAAATAAAAAAATAAATTGATCACTTATTGCGGATCGGAGGGAGTAGCATTTCTTTGATATCAATTAATGGTTTTCCAATGACATGAAAGTCAACGTAGACATTTTAAGTCTAATTTAGTGGTCCACAAAGTCCTGTTAGTTGTTACGAATTTTCAGATAAATTTATTTAGCTGTTAATAATCAATGGTGGAGCCGCCGATTCATGATACTCTTCTCAAAAAATTACAACCAATAGGAAAGTTAAGTTCCAAACTGAATTTGGTTGGCTAATAACTCAAGGATTGTATCTTTAAACAGTTCGAGAAGACACAACGTTCGACAAAACGTTATGAAAGTTGCCCTGGCCTTGGATTTTAAGCCAACCAAAAACAGTAGTACCGTTGTTAATTCCACATACAGCGAACTTGTACTTCTCTAAACTTAAGGTAGTACTTCTTCCGTTTCATATTAAATGAGGTACTTTCATTTTTTTTCTGTTCCAAAATAAATGATATATTTCTAAATTTGAAAATAATTCAACTTTAAACTATTCCATTTTATTTATCTTATTATATTAAAAGGAGAGTAGTAAAACATGCGGTTAAGACAAATGACAAGCTAAAATAAAGTCACTTGGCAATTTTAAGACAACATTAATAATTATAAATTATAAATGGAACATAATTAATGGAAGTAGTTGAATGAATCCTACACATAATCTAAATAGATCTTAGAAAAATCTATTTTTTTTTCTTCAAAGTGAGAAAATAAAGCAAGCATTAATTAGAGAAAACAATATTAAACATAGGCGGAATTAATAGTTAATATAATATAGATTTTATATCATAGTAAAATATTCTATCTTCTATATTATTTTTTTAAGTACAATCTATGCAAAAGCTTATTCCTTTTGAATAAACGTTCCGCAAAATTTTTAAATTAATACTTTGAGTAAATATAGGTAGGAGGAAAAGGTATGAAATATTCTATTGACATTGACGTAAAAATGAAAGAAAAAATTTCTTTTTGAAACATGTGATAGACTAAAAGTCCAATAATATCTAAAAGAAAAAATCTATATGGAATAAAGATATATGATCACTAATATGTAAATCTATATAATTAAAGTCACAAAAATCATACCAATTTTACAAAAATCATAATTTTTTGAAAATATGGTCCAATTAAGAAAATAGAATGATAAAAATTATTTGAATTTGAGATGATAAAGTATTTTAATTTTTATTTATATTATATTAGAATGAGTGTGGTAAAAATAGATATTAAATTCAAACATGCTAATAAAAATTTACATGACAATGTAATAATATTAGGTATTGAATATATAAAAGTAATAATAAAGAATAAATAGAAAAAAAACTAAGATTTTTTTTTTTGGTAAGTAAATTTTTTTTATTTCACAACCCAAATATAATCTTTACACTTCTCATTCATTAGGATCTTGGATATCATGCCTCAAGTCCTATACTTTCCCGTTTCTCCTAATTACAGACAAAAAATAAAAAGAAACTCTGTAAAATTTAGGATATCTTTCATCTCCTGTAGCTTGCTATCTAACTTCTTGTGTTTACTACCACAACTATGAATTTCCTGTGCTATTACCCGTATGATGGACTTATTTTTCCTAGCTTTCCCTTGAAAGATCCTCAAGTTCCTCCCATTCCATATGTGATAGACGCATGCTACCAAACAGATTCTATATACATTTGAATTTGCAGATTTCCCCTTTGCATGCACCTCTGCCCATTGAACTTCTTCATTCCACCCTTTTGCTTTTCTTTGGACTCCTTGCCATTCCAATAAGCTATCCCAGATTTGTGATGTTACTCCACACTTAAAGAACAAATGTTCTGCACTTTCTGGTTCTCTTGCACACAATGGACACGATAGATCATCAATTTAACTCCACTTTGCCACTCTATCTCTTGTTATCAGCCTCCCATGTAAGTTTAAGTATAGTATGAATAACCATCTAGGAGCTCCATAGTTGTTACAGATTAATCTTCTCCATGAGCATTTTGGATACTCACCCTGGAACTTCTTATACATCTTCTGTATGGTGAAGCATTGCATCTGACTAAGTTCTTCTTCTTGTATCCCCACTTCTTCCAGATATTCAGTAGCCTTTAGTATCTTCTGTACAATCTAAGATGCCTGCATTGGTTTGCTCTTCCACAGATTAGCTCTCTTTCCATGTAACAATGTATCCATTTTACCCATAGTTTACCCTTCTTATTGCATATGTTCCACAACAATTTGTACACAGCTGCCTTGTTCCATAATTGGATGTCCATAATGTTCATCCCCCTGCTACCTTTGGCATACAGATTCTATCCCAAGCAATAAGTGCCCTATGTGATACATCAACACCTCCTGTCCAGAGGAACCTTTTGCACACACTCTCAATCATTTGTATCAACTTCCTAAGTAATATAAAAATCTGAGACCAGAAAGTTTGTATTGAGAAAAGAACACTTTTAATAAGTTGTAATCTCCCTACATATGACAAAAACTTTGAAGTCCAGCTCGTAATCATGTCAATGATCTTGTCAATTAGTGGCTTACATTGAGTTATTGATAGCCTCTTTGTACTGAGAGGGACCCCTAGGTATCTTATAGGCATCTCACCCTTTAAGAAACCTAGATGATCCAATATATCAAGCTGCAATGTCTGATTCACTCCCCTAAAGTATACACTACTTTTCTCCACATTTGCTTCCAGCCCAGAAACCTTAGAGAACATTTGAAAACTAGCATACAGTGCTTTCACCGACTCCATGTCTCCTTTGCAAAACAAGAGCAGATCATTTGCAAAACTGAGTTGTATTATATTTAGCTTAGCACATTTTGGATGGAATTTGAAAGACTTGTTCCCCTTATGTCCCTTTAACATTCTTGTGAAGTATTTCATTACTAGCACAAACAAAAAAGGGGACATGGGATCTCCCTGTCTCAGTCCCTTCTTTGCTGGAAAAGGCTTCATAGGATTACCATTTATAAGAATAGAGTAGGAGACTGTAGTTACACATTTCATGATCCATGTAATGAACTCTTGTGGAAAACATAGTTAGTCCAGAATTTGCTCTAAGAAACACCACTCAACAGAGTCATATGCCTTCTTCATATCAATCTTCAAACAGCATCTTGGAGTAATATTCTTCCTGCTATAACCTTTTACTATCTCATGGCTTAGAATGATGTTGTCTGAAATTATCCTCTATAGTACAAAAGCTGATTGGCTATCATCAACCAAGTAGTCCATCACCTGTTGAAGTTTGCTAGTTATGATTTTGGATATGATTTTATAGATGGTAGTAAAACATGATATTGGCCTAAACTCTGAGATTCTTGATGGATTTTGCACTTTAGGAACTAAAGTCACTGTAGTGCAATTGATTGGCATGTACATTTTTGAAGTTCTAAAGAAGTCCTGAACTATCTCCACTACTTCATCTCCTATAATTGCCCATGTCTTTTTAAAGAATAGTGAATTATACCCATCACACCCTGGAGCCTTCGAGTCATCTATGCTTTTTAGTGCTTGGACAATCTGATCCCTTGTCACAGGTTCTATCAGTTTTACTTGTTGTGCTCTTGTCAGTATTATTCCTCTCTTCATCACATTTGGTGTAATAGCTGGATTCTCCTCTGTAGCTGTTCCTAATAGTTTCTGATAGAACTGAATGATTTCCTACTGTACTTCCTCCTGATTCTAAGTCTGCATTCCTGTTTGGGTGACTAGCTTTGTAATCTTCTTTTGAGCATTCATGTTCTTTATACTAGCATGAAAGAAAGCTGAATTTGAATCCCCTAGCCTCAACTATTAGATCCTGAACTTTTGTTTCAGTATACCCTCCTCAATTGTACTCCATTTTTCTAGCTTCTCTTTTAGATCCTTTTCATCATTCTTCAAACTCTCTGTATGGTTTAGGTCTCTTATTTGCATCTGCATTCTCTGTAACTCTCCCCTTATGCGTGTGATCTTCTCATGAATTTTGCTATACTCCTCTTGATGCAGTTGCTTCAACCCATTCTTAAGTCTTTTAAGCTTCATCTAGATTCTTTTCATTGCTGGTCCTTGTATGTTCCTCTCCCATGTTTCTTTAACTATGCCTTTAAATTCCTTGTGCTTAGCAAGGTTGTTGAAAAATTTAAAATGTTTTAGATTATTCTGCTATTCTTGCTCAAAATAAAGACATAAAGGTGTATGGTCAGATAACAAAGGGTCCTGCACCACCACCTTCAATTGGCTCATATTCATCATCCATCCATCATTTACTAGTGCTCTATCTATTTGTCCATGTAAACTCCCTCCCAACATAAGAAATCATTGAAGTCCCTTATCTCTACTTCCATAACAAGGTTCCTATTGTACCTATCTTCCCAACTTTGTATTGCATTATAGTCACCCATTTCAATCCAAGGTCCCTTTAACTTCCTATGCAACTGTGTTAACTCCTCCCACATGTTCCTTCTTTGTTCAATAGTATGTAGCCCATATATTGGTGAAAACCAAAATTCTTCCTTGCTCTCAATTAAAGTAATCTTCCCTGTGATCATCTGCTCAGATTTACTAAAAAATTTTATCATAGGAAAAAGTGTAAAACTTATTTAAATTTGAGATGAGAAAGTTTTTTATATTATAATAAGAAAAGTCATAATATAAATCCACATAACTCAAGTGTAATAGTAAATTCAAAAACTAAAAATATTAAACAATAAAAATAAATTAGAGATAATATAAGGACATTTATAAATCATAAGTTTAGAAAATAAAATAAAGTAAATATACAATACTTAAAAATATTATTAAATTTTAAATAATTTAAAATTTTGAGCAATATTTTTGAAACAAAATAAATATTTATTTTATAATTAAAAAATTATATATTTATCTTATATTATTAAAGAAAAGTAGTTGAGAATGATATTAAATAAAGTTACGAGTTAATGAAAAGCCACATAAAACGTAATAAGACTATATATTAGATTAAAAAAATAGGAAAATTATGTTAACTTATTAGAAATTTACTATTAGAAATGAAAAGAAAAGACTATTTGAATTTGAGATTAGAAAGTTCTTAAAACTATGTTGCGAATGCTCAAATTATGAATAATACCATGAAATTGAAGTCTTATTTATCAAAAAATAAAACAATAATAAAATAACATTTTAAATTATAAAATAAAGTTCTAATATAGGTAATTTTATAAAAATTAAATTTGTATCTTAAAACAAAAAAACAAAAAAAATTATGTAAAGAAGTAAAATGACAGTGAAAATATTATTAAAATATTTAGATATAATATGTTCAAACAATTAAGAAAATATTTTTCTATGATTAATATCTGAATCAAGTGCAGTTAGTTTGAGTTTGAATGCATAACATAATTATTTGAAAATGCAGCCTAGTTTAGAAGATAAAATGATAAGAATTATTTGAGTTTGAGATGCGATTCTTTTGAAAATATTACGTAAAGGATTAAAATAACAGTGAAAATATTATTATAATATTTAGAAATAATGTGATCAAAAAATTAAGAATTTTTTCTATGATTAAATAAATTTTTAAAAATACAAAATAAATTTCTAATATTGGTAATCTTAATAATGAAAATTAAAAATTAAATTTTATCTTATAGCTAAAAAAGAACAAAAATTTAACTGCATCTAATACAAAATTAATTATAAGAGAACTCAATACATTTGGAACATGATAATCAAATAACTTATGTATTAATATTTTAGACTTATGATTAATATCTAAATCGAGTGCAGTTAGTTTGAGTTTGAATGCATAGCATAATTTTTTGAAAATGTGGCCCAGTTTAGAAAATAAAATGATAAGAATTATTTGAGTTTGAGATGATTTTTTTAAATATTACGTACAGAATTAAAATGATAGTAAAAATGTTATTACAATATTTAAAAATAATGTGTTCATAAAATTAAGAAAGTTTTTGCTATGGTTAAATAAATTTTTAAAAATACAAAATAAATTTCTAATATTGGTAATCTTAATAATGAAAATTAAAATTAAATTTTATCTTATAGCTAAAAAGAAAAAAAATTTAAAAAATTAATTATAAGAGAACTCAATTTATTTGGAATATGATAATCAAATAACTTATGTATTAATATTTTAGACTAATTAAAAGTTACAATTTAAAACAAAATATGACATTATTTTGGTTATAGGTAAAATATTAATATAAAACTAATTAACATTTATAGTAGGGAAGAGAATGTATATTAAAAAGAAAATATAGGTAGTGTGAGGATACTTATATTTTAAATTAATTTTAATATAGATAAAATAAATTAATTAATTATATTTAAAAATATTACTGACAAATTTAAATGATTAAAATATTATGAATAAGAGGATAAAAGCATAAAAATATATCAAATTTCGAGAATAAAATATTTATTTTTATCACATACTATTAAAAGGATAATAAGCAAGACATTAATTTAATTATAAGCTAACAAAAAATTATATGATGGTATAATAATATGAAATATTAGATAGTACAATAACTTTAAGAAAAGAACAAAAAAAAAAAGAATTTACGTAAAAATGATGTGATGAATAAGATATATTTGACTTCTTGATAAAAATAAAGTGATTGTAAGAATTTTGTTAAAATAATATGATCTAATGTGCTCGAACAAGACAGATCACAATATGACATGTTTAGTGTTCTTTAATATCGACAACGGAACGAAATGCAAGTACTAAAATCAAGGGGTTAGGTTGCTACAAATCTATGTTAAAAGATTGGTTGTCTACTACGAGATTTGATCAATAATTTCATATCATGCTTCATAATTAAATTCTCATATTATATAATTTTTATTTGAGAGATATATATTTTAAGGTTATTTATACATGATTCAAACAACATACATCACAATTTGAAATGATTTGTCCGCGCATCGCGCGGGTACTTATACTAGTTTACCCTTAATGAGAAGCTTTTATAGCCACACAAATGTCATGGTCCCACAAACTTTTTACTCCTTAAGCTTTTAAGACCACAAGTTTCAAAAGTCTTCTTCTTTTTTCTTAAACTCCGTGCCGAGTCAAACTACCTCATTTAATATGAAACAGAGGGAGTGTTTTTTATTTTACAAAAACAAAAAGTTACTTCTTATTTATTTTTTCTAAATTCACTCTTATTGTTTCAATTTGTGAAATATGAATTATTTGAAATGTTTAAGAGAGATATGAAAAATAGATTATATGAATACTCTTATAATTTAATGATATTGCGCATATATTTTTTGCAGGGTCGGCCCTTCCATAAAGCAAGTAAAGCAATTGCTTTAGGCCCCACATTTGCGGGGGCCCTTTTTTTTGTTGCAAGGGAGGATTTCATTGGAAAAGTAAGAAAGTACAGGAGTTGTTTAAGGTAGATTACTAGTGCCAATTACATCAAAATGAACTTGCATGAGGGCAAATTTGGAGGGGGGGGAGGCTTCAAAAAATACGATTGGGTGTGGTGGTGACCCTGTGTTTAATTTTTCAAATTTTGCCAGTGCAACCGCCACTCTATTACTTTCTCTCATTGTGTGATTAACTTGTTGGATGTTGAGTTGCTGGATCATTGACCTGTGAGTCTGTTTCGACAATTAATGGATGAAGGCGTCGATTGATAGCAATAGTAAGCCCATGGTACAGTGCCAATAGTTCTGCTTGTAGGACATTTGTACTTGGTAAGTATGCTGCACAGCCATAAATCCATTGGCATGTAGAGTCACGGAAAACTCCTCCTGCTCCTCCATTATGATTTGTTGGGTCGTAAGCCCCGTCACTATTAAGCTTATAATGGAGTGTTTTAGGTTTAGTCCAACGGATAATTTTTCTCCTAGCCCTAGTTTTGTTGTGTCACAACCCGGATTTCTCACCATCGGGTGTCGTGATGGCGCCTACTATCGGAGCTAGGCAAGCCAAATATTTAAAACACCTTTCCTACTTTCTTTCAAACAATATAATAAACGAGACAAAATTTAAGCGGAAGACTTTAAATCTAAAGCAACTGAAAACCAAAAGTGTGGAAGTTTAATACACATCACTACCCAAGGTCTGGTGTCACTAGCTCACGGACTACTACAGAATCTACAAACAATGTCTGAAAAAGAAATACATCATGTTTGTCTAATACAAGATGAACAAACGAAAAACATGGAAAGGGACTTTGGCCTGCGAACGCCAGCTAGGCTACCTCGAGAGTCCCTAGACTGAAGACAGCTCCCAGGAATCCTACTGCTGCGGTCCGAAAGCTGCTCCTTGATCTATGCACAAAAATGCACAGAGTGCAGCATTAGCACAATCGACCCCATGTGCTGGTAAGTGCCTGGCCTTACCCCGGCGAAGTAGTGATGAGGCTAGACAGGACCTACCACAATTAACCTGTACAGATATATATACAACAAGTGCAAGAAAAACAATAACAAGATAATACAAAGTAAAACTGGGAGGGGACATGATATCGGGGAGTAACAGATAAAAATAAAATATCGGAATAAGCAGAAGAGACTCCGGTTCCCATGATGTATATATATATAAGTGGACGGCGTGCCACACGATCCCATAATATCATATATATAAGTGGACAGCGTGCCACAGGATCCCATAATATCATATATATAAGTGGACGACATGCCACACGATCCCATAATATCATATATAAGTGGACGGCATGCCACACGATCCCAATTCATCTTTATCACAGTGCACAATATGTCACCGGCAACAGAGGCCAATAACCAAGTGGACGGCGTGCCACACGATCCCATAATATCATATATATATAAGTGGACGACGTGCCACACGATCCCAATTCATCTTTATCACAGTGCACAATATTTCACCGGCAACAGAGGCCAATAACCAAGTGGACGGCGTGCCACACGATCCCATAATATCATATATAAGTGGACGGCGTGCCACACGATCCCATAACATCATATATAAGTGGACGGCGTGCCACACGATCCCATAATATCATATATATAAGTGGACGGCGTGCCACACGATCCCATAACATCGTTCATAATATCTTACTTCATGTAGTAGACCCCTTCAGGGGAGAATAACAACTCAATACCTTTAACACGGCAAGGGTACAGCTAACAGCCCAAAATATCCCGACAAGGGAGAATATATATATCAGTCTACACACCCCAGCAAGGGAGTGTTCACAACACATTATCCTTTTAAATCATTCTTCCTCAACCATTCACATTATATGAAACTTATCAAATAAACAAGGAGCTTGTGTTACATTATTCAAATTAAAAGCAATCAAGACTCACGGTCATGCTAGACTCCGGTGTATAGATAACCGTCACCATGCCTATACACCGTACTCCACATTAGCAAGTAACAAATATCATCCTAATCCTATTCCCTCAAGCCAAAGTTAGAACAAACACTTACCTCGAATACTCCAAACTCAACTCACGCTTCTAGTATAGCTTTACCTCTTGATTCCACCACCAATCCGCTCGAATCTAGTCATAAGTTACTTAATCACATTAATAATTACTAAATGAATCATCCCCAATGCATGAAAAATAGATTTTTCAAGGTTTTTCCCCAAAAGGTCAAAAATACCCCCGGACCCACGTGGTCGAAACTCGAGGTTCGGACCAAAACCCGGTTACCCATTCCCCCATGAATCCCAATATATGATTTGTTTTTAAATCGGACCCCAAATTGAGGTCCAACTTCTCAATTTGTAGAAAACCTAGGTCCTACCCAAAACACCCAATTTCCCCCATGAAAATCTTTGTTTTGAAGTTAAAATCATGTTAAAAGATGTTAAGAAGTGAAGAAAATGAGTTATAAATCACTTACCAATCGTTTTGAAGAAGAAAAGTTGTTTGGAAAATCGCCTCTTAGGTTTTGGGTTTTTGAAAAGTGGAAACAATGACTGAAAATCCCGAATTTATATATATGCTGGGGGCTGGCGCGGACCGCACAGAAATGCACCACGGCCGCGCCGAGGGAGGGGAGAAGTGGGCTCTCTCTGAACCCACACAGCGCGGACCGTACTGATTTGGTGCGCGGCCGCGCTGGTCGACCCTCTGAACCCCACCACGCGGACCGCACAGAAAAGCACCGCGGCCGCGTGGCTGCCAGCAACATCTGAACCTGTATATTTCTTTTCTAAGACCTCCCGGGCCCCAGTCAAAACTCACCCGAGGATTTACTCGTGCGATCAAATCGTCAAAATAACATCATATACATAGGATCAAGCCTCAAACACATGATTTTCTTTTCTTCAACTTTCATAACTCAAATTCTCCATTTTTAGTCCGAAACACGTCATATGACGTCCGTTTTTAGCCAAACTTTACAGATAGTACTTAACACATATTTAAGACTTGTACAGGGCGTCGGAACCACAATTCGAGCCCGATACCTATATTTTCTAACTCCTTTTCATTTCAAATTTTCATATCAAATTTCAGAAAAATAATTTCTTTTAAAAGTTAATTTCTCGGGCTTGGGACCTCAGAATTTGATTCCGGGCACATGCCCAAGTCCAATATTTTTCTACGGACCCTCCGGGATCGTCGAATCACAGGTCCGGGTCCGTTTACCCAAAATGTTGACTGATGTCAACATTATGCATATTAATACCAAAATTCATCAAATGTTTCACATAATTCACATATTCTAACATAAAACTTTCCGGCTACGTGCCCGAACTACGCACGCCAATCGAGGCAACTAAAAGCGAGGTTTTCAAGGCCTCGAAATAGCGGAACAAGGAAGAACTACGGTGATGACCCTTCGGGTCGTCACATTCTCCACCTCTAAAACAACTGTTCGTCCTGGAACGGACAAAAGAAAGAAGTACCTGAGTCGGGAAATAAATGAGGATAACGGCTCCGCATATCGGACTCGGACTCCCAGGTCGATGCCTCAGGAGGCTGACCTCTCCACTGAACACGCACCGAAGGAAAACTCTTCGACCTCAACTGTCGAACCTGCTGGTCTAGAATAGCCACCGGCTCCTCCTCATATGACAGATCCTTGTCCAATTGGACAGTGCTGAAATCTAACATGTGCGATGGATCTCCGCGATACTTTCAAAGCATAGATACATGAAACACGGGATGCACAGCTGACAATCTAGGTGACAAGGCAAGTCTATAAGACACCTCTCCCACACGATCAAGAATCTCAAATGGACCGATGAACCTAGGGCCGAGCTTGCCCTTCTTCCCAAATCTTATCACGCCCTTCATAGGCGATACACGGAGCAATACCCGCTCACCAACCATGAAAGCAACATCTCTGACCTTGCGGTCTGCATAACTCTTCTGTCTGGACTGAGTTGTACGAAGTCTATCCTGAATGATCCTGACCTTGTCCAAGGCTTCCTGAACCAGATCCATACCCAATAATCGAGCCTCTCCCGACTCAAACCATCCAACTGGAGACCGACATCGCCTACCATACAACACCTCATATGGATCCATCTGAATGCTGGACTGGTAGCTGTTGTTGTAGGCGAACTCTGCTAAAGGCAAAAACTGGTCCCACGAGCCTCCAAAATCAATGACACAGGCTCGGAGCATGTCCTCAAGAATCTGAATAGTCCTCTCGGACTGACCGTCCGTCTGGGGATGAAATGTTGTACTCAACTCAACCTCGGTGCCCAACTCTCGCTGAACCGCTCTCCAGAAATGCGAGGTAAACTGCGTACCCCGATCCGAAATGATAGATAGCGGCACCCCATGAAGGCGAATAATCTCCCTGATATAAATCTCGGCTAACCTTTCGGACGAATAGGTGGCTGCAACAGGAACAAAATGCGCTGACTTGGTCAGCCTATCAACAATGACCCAAACTGCATCAAACTTTTTCCGAGTCATCGGAAGTCCAGTAACGAAATCTATCGTAATCCTCTCCCACTTCCACTCGGGAAGTGCAATCCTCTGAAATAGACCACCGGGTCTTTGATGCTCGTACTTAACCTGCTGACAATTCAAATAACGAGCCACATGCGCCATGATGTCTTTCTTCATCTTACGCCACCAATAGTGCTGCCTCAGATCCTAATACATCTTCGCGGTGCCCGGGTGAATAGAATACCGAGAACTGTGGGCCTCCGCTAAGATCAACCCTCGAATCCCATCAACATTGGGCACACAAACTCGCCCATGCAATCTCAATACACCATCATCATCTAAGGTTACTTTCTTGGCACCTCCATGCTGTACCGTGTCTCTCAAGACACACAAATGGGAATCCTCAAACTGCCGCTCGCGGATACGCTCTAATAGTGAGGAACGAGCAACCGTGCAAGCTAACACTCTACTAGGCTCAGAAATATCCAACCTCACAAGACGATTAGCCAAGGCCTGCACATCCAAAGCAAGCAATCTCTGGCTGACTGGAATATAAGCAAGACTACCCATGCTAGCGGACTTCCTGCTCAATGCATCGGCCACCACATTGGCCTTCCCCGGGTGGTATAAAATAGTAACATCATAATCCTTTAGCAACTCTAACCACCTCCTCTGCCTCAAATTCAACTCTTTCTGCTTGAACAGATACTGAAGACTCTTGTGATCAGTGTAAACATCACACGTCATGCCATATAAGTAATGCCTCCAGATCTTCAAGGCATGAACAATGGCTGCCAACTCGAGATCATGAAACGGATAATTCTTCTTGTGGATCTTCAACTGCCTCGAAGCATAAGCAATGACTTTGCCTTCCTGCATCAACACTGTACCAAGCCCAATACGAGACGCATCACAATAGACTGTATATGTCCATGAACCTGTGGGCAAAACCAATACTGGTGCCGTAGTCAGAGCCGTCTTGAGCTTTTGAAAGCTCGCCTCACACTCGTCCGACCACCTGAACTGGACACCCTTCTGGGTCAATCTGGTCATAGGGGTTGCAATGGATGAAAACCCCTCCATGAACCGACGGTAGTAACTTGCTAACCCCAGGAAACTCCGAATATCCGTAGCTGAAGCTGGTCAAGGCCAGTTCTTGACTGCCTCTATCTTCTTCGAGTCTACCTGAATACCTGCTGCTGATACGACATGACCCAGGAATGTGACCGAACTCAACCAAAACTCGCACTTTGAGAACTTAGCATACAACTGACTATCCTTTAGGGTCTGAAGGACCACTCTGAGGTACTGCTCATGCTCCTCCTGACTGCGGGAGTATATAAGAATATCGTCAATGAAGACTATCACGAACAAGTCCAAATAAGGTCTGAACACTCGGTTCATCAACTCCATGAACACTGCTGGGGCATTAGTCAATCCAAATGACATGACCAAAAACTCATAGTGCCCATACCGAGTGCGAAATCCTATCTTGGGGACACCAGACTCCCTAATCCTCAGTTGATGATAACTAGATCTCAAATCTATCTTTGAGAACATCCTTTCACCCTGAAGCTGGTCGAATAAATCGTCGATCCTCGACAGTGGATACTTATTCTTAATTGTAACCTGTTCAATTTTCGGTAATCGATCCACATTCTCATCGAACCATCCTTTTTCTTAACAAACAACACCGGCGCACCCCAAGGTGAAACACTGGGTCTAATGAAACCTTTCTCAAGCAAATCCTACAGCTGTTCCTTTAACTCTTTCAACTCTGGCGGGGCCATACGATATGGCGGGATAGAAATGGGCTGAGTGCCTGAGGCCAAATCAATACAAAAGTCGATATCCCTGTCGGGCGGCATACCCGACAAGTCTGAAGGAAAAACCTCAGGAAACTCCCGAACAACGGGCACAGAATCAATAGAAGGGGCCTCCGCGCTAGAATCGCAAACATACGCCAAGTAGGCCAAACATCCCTTCTCGACCATACGCCGAGCTTTCATATACGAGATAACACTGCGGGTACAATGACCAGAAGTCCCTCTTCACTCTCAACGGGGTAAATTCGGTAAGGCTAAGGTTACGGTCTTGGCATGGCAATCCAAGATAGCATGGTACGAGGATAACCAATCCATCCCCAATATAACATCGAAGTCGACCATGTCCAAAAGCAACAAATCAACACGGGTCTCAAGACCCCCAAACACTACGATACAAGAACGATGAACTTGGTCGACCATAATAGAATCACCCACCGGTGTTGACACATAAACAGGAATACTCAACGAGTCACTAGGCATAACCAAATAGGGTGCAAAATAGGACGACACATATGAATACGTAGATCCGGGATCAAATAGCACAGAAGCATCCCTATCACAGACCAGAATAGTACCTGTAATCACAGCATCTGATGACTCAGCCTCTGGCCTGGCTGGCAAAGCATAACAATGGGGCTGGGCCCCACATCCCTGAATCATATCCCTGGGACGATCTGCTACTGGTTGACCCCTACCTCTAGCGGTCGGAGCTCCACCTCTAAGACCTCTACCTCCACCTCTATGTCCTCTACCCCCGCCTCTAGCTGGCTGGGCAGGCTGTGGGGCAACTGGTGCCTGGATCATTGGGCGAGAACCCTGCTGCTGCGAGCTGCTGGAAGCTTGAGGGCAATATCTGGCAATGTGACTCACATCGCCGCAAGTATAACAAGCCCTCGGCTGCTGAGAATAACGAAGTGGTGGTGCACTAATAGGTGCTAATGGTGAACTGAAGAGCTACTGGTCAGAATACTGTGGCTGAGAACCACGGCCACCTGGTGTACCATGAGAAGCCTGGAGAGGTGACTGAAAGGGCCTCGAAGGATGGCCTCTACCATAAGAATCCCTACCTCCAGACGAGGTACCACTGAATCTACCCGAATGATGGGGCCTCTTATCAGACCCATGACCACTTCCCTGAGCAAGTGCCATCTCTATCTGGCAGGCACCATCTGCCGCCTCCTGAAATGAAATCTCACTACCGGCACTCATGGCCATCTGAACACGGATCGGCTGGGCCAACCCATCAATAAACCTCCGCACCCTCTCTCTATCGGTGGGAAGTATCACAATGGCATGACGAGTGAGATCAATGAAACGGGTCTCATACTGGGTGACCGTCATAGGACCCTGCTGGAGACGCTCAAACTGCCTGTGAAGAGCATCTCGCTGAATAACTGGAATGAACATCCCCAGAAATAACTCTGAAAACTGATCCCAGGTCAATGATGGCGACCCTGCTAGCCTGGCTAAACAGAAATCCCTCCACCAAGTCTTGGCGGATCCTGCCAGGCGAAAAGTGGCAAAATCGACCCCATTGGTCTCTACAATGCCCATAGTCCGTAGAACCTCATGACAGCTGAATATGAAATCCTGAGCATCCTCTGAGAGAGTGCCACTATATGTAGTAATGAAGAGCTTGGTGAAACGACCAAGCCTCCACAAAGCATCCGCGGACATAGCCGCACCATCACTGGACTGAGCCGCAATACCTGGCTGGGCTGCCACAGCTGGCTGAACTGCTGGAACCTGAGCCTGAGGAGCTACCGGCTCTGGAGTACGAGTATCGGGAGTCTGAACTCCTCCCCCAGCCTGAGATGTGGCTGGAGCTGCGGGAAGCAAACCCGCTCTAGAAATGCCCTCCATAAAGCCTACCAGTCGGACCAAAGCGTCCTGAACCACTGGAGTGGCTATGAAACCCTCTGGGACCTGAGCTGGGCCCACTAGAACAACTGGGGCCGGAACCTCTTCCTCAACATTGACCTGAGGCTCCGTTGCTGCAAATGCTGCTCGGGGCTGAGCTTTGCCCCGGCCTCGGCCTCTGGCACGGCCTCGGCCTCGCCCTCTGGCACGGCCTCGGCCTCGCCCTCTGCCCCTAATAGGGGCTGCTGCTGGGGGCTCAGGCTGTTGCGCGGTAGAAGAGGAAGCACGTGTCCTCGCCATCTCCGAAAGAAAAGAGTGGAAAGACAATCAGTACTTGAGAAACAGAATCGCACGACAAGAATGAACAAGGTGAAGTTTTCCTAACTCAGTAGCCTCTGCGGGATAAATACAGACGTCTCCGTACCGATCCCTCAGACTCTACTGAGCTTGTCTGTGAGTTGTGAGACCTAAGTAACCTAGTGCTCTGATACCAACTTGTCACGACCCGGATTTCCCACCATCGGGTTTCGTGATGGCGCCTACTATCGGAGCTAGGCAAGACAAATATTTAAAACACCTTTCCTGCTTTCTTTCAAACAATATAATAAACGAGACAAAATTTAAGCGGAAGACTTTAAATCTAAAACAACTGAAAACCAAAAGTGTGGAAGTTTAATACACATCATTACCCAAGGTCTGGTGTCACTAGCTCACGGACTACTACAGAATACTACAAACAATGTCTGAAAAGGAAATACATCATGTTTGTCTGATACAAGATGAACAAATGAAAAACATGGAAAGGGACTTCGGCCTGCGAACGCCAGCTAGGCTACCTCGAGAGTCCCTGTACTGAAGACAGCTCCCAGGAATCCTACTGCTGTGGTTCGAAAGCTGCTCCCTGATCTGTGCACAAAAATGCACAGAGTGCAGCATTAGCACAATCGACCCCATGTGCTGGTAAGTGCCTGGCCTAACCCCGGCGATGTAGTGATGAGGCTAGATAGGACCTACCACAATTAACCTGTACAGATATATATACAAAAAGTGCAAGAAAAACAATAACAAGATAATACAAAGTAAAACTGGGAGGGGACATGCTATCGGGGAGTAATAGATAAAAATGAAATAGCGGAAATAAGCAGAAGAACTCCGGTTCCCATGATATATATATAGTGGACGGCGTGCCACACGATCCCATAATATCATATATAAGTGGACGGCGTGCCACATGATCCCATAATATCATATATAAGTGGACGGCGTGCCACACGATCCCATAATATCATATATATAAGTGGATGGCGTGCCACACGATCCCATAATATCATATATAAGTGGACGGCATGCCACACGATCCCAATTAATCTTTATCACAATGCACAATATGTCACCGACAACAGAGGCCAATAACCAAGTGGACGGCGTGCCACACGATCCCATAATATCATATATATAAGTGGACGGGGTGCCATACGATCCCAATTCATCTTTATCACAAAGCACAATATGTCACCGGAAACAGAGGCCAATAACCAAGTGGACGGCGTGCCACACGATCCCATAATATCATATATAAGTGGACGACGTGCCACACGATCCCATATTATCATATATAAGTGGACGGCGTGCCACACGATCCCATAATATCATATATATAAGTGGACGGCGTGCCACACGATCCTAATTCATCTTTCATAATATCTGACTTCATGTAGTAGACCCCTTCAGGGGAGAATAACAACTCAATACCTTAACCCGGCAAGGGTACAACTAACAGCCCAAAATATCCCAACAAGGGAGAATATATATATCAGTCTACACACCCCAGCAAGGGAGTGTTCACAACACATTCTCCTTTTAAATCATTCTTCCTCAACCATTCACATTATATGAAACTTATCAAATAAACAAGGAGCTTGTGTTACATTATTCGAATTAAAAGCAATCAAGACTCACGGTCATGCTAGACTCCGGTGCATAGATAACCGTCACCATGCCTATACACCGTACTCCACATTAGCAAGTAGCAAATATCATCCTAATTCTATTCCCTCAAGCCAAAGTTAGAACAAACACTTACCTCGAATGCTCCAAACTCAACTCACGCTTCTAGTATAGCTTTACCTCTTGATTCCACCATCAATCCGCTCGAATCTAGTCATAAGTTACTTAATCACATTAATAATTACTAAATGAATCATACCCAATGCATGAAAAATAGATTTTTCAAGGTTTTTCCCAAAAAGGTAAAAAATACCCCCGGACCCATGTGGTCGAAACTCGAGGTTCAGACCAAAACCCGGTTACCCATTCCCCCATGAATCCCAATATATGATTTGTTTTTAAATCGGACCCCAAATTGAGGTCCAACTTCTCAATTTGTAGAAAACCTAGGTCCTACCCAAAACACCCAATTTCCCCCATGAAAATCTTTGTTTTGAAGTTGAAATCATGATAAAAGATGTTAAGAAGTGAAGAAAATGAGTTAGAATCACTTACCAATCGTTTTGAAGAAGAAAAGTTGTTTGGAAAATCGCCTCTTAGGTTTTGGGTTTTTGAAAAGTGTAAAAAATGATTGAAAATCCCGAATTTATATATATGCTGGGGGCTGGCGCGGACCGCACAGAAATGCACCGCGGCCGCGCCGAGGGAGGGGAGAAGTGGGCTCTCTCTGAACCCACCCAGCGTGGACCGCACTCATTTGTAGCGCGGCCGCGCTGGTCGACCCTCTAAACCCCACCACGCGGACCGTACAGAAAAGCATCACGGCCGCGTGGCTGCCAGCAACATCTGAACCTGTATATTTCTTTTCTAAGACCTCCCTATCCCCACTCAAAACTCACCCGAGCCCTCGGGGCTCCAAACCAAACATGCACACAACTTTCATAACTCAAATTCTCCATTTTTAGTCCGAAACACGTCATATGACGTCCGTTTTTAGCCAAACTTTACAGATAGTGCTTAACACATATTTAAGACTTGTACCGGCCGTCGGAACAACAATACGAGCCCGATACCTATATTTTCTAACTCCTTTTAATTTCAAATTTTCATATCAATTTTCAGAAAAATAATTTCTTTCAAAAATTAATTTCTCGGGCTTGGGACCTCAGAATTTGATTCCGGGCACACGCCCAAGTCCCATATTTTTCTACGGACCCTCCGGGACCGTCGAATCACAGGTCCGGGTCCGTTTACCCAAAATGTTGACCGATGTCAACATTATGCATATTAATACCAAAATTAATCAAATGTTTCACATAATTAACATATTCTAACATAAAAACTTTCCGGTTACGCGCCCGAACTACGCACGCCAATCAAGGCAACTAAAAGAGAGGTTTTCAAGGCCTCAAAAGAGCGAAACAAGGAAGAACTACGGTGATGACCTTTCGGGTCGTCACATGTTGCTAGGTATATTTGTTAAGAAATATATTTGGGACACTAGTGAGATGATTGTGGTGGGGTCAATTTGGTGATTTTGGTTTTTGAAATGATTATTGTTACGATTTAGCCAGAGTTGCCACAGTATGATGGGAGTTAGAATGAAAGATGGTATAGTAGTGTTGGAGTTTATTTGGATTTGTGTATGTGAGGTGGATAGTTTGTGTATCCATTGTATGAGATTGGTTGAAGGTGTTTGCATATGAAGGTGGTTCCACAGATCTTTTGTTGGTTTGCACTGTATAAAAATGTGCGGGATGTCTTCCCGTACATTAGTACAGTTCGGACAGTAGTGGTTGTTAGCGATTTTTCTATGGTATAGCAATGCTTTGGTTGGGAGTTTCTCATGTGCAAGCAGCCATAGAAAGTAGTCTATTTTTGGTAATGTGTTTAGTTTCCATATCTAGTTATTGGGGAATTTTGTTTTGCGGGGATGGTCTTGGTGTAATATATATATAGATAGGCCGAGAAAGTGGTAAAAGAACCATCATTTGAGTGGTGCCAGTAGGATGTATCATCTCCTTGTTGGGTTGTAAGGATGGGGGGGTTTGAACAATAAATATGATATGTGGGGGTAGTAGGAAGGAGAGACTGGAGGTTTCCCATGTTGAATGCGAGATTAGTGTGCCACTAGTATATGAAGTTCATGTTTTGGAATAACCATGGATTAAGTGTTTGAGAGAGAGGTTGTTAGCAATCCAGTGATCAGTGCAAAGATTGACGTTTTCACCATTGGTTATGTTCCAACTGGTTCCTGAGCGGCAGTAATCAATGTGTTTGATCATGCTTTTCCAAATGTAGGAGTCATTTGGGCGAGTTTTTTTTTCTGTATAAAAAATTTTTGGAAAGCTCTTGTGGATGGTCATATTTTGCTGATAAAATTGTTATCCAAGGAGAGTTATTGGGGTGAGTATAGCGCCAAAGGAGGCTTGTTAGTGTCACACCTCCTTTTTGCGCGCCCGCCCCGAAGGGTAAATGCGCGAGGGAGTTTTTTCAATTTAAGTGACAATATTCGAAATGGAATTATTTATTTATTTCAGAGTCGCCACTTGGGAAAGGTTTGGCTTTTGGTATCCTAAGTCACCGGTTTATCTTGAATCCCAAATCGAGGAAAATATTCGACTTTCCAAATGAAGTATGCGAACCAGAAATTCTAAGTAAGGAATTCCGTTGACCCGAGGGAAGGTGTTAGGCACCCTCGAATCCCGTGGTTCTAGCATGGTCGCTTAAATTGTTATAATGGCTAGATATCTGATTTAATACATGTTATTACTTATGTGCTTTTATTAAGTTTAAGCCGCTTTTATTATTATTATTTTTATAGAATTGCAACATAGTGAAAATGCATCTCGAACCACGTCACAATCAATGCACCCGTGGTCGTCAATACATTCCGACTCCGTCGAGATTTGAATTTGGATAACATAAATGCGCACCCGAATTTTAAGAATGTAATTTAGTTAAGTCGAGCCTAAAGAGTCTGACGCATTGTTATCTTTTGGGGAGGTAGTGAAGTTCGCTAAACAGTCCATCCCAAGTTCTAAGTATTTATTATGGCCAATTATTGAGGGCCCCGCAATTTGCATTTTTATTTGGCGAGGCTCGCTCATTATATTTTTTTTTAAAGGGTGAACCTACAGCGACTACATTTTTTCTATTATGTTCGTCTCTAAAATGAATGAGAGAAAATCCTATCTCGTTACGAGCTTAAAAGAGGCGTACCATATTAAACGCTAGATTGAGATGAACATTAACTGAAAGGGACATTACTAGAAATTATAAACAAAATTGAGAACGATAAAATAATATATTCGAACGTGATTAACTATCCTATAGCTAAATTAACACTCCTCCTAATTGTATAAACAAACGAATAATTGTTCACGACTATTAGCGCTGAAATTAACCTTAATTATTAATGCTTATTAGGGAGTTTATTAAATCCAAGCGTCGCACCATCTTATTAAAACTCATGCCTATTAGATTAATGTTCTCAAAATTGTTGCGTTGTTTCGTACTTCAAAATATGTAAAACCTGCCGACCTTATTAATGCCCACTTCGTTTAAATGATGGGCCGATACCAATATTAATTATTAATATGCCTCATTAAAACTAATGAAACGAGGAGCCCAATAAGAGGGTTGTCATACTTGGATAAATTGTTGGTGCTAACATAACACAATATGAAAATTTGTTTGGAATACATTTTCTGGAAATCAAATTAGACCGGATATAACGAGTTTGATAGTTCAAAGATCCCAACAGAAGTACACACAGACGCTTGCCATGATTCAGTTATACTATCATCACCAAATCAGACTAAATTGTTATATATATGGAGATACATCTGATTTAAACAACATACTATTTAACAGTCCATCTCAATTAGAGTACATTCCAATTCATACGGAATAAATGTAGTTGGAATGAGCTTAAACAAATATGGGTTAACTATCATTTAAGCTATTTGCTATATTTTGAACACGAGTACTGTGAAGCAAACTACATTCATTTCTTCATTTTTTACTTCAGCTTCAAGCTTTCAACAAACATAGTTTCAGAAATGTGTACCTGGAAATGCTTACAATTGAAGAAGAAGAAAGGTCAGTAGAGCGAGTAGTAATTCGAAGCAGCAACAGCAAACACCACAGCAACAACCAGCCAATACAAGAATGATTCAAACCCAACCAAAACTCCAAGATTTCGACAAAGAACCAATAGCAATAGCAAATGAACCAAATAATTCGGGTAACAGCACAATAACTCGAAAATCACCCAAGTGCCTTCAAAACTGAACTTAAATGCTTTGGAAAATTCACCAAAGTAAACTTAAACAGAAGATCAACTCAAGCAGAACCCAACTCTATTCTTTTTTTTTTGTTTTCTAATGTTTTTGTTTTGGATTTTGAATATCAAACTTCAATCTGGAAATCAGAAAGAAAGAGCTGTTTAGAGGAAGTTTTGATGGATGAAATTTTTTGTTCTTTTTTTTCAAGGGTCTCCTCTTAAAAAATCTGATCAAGTCCTCCTCCTTTTATTTCCCATCCCAAACCCTTTAATCAATTGATAAAACAAACACTTTCTCCTACCAAACCCACTACTAGTTTAAAAATACAATTATTATTTATTTAAACAAACTTTTCTTGAGCCCCCCATGCCTATATTATTTTAATATTATTAACAAATTATTTAATTTTAATGGATAGAGCACTCAAAATAAACAATTGTTCAGAATTTTAATTCCAAAAATACCCCTTTGACCTTACTGAAATTACCAATTTACCCCTGAACGTACTTCAAATTACCAAATCTACCCCCATCAACTATAACCAATTCACCTAATCAATTCCAACCAAAATACAGCAAATACAACCAATTTCGAAATAATATTCAACAATAAATTCAAAATAAATGATGAACAACAAAGAAACAACTAAAATTATTTTGATTGAACAATATTTTTAACAACAAACAAATCTACTTTCAGATTTAACAACAACAACAACAAACAAGTATATTCAGATTTCTAAATTCAATAATCATTTGAACTTAAAATTAAATCTAACAAAATACAACAAAGATACATGATTCAAACTAAATAAAAAAAAATTAAAAACCAAAACATAAACTCACATTAAATCAATGAATTAAAAACGAACTTCAAACAAAATGAACATGAATTAAACAAACAAACATGACGGATCCAAATGATTAAACCAACATATTTCCATATTACAACTAAATTCTTTTAAACTAATAAAACAAACTGAAAAATAATTAATTGAACTTCAATTTAAATCTAACAATATTATAATTAAACTAACAATTCTTACAAAAAATAAACAAGAAAAATAAAACAACTGAATAAAAATTAAGAACAAGAATCAAACATTTAATGATTTCAGATCCGAAAAATATCAAACAAATTACGGACGGGAATGAAACTTAAACCAACTAACCGGATCGGAACGATAATGAACTCGGAAGAAATCTGCCCGGAAACGATTATCACACCAAAATAACTTGACGACGAAGACGACAAACGAAGAAACAGTTGAATGTAGCAATGGCGAAGAGGAAAGAGCAGCAGCTTATGGAGAAGAAGAACGCAACAGCAAACCGCGAAGGAGCTGCCATGGCAGCGATATGGTAGCATCCACGACGCGACGAAGAAGATGTAGCCATGGCAGTCGTGATGCAGTGGTGACACTGCTGGTGGAGCTCGACAGAGCAGCAACAATAACACTGCTGGAGCAGCCATGACTGCTCGTCGTAGCTGGACGCGGGCAGCAGCAACGACGAGGAAGCAGCAGCGACGAGGGTCGTTTGGATGCGACGACGATGGTGGAGCTGTGGGGAGACATTGCTTCTCATCATGGCTGCTCGTTCATGGTTGCTTGGGGCTGTTTGAGGTCGTCCATGACTGGACGTGGTGGAGAAGACGACGAAGAAACAACAGGCATGGACGGGCTGCTGCGCGTGTGTGTGTGTGTACGTATGTCACTGTGTGTGTGCGTGTTGTGTATGTGTGTGTGGCATGAGGGAGAAGAGGCGGGGCAGCCATGGGAGGGTCTTGGGTGGTTTTAGGGTTAGGGAGGGTGGTTTGGAGAAGAAAAAGAGAGAAGGGGGGAGGGGTGTGAAATGTGACGGCTAGAGAGTTTAGGGTGTGTTTAGGGTTTGGGTTGTTTGGTTGAGTGAGAAGAGTGAAACAAAAATCTGAAAAATCAAAAAGGGATGGGGTGGAAATGGGCCGGGTCAAAGGGTTTTGGGTTGGGTAGAGGTATTTTGGTCCTGGGTTTAAAAATGAAGAAGAGGCCCAAATCCGATTTTCTTTGTATTTTTGCTCTCTTTTCTTCTTTTGTTTTTCTAAAACTTAAATTCTAAAAATCCTTAAATTATTATTAAGTTATAAAGGCGCAAATTAACTCCCAATAACAATTAACGCACAATTAAGTAATAATTAAGCATAAATTTGTATATTTGGACATTAAATGCTAAAAATGCAAAAGATGCCTATTTTTGTAATTTTTTTAATTTTTGTAAAACAAACTTAATTACTAACAATTGTAGAATTAAATCCTACATGCAAAATGCGACATATTTTTGTATTTTTATTAATTTAACAAATAAACATGCACAGACAAATACAAATAATTATCCAAAAATGTCACAAAAATTCTCAAAATTGCACACCAAGGAAAATCATTTTATTTTGAATTTTTTTGGGAGTAATTCTTTCATAGGGCAAAAATCACGTGGCTTACAACTGCCCCTCTTTGCCCGAAGACACGAAGGGTTTTCGTGCAAAGATAAAGTGAGCAATTTTTGCCCATCCGAGTACTCCGTGTGAAGCATTTTTTTTAAAAGATTTAACCGAACCTTTGCTTCAAAGGTTTCCTACATATCCCTGGCTAAAGGGGAATCATGTTAATGTAGTTCGGGAAACTTTGGTAGCTGGGACCAACCTGGGATTGCGATGCTTGCTGTTACTGCTGTTGCTGTTGCCACTGCTGCTTTACTGACCGCCTTATTACAACCAAAGGAAAATTGAAACGGAACTATCTACTTATGCCTGTCAAATGCTAGTTACAAGATTCCTATCTTTAATTCTTTTGCAACTTGATCTTGGGTCTTAGCTGATTCTGCTTGTAGACTTCGATTCGAATCTTGATGCTTGCAAGTTGTAGGCACTTGTTTATTTCTGCAGTTTTGAGTGAAACGGGATAGGCGGAACTCGGGAATTTTGATCAAATTTTGAACGACTTGCCCTTTGTTTGTTCCGATATTTGGGAACAATCTTCTTTTTGTTCTTTTCTTTTTTTTTTATTCTGGATTGAGACTCATCCCGTTGGTCATCTCAATCCATGCACCTCGAGGTCAGACCCGCTGAGACAACGAAACAAACGAACGAAATTTTCTGCCCCAGTTTCAACTAGGAAAATTTCGTGAGTTAATTGTCATGAAAATTTATAGCACTGATGAGGGGATTGGAAAACTCTAGCCTACAAAGTGCAACTCAGTGATTGGAGCCCTAATGTCGCCAAAAGGTAAAATGCGCAACTCAGGGGTTGGAGCCCTAATGCTGGCTTAAAGAAAAATTGCTCAACTCAGGGATTGGAGCCCTAATGCTGGCTAAAGGAAAAATGCTCAACTCAGGGATTGGAGCCTTAATGTCGGCTAAAGGGAAATCGCTCAACTCAGGGATTGGAGCCCTAATGCTGGCCAAAAGCAAAACGCTCAACTCAGGGATTGGGGCCCTAATGTAGGCTAAAGGAAAGAATGCTCAACTCAGGGATTGGAGCCCTAATGCTGGCTAAATGGACAAACTGCTCAACTCAGGGATTGGAGCCCTAATGTCGGCTAAAAGAAAATCGCTCAACTCAGGGATTGGAGCCCTAATGTCGGCTAAAAGAAAAATGCTCAACTCAGGGATAGGAGCCCTAATGTCGGCTAAAAGGAAATCGCTCAACTCAGGGATTGGAGCCCTAATGCTGGCTAAATGGAAAAACTGCTCAACTCAAGGATTGGAGCCCTAATGCTGGCCAAAAGAAAAACGCTCAACTCAGGGATTGGAGCCCTAATGTCGACTAAATTAAAGACTGCTCAACTCAGGGATTGGAGCCCTAATGCTGGCTAAATGGACAAACTGCTCAACCCAGGGATTGGAGCCCTAATGTCGGCTAAAAGAAAATCGCTCAACTCAGGGATTGGAGCCCTAATGTTGGCTAAAAGAAAATCGCTCAACTCAGGGATTGGAGCCCTAATGCTGGCTAAAGAAAACTGCTCAACTCAGGGATTGGAGCCCTAATGCTGGCTTAAGGAAAATTGCTCAACTCAGGGATTGAAGCCCTAATATCGGCTAACAGAAAAAATGCACTCAGGGATTGGAGCCCTAATGCTGGATAAATGAAAAAATGCTCAACTCAGGGATTGTAGCCCTAATGTTGGCTAAAACAAAACGTTCAACTCAGGGATTGGAGCCCTAATGCTGGCTAAAGCAAACTGCTCAACTTAGGTATTGGAGCCCTAATGCCGGCTTAAGGAAAATTGTTCAACTCAGGGATTGGATCCCTAATGTCGGCTAACAGGAAAAATGCTCAACTCAGGGATTGGAGCCCTAATGCTGGCTAAATAGAAAAATACTCAACTCAGGGATTGGAGCCCTAATGTTGGCTAAAGGAAAGACTGCTCAACTCAGGGATTGCAGCCCTAATGCTGGCTTACAGAAAATTGGGGATTCTAACTAACCCTCTTTTTGAGTTTTCTTCTTGCTTCTTTTTTCGTTTTTTTTTATTATTATTATTTTTTTTGTAAGTAAAATGCAGAAGAGAATTTTGGGGAAACTTCCTTTTTGGGTTGATTCCTTATTGCAAAGCTGTTTCTTGCATTCACGTATTTCTTTTTTTGGGGCTACCCTGCTTTTTGCACGGTTGCTTTGGATCACACCTGTTTCAATTTTCCAAACAAAGAACAATTGTTAGTTTGAAAATGGTGGTTGGTTCGATGGCCTTGATCATTCCAATTGCTTTGTCCCGTCCTTATTCTTGTTGAGAAACTCTGCCATTGATTGGATTCACAGGCGAAACCCTTTTAAACTGCTCAGACTCGCATTCCCGGATTTTGTGATGATTTGCCCATGTAAGGCTTTAGTTCTTCCATCCCATTCTGCTTGGGGATTTTTACCGAGGCAGACTCAGTGGGGATTTTTATTGGGGAGACTCTGTGGGGATTTGTACCAGGCAGACTCGTTGGGGATTAGCTGGGGCAGACTCTTTGGGGGATTTTTACAAGGGAGACTGAGATTTTTACAAAGGGAGACCCTGTTGGGATTTGTACAAAGGGAGACCCTGTGGGGATTTGTCGGTTTTTTTTTTGTGGGTGTGTGCGGCTTTACTTCGAAGGAAACCAACATCATGATCAATCGGGACTGGACATACGTACCACTGAAGCGGGGTATTCACTTCTTACTAAATGGAGCTCCGTGAAACCGGTCCCGCCACCTATTCTTTCCAGTATATTTAGAACTTGGGGTAAAAAATGAAAGGGATTCAAAGAAAAGTAAGACAAAGAACGGAGGAAACAAATTTAAAAGAGAAGTGTCCCTTTCGGGACAAGAAAGACTTATCTGAGGAAAACAATGTTGACTTTAAATTGACACGACATGCTTTTTGGACTGGATGCCCGACCTTCACGAACTTGCATTTCATCATGAACCAGAAACAGATCTATGTTTCCAAACCGGTGGAACCTTGCCAAGACTTTCTGAGGTGGAATAACCTTTTCGGCCGACAGTGCCTTTTGCGGGTTTTTGCTAGTCGACATCTCTCATTTCTCTTCTTGTTGTCGCTTGATAGCACTCTTTGCGAGTTTTTACTAAACAAGCTCTCTCATTTTCGATTTCTCTGCTCCTGTCGCCTTACGGTGCCCGAAGGTTTTCACCGATAAGACTCTCTCATTTTATTTCTCTCAATTTGAATGTACCGGCCTCCAATCATGATATCTCTCGGCTTCCCCTGCCTTTTGCAATTGATCTGAAGGACTTGTGCTTGGAATGGTAGATGAACTACAACTTCTAATCCATTTGGTGTGCCCCGATTTCAATTTCAGGGTAAATTGGGTTTTATTTTTGGTGTGACTGAACCTCAGAGAGAGGCTGCCTACGTATCCTTTCGGAATCAAGTCAAATGTAGTTCAGGCTCAATCAATGTTTGTTTGGTTTTTTTTTAGGTAGACAAAGAAATGCAACCGGCTCAAAGGGCTTGTGGAGAGAGTTGATAGTGTTTGAGCAGTGGGAATAAATCCTTCATCATCTCACATGTGCCAAAATATCACCGAAGTAAACTCAAACATAGTACCTTTTGACTGCATCCGCATTCACTGTTGTTTAAGGATCAATTCCTTCAATATCGCCCAGATACAATGCTCCCCTCGGCAATATCTTCCTGATGATGTATGGGCCTTTCCAATTAGGAGCAAATTTTCCTTTCGCTTCCTGGTGATGTGGCAGAATGCGCCTCAGGACCAGTTTACCCACCTCAAAATTCCTGGGTCGGACTTTCTTGTTGTAAGCACGGGCCATTCTTTGCTGGTACAACTGCCCGTGACAAACCGCAACCATTCGTTTCTCGTCAATCAAAGTCAACTGCTCTAATCGAGTTTTAACCCACTCGCTATCTTCAATTTCTGCTTCGACAATGGTTCGGAGCGAAGGAATTCCACCTCTGCTGGTATCACAGCCTCAGTCCCATAAACCAACAAGTAAGGGGTTGCCCCTACTGATGTGCGTACTGTAGTGCGATATCCCAACAATGCAAAAGGTAACTGTTCATGCCATTGTCGGGAACTCTGGATCGTCTTCCTCAAAATCTTCTTGATGTTCTTGTTTGCTGCTTCAACATCGCCGTTGGCCTTGGGCTGATAAGGAGTGGAGTTCCTATGCATTATTTTGAACTGTTCGCATACATCCCCCATCAAGTGACTGTTCAGGTTTGCCGCGTTATCTGTGATGATAGTTACAGGAATACCAAAACGACAGATGAGATTTGAATGCACAAAATCCACAACAGCCTTCTTAGTGACTGATTTGAGAGTGACAGCTTCTACCCACTTCGTGAAGTAGTCGATAGCAACTAATATGAATCTGTGTCTATTTGAGGCCTTCGGCTCGATAGGACCAATGACGTCCATGCCGCAGGCAACAAATGGCCAAGGTGCAGACATGGGATGCAATTTTGTGGGACGTGCATGAATCAAATCACCATGCACCTGGAACTGATGACACTTTCGAACGAAGCTAAAACAGTCCTTTTCCATGGTTATCCAGTAATAACCTGCTCGAAGGATTTTCTTTGTCAAAACATACCCGTTCATGTGGGACCCGCACACTCCTGTGTGTACTTCAGGCATGATCCTTCCCGCTTCCTCGGCGTCAACACATCTTAATAAATTGAGGTCCGGGGTCCTTTTATACAATACCTCACCGCTAAAAAAGAAACCTCATGCATGCCGTCTGATAGTCCTCTTTTGATCTCAAGTAGCATGTTTGGGGTATTCTTGTGTCTTCAAGAACCTTTTGATATCATGGTACCATGGCTGTGTACGCAATCCTGCCTCGATTATATTACAATAACCGCGTCTTTCCCTGATTTGGATTTCCAAGGGATCGACGTGGGCGTTGCCTGTGTAGGGTAACATTGAAGCTAAGGTAGCAAGTGCATCCGCTAGTTCATTGTGACACCGCGGGATATACCTGAACTCTATTGATTTGAAACGCTTGCCGAGGTCCTCCACGTGCTGTCGGTAAGGAATAAGCTTGACATCCCGAGTTTCCCATTCACCTTGGGCTTACCGGATAATCAGGTCAGAATCTCCCATAATCAATAAATCTTCAACATCCTGATCAATCGCCATATGCATGCCCATGATGCAAGCTTCATATTCAGCTGTATTGTTTGTGCAAAAGAAGCGCAGTCTAGCTGTAGCAGGATAGTGCTGACCAGAGGGTGAGATCAAAATTGCCCCAATTCCTACACCTTTGGTGTTTACGGCCCCATCAAAGAACATCTTCCAAACATAAGCGTTTTCCGAGACTACTTCTATGGTGTTTATTTCTTCATCCGGAAAATAAGTACTCAATGGTTGGTATTCTTCGTCAACCGGGTTTTTGGCCAAATGATCTGCTAACGCCTGGGCTTTCATTGCCGTGCGGGTGACATAGACTATGTCAAATTTGGTAAGCATGATTTGCCACTTGGCCAGTCTTCCAGTAGGCATTGGTTTCTGAAATATGTACTTCAAAGGATCCAACCTGCTTATGAGGTAAGTAGTGTGAGATTGGAGATAATGTCTCAATTTTTGAGCAACCCACGTCAAAGCACAACACGTTCTTTCCAGCAAAGTGTGCTTGACCTCGTAGCCGGTGAATTTCTTGCTCAAGTAATAGATCGCCTGCTCCTTATTTCCGGTTATGTCATGTTGCCCGAGGACGCAACCAAAAGAATTTTCCAAGACTGTCAGATACAAGAACAGGGGTCTCTCTGGCTCTGGCGGGACCAAAACTGGGGGATTTGACAGATATTCTTTGATCTTGTCAAAAGCTTCTTGACACTCAGCCGTCCATTTGATCGCTGCATCCTTCCTCAATAGCTTGAATATGGGCTCACATGTGCTAGTCAGCTGGGCAATGAATCGACTGATATAGTTTAACCTGCCCAATAGACTCATCACGTCTTTCTTCGTTCTTGGGGGAGGTAGATCTCTGATAGATTTTATCTTTGTCGGATCTAACTCGATACCTCTCCTGCTTACTATGAAACCCAAAAGCTTGTCTGATGGGACTCCGAAGGCGCATTTGGCCGGGTTCAGCTTCAAGTCGTACTTTCTCAGTCTCTCGAAGAATTTCCTCAAGTCTTGGATATGATTGTCCCGAGTCCTGGACTTGACTATCACGTCGTCCACATACACCTCTATCTCTTGATGCATCATGTCATGAAAAATGGCAGTCATGGCTCTCATGTAAGTTGCCCCAGCATTCTTCTAGGCCGAATGACATAACCCGATAACAGTAAGTGCCCCATGGTGTAGTGAAGGCAGTCTTCTCGGCGTCTTCTTCATCCATCAACACCTGATGATATCCAGCGTAACAATCTACGAAAGACTGGATCTCATGTTTGGCGCAATTATCAACAAGGATGTGGATGTTGGGCAATGGGAAATTGTCTTTGGGACTCGCCCTGTTCAAATCTCGATAATCCACACATACCCGAGTCTTCCCATCTTTTTTCGGCACTGGAACTACATTCGCCAACCACGTGGTGTATTGGACTACCCGAATTACTCCCGTTTTCAACTGCTTGGTGATTTTTTCTTTAATCTTGTCACTGACATCAGTTTTGAAGTTTCTTTGCTTTTGTTGAACTGAGGGACAATCAGGGTGAATTGGCAATTTATGCACCACTAGATCAACACCTAATCCTGGCATGTCATCGTATGACCAAGCAAACACATCTTTAAATTCAAAAAGGAGTTGAATTATCGCGTCTCATGTTTTTTCGTCCGTGTGAATGCTTATTTTGGTCTCTCGGATTTCTTCAGGAGTTCCCAAATTAACCGGTTCGGTGTCATTCAGATTCGGCTTAGGTTTTTTCTCAAAGTGTTCCAATTTTTGATTTATTTGCCTAAAAGCCTCTTCTTTGTCATATTCCGGTTCTTGGTTCATTATTTCACAATTAAACAGCTCGTTGTGATCTGGGCGTGAAGTCTGCAAGCATGTCATATTATTTAAAGTCGCATTATTATAACTGAAAGAAAAGATAAAGGAAAAATAACAAAAAATCAGAATAAAGGAAAAATGAGAAAACACTGATTTTTATTTCTTGGAATTTGGAAGATAACAAGGTTTATATTTCAGGAATTCAAAACAAAAACTGAAGGAAAAACATCCGAGTTACATCCTGGGGATAACTCGTGGTGCAGGAAAGGTGGCAGGACAGGTCTACCCGGACTCCCGTCTAGTTGGGAAAGGCGTGGCCTCCCAGTTTCGAAGCTTGGCGTTTGGCCTCACATATAGCATCTCAGCGGTGCTTGTGCCTTCTCCCGGTTGAACTATGTGAGCTTCGTAGAGCATTCATCTCATTGCCTCACAGATCTCCTCGATCTCTTCGGCTGTGAAAACCTCATCATCTTCTTCTTCGATGTATTTTGGTCCGGCGAAAGTCTCGTATAAATCTGGCAATGGCCGAGGCAGTTTCCAACCCTCACTTTTCCTCTTCCTTGCCCACTCTTCATCTTTTGGAGTGGGTTGAAAACCTATCCCAAAAAGTTTCTTAGTGGAAGGCAAGGTGATGGGTTCCGTTATTCCTTGCAGCGTTCGTCCAAGCCCTTTCCCTGGCCTGAATCCATATCAGATCATTTCTTTAGCCACCATGATTGAGGCGTTGGACAAGAAAGGTTGGGGGTAAGGTCTTCCTTCTTCATACTGCTCCGCTAGCACAACTTCGAAAGCCTGATAAACTGTGTGCTCGCTCCCTTCCCTCGCTTCAAGATATGGGATGGATGGGTCCCGATAAATAGACTGTTCGCCTTCTCCGTGGACCATAATTTCTCGATCTTCGTATTCAAATTTCACCATTTGGTGGAGAGTGGAAGGCACAGCCCCTGCCGCATGAATCCAAGGTCTGCCGAGGAGAAACTTATAAGACGTATCCATGTCAAGCACCTGGAAAGTTATTTCAAACTCCACTGGTCCTATAGTTAACACCAAGTCTATTTCTCCGAGGGTGTCCCTCTTAACGCCATCAAAAGCCCTTACGCAGACATTATTGGGGCAGATTCTTCCGGTCCCAATTTCCATTCTCTGCAGCGTGGAGAGTGGACATATGTCAACACCTGAACCTCCATCCAACATTACCCGCTTGACGTAGTAGTCTTCGCATTTAACTGTCAGATGTAAGGCTTTGTTGTGAGCTTCTCCCTCTGGAGGTAAGTCGTTCTTGCTGAAAGAAACCTGGTTAACTGTGAAGAACCTCTCTGTCATTCGTTCCAGTTGTTCGACTGAGGTTTCAACTGGTATGTATGCTTCGTTCAGGGTCTTGAGCAAGATCTTCTGGTGTTCGGCCGACCTCATCAGCAGAGACAGCATAGAAACTTGCTCGGGGCACTTGCGTAACTGATCCACCACTTCGTAGTCGGGCATTTTCATCTTTTGGAAGAAAGCTTCCGCTTCCTCAATGCTTACAGGCTCCTTTGGTGGGAAGCGTTTCCGTGTGGCGTTGTTTAACTCTTGAGTGTTCGAATACCTTCCAATGAAAGTATTCTCCGGAAGTTCTCCCGTGACTTCTCTGCCTTTGTACGTAACCAATGTTATTTGATAGTTCCATGGTACTGCGGACGGGTATGTCATTGGCTTCTGTGGCACGCGTCCGATAACCACTGGCTCATTCAGCCGAGGTGGTTGAATCGTCCCCCGGACCATATAGGCCCCCTTTGGTACGTACATTGGTTTTGCCCTTTTGACTTCGAATCTCTGCGGCTTCTCTGCTCGTCCTCGTGGAACGTAAAGAACTTCATTCCTCACAGGCAACACCGTTACTGTCTTTGTCTCGACTTTCTCTTCGGGCTCAACCTTGACAGCACTAACCTTCTTTTCCCCTTTCTCTAGCTTCGGGGTGGTTTTAGGCCTTTTCCCTGCATCGACGATGGCGATTATAGCTTTTAAGGCAGGATCAAATTCTTTGTCCTCACAAATCATTCCAATCAACGGCCCGTTATTGTGAGCGGGCAACAGATTGTTAGTCACATTTGGGACCTCCTCGTCCCTTAGTACAATCTTCCCTTGCTCTATTAAGTTCTCAACCGCCCTTCTCAAAGTCCAACAATCATTTGTATCATGCCCTTCTGCTCTGAATGATAAGCGAACCTAACACCGGCTTTGTAAGCAGGTGATGCCGGATTGTGCCTTGTCTAAGGGACTGGCTGCAGAAAATCCATCTGGACTAGCTTTGGGAACAAGGTA
This sequence comes from Nicotiana tabacum, assembly GCF_000715075.1. NCBI lineage: Eukaryota > Viridiplantae > Streptophyta > Magnoliopsida > Solanales > Solanaceae > Nicotiana > Nicotiana tabacum. Next base: position 111,569,248 of record NC_134099.1, on the reverse strand, counting down.
GAATATGGTTCACCGATGGGTGTGAAAGTCCGTCTTCTAGGTGGTTCCTGAGGGCGGAAGTTATTTTGAGGGGGCTGTGGATTATAGTGGTTCCGGTAGGGAGGCTGATTTCTAGGAGGTGGAGCTTGGCCTCGATTGGCTTGCTGTGGTGGATGGACATAGGGCTGGGTATTCATGACCATGTAGGGTTGAGGAGCATAAGTCACATTTTGGTGGGGGTAGTAATGCTGTGGGGTTCTTTCTGGAAATCGGGGCCTAGGATTACGATATTCCCTCGCTTCTGATGCTGCCATGGATGTTTCTTCCTTTTTCTTTCCTCTTGCCATTCCTCCGGACCCGCTTTGGACGGCTTGGGAGGTTGCCCTTATGGCTGCTTGACTTAAGATTCTACCCGTTTTCAAACCATTCTCTATCATCTCCCCGATCTTGATTGCTTCCGCGAAAGGCTTTCCCATGGCTGACATCATATACTGGAAATAGTCTGATTCTTGAGCCTGGAGGAAAGTAGTGACCATTTCTATCTCGTCCATAGGAGGTTTTACCCTTGATGCCTGCTCGCGCCATTTAATAGCATATTCTCTGAAATTTTTCGAGGGTTTTTTCTTCAAGTTTGACAGAGAATTTCTATCTGGTGCAACGTCAATATTATACTGAAATTGCCTCACAAAATCTCTGGCGAGATCATCCCATATATTCCATCGAGATATGTCTTGATCCATATACCACTCTGAGGCTATTCCTATCAGACTTTCCCCGAAGTATGCCATCAACAATTCTTCTTTGCCGCCAGCTCCCCTCTATACTTCTTGAGATGAGCAATGGGGTCGCCGTGCCCGTCATACTTTTCAAACTTTGGTGTTTTCATGGCTGACATCATATACTGGAAATAGTCTGATTCTTGAGCCTGGAGGAAAGTAGTGACCATTTCTATCTCGTCCATAGGAGGTTTTACCCTTGATGCCTGCTCGCGCCATTTAATAGCATATTCTCTGAAATTTTTCGAGGGTTTTTTCTTCAAGTTTGACAGAGAATTTCTGTCTGGTGCAATGTCAATATTATACTGAAATTGCCTCACAAAATCTCTGGCAAGATCATCCCATATATTCCATCGAGATATGTGTTGGTCCATATACCACTCTGAGGCTATTCCTATCTGACTTTCCCCGAAGTATGCCATCAACAATTCTTCTTTGCCGCCAGCTCCCCTCAATTGGTTGTAATACTTCTTGAGATAAGCAATGGGGTCGCCGTGCCCGTCATACTTTTCAAACTTTGGTGTTTTGAAACCCACGGGTAGGTGCACGTGAGGGAACATGCATAGATCGGTATAGGAAACACTATTTTGCCCACTTAAACCTTGCATGTTTTTCAAACTCTGCTCGAGGCTCCTCATTCTTTTTGCCATCTCATCTTGCTCAACAGTTTTGGGGTCTTGACCTTGCCCAGGTGCAAACTCGTTTTGAGTTTGTTGAGGATGAGTGCTGGTGGTGAACCGAGTTGGTTCCAGTGAGAAGGATGGGGCTTGGAATGTGAATGAGGAAGATTCAAAATTGGGCCTATGTGTAGTGGGTTATGCCACGGTTGGACAGGGTGGTGCGGTGAAGATGTTTGTAGCTACATCCGTCGTTGACATCCAGGGGTATGACTCAGAGGGTGATCCAGCAGAGTGAGCTGAAATGGGCGGGTACCCGAATGGGGTAGTTGGATAGCTTATGGGGATGTTGGAAGTCCCACTTGTCCTGGAGAACAACTCAGGGAACCCAGGGATTACACTCGGTGGCTCTTTTCCGTTATTCCAGTCATCCAACATCTCCAACATGCGGAGCCGCAGGATTCTGTTTTCCTCAGCAGTTGCTGACTCGGGCGTCAGGACGGCCGAGATTGAACTCTCCTCAGAGACAGGAATTGTCGGCAAAGGGATTTCTGAAGACATCTCTATGCTTCCCTTTGATCTTGTGAAGTAAGTGTGAATAGTCCCTCTCTACTTAACAACGGGTAACTGAACACTCCCTTTCGACCTCGTGAAGTATGAATGTGAGGCCAGACCTCCACCAAACCAACCACCTTTTCTAAAAACCTGGAGGACTCAGCAGCAAACAAACGGTTAGTTCGAAACAAATAACAGATAGGTAATCTCACGTTGGGGCATGATGCACCTATATAGTTAAGTTAATTTCTACATGTTTGCAACAAAGACATACGTCATTCCAGCTTCTCTTAAGGCTTCCCTTTATTTATCATTTTTTATTATATTTTTATTTTATTTTATTATTTCCTATTATTATTGTTTTCATTATTTGCAGTTAAAAATGTGACCGGATCCGATGAGGATTGCCTACGTATCACGATGCCGCGTGAATCAGATCTTGCGTAGTTCGGGAAATTTGCTGTTAAAAAGTGTTCATTTTGCATTGTGCCCATCCTACACATTTATTAAGGGGATTTAAGCAAAAATGATTTGACTAAAAATGATTTGACTATATTTTAGAAAGAAAGATCTGATTTTCGAACACGGCCTTTCAGCACTTCGGGGATGAAGATTTTAAGGCTGTGAGGGTCAATCAATCAAAACTTTAAAAGATGATCGAAAGTGGCCGTTTACGCAAAGTCAATCTTCCATCGTCCCTTTCAGGAACATTTGGCCGTTTTTGATAACAACAGCATCACTTGAATTATTTATGACTTTTTTTTTTATAATGGTGACCCGACATTGGGAATATGGCATCGCAGAGTCTCGGGGACGAGGATCCTAGGGCCATTGAGCAATTTGGTCAGAATTTTAAAAAATGATCAAAAATGGCTGTTTATGTAAATTTAGCCTTGCGACGTCCCTTTCGGGAACATTCGACTATTCCTGACAAGACAGTGTCACCTGACTCATAAATTAAAATTCTGACGTTTTGGCTATTTCTGAAAAAGGGGAGGTTGGACCCGATGAGGGTTGCCTACGTATCTCATACCCTATGAGAATCAAACCGGCGTAGTTCGGGCTTGATCAAGCGTAGACTAAATAAACTAAACCCCTTCTGAATACAATCTTTTAAAGAAAAGGAAAAAATATTTTTCTGGATTTTTATATTTTTTTTATTTTATTTTTGAAAAGAGATGAAGACTAAAGAAAAATCTTTTTAAGGAAGTATTTGGACTATTAGTCTGAATTTATAAAAGAGATACTACAAAAGAAACAACATTTTTTTTTGAATTTTGAATTTTCCTTTTTTTTTCTTTTACTTTTAAATAAATATATATTTTTTGGCTTTTGAAAGTGATTAAAATGATTTTTTTTTGTATGTTTTTTTAATAAATCAAACTAAAAGACAAACTTTGTTTTCATTTTTTTTTCTCCTCTTTTTTTTTAGTTTTTTCTAGAAACCGGCCAACATGCAGATCTGAAGCAAATAAATGCGCAAAACAAACGGGATGCAGCAGGATGGTCTTTTCATTTCAGGTTGTCTGTCCTAAACGGACCCAACCCCTGTGTTGAGTCCCCTATGTCAAATGCAACATGATGCAAATAAGCATTCCTACTAGGGATCCGGCATGAGGTTTTGTTATACTAGGTTTATAACCTGGGTATATGTTCTAGACTGTGTACCCGAGCGGACAACTCGAGTCGAGGAGGGGGCAACTTACCGGGAACCAAAAGGCCATCCGGCTTCGTAACTTGTCCGAGCCTATTTTTTATTTCAGGGTATTGACACTAACAGAATAGGGAGTCTCGACCAGCGAGCTTCTCCCCGGAGGTAAGAAGAGAAAGGTTTCGACACAGTTTATATACAGTTCAGATAATATCAAAGCGGTAAAAGACAATTTTTTAGCGCGTTATGCCCAAAACATGTAATAAAGATCAGATAATAAAGCCAAATATAACAATTATTCTAAGCTCGAATTCTTGAACCCTGAACCAAAGGTTCTGGGTTAAGTCCCCAGCAGAGTCGCCAGAGCTGTCACACCTCCTTTTTGCGCGCCCGCCCCGAAGGGTAAATGCGCGAGGGAGTTTTTCCAATTTAAGTGACAATATTCGAAATGGGATTATTTATTTATTTCAGAGTCGCCACTTGGGAAAGGTTTGGCTTTTGGTGTCCCAAGTCACCGGTTTATCTTGAATCCCAAATCGAGGAAAATATTCGGCTTTCCAAATGAAGTCTGCGAACCAGAAATTCTAAGTAAGGAATTCTGTTGACCCGAGGGAAGGTGTTAGGCACCCTCGAATCCCGTGGTTCTAGCACGGTCGCTTAAATTGTTATAATGGCTAGATATCTGATTTAATACATGTTATTACTTATGTTCTTTTATTAAGTTTAAGCCGCTTTTATTATTATTATTTTTTTTATAGAATTGCAACGTTGTGAAAATGCATCTCGAACCACGTCACAATCAATGCACCCGTGGTCGTCAATACATTCTAACTCCGTCGAGATTTGAATTTGGGTCACATAAATGCACACCCAAATTTTAAGAATGTAATTTAGTTAAGTCGCGCCTAAAGAGTCTAACGCATTGTTATCTTTTGGGGAGGTAGTGAAGTTCGCTAAACAGTCCATCCCAAGTTCTAAGTATTTATTATGGCCAATTATTGAGGGCCCCGCAATTTGCATTTTTATTTGGCGAGGCTCGTCTCATTATTTTTTTTTAAAAAGGGTGAACCTACAGCGACTATATTTTTTCTATTATGTTCGTCTCTAAAATGAATGAGAGAAAATCCTAACTCGTTACGAGCTTAAAAGAGGCGTACCATATTAAACGCTAGATTGAGATGAACATTAACTGAAAGGGACATTACTAGAAATTATAAACAAAATTGAGAACGATAAAATAATATATTCGAACGTGATTAACTATCCTATAGCTAAATTAACACTCCTCCTAATTGTATAAACAAACGAATAATTGTTCACGACTATTAGCGCTGAAATTAACCTTAATTATTAATGCTTATTCGGGAGTTTATTAGATCCAAGCGTCGCACCATCTTATTAAAACTCATGCCTATTAGATTAATGTTCTTAAAATTGTTGCGTTGTTTCGTACTTCAAAATATATAAAACCTGCCGACCTTATTAATACCCACTCCGTTTAAATGATGGGCCGATACCAATATTAATTATTAATCTGCCTCATTAAAACTAATGAAACGAGGAGCCCAACAAGAGGGTTGGCATACATGGCTAAATTGTTGGTGCTAACATAACACAATATGAAAATTTGTTTGGAATACATTTTCTGGAAATCAAATTAGACCGGATATAATGAGTTTGATAGTTCAAAGATCCCAACAGAAGTACACACAGACGCTTGCCATGATTCAGTTATACTATCATCACCAAATCAGACTAAATTGTTATATATATGGAGATACATCTGATTTAAACAGCATACTATTTAACAGTCCATATCAATTAGAGTATATTCCAATTCATACGGAATAAATGTAGTTGGAATGAGCTTAAACAAATATGGGTTAACTATCATTTAAGCTATTTGCTATATTTTGAACACGAGTACTGTGAAGCAAACTACATTCATTTCTTCATTTTTTACTTCAGCTTCAAGCTTTCAACAAACATAGTTTCAGAAATGTGTGCCTGGAAATGCTTACAATTGAAGAAGAAGAAAGGTCAGTAGAGCGAGCAGTAATTCGAAGCAGCAACAGCAAACACCACAGCAACAACCAGCCTATACAAGAATGATTCAAACCCAACCAAAACTCCAAGATTTCGACAAAGAACCAACAGCATTAGCAAATGAACCAAATAACTCGGGTAACAACACAATAACTCGAAAATCACCCAAGTGCCTTCAAAACTGAACTTAAATACTTTTGAAAATTCACCAAAGTAAACTTAAACAGAAGATCAACTCAAACAGAACCCAACTCTATTCCTTTTTTTTTTGTTTTCTAATGTTTTTGTTTTGGATTTTGAATATCAAACTTCAATCTGGAAATCAGAAAGAAAGAGCTGTTTAGAGGAAGTTTTGATGGCTGAAATTTTTTGTTCTTTTTTTTTCAGGGGTCTCCTCTTAAAAAATCTGATCAAGTCCTCCTCCTTTTATTTCCCATCTCAAACCCTTATCAATTAATAAAACAAACACTTTCTCCTACCAAACCCACTACTAGTTTAAATATACAATTATTATTTATTTAAACAAACTTTTCTTGAGCCCCGCAATCCCACTATGTCTTGTTCCACACTTTTGATTAAACAAGTACATTATTCCCCACCATTATGTCTTGTCCCCCATGCCTACATTATTTTAATATTATTAACAAATTATTTAATTTTAATGGATAGAGCACTCAAAATAAACAATTGTTCAGAATTTTAATTCCAAAAATACCCCTTTGACCTTACTGAAATTACCAATTTACCCCTGAACGTACTTCAAATTACCAAATCTACCCCCATCAGCTATAACCAATTCACCTAATCAATTCCAACCAAAATAGAGCAAATACAACCAATTTCTAAACAATTTTCAACAACAAATTCAAACTAAATGATGAATAACAAAGAAACAACTAAAATTATTTTGATTGAACAATATTTTTAACAACAAACAAATCTACTTTCAGATTTAACAACAACAACAACAAACAAGTATATTCAGATTTCTAAATTCAATAATCATTTGAACTTAAAATTAAATCTAACAAAATACATGATTGAAACTAAATAAAAAAAAATTAAAAACCAAAACATAAACTCACATTAAATCACTGAATTAAAAACGAACTTCAAACAAAATGAACATGAATTAAACAAACAAACATGACGGATCCAAATGATTAAACCAACATATTTCCATATTACAACTAAATTCTTTTAAACTAATAAAACAAACTGAAAAATAATTAATTGAACTTCAATTTAAATCTAACAATATTATAATTAAACTAACAATTCTTACAAAAAATAAACAAGAAAAATAAAACAAGTGAATAAAAATTAAGAACAAGAATCAAACATTTAATGATTTCAGATCCGAAAAATATCAAACAAATTACGGACGGGAACGAAACTTAAACCGACTAACCGGATCGGAACGATAATGAACTCGGAAGAAATCTGTCCGGAAACGATTATCGCACCAAAATAACTTGACGACGAAGACGACAAACGAAGAAACAGTTGAATGTAGCAATGGCGAAGAGGAAAGAGCAGCAACTTATGGAGAAGAAGAACGCAACAGCAAACCGCGAAGGAGCTGCCATGGCAGCATCCACGACGCGACGAAGAATACGTAGCCATGGCAGTCGTGATGCAGTGGTGACACTGCTGGTGGAGCTCGACGGAGCAGCAGCAGCAACACTGCTGGAGCAGCCATGGCTGCTCGTCGTAGCTGGACGCGGGCAGCAGCAGCGACGAGGAAGCAGCAGCGACGAGGGTCGTTTGGATGCGACGACGATGGTGGAGCTGCGGGGAGACATTGCTGCTCGTCATGGCTGCTCGTTCATGGCTGCTTGGGGCTGTTTGAGGTCGTCCATGACTGGACGTGGTGGAGAAGACGACGAAGAAACAACAGCCATGGACGGGCTGCTGCATGTGTGTGTGTGCGTATTATGTATGTGTGTGTGGCGTGAGGTGTATGTGTGTGTGGCGTGAGGGAGAAGAGGCAGGGCAGTCATGGGAGGGGCTTGGGGTGGTTTTAGGGTTAGGGAGGGTGGTTTGGAGAAGAAAAAGAGAGAAGGGGGGGGGTGTGAAATGTGACGGTTAGAGAGTTTAGAGTGTGTTTAGGGTTTGGGTTGTTTGGTTGAGTGAGAAGAGTGAAACAAAAATCTGAAAAATCAAAAAGGGATGGGGTGGAAATGGGCTGGGTCAAAGGGTTTTGGGTTGGGTAGAGGTATTTTGGGCCTGGGTTTAAAAATGAAGAAGAGGCCCAAATCCGATTTTCTTTGTATTTTTGCTCTCTTTTCTTCTTTTATTTTTCTAAAACTTAAATTCTAAAATTCCTTAAATTATTATTAAGTTATAAAAGCGCAAATTAACTCCCAATAACAATTAATGCACAATTAAGTAATAATTAAGCATAAATTTGTATATTTGGATATTAAATGCTAAAAATGCAAAAGATGCCTATTTTTGTAATTTTTTTAATTTTTGTAAAACAAACTTAATTATTAACAATTGTAGAATTAAATCCTACATGCAAATTGCGACATATTTTTGTATTTTTATTAATTTAACAATTAAACATGCACAGACAAATACAAATAATTATCCAAAAATGTCACAAAAATTCTCAAAATTGCACACCAAGGAAAATCATTTTATTTTAATTTTTTTTTGGAGTAATTCTTTCATAGGGCAAAAATCACGTGCTTACAGTTAGCATGACTTTGTTTTTTTGGTCTAACTTTTGTATTCCTAAACCCCCTTCTGATTTTAGCATGTTTATTTTTTCCCAATTAATTAAGTGCAGTTTGCGTTTTAGATCAGTTGAGTCCCGAAAGAAATTTTTTTGGATTTGCTCTAGTTTGTGAATTCGTTTGGGTGGTAATAAATTAATTCGCATTGCATATGTTAGAATTGTGTTTAGCACTGATTTGATTAGGGTTATTCTTCCCGCCATGGTGAGGAATTTTGATCTCTAACTTGTTAGATTTGAGGTGACTCGATCGATAATGTATTGGTAGTCAGATGTTTTAGGTTTGGTATGTGTGATTGGGACACCTAAGTATTTGCATATGTTTGTGGTGATGGGGATATTTAAGGAGTTTGATATGATTTGGCAAAGAGAAGGGTTTACACTTGCCGAGAATAGTAGGTTTGATTTCTGGAAGTTGATTCTTTGTCCAGATATTGCACTTAATTATTAGAATATTTTAATAATTGTAGAGGTGTTAGAGATGGTTGCTTCTGCTAGAAGGATGAGATCATCTGCAAACACGAGGTGTGAGAGTGGTTGAGCATTTTTATTAAGGAGTGGAGGTGTCTAACGGGCCAGATCAACCCATTTTCGGATGCCCAGACCGGTTGAACTCGAAACCGGCCCAGACTGGTATAAAGGGGGCCGGGTGGGCTGGGTTAATGGGGTAAGGGGTATTGGTCCTATCACTTAAATTCCATTGGTTAACCGGACCGGTCAAATTCGGTCAATGTTTTTTACTATAGATCGGGTTAACCGGCCCGGATCGAACCGGCCCAGACCTGTATTATAACGAACCGTCCGGTCATTTTAAGAATTTATGCCCCGATCCCCTATTAACTACTACCTCGTGTTTGTTTTTGCTATTTTGATTCGCCGGGATGTTTGGTTTTTAGTTTCCGAGTGTTTTGGGATACTTAGTCCCTAAATTAGATCTTAAGCTTTAGAATTTGGACCGTAGTCGGAGCTGTGTGAAGACGGCCTCAGAATGGAATTCCGTCGATTTCGTTAGCTCCGTTGGGTAATTTCAGGCTTAGGGACGTGTTTATATTGTGTTTTAAGGTCCGTAGCTTATTTAGGCTTGAAATGGCGAAAGTCGAATTTTTGAAGTTTCTGGTTTGATATTGACATTTTGATATCAGAGTCGGAATGGGATTCTGGAAGTTGGAGTATCTCCCTAGCTTTTAATGTGACGTGGTTGCAAAATTTTAGGTCATTCGGGCGAGATTTGAGAGACTTTTTGATTGAAAGTGTAGTTTGAGAGGTTTTGGAGTTCTTGGGCTTGAATCTGATGTTAAATTGGTATTTTGATGTTGTTTTGAGCGTTTCAAAGATTGGAAAAAGTTTGAATGATGTTTTTGCATTGGTTGGCATATTTGGTAAAGGTCCTGGGGGCTTCAGGTGTGTTTCGGATGGTCAACGGGTCATTTTTGGAACTTAGAGAATTGTAGAAAAATTTGCAGCAGACAGTTCCGGTTTCCTTCTTCGCATTCGCGAGTGGGGTCTCGCGTTCGCAAAGAGGAGCTGGGACTGGTGGAGGTTAATGCTTCACGTTCGTGAAGGTATTCCCATGTTCATGAGGTTGTGGGGTCTTATAACTACGCATTCGCGAAGATGGTCCCGCATTCACATAGGAGGAGGCAGGATGGTCATCGCGTTCGCGACTTGGGATTTTGTGCATCGCATTCGCGAAGAAGAACACGTCTGGGCACAACATAAATGGAGAGATTTTTGGAGGGAGTTTGCGGGTAATGATTCTTAACTCCTTTTTGGTTATAATCCATTAAACAAAACGTGAATTCATCATCTAATTTCGAATTAGGGGTGAGAAATTTGGGAAAAATTTGGAAAAGTTCATAGACCTAATTTTTGAGTTTTGATTGGAGGTTTGACATTGGATTTGGATAATTTTGGTATGGTTGGATTCGTGAGTAAATGATGGTTCATAATCCGTAACTTTTACCCGTTTCCCAGACATGGGCCCAGGGGGAATTTTGGTCATTTTACTTAATTTCGCATATTAGCTTAGAATTTATTTGTGGAATCAACTACTTGAAGTTATATTTATATTATGCAATTGAATTAAATAGATTTAGGCCATTTGGAGTCGAGTACTCGTGGCAAGAACGTGATCTCAGGTTGATTTTGAGCCGGTTTGAGGTAAGTGGATTGCCTAACCTTGTGTGGGGGGAAACTCCCTTTAGGATTTGGTATTTTTGATGATTGAAACACCTTTTACGTGAGGTGACGAGTGCGTACTTGTGCTAATTGTTGAAAATCCTGTTTTCATTAAGTAACTTTAATTGTGTTTTCCCATCCTGTTTATTCTACTTGCAATTTAAGCCTGCTGTTAGCTTAGAAAATCATGTCTAATTGACTTAATTGCTTTATTTGCTCAAACTGCCTTATTTGAACTATGTGAAGCATGCTAGGTTAGAAAATACATGTTTTACCTTGGTGAGAAACTTAATTTAATTGAGTATTCTTCGTGTTATTGCTGCGTTTTTACTTTGGGATAACAGGACGATATCTCGGGAGATCCCCTACACATATATATTGATTTGGACGGTAGTGCGGGATACCAAGAGATCCCCAGCATCAATTTGGATTGTAGTGCGGGATACCAAGAGATCCTCAGCACATGTTGAGGATACTAAGAGATCTTTGGGATACCGAGAGATCCCCAGCATACATATTGAGGATACTAAGAGATCCTTGGGATACTGAAAGATCCCCGACACACATATTGAGGATACTAAAAGATCCTTGGGATACTGAGAGATCCTCAGTTGTTATCTTTGTGTTGAGATATACTCCTTTTGTGATTATTTTGTCTCTATTATAGTTGTTGTTGTTCTTTCTATTCTGCGTTATTTCTTACTATTGCACTTAATTATACTGTCTTATTCAATACTGTTATACCTTCTATTTCATTTAATCTATATAGGGCCCTAACTTTCCTCGTTACTACCCGACCGAGGTTAGACTTGGCACTTACTCAATACCGCTGTGTGTACTCATACCCTTTCTACGCATGTTTTTCATGTGCAGATCCAGGTACTTCTACTCAGTCTTATCATCCTTGAAGCGAGGCGCTTTTGTAGAGACTTCAAGGTATATCTGCCACGTCCGCAGACCGAGGAGTCCCTTTCTATCTTCTGTACTAGTATAGCCCTTCTATATTTTTTTTCTTTTGATAGACATTCCTAGAGTTAGAGCTTTTTATGCATTTTTTAGCTTGTGATTCATAGTGTTCCAGATTTAGGGAGTATTAGGTTTAGATTCTTTTACTGTTATATGCCAGACGACATCTTAAACACTATTTTATTTTGTTATCTTGGTATTTTTTTTATTATTTTTCTTTCCGCAAATTGATCTTTTTCCGCTTTTGTTAGGCTTACCTAGTCGTAGAGACTAGGTGCCGTCACGATAGTTCACGGAGGGTGAACTGGGGTCGTGAAAAGTTGGTGTCACGACCTGAATTTCCCACCCTCGGGAGTCGTGATGACGCCTACTAGTGAAAGCTACGCAAGCCAACCAACTGAACTATCTACCTTATTTCCATTTTTAATCCGATAACGGTTAAGAGCCAAAACTTAGATAACAATAGAATTGAATAAGAGGAAGACTGCATTGTAGAGATTTAATAATACTGCTAATACCAAACCATAACAAATCTGCCCAAGACTGGTGTCACAACTTCACAGACTGTCTAGGAGTACTACAAATAAAGGTCTGAAAGAAATAAATACAATATTGTCTCTGGAAATACATGAAAGAAACACGAATAGTAGATAGAAGGAGACGCGCCAAGCCTGCGTGCGGACGCCTGCAGGACTACCTCGGATCGTTTGATGAACAAGAAAACAACAATCTCACTACAGTCCGAAGTCTACTACACTGGGATCTGCACAAAAGAGTGCAGAGTGTAGTATCAGCACAACCGACCCCATGTGCTGGTAAGTGTCTAGCCTAACCTCGGCGAAGTAGTGACGAGGCTAGGACCAGACTACCAAATAAACCTGTGCAATATAGCGTACAAAAATAATAGGAAGCAGATAACAATGATGACAACAATGACCAACCAGTGATGTAAATAGCAGGCCACAAGAACACCATAAATGTTTCTCAACAAATAATAGATACAAGTGCAATCAATTCATCAAGTCCTTCAAATATAAATCTTTCGCCTATAAATCCTTCAAGTAATAATCTCCAAGATAATATGCTTTTCAATGAATATATATCGAATATATTTCCTTTAAATAAAATATCTTTCACAAAAGCATCTTTCGAATATAATTCTTTCGAGTAAATGTCACCTTGTGACGCCTCATTCACTTAACATAAAGTAGAGTACAACTTCCAACCCAATTAGGAAATCAACAAGAAAATATGAAGTTATTTTTAGAAATCATTTGATAAAGAAGATACCCTTTTCAATTAAAGTACAATATCGAATGAATCCTTCACCTTTAATACGAGAAATCAATAAATCAAAACATAGTAGAAATTCCTTTTTTTGTAAAGTACAACCTCAAATGGTTTAAGGAAAATTTAGTTGAGAAATCAATTGAGTTAAAAAAAATGTAAAAATTGTTGAAATTTGGAGTATTGAAAATATATAAAAAAAAGTAAAAATAGAATATCAAGAGAATTATAAAGGAATCAAAATCCAATCACTAACAAGAATAAGGGAAACAAAAGCATATTTCACTTTCTTTTCAATCTTGTTGCAGGCGTGCAACCCGATCTCATTTCATGTATCTCGTGGCAGGTGTGCCACCCGCTCCCATTTCATGTATCTCGTGGTAGGCGTACCACCCGCTCCCATTTCATTATGTCTTGTGGTAGACATACCACCCGCTCCCATTTTATTATATCTTGTGGTAGGCGTACCACCCGCTCCCATTTCATTATATCTTGTGGTAGGCGTACCACCCCGCTCCCATTTCATTATATCTTGTGGTAGGCGTACCACCCGCTCCCATTTCATTATATATCTTGTTGTAGGCGTACCACCCGCTCCCATTTCATTATATATCTTGTGGTAGGCGTACCATCCGCTCCCATTTCATTATATATCTTGTGGTAGGCGTACCACCCGCTCCCAGTTACAAGCCAACAATAATCACAAGGAATCCCGGTAAGGGAACAAGAGCAATATAACAACTTTCCGGCAAAGGAACAATAATATTTCAACAACATCCTGGCAACGGAACAATACTATCAAAACAAACATCTTGGCAAGGCAACAATAATATCAAACAAACATCCTGGCAAGGGAACAATGGTGATAATAACTTATAAAGCGCAATAAACTACAACGGAGTCATAACAATTATAATACAAGACTCACGGGCATGCTTGACACCAACGTATAGATACTCGTCACCATGCCTATACATCGTACTCCACAATTATCATGTAGCAATTAAGACACCACTCCTAATCCCTCAAGCTAAGGTTAGACCAAACACTTACCTCGCTTTGCAACCAATTCAAAATTTCAACAAGCCTTTGCCTCGCGAATTCGTTCGAAGCTTCAAATCTGGTCATAATAATTCAATATACTCAATATAAATCGTACGAATTAATTCCATATGAAAATACTAATTTTCCAACAAAATCCGAAATTTAACTCAAAATCGCTCGTGGGGCCCACTTCTCGAATTCCGACGAAACTTACAAAATTCGATAACCCATTCAACCACGAGTTCAACCATACAAATTTTATCAAATTTCGATAACAACTCGACCTCCAAATCTAAAATTTTTATTTTTGGAAGGTTTTGCAAAAATCTAGATTTCTTCCATTTAAATCCGAATTAAACGATGAAAATAACCATGGATTTATGTAATATAAACACTTTCGAGTATAGGACACTTACTTGAGTTGAAATCGTGAAGAACACCTCAAAATCGCCCAAAATCCAAGTTTGAAACTCAAAAAAATGAAAAAAAGACGTGTTGTTCGTCCTTTAACTGCCCAGAATTTTCGGGGGCACTATTCATGTGTTTTTACTGTTCACGGGATACTATTTCTGCAAATTTTCTGCTATTTTTCCCAAGTCCGAAATCACTCCGAGACACCTCCGAAACACTCCCGAGCCCTCGGGGCTCCTAACCAAACACATGCACTAACTCAACAACATCCTACAAACTTAACCGTGTGATCAAATCGCCAAACTAACATCATATACCACGAATTAATCTTTAAAATCCAAGAATTCTTTCAAATTTCATAAAACATCAAATTTTCCATTTTGAGTCCGAAACACGTCAAACGACGTCCATTTTCAACCAAACTTTACAGAAAGTGCTTAAACCATATATAAGACCTGTACCGGACACCGGAACCAAAATACGGGCCCGATACCATCACTTTCTAATCAAATTTCATTTCCATTTTCCTTAAATATTTTCAGAAAACAATTTTACTCAAAAATTCATTTCTCGGGCCTGAGACCTCGGAATTCGATTCCGGGCTTACGCCCAAGTCCCATATTTTCCTACGGACCTCTTGGGACCGTCAAATCTTGGATCTGGGTTCGTTTGCTCAAAATATTGACTGAAGTCAACTTAGTTGAGTTTTAAAGCTCTAATTCATAATTTAATCCATTTTTCATACAAAAACCTTCCATAAAATTATACGGATTGCACACACAAGTTGAGAAATTATTGATAGCTCTTTTCAAGTTCTTAAAACATCGAGATGATTATTTAATTTAAAGATGACATTTTGGGTCATCACATTCTCCACCTCTAAAACAAACGTTCATCCTCGAACGTATTAAGAATTATTCTCAAGTTACCAAATTGATGATTTTACTTTTACACAATTATTCGCGGTTGATCCCACATTATCGCATCGACATAAGTCCGACAACACCATTTCAATTGAGATCATTTCCTTTATCCATATTCGTAACCTTCAAGACCAAATTTCTTACACTCCAATCATTTCTAGAAAGGTCCGATTTTTACGTCAACACACGATATTAGTCCTGATTGGCTATAGCAACTCGTGCCTACGCACCCATCAAATACGGGGTATTACATTCCCCCCCACTTAGGGTCATTCATCCTTAAATGAGAAGTAGAGTCCGTCTTCAAACACATAATGTAACTTATCTCTTTCTTTGCACATCTCAATATCCCAAATTTTTCTAACTCCCAAATTTTTCAGATATTTCGGCAGAGTCTCCCCTGTAATTGGGCCTATCCACCTGTCAGAGTAACACCAAAACAACTCCTAACAACATGTCCACAACCCAACAACGCAACACAAAGTATATATCAATAACACTAATCTCCGCATTACAAGCACGACATTATCACAATGATATCTTGACATAAAACGCACCATATGTATGACCATAACCACATCTCTGGTCTTAATGGTTGCTCATAATAGATTACAACATCGCCAATTAACCTCATGTTAACAAAATTTTGTTTCAAACCTCCAGATTACTAACAACAAGGCATGGGGATCTTATAATTACTTACCCGAAGTAACGAATCACAATTTAACACCACCTGGGCTCTCACCTTGTAGGCTAAAACTCAATAGTTACAATACAATTTTGGCAAATTATGCACAAAAATATTCATACAAGAATTTTCAAATAAGCCTAATAGGCATGACTCCCTACAAGTGCTATAGCAAAAAATTTTAATTTCACAAAAGGAGAATTTAAACACATAAAATTTTCACCACCAGGACCTCGTCCTTATATAACATCCACCGCAGCTTGTAGCCTGATTTAAATATTTCATATCATATAAAAATGTGAGGATCTCATCCTCAACTCTGAATCACAAGTATTTTGCACATTGTGCCAACTAAAATTTTCCATTTCCTTTCTTCCTTCTTTCAAATAATTTCGATTAAACAAAATCACAACATACAATGATCCCTCTTACCGGTAGGGCATATAATTTAAAATGGAAATCAATTATTTAGAAATTAAATCAAACTCATTGAATTAATTCACAAAAGTCACTTTTAGCCTCACAACTATTTTTAATGACCAACACATAATGATAGACATGGCTATCTCCATATAATCTCCCAGCAGAAGTATTCACATATGTAGGTTTAAGAATTACGAAGCTCACTCATAAGTGAAGCACAATAGGGGAACTTTCCTCGATACTCAAAACGAATCAAGTTAAGGAAATTTTGAGTTTATAATAATTCGAGACCGTACTTATAATGATACCATCTGGTGTAGCAACCTCAGCCATACAATAGAAAACATATCAATGGATTGGGTCTCCACCTCTAGGAGTCTCACCTCCACCTCTAATATCCTGACCCCTACCTATGGTTGGTCATGTAAGTGGAGTAGTAACTGCAATGGGGCACGTAGCCTGAGTGCTTTGACGAAATATGTCTCTCCCAAGTCTAGGATAATTTTTCAAGATGTTCCTAGTATCTCTATTTTCATAACAACCCATCCGCAGTTCGGCTGCTCATACTAGGTCTGTACCGGATAACTTAAATAACCATTGCAAGATATTTCATGCCACTGGTACATTAAAAGATGACTACCCCACGCGAGTGTTGTGATTAACTTAAGCACTACGAGTATACTGAATATGTTTTCATGACCCCGTTAATACTGAAATGTAGAATTATTAAGGACGCGGGAATATCTCAAGTCTCATCATCATCCCATTCAAATCTCAGCTGTTGATCATATACAAGTTTTGGAAAACCTTTCAATACCACATAAATACATCTCAGGCCAAAATCGGTATAACACACGACCCTGCAATTTGATCGTAGATAGTGGACTCCCCTCACTTGGCACGAAGCCATATGTCACAACATCCGATAATCCACAATATTTGACCTTCACAACTCAAATAAATCAACCAGGCGTCAAGGTACGTTGAACCCCAACATGATTCATTAGGTGATCTTTTGATACGTCTACATCTTCCGTCGGAACCACAACTGGTCTAGTAAATACATTATCTTTCCACTACCTCTACTTGTCATCTCCAACACAGCAAAATCAACCCCATCGCTTTCGACTATCTTCACGTTCTGCAATACTTCACAACAGCGGTCAAGAAAATTCTGCGGGTCCTCAAAAGATGCACCGCGGAAAGTGGTAGCGAAGATCTTGGTGAGACCTATCCAGCCTCCGCAAAGTCTCCGAAGACATAATTGATATATCACCGGTCTGTGACATTGTTTGGCTTAAAAAGCGGCACGTGACCTCACCATTTGTGAAAGGACAAGAGTAGAGGTTTCAATTTAGCAATGAGAGAACAAAATTGCACGACAAAGAAGAATGGGAGTGAAACTTTTCCTAACTCTGTAGCCTCTAGGGGATAAACACAGACGTCTCCGTACCAATCCCTCAGACTATACTAAGTTTGTCTGTGAATTGTGAGACCTATGTAACCTAAAGCTCTGATACCAACTTGTCACGACCCGAATTTCCCACCCTCGGGAGTCATGATGGCGCCTACTAGTGAAAGCTACGCAAGCCAACCAACTGAACTATCTACCTTATTTTCATTTTTAATCCGATAACGGTTAAGAGCCAACAATTAGATAACAAAAGAATTGAATAAGCGGAAGACTACATTGTACAGATTTAATAATACTGCTAATACCAAACCATAACAAATATACCCAAGACTGGTGTCACAACTTCACAGACTGTCTAGGAGTACTACAAATAAAGGTCTGAAAGAAATAAATACAATACTGTCTTTGGAAATACATGAAAGAAACAGGAATAGTAGATAGAAGGAGACGCGCCAAGGCTTGCGGACGCCTGCAAGACTACCTCGGATCGCCTGATGAATAAGAAAACAACAATCTCACTGTAGTCTGAAGTCTACAACACTGGGATCTGCACAAAAGAGTGCAGAGTGTAGTATCAGCACAACCGATCCCATGTGCTGGTAAGTGCCTAGCCTAACCTCGACGAAGTAGGGACGAGTCTAGGACCAGACTACCAAATAAACCTGTGCAATATAGCGTACAAAAATAATAGGAAGCAGATAACAATGATGGCAACAATGACCAACCAGTGATGTAAATAGCAGGCCACAAGAACACCATAAATGTTTCTCAACAAATAATAGATACAAGTGCAATCAATACATAAAGTCCTTCAAATATAAATCTTTCGCCTATAAATCCTTCAAGTAATAATCTCCAAGATAATATGCTTTTCAATGAATATATATCGAATATATTTCCTTTAAATAAAATATCTTTCAAATAAGCATCTTTCGAATATAATTCTTTCGAGTAAATGTCACCTTCTGATGCCTCATTCACTTAACATAAAGTAGAGTACAACTTCCAACCCAATTAGGAAATTAACAAGAAAATATGAAGTTATTTTTAGAAATCATTTGATAAAGAAGATACCCTTTTCAATTAAAGTACAATATCGAAAGAATCCTTCACCTTTAATACGAGAAATCAATAAATCAAAACATAATAGAAATTCCTTTTTTTTGTAAAGTACAACCTCAAACGGTTTAAAGAAAATTTAGTTGAGAAATCAATTGAGTTAAAAAAAATGTAACAATTGTTGAAATTTGGAGTATTGAACATATATATAAAAAAAAAGTAAAAATAGTATATCAAGAGAATTATAAAGGAATCAAAATCCAATCACTAACAAGAATAAGGGAAACAAAGGCATATTTCACTTTCTTTTCAATCTTGTTGCAGGCGTGCAACCTGATCCCATTTCATGTATCTCGTGGCAGGTGTGCCACCCGCTCCCATTTCATGTATCTCATGGTAGGCATACCACCCGCTCCCATTTTATGTATCTCGTGGTAGGCGTACCATCCGTTCCCATTTCATTATGTCTTGTGGTAGGCGTATCACCCGCTCCCATTTCATTATATCTTGTGGTAGGCGTACCACCCGCACCCATTTCATTATATCTTGTGGTAGGCGTACCACCCGCTCCCATTTCATTATATCTTGTGGTTGGCGTACCACCCGCTCCCATTTCATTATATCTTGTGGTAGGCGTACCACCCGCTCCCATTTCATTATATCTTGTGGTAGGCGTACCACCCGCTCCCATTTCATTATATATCTTGTGGTAGGCGTACCACCCGCTCCCATTTCATTATATATCTTGTGGTAGGCGTACCACCCGCTCCCATTTCATTATATATCTTGTGGTAGGCGTACCACCTGCTCCCAGTTATAAGCCAACAATAATCACAAGGAATCCCGGCAAGGGAACAAGAGCAATATAACAACTTTCCGGCAAGGGAACAATAATATTTCAACAACATCCCGGCAAGGGAACAATACTATCAAAACAAACATCCTGGCAAGGCAACAATAATATCAAACAAACATCCTGGCAAGGGAACAATGGTGATAATAACATATGAAGCGCAATAAACCACAACGGAGTCATTACAATTATAATACAAGACTCACGGACATGCTTGACACCAACGTATAGATACTCGTCACCATGCCTATACATCGTACTCTACAATTAATATGTAGCAATTAAGATACAACTCCTAATCCCTCAAGCTAAGGTTAGACCAAACACTTACCTCGCTTTGCAACCAATTCAAAATTCCAACAAGCCTTTGCCTCGCGATTCGTTAGAAGCTTCAAATCTGGTCATAATAATTCAATATACTTAATATAAATCGTACGAATTAATTCCATATGAAAATACTAATTTTCCAACAAAATCCGAAATTTAACTCAAAATTGCTCGTGGGGCCCACATCTTGAATTGCGATGAAGCTTACAAAATCCAATTACTCATTCAACCACGAGTTCACCCAAACAAATTTTATCAAATTCCGATAACAACTCGATCTCCAAATCTAAAATTTTCATTTTTGGAAGATTTTGCAAAAATCTTGATTTCTTCCATTTAAATCCGAATTAAACGATCAAAATAACCATGGATTTATGTAATATAAACACTTTCGAGTATAGGACACTTACTTGAGTTGAAATCGTGAAGAACACCTCAAAATCGCCCGAAATCCGAGTTTGAAACTCAAAAAAATGAAAAAAAGACGTGTTGTTCGTCCTTTAGCTGCCCAGAATTTTCGGGGGCACAATTCATGCGTTTTTACTGTTCACGGGATACTGTTCACGGGATACTGTTCACGGGGTATTGTACAATGGGTACTGTTCATTGGTACTGTTCACGGGGTACTATTTCTGTAAATTTTTTGCTATTTTTCCCAAGTCCGAAATCACTCCGAGACACCTCCGAAACACTCCCGAGCCCTCGGGGCTCCTAACCAAACACATGCACTAACTCAACAACATCCTACAAACTTAACCGTGCGATCAAATTGACAAACTAACATTATATACCACGAATTAAGCTTTAAAATCCAAGAATTCTTTCAAATTTCATAAAACATCAAATTTTCCATTTTGAGTCCGAAACACGTCAAACGACGTCTGTTTTCAACCAAACTTTACAGAGAGTGCTTAAACCATATATAAGACATGTATCGGACACCGGAACCAAAATATGGGCCCGATACCATCACATTCTAATCAAATTTCATTTCCATTTTCCTTAAATATTTTCAGAAAACAATTTTACTCAAAAATTCATTTCTCCTGCCTGAGACCTCGGAATTCGATTCCGGGCATACGTCCAAGTCCCATATTTTCCTACGAACCTCCTAGGACAGTTAAATCTTGGATCCGGGTTCGTTTGTTCAAAATATTGACCGAAGTCAACTCAGTTGAGTTTTGAAGCTCTAATTCATAATTTAATCCATTTTTCATACAAAAACCTTTCAGAAAATTATACGGACTGCGTAAACAAGTTGAGAAATTATTGATAGCTCTTTCAAGTTCTTAAAACACCAAGATGACATTTTGGGTCATCACAGTTGTATCAGAGCTCTGGGTTCATAGGAGTCATGAATCACAAGCCGGTTTATTAGAGTGTCGCGGATCGGTACAGAGACATCTGTACTTATCTATGAGAGGCTATGTAACTATTAGGAAAATTCCACTACATTTGATTTCCTTGTCGTGCGATATTTTGATATAACAATTCTAAACTTATGTCTTCTATTCTCTCACAGATGGTAAGGACACGTGCTACCAGAGATGATCAGGCACCCGCGCCTCCTATTAGAGCCGTCATAGGCCGGGGCCGGGGAAGAGGCCGAGGACGCGCACGCGGTGCAGCCAGAGCACCCGTGAGAGCTGCAACTGAGGTGCCACCAGCAGTTCCAGTTGGAGTCCATGCATTTGATACGCCTACTGCCACTACTACTCCAGCTCTCCAGGAGACTCTTGCGCAGTTAATGAGCATGTACACTACTCTGGCTCAGGCAGGGTTGCTTCCCCTTCCTGCAGCAACATCTCAGGCCAGGGGATGAGCGGATACTCCACCCGCCCGCACTCCTGAGAAGAGAGTGCATGTTGATTAGGTTCCAGAGATTATTCTTGTACATCTTGCAATCCCATATCAGCCCGAGGACATGGCAGCGGTTTTCGAGGATAAGCAGGTGAGGCTTGAGAGGTTCAAGAAGTACAAGCCTCCTGTATTCAGTGGTCTAGCATCAGATAATGCTCTAGGATTTCTAGATGAGTGCCACTGTATTCTCCGTACCATGGGTATATCAGGGTCAAGCGGGGTTTCCTTCACTACTTTCCAGCTTCGAGGAGCTGCCTATGAGTGGTGGCACACCTATGAGTTAGACAGTCTGGATGAGGCAGCTTCCCTGACTTGGACTCAGTTTTCAGATATGTTCCTGAGAGAGTATGTTCCTCAGAGCCTCAGGGACGCCTTGCACACAAAGATTGAGCATTTGCACTAGGGTATTATGACTATCTCAGAGTATGCTGTCTGTTACATTAGCTTGGCTAGACATGTACCAGCCTTGGTTTCTACTATTCGCGAGAGGGTTCGCCGGTTTATTGAAGAGCTTATTCCCAGCATCAGGTCTAGCATGGCTCATGAGTTGGAGATAGATATTTCTTATTAGCAGGTGGTGAACATTGCTAGGAGGATTGAGGGTATGCATGCTAGGGATAGAGAGGAGAGGGAGGACAATAGGTCTCGAGAGTCAGGCCATTATTCTGGTGCCCGCGCTCCAGCTACACTTCGTCATGGTAGGGGTTATATGAGTCGCCTCGTTCATTTAGCTCTTCCAGCAGCCAGTGGTATTCCAGCTCTTCCTAGGCCTCAGGAGCCTTATTATGCACCTCTAGTATCTAGTGCGCCTTCTGCGCGGGGTGCTTTCAGAGGTCAGTCCGACAGACTTTACCTGAGCCAGTCACAGCCGCCACGTCCTCCTAGGGCTTGTTTTAAGTGTGGTGACACACGCCATGTGGTGAGGGATTGCCCTAGACTCGGGAGGAGTGCACCTCCATAGACTTCTCAGCCACAACATGCCCTGCAGAGTTCTCATGCTATGGTTATAGCTCCAGCTGCTACCCTACCTACTCAGCCAGCTAGAGGTGGAGGTTGGAAAGGTAGAGGTCGCCTTAGAGGGGGAGGCCAGGCAAGATATTATGCCCTTCCTTCCCGTACCAAGGCTATCACCTTCGATTCTGCCATCACAGGTATTGTCTTGGTTTGTCATAGAGGTGCATCGGATTTATTCGATCCAGGATCCACCTATTCATATGTGTCTTCTTATTTTGTCCCGCATTTAGTTGTATCTCGGGATTCTTTGAGTTCCCCCGTTTATGTTTCTACTCCTGTGGGAGATTCTCTTATTGTGGACCGTGTTTATCGGTCGTGTGTGGTTGATCTTTGTGGTATTGAGACCAGAGCCGATTTATTATTGCTCAGCATAGTAGATTTTGATGTTATCTTGGGCATGGACTAGTTGTCTTCCGATTATGCTATCCTTGATTGTCACGCCAAAACCATGAAGTTGGCTATGCCAGGTGTACCACGTGTAGAGTGGAGGGGTACCTTAGGTCATACTTCCAGTAGAGTTATTTCTTTCCTTAAGGCTTAGTATATGGTTGAAAAGGGGTGTGACGCATATCTAGCTTATGTGAGAGATGTCAGTATTGATACCTCTACAGCTGATTCAGTCCCAATAGTACGAGATTTTCCTGATGTGTTTCCAGCAAATCTTCCAGGCATGTCGCCCGATAGAGATATTAATTTTTGCATTGATCTATTGCCAGTCACTCAGCCCAATTTCTATTCCTCTGTATCGTATGGCCCCTCCTGAGTTGAAGGAGTTGAAGGATCAGTTATAGGAATTGCTTGATAAGGGTTTTATTCGGCCTAGTGTATCACCTTGGGGTGCTCCTGTCTTGTTTGTGAAGAAAAAAGATGGTTCTATGTGTATGTGCATTGATTACCGCCAGTTGAACAAAGTTACAATAAAGAACCGTTATCCTTTGCCTCGTATTGATGATATGTTTGACCAGCTTCAGGGTGCACGAGTGTTTTCTAAGATTGACTTACACTCAGGTTACCATCAGTTGAAGATTCAGGAGCCAGATATCCCGAAGACTGCTTTCATGACTTTGTATGGTCATTACGAGTTCCTTGTTATGTCATTTCGGCTGACCAATGCCCTAACAGCCTTTATGCATTTCATGCACAGTGTGTTTCGGCCATATCTTCACTCATTCATCATTGTTTTTATTGATGATATTCTGGTGTATTCCCGGAGTCGGGAAGATCATGAGCAGCACCTGAAGACTGTGCTTCAGATTTTGAGAGAATTTCTAT
The DNA here is from genome assembly GCF_000715075.1 of Nicotiana tabacum. Classification (NCBI taxonomy): domain Eukaryota; kingdom Viridiplantae; phylum Streptophyta; class Magnoliopsida; order Solanales; family Solanaceae; genus Nicotiana; species Nicotiana tabacum. The sequence continues at coordinate 111,545,162 of NC_134099.1, read as the reverse complement.
GCAAAGTTCTCAAAATGTAAGTTTTGGTTGGATTCTGTGGCATTCTTAGGCCACGTGGCATCGAGTGAGGGAACTCAGGTGGATCCGATGAAAGTGAAGGCAGTGTAGAGTTGGCCCATACCATCTCAATAACCGTCATTTTATTGAGGGGTTTTCATCGATTTTAGCCCCTATAACCAGGCTGACCCAGAAGGGTGCTCCATTACAGTAGACAGAAGAGTGTGAGGTGATCTTTCAGAAGCTCAAGACAGCTTTGACTACAGCCCCAATTTTGATATTGCCTATAGGTTCGGGGTCTTATACTGTCTATTGTGATGCCTCGAGGATTGTCCTTGGAGCGATATTAATGCAGGGCGGTAGGGTGATTGCCTACAGGTCTATATAGTTGAAGGTACATAAAAAGAATTATCCTGTCCTTGATCTCGAGTTAGCTACTATTGTTCACGCCTTGAAGATCTGGCGTCATTATTTGTACGGTGTCCTTGTGAGATTTATACTGATCACCAGAGTTTGCAGCATCTATTCAAGCAGAAGGATCTTAATTTGAGCCAGAGAAGGTGGTTAGAGTTGCTGAAGGACTATGATATCATTATTTTGTATCACCCGGGCAAGGCTAATATGGTGGCCGATGCTTTGAGTCGCCAGCCAGAGATTTTCTAGATTTTAGCTTATTTACCAGCAGCAGAGAGGCCCATGGCGATATATGTTTAGGCCTTAGCCGGCCAACTTGTGAGATTGGATCTTTCAGAGCCCAGTCGTGTTCTATATTATGTGGTCTCTCGGTTTTCTTTATTTGATCGTATCCGGGAGCGACAGTTTGATGACCGTCATTTGCTTGTCCTCAAGGACAAGTTTCAGCACGTTGATGCCAGAGATGTGACTAATTGTGATGATGGGGTATTGAGGATGCAAGGTCGTATTTGTGAACCCAATGTTGATGAGCTTCGGGAGTTGATTCTAGAGGAGGTCTATAGTTCGCGGTATTCCATTCATCCGGGTGTCGCAAAGATGTACCAGATTTAAGGCAACACTATTGGTGGAGGCGAATGAAGAAAGATATAGATAGGTCTGTACCTCGGTGCCTCAATTATCAATAGGTGAAGTATGGTCACTAGAGACCAGGTGGGTTGCTTTAACAGATAGAGATTCCGGAGAGGAAGTGGGAGCAAATCACCATGGACTTCGTAGTTGGACTCCCACAGACTTTGAGGAAGTTCGATGCAATTTGGGTGATTGTGGATCGGCTAATCAAGTTTGCACACTTCATTCCTGTGTGTACTATCTATTCTTCGAAGCGATTGGTGGAAATTTATATCCCAGAGATTGTTCGTCTGCATGGTATTCCAGTTTCTATCATTTCAGATAGAGGTACTCAGTTCACATCACGGTTTTGGAGTGCCGTACAACATGAGTTGGGTACTCGGGTGGAGTTGAGTACAACATTTCACCCTCATACTGACGAATAGTCCGAGAGCACTATTCCGATTCTTGAGGATATGATCCGTGCGTGTGTGATTGAGTTTGGAGGGTCTTGGGACTAGTTCTTTCCATTTGCGGAGTTTGCCTACAACAACAACTAACAGTCCAGCATTCAGATGGCACCATACGAGGCTTTATATGGTAGGCAGTGTAGATCCCCGGTGGGTTGGTTTGAGCCGAGCGAGGCAAGATTATTGAGCACGAACTTGGTTTAGGATGTTTTGGAGAAGGTTAAGGTAATTCAAGATAGACTCCGTACAGCCCAGTCCAGACAGAAGAGTTAGGTGTACTGAAAGGTTCGTGATGTTTCCTATATGATTGAAGAGCGGGTTCTGCTTCGGGTTTCGCCTATGAAGGGTGTTATGAGATTTGGGAAGAAGGGGAAGTTGAGTCCGAGGTTTATTGGTCCTTTTGAGATATTGCGGCGTGTTGTAGAGGTTTATTATGAGCTTGCCTTACCTCACAACTTGGCAGGAGTTCATCCGGTATTTCATGTTTCGATGCTCCGGAGGTACACGATGATCTGTCGCACGTGTTGGATTTCAGTTCAGTTGGACAAGGATCTATCTTATGTTGAGGAGACAGTGGCAATATTGGGTAGGCAGGTTCAAAAGTTGAGGTCAAAGAACGTTGCATCAGTGAAGGTCTAGTGACGGGGTCACCCGGTCGAGGAGGCGACCTGGGAGACCGAGCAGGATATGCGTAGTCGCTACCCTCATCTTTTCACTACTTCATGTATGTCTCTATGCTTGTTTGAGGACACACGAATGTTTAAGTGTAGGAGGATGTAATGACCCGGCCGGTCATTTTAATAATTTACGCCCTGATCCTCTATTAACTACTTACCCTGTATTTGTTTCTGCTATTTTGATTCGCTAGGATGTTTGGTTTTGAGTTTCAGAGTGTTTTGGGACACTTAGTCTGTAAATGAGAGCTTTAGATTTAGAAATTGGACCATAGTCAGAGAAGTGTGAAGACATCCTCGGAATGGAATTTCGTTGGTTCCGTTAGCTTCGTTGGGTGATTTCGGGCTTAAGGGCGTGTTCGGATTATGTTTTTGACATCCGTAGCTTATTTAGGCTTAAAATAACGAAAGTTGAATTTTTGAAGTTTCCGGTTCGATAGTGAGATTTTGATATCGGGGTCTGAATGGGATTCTGGAAGTTGGAGAATCTCCGTAGTATTTAATGTGACTTACTTGCAAAATTTCAGGTCATTCGGGCGAGGTTTGATAGACTTTTTGATCGAAAGCATAATTTGAGAATTTTTGGAGTTCTTAGTCTTAAATTCGATGTTAAAATGGTGCTTTGATGTTTTTTGAGCGTTCCGAAGGTTGGAACAAGTTTGAATGATGTTTTAGGATTGGTTGACATGCTTGTTTGAGGTCTCGGGGGCCTCGAGTGTGTTTAGGATGCTCAACGGGTCATTTTTGGAAATTAGAGAATTGCAGAAAATTTGCAGTAGTCAGTTCTGGTTTCCTTCTTCGCGTTCGCGAGTGAGGTCTCGCATTTGTGAAGAGGAGCTGGGACTGTTGTAGGTTAATGTTTCGCGTTCGCAAAGGTATTCCCGCGTTCACGAGGCTGTGGGGTCTTATACCTACGCATTCACGAAGATGGTCCAGCATTCGTGTAGGAGGAGGGAGGATGGTCATCGCGTTCGCGAAAGAGGAAGGCTGGCCAGTGGAATTTTGTGCATCGCGTTCACGGCGTAGTCTCGCATTCGCGTAGAAGAACGCGTCTGGGCAGAACTTAAATTACAAAATCGAGGGTTTTGAGTTCATATCACAAAATTGAACTGGGAGCTCGCTATGAGACAAATTTTGGAGAGATTTTTGGAGGGAGTTTGCGGGTAATGATTCATAACTCCTTTTCGCTTATAACCCATTAATCAAAATGTGAATTCATCATCTAATTTTGGATTTGAGATGAGAAATTGGGGAAAATTTTGGAAAAGTTCATAGACCTAATTTTCCAGTTTTGATTAGGGGTTTGACATTGGATTTGGATAATTTTGGTATGGTTAGACTCGTCAGTGAATGATGATTCGTAATCCGTAACTTTTATCCGATTCCGAGGTGTGGGCTTGAGGGGGGCATTTTGGTCATTTTACCTAATTTCATTATTAGCTTAGAATTTATTTGTAGAATCAGCTACTTGAAGTTATATTTACATTATGCAATTGAATTGAATAGATTTGGTCCATTTGGAGTCGAGTACTCATGGTAAGAACGTGGTCTCGGGTTAATTTTGAGTCGGTTCGAGGTAAGTGACTTGCCTAACCTTGTGTGGGGGAAACGTCCCTTAAGATTTGGTATTGTTGATGATTGAAACGCCTTGTACGTGAGGTGATGAGTGCGTACTTGTGCTAATTATTGAAAATGCTATTTTCATTAAGTAACTTTGATTGTGTTTTCCCTTGCTGTTTATTCTACTTGCAATTTAAGCCTGTCTAATTGACTTAATTGCTTTATTTGCTCAAACTACCTTATTTGGACTATGTAAAGCATTCTAGGTTTGAAAATACATATTTTACCTTGGTGCGGAATTTAATTTAATTGAGTATTCATCATGTTGTTGCTGCGTGTTTACTTTGGGACTACGGAACGGCTCCCCTGCACATATATATATAGATGGTATCCCGGGAGATCCCCTGCACATATATATTGATTTGGACTATAGTGCGGGATACCAAGAGATCCCCAGCACATATTGAGGATACTAAGAGATCCTTGGGATATCGAGAGATCCCCAGCACGTATAGTGAGGATACTAAGAGATCCTCGGGATACTGAGAGATCCCCAGCATACATATTGAGGATACTAAGAGATCCTCGGGATACTGAGAGATCCCAGTTGTTATCTTTGTGTTGAGATACACTCCTTTATGTGATTATTTTGTCTCTGTTATAGTTGTTGTTGTTCTTTCTATTTTGCGTTATTTCTTACTGTTGCACTTAATTATACTGTCTCATTCTATAATGTTATACCTTATATTTCATTTAATCTTAGTAAGGCCCTAACTTTCTTCGTCCCTACCCGACCGAGGTTAGGTTTGGCACTTACTGAGTACCGCTGTGGTGTACTCATGCCCTTTCTGTGCATGTTTTTCATGTGCAGATCTAGGTACTTCCACTCAGTCTTATCATCCGTAAGGCGAGGCTCTTTTGTAGAGACTTCGAGGTATATCTGCCGCTTCCGCAAACCGAGGAGTCCCTTTCTATCTTCTGTACTAGTATAGCCCTTCTTTATTTTTCCTTTTGATAGACATTCTTGGAGTTAGAGCTTTTTATGCATGTTTTAGCTTGTGATTCATGGGGTTCCAGATTTTGGGAGTATTAGGTTGAGATTCTTGTACTGTTACATGTCAGGCGGCATCTTAAACACTGTTTCATTTTGTTATCTCGGTTTTTTTAATTATTTTTCTTTCCACAAATTGTTCTTTTTCTTCTTTTGTTAGGCTTACCTAGTCGTTGAGACTAGCTGCCGCCATGATAGTTCACGGAGGGTAAACTGGGGTCGTGATAGGTATAGCGGCTACTTTCAATTTTTTTTTAATTATGCCTGACTTTCTGACCGTTGGCAATAGTCTGATGGCCCTTGGGCCGTTGCCCAGCAACAATTTGCACAAATAGCCCATTTTTGGGCCTTTTTTTAAAAAAGTTAACACCTTTTGTAATTACCTAATTATCCATTTGAAAAACTATAAATACACCCCCTTTCTTCATTTCTTCACTCATCTCTCATTTCTCAAACTCATATTCCCAATTATCATTCTCTCATTCTTCACCTACATCACAATCAAGTGTTTGACCCTCATTTTTTTAGAATTTAATTTATTGTACTATTAATTATTTGAAGTTTGAAGATTGAGTTTGAACAATTGACGTTTCTTTGTGGTAACATTGGAGTTGTGAAATCATCAAGTGATCAATTTATTGCCGAATTCGGTGCACTCCCTCCAACTCTTTCTCTTATTTACTATTGTATTTGCATGTTAAATTTTGCTAGTAGTTAAATTTTCACAATATGTTTAATGCTGCAAAAAAAGTTTGTAATAAAGTTACTAATCGGGGAAATCAAAAAAGAGGTAGTACGTCTGCTTCAGCATCTGGTAGTAATTTAAATGACTCTTCATATATTTCTGAAACATTACCTGATAATGATATAGATTATGAACAATTACAGAAAGATTTCGGTATAGAAGATAATGAATTAGAAATGGAAGATGAGATACTACTTACACCTATTAGTGTTGGAGCTGGTAGCAGGGGTGGTGGTCGTGGTGCCAGTAGTAGATCACATGTTGTCCCGACTACTAATCGGAGAAAAATAAGTAAGGTTTGGAAATATTTTGACGAAATAGAATGTACTGATAGAGTTACATGCAAACTTTGTAATGATACTTTTAAATATAAGACTGGAGGACAATTAGGGGGGACTGATACACTTATTGGATATATGAGAATTGAGCATCCTATAGAATGGGGCTCTGATGGAGATGGAAATCAAGCAACTCTAAACCCTACTACTGGAGGACTTATGAAATATAATAAAATGAAGGATCGTGAGGAGTTAGCAAAAATGATTGCTTGGGATTGTCTACCTTTTTCGTTTTCTTCTTTATCATATCTTATTATGTATATTGAAAGGATTTATAATCCTTTATTTAAAGATATCCCTAGAAGTACTTATAGATCTGATATATTTAGACTTCATGGACAATATCAAACATACATATGTTATTTGTTTAGCCACCTTCCTTGTAGAGTTTCTCTAACTTCTGATATTGGTCATGCTGTTAATGGAAATGATTATTTGACAATTACATGTCATTGGATAGATGATAATTATTGTATACAAAAATGTATTATCGCTTTTAAATATGATGAAGATCAGAGTTATACTGCTGTGTTTATAAGTACTACTATTTGCGAAGTTGTTGAATTTTATAATCTCAAGCAAAAAGTATAGTGTATGTCTTTTGATAATACTTGTAACAATAATGCCGCAATTTCAATATTAAAACTGTATTTGCAACCACCACTTGACGAAAATGCTCATGTTAGGTGTGCATGTCATGTTTATAATTTAATTGTTAAAAGTGGTCTTGATTTATTTTTAAATGAGATTACTCGTGTTAGAAGAGCAGTTGGTGTTATTCAAGGAAATAATAGACAATCTAGAATTAGGGAATTTAAGAATAAGTGTACCGAGCATAACCTTAAGCCTAAATTCATACCAGACGAAATTGTTACTAGATGGAATTATACATATATATTTTTAAAATTTTGCTACAAATATAGATTTCCAATAACTGAAGTTGCTAGTGCGCATTGTACTGATCCAAACCATATGTTAACAACTATTGCTTGGGAGCCCATTAATGATATTGTTAAATTTTTACATAAATTTTATAGATCTACTGTTGAGTTTTCTGGAACATATTAGCCTATTTTATTATGGCTTTAGTATATATAACTGAAATTTCTTTTCTACTCTTTGAATTTAAGAAGAAAGAAAAATATAAGGATGTTGTTGAAAAAATACAATAAAAATTTAAAAAATATTTCTTTCCAATTCATCCGATTTACTTAATTGGTGCTGTTTTAAATCTTTCTATTAAGATGTCTGATTGTCACCAATTAATCAATGCTTTATATACTTATATGGAGATTGGACTAACTGAAACCTCAGATATATATGTTTGTATGAACAAGCTAAATGATTCTTTAAAATAATTATATAATTATTATACAAATATAATTGATGATGTTACTCCTAATGTAGGCAATGTTAATCCCACTATGTATTGTACCATTTCTACTACTGTGGATGATGATAAAGGCTTTGATAGTTTTAATATTTCTTCTACATTTTCTAACACTCAAACCAGTAGCAGGAACATTGATGAACTTCAATTCGACTTGCAAAAGCAAAAAGAGCCTCGCATAAAGGAATTTTCACTGTTGGGATGGTGGCATGAGAATGGAAAGCAGTTTCCTATTCTTTTCGCTATGGCTCGGGACGTGCTGAATGTGCCAATTTCAACTGTTGCATCAGAGAGTGCATTTAGCCAAGCAAGACAACAACTTGGAGACACCCGTCACTCATTGGAAGCAATGCTTTGGAAGTTTTAGTATGTTCCAGAGATTGGATTAGATCGAAACGAAGAAATCAAGGACGTGAAGATGTTGATAGCCCAGAAGACGAGGAATTAGGAGATATATTAATACATAGTAACCCATCTGAATTTAACACTCTAGAAGAAGACCAATTAGTTCATATTGATTATGAAGAACATACTAAGGCAATGCAAAACCTTTGAATTTACTCTTTTTTCGTTAATTTACTTGTTATTAAATGTAATCCTTTCAATTTGTAAGTTTGAATTTTGAAATAAATGTAGCACATGCAATTAATAAGTGTATTTTTTTCCCATATTCATTGTATTCTTTATATTTTTACTTTATATTAATATAACTTATAATATTTATACAAAATACAAAAAAAAAATTAAAAATTACACTAACCCGGCCCCTTGTACTCGTAACCCTTATGGTTCATTTTTACCCGGATGAACCTGAACCCGCTAAGCCCGGTAATCCCTAAGCCCTAACTGGCCCAGTTCCAAACCCGTACGGTTCAAAATTTTCCCTACCCAGCCCAGCCCGACACACCTGTTAGACACCCTTATTAAGGAGTATGGGTGTGACGACCCGGCCAATCATCTCATGAGTTACCCCTCCATTTTTCCCATTTCTTGTTCCTTATGCTTTGTTATCCGTGTTTTGTGGTATCGGGTTGGTTGGATCGAATCCGAAAATGATTTCGGTAAGGTTGAGACACTTAGTCTCTTTTGAGGAAGCTTGAGTTGGAAAAGTCAACCGGACATAGACTTATGTGTTAGAGGGCTCGGAAGTGAGTTGTGATGGTTCGGTTAGCTTTGGGAGGTGATTTGTGACTTAGGAGCCTGATCGAAATGAGTTTTGGAGGTCCGGAGTAGATTTAGGCTTGAATTGGCGAAGTTGTTATTTTGGCTATTTCCGGTTGGTAGGTGAGATTTTGATATAAGGGTCGGAATGGAATTCTAAGAGTTGCAGTAGTTCCTAGTTCCCTTGTGTCATTTGGGATGTGTGTGCAAATTTTCAGGTCATTCGTACGTGGTTTGGTCGGGTTTTTTATCAAAAGTGGAATTTAAAAGTTTTTGGAATTCTTAGGCTTGAATCCAATATAATTTTGGTGTTTTGATATTGTTTTGGGAGTTCCGAGGGTTGGAACAAGTTTGAATAAGGTTTTGGGGTATGTTGGTACCTTTGGTTGAGGTCTCGGGTGTTACATCCCGTACTTTTCTATAGAGGATTTGAGACACAAATGTTAATGACCACGACTGTTAATATGAGACAGAGGAAGTATAGTAACTTGAATTAAAGACCTCTTATTGATTGAGACTTTCAAAAAATAGATCCTACATTGTTCATATCCCGATTTTAGCAAAATAATAAAAATAAAAATTTATTACCTCCATGGCAGCTCTAAGCCATACACGTGATTTACTATATGCATGTTTGCAACAATCCTTGATAAGTAATTGTGTAAACTGAACCAAGAAGTATTTATAAAATACATAAATTCAGTAAATATTGTAATAAAGTATGTAAAACAACCTTGATACTGTTAGATACATTTTGACATGGTATTTATATTAAGTGGAATGTTTTTGTAAAAAGGTTGAAAAATATGATTTTATATAGTTATTAATATTACTACTTTCGAGTATATTTTAAATTATACACATAATATTAGGAAGTTTACGATATTTTCTTTATTGTAAAGATAGAAATTATTTTCTCACATGAAAAGAAGGTTACCTTTTTACCGTTTTAAGAATTAAGCGTATGAAAATTTGTACTCTTTATATGAGATTAGCAAAATTATAAGTTGAGAAAATATGTGGATTTTTTACATTGATATTTTAATAAAATAATAATGTATGTATTAATTTTATATGGTATTGCATGACCACGATAGTAAAATATATTTTAGTAAGGTATATAAAGTGTATTAAAAGTGAATAATATTTTAAGTAATTTGGGATAATTTTTAATTACGTGAATAATTGGTTAATTATCGGATAGCGGGTCATTACCTAATTAATTAACTCAATGATTGAATAATCTTGCCCACCCCCACATGGCAGCCCCTCACTTTCCAAACAAGTGACTCTTAGTCACTTTGGAAAGGTGGCAACCTAAATGACTATGTCAAGACACTTAGCTTTTAATCAGACAATAGTGATATTTGAAAGAATTGATTTCCATATTTCCTGTGTGGTGTATCACTTATTTCTCCACTTTCTTTAAAAGTAGTTTGTGGAATTAGCTATAAGTGGTTTTTTGCTGAACACCCTGCACTTGATAGCTGAGGCATTGTGCCTAACGTTTCTCATTCAAAATAATTGAATGGAGGGGTTAAGTGGCAGGTTTGACAATATATTCATGAATAATATATCTTATATTGAAATGATAAAGAACAACTTTATAAGAAAATTCTTATCTGAAGCATTGCGTTCTAAGGAGTATGGCAATATGCAAACAAATGGATTGTGTTTCATCGATTCGATGAGCCAAAATATATGGAAACCGTTAACCAGTATCTACGGTGTCATTTGACTAGTTCAAATCAATGTTACACAATACAATGATACTTAAGTGGTGCTGTTAGACTAATCCTTAAAATGGTTAAGGTAGTGAAAGATACGATGAGGTCTACCAAAAGTGATGATTTACCGTCATAGGTATGTTAAGGCTATCCCTTCTTTCCTTAGTCCCATGATAGTTACACATGGAATGAATGAGTTACAAAGTGGTTCTCTCGGGCAAGTGCGACACCGGGTGCCAACTACACCTCCTAAGGTTGGGGCGTGACACCGGGGGCCTCGGGTGAGTTTTGGAGGGTTGAACAGATCATTTGAAGTTGAAGAAAGTTGCAGATTTTGGTCTTTAGCAGTTGCAGGTATTTTACTCTTCGCGTTCGCGAGTGGATCCTCACGTTCGCAAAGAGTCAGCGGAGGAAGGTGGAAATTTAGCCTTCGCGTTCGCGAGGCAGGATATGCGTTCGCGAAGGGCTACAAGATTGTGCATCGCGTTCACAGTTGTTGTGTCGCGTTCGCATAGAAGGATAGAGCAGCTGAGCTTCGGGGGAATTAACTTATCACGTTCGTGATGGATGGGCACGTTCGCGAAGGTTCGTCTGGGTAAAGTATCGCGTTCGCGAGGGTCTGGTCGCGATCGTGTAAGAGAAAATTTGGTCAAAGTTAAATTGTGCTTCGCGAACGCAAGGCATTGACCGCGTTCGCAAAGAAATATTTTCAGGCCGGGGCAGAAAGTTTAAAAGGTCGTCATGTCCGCGAATGTGGGGTTTATTTCCTCCATAGTTGGTCATTTTTGGAAATTTCTAAAGGAGATTGAAGAGGGATTCAAGGGGAAATATTTGGAGGTAGGCATTTTGGACTTAAAACTCGATTTTATTGTGAAATCTACCTAATAAATCATGAAATCTAAACCTAAAATTGAGAAATTATGGCTTGAGATTAAGAGACTTTAAATGAGGATTTGACGGGTCATTTGGTCTCTAATTTCAGTGTTCTTGATATGTATATACTCGTGGGAGGATAAGGATTCCGGTGATATGATTTTTATCGAGTTTCTAGACGTGGGCTCGGGGGTCGGGTTTGGCCAATTTCGAGATTTTTGGTATTATTTGATTGTTTTCGCTTGGGCTTCGTTGCCTTAGCATATTTTGACGTCCTCGTTCTGATTTTGGATAGATTTGACGCGAGTGGAGACCGACTCCCGGGTCAAAGGCATTGCGAGCTAGAGATTTGACAGGTTCTAGGTGAGTAATTATTGTAAATGATGTCTTGAGGGTTTGAAGCCCCGAATTGCACAACGTAGGGCTATATTGATGTGAGGCACACGCTTGGTAACGAGCGTGGGTCGTGCACTATTGGGGATTGTGACTTGGTCTGTCCCAATTGATGATTTTACCGCATATTTGACTAAAATCTATTTGCTATCATCATTATTTGAGCGGAATGCCATATTTGGGCTTCGTGCCAACTATTTGAACTCTTTAGGGATTTTTATTGATATTTCCTTACTGTTTTGACTTTATACTTGAACTCAGTCATGTTATTTTCCACTGTTTTCGTACTCACCCATGTTTACTCAGTTTTAATACTTAAATGATATTTTAAATGATGTTTGGGCTGAGAAACATTGTTTTACTATTGCCCGAGTGGCTTGTGAGGATTTTTGACTGAGTGAGGCCGATGACCTAAGTTGTGAGGAAACATTTGATACTGATTATGAGGCCGAGGGAATGAGATGTGTACACCATGAGGTGGCTTGATTTATATGATGTCGAGGGCCTAGTTATGATGCCACGAGGTGGCTTCATATTGCGCTTGGGCCGTAAGGGGCCCCTCTAGGAGTCTGCATACCCCTAGTGAGCGCGAGTACCCATTGTGATGTGAGATTGAGCCCGAGGGGCTAGTATTATTCTATGTGATTGTTCGAGGGGATGGTATTGTTGAGATGTTGCCCGAGGGGCGAAATTGTTGATACTGTGACCGAGGGGCGAGCCTTTATGTGTTTACTTTTCATAATTGACTGTCAATTACCTGCTTAATTATTGAAAAAGGCTTTTCATGAAACTACATTTGAGTTAAAGAGTTTTACCTATCTTTTACTGATTTACTGATTTTAAATGGTTTTACTGCTTCATTATAGAATAATTTGTGCCTTACTTGATTTCTTGATTTTAGTCTTTATTTACAATGGTTACTCACTGAGTTTGAGTACTCACTTTACTCCCTGCACCCTTGTGTATAGATTCAGGCATTATTAATCCTGCCAGTACGAGTTGAGAGCTCCCGGCTGACATTCAGAGTTCACGAGGTAGCTGCTTGACGTCTGCAGACCCGTGTTTCTCCCTCTTTATCATTTCCATCTCATATCAGACATTTGTAATTGTTTGTAGACTTTTTAGACTTGTATTAGGTTTTACAGATGATCATAACTAGTGACACCCTGGTATCGGGCTGTGTTGGGTTGTTCTTCCGCGTATTTATGATATTATCTAATACTTTGGATTATTTTATCAAGTTTCAACTGTTTATTAATGCTTAACAGTTAATAATTGGAAAAAAGGAAGTGTCAGCTGGCCATGTCTTCATGAGAGGCGTCATCACGATCGGGTCCAAGTTTGGGTAGTGACAATGAGGGTCCACTGGCAAATGTCTACGTTGTGCTCGATAATTCAGGATAATGATTCCATAAATATGATGAATATGTATGGTCATAGGGGGTCTCCTTGTCTTATACCTCTAGAGGGTTGGAAGAAGGGGGTAGGTGTACCATTAATGGTTATGGATATGGAGAAAGATGTAACACAAGACATTATGAGGTTAATCAAGGGTAGCGAAAAACATAAGTGTTGAACGGAAAATCGAATAAAGGACCATTCTAATCGTTCGAAAGCTTTTTCGAGGTCTATTTTTATCATCATATTCCCTTTTTTCCTTGTTGTTTCTTAAAAGAGTATATGATTTCTTGAACAAGGATAATGTTATCAGCTACCTTACGGCCTTTTAAGAAGCTTCTTTGAGTTGGATTGATTAATTTTGGAAGAAAAGGTTTAATTCTATTAACGATAATCTTAGTAATGATCTTGTATATTGTATTGCATAGGCCAATTGGTTTGTTTGGTGTATGGTTTCTGGAAAGCTGGTTTAGGGATTAGAATGATATTTGTTTTATTAATTTCGGGAGGGATTGAGGATGTGTGGAAGGCTTGTTGGCAGGTATTGATTATTGCGTTCTTTGTTTCTGACCAAAATTTTCCGAAGAAAATGGGGTGTAGGCCATCCGGCCCAAGAGCTTTAAGAGCTGAGTTTGTAATCTCTGAAGTAGGTAGGGATGGTTGTAGTAATAGGATATCCTTATTAGTGAGAGAGTTTGAGAAAATAGGTATAAATTCATTTTGGCATTGTGTTAATTGGGGAGTAAAGAGGTTTTGACAGTAATTTAGGATTGTGTCACGAATAGTTTGGATGTCAAAAGTCCAATTTCCTAGGGAATCATGGAGACTTAGGATTCTATTTTGTCTACGTCTTATTTGTGTGGAGAGATGAAAGTAGGATGTATTTTTATCTCCATCATTTAGCCATTGGACGCGAGATTTTAATTTTTAGTATTCTTCCTCTATTCGAAATAAGTTATTAAAGTCAGTGATTAGTTGATTTTCGAGGTTGTAGTAGAAAGAATTTTTATTTTCTGGTTGCATATTTTGAAGTCCTTTCAAGCGGGAAATAAATATCTTTTTTGTTTTTGTAAAAGATACTTCTAAAAGTGTGAATGTTCCACTCTTTAGCTAGGTCAATAAAATGTTTTAGCCCCTTAGTGTACTCCCGTTCTTCTAACCAAGTGTTTGCTACAATATATTGGAATTGGGGATGTTGGAGCCATATTGTTTCAAATTTGAAAGTAGGTGTAGGTTTGGAGTATGGTTTGGTTAAATTTAGGACTAGGGGGAAGTGATAGGAGTGTGTGCGTGCTAGGTGCTTAACCGTTGAATCTTGGAATAATTCTAGCCATTTAGTGTTACCATAAAATTTGTCCAGTATTTCCATGATAATTGTATTGGGGTAATTTTTGTTGTGGTTAAAATTAGGCTTATTAGTCCAGGTAACTCTAGGCCCAGAGTCTCCTTGGTCCACCCTTTTAATATTGCTAAAGCATTTGTTAAATGTGGAGGTTCTTTTTAGATGAATATGTGCTCCACCAAATTTTTCGTTAGAGGTGGAGACTTCATTGAACTTACCACATAGTAGTCATGCACAGTTATAGTGTTCATGCACTCATTGAATGTTGTTCCAAATTATTTTCCTTTCAGTAAAATTATTACTAGCATAAACTAAGGATAGCAACCACGAAGGTAAGTTATTTACCTCGATAGTGGCGTGTATCTCTTGACTTGTGGTTGCTACTGGATTGACGATCAGTTCATGCGCTCGGCATAGAATTACTAATCCACCTGATTGACCTTGTGCCACAACCTAGATTAAGTCTGTGTAGTTGAATTTCATGAGTAGGGCGTTATGATCAGCCATTTTTGTTTCTGTGAGGCAGAGTATAAAGGAGTTGTTCAATGAGATTAAAAACCTAAGGTTCCAGCGGAATTCAAGATTGTGAGCTCCCCAACAATTTCATAACATTATCTTCATTAAAAATTCATATTGTGAGGTGCTATCTGCTAGAGCTCGTGGTAGTAATTTGTCGGGATCATAAGCAAGACCTATCTCTCTTCTAATGAGGAGAGGTTTGGGCGTGTATTTAATGAGTTTTCCTGGAGCTTTGGGAGGGTGAGAATTAGGTGTTTTTCTATTTTTCCTGGCATAGAGGGCATCAGAAGATCTTTCTGGGTCAAGTAATGTATGAGGTTCTTCGGTAGGTCATTCTTTTCTTTTGCTTGGTAGTGGTTTACCTGGCGTGGTGAATAAGGTGGTGAGATGAAGATGTGGTTGATTATTGCATGTTGTTTCAATGATTGTATTTGTGTTGATGGTGGGGGTTGGTGGGACAACACTGGTTGACGGGGTTAATGGGTAGGAGTAAACCATGGTTAGTAGTTGTTCTATGGGGGTGTATTCCAATAGGGAGGGATGTGAGGCGTTTTCACTTGGCCTTGTTGATATTGGTTGAAATTGTCCTACATTTGCCAAGGAGTGATATCCTGATGGTGGATTAAGTGTAAGACCTGTTCTTATTGTGTTTAGTGTGGAATTCCTTCCTGACTTGAGAAGGTTATCTCTTCTGAGGTTTCTAGCAGTAGGGTCGCATGATTTTGTGGATGTTGAAGATATATTAGTGGGTGATGGTTCGTGGGAGATGTTTGTTGTGGTGAGAGGAGTGAAGGTTGGTTCATGAGAGGACGGATAAGAGGGGGTGGGGTCCCTTGCTGAGCATGGGAAGGTTGGTGGTGGGTCATTTTGAGAGGTGGGGGAAGGAGGAGGTAGAGATTGGTGTGTCCATTTTTTATGAGTCTTCTTGGGAGTCGATTCATTGGGGAGTTTGGTGAGGAGTTGTCAGGCGAGTTGTAGTAATTGGTTGAAGTAGTGTTAAGATTTGTGGATATAATGGATGTAATTTCCGTAGTTGATTGAGGGTGTGGATCACTATTGTAATTTGAAAAATTTAAGTGAACTTTTTACAGTGGTTGACCGTGTGGTATTGTAGGTGTGGTATTATGGGATAAACGTTGGGTTGGGGTTCTTTAGGTGGTGATAATGGTGAGGCGTTGGAATGTATTGGGTGAGGTGAAGAGTGGATAATGGTTTTGTCGTTTGGAGATATGGGAGATGTGTTAGTGTTGAGAGTTGTTTGCATAGGCATTATTTGTCACGATCCAAATCGATGGACCACGACGGGCATCCGGTACCCAATCGAGTACTAACATAACGTATCTTTTTCTATCATAATATCATAAATAACTGAGCCAGAGAGGCTGCCATGAAATTTGTACAATACAATAGGTAATGCCAACTTATATATAAAACATATAGGCCTCTAAGACCAAAATAACCACTTGAATACTGAACATAGGCTGACAAGGCCATACGATCTTTTAAATGCAGACATCTGTCTACAAGCCTCTAAGTAAAGGTTGGGACAGAATCCCGCCATACCAAACAATACACATCTAACTCATACTAACCAAACAAGTAACTCCGAAGCAAATAGAGCGTACCAACATCTTCCGCTGAGCTGATGTCCTACTTGGAGGGCTCTTGACCTGTCTATCGGGACCAGCGGGCATGAAACCCAGCGTCCCCGGGCAAAAGGAACGTCAGTACGAATAATGTACTGAGTATGTAAGGCACATAAATAAGTACATAACAGACATGAAAGAAATATAGAGTAAAGGACTCCACCTGTAAGTCTGGATAACTTTGTAAATCATGAAATAACTATAGTGTCATGCATATGCGTACGATTGTCATGTCGTGTATAGGTACATGCTTCGTAACATCATCAGCCTCTGAGGGCATCCCATCATATCATCTCGGCCAATGTGGGTAAATTTATCAACGTATACCAGCTGATCAGGTGGTGGTGCGTATATAATGCCATAACCTTTCCTATATCCCATATACATATAAAGACATACATATATACGCGTATATAATGCCATCTAGTCATGGGTCAATGTACATGAATGCAATGCATGAAAAGTACGTTAATAAAATCTTTCGGAATGTCCTAAGACCATTTTGACTTTGTGTAATATCGTAAAGTAAACTCTTTTCAACTTTCCTATTCTTTTGAGACCCATGGACAGAGGATAGAATATTAAGACACATGCAAATTCAAGAACATAGATATCTCTAATACTTCTATGAATAGAGTCATTTATGGAATTTGTGCATTTGCTCGTTTGATTTGTGTTGTATAGATCATGCCAAAAAGAAAGAAGGGATAGCCTTAACATACTTGGGGTAGGGAAAAATCCGTATAATATTATTAGAAAAGGTTGCACCGTACTCCTTTAAAATCGCAAAATTTTACGTTATTACGGTTCTAACAATTCTCTTTGGAATTGTTTGGTTGCAAGAAGTTTGGTCGAAATCTTGTAAGAATTGCTTGAAAGAATCACGTTGTTAAGGTAATGTTTTAGGATCTCATTGTAGAGTTTTGGTAAGGATTTTTTTAGAAATCTGATGTAGTTTTTTTAGAATGAAAATATTGTTTTTGTTATTCAAAATCCAAGAAGTTTGCTGAAGCTTTCCTTGTGATTTTAGAGGTTTAAAATGATTTTAGATAGTCTTTTTAAGTCCTTGGGTGTAGGTTACACTTATGTGGTGACTAAGCCATCATTCTTTCTTCATTTGCCACCTTATAACACAAATTTAAGAGTCATCAAATGAACTTTGACGTGCTGCCACATTGGGAGATTTAGCTCCTTATCTAAAATGTCTTAATTTACTCAATTAGCTTAGTTACATAATTAATCTCCCACTAAAAATCCATAATTACCCAATTTTCACGTAATTAAGAATTATCTCAAATTACATAAGATACTACTCACTTTAAATACACCTTACTATCATGGTCATATGTTACTTTGTATGGCACTAGTCCATAAATACCGGGTATTTTATCTTGAGCCGTATTTTATCCAACATGTCAAACTTGGACGAAAATTCATTTTCCTTGATTTGCTTCCCCTATCACCTTCACGAATTTACACATCACTTGCTTGAAATATCATAATCCTTATAATCTACAAATAATCTTTTACTTGGATTGATGTCAATTACCTTACTACAATTTCAATGTACAATACTACAGAGTGCAACATCGTCGTAACTTAATACTACGAAGCGTAACATCATCGTAATGTAATATTGCAGGGTGCAACATTGTCGTAACTTAATACGGCGAAGCGTAACGTCATCGTAATATAATACTGCAGGACGTAACATCATCGTAATATTTTGGGGTGTTACATCATTCCCCCCTTCGAAAACATTCGTCCTCGAATGTTGATTGATGCTCTTATCATTTTCATAACTTATAGCTCTTGTGAATACCTTAATACTCTCCTTTCCATTTAAGTAGTTGCTCTATGAATAAATCCAAAGTCTAGAGTATTCCCCCCTTTAGTCTTTTTGCTCATATCATGACTCGCGGTCGAAATATTTCTAATCTCGCAGCTGCTACTACCTCCTGTCATGCAGCCAGTATGACCCTGGCTTTGTAAGTGCGCTTATGTGATTCATTTTTCCTCTTTCCTTTTAGCTTTTAATTAATCTCTGGACCTTACTTTGTAAACATATACAAGGCTTAATAGGATGCTTCACTAGGCATCTATAGGTGTAGTGAAGTTCTTCGCTCGATACTTTGTAGAACTTGCGAATATGGCCATATCTTATTTCATAGATCCGGTTATCCATTCGTATGGCTTTACTGCATCTATATGTGTCATACTATACCATAATTTTTTTACTTCAATTTATCGTTATTGAGGTATGCTTACCAAACTCCTAGTTACTTTTGTTTCCTGTCCTTTAGGTATAAATCTCAGTCCTTTAATGCTCCTTCATTACCGTTCGTCTTAATAAGGATGGTGTAATCTCATGTTATACTTTGTAACTTGTATCTGTCCATTGTTGATTCACCTCAATATTGATCTACAGACCTCCACTTGAAGATTTTAAACTCCTTATGTAATACATTGCCGCTAGGTCTTACGTTGCATTGAGGTATATTTGAAGTGATTTCCATAACCGTATTTCATAGTGTCTCAATGTAATTCATCTTAAGGCGGGTATCCTAATCTCGTTCCATCCGTGAAATCTTTTATCCTTCTTTTTTTTTTCAAAATCATTATTCCAACAAAGGTCCAAATGTCATTCTTTATCTACCACAATTACACCCTCATCTTTTTCAAATGATATTAGTCTTAGACACCTTTGAGTTCATTCAGGCTATACTGAGGTTTTTATGACTTAGAGAAAACATTAGCTCGCTTGTTTTCTTGGGTTTAATCCTGAGGACTTATCCATTTTCGTCACTTTCTCACTCGCCCTTTCGTATCCTTACTCTTGCCTTCCTAAAACCTTGCCGTTTTTCCATACTTAAGCTCACGACCTACCCATATTTATTTATATTACTCACAACCTTCCTTTAACTTGCTTGTATCATAGGTTTCCTTATGTCCCTCTGGAACATCAAGCGAGACATCGCATCGTCTATAACTATTCTTTACTGTCTTAATTAGCATCTTCGATACCTAGAAACCATAGGCTATCAGATATTCCACTGGCGATGCCGCTATCATTCCTGGATACTGAATCCCCGCGCTTCTAGCCTTCTATCCGAAGTATGAACTATTAACAACTTTCTACATTTGAGTATCTCTTACGTTGTTCACCTTTACCTTAGTTACTTAAAATCTCGCATCATATCTTCTATCTCCTTCATAACCTCTCTTCCATATAGGTGTGATTCACACCACAACTTGAAGCTCTATTATAATACTACAATCCAGTGGGAGCTTTATACTAACTTCTTATGAGGCTGTTACTTTTTTTTAACTGGCTTTATCATAGAGCCGTTATAGACTATGGTTGTTGTACTATCTCTCTCGCACCTCTGATTTTAAGGGAGATCCTGCAATGTTCTCGATCACGATGTTTCTATTTTGCTGGGTCCAATAATTAAACTTCTGATTTACTTGGGTAATGTAACTCTTTAGTTTCCTCCTTCTTCTAATCGGCCTTTACGTCGGCTTAAGCTATCTTCCGATCTGTGGTTCTGGGTATTAGTTATTCCGTTTAACCTTTCATGGGCGCTGAGGAATATGCATGATACAATCCTTTAATAATTTAATCCTTGGTTTATTACCTGGGCTCAATTCTTTCTTTTAATGTATTCCAGAATCTTCTACGGCTGTATATTCCGCATGTATAAAATTCCAAACCCTTATGTGCATTCATAACGTAACCAACTATGAATCATTGATCGAATAATTTCTTTCGTTCCATATTAGCTTTCTTTCAACATAAGCTATTACTTTTTCTGATTTTTCTGCCTCTTGTTGCATCCATACTTAGCTTATCTTAGTGTCCACACATGCCAGAGTATCCGTGCAACTCATATGATCTGGAATATTACTTTTAATTTTACTTCCCGTTCATTAGCCACGGTAGGTGCCACTTTCCTTTGGAGTTCTTACAATGTTGTTGTGAGACTGTTATTACATAACCATTTCCTCTTTACGTTGTTGTGCTTAAGTTGAAGCCTTCTTTCTTATTTCCTCAGCTATCCTTTCATTGTAGCACTTAGGGAGAACCCTTGACCCTCGTAAATCTGTAAGCTTGTTACAGACCTTTTGATGTCCTTCCTTGCCTATAATTATCCGTAGTTGCTTACCTTTGTACCTTTGTACTTGTAGGGTTGCTTCTGAACTGACATTTTGATTTCCTTCTTAGTGGCACTTTCTTTTATCCTCGTAACACTCATATGGTACCTTTAACTACCCTGACTCCTATTTGAATATATTTCAAGTATTATAATGACATTACTACGAGGCTGAATTCTCCATGTTGTGGTTTACTACATTCATCTCTCATGATCTGCTGCTTTGTGTGTAACTTCTTGTCTAGTCATGACTAGGCTCTTCCTGAATCAACTACTAATTTCTTGTCAGCCCATTCTTATATCCATATTCTACGTAATCTTTCTTGGGTTATTTCCTTGTCTTAACTTACCTCACGTGTTGGCTCCTTATATATCAATAACATCCCGGGCAGGAACCCTTACATTCCTTTTTTTTTTGACTTCATGCTTACATAACGTCCTGGAATCATAGCATATCTGTAACATTTGGATAAGTGCAATCTCATCCCTTTCTCATTTTTATCGCATTCTTCCTTTATCATTCTATATTCCCCCCTTTAGGGGAGTACTAAGACTTGGAGCTATGACAACCTGCCTATAGATGTTTTTCCTCTTCATCTTTAGCGTCCTTTCACATCATCGATGATCCTTACTCACTTGCGGTAATCTTTTTATACCATAACAAAATTTCTCACTCGCGATGGTGACATTTAGTGTAACTGGAACATACAGTCGCTTAAGCTTAACATTGCTCATATTGCTGGCTTTAGTGAAGCGTCTTCCTGAATGACCATTCTCTGAATTTCTCATGACTCTTCTTCTGTTGTCCATTCTATTATTGCCGGCACGAAATCTGAAATTCTCATGATGTCGACCATTATCAAATCACTAAATCTCTAATTCATGTTTACTTTACCTTGTTCACCTGACCGTACTGATCTCTGTTATTCTAGGGTCTAGCTTTTCCTATTGGTAATCATGTTAGAGTCACGAACTTACTTATTAAAATGAGGATATGACTTCATGGCCCATACTCTTTTGTTGTCCTAAGGCCTATCATCTCTCGTCTCTTCATTCAGTTGACTAGACTCTGTAATACTGTCATTTATTTTATTTTTTTTCCTGTCGTAGTTATCCATGTATCACACCTTATTCATAATGCTTCCTTATCTATCTTCTGCTAATATTTCTGCATATCCCTTTTCTTGTGAAAACTTCAACACGACATTCTTTCACTTTTATCTCTCCTTGATTCATTCATTGGCTCTTCGGTTTGCTCAACGTCCTCGCTCTACTAGGGACGAGAGTCACACTAAGGTAATATTTATCCCATCCAGGCTTTTTGTGCCTATATTCTGATTTTTTTATGCTAGTATTCACTTCTAATCATAATATTCTAGAGTGCACAATCTGGGTGTCTCACAAGAAGATCTATTGGCACATTTGTAATACCCTTCGGAAATGTCAACTAACACAAACAATCCATTCACCATTTTGGGTTACTCTAACCCCAGCCAGATCTTGATGTTTTGTCCTTTTCTTAAACTACACATGTTAGCCACCATAGGGAATAATTGAGATAGGTACGACTAATTATACACACCTCTGTTACTGTTGAATATAACTCAAAAAGCTTATATTCCTCTGCCTGAATTATAAATATTGTCAACCTTCATTAATTGGGCGCCTCGTACTCTTCTTCATCTTGCTTCTTTTTCTTGTTGAAACTTGTATTTATCTTCTGAATCTCTCATTGTCGTTCACCATTAAAGTGGATAGGTATTTTTGCCTTAAGGCTTATTATCAGGAAGCTTACACCTTTCAGTACACCCATGATCTGCCAAAGACCTCGCATTTGCTTATCGTAGGCATCATACAAAAATCCAATTCATCTGACTCAGCTCTTCCACAACTATCTCTCTTTCCAACCTTTTTTTCGGATGTAGGTATCGTCCTATTACGAATAAAATAGAATTTCAGAATTTGAATTCTTATAAGTGAGCTCTACCACACGATCTAGAGCAAGAAGAAAGAGCGACAATCCTAAATGCCATGTAGCCTCCTTCTTATAAGTGTGGTGCACGACACACCCATAAATAAGACTCTACTAGACACGACTTGTAGACTCCCTAGGACAAAATTACTCTAATACCACTTTTTTCATGACCCAAACCGATGGACCACAATGGGCACCCGGTACCTTACTTAACCAAGTACCAATATAACGTATCTTTTTATGTCATAGTATCATAAATAACTGAACCGAAGAGACTGCCGTGAAATAGATAGAATACAATAGGTAATGCCAACTTATACGTAAAACATATGGGTCTCTAAGACTAAAATAACCACTTGAACATTGAAAATAGCCCGACAAGGCCATACGATCTTTTACGTACATGACATCTGTCTACAAGACACTAAGAATACATAATTTTTATAAAGGCCGGGACAGAGTCCCGCCATACCAAACAATACACATCTAACTCATACTAACCAAACAAGTAACTCCGAAGCAAATAGAGCGTACCAACATCTTCCGCTGAGCTGATGGCCTACTTGGAGGGCTCTCGACCTGTCTATCGGGACCAGCGGGCATGAAACCCAGCGTCCCCAGGCAAAAGGAACGTCAGTACGAATAATGTACTGAGTATGTAAGGCATATAAATAAGTACATAACAGACATGAAAGAAATATAGAGTAAAGGACTCCACTTGTAAGTCTGGATAACTTTGTAAATCATGAAATAACTATAGTGTCATGCATATGCGTACGATTGTCATGTCATGTATAGGTACATGCTTCGTAACATCATCAGCCTCTGAGGGCATCCCATCATATCATCTCAGCCACTGTGGGAAAATTCATCAACGTGTATCAGCTGATCAGGTGGCGGTGCGCATATAACGCCATAACCTTTCCCATATCCCATATACATATATATACATACATATATATACATACATATATATACATACATATATATCAACATTTGGTCATGGGTCAATGTACATGAATACAATGCATGAAAAGTACGTTAATAAAATCTTTCGGAATGTCATAAGACCATATTTCCTTTGAGTAATATCGTAAAGTAAACTCTTTTAAACTTTCGTATTCTTCTGAGACCCATGAACAGATGATAAAATATTATGACATATGGAAATTCAAGAACATAGATATCTTTAAACTTCTATGAATAGAGTCATTTATGAAATTTGTGCATTTGCTCGTTTGGTTTGTGCCATATTGATCATGCCAAAAAGAAATAAGGGATAGCCTTAACATACATGTAGTAGAGAAAAATCCGTATAATATTCTTGGAAAAGGTTACACCGTACTCCTTTAGAATCGCAAAATTTTACATTGCTATGATTCTAATAATTCTCATTGGAATTGTTTGGTTGTAAGAAGTTTGGTTGAAATCTTGTAAGAATTGCTTGAAAGAATCGCGTTGTTAAGGTAATGATTTAGAATCTCATTGTAAATTTTTGTTAAGGAATTTTGTAGGAATCTAATGTAGTTTTTTTTAGAATGAACGTGTTGTTTTTGTTATTCAAACTCCAAGAACTTTGCTGAAGCTTTCTTTGTGATTGTAGAGGTTTAAAATGAATTTAGATAGTCTTTTTAAGTCCTTGGGTGTGGATCCCACTTATGTGGTGACTAAGCCATCATTCTTTCTTCATTTGCCACCATATAACACAAATTTAAGAGTCATCAAATGGACTTTGACATGCTGCCACATTGGGAGATTTAACTCCTTATCCAAAATATCTTAATTTACTCAATTAGCTTAGTTACATAATAAATCTCCCACTAAATATCCATAATTGCCCAATTTTCTACGTAATTAAGAATTATCTCAAATTACATAAAATACTACTCACTTTAAATACGCCTTACTATCATGATCATGTGCTACCTTGTATGGCACTAGTCCATAAATACCGGGTATTTTGTCTCAAACTGTATTTTAACCAACATGTCAAACTTGGACAAAAATTCATTTTTCTTGACTTACTTCCCCTCTCACCTTTACGAATTTACTCATCACTTGTTTGAAAGAGCATAATCCTTATAATCTCCAAATAATCTTTGACATGGACTGATGTTAATTACCTTGTGACAAATTCACGTACAATACTACAGGGTGCAACATCATCGTAACTTAATACTGCGAAGCATAAAATCACCGTAATGTAATACTGCAGGGGGCAACATTGTCGTAACATAATACGGCGAAGCATAACTTCATCGTAATGTAATACTGCAGGATGTACCATCATCGTGATATTGTGGGGTGTTATATTATTATTTCACTTGTATCTTTTGAATTAAGTGAGAAAAATTCTTGCATGTGCATGATTGAGGCCGGTTTTAGGGTAGTAGAATCATAATGATTGTTTGGTTTCATTGGTATCTTGTTGTTGTTTTATTTTTGATGTATATGTTTGGTTGTATCTTGAGTGTAGAGGGTGTCTAGGGATGATGATTTGAGGTGATGATTGGTTTCACCTAGGTTGTCAGTGGGTGTGGGTAATGGGGGTTGTGTGTGTGATGATGATGAATGGGGGGAGAGGGTTTGGGATAGGGTTAGGGATAGGGTTACATGATTGTGTCTTAGGTGGTATTAGGTTTGTTAGGGTGGTGTTTGCACTTGTAGAGGGTGGGTCCAGTGTAAAGTTTTGTATTGATTTTTGTTTTGGTAGGTTTGATTGGTTTTGTAGGTTGATGCTATTGGTTGGATTTTTAGTGCGTTGAGGGCTAGGGTCCACTGTGTCTTCATTGGTGGTATTAGGGTGAGTCGGGTGGTTTTGGTTTTGGAATATGGATTGGGGTGGTTGGTTGTTCTTTATTTTGGAATGGTTTTTGTTTTTAGCATAAGAAACAATTTTCCATTGATTTTGTTGGTCTTCTTCACCGATGGTTGCATTTGGATTACTTTGAGGTTGATTCGAAGTGGTAGGGTTATAAAAGATGGATAGTAATGGAGGTTATGGCCTAGGCAACTGCATTTTGTACATATTATGGAAGGATCTTCATAGTGGATTGATTGGGTGTGTGATCCTTATAGAATTTCGGAAGGAAGGGATTTATCTAGTGGTGTTAGAATACAAAGTCTTGCATAACAGCCTTTGGTTGTATGTACCATGCATGTGACAATTTTTATCAGTGTACCAATGAGGTCTACTATTTTTTTAAGAATTTGTAGATCATAATATTCTGTGGGTAATTCCTGTAGTCGAATCCATACATTTGTGTAATTTGTGTGTGCTAGAGCTGGGTTGAATTTGGATTCCCATTGGCGTATGGAGATGTATTGAGACCCTACGAACCAAGTTCCATTTTGGTATATTTCATTAAAGTTTTCTATCTTTTGGAATTTGATAAGGTAGAAATCATAACCTAGATCTATGAGTTCTAGGATTTCATCAAGCTGTCATAGTGCGCATAGTTTAGTTTTAAGGTTGGTGTAGGACAATTTCCTTCCTAGGAGTTTGATAATAATGGTTTGTTGCAAGGAAGGTATAGCCTTATGTTATCATTTGTGGGTATAGGTATGAAAAAGGGGTGTTTTGATGGATTGAGATTCTCATCATCTAGGGTTAGTTTTTTTAAGAAATTTATTTCTAGGGTGGGGTTGATTGGGGGTGATGGAGGGGAGAGGGTGTTACGAAAGCTTACCTTGTTGGTGGGAGGAATGTTCATAGTTTATTTATGTTTGTCGATGCTACAATTTAATTGTTCCTTTTCTTGATCTGAAAGCTCATCCTCAGATGCTTCCTTCATGCCCATAAAATCTTCTCAAAAATATTTTGTTCTTATGAAACTGCACTCATGTTTACTCCCTCAAAAGTATTTGTTCTGAGGAGCCTACGATATGTCAGCCAGCCTTCTTCGAGCAACGGAAATGCCCCATTTTTGATACACCTATATATGAAGTAAAAAAGTTTGATTTCTTGAAGAAGGATGTGAAATTGCTATGATTTCTGCCAAGAAAATTACACTTGAAATGAATATCGAACTCGAATTTTGTAACAAACATGTGATATATAGGAAGTGACAATTTGATGAGAATGTTGATAATGAAATCTCAAAAAATTTCGAAGAGTCCTTTAGAGTTGATTACTTTTATACATAGTAGACAAGACTATTTTTTCCCTTCAAAATAGATTTGAACAATTCAAAGCATATTACAATATTTTTAATTTTCTATTTAGCGGTAAAAACTAAGATCACTAGATGATAGAAATTTTAAAACATATTCAATATTAACGTTCCTTATAGCATAATAATCAATTCTATATTGATAGTTTAGATTTATTTTCTGAATTAAAAGTATCAAGAAAAATAGTACAATTATAAGATGGAGTAGCAGTTTAATTGATATAACACTCAATCAAATATAAATATTTTGTTCTATTTAAAATGTCTATATTGCTTATGGAATAATGTTAATAATTCTTATTACCGTTGCTTTAGCGGAAAGAAGTTGTCAAAATTAAAATTGATAAAATCTTACCTAACATCAACAATGTCTCAAGATTAAATAGATTAGATATATTGTAAACTGAAAAATACTTATTAGGAGCTAGTGATTATAAGAAAATTATTAATTACTTTGTATTTAAGAAAAGTTAAAAAAATAGACTCCAAATAAATAAATTAAAAATTAAAAATTTAATGCCCCTCATAAAATTTAGCTTTAAGCCACAAAATTCGTCGGGCCGCCCCTGATTTTTTGTAGGAAATATACACACCTTTTTATTATAAAAAAGGACAGATAATTTTTGTATACACAATTTTTATATTAAAGGAACATATAATTTTTTTTCTAATAAAAGGATATTATATTACTATATCCGTTTACTTTTACTTGTTCACTATTGACTTTGCAGTCTCCTCAAGAAATAATAAATAGAGTACATAATTTATCATGATACTCGTCTTAATTGGTGTATAGTCTTAATGAATTTGAAAAATGATTTGGAATGAGTAGTTAATGCAAAGAGCAAAACAGAAAAAATAGATTATCTTTCTCTTGATATGCGAAAAGTAACAAGTAAAAATAAAAATTTATTTATGAAATACTTGACAAGTAAAAGTGAACGGAGGAAGTATAACTTATACTTAATGTAAGCTCTTACCTACTATATATAGTTGTCAAAGGTCAAGTTTTTCCGAAAAATAGCCAAGTGGAAAACATCTATAATAAAAGTAGCATCTCAACTAGATCTGAAAATGGATTGGGACTATGATCTTGCATCAAATCTACTGCTCCAACCATTTCAAAAAGGATGAACCTATTGCAATTTTGAGGAGTCAATAAGATTTTTTAATTTTTTTAATAAATAAATTTTAAAGATTTTAAATTATATTAACTATTGTAATTTATTGTATTTTGATTTAATTTTAAAATATATAAATTTTAGTTTAAAAAAACTTGAAAAACTCATGTTCGAACTCACACAAAAAGTTAGTCAATTTGACTCTTTCATACTCCAAAATAAGATTCAAACAAATTGAAATATATGGAGTTTTTTTTACATGACACATTGTGATGACCCAAAAGGTCATTACTCGTTTTGAAAGTAAATTTAGTGTTCTGAGGCCTTAAAAATCTCATTTGTGTCAGCTCGATTTGCGTGCACAGTCCGGGCGCGTTTCCGGAAATCTTATATGTGAAAAATAAGTGAAATAAGGAAATTGGATTTTAAAATTGACTAAAGTTCACTTGGGTCAACATTCTTTTTAAACGGACCTGGACCCGTGATCCGACGGTCTCGTAGGTTCCGTAGTAAAATTTGGAACTTTGGGAATATGCCCGGAATCGAATTCCGAGGTCCTAAGCCCGAGAAATAACTTTTTAAAGAAAATTATTTTTTGGAAAATATAAAGGTTTTTAGAAGTGAATTGATGCATTTTCTTGATGGTATCAGGCCCGTATCTTGGTTCTGCAGCCCGGTACAATTTGGTAAAGATCGGAGTTAGTTTGGTATAAAACGGACCTATAGTTGAGAAAATAGTAATTTTGAGTTCTTGAGTGATTTCATGAATTTGAGGTTAAATTCATAGTTGTGGATGTTATTTTGGCGATTTGATTGTGCGAGCAAGTCCGTATGATGTTTTTAGGTTAGGGTGCATGTTTGGTTTGGAGCCCCGTGGGCTCGGGTGAGTTTTGGATAGGCCACAGAGTGAAATTGGACTTAGGAAAGGTTGCTGGTATCTGGTATTTTTGCACAGGCCTCTGATCTCGAAATTGCGAGATCAGGCTTAGCAATTGTGAAGTTCTCAGGCATGGGAATTGCGACCCAGGTGTCGCAAATGCGATCTTAGCCTGGGCAGGCCTTGGTCACAAATGCGACCATTTCTCGCAATTACGATGTCGCAAATACGAAGATTACCGGATTTTTCCTTGGTCGCAAATGCAACAGATTCTTCGCATTTGCGAAGATAGCATGTCCTGAAGGGGTTCACAATTGCGAACTCTGGTCGCAATTGCGACATCTGCGACCAGTGAATTAGGACATAGATGCATTTTTTTCATTTTTCAAGCTCTCTCAAACCCTAATCTCTCTTGGGTGATTTTCTAAATAATAGTTCTTCTCCAAATCAATTATAAGTTATTTCTAACTCATTTTCTTTAATCTATAATATCTTTTCACATGATTTTAATTCAAATCAAGGGTTTTTATGGGGGGAATTGGGTTTTGGGTAAACTTAGGATTTTTAATTTTTGGGGATTTGGACCTCGATTTGATGCCCGATTTTAAAATAAATTATACATTTGAGTTCGTGGAATAATGGGTAATCAGGTTTTTGTTCGAACCTCGGGTTTTGACCATGTGGGCTGGGGGTCAATTTTTGACTTTTTGGGGAAATCATTGGAAAACCTATTTTCATGCATTAGAATTGATTCCTTTAGCATTTATTGATGTCGCTAAGTAAATTGTGGCAAGATACAAGCGAATTGGAGGTGGAACTAAGAGGTAAAGCGATAGTTGAGGCTTGAATTGTTTTCGTGATATTGAGGTAAGTATTTGGTCTAACTTTAGCTTGAGGGATTAGGAGTTGTGTCTTATTTGCTATGTTTTAATTGTTGAGTACGACGTATAGGCATAGTGACAAGTATCTATATGTTGGTGACAAGCATGCCCGTGAGTCTTATACTATGATTAATATGACTCTGTTTCGTATTGTTCATGCTTTATATGATGATTTCAATTGTTGAACAAGGTTTGTAGAAGTTTTATTGGTAATTGAACATGGTAGAGTGTTGACTCAAGTTGAGAATTGAGTTGTGAAGTAAATGTGAAAAAGAGAAGAGGTTTATGATATCCCTTGCCGGTATGTTATTGCTTTTGATATTATCTCCCTTGTTGGGATGTTATTACTCATGATATTGTTTCTCTTGTCGGAATATTGTTGTTATGCTATTGTTCCCTTGTCGGGATTTTATTGTAATATTATTGACTCCCTTGCTTGCTTTGTGATTGTTGTTTGGGTGAGGAAGAATGTAAAGCACGAAGGGTGATGTCGTGCATGATTTTGAGAGTGTTAATGCACGAAGGGTGATGCCGTGCGGATATTGTGAGGTAAAAGCACGAAGGGTGATGCAGTGTCGCATGATGTACAATGTCATGCCATGGTATAAGTAATAATGCACGAAGGATAATTCTGTGCCATGATTATGTGAGGTAAAAGCACGAAGGGTGATGCCATACTTTTTATATTGATTCTTATGGTGAGGACTAGAGTAAAAGCACGAAGGGTGATGTCGTGCACTTGTCTTTGATTTCCGATTCTTGCTGATAGTTGAATTATGGTGTTCTTTACATTTATCTGTTGGTTTTCTGTTATTACTTGTTGTTCCCGCAATATGTTTCCCCCTCCTATCTTTAACTGTAAATTTCTGTATTTATTTTTCGATGTATATGATTTAACTGCATGGGTTTATTTGGTAGTCTTGTCCTAGCCTCGTCACTACTTCGTCAAGGTTAGGCTAGGCACTTACCATCACATGGGGTCGGTTGTGTTGATACTACACTCTGCGCTGTGTGCAGATCCTGGTGCTGCAACTTTTGGGCCACATTGAGGTTGCTTCCTTCAGTCCACCAGGCGACCCAAGGTAGTCTTGCAGGTGTCCACAAGCTTTGGTGTCTCCTTCCATACAATTTCTTTTATGTATTTCAGAAACAACTTTGTATTTATCTTTTGAACCCTTATTTATAGTATTCCTAGACAGTCTGTGAGATTGTGACACCAGTTCTGGGTAGCTTTTGTATATGGATTTGTATCGGTATTATTATTAAGTTGTTACATTTCATACTTCCTCTTTATTATATTCGTTGTTTATATAATGTTAATTCATAACTGTTAAAAGATTAAAAATGGAAAAGGTAAAATATTTGGAATGATTGGCTTGCCTAGCTTTCACTAGTAGGCGCCATCATGACTCCCGAGGGTGGGGAATCCAGGTCGTGACAAATTGGTATCAGAGCTCTAGGTTACATAGGTCTCACAGTTCAAAGACAAGCTTAGTAGAGTCTGAGGGATCAGTATAGAGACGTCTGTATTTATCCCCAGAGGCTGCATAGTTAGAAAAAACTTCACATCTATACTTTCCTGTCACGCGACTTGATTTCTTAATGCTAATTGAACTTCCACTTTGTTCTTTCGCAAATGGTGAGGACACGTACCACTTCATCAGCTAACCAGCAGCCCCAGCACCCAATAGCAACTCCTGCAAGGGGCAGAGGTCGAGGCCATGCTAGGGCCCGAGGCAGAAGTAGGGCTCAGCCCAAAGCTCGAGCAGCCGCACCAGCGGGCGAGCCTCAGGTTGAGTTTGACGACGAGGTTCCAACCCAGTCAGTTCCAACAGGACCAGCTCAGGTCCTAGAGGGGTTCATTGCCACCCCGATACTTCAGGATGCTCTGGTCCGTCTAGTGGGACTCATGGAGAGTGCCGCCCAAGCAGGTTTACTTCCTGTAGCACCAGTCGTCTCTCAGGCTGGAGGAGGAGCCTAGACTCCTGCTACTCGTACTCCGGAGCAAATGTCTCCCCAATTTCAGACTCCAGCAGCTCAGCCAGTTGGGGTAGTTCAGCCTAGTGTTGTAGCACAGACCGGAGAGGAGCAGTTATGTCTGCTGATGCCTTGTGGAGATTGGACAGGTTCATCAATCTCTTCTCTACTACTTTTGGTGGTACATCTTCTGAGGATCCCCAGGATTATTTGGAGAGTTGTCATGAGGTTCTTCGAAACATGGGGATAGTGAAGACCAATGGGGTCGACTTTGCTGCTTTTCGTCTGTCTGGATCCGCTAAGACTTGGTGGAGAAATTATTGTTTGGCTAGACCAACTAGGTCACCAGCTTTGACTTGGGATCAGTTCTTCCAGCTATTTCTGGAGAAGTTTCTTCCTATCACTTAGAGGGGAACTATCGAAGGTAGTTTGAGCGTCTCCAGTAGAGTTCTATGACTATCACTCAGTACGAGACCAGATTCATTGACTTGGCCCATCATGCTATTCTTATACTTCCCACTGAGAAAGAAAGAGAGAGAGTGAGGAGGCTCATTAAGGGACTCTTTCAGCCTATTCGATTGCAGATGGCTAAGGAGACAGGGAGCGAGATTTCTTTTCAGGATGCGGCCAATGTAGCCAGGAGAGTTGAGATGGTTCAGGGGTTTAACAAGAGGCCTCATCATTTAGGCAAGTTCAGTTGTGCCTCATCTGGAGGCAGGGATTCTTTTGGTAGGGGCCATTCTTCCAGGTCATTTCATT
Organism: Nicotiana tabacum; assembly: GCF_000715075.1. Taxonomy (NCBI): domain Eukaryota; kingdom Viridiplantae; phylum Streptophyta; class Magnoliopsida; order Solanales; family Solanaceae; genus Nicotiana; species Nicotiana tabacum. The sequence goes on along the minus strand of NC_134099.1, from coordinate 111,512,939 downwards.
TAGCACTTCAGGCTTCTCACGGTGCTCCAAGTGGCCATGGTTCTCATATGCAGTATTTAGATCAGTTGCCCTATAGTACACCGCCATCTCCTATCAGTGCACCTTCGCTCCAGAGTTTTCAGAGTGGTTATTCAGTCCGTCAAGTTCAGCAATCTCAACAGCCGAGGGTTTGTTATACCTGTGGTGATACGAGGCATACTGCTAGGTTTTTCCCTCGAGTACCAAACAATTATCAACATCAGGGTACCCGTGCCATGGTTCAGGCATCGAGTGTTCCATCTCCCGCTCAGCCAGCTAGAGGTGGAGGTAGAGGTGCTAGAGGTGGAGGTAGAGGTATTAGAGGTGGAGGTCAGGCCGCTAGAGGTGGAGGCCAGCTAGGAGGAGGCAGTCCCAGAGATGTAGTTCAGAGTGGTGGGGCCCAACAATGATGCTATGCTCTTCCAGCCAGGCCTGAGGTTGAGGCTTCTGATGCAGTTATCATAAGTACTGTTTTGGTTTGTAGTAGAGGTGCTTTAGTTCTACTTGATCTAGGATCTACATTATTTTATATGTCATATTATTTTACCGTATCTGGTCATGCCTAGTGATTCTTTGAGTGCTCCTGTATATGTGTCTACACCGGTGGGTGATTCTATTGTGGTAGATCATGTCTATCGTTCATGTATAGTTGTGATCGGGGGTCTTGAGACTTGAGTAGATTTGTTACTGTTGGACATGGTTGATTTTGATGTCATATTGGGGATGGACTGGTTATCACCTTACCACGCTATCTTGGACTGTCATGCCAAGACTGTGACCTTAGCGTTGCCGGATTTACCTCATTTAGAGAGGAGAGGGACTCCTAGTCACTCTAGCCATAGGGTTATCTCATATATGAAGGCTCGGCGTATGATCGAGAAGGGGTGTTTGGCCTATTTGGCATATGTTCGTGATTCTAGTACCGAGGTTCCTTTTATGGATTCTATGCCTGTTGTTCATGAGTTTCCTGATGTTTTTCCTTTAACCTGTCGGGTATGCAACCTGATAGGGATATTGACTTCTGCATTGATTTGCCTCCGGACACTTAGCCCATTTCTATCCTGTCGTATCGTATGGCCCCGCCTGAGTTGAAAGAATTGAAGGAGCAGTTGCAAGATTTACTTGATAAAGGCTTTATTCGATCTAGTGTCTCGCCTTAGAGTGCGTCAATGTTGTTTGTTAAAAAGAAAGACGGATCAATGAGGATGTGTATAGATTACCAGCAGTTGAACAAGGTTACAATCAAGAATAAGTATCCATTGTCAAAGATTGATGATTTATTTGATCAGCTTCAGGGTGCCAAGGTATTTTCGAAGATTAAATTGAGATCTGGCTACCATCAGTTGATGATTAGGGCATCCGATATCCCTAAGACAACTTTTCGCAGTCGTTACGGGTATTATGAGTTCTTGGTTATGTTATTCGGATTGACAAATCCCAATAACTTTCATGGATTTGATGAACCGGGTATTCAAGCCTTACTTGGATTCGTTCGTGATAGTCTTCATTGATGATATTTTGATCTATTCTCACATCCGTGAGGAGCATGAACATCATCTGAGAGTTGTTCTTCAGACTTTGAGAGATAATCAGTTGTATGCCAAGTTTTCGAAGTGTGAGTTCTGGTTGAGTTTAGTTGCATTCTTGGGTCACGTGGTTTTGAAAGAGGGTATTCAAGTGGATTCGAAAAAGATAGAGGCAGTTAAGAACTGGCCTAAACCCGCGTCAGCTACAGAGATCCAGAGTTTCTTAGGTTTGGCAAGCTATTACCATCGGTTTGTGGAGGAGTTTTTATCTATTGCAACCTCGATGACCAGGTTGACCCAGAAAGGGGCCCAGTTCAGGTGGTGCGACGAGTGTGAGGCAAGCTTTCAGAAGCTTAAGAGAGCTTTGACTACAACACCAGTGTTGGTTTTTCCCACAGGTTCAGGGCAATATATACAGTTTATTGTAATGCATCTCATATTAGACTTGGTGCAGTGTTGGTGCAGGATGGCAAGGCCATCGCTTATGCTTCACAATAGTTGAAGATTCATGAGAAAAATTATCCAGTCCATGATTTTGAGTTAGCAACCATTGTTCACGCGTTGAAGATTTGGATGCATTATCTGTATGGCGTGTCATGCGAGGTGTTTACGGATCGCAAGAGTTTATTGTATTTGTTCAAAAAGAAGGAGCTAAATTTGAGGTAGAGAAGGTGGTTGGAGCTAATGAAAGACTATGATATCACCATCTTATATCATCCGGGAAAGGCCAATGTGGTGGCCGATGCTTTGAGTAGAAAGTCAGCCAGTATGGGCAGTCTTGCGTATATTCCGGTCGGTGAGAGACTGCTTGGTTTTGGATGTTCAGGCTTTGGCCAATCAATTCGTGAGGTTGGATATTTTTGAGCCCAACCATATGTTAGCTTGCACAGTCACTCGTTCCTCATTATTTGAGCGTATCCGAGATCGACAGTATGATGATCCTCATTTGTGTGACCATAGGGACACGATGCAACACGAAGGTGCCAAGCAGGTTGCAGTTGGAGATGATGGAGTTTTGAGGATGTAGGGTCGAGTTTGCATGCCTAATGTGGATGGACTTTGAGAGATGATTTTATAGGAGGCCCATAGTTCCCGCTACTCTATTCATCCGGGCGCTGCTATGATGTATCAGGATATGCGGCAGCAATATTGTTGGAGGAGGATGAAAAAGGATATTGTTTCATATGTGGCTCGGTGTTTGAATTGTTAGTAGGTAAAGTACGAGCATCAGAGGCCTGGTGGTTTGTTCTAAAAGATTGAGATTCCTGATGGGAAATGGGAGCATATCACTATGGACTTTGTTGTTGGACTCCCACGAACTCAGAGGAACTTTGATACAGTGTGGGTTATTGTTGATAGGCTGACCAATTCAGCACATTTTATTTCGGTGGCAGTTTCCTATTCTTCCAAGAGGTTAGCTGAGATCTATATCCTTGAGATTGTTAAACTTCATGGGGTGCTCGTGTGTATCATTTCGGACCGAGGTACGCAGTTTACCTCACATTTCTAGAGGGCAGTTCAACATGAGTTGGGCACACGGGTTGAGCTGAGCATAGCGTTTCATCCTTAGACGAACAGACAGTCCGAGCAGACTATTCAGATTTTGAAGGATACGCTCCGAGCCTGTGTCATTGACTTTGGAGGCTCGTGGGATCAGTTTTTGCCTTTGGTAGAGTTTGCCTAGTACAACAACTACCAGTCAAGTATCTAGATGGCTCCTTACGAGGCTTTGTATGGTAGATGGTGTCAGTCGTCGGTTGGATGGTTTGAGCCGTGAGAGGCTAGGTTGTGGGGTACGGATCTAGTATACGACGCCTTGGACAAGGTCAGGATCATTCAGGATAGGCTTCGTACAACTTAGTCCAGGCAAAAGAGCTATGCCGACCGTAAGGTTAGTCATTTGGAATTCATGGCCGGTGAGCTGGTTTTGCTTCAACTGTTACCTATGAAAGGTGTGATGAGATTTGGGAAGAAGGGCAAACTTATCCCTAAGTTTATTGGCCCGTTTGAGATTTTTGATCGAGTGTGAGAGTTGGCTTACAGATTTGCATTGTTGCCGAGCTTATTAGTCGTGCATCCAGTATTTCATGTGTCCATGCTTTGAAAGTATCACGGTGATCCATCCCACGTGTTAGATTTCAGCACTGTCCAGTTGGACAAGGACTTGTCCTATGAGGAGGAGCCAGTAGCTATTTTAGACCGGCAGGTTCGTCAGTTGAGGTCGAAGAGTTTTCCTTCTGTTTGTGTTCATTGGAGAGGTCAGTCTGCTGAGGCATCGACCTGGGAGTCCAAGTCCAATATGTACAGCCGTTATCGCCATCTTTTCCCCGACTCAGGTACTTCCTTTCTATGTCCGTTCGAGGACGAACAATTGTTTTAGAGGTGGAGAATGTGATGACCCTTTGGGTCATCACTTGTTTTAGAAATAAAATTCTGTGTTCTGAGGCCTTAAAAATCTTGTTCGATCTCACCTCGATTTGCATGCGCAGTCCGGGAACGTAACCGGAAAGCCATTATGTGGAAATTTGTGAAAAATGATGAATTCTTCCTTTAAAATGAATTTAAGTTGACTTTGGTTAATATTTTGGGTAAACGGACCCAGACCCGTGATTTGACGGTCCCGGAGGGTTTGTAGGAAAATATAGGACTTGAGCGTATTCCCGGAATCGAATTTTGAGGTCCCAAGCCCGAGAAATGAATTTTTGAAGAAAATTATTTTCTGAAATATTTATGAGTTTTTGAAAATAAAATGTGTTTGAAATTTGATGGTATCGGGACCGTATTCTGGTTCCGGAGCCTGGTATAAGTCTTATATGTGATTTAAGTTGAGTCAGTGAACTTTGGTAAGAAACGGACTTGAAATGACGTGAGTCGGACCTTATTTGAGAAAATTGGAAATTTTGATGTTCTTAAGTGATTTTATGATTTTGATGCTAAATTCATAATTGTTGATGTTATTTTGGTGATTTGAATGCACGATAAGTCTGTATGATGTTTTTAGGTTGGGGTGCATGTTTGGTTTGGAGCCCCGTGGGTTCGGGTGAGTTTTAGATAGGCCACGGAGTGGAATTTGGACTTAGGAAGTTGCAGGTTTTTCATCTGGTGTGTTCAGGTCTGTAGGCTTCGCAATTGCGAAGCCTGGCTCGCAATACAATATCGCATTTGCGAAAGGTCCCTCGCAAATGCGAAGGTGATCAGAAATTGACTTGGGTACAAATGCAACATTTTATTCGCAAATGCGAAAGGGTCAGTTTTCTGAGGAGTTCGCAATTGCGATACTTGCAATCTATAAATTCATAACTTAGACGCATTTCAACCATTTTTCACACTCTTTCAAACCCAAAACACTCTTAGGTGATTTTTTAAAGACAACTTCTATTCCAAATCGATTGTAAGTCATTTCTAACTAGTTTTCTTCAATCTTTAACATCTTTGCTTATGATTTCAACTCAGAATCAATGACTTTCATGGTGGAAATTGGGTGTTTTGTGTAGAACCTAGGTTTTTCAAATTTTGGTGATTTGGACCTCAATTTGAGGTCCTATTTCAAAACAAATTATATATTTGGGTTTGTGGGGGAATAGGTAATCGAGTTTTGGTTTGAACCTCGGGTTTTAACCATGTGGGTCCGGGGGCAATTTTTGACTTTCTGGGAAAAACTTTGGAAAACTTATTTTCATGCATTGGAATTGATTCTTTTAGCATTTATTGATGTAATTAAGTAACTTGTGACTAGATACGAGCGGATTGGTGGTGGGATCAAGAGGTAAAGCGGTAGTTGACCACCACCAATCCCCTTGTATCTAGTCACAAAGTTACTTAATTACATAAATAAATGCTAAATGAATCAATTCTAATGCATGAAAATAAGTTTTCCAATTTTTTTCCCAAAAAGTCAAATATCGCCCCCGGGCCCACATGATCAAAACCCGAGGTTCGAACCAAAACCCGATTATCCATTCCCTCACGAACCCAAATATATAATTTGTTTTGAAATAGGATCTCAAATCGAGGTAAGACCGAAAGAGGTTTTTAAGTCCTCGGAACACAGAATATGTGGGGAATGGGAACATTTATAAGGAATTTATAGAGCAATCAATGAGAAAACCCAAATTATGTGAGAAAACCGTTATGATTGTACACTCCTATATAATGGTACATAATTTTATTTGTAAGGACAGATTCCAAGTACTATTGAAATATATTATATACTTCAATGGTAATGAATTTTTGTTAGAAATTGTTAAAATAAAATTCTAAGGGTTTAATGAAATTGAATAATGCTTGATCATATTGGTATCGAGTACGTATGTTGGTTCCAGAGCACGGCACAGGTCCAATATAACATTTACGGCTTGCCCGCAAAATTTGGTGTCAATCTGAGTAGTATAAGTACTTTTCGACGCGTTAGAAGTAAATTGAAGTACTTGAAGTTCATAAGTTTGATTCAATTTGTTTTGGGGGTGATTCTTAGATTTAGCGTTGTTTCGGGCATTTCGAGGGTTTGAGCAAGTCCGTTTTATCATTTCGAACTTGTAGGTATGTTCGGGCGGGGACCCACAGGCCTGGAGCATCGAACATACACAACTCGAGTTGAGCTAGGAATTCAAGAAACTGATGAAGCTGCCGGTTGTTGTCAAAACTGCACTTGTGGTTGGTAAGCCGCAGGAGCGAGACCGTAGAAGCAGTCCACCTATCGCAGGAGCGGCCCAGGCCAGGCAGCCCAAGAACGTAGATGCAGCTCTAAATCCGTAGAAGCGGAACCGCATGAGCGGTGGGCCTGTCCGTAGGAGCGGCCCAGATTGCAGAAGCGGTCTTCTTCCCGCAGAAGCGGTGGGCGCAGGTGCGGCCCATGACCGCATATGCCGAAATCGCAGAAGGCAGTGGCCTTCATTTATTACGGGCTCTAGGCCATTTTTGCTCATTTTCACTCATCTATTGGGCGATTTTGGAGCTCTTGAGAAAAAACTTTCACCTAGAATCTTAAGGTAAGATCATCATATTTAATTCTAGTTTAATACTTGAACCTCGAGTAGATTAACACACAAAGATTTAGGAAAAATCATGGGATTAGAGCAAAACCTAGGGTTTTGATAAAAGTTAGATTTAACAACAAAATTTATTATGGAATGAAGTAGAAATCATATATTGTTGATCCTGAGGTTATAAAGAACAACTTTCTTTGAAAAATTTCGGAATCTGGGTACGTGGGCCCGGGGTCGGATTTTAGGAAACTTTTGTTTAAGGTTGGAAAATTACTTTAGTAATTAAAATGCAAACTCTTGAGCTTGTATTCACTAGTTCCTACCTCGTTTAATTAGTTTCGGATCGTTCGTCTCCAAATTGAGGGTTTGGGCATGTTCTTGGTATTGGAAGTACGCTTTGGAGTGAGGTGAGTTTCCTATCTAACCTTGTAAGAGGGAATTGTCCCGATAGGTGAAATAATCGAATAATTTGCCACTAAATGTGAGGGCTACGTACGCACTAGGTGACAAGAGTTCATGCGTAGCCACTATGATGCTTAAGTTCGGGTAGTCTAGGACCCAAAATCATGTTTTACGTGATATTCTTGTGACTTTATGGTTAATTTGGATTGCTTAAATCATGTTGTATGTGGTAAATGAAATTAATAAGACGAACATCTTTTGACCTTTTAAAGATAAGTTGACATTTCTGTAAGTAATTGCTTCCCTGATATATTCTTGTCTGCCTGTTTGTTGTGCTTAGTTACATTTGACTGCGTCACAGTACGATTCGCGAGTACGGTAATAGATGCATATATGGTTCGTGCGGTTCGACCCTTCGGCAGTGCACACTTTATTTTTATGTTGGATCGGGCCGTACGACCTCGACACTAGTTGCGCATGCTTCTTGCTTGGTATTTTTTTATGTGGACTGAACTTTGTTGTATGCCTTGAAATGTAAATGGCTAACTGGGATATTATCTAGAAAAGGACCGGTTACTTCTTGATATAAATTGTTAATTATTTGTGCTATCCATGCTTAAAATAACACTTTCTCATACTATTTGACCCTAGTAAGTGTCAAGTCGACCTCTCGTCTCTACTTTTTCGAGATTAGACAGGATACTTACTGGGTACATATTATTTATGTACTCATACTATACTTTTGTACTTAATTGTACAGGATCTGAGGCAAGTACATCTGGTTACCAGGTTGGTGCACAATCTTGATCATAGTCCAAAATTCCACGGTGAGTTGCTCCGTTCCTATGCCGTTCAGCAGCACGATAGAGTCTCTTTTTACTTTTGGTTATCTATTCTATTTCAGTCAGTAGGATAGATTTATTCTTTTGTACATTCTACTAGATGCCCACATACTTGTGACACCAGGTCATGGCACACGTATTGGTAAACTATTCGTTTGGGATTGTATAATTATTTTTGCACGTTACTATCATTACCTATTTCCGCGTTAGCTTGCCTAGCAACGGTTTTGGGCGCCATCACGACCTATAATGAAATTAGGTCATGACAACATGGTTACAGAGTACTAGGTTCACGTAGGTCTCACAAATGATGGGCAAACCTAATAGAGTCTTGCGGATCGGTGCAGAGGCGTCTGTATTTATCTTTGAAAGGCTATAGTGTGTTACGAAACTACTCTTTATTCATTTCCTATCATGCAGTGGTTTGTATACTAAATTTCCACTTCTATTTTCTGACATATGGTGAGGACACGCACGGAAAATGTTCCACACCTGGGAGGAGCTGCTCCCCCATTGCTAGAGGTCGAGGCAGAGGCCGAGCGAGGGCACCATCCCAAGGTAGGGGACGAGGGCATCCCAGAGCTATTCTAGTAGCACCATCAGCAGATCCCATTGGAGATCCTATCATTGAGGAGCAGGGCGAGGTGCTCGTAGCTGAGCCTACCGCTGCGGACTTTATGATAGCACCGGGTTTCCAAGAGGTCATGGGCTATATGCTACGGTTCATGGACACCATGACTCATGTTGGTTTATTTCTAACGGATCCAACTACATAACAACCAGGAGGGGGAGCACAGACCCCTACTACTCAGGCTCCTGGCCATGCAACTGCAGTTTATCAGACTCTGGGTGCACTACCCGCTGATGGGGCTCAGCCAGTTACTGTAGTGGTGCCTAAGCCTAGACTAGCTGCGGATGGTGACCTGTAGAATTTGTTGGATAGATGGACTAGACTTTACCCTCTTGTATTCGGGGTGAGCGTTATGAGGATGCCCAGGATTCCATTGATAGGTGCATGGACAGACTGCACAACATGAGGATATTAGAGTCGCATGGGGTTGACTTCACTACTTTCTAGCTGGAGGGCAGGGCCTGTAGATAGTGGCAGTCTTATGTTCTTGGCAGGCCAACAGGTTCTCCTCTCGTCACTTGGGGCCAGTTCACACAGTTATTCTTGGATAGGTATATTTCATCTTCTAAGAGATAAGAGTTGCTATATCAGCTTGAGCAGGGTCAGATGTCTATGACTAACTATGAGGCAAGGTTTTCTGAGTTATCCCGCCATGCATTAATGATACTTCCTACTGACACAGAGAGGGTGCGGAGGTTCGTTGCAAGGTTGCATTCTTGCATTAGGGCCAACATGGCCCGAGAGGTGGAGTTGGGAACTCCTTATCAGCTAGTGGTAAAGATTGCTCGGAGGATTGAGGGATACCGTTTGAGAGGTAGACAGCAGGAGCAGCACGACAATAGGGCCCAATTCTCTGGAGAGTTCAGAGGTGCCCCGTCTAGGGGCAGAGGTCAGTTTGGGAGGGGTCAGCCTAGCAGACCCCCATATTCAGCACCACTACCTCCACGAGGTGCTCCAGCGTACCTCTATTTCAGCGCAATCTTAGAGAGTTCCTACCTTCCGCCAGCTATTCAGGGTTCTTCCAGTGGATTTTCAGGCCCCCAGGGTTCTTCTGGTTCCTATTTCAGTGCTATGCCAAAGAGTTCATGTTGTCCACCAGCTATTTAGAGTTTCTTCGGTTTGTATTCAGGCCATCAGGGATAGGCTTTCAGACAGTAGGCTATGGTGCCGAGAGGTCGCTACGAGTGTGGAGATCCGGGTCACATGAAGAGAACCTGCCCTATAGTTTGGGGCAAGGCAGTACAACAGGGTCAACAACCTATGATTTCAGCACCGGTTGCCCAGCCGTCTAGAGGTAGGGGATAGACTGGTAGAGGTCGTCCTTGATGTGGAATCCAGACAAGGAGAGGTTAGCCAACTACTGCTCAGTCAGGTGCAGGCCAGCCAGCCGGCACTCTAGCCAAATTCTATGTCTTTCTGGCCAGGCCAGATGCATTGGTCTTAGATACTATTATCACATGTATTATTTCCGTCTGCAGTAGAGATGCTTATGTATTATTTGATCCATGGTCTACCTACTCATATCTATCATTTCTATTTGCTCGTTTCCTGGTTATTCCTCCCGAGCCTTTTGGCACTCCTGCTTATGTGTCCACTCATGTGGGCGATTTTGTGGTTATAGATCGGAACTATTGGTCCTGTGTGGTCACATTCTGTGGTTTCGAGACAATAGCAGATCTCCTATTACTTGGTATGATAAACTTTGAGGCATCCTGGGCATGGATTAGTTGTCCTAATACCATACCGTCCTTGATTGCCATGCCAAGACTGTTACATTAGAAATGCTAGGGTTAGAGTGGAAGGGTTCCACAACTGATACATCTAGTAGGGTTATCTCTTTCTTAAAGGCTCATCATATGATCGAGAAGGGGTGTTTGACTTATCTAGCTTATGTTTGGGACATCACCGCAGAGTCTCCGACGATTAATTCAGTTCCAGTAGTCTGGTAGTTTGCCGATATGTTTCCTTCTAACCTTCCTGGCATGCCACTGGGCCATGATATTGATTTCTATATTGATTTGGCTCCAGGCACACAGCCTATATCTATTCCACCGTACCATATGGCTCCGAAAGAGTTGAAGGAGTAGCTGGAGGAGCTGTTAGATAAGGGGTTTGTTAGACTAAGTGTGTGACCTTGGGGTGCACCAATGTTGTTTGTAAAGAAGAAGGATGGGACCACGCGGATGTGCATTGATTACCGCTAGTTGAACAAGGCTACCTTCAAGAACAAGTACCCGTTGTCGCATATTGATGATTTGTTTGACCAGTTTTAGGGTGCTAGGGTGTTCTCTAATATCTACTTGAGATTAGGGTATCATCAGCTAACGATTCGGGATTCAGATGTCCCGAAGACTGCCTTCCGTACCAGATATGGCCATTATGAGTTTCTAGTGATGTCCTTATGCTTGACTAATGCCCCAACGACATTTATAGCCTTGATGAAATGGGTTTTCAGACCTTATATTAATTCCTTTATCATCGTTTTCATTAACGACATCTTGATCTACTCCCGTAGCCTGGGGGAGCACGAGCAGCATTTGAATGTAGTGCTTCAGACCTTGCGAAAGTAGAAGTTGTATGCTAAGTTCTCCAAGAGTGAGTTTTGGCTATAGTCAGTGGCATTCTTGGGGAATATTGTGTCAGTAGAGGGTATTAAGGTGGATCCCAAGAAGATTGAGGCAGTTCAGAGTTGGCCACGTCCTACTTCAGTGACCAAGATCAGGAGTTTCCTGGGGTTAGCAGGTTATTACAGACGATTCATGCAGGCTTTTCATCTATTGCATCACCTCTTACTAGATTGACCCAGAAGGGTGCTCCTTTCCGTTGGTCCGATAATTGTGAGGCGATCTTTCAGAAGCTCAAGACAGCATTGACTACAACACCAGTTCTTGTGTTGCCTTCCGGTTCAGGGATGTATACGGTATATTGTAACACTTCATGCGTTGGCTTGGGTTGTATATTTATGCAGGAGGGGCGAGTTATTGTATGTGCTTCACGCCAGCTGAAGATTCATGAGAAGAATTATCATGTGCACTGTGAGCACTTGATTTTTGCCCTATATGAATTACTCCCACAAATTCAAAACAAAATAATTTCTTTCATTATTTGCAAATTTCGTAGATTTTGTAGCTTTTTTTGTTATTTGTTTGCATTTGTCTGCGCATGTTAATTTTATTTTAATTAATGAAAAATACCAAAAATATCACGCATGACATTTAGGATATAAATTTACATTTAGATTAATTAGCAAATTAGTTGTTTTATAAAAACGGAAAAATCACAAAAAAATAGTTTATTTTGCACTTTAATTTCAATATTTAAATTTTGGTAGTTTTCCCATCAGTTTGGATCTTAATTAATTGTGATAATTATTATTTGGGTTTAATTAGTATTTTTGATAGGCTAGGTTAGTTTCAAGATTTAATTTAGGCTTTGATTTTTTATTAATTGAAAAAAGGGGGATATTTCAGAGCCCATCCGAGTCCTTGCGTATTTTGCTGCTTAGTCTTCATTATTGGGGAATATCAAGGCCCGGCAGTTCGATGATCCACACTTGGCGGTTCTCAGAGATACAGTTCGCAGTACTCCATTCATCCGGGTGCTATGAAGATATATCGTGACTTGAGGCACCATTATTGGTGGAGGAGGATGAATAAATACATAGTGGAGTATGTGGCTAGGTGTTTGAATTGCCAGCAAGTTATGTATGAACACCAGAGGCTAGGTGGCTTAGTTCAGCAGATGCATATACCATAGTGGAAGTAGGAGCGCATTACTATGGACTTCGTAGTTGGGTTGCCCCGGACCTTGCGGAAGTTTGATGGAGTGTGGGGCATTGTTGATAGATTTACCAAGTCGGCACACTTTATTCCGATTGTGACTACTTACACTTCAGAGATATTAGCTAAAATTAACATTCAGGAGATAGTCTAGTTGCACGGCGTGCCTATTTCCATCATATCAAATAGAGGCCCTCAGTTCACTTCCCATTTTTGGAGAGCCGTTGAGAGTGAGTTGGGGACTCGTGTGGAGTTTAGCACAGCATTCCATACTCAGACCGACGGAAAGTCAGAGCAGATAGTATTTTGGAGTACATGCTCAGAGCATGTGTGATTGACTTTGGAGGATAGTGGGATCAGTTCTTGCTCTTGGCAGAGTTTGCTTTCAAGAACAGCTATCAGTCCAGCATAGAGATGGCTCCATTTGAGGCTTTATATGGTCGGCGATGTCGTTCTTCTATCTGGTGGTTTGAGCCTGGTAAGGTTAAATTGTACGGTACAAACTTAGTGAAAGATGCCTTGGAAAAGGTAAAGTTGATTCAGGAGAGGCTTCACACAGCTCAGTCTAGACAGAAGACTTATGCGGATCAGAAGGCGTGTGATGTATCATTCATGGTTGGCGAGAGGGTCCTCTTGAAAGTCTTGCCAATAAAGGGTGTTATGAGATTTGGGAAGAAGGGAAAGTTGAGCCCAAGGTTTATTAGCCCATTTTAGGTGTTGAGGCGAGTTGGGGAGGTTGCTTACGAGCTTGCTTTACCCCCAGCTTGTTGAGAGTTCATCCAGTTTGTCATGTATCGATGCTGCGGAAGTATCATGCCAACTTGACCAATGTTTTAGACATCATTACTATTCAGCTAGATGAGAGTCTAGGTTATGATGAGGATCCAGTTGCCATTATTGATAAGCATGATCGCTAGTTGAGATCCAAGAGGATTTCTGCCGTAAAAGTCCAGTGGAGGGGCCAACCAGTTGAGGAGGTGACCTGGGAGTCCGAGGAGGACATGCAGAGAAGTTATCCCCATCCTTTTCCTAGCTCAGGTACTTTTCTATGTATGTTCGAGGATGAACGTTTGTTTAAGAGGTGCAGAATATAACGACCCGACTGGTCGTTTTGCTTTATAGAAACCCGTCCCCATAAATAAGACTTCTCGCACTTGTTTTAACTAATTTACAACCTACGAGGATGGTTGGTTTAGGATTTGGAAGAGTTTGGGTTGAAATAGGGACACTTGATTCTCTATGATTTTCTTAAAAGGCCAAGCTTGACTTTGGTCAACACTTTCAGTAAACGGACCCGGAATTGTGTTTTGACGGTCCCGGAGGGTCCGTAGGAAAATATGGGACCTGGGTGTATGTCCGGAATCGAATTCCAAGGTCCCAATCCTGAGTAATGCATTTTTGTTAGAAATTATTAAACTGAAATTCTTAGGGTTTAATGAAATTGAATAATGCTTGATCATGTTTGTATCATGTTCGTATATTGGTTTCGGAACCCGGTAGAGGTTCAACATAACGTTTAAGGATTGCCCGCAAAATTTGGTGTCAATCCGAGTAGTATAAGTACATTTCGGCGCGTTAGAAGTAAATTAAAGAACTTGAAGTTCATAAGTTTGATTAAATTGGTTTTGGGGGTGATTCTTAGATTTAGAGTTGTTCCGGACGTTTTGAGGGTTCGAACAAGTCCGTTTTATCATTTTGGACTTGTAGGTATGTTCGGGCAGGGCCCCGAAGAAGCAATCCACCTATCGCAGGAGAGACCAGGGCCAAGCAGCCCAAGACCGCACATGCGGCCCTTAATCTGCAGAAGCGGAACCGCAAGAACAGTGGGCCTGTCCGTAGGAGCGGCCTAGATCGCAGAAGCGGTCTTCTTCCCGTTGAAGTGGTGGGTGCAGGTGCGGCCCTAAACCGCAGATGTGGAAATCGCAAAAGATAGTGGCCTTCATTTATTACGGGCTCTAGGCCATTTTTGCTCATTTTCACTCATCTATTGGGTGATTTTGGAGCTCTTGAGAGAAAACTTTCACCTAGCATCTTGAGGTAAGCTTATCCTATTTAATTCTAGTTTAATACTTGAACCTCGGGTAGATAACACACAAAGAATAATGAAAAATCATGGGATTAGATCAAAACCTAAGGTTTTGATAAAAAATAGATTTAACCACGAATTTTGTTATGGAACGAAGTAGAAATAATATATTATTGATCCTTAGGTTATAAAGAACAACTTTCTTCGAAACATTTTGGAATCCGGGCATGTGGGACCGAGATCGGATTTTAGGAAACTTGTGTTTAAGGTTGAGAAATTACTTTAGTAATTTAAATGCGAACTCTTGGGCTTGTATTGACTAGTTCCTACCTCGTTTAATTAGTTTCGGATAGTTCAGCTCCAAATTGAGGGTTTGAGCACGTTCTTGGTATGGGAAGTACACTTTGGATCAAGGTGAGTCTCCTATCTAACCTTGTAAGAGGGAATTGTCCCCATAGGTGAAATAATTGAATAATATGCCACTAAATGCGGGGGCTACATGCGCACTAGGTGACGAGAGTTCGTGCGTAGCCACTATTATGCTTAAGTCCGGGTAGTCTAGGACCCAAAAGCATGCTTTATGTGATATTCTTGTAACTTTATGGTTAATTTGGATTGCTTAAATCATGTTGAATGTGGTAAATGAAATTAATAAGAGGAACATCATTTTCTTGACATTTTAAAGAGAAGTTGACATTTCTGTGAGTAATTGCTCCCCTCACATATTCTTGTCTGCCTATTTGTTGTGCTTAATTACATTTTACCGCGTCGCATGTATGATTGACGAGCGGGGTAATAGATGCATCTATTGTTCGTGACGTTCGACCCTCCGGAAGTGCACACTTTATTTTTATATTGGATATGGTCGTACGACCTCGGCATTGCTTGCGCATGCTTCTTGGTCAGTATTTATTTATGTGGACTGAACTTTGTTATATGCCCAGAAGTGTAAATGGCTAACTGGGATATTATCTAGGAAAGGACTTGTTACTTCTTGCTATAAATTGTTAATTATTTGTGCTATCCATGCTTAGTATAACACTTTCTCATATTATTTGACCCTAGTAAGTGTCAAGTCGACCTCTCATATGTACTTCTTCGAGATTAGACAGGATATTTACTGGGTACATATTGTTTATGTACTCATACTACACTTCTGTACTTAATTGTACAGGATCCGAGGTAGGTACGCCTGGTTACCAGGCTGGTGCACACTCTTGATCGTAGTCCAAGATTCCACGGTGAGCTGCTCCCTTCCTATGCCGTGCAGCAGCACGATGGAGTCTCTCCTTACTTTTAGTTGTCTATTCTATTTCAGACGATATGATAGATTTATTCTTTTGTATATTCTACTAGGTGCTCACATACTTGTTGTCGCACCTCCTTTTTACCGCGCCCGCGGGGCGCGTGGGGAGTTTTCTCCAATTGAAGGACAGTCGAAACGGGATTTATTTAATTATTTCAGAGTCGCC
The DNA here is from genome assembly GCF_000715075.1 of Nicotiana tabacum. Lineage (NCBI taxonomy): Eukaryota > Viridiplantae > Streptophyta > Magnoliopsida > Solanales > Solanaceae > Nicotiana > Nicotiana tabacum. The sequence goes on along the minus strand of NC_134099.1, from coordinate 111,497,258 downwards.
ACCTGGGAATTTTAAGGCGTCCCAAGTCACCGGTTTTAATCCCTGAATCGAGGAGAATATGACTCTATTTATTATTCTGCGAACCAGAAATCCTGAGTAAGGAATTCTGTTAATCCGGAAGAAGGTGTTAGGCATTTTCGAATTCTGTGGTTCTAGCACGGTCGCTCAACTGTTTTTATTATTGGCTTAATTATCTTGATTTTTACTAAATACGTTTTTATTGCATGATTTACTACCGCTTTTACTTATTGTTTACAATTATATAAACGAATTATGCGTACGTATATTCGTATTATATACCTTTCATAATTACGGGGATCATGTCACGCATACGTGTACACAATATAATTGATCATATTATATCCTTTATTACAAATTCATATGTTCGTGATTTAAGATAGAATTAAGAACGTCACCACCCTTATATTTAAACAGTGAACTGCACATCCCGGGTTATATGAAATTATTTTTACATCCTCGAAGAAGTTCCTTTTATTAAATATTCGCTCGAAATTGCGCGTACGCATAATTCGAATTGCTTTTATCAATATAATCAGGTTATGCGAGCGTATCCCTAGTTACGCCAAATATTCTTAATGGTATTATGGGTTTTTCACGAATTGTTTATTATATCTACACATTTTATATGAAATTCCTGAGAAATTCACATTTAAGGGATGCCTTTAAATTCTTTTAAAAGAATTCACAATTTATTAAATGTTGCCCGTCGATTATAATTTCCAAGTATAAATTATATTCATCCCAACTATTCAAATTCAAAGAAAAGAATAAAAATTTAATTTTTAGCAAATACAACATATATATATGCCAAAGAATGAATTGTATATGAAACTAACAAAAATGATTTACGAAGAGAAGAAGTATTTTTGAACAATTTTTCATTATTTATTTAGTGCAAATTCTATTTCTAATTACCATTGATATAAAGTGTTGCAATTTGTGCTTGTACATCTCATCTTATTCTCATATACTTGCTTTTAATCTAATAGGCCTAATTATTTTGTTAATTCTGCTTATGGTTGAACATAAGGTATATATATAATCTAACCGATTTGATTCTCAATTTATGTGAATCATTGCTAAACACTAACATTCGCATTGTAAAATTCCCAGGCCATTTGTTATTAAGAGAGAGAACAAATCTACATAATTGACTTAATAAGATGATATTGCATACAACATTATTCGTCATATTTTGACGTTTGCAAACATAGCGGAATATACTAATGCCACTTTCGACTATTGATGTTAACCATAATCACTATTACGCCATATATGGATAAAATGCAACCAATCATCATCTAGCCTTAATCCACAACCAAGTAATCGAAATACACTAACCACGCATCTTTTTGATATTCCTAGAATACTTTATACCTCCTAACAATGTCGTAAAACTTAATTAATAGCCAACTTCATGCCATATTCCCTATCTTGACAATTCAATCATAACTATACTTTAATGAAATTATGGAATAGATAATATTATTACAACACTTATATGAATTTCAAAAGAGAATGATCAGCTGATAATTAACATGTCAAGCATACTACTATATTAAACAACATGAAACAAAACTGAAATTTATAATAACAAACTTAGATAAATGGAAAATAGAATTGCAATTCAAGCTTCATTGATTTGTCATGCTGAATCTCTTTCCAACATAGAATTTAAAAGATAAGTACCTGGAAATGAAGGTAGAAGAAGTAAATTTCAGCAGTTGCAGCAGTAACGAATACTGGCAGAATATCAGTACTTCCACAGATTTGAGCAATAATAAGACCCGAGGAACCCAGATGCACAGTAACAATATTTTTAAAGAAACTTCAGATTTTAACTAAACAATGGAATCAAATAAATCCGAACAGATTCAATGAAAGAACAATATTTAAGATTTCAGTTTCTTTTCTGTTTCAAATTCCTATTTCTGATTTTTTTGTTTCTGCTGTTGTATCTGTGTCAGATTGTGTGTGTGTGTGAATGTTCTCTTTTGGTTTCTTTTCTGTTTCTTCTTCCTCTTCAGATTTTCATTTCTGATTTTCTGCTTGATTCTCTTTCTTTTTATCTCACTCTAGGTGTATTTTTTCTTAAAATCTCTCTCAAAATCTGATCTAAATCTCCTTAAATCTCTCTGAAAACTGATCTCTAAAATCTCTGTATGAAAACTGATTTCTCTCTCTCCAAATTCCCTCGTAAAATCTGATCCCTTTTCAAATTTCCAGTCCCTGTACTTATACAGGTCTGTCCTATTTCCTTTTAGTGCTTCTTGGACCCTTTTCTCTTTTTAAAAATTAGAAAGTTCCATTAAAAACTGCTTTTGAATACTTTAAATCCTATTAAGTGCTCTTATCCTGATTTTCAGCAGCCCCATTATCCCTTGTTCCCCATTATTATCTTAAACTATAGCCACTAACATTACATTATAATACACTAGCACTAACACACTGTTTTTACTGTTTCATTCCCAGAAATGCCCCTGACCTACTGTAATTACTGTCCCAGACTTTAACAAGTTATCTGAATTTAAACTTGTCTAGCAGCTAACAACCAATCCTATGATTAACCTCCTAATACAATTGTATTTACCCAACCTTTGTAAACTTGAGTTCAGAACTAACATCACAACAACATTACACTGAATTTATTACAATAATTCAAACTTGAGCTTTAACATTGAACTAGAATCAGGCAAACACAGGAGCATTGTCAATATAATGACAATGCCCTGAAATTCAATGCTCAGAAATCAACATATACACAGCATTCATTTGAATTTACTGATTTAGTAAACAAGAACCAACTGATTAACAATAACTAATTAACTGATTGTAGCAAAATAATCCATCCAAAACAGGTTGTTTCAGTCAACATTTTCAGAAGCAAGATTTATAATACAACTAATCGACGAACTTAATCGAGTCGATTACACACATTGTAAACAAACATAACCAACAGAAATAATTCATTTATTTGATCAGACATACGGGTATGAGAAAAAAATGATAGAATTAATCAAACAAAAATATGAAAAATTAACAGGTTATTAAAACAAACAAAAATATACGTAGAATACACAAAAGAAATAGAAAAATACCTCTGAACCTTCAAATTTATTCAGACTAGAACTCCACTTGGATTCGGATTTTGTTTGAAATCAAACAGACCTTAGTCGAAGTATTTTCCACTGAAAATACTTCGACTAAGGTCGATTAAACCTCAATCTTCTATTTAATTTGGGCAGAATCCAAAAGTCTGGTATTTCTAGGTTTCTTGAAGGTTCGATTTGGGGCTTAACCATTTCTGGTTAGATTCGAGGGGAACCAATGATGACACAAGGGTGAGGGAAACCTAGGGGTGACTTGGTGTTAGTTTAGAACAGATCTGGGTGAGTTCTTGTTTGGCTCGAATCTTCAAATGAAGATTCGAGAAGCTCTAAGGTGATTCGAGCCAAACAAACACCGGATCCATAACGAGGCATTCTAGGGGGTGCTATGGTGTTAACTAGGGTCTGTTTGGTTTAGACTTGAGTTTGGCTCGAATCTTCAAATGAAGATTCGAGAACTTTCAGGAAGATTCGAGCCAAGCTGCTAACATATTCGAATAGAGGGTGTTCAGGGGATTCTGGGGTGTTAAGGTGGTGACCGGCGGCGTTGATGCCACCGGGTTTCAGGCGGTGGGGAATAAGGGCGGCTAGGGTTAGGGGTTTGGTTTCGGAAGGGATGATGAAGAGTAGAGAGGAGGGGGGGTGTATTCAGTTAGGGGCCGGGGTAGGGGTTTGGGCCTTATATAGGGGTGGGGTGGATTGACCTCATCCGTTGGATCAATTAAGATGCACGGTTGAGATCAATCCACTTAACCAAACGTTGTCGTTTGGTTGAAATTCGGGGGTCAGGCTGGATCGGGTAAAGATTATGGGTTAGGGTGATGAGATCTCGACCGTTGGTTGGATTTGATCCAACGGTCCCTGATAAACTACGACCAAACGCTGTCATTTTGACTTGTTTGAATTGGACCGGACCTGGGCTGTGGGGGGGGGGGGGTAACTTGATTTGGGCCTGGATTTTAATCCAGGTCCGATTTTCATTTTACAACTTGTAATTTTTATTTTCTAATTTTATTATTAATCATTAAAATCTTAATTAAAATTATAAAAACAAAAATTACCCTTCCAAAGATATTAATCACCTTTTAACAATTATTTAACACATAGACCAAACATTAATTACACAGTGAAATATTTAAAATAGAACAAATGCATATTTTGTGATTTTATTTTGAATCAATTATTAAATGCATAATTAAATCCTAGATATGCATGAAACATATATTTTTATTTTTATTTTCATTTTGTTATGACAAAGTAAACATTTACGGATATAAGACAAATATTTAACAAACACCACACGAATTCAAAAATTGCACAGTAAAAGAAATTTATTTTATTTTTGATTTATTTTGGAGTATTTTTCGTGAGGCAAAAATCACGTGCTCACAGCTGCCCCTCTTTGTGCGGAAACTCGCAGAGTTTTCGTGCAAAGATAAAGTGAGCGGATACGAGCGATTTTTGCCCGTTCAAATACTCCGTGGGAAGCATTTTTTGAAAGATTTGACCGAACCTCTGCTTCAAAGGTTTCCTACATATCCTTGGCTATAAAGGAATCAGGTCAATGTAGTTCGGGAAGTTTTGGGTAGCTGGGACTACCGTGGGACTGTGATGTTACTGCTGCTTCGTGCTGTTTTTACTACTTGCTGACCTCCTTATTACACCTTACTTCAAAGGTAATACAAAAAGCTAAACTAGACTATGGTACATGAATTATAAAATCTTATCTAGATCATGCCCTTGCGTTTCTTGTTGTCTTGATATCTTGGTGACTCTTGGGCATTTGGCTTATTCCGTATTCCTTTTCATTGTGTCCCGTATTTTCTTTATCTGTTTGGGATTCTTGTTGTTTCCTGCTGGGGACTTTGTTGGACTCCTCTTCTTTATTGACTCTAAATGTGCTCCTTTCTCATATGAGTGGGCTTTTGATTTTAACACTTCAATTGTATTCCCTTGTTCTCCAGGTGGGTGCCTGACTTCTGTCTGCTTTAATTGTATTCCCGTGTTCTCCAAGTGGGCGCCTGGATGCTTCTTTTCTTTGTCCTCATTCTTCAGGTGGACGCCTGACTTCTTCAATTCTTTGTCCTCATTCTCTAGGTGGACGCCTGATTTCTTCAATTCTTTGTCCTCATTCTCCAGGTGGACGCCTGATTCCTTCTTTAATTCTTCATCCTCATTCTCCAGGTGGACGCCTGACTTCTTTAATTTTCATCCTCATTCTCCAGGTGGACGCCTGACTTCTTTAATTCTTATCCTCATTCTCCAGGTGGACGCCTGACTTCTTTAATTCTCATCCTCATTCTCCAGGTGGACGCCTGACTTCTTTAATTCTTATCCTCATTCTCCAGGTGGACGCCTGACTTCTTCAATTCTTCATCCTCGTTCTCCAGGTGGACGCCTGATTTCTTTAATTCTCATCCTCATTCTCCAGGTGGACGCCTGACTTCTTTAATTCTTATCCTCATTCTCTAGGTGGACGCCTGACTTGTTCAATTCTTCATCCTCGTTCTCCAGGTGGACGCCTGATTTCTTCAATTCTCATCCTCATTCTCCAGGTGGACGCCTGATTTCTTCAATTATTCGTCCTCATTCTCCAGGTGGACGCCTGACTTCTTTTTAATCCTTCATCCTCATTCTCCAGGTGGACGCCTGATTTCTTTTTAATTCTCATCCTCATTCTCCAGGTGGACGCCTGACTTCTTTAATTCTTATCCTCATTCTCCAGGTGGACGCCTGACTTCTTCAATTCTTCATCCTCGTTCTCCAGGTGGACGCCTGATTTCTTTAATTCTCATCCTCATTCTCCAGGTGGACGCCTGACTTCCTTAATTCTCATCCTCATTCTCCAGGTGGACGCCTGACTTCTTTAATTCTTATCCTCATTCTCCAGGTGGACGACTGACTTCTTCAATTCTTCATCCTCGTTCTCCAGGTGGACGCCTGACTTCTTCAACTCTTTGTCCCCATTCTCCAGGTGGACGCCTGACACAAATGTTGTTTTTGCCCCTGTTTTAAATCAAAGAAAACTTTATTAGTTTTAAAACAGGAGGGTTAACTGGGCATTCTCGCCGATGGTGGGGCTTCTCTGTCTTGTTTTGTTGCCTTGAAATGGTTGAAAGACTGTTTGTTCTTGTAATTGATCCTTAACTATAGGATTACCCTCTGTATGTTTTCCTTCAAACCCTTTTAACCGTAATCATATGTTCTCCTGACATTGCTGATCCGCTTTTGATTCCATTTTTCTTATACCCATATCTTATTATTTTTATCTCCCGCCTTTCATGGCCGTATTTTGCATCATGTAACCTTGAATCTTGGTAGTATACCTTGACATTCCTTCTTATTTGTTTGGAATAAAACTTATCTCTAAGCTTTAGAAATGTAAGATTATTTGTGACAAAACACGCTGATTTCGACAATTATAGAATGAAAAAGAAAAATCCAAATTTGGATGATCGTTGACGAAGGAATAAAGGACTTATCTGATTGGAGTCACTGGCGCCAATGATCATGGTATGCAATTTGGATTAATCAACCCAGCCTTTTAATCAATCTCCTTTCAATTGTCTCATTTTTGTTTTCCCCAAAATTTCCGTAATCCAACTTCATTTTTCATTTTACAGACCTGTTGGACTTGCAATATCTCAAAGAGTTTTCACCGATAAACTTTCCTCATTTGTTCATTTCTTACTTCTTTTTCGCCTTATGGTGACTACGAAGGTTTTCACCAATAAGACTCTCTCATTTTACTTTCTCTCAACTTCCATCGCCTTATGGTGCCCGTGTGGGTTTTCACCTATAAGACTCTCTCATTTTTACTTTCTTTTCTTGTTTGTACCAGAGTGTTATGAACCATCTTCATTTGTTTGACTCAGCATTTTTCTAAGATTGGTCGAAAGGTCTTTTTGGTATGTGGTGGGAAATGGAAAGGTATCAAAAACTAAACAGTTTTGGTATGGGTTTAAAATTATAACTCTTGGAATCTTTTTCTTATTTCCAATACAACTCCTGCCCCAGTTTTCTTGATTGGGGTCTCTTGATGTTTCTTTTGTACACATTATGCATATTGTGCACCCTATGACCGAGCCGTGAGGCGCCTACGTATTCTTCTTTGAGGAATCATGTCAAACGTAGTTCACCAAATAATAGTGATTTTATTTTCTTCTTTTTTTTAATTATTTTTTTTATTATTGTTATTTCATATTTGATTTTCATTGATTCCAAGAGAGGGTAGGAACGAAACAAATATGGCTCAAAAGGGGAAGCAAAGGGTATAGTGTTTGGATAGCAGAATAAATTGCCTTTGTCATTCCAATCTTCGAAATAATGCTAAATACAAACATTCAAAAGTTATGCATAATATCTTTTTACCGCGTCAGAATTGATCGCCATATCTATGCATTTGCCTTCAATATCTGTTAAGCATAGTGCACCATTCGATAATACTCTGGTCACAATGAATGGTCCTTGCCAATTCGGGGCAAATTTGCCTTTTGCCTCAACCTGATGTGGAAGAATACGTTTCAGCACATGTTGGCCCACTTCGAACTTCCGTGGACGCACATTTTTGTTGTATGCTCTTGCCATTCTTCTTTGATACAATTGGCCATGACATACTGCGGCCAATCGTTTTTCATCAATCAAGTTTAACTGTTCTAGACGGGTTCTGACCCATTCATCATCATCAATCTTTGCTTCGGCGATGATTCGAAGGGAAGGAATCTCAACTTCTGCAGGAATTACTGCTTCGGTGCCATATACCAACAAATAAGGAGTTGCTCCTACTGAAGTGCGAATAGTAGTGTGATATCCTAATAAAGCAAATGGTAGTTTTTCATGCCATTATTTTGAACCTTCTACCATTTTCCGAAGTATCTTCTTTATGTTTTTGTTGGCTGCCTCGACTGCTCCATTCGCCTTGGGCCGATATGGGGTAGAGTTGCGATGTGTAATCTTAAACTGTTGACATACTTCCTTCATTAAATTGCTGTTAAGATTAGCACCGTTATCTGTGATGATCACCTTTGGGATTCCGAATCGACATATGATATTTGAGTGGACAAAATTCGACCACAGCTTTCTTGGTCACCGATTTGAATGTCTTGGCCTCAACCCATTTGGTAAAATAATCAATGGCTACCAGAATGAACCTGTGCCCATTGGATGCTGCCGGCTCAATTGGTCCAATCACATCCATGCCCCAGGCAACGAAGGGCCATGGTGCCGACATTGAGTGCAACTCGGATGGTGGAGAATGAATCAAATCTCCGTGTAACTGGCATTGATGACACTTGCGCACAAAATTGATACAATCTCGCTCCATGCTAAGCCAATAGTAACCAGCTCGGAGGATTTTCTTTGCCAACACATATCCATTCATGTGGGGTCCGCAAACTCCCGAATGTACTTCAGACATGACAGCTGTATCTTGTCTGGCATCTATGCATCTTAATAATCCAAGATCTGGTGTTCTTTTATACAAAACTCCTCCGCTTAAGAAGAATCCATTTGCCAATCGCCTAATGGTCCTCTTTTGATCTCCTGTGGCTTGTGCGGGATATATCCCCATCCTGATATACTCCTTGATGCCGTGGAACCATGGTTCACCATCAAATTATTCTTCAACCATATTGCAATAAGCGTGATGATCGTGGACTCGAATATGTAGTGTATCCACATAAGCTTTGTCTGGATGGTGCAACATTGATGCCAAAGTAGCCAATGCATCGGCGACCTCATTATGGATCCTTGGAATATGCCGGAACTCCACTGATTGAAACCACTGACAAAGATCATGTAGACATTGTCGGTATGGTATGAGCTTTAAGTCTCGGGTTTCCCATTCTCCTTGAATTTGATGTACCAGAAGATCCGAATCTCCCATGACTAAGATTTCTTAGATACCCATGTCTGCGGCTAGCCTTAAACCCATAATACAAGCTTCATATTCAACCATATTATTGGTGCAATAAAATCGCAGTTGAGCCGTAACATGATAGTGATGCCCTATTTCAGAGATGATTACAGCTCCTATTCCGATTCCTTTCATGTTAGCGGCCCCATCGAAGAAAAGTTTCCAGCCAGGTTTTTCAATTTGCTCCATCTCATCGATATGCATTATTTCTTCATCGGGAAAATAGGTTTTCAACGGCTCGTACTCCTCGTCGACTGGGTTTTCAGCTAAATGATCAGCCAGTGCTTGGGCTTTCATTGCAGTTCGAGTCACATAGATGATGTCAAATTCTGTGAGCAATATCTGCCACTTTGCAAGTCTTCCCGTTGGCATAGGCTTTTGAAAAATATATTTCAACGGATCCAGACGCGAAATGAGGTAAGTGGTGTAGGACGACAAATAGTGTTTCAATTTTTGAGCTACCCAAGTCAGGGCGCAGCATGTCCTCTCCAGATGAGTATACTTAACCTCATAAGCTGTGAATTTCTTGCTAAGGTAGTAGATGGCCTATTCTTTTCTGCCAGTGAGGTCATGTTGCCCCAATACGCAACCGAATGAATTTTCCAAGACCGTTAAGTAAAGAATCAGAGGTCTTCCTGGTTCTGGCGGGACCAACACGGGTGGGTTTGACAGGTATCCTTTTATCTTATCAAACGCCTCCTGACACTCGTCGGTCCATTCGACCGCAGCATCCTTTTTCAACAATTTGAAAATAGGCTCACAGGTTGTTGTAAGCTGAGCAATAAACCTACTAATGTAATTCAACCTTCCCAACAAACTCATTACTTCAGTTTTGTTCTTTGGAGGTGGCAATTCTTGGATGGCTTTGATTTTTTATGGGTCTAGCTCGATGCCTCGTCGACTGACTATGAATCCCAGCAATTTTCCAGATGGAACTCCAAATGCGCATTTGGCAGGGTTAAGCTTGAGGTTGTACCTGCGAAGTCTTAAGAAGAATTTCCTCAAATCCCCAACGTGGTCGGCTTGATGTTTTGATTTTATGATCACATTGTCCACGTATACCTCAATCTCCTTATGTATAATATCATGAAACACTGTGATCATCGCTCTCATATAGGTTGCTCCGATGTTCTTCAAACCGAATGGCATTACCCGGTAGCAATAAGTTCCCCATGGTGTGATGAATGCCATATTTTCTGCGTCTTTTTCATCCATTAGCATTTGATGATACCCGACATAACAATCCACGAAAGATCCTATATCATGCTTGGCACAATTATCGATCAAAATATGGATATTGGGTAATGGGAAATTATCCTTCGGACTTGCTTTGTTGAGATTGCGGTAGTCGACGCATACTCTAATTTTGCCATCTTTCTTTGGCACAGGAACGATATTAGCTAACCAAACAGGATATCGAGTGACTCGAATGACCTTTGCTTCCAACTGTTTGGTGATTTCTTCTTTAATTCTCACACTCATATCAGGCTTGAATTTTCTCAGTCTCTGCTTGACAGGAGGCACCGTTGGATCGGTGGGCAATTTGTGAACCACTAAATCGGTGCTCAGGCCCGGCATGTCGTCATATGACCATGCAAAAACATCTTTGAATTCTATGAGTGCTTTAATTAACTCTTCTCGGATCTTTGGTTCGAGATGGACACTTATTTTAGTTTCCCGGATATTACTCGTGTCCCCTATATTGATCTCCTCGGTATCACTCAAGTTAGGTTTGATTTTTTCCTCAAAGTGAATTAACTCTTTACTAATCTCTTCAAAAACCTCATCTTCATCATATTCTGATTCATAATCACAATATATTTCTTGAATTAATATTTCGGAACCAGATTGATTTTTAAGACTGGGCTGAGGATTCCTCATGCATGCCATATCACTAGAGCCAGCGTAAAAGGAACTGTACAGGAAAGAAGAAAAAGAAAAGAAAACTATCAGGAATGATAATAAAAAGGAAACTGCTTTTTATTGGATGATGAAAGATAACAAGGTTTTGCACACTTCAAACAAACTATAAGATAAGCTTTGGGATTACAACCTTGAAGTAACCCAAACAAACTGAAAGAAAATCAAAATAAACTACAAAGAATCCTTTCGAATTGGGAGAGGAGTGGCTTTCCAATTATTAAGCTTTGTTTCTGGCCCAACGAATTGAACTTCTGCGTTGCTACACCCTTCTCCGCTTTCCAACATATTCACATCATTAAACAATTTCTCGAATCTTTCAATTAATTCCTCCTCAGGATTGACCCGCGACTTAGGAATTGTTGTTATCGGGCGATTTTTAGCACCGGTCTTGACAAAAGACTTTGACAGACGTGGGACTGGTTTTGGAAGAACCCATGCCTTGTGTTTCAACTTTCTAGCCTTTATCACGTCATTGACAGTGGGTATGAACCCCAAACCGAATGTTCCTCAGTTCTCGGGGAGAGATACTGGTTGTGTAATTCCTTGCAACGATGAGCCTAGACCTTTGCCGGGTATAAAACTATTTTTTAACATTTCATAGGCTATCATGACTGGTGCAGAGGATATTTTTGGATTCGGAAGGTACTTCCCCTCTGGAATTTTCTCTACCGACACTGTGTCGGCCACTTGGTATACCCATGGTCCCTGGTCATTTTCTGTTCCCTCGACCGGTACAATGGCACTGCTGTGAGCATTTAAACTTTCTTCTCCATGCACAACTATTTCTTGATGATCCCATTCAAACTTGACCGCCTGGTGTAGTGTTGACGGGACTGCTTTAGCAGCATGGATCCATGGTCGACCCAACAACAAATTATAAGAAATAGTTATGTCCAGTACTTGAAACTCCATTGTGAATTCAACTGGCCCTATTGTCAGTTCCAACACTATGTCGCCACATGAATCTCTGCTTCCACCGTCAAACCCCCGTACGCAAATACTATTTTTCTGGATCCTCTCTTCTTTGATTTTCAATTTGCTTAAAGTGGAGAGAGGGAAGATGATTGCACTTGACCCATTGTCAACCAATACCCGGGTTACTATGGAGTTTTCACATTTCACGGTGAGGTAAAGAGCTTTGTTGTGCTCGGTACCTTCCATAGGCAATTCATCATCAGAAAATGTAATTCTGTTTGCCTCAAAGATTCTGTTGGCTATTCTTCCCAAATGATTTACAGAGATTTTTTCAGGAACATGAGCCTTATTCAGGATTTTCATCAAAGCCAGACGGTGCTCCTCTGAATGGATCAGTAATGACAACAATGAAATTTGAGCGGGCGTCTTCTTCAATTGATCCACAACAGAATAGTCATGGAGTTTCATTTTTCTTAAAAACTCTTCCGCCACTTCCTCCGTCACAGCTCTCTTTATTGGTGTTGGATTATTTTTAGTTTTTCTTAACTCTTCGGGAGTAAAACATCTTCCCGAACGAGTCAAGCCTTGCACCTCACAGACTTCTTCCTTGACTTCTTCTCCCTTGTACATTACAGTCACTCGTTCATAGTTCCATGGGATGGCTTTGTTGTTGATCACTGGCAGCTGGGTCACAGGTGATATTGCATACAACATTATTCGTCATATTTTGACGTTTGCAAACATAGCGGAATATACTAATGCCACTTTCGACTATTGATGTTAACCATAATCACTATTACGCCATATATGGATAAAATGCAACCAATCATCATCTAGCCTTAATCCACAACCAAATAATCGAAATACACTAACCACGCATCTTCTTGATATTCCCAGAATACTTTATACCTCCTAACAATGTCGTAAAACCTAATTAATAGCCAACTTCATGCCATATTCCCTATCTTGACAATTCAATATTAACTATACTTTAATGAAATTCTGGAATAGATAATATTATTACAACACTTATATGAATTTCAAAAGAGAATGATCAGCTGATAAGTAACATGTCAAGCATACTACTATATTAAACAACATGAAACAAAACTGAAATTTATAATAACAAACTTAGATAAATGGAAAAATAGAATTGCAATTCAAGCTTCATTGATTTGTCATGCTGAATCTCTTTCCAACATAGAATTTAAATGATAAGTACCTGGAAATGAAGGTAGAAGAAGTAAATTTCAGCAGTTGCAGCAGTAACGAATACTGGCAGAATATCAGTACTTCCACAGATTTGAGCAATAATAAGACCCGAGGAACCCAGATGCACAGTAACAGTATTTTTTTAAAAACTGCAGATTTTAACTAAACAATGGAATCAAATAAATCCGAACAGATTCAACGAAAGAACAATATTTTAAATTTCAGTTTCTTTTCTGTTTCAAATTCCTATTTCTGATTTTTCTATTTCTGTTGTTGTATCTGTGTCAGATTGTGTGTGTGTGTGAATGTTCTCTTTTGGTTTCTTTTCTGTTTCTTCTTCCTCTTCAGATTTTCATTTCTGATTTTCTGCTTGATTCTCTTTCTTTTTATCTCACTCTAGGTGTATTTTTTCTTAAAATCTCTCTCAAAATCTGATCTAAATCTCCTTAAATCTCTCTGAAAACTGATCTCTAAAATCTCTGTATGAAAACTGATTTCTCTCTCTCCAAATTCCCTCTTAAAATCTTATCCCTTTTCAAATTTCCAGTCCCTGTACTTATACAGGTCTGTCCTATTTCCTTTTAGTGCTTCTTGGACCCTTTTCTCTTTTTAAAAATCAGAAAGTTCCATTAAAAACTGCTTTTGAATACTTTAAATTCTATTAAGTGCTCTTATCCTGATTTTCAGCAGCCCCATTATCCCTTGTTCCCCATTATTATATTAAACTATAGCCACTAACATTACATTATAATACACTAGCACTAACACACTGTTTTTACTGTTTCATTCCCAGAAATGCCCCTGACCTACTGTAATTACTGTCCCAGACTTTAACAAGTTATCTGAATTTAAACTTGTCTAGCAGCTAACAACCAATCCTATGATTAACCTCCTAATACAATTGTATTTACCCAACCTTTGTAAACTTGAGTTCAGAACTAACATCACAACAACATTACACTGAATTTATTACAATAATTCAAACTTGAGCGTCAACATTGAACTAGATTCAGGCAAACACAGGAGCATTGTCAATATAATGACAATGCCCTGAAACTCAATGCTCAGAAATCAATATATACACAACATTCATTTGAATTTACTGATTTATTAAACAAGAACCAATTGAATAACAATAACTAATTAACTGATTATAGCAAAATAATCCATCCAAAACAGGTTGTTTCAGTCAACATTTTCAGAAGCAGGATTTATAATACAACAAATCGACGAACTTAATCGAGTCGATTACACACATTGTAAACAAACATAACCAACAGAAATAATTCATTTATTTGATCAGACATACGGGTATGAGACAAAAATGACAGAATTAATCAAACAAAAATATGAAAAATTAACCGGTTATTAAAATAAACAAAAATACACGTAGAATACACAAAAGAAATAGAAAAATACCTCTGAACCTTCAAATTTATTCAGACTAGAACTCCACTTGGATTCGGATTTTGTTTGAAATCAAACAGACCTTAGTCGAAGTATTTTCCACTGAAAATACTTCGACTAAGGTCGATTAAACCTCAATCTTCTATTTAATTTGGGCAGAATCCAAAAGTCTGGTATTTCTAGGTTTCCTGAAGGTTCGATTTGGGGCTTAACCATTTCTGGTTAGATTCGAGGGGAACCAATGATGACACAAGGGTGAGGGAAACCTAGGGGTGACTTGGTGTTAGTTTAGAACAGATCTGGGTGAGTTCTTGTTTGGCTCGAATCTTCAAATGAAGATTCGAGAAGCTCTAAGGTGATTCGAGCCAAACAAACACCGGATCCATAACGAGGCATGCTAGGGGGTGCTATGGTGTTAACTAGGGGCTGTTTGGTTTAGACTTGAGTTTGGCTCGAATCTTCAAATGAAGATTCGAGAACTTTCAGGAAGATTCGCGCCAAGCGGCTAACATATTCGGATAGAGGGTGTTCAGGGGATTTTGGGGTGTTAAGGTGGTGACCGGCGACGTTGATGCCGCCGGGTTTCAGGCGGTGGGGAATAAGGGCGGCTAGGGTTAGGGGTTGGGTTTCGGAAGGGATGATGAACAGTAGAGAGGAGGGGGTATTCAGTTAGGGGCCGGGGTAGGGGTTTGGGCCTTATATAGGGGTGGGGTGGATTGACCTCATCCGTTGGATCAATTAAGATGCACGGTTGAGATCAATCCACTTAACCAAACGTTGTCGTTTGGTTGAAATTCGGGGGTCAGGCTGGATCGGGTCAAAGGGTCGGGTAAAGATTATGGGTTAGGGTGATGAGATCTCGACTGTTGGTTGGATTTGATCAAACGGTCCCTGATAAAATACGACCAAACACTGTCGTTTTGACTCGTTTGGGCTGTTTGGATTGGGCTGTGGGGGGGTAACTTGATTTGGGCCTGGATTTTAATCCAGGTCCGATTTTCATTTTACAACTTGTATTTTTTATTTTCTAATTTTATTATTAATCATTAAAATCTTAATTAAAATTAAAAAAACAAATTACCCTTCCAAAGATATTAATCACCTTTTAACAATTATTTAACACATAGACCAAACATTAATTACACAGTGAAATATTTAAAATAGAACAAATGCATATTTTGTGATTTTATTTTGAATCAATTATTAAATGCATAATTAAATCCTAGATATGCATGAAACATATATTTTTATTTTTATTTTCATTTTGTTATGACAAAGTAAACATTTACGGATATAAGACAAATATTTAACAAACACCACGCGAATTCAAAAATTGCACAGTAAAAGAAATTTATTTTATTTTTGATTTATTTTGGAGTAGTTTTCGTGAGGCAAAAATCACGTGCTCACAGCTGCCCCTCTTTGTGCGGAAACACATTGGTAGACTATTCATTTGGGATTGTATAATTATTTTTGCACGTTACTATCATTACCTTTTTTAATTCCAATTAAGAAGTTGTTGTAACTGTTTTAGTAAAGTAAAATTTAAACTTATTAATATTTCCGTGTTGGCTTGCCTAGAAGCGGTGTTGGGCACCATGATGACCTATAATGAAATTGGGTTGTGACATGGGGACAACGTAACATTTGATGACAAAGATGCGGACGGCTTGATGATTCCTCACAATTATGCACTAGTAATATCTCTCCTTGTACATGATACTAACGTAAAATGAGTTTTGATTGACCCAGGTAGTTCCGTAAATATCATTATACTAAGGGTGGTGAGTGAAATGCAAGTTAACGACAAGGTGATACCAAAGGCATGGACATTGTCTGGATTTGATAATTCAAGCATTATCACAAAAGGAGAAGTAGTGCTTGCCACGTTTGCAGAGGGGGTTATCAAGGTCACAAAGTTCCAAGTGATAGATTTGGACATGGCTTATAATATAATTATGGGAAGACGATAGATTCACGATATTGATGTTGTACCGGCCATATTGTATCAAGTTATTATAATTCCTTCATAATGGGGAATTCGTCAAATCCATATAGATCAAAAAGCTTCTTGAAGTATCAAATCAGTAATGGCTACAAGGCAGTAAACGATGTTGCAGGGGAGAAATAGCAACTACAGATTCAGTTGAGGATGTCGTAATACAAACCTTAACTAAAGGCATTCCAGGACAAATCATTGTTGATTCAAGACCTGATGTTATTCAAGAGCCAAAAGAAAATGAAAACATTAAGACAAGTACCGAAGAACTCGAAGCGGTATTGCTATTTAAACACTGGCAAGATAGAAAATTTTACATCGGAGCAAACCTAAGCCCAGAAATGAAAGGTAAGTTAATTGAATTTTTAAAAGCTAGCGCATATTGATTTGCTTGGTCGCATACAAACATGACAGGTATGCCACCAGAGGTGATGACCCACAAACTAAATGAGGTCCCATCATATCCACATGTCAAGCAGAAAAAGAGGAAGAAGAGATCCTTCAAAAACAAAGTAATCCAAGATGAGGTACAAAAGCTTTTAAAAATTGGGTCAATACGAGAGGTAAATATCCTAACTGGCTAGATAATACTGTGGTAGTTCCAAAAAAGAATGGGAAATGGCGATTTTGTGTAGATTATACAGATTTAAATAAAGCTTGTCCTAAATATTCATTTCCTTTGACGCATATAGATCAACTAATTGATTCTACCGCATGACATGAGTTGTTAAGTTGTTTAGATGCATACTCAAGATATAACCTAATAAAGATGTATCCTCTCTTTGAAGAAAAAAAATCGTTTATCACAGATGTACCAAAGATATGCTGGAGCCACGTACCAAAGATTTGTAACTAAAATGTTTCAAGAACATTTGGGAAAGACAATGGAAGTCTACATTGATGATATGCTAGTCAAATCAGCATAAGTGGGAGATCATTTTCAATATCTATCAAATACTCTCCAGATTCTTCGGAAATACAATATGAAGCGAAATCCAGAAAAATATGCTTTTGGCGTAGCTTCAGGTAAGTTTTTAGGATTTCTTGTTTCTAACAGGGGTATTGAAGTTAGTCCTGCACAAATCAAAACTATCGAGGAAATACCAGATGTACTCACAAGCAAAAAAGAAGTGTAGAGATTAACAGGAAGAATAGTAGCCCTGGGAGATTTATTTCCAAATCATCGGAAAGGAGTTTTAAATTCTTTTCAGTTTTGAAAAAGAAAAATCAATTTGAATGGACTGATGAATGCCAACAAACCCTCAAGGACCTAAAACCGTATTTGTCAAATTCACCTTTGCTAGCCAAACCAAAAGACAGAGAAAGGCTGCTTATTTACCTTCTTGTGTCAGAAGTAACGGTAAGTGTGGTGCTGGTACGAGAGGATAACGGTAAACAATCTCTAATATATTATGTTAGTAAATCTTTGTTAGATGCTGAGATACAATATCCTCATCTAGAAAAGCTTGCTTTAGTATTAATTATGACATCTAGAAAGTTGAGACCTTATTTTCAATGTGATCCTATCTTTGTAATAATTGCTTTTCCCTGAGGAATATACTACATAAACAAGAACTATCAAGTAGGTTAGCTAAGTGGGCAATAAAACTCAGTGAGTAAAATATCATATATCAGCCCAAAACTGCAATAAAATCACAGGTTTTAGAATATTTCAGCACAATTTTAATTCCTGGAGCAGAAAAGGAATTACAGGTATTTACCGGATCCAATATGAGGACTTGAATTTTATTTACTGATGGTTCCGCGAATGTTAAAGGAGCGGGCTTAGGTATTGTTTTAATTCCGCCTTCAGGGGAATCCATAAGACAAACAATAGAATATTATCTCATCACTAACAATGAAGCAGAGTACGAAGCAGAGATTGCAAGCCAGGAATTAGCACGAGAACTTGGCATAGAACAGATTGTAATCAAAAGTGACTCACAACTAGCAGTTAACCAAATGCAGGGGACTTACATAACAAGACAGGCACGAGTGCAACAATACCTGGAAAAGGTACGCGAATTAGTCAAACAATTTCAATCGTGGAAGGTTGAGAAAATACCCAAGGAGGAGAATTTAGAAGAAGATGTGTTGGCCAATCTCGCATCTGTTATGGAGATAACAAATGCAAAAAAATGCTATTATAATACATTTATTTCATACGGCACTCGACCAAGACAAGAACGAGGTAGATTTTAATAATCTAACTTGAGATTAGATGAACGAGTTTGTTAACTTTTTGAAGTACGAAATCCTACCCAATGAAAAGAAAAAGTCACAGTCGCTTCGTCAAAAAGCAGCTTGGTATTGCTTAATTCGTGGAAACTTATACACGAAAAATGTTTGAAGGTCCTGTGGCATGGTGTCTCAGACCTTCACAAACGGAATATGTAATGTGGGAAGTACATGAGGGGCACTGCGACAATCATGCCTAGGGAAGGTCATTGGTAAAGACTTTAATTAGAGCAGGATACTATTGGCCAAAAATGCAAGAAGAAGCAGAGAACTTTGTAGACAGGTGTGAAACGTGTCAACAATATGTAAAAACATGCATCGCCCATCGAAATTGTTGCATTCAGTTATCTCGCTATGGCCTTTCATGAAATGTGCATGGATTCATAGGTCCGGTACCTCAAGCTAAAGGAGCGGTTCGATTTGTATTAGTTTTAACAGATTATTTTTCAAAATAGATAAAAGCAGGAGCTTTCAAACAGATGCGAGAAAAAGAAGTCAGGGACTTTATTTGGCGAAACATTATCTGCCGATTTGGAGTTCTAAAGGAAATTGTATATGACAATGGCCCACAATTCATAGGAACCAAAATCACAGAGTTCTTTCAGAGTTGGCAGATCAAACAGATTACATCTGTGCCTTACCATTCTTTAGCCAATGGGCATGCTGAGTCAACAAACAAAGATATTATTAATAACTTGAAGAAGAGACTAGAAGAATCAAAAGGCAAGTGGCCAAAAGTGTTACCAAGGGTATTATGGGCTTATCGAACGACAGCAAAAATATGTACGGGCGAGACTCCATTTTTACTTGTCTATGGCACTAAAGCCTTAATTCCCGTAGAAATAGTTGAACCTAGCACGAGATACATACATGTTACTAAGGAATTAAATGAGGAAGAAATGCAAATGAATTAGGATTTACTAGAGCAAATCTGAGGTACTTCAAGATTGAAAACTTCGTCCTCAAGAAGGTATTTCGATCAACAAAAATGGCTAATGCGGGAAAGTTAAGTCCAAATTGGGAATGCCCTTATAGGGTTCGGGGCATTGCTGGAAAGGGAGCATATGAATTGGAGACCATGGATGGAAGCATACTACCAACAAACTGGAACGTTGTTCATCTGAAGAAGTATTATTTCTAGACAAAGGAAGTACCCATGGTCAGGTATCACCCAGATATAACTTTATTTTGTTCTTTTGAATTTTACTAACAATTTTAGATGCATTGGCAAAAAGCTAGATCGTACAAAATGATGATATTAGACCCGAAAGACGTGCGTCATACTGAATTATTCCCGGTCTAGGTTGTAACCTTTTTGATGGGAAAAAGGGGTTAAAAATCATCTAAACATATATCTCCAAGTCCCATTTGTATTTTCCTTTTCAAGGAATGAACCAAAAAGAAGGAGCAATTCAGTGTTCGAGATTTAATACTTCAAAGCTCTAACACTGGTGTGGACTATGCATACAGACAAAGAAACAAAAGAGCCAATAATCAAGTCTAAATCAAAAAGCTTGAAGAAACCTTGAGAAGGTGTGAACTCGCGAGAAAGATACAAGATAAGTTCCAAATTCCTATGAGTTTTAGGTTAAGGCCAAAATTTAGTCATGGGATAATAAACCCGATTTTGTATCTGAAAATCTGCTACAAAGAAAGCAGTTGTGAAAGTGTTGTACGAATAATAGAGAAAATAAAGTACGAAATTTATTTGAAATTTCAAAACATAAAACTTTCTCAAATTATTTCCTTTTTTTCTATTTCGTCTTCTATATATTTACACCAATATGAAGATGAGACGTCATCTTCATCGGTTTCGTTTACATAAAAGTGCCCTCTTTTATAAAAACCCATGTGTTTACCGTGAAAATAGTAACAACAATTAAATTTTTAGATGGGATTCTAAAAATATGTGATCTATTCTCGAGCTAGTTGTTTAGAGCAATCAATGCTAAGAATGTGGAATTTAATGATGAAATGCAAGCTAAAGCGAGGCAATAATCAAACCTGAAAGCTTACTGCCCAGGTTTTTTACCAAGGGGATACGGGCTAAAACTAAGAGTTATACAAGCCGAGGAACCTGCTGCCCGGATGTAGGACCCCGGATGTAGGACCGGTCGATGAGGGGCCTCGGGGTTGAGGTCAGGGTCGGGCTCGAGCTATCGGGGATAGTCGGGAATGGGATAACAGTTAAAGATATGATTGAACAAGGCTCTTTATGGCCAATACATAGCAATATAATGAAGAACAAATAAGAAAGCAATAAACATCAAAGTGGCCTCGGGCCAATGAGAACAAGTGAGTTTAGAAAGAAGAGAGAGAGAGATATTATTGCACTTGAGTAGAATAGTTGGAGCTCTGCCTTTACAGGGTGATAACGACTCCCCTTATATAGAAAGAGGGGAATCCAAACTTAGTACAAGATACGTTGTGTGATAAAAGAAATGGGATGGGACAACCGGCTAGCATTACGACGTGTGCGCGGGCTGATGTTGAGCCACTTGAATAGAACTGATCGACCCCGGGTGCATTCCTCGAGAGATTTTTGCATTCGTCCGGGCTTCGGTCCATATTATCCTTGGCAGAGTATAGGCCATCTTGAGGGAAGTGACTGGCTCGAGATCCCGGGCTTTCGGAATCACCCTTCGAGGCATTTTGTCGAGGAGAAATCGGCCTTCAAAATTTCACCATGGACAGATAGTCTCTACGTTTTTTTAAGGTAAGTGATAAAAAATGATTTTGACACCCCACTTCTCGGTCTCCCATAACGATGTCACATTGACGCTGCATCCCCCTTTTTATAGGTGTCGAGGCGCTTCACCTTTTCGCTTCTCCAGGATCACCAGAAATGTCGCGACTCTTCATTCTTCAGAGTTACACCGTTGCTATCGGTTTAGCTTCTATGAATGCATTGATTGCGCCTGCTGTTACGCTTTTCTAGGGCGATAATGGTGTTGTCGGTTACTTTGCCCTCCCTATAAATGGGGCTTTTTCGTGGTTGGCTTTTTATTCAAACTTCCTTTGATACCCATCTTTTCTTCCTTTCCTCCTATCTTGATTTTCTACTATCTTCTTATGTTTGATACCCATAGCCTCAAGATATTACATCATGTGCACCTTGGCCCAACTCTCGATCCCCTTTTGGTTGGGTGAAGTTGTGCCATTTTGATGTTCCTGTTGTTGTTGTTGCTGTTGTTGCAGTCTTTGTAGTTGCCGTTGGTCTGGGGTGATGAGGTAAAGGGCCGATTTACTTTGACCCCGGGGGTACTTTGTATTATGCACCACTGCTCAAGAGAGGGCTCGGATTATACACCGCTGCTCACCCTCCTCCCTCGACTCGGCATGTTACACCCCTTTTGGATTCCTAGGGTGTCTGGCGGTAGTCTCTGTTGGTTGTTGCCTTCCAGGCCGAGGTAACGTCTCAAGAAGTGCATTCAAAATGGCAGTACTGGCGGAGTCCGCACTAGCCAAAATTTTCACCCAGCCACTTCTTGCGTTCTTCCGGCTTCTCCTTCGTCATTTTGCTCTTCACCCCCGCCTTCATTTTCTATACCCTCCCTTTTGAAGATTCCATTCCAGGAGGATTAGGATGAGGTCCCTGAGGGGATCAGAATCAGAAAATATTGTCTTTGAGGTCATACGCTTGAGAGGATGATGACAGAGACGCAACATGAATAGGCTAGGTCCTTAGGCTCTTGCTGTATGCATACCATTTGTACTTCTTTACTTTTACGTAAGGATACCCTGTGGGATTTTGTAATCATATGTAATGTAATCATATGTAAGGACCCCCCAAGGGTTGTTGTAAGCGACCACTTGTATAAATACAAAGATATTTTCTTGATTCCTTCCTGCGACACTTGTTGTATCTCTTTATATTTTTGGCAGCTTTGAATGCATGATCTTGTTTTGTCACCTGTGATACTGACCTTGGGCGCGAGTATTCTTCCCGCCCTTTGGTTGATGAAACGGCTTTGCGCGGGGTCCTCTATGACTTCTCGGACTGAACCCGAATTAGGCGAATAACCTCGGGTCGTCGGGACCCATTCTTCGCGTGAAAGCATTGATAATATCTTCGAGCCTCATAATAGCCTTCGAGAAGAGACTTTTCTGAGGACTCGTGGTCCTGGGACATCGGTGACTTCTTGGAGGTTATATCTGAATGGAGGATTGGCCGTGCTTCGGGCAACCCTGGTCATTACCCAGAGCCTGTTTTGCAAGGGTATTTGTTAGAGACGCCCATTTCTTCATAAAATAGCCTTCTTAGGTGGAGGCATTTTGATGAAGGCATTGTTGGCCCACTGGAGCTCTGTCTTGCTATGAGGGAGGTCTTCGGGGTTGATTATTACCTTGAAACTGGAGGCGGTGCCGATGGTTGGTGCCTTTGGTTGGTGTTGAATTGTTCCAACCCTTCTTACATGTAATCGTGAGGTTGTTTGCTGATTTCATGGTGTCGGTGGGTCATACCCTTAGCGGCTGTTTATTCGGAGAATGGCAAAGATCAGGCATGGCGATAAATGAGATGTGCGCTTCATAATCATGAAGGAGCTTTCATTGGGGTGAGACAGGCCTGTGCTTCTGAGGAGACTGCATTATTCGAGCCTGGCATTTTTGGAGACCTTTGTTCTGGAGTAGCGGTTCCTTTGGGCCAACAAGGGTTGGGCCACTAGGAGGGTGCTCGGTCGTCGAGTAGGTTTGCCGGCTTCACTTCGTGGTAAGTTTCACAGTGATTACTCTGTATCTCGGATCTTCCCTTTCTTATCAGGTTTTCCCTCCATAAGACTCTGACAGACCCATGCGTTGAGCTTTTCCACTAATGGGCTATACTTCGTGGAGTCCTGGACTAGGGTAGGCCTTCTAGGCTTCTTTGTGAGGGGAAGGAGGGGTCTAGTCGGTGTACTGGCAGTTCGGGACATATCAGAGCTCGCATTACAGAAGCCTTTTAATGAGGTAGGAGCCTTTTTGTTGTAAACATTTCGCCCTTTCAACCATTGAGTTTAGACTTTGCTTGTTTTTAGCTGCATAAAAAAAAGGCGAAGGCTTAGGAGTACCTTAGGGATTCTTTGATTGCTCGATACAATAGTACTTCTAGAAATATTTTCTTGAGCGAAGGTGGTCGAGCGTGATGCTTGGTTGCTTATTGCCGATGCAACGGAAACCAAGGCTGGGGCTGGTAGGCCGTAACCCTTTGAGGTAGAGCGTAGATTTGCCACTTTGTATTTTGTTGTTTATAGAGCATGCTTGTATATGGAGACCACACCTTTCGTGTATATATAAAATGAGAGAAATCTTGAAGTTTTACCTCCTTTGTACCTCTTCATGTATTGCTTTTGACCAGGCGGGCTAGTTTTCGTGTTTTGGCATGATCCTCGTAGATCCGGAAATGATCCGGTAGGACTGGAGGCCTTTAAGTGCGATCCTTGATGCAAGTAGGCGTTGGGGCCTCTCTGTTTTGCCCAGCTGTTTAGGTTCAGTCTCTTATTCAGGCCTTTATTTGAGCTTGCTTGTCCTTCGGTCTTCTGTGCCCGTGCGGGCGGATAGTGATTGTTCTCATTTCTTGCCCTTGGGTATTTCGATGTTTTAGCTATTTTAGGTCCAGTCTCTGAGTCGCGTTACGATTCGAGATTTAATTGACCCTTAAGTTCTTTCCTGCCTGCATGGGCGGACAATGGTGGCCTTTATTTCCAACCCTCGGGCATTTGTTATTTCAACTATTTTGGGTCCAGTATCCGAGTTGCATTGCGATTCGAGATTTAATTGACCCTTAAGTTCTTCCATGCCTGCGTGGGCGTACAATGGTGGCCTTTTGTGTTTTGGGTCAAAGTGACCTTACAGGCGAGTGACTCGGAGGCTTACTTGGCTAGTGACAGTGGCATTTATGCCGTGTCTTTAGGCATATTGTAGTTTTACCTATTTTGGGTCCAGTCTCCGAGTCGCATTGCGACTCGAGCTTTAATTGACCCTTAAGTACTTTCGATTTTTAGACCGGCGATAGTGCCTCTTAAACTGTTTTGGTCATTGAGACCTTTTAATATGTGGCCCGGAGGCTTGCATAGTTAATAATTTTGGATCCGGTCTCTGAATCGGGTTACGATTCAAGCTCATTTTAATCCTCAAGTTGTCAATTTTCAAGCTGGCGATAATGGCTCTTACGCTGTTGTAGAGACCTTTTAGTGTGCATCCTGGAGGCTCGTTTGGATGGCAACAATGGCTCTTATGCTGTTTTACCCATGGTCTTTTTGTAGGCTTTGTTTTTCGCTCGTTAAGGTCTTTTGAAATAATTTTGCCTGACCCGTCATTGGTTCTGAAGGAACCTCGATTTCAAGACGTTATCGGTGATGTTCGAGCACCTCAGAAGGTTCATAGCTCGTAGGCTGAGTAGGTTGAAGCCTTGTGATTTGGAGCTGACATAGTCGAAGCTCGTTTTTTGCTTGTTAAGGGAAGCCTATTTTAACCAGTTCTTTCTGAAGTATATTCGAAGTAGTGGCCTGCAATTTTTGTTTAGCGACGGTCGGGCGTCCCCGAGTCACGTTAATTTGGCTGTATCAGTCAATTTGACTGTAGTCATATGTGTTTGTCCGGAGCCGTTTTTTATCCCAAGTAATAGTTTAGGCATCTACATCGAGGGTATGCCCTTTCGGGATTCTTAAAATTGCGACGTATAGTCTAAATTTTTGAGATTTTCATATTTGTTGAGGTCTTACAGTTTGTCATGCCTATTGAGTTCTTACAAATTGTGTTGCTTCGTAGAATAGATCTGGTTACACCGAGTCTGCCCGCTCGGGGTCTTACAATTTCGGGTTTTCCAGTGCATGGTGATTGGAGATAGTCTCCGAGTTATTAAGTTTGCTTGGGCTCGAAGGCCGTTATTTGTGATCTCGGAGTTACCTTGTTGGGGCTTCATGAGCCTGGAGTTCTGACCCTGGGGTCGTGTGGGTGCCAAATTGTTGTCGTTGAGTCTCCAAGCATTTCTGGATGCATCCGGTGAAGGGGTTCCTGCCGAGAATACACTGCGATTTCCTTGTTTGGAGAATGAGATGCGGAAAGATATTCTTTGATCCATTGTCGTAATAGATGTTGTTGTGTTGAGTCAACCTATATCAGGTCGAAGTCGATCGCTCGGAGATTTGCCTTCCCTAAAGTTTTTTGTGATTTCAGAGCTTTGATCTGGAGGTCGTCGGAGCATTTGAACTGCTGGTGTCTGTTCCCGAGTTTTCGGGACGTTTCTTGTGAAAGAATTTGTTACACTGCTCTGAGAAGGAGTTCCCTCCCCCTTTTTGACAAAAAGGTATTCTTTGATTGCTCGATACAATAGTGCATGCTTTTGCTGACGGGGCCTAACTATATCGGTCGTTCGGTCCAATACATTGTTTTCCTATAGGAAACCTCATTTGGCGTTTTCCAAAACTCCTACGAGCGGGTAGCTTTCCGGGGGGGAGTATGCCCCTCGCTTATTCAAAAGTCAGCCGCAGGGAAAGTCTTGAATGTTTTTGCGGAGTTCCCCCTTAGGCGGCTCGCAGACGTTGCCTCGTTAAATACCTTGCCAGTAAAAACCCTACTTCTGGGATAAAAACTCGGTCGAAGGAAAAGAGTGCAACGGGTGTGCCATTGGAGCCTCGAGGTCTTGCGATAGCACTAGCATTCCAGCATATCTGATTGGGTGCCTGCGCGAAGGTTAATTCCAAATTCAAAATAAAAAAGACGGAATGGTCGTACCTTGAAACGAGATATACTGCCCGGCGGTGGAGATGCAACGTGGATCTCTACTTTGTTTTGTCAAGCTCGACCGGGGGCGAGACCCGATTTGCTCGTTGGTTTATTCAGGGGCGGAGGCATGAGCGTTGGCACCATGTCGTGTATAGCGAACATTTCCCTTGCCGTATGTTGACCCCATAGACGGCTTTCATCTCGTACTTGGTTGGGAATTTTGTCACCTGGTGGAGGGTGGATGGTACTGCTCTCATGCAGTGTATCCATGGCCGCCCAAATAAGGCGTTATACCTCATATCTCCCTCGATAACATGGAATATGGTGTCTTGGGTTGTGCTGGCCACGGTAACCGGAAGGAAGATTTCTTCTTTCGTCGTTTTGCTTGCCATGTTGAATCCATTGAGGACCCGAGTGGCAGGAACGATTTGTTCGAGCAGTCCAAGATGTTCTATTACCCTCGTCCTGATAATATTGGTCGGGCTACCTGGATCCACGAGTACACGTTTTATCTAAAAAGAATTCACAAGAAAGGAGATTACAAGGGCGTCGTTGTGGGGTTGAGACAGGGCCTCGGTGTCCTCTTCGCTGAATGTGAGGGCATCTTTGGGGATATATCCCTGAGTCTGTTTTTCTCTGGTGATAGACATTTTTGTTCTTCCCCTTACGGGTTCCTGCGGGGCATCGGCGCCCCCCATGATCATGTGGATGACGTGTTGCGGCTAGTTTTCCTCGTTTGTCTTGGTTGCCTCCCTTTCTCGGCACTGATTTTTGGCCCGATCGCTAAGGAATTCCCGAAGGTGTCCTTTGTTGAGTAATCGAGCCACTTCTTCTCGTAGTTGGTGGCAATCATCGGTCATGTGACTGTGCATGTTGTGGAACTCACATATTAAGTTGTATTTCTCTACGAAGGGTCCGACTGTATCGGTTTGGGCCACTTGGCGTCTCTGATCTTGCTCATAGCGAACTCGATGTCTGATACAGTGACGCTGAAGTTGTATTCCGATAAGTGGGGCACATTTGTTGGTGGTATGTTTTGGTCAAACCTAGTTCTGTTGATGAG
Organism: Nicotiana tabacum; assembly: GCF_000715075.1. Lineage (NCBI taxonomy): Eukaryota > Viridiplantae > Streptophyta > Magnoliopsida > Solanales > Solanaceae > Nicotiana > Nicotiana tabacum. The sequence continues at coordinate 111,469,755 of NC_134099.1, read as the reverse complement.
CCCTCAAGGGTCCTGTCCTCATTCTATCCTCCGATCATTGCGAAGTAGGCTACGCCTTGGGGCGTTCCTTCTATCTTCGAGGTACGGCTGGTACCTTTCTTTGTTTGTTTCGATTCATTTGCCAAGAGTCTGTGTGGGTACACTGAGCCCGAAGGTGCTCCCAGTTGGTCATCCTCGGCCCTATTCTTTGACTGGTATCGTTTGTAGACATCTGACCAGGTCACGGCCGGATATTCGATAACTGCCTCTATTCCATAAACCAACATATAGGGGGTTGCCCCGGTTGATCTGCGGACTATGGTGCGATACCCCAATGGAGCAAATGATAAATTCTAGTGCCACTATCTATGATTCTCTATCATTTTCCTCATCCATCCAGATCTAATTATAACCAGCGAAGCAATCTACGAATGACTGTAATTCATGCTTGGCGCAATTATCAATTAGGATGTGTATATTTGGCATAGGGAAGACGTCTTTCGAACTGGCCCGTTTGAGATCCCGGTAGTCGACGTAGACTCTGACCTTCCTATCCTTCTTTGGTGCTGGCACGATGTTGTCTAACCATGTCGGGTATTCTATTACCCTGAAAACCTTAGCTTTGACATGCTTAGTGACTTCTTCCTTGATTTTCAAACTCATATCAGGCTTGAACTTTCTGAGATTTTGCTTTACCGGAGGACATGTTGGATCGATTGGCAGTTTGTGAGCCACAATAGACGTACTCAGATCAGTCATGTCATCATACGACCAGGCGAATATGTCCTCATATTCCTTTAGAAATTTTATGTATTCCTTCTTTTCTGACGGTGATAAGTGGAAGTCGATTCGTGTTTCCTTAACGTTTTCTGCATCTCGCATGTTAACAATTTCTCTGTGGTCCAGGTTGGACTTGGGTCTGTTCTCAATGTTCTCAACTTCTTTGACAATCTCATCTAGTATGTCATCTTCCTCTGAATCAGTGTCCGTTTATTGCGTTGTCTTATTGCATGTCACAGTCATTGGTTCATCAAGATAATTAATAGTAATGCTGTATAAGTAAAGTAATGAGAAAAAAATAACAATGCGTGTCGGTTCATAAGAAAAGTCAAAATGCTTTGATAAATTGCATAACTGTTTTGAACATAAAAAATGCGAAAAGAAAATCATTTATTAAATAAAAAATAGTGCATGGTGCTTGTGTTATCCTTGCTACCCCGCGGCTCGCCGGGATCTGGTTGTCTTCATAGTCCAGTTATTGAGGCGTGCCCCTCTGCTCACAACCTGTATGGAAGGGCCTTCCTCCCCCTTCTCCTAAAAAAATACAACAGTCTATGTCATTGTCTTCCAGGAACAAGTTCTTCATCGCGACCAATGCTTCTTCTTCCTCTGACCCATAAACAATGTCGGTCTACTAGAAAGTCTACTCCAAATGCGGTATTGGCTGCTCTAGTGGATAGTAAGGACCGCGCCATGGTGGCGACCAGTTGTTGAATTCTTCCCATGTGTACTCATATCCCAGACCGAAAGTGGTGCCATGTTTCTTGAGCTTTATGGGCTTAGCGATTCTTTGAAGGTTCTTTCCGAGCCCTTTGCCAGGTTCGTACCCACTCCAGTTCAGTATACTCTAAATTTTGTTATCCCACCATTTATCATTGTCAACAACATTTACCCTTTCAATGTGGTGGTAAGTCTCTCCACCTAACTTCCTTCTTCCTTCGATTGCCGGAATGGTATGGCGACTGTATATAGGGTTGCTACCATCGCCGTGAATGATCACCTCTTGATGATTCTATTCGAATTTTACTGCCTGATGTAATGTTGATGCTACGACCCCAGGAGCATGAATCCACGGCCGTCCCAACAGTAGGTTGTAAGATGCCGACACGTCTATCACTTGGAAGTCGACATCGAACCATGTTGGTCCCATTTGCAAGCATAGGACAATTTCACCAATGGTGGACCTCTGAGATCCATCGAAGGCTTTCACATTTATTGCTCCATCATTTGTCTCGTGCATTCCTTTACCCAACTTCTTGAGTGTACCAGTGGACAAATATTGAGACTGGAACCTCAATCGATTAGGATTCTAGTGATAAAATAGTCGTCGCATTGCACAATGATATGCAGTGCCTTGTTGTGCCCCAAGCATTCAAGTGGCAGCTCATACTCATGTAAGGTAATCTTATGGCTCTCCAACACTTGTCCTACCATGTTGGCCATCTCCCCGCAAGTGATATTACTTGGTATGTATGCTTTACTCAGCACCTTTAGTAGATCATTATTGTGTGCCTCAGAATTTTGTAGCAAAGCGAAAATGGAGATTTACGCTGGTGTTTTGTTCAACTGGTTGATGACCGAGTACTCCTTGGCCTGTATCTTTCTCCAAAGATTGTCTGGACTTGTCTCAATGATGGGTGGCCGGTTAGAGGCCTACTTGCTTGACTCAGCGAGATGTTCAGGGGTATAGACTCTACCAGTTCTTGTCATACCCTGCGCTGCAACAGTCTCTTCGAACCTGACCTTGCCTTTCCTCCTTGCCTCAGTTGTATAGTCCCAAGTTACAACCTTTGTGTGGAATGGTATCATGGTCAACATCGCCACTGGGATTGGCGTGGCTAACCTTACTCCGAACGGAGCATGTGCTTTGTGTGGTAAAACTGCAACTTCAAACGATGTGGGTGCATTTGCCGGAGACACAAATTCGGCCTCAACTGGTGCTGGTGTCTTTGCAAACGATGTCGCTTCAAACTCTAGTGGTATAGACATATTTACTTCAGCGTCCCCGGATGGTTGAATCTAGACTATGATTGGATTAAGAGTAACTATTGGCTTCTTTGGGTCATCTCCTTCTGTGATCAACCCGATTGACCTATCGGGATCCCAATCATCCTCTATTTCAATCATGTGGACACCTCCACCTTTGTGGTATGGTACAGGGTTGTTGAGGACATTTGGAGCGGGTTCCTTTACCACAATAATCTTGTTTTCAATTAAAGTCTAGATCTTATCTTTCAAGGAATGACATTCACCAATGGCGTGCCCTTTCATGCCGGAGTGGTATGCACAGGATTTGTTTGGGTTAACCCACTGAGAAGGGTTTTTAGGAGTTGCAGCAGGGATGGGGGTGACATAACCATCAGCCTTGAGTCTTTTATTCAATTGGTCAATGGGTTCAACGATGGTTGTGTATTGTTTTGGAGGTCTACGGTCAAAATTTGGTCGGGGTATAGGGAAGTTTTGGCGCGTAGGAGGTGATTGATAGTGGGAGGGCTGAGCATTGTAGGTTTGGTAGATGTGAGCGGGTTGGTAGTATCTGGGTGAAGTAGGCTGATATGTGGGAGGTGGAGGTGATTGATAAGTTGGTGGTGGTGCTTGGTATGAGGGTGATGATGCTTGGTAGTTAGGGGTTGGTTGATATGTTAGTGGAGGTGTTGGATAAGTTTTGTATTTGATGGGAGATTTGGTTCCCTGCGCAACCGTTATAGTTCCTACGTCCCTTTTCTTGGACACCACCTGACTGCAAGGCCTTATTTGTAGCTTGCAAGCCCTCGAAGTTTGTAACCATACCACTTTTGATACCCTCTTCAATCCTTTCACCCAGTTTGATAATGTCAGAAAATTTGTGGTTCTCGATCATCATTAGTCGTTCATAATACTGCGGGTCCTAAGACGGGACAAAGAATTTGTTCATCCATTCTTCCTCTAAGGCAGGTCTGACCTTTGCAGCTTTGGACCTCCAGCGAGTAGCATGCTTGGGAAATGTTTCTATAGGCTTCTTCTATAGATTCTGAATATAGATCACATCTAGCGCATTCTCTGTGTTAAACCTGAACCTGTCTGTAAAGTCGGACGCCATGCTTACCCAGCTTAACCAGTTCTTTGGATCTTGGCTGATGTACCAAGAAAAAGCATCCCGTTTCAAACTCCTTATGAAAAGCTTTATACGGATTCTATCGTCTTTCCTTACTCCAACCATCTTACCATACTACGTTCTTAAATGGACCCTTGGATCCCCTGTACTATCAAACATTTCGAACTTCGGAGGTTTGTACCCCTCAGACAGTTTGACATCGAGCTGTATGCAAAGATCTTCATAGTTTAGCCCCTTAATTCCATTGCTTCCTTCAACGCCTTGAATCTGGCTGGTCAATTTCTTAAGTTCCTCAACCAGGTTCCTGATGAGCAAATCCTTATCATCAGACTCGGGTGTGCTTGAGATAGGTTGGGTAGAGTCTGGAATGGTCTCCACATAGATGGGGGTGTTATGGTAGGTGTGAAAGTGGTCATTTGTGGAGTTTCGGGGTTTAAGGATGAGTAGTGGAGTGTTTTTGGGAGATGGCAGGTGTTGCAGTGATGGTGAGGAGCGGGATGGTTCTGCGACTTTGGGATATTCTACGGAGGTGTGGGGTTCTGAGCATTTGGGAAATTGATATCTGGAGTGGTGAGGGAAAATGACAGATTTGCCAAGTTCCGAACCTGATCAAGCTCTTCTTGGAATTTCAGCAGTTTTTGTTCAAGTTGGGATGCATTTTCCTTAGGAACCTGAGTACCATGACCATGAGTGGCTTCTACCCGTTCAGTTGAATTCTCCTTTCTGACGTTGTTCAAATCTTCTATCTTCCCTTTATTCTTGTTTTTGACATGACTAAGAAGAGGAGTGGGTGTAGGGCCCCTGGATTTCATAGAATAGGATGATGTTACTAGAGTGCACGAACTAACCTTTAGGGAGGGGAATAATAAAACAGAAAGTAAAAAACAAAAAGGTAACCAAGTTAGTGAGGATTATAAAAGATATTGTCGTATTTAAACACATATTGTGGGAATTTAAATCGTGTCCTAATTTGGGGACCTCTTTGCGCCCGAGGTAGGCCTAGCAACAAATTGTTTTGGAGAACTTAGAATGTTAATTCCTCATTTTATTGATAGAAATAGACGAATCCCAAATCGGCAATAAATAAACAAGAAGTAAAAGTCACTAATGGCCATGGCCTTATTACATTTATAAAGCGAAAGGATAAACTCCTATCTATTTGGTCTCAGAAGGACCTTCCCCAGATTCAGCATCCTTGGCTCCATCGAACAGCTTTCCCAACTCGCGAAGTCCCAATAGCAGGTATGCTTTGGCTAGGTGTTCGCCTTCTGTTCCTTCAGTATTTTAACAATCTTCGACCCTTTTGAGAAACTTTCCCTCCAATTCCACTATGCCTTACTCTAAGTATCCTAGTCATTTGTTGACACTGACAACACTGACAGCCACTATGACAGACTCTTGTATTTTGTGGTGTTCACTTTCACACCCACAGATCCTTTTGCGCATCTGATTGTATTTGACTTGTGCCTCGACCCTTTCGTCAATAATCCTGTGGCCTCGAGCAAACCTTGGCTTGCCCAGACCATCATGATTGTCTTCCAACCAACCAGAGTAGAAATGAGCGCAACCAGCATGATACCTATCTGGCTCAATGGTATCTCTCCCCATTATGATTTTGCAGTGCCACATATGCTGAGCTTGGCACTTGTAAGGGCTATCATCATTCTGGAAGTCAGCCCGGAAATGACTCATCTTGTCGACCCTGGGTATAACCTACTTCCTACCAACTTGCCTCATAACTCCGAGAGGGATGTAAGGGTATGTTCCTCTCAGGCCGATTAGTATCACGAAAGGTGCATCTCTGGATCGGGCAATGAACTCCTTGGTCAGAAACCACTCGAACATCCATTGTACCCATTCCTCAGTCAGATTATCAAATAGTTCAGCCCATTCTTTGGCATCCTCCGGCTGAGCGAACATATTGGGGATGTAATTCATTCGCTTTGGATGATGGAAAGCGATGATCATCCCAGTCCCTTCACTAAGTCTCTTGTCGGTATTTGCCCCTTTGGAGATGTTCCGTGAGCCAGAGTTGAAGTAAAAAATTGCAGCCTTCGAAGTGTTTTGCTCCTCGTTGACACTTCTCCAAGGCTCGATGTATGTTGGCACAATGCTGAATGTCTGCCCATCGATCCCTTCTATTAAGGTCTTAGTTACCATAGCCACCCTGGTGTGGATTCTTGCTTTCTTCATCAGAAACACGATCAGCCCTAGGAAATAAAACATGAATATGAAGACCCTTCGGTGGATGTGCCCCAATGATGTGATGGAAAACTCGTCAGGATAGGTACGGTAGGATTTGCTATAACCGTACCTTTCATACAAATAGTCAAAAGGGATGTAGGACTCCTTCAGACATGTCAATTCTGGATTCTTCTTTAAATCCATTATTTTGAGGAAGCCCCTGCCCTTGCGGTTCTTAGGCATCAACAAACCTGGAGTTTCCCATATTAGACCAGCTAATCCTCTATCTCCAGCAAGGGTGTCATTTCAATGTCCCCAAAGTGGAACACAACCCTTTCACAATCCCAAAACAGTGTGGCAGCTTTTATAATCTTGTTATTGGGTTGGATTTCTAAGAGGGAAGGCAGATTTCCCAAATATTTTCGGACAAGAGTTTTATCACTAGAGTGAAGATCTTTCCACCAGCTTAAAAATATTGGATGGATGTTGGTAACCATGCCGAATCTAGGGACTTCGTGCCTCATATTTTTGCAAGACAAATAAGGTTAGGCCCTTACCCCCACCAGACTCGACTATTTAATACCAAAAATTAGCATGAAGCATTTAGTTCTCCAAATAAATGCACAGAACGTGGTGATGTCCGTTTGGGTTCAGTGAAACCCGATGGACTTTGGACAAGGCTATCTAAAAGGGTCATTATGTGGACAACATAACTGACCCGGCTAGGTTTGACCATGATGCCTGCACAATTTGAACAGAGTATGGTTTCTCTGGGGTTTTTGACTGGTACCCTTGAGAGGACAACTCAAGGGGGAAGGCACAAAACCGTCGACTACACCGCTGATCGACTAGTTTTATCGCAAATATGCCTTTTCGAATTTAGGGGGTGATAATATAGGAAGAGCGCAACCACTCATTATAAGCGTTGCTATGGTATTTGTTAAGCTAGAGTGGAGTATGATGTTGAGCATGATTATGCAATAAATAAAGAATGTTGGCACGTATTTGCACGTTAAGAAAGTAATAAATACAACAGTTTCATAATTTAAAGCAGCAATAAAGGAAAGAACCGAAGAAGATAAGTCATTTTTGCTTTTGAAACAAAATTAAATGCTTAAAGGAATTTAAACAAGTAATTTCACGTAAGGGAGGGTACAAATTCACCATAATAGTCTCAGATGGCAAAACCTAAATATCCCCAGCAGAGTCGCCATACTGTCGCGCCCCATTTTTCCCTCTTTGCATCGGGAGATCGGGTTTATGACATTTTTGGGTATAGGACAACTCATTCCTTTTAGGAACTAGGTTTTGCATTTGAATAGTCGTCACCTAATGATTTAAGGTGCATTAGGACACCTATAGGGTTCACTTCTAAGTTTGTTTGATAACCAGAGATTGAGTAAGGGCTTGAAATTATCCTAAAGGGGAAGGTGTAAGGCACCCCTCAAGATCCACTAGTGTGGTTCCCGGCCAGACAGTTTTTGTAAATTTGTGCAATTTAGCAAACAAATAGGTATAGGCTCAAATAGTAGGGGATTTAAACATATAAGAGTTTGAAAACAGTTAAAAGGCGGATGTCGAAAAGAAAGAGTTACAGTTCTACAAATACTTGAAAATATAAAAGAGTAAAAAAGGGGGGCCTAGGTTTATTTATAATATGGATCACAGCAATGCGATACCCAGTATGACACTCCTCAGAAGAGGGGATACACGTGGTATTAGCGCACTGGTCATCATATCCATATCTACCCTTCCCACCTCGTGAAGGTATTAGAGCGCGGATTGGTCTCGACCTCTATTGCATGCTGTTACCCGTCCTTTCTTATTAGTCTCGGAGGAATTTAGGACTACTATTCCTAAAGGGGAGGGATATTAGGCTTACTTTATGTTTCAAAAGGTGAAAAATCTAAGGCAACATACAAAAACACATAGTACTACACATTAGGAGAAGCATGTAAGCAAATAAAAGGCTCATGTATACCTCCTCAAGCAAAACACATAATTAGCATAACTTAAATATACATTTATGGTCTGAATTTAAAAATAGTAAAGGCGAGGGGAGTTTTAATTGTTGAAGCAGAATGGTTTATTAGATAACTCACATAAGAAGTCTGAATCAGGTCTGCCTGCTGGTTGTAACAATTACTAATTAACAAAGGCGGATTCAGTTTTATTGTTGTTATCACCTAAGGCTTGCCTAAGTGTTTGGGTGAGATCCTATAAACATGATATCTATTACTAATTCAGAATGTCGCGAAGCAGTAACCATTATAAAACAAATGATTTGAGATCCTACAGGCATGCTTTCTAAACCGTATTAACAGAAGGTGAGAGAGTTGTTTAAAAACTAGTAGAGAACAATATGAATTAGGCTGATTTTAAACTAGACTAGTTTCAGATCTTGTAGGCATGATATCTATTATTGCTGATTTAATTCCTATAGACATGATATCTAGTTGAACGTGTAATGAAGCAGGCAAAATTTACTCGCAATTCCTATAGGCATGATTTCTAGAAAAGGATACTGATTTTATACTACTGACATGATGCCATACGATTACTAGTTAGATCCTAAGAATATGGTGTCTAAGTGCGATAATGCAGAATGTAAGACAAGTCCTCTAAACAGGTTCTCTAAATGTAGAGTTAAGCTTGCAGAATTTAAACGAGTCCAATAGACAGGTTCTCTAAATGCAAAGTTAAACATGCAGACTTTAGGTCCTATAGTCATATTCTCTAGATGTAGAACATGCAGAATTTTAGTGAAAACAAATCATGTAGGCATTATATCTAAATTGCAGTGTTAAATATGCAGAACTTTAGGTCTTATACGCATGATATCCACCCTTAACCATGCATAATTACCCAGCCCTTTTCACTAGCCAAACCCTAACGTTTATTATAAATTATTACAAACTGAATAATGAATTACATCAGAAAAGCGTAAAAAAAAAAAAAATTACAACCATAGGAAGCCTGATTCTTGACTTCCTCTTTGAGTTAGAGAATAAACCACCTCAAATGCTATTTGTTTCAAAGTCTTTCTCAGATCTGGGTGTGTCAAAGTTCCTTAAGGGTCTCAAATGACACCGATCAGTGCTTACACCCAAGTTTGTATAACCAGACACGAATGAGTGCAGTGTGGAAGGGCCAACCCTTATGTTTCCAGGTTCACAGGGAGCTCATGGGTCCCAAGGTAAGGCTCACACAAGAGAGGCAGAACCTAAGTCTAAGAGTATAGTGGAAATGCAGGAGTAGAGAATTGTTTAAAACTGGGTTGAGAATAGTAAGGGGGTAAGGGTAGTTTGAAAATAGTAGTAATAAAGTTAACACTACAGAATCAATATTTTGATACAAAGGGGTCAGGGGTTTGGGAGTTCATTACAGGGAGCATATGACCCTGGGAGGAGGTCAGGTTTTGGATATGCACAACAATAGATGATGCTGGCATGGCCATAAACCTGCCAGGGAGAGTCAGGTTTGGGTCATTCACAGTAATGTCTAATGCTGACATGCCCTCAAACCAACCAAAGAATACAAACACATAGGGGATATGGGGTTTGGGATTCATAAGTCATAATAAGTGACTGACATAATTCATATATAAGGAAAAATATTAATTCAGAAGGGAAAGGGCCAGATTACAGCATGATTAATAATGGAACTTGATTAAACACAAGCAGGAAACAGGCAAGAGTTCAAGAAATAGTAAAAAAACATGTTGTTGTTGATGCGGAAGATTAATTAGAACATACCAGTAAAGAAGCAAATGCAGAAAGAAAGTAAGCAAATTTCCCACAGCTTAGCCTTGGCTTTAAGCCGGCTAGGTAAGGCAGCAACACAAGTAATAATAGAGAAACGAGGGTTTTGAGTGATGTATGTGTTATGAACTCAAGTGTTCGCTTTTTTCAAGAAGAGGGGTGCAAGGTATTTATAGTTTTGAAAACATATGAGAAATAAGGTAATAAGTAAAGTTCCAATACAAATATGGAAACAACAACAGTCAGAATCAATTAACCAAGTGATTCCCCTTTAATCTAGAGATCACTTGTTTAATGGGGGTAACAGATTCAAAAATAAGGAAAGACAAATTAGTTTGTAGGCAGACTGATTATTGCCATAAAAGGGGTAGTAAAAGCATTAAGTAATCAATCAAGTTTAAGTACAGAAATATGCTTATTTTGGGAAAGGATTCAGTAAGGCAAAATATCATAATAAAGGAATAGAATTAATTAACTTTAAATAGGCGAGTGAAATTAGAGTTCATAAAAGAAAAGTTCTGAAATCAGTCACAAGATCGAGATTAATCAAGGAAGTAACATGCTTCCGCACTTCAGTATTTAAACAGAGTGAGTAGAGACACCAGACATGTTAGGCCAAACCCTTTGTCAAAAGAAACAACATACAGAAATATGCATAAGGTTTAGTAGTAAAGCAAACATTCAAAGCATAGTAATCAAGTAGGTCAAGTCACATTGAGTCAATAATGGAGAAAATAAAGTATTAGAAACATGAAAAGGTCTCACAATAGCAGACAAGAAAACCTTTTTGAAAAGTTAGGGTTTCAAGCACAGTCGAGATTTAAAGATAATAAAACCCAGAATCAGAGGAATCACATTAAGAAAAAGAGATTCTGAAACAAGGAACTTCAAATCGAGTTAGCTATTCAAACGAATAGTTTCAGACCCAAGACATAGGTTTTTTTTTCAATAATATTCGAGCTTAAAAGATGATAAACAAATAAATCGAATAAAAACTTAACCAAACAAGCACTCATCTAACAAACAACCAAAAGAAATTAGGGTTTTGTTTAAACATTCTAACTCAGATAGAAGAACAACATGAGCAAAACATAGCAAGATCGGAAACACGTTAAAATCAGAGAATAGATTTTGAAATAACTTAAAAGAAGAACCCTAATCGGAAAAGATAAAGAGTTATTTTGAGAGCAAAGTTAAAGAAGCTTTGAAAAAATGCTCAAAAGTTAAAGGTAAGCACTAATCTATGGTAGATCTGAAAGAAATCGAAAAGATCTTAGAGATTAGGATTTAAGAAAACCCAGAAAAGATGAGAAAGGTCTTGAAATTTATCGATCTAACTAGGAGAGTCAAGGATCTGACTCGAGCGGCCATGGCGGGCCGAAGAAAGGTTAAAGATGACTGGAGAAGAGCCATGAACTGCAAACGAACAAGGACTGGACCAGACTCCTTCAAGGTCTGGCCTTGAAACCATAAGAACAAATACATAGAAGCTATGAAAGCTGGTATATGCCTCAAATGACCACGGAAGACCATGGATTAGGTAGGTATTAGGTTGGGGTGAGAGGGAGGTGGCTAGGGTTCATGAGAGTTTCAGAGAGAGTTGAGAGAGGAGGGGGTTTCAAGGGCAGCGGTAGGTGGAAAGTGAATTAGGTTAAGGGGTTGGTTTGGGTTAAAAATGGTAAGGACAACCGGTGGTTGTTGATCTAAATAATCAACAACTGGCTTTTAAAAGGTTAGGTGGGGATCCGGGTATGGGTCGGTTTAATTTGAAATTGGGTCGGGGTAAATTGGGTTCAAATTGCGATTCAATTTAGGCTGAAATTGAAATGTAATCTGGCTAGAATTTAAATAGCCATTTTCCCCATTTATTTTATAAAAAATAGCAAATTAAATTCTGAAAATAAATTTAAATTGCTAGAAAGATTTATAATATATAATTATCAATTTTTAAAAAATGGAATTAATTTTATGAATATAAATACAATTAAATCCTAAAAGAGGCTAATATTGCAACTGTATGCAATTTAGCTTTAAAAATACTAAATAAATTTGTAAAAAATGCAAAAATTACCTTAGTTATATTTTAGCATAAATATGAGAATCAAATAAATGAATCACCAAAATAATAATTTTTGGGAATTATTATTGTTTTTTTTGAATAAAATAGGGAAATAAATTGGTTTAAAAATCTTTAAAAATTAAGAAAAAATAATAAAACATTTGGACATACTTATATATGCATACAGATGATATTTTGAAGGTATTTTGGATATTAAAAAATATATAGGGAAAAATTGGGTATCAACACTGACAATATCTCATATCCGTACAGATTACTCACGTGCATAACAATACCTCATAATCGCACAGACAACTCACGTGTCAATAGTACAACTCTTACACAGAAGGAAACTATACGAGAATACAAATATATGATCAATAAACATCAAGGTGATTAATTACATGTATGCTTGTGTAAGTGTTCTATCACAACTTGAGTCAACAAGTAATTGCAGAGACAACAAATGTCACACAGGAAACAACACAACAAAACGTAAAGTGCATGACTCGCACAAGGTAGGCACACCACTACACAATATCATCAATAACAATGCCCCCAGATCATCACAAGTCATCACAAATCATCCCTAACTTGACACGTGCGCAGCAATAAAGTAAATGCCAACCTTGACTCACCGCACGCACACATATAATAATATTCCCCCCCTTTTTCTCCACATGCGCAAACCCCCCTCCCCACACGCACACACATACACACACGCATGCATACACATACACACATACACACACACACACACACACACATATATATATATATATATATATATATATATATATCCCGCCTTGTCACGCTGCATGTGCAAATATGAATAATAACAATAGCACGGACAACTCATGTGCGAACACCCCGACAAATCCTCTCAACAATAATGCATGTGCTAAAAACATAACAACATAATATAACAACTCGCACCATATGCCACCATATTTCCTCAAGAAAATTCTAATACCACAACAACACATAAACCTCGGCTTAACAACACTGAGTACAACAATGACACGGGAGTACGGCAAGTAAATCAACGCAAGAATTACTAAACATAAAGAATGTAAGAACGAGCTCACAATGAAAGGCATAACAAGTAATAACGGTTTCAAACAAGAATAAGTCAAAAATGAGAGAGATAGTGTGTAGCAACCATATCAAATAAGAATAACTCAACAATAGGAGATATAACATATAACAGCGACCTCAGATAAGGATAAGTCAATAATGGAATAGATAACAATAACTTCAATTAAGGATAATCAACTCTTGAAGATATAGCAATAACTTCAATTAGGGATAATCAACTACAGAAGAGATAATATGGGAATAAAAGAGGCAACAACTTCAATTATGGCATATAAGGGTATATTTTTCAATAAGGGTATAACATGATCCAATAAACTTCAAATAAGACATGTAGGGTAAATTTAGCGATGAAGGATATAACATGATGACACAACTTTATTCTAATGTACATAAGAATCTAGGAGTTTTAACTAGTCAATTTCCTCATATAAGTTGTGTACACACTCATCACCTCGCATACTCGTCTTTCACGTAGTTCAGATAGTACAAACAAACCAATCCCTACGGGATAGTTCTCTGACACAAATGTTAGGTAAGATACTTTCCTCAACAGTCATTAATCTAAAATAGCTTCTCCTATACAATTTACCTCCGCTCGGCACAAATATAACAAAAATTGACTTAATAACATAAAATAATACAAGAGACATCAATTTCAATAAATAAAGCTATGATCTTTACACATTTTCTCTAAAATCAACAAAAGTGCTAGGTCAAAATTTGAGTCTAAGGTTAGATTTCGGCTACCCATAACCCCATGAGTCCTTATATGTATTTTTATTTCAAAATACGAGTCCAAATCGACTCTCAAAACTCAAATTTTCATTTTTCAAAATGTAGACAAATTTTCCTAAATTTTCACTTTGATTCTCTAGATTTTCATGTTAAAACTCGCATATAATCATGTAAAATAATTGGAAATTGAACAAAATCACTTACCCAATGATTGCAGATGAAAATCCCTATTCAAAATCGCCTCCTATCGAGTGTAAGGTTCCAAAATACAAAAATAAGACTAAAAATCCCATCCCTCGGCATTTTGTCTAGTTGAAATGAGAGGAAATTATTGTATAAGCAAAATCCCTCGCGTCCCTGCCGTCATCGCAAATGATATGAATAGTTTGCAATTGCAAACATGGGACACTTTGAAAATGCGACCATCGAGCTCACAAATGCAAACCAGGTCACCCAGGTCACCCCATCGCAAATGCAAACACTACCAGACTTAGCCTAATATCGCAAATGTGACATATATCTCTCAAATTCAAGACCTGCAATACCTGATCACACTAGCAATTTCCAAAACTTTTCCAAACATTCCAAAATGAGTCCGAAACTCACCCGAGCCCTCGGGGCTCAAAACCAAATATAAACACAAGCCTAAAAATATAACATGAACTTGCTCGCATGATCAAATTACCAAAATAACATTCGAAACAATGAATTGGACCTCTAAATCATAGGAAATCAACATGAAACTCAAGAACTACTAAAAATGCAACCGTGCGTATGATTCCTATCAAAGTAACTCGGAATGGCTCCCAACTTTGCGGACAAGTTACAAATGACAAAACGGATCTATTCCAAGTCCCAAAACATAAATACAAACACGACAGCTACGAAGTAAACCTATGCTCAAACTTATCAAAATTCTAAGCCTTTCAATTGAAAACTTTCGGCAATACAACACAAATCAAAGTACGAACCTCCGAATTTGATTTAGGGCATATGCTCAAGCTCCAAAATTATGATACGAACCTATCAGAGCCATCAAAACACCGTTTCGGGGTCAATTTCACAGAAGTCAAACCTCAGTCAACATTTTTAACTTAGTCTTCTAAAGTTAGAATCACTCATCCAAATTCATCTCGAAACATCCGAAATTCAAATACGACCATGCATGCAAGTCATACCACACAATATGAAGTCATTCAAGACTCCAAACCATTGAACAGATCGCTAAAGCTCAAAACAACCGGTCAGGTCGTTACATCCTCCCCCTCTTAAACAATCATTCATCCTCGAACGTTCCAAGAGTGTTTCCCCAACCATCAAATCATTGTATGGACTCACCACGCACATAAACACGGGTAATCCCACGTCACCCCAAACCACATAAAATCGACAACATCATCTTGACCGAAGATTATTTTTGCTACTCATTCCGAAAAGCCATAGAACCAAATTTCAACACTACCAAGTTCCCCATTTTCACACAAACACACCATAAAATCATAAACTAGCTACAATAGCTCAAGAATACACCCGTAAGGTATAACCACATGATGTAGCACATCATCCATATGCCCATGGCAACACTCTGACCACAATAGCTACCCATTACCAAACTTGATACCTACAAACATACCCATATCGACTAGAATCCTGTTCTAAGCCTTCACAACGCTAAAGATAATGCAAGAAACATCCAAAAATCATAACTACTCATCCGATCAACAAATCACCTCAAACGCCACCAGGGCACATACATCGCAAACCAAACCCAACAAGCACAACTAGAATATGATTAAATATGAAAAGAGGAACACATGAGAAAACTATCAAACAAGCCAAATAGGAACAACTCCCTACCGATATAATACTACAGATAAAATCCACAAGGAAGAAGAAAGACACACGCAAAACCACAACAAATAATACCTTAATATGACCTCACCGCGGCGCATAGCCCGGTACCAACACACATATTCACTAAGAACACCAAGTCCTTATCCTCTACTCGGAATCACTAGTAAGGTAAACATCTCAGCAACTAAACCATTATAATAATTCAACCTTGTAAAACCAGAACCACAACACGTAACAACTTCCCATACATATTGAGCACCCAAACCATAAGTCGGGCCAAACCAACCAAGATCACATCAAATTCTACCGTATTTAACTAACAAAAAGTCCACCCAAGTCTCATGACCTACAATAGCAACCAAACCAGAACAATAGACGTGGGCTATTACAATAAAATTCTCAACTGACTTGACCACATGAAAAGAGTACAAGAATCACAAAACACAACCATATCTAAAGCAAGGTAGGATGAATCTAACTAACAAAAGGGACTAGATAAATGTAACACAGACGCATCTTTATACTCAAATGAAACCATACCTATAAGGACATCATCTTGTGTATTGGCCTCTCCCGAACCAGGAAGAGCATAATAATGGGCCCGACCTCCCCCTCTAGGGCGATCTCGACCTGGCTGACCTCTACCGCTAGCTGGTGGTGCAGGTATAGAAGTAGCTAGAGCAGAACTCATAGCTTGAATACACCACTGTGACAAATCTGTTCGGTGTTTGGGACAATATCTCACCATATGGATGGTATCTCCACACTCAAAGCAACCTCTCTAGTGACATGGCTATGGAAGCTATCTGGTACGAGTACTCTAGGACCCCTGAATGTCTAAAGCACCACATAAAGCCTAAAGTGCAAACTGAACTGGCTGACATACAAAACCTCTGCCATGACGTACCCGACCTCCAAAATAAGGATCAGCAGATAATCTAGGTCCACAAGGCTTCTTAGCCTCCCTACCCTCTCTCTCCTAGCCATGCATGCCCTCTAATCTATCACGAGCTAAAATTGACCAGATCGTGATGGCACCTATCGTGAAACTAGGCCAGCCGACACAACTCCCAAATTAACCATTGATCAATAAGAATCATTTTAAGCATTTAATTAATAAATTTTTTGATAATGTAAGTCTACATGAATAGTGCGAAAATAATATACAAGCCCGACATTAGGGTGTCACAAGTCACGAGCATCTACTAAGTTTTGAATACAACAAAAAGTCTTAAAATATACTAAATACAGTCTAATAAAAACAAGATGGAGAAAAGAAATGTTGCGGACACCGGGTAGCTACCTTGCTAAACTCTGATGACTCTGCCTCTAAGCAATCAACACCCGCTACCGGGTTCCGAAATACCTGAATCTGCACACAAGGTGCAGGGAGTAATTTGAGTACTCCAACTCATTAAGTAATAAAGGTAAATGAAAGCTGAGCAGTAAGAAAACATGTAAAACACAACGTAACACAACAGCAAATGCAGTACCTTTCCAAAATAGCACAGAAATCATTTATTCCGTAAATCAAGCTCAATTTCAGAAAAACCTTTTTAAAACAAATTTCAATAGTTTCAAATGAGTGATAAAATAGTGAGTAAAAAGGATGGAAACATAAATAGCCTCTCGGGCAAAACATGTACCATAAATCGCCCCTCACGTATAATATCAACAGAATCAACCCCTCGAGCTACCTCACAATCACTCATAATCAGCCCCTCGGGCATAATATAAATCAAGAACTACCCCTAGGGCAAGAACATGGAAGAACATCAACCCCTCAGGCTAAATCACATCTCATTCTGGGTACCCGCACTCACTGGGGTGTACAGACTCAAGGAGGGGCCGCTAAGGCCCAAGAGCAATATGAAACCACCTCGTGGCATAACCAATAAGCTCTTGGCCTCATGACAAGCTACCTTTTGGCGCACAACTCAAGTCCTCAACATCATAGTCATAAATCAGTGTATCACTGTTGCGGCATGCAGACTGACCCAAATGTTTCCTCACAACATAGGCCATTGGCCTTACTCAGTCAAAATCCTCACAAGCCACTCGGAACAGTAAAAACTGATGCTCAGCCAATATATCATTTAAAGTATTAAAACAGAGTAAATATGGCTGAGTTATGAAAATAGTAAAATATAGCATGACTGAGTACAAATATAAAAACCAAAACAGTGAGGAAATAGTAGTAAAAATCCCCTAAAGGTCCAAAACAGTTGGCACGAGACCCAAATATATCATTCAGCCCAAACATGATGATAGCAAAAAGTTTTCAATCAAATTAGCAGTAAAACAATCATTCGGGACGGACTACGTAACAATCCCCAACGGTGTACGACCCCACACCCGCCATCTAATGTGTGTGTCACCTCAATGTACCACAACGATGTGAAATCCGGGGTTTCATACCCTCATGACAGACATTTACAATTATTACTTACCTCTATCCAATCCAAATCTAGTCCGTGATGCCATTGCCTCTCGAATCGCCCTTCAGATGCTCCAAATCTAACCAAATTCAGTACATAACCATCCAAATATGCTATGGGAACAAAACCCGACCCCTAGGCCCACATATCAGATTCCGACAAAATTTACATCAATGGAATCCTTATCATTCCACGAGTTCATTCATATAAAATGTCCCAAAATTCAGTCACAAATGATCCCTCAAACCCTCACTCAAAGGTCTCCAACACCAAACCCTAATTCCCAACTTTTAACCCTTAATTCCAATTAATTTCAGGCCAAATCAATGAAATGATGCCATAGAAAGGAGTATTAGGTTAAAAAATCTTACCTCCAAGTTTTTTCCTTTAAATCCCTCTTCAAAATTGCTCCCTCAATCTCAAACCCGAATGAAAATGGAGACAAACAACTCAAAAATCGTGAAGGGAAAGCTTTTAAACTTTCTGACCCATGATTTTCGCACTTGCGGTCCCATTACCACTTCTGCGGCTCAAGACACCACATTTGCGGTTTTCACTTATGTCCCCATTTTCCGCTTCTGTGATGTAAACCCCGCACCTGCGCTATCGTAGGTGCACTTCCTTAACTGCTTCTGTGGTTCCAGTTAATGTTGCTCTTGGCTGCTTCTGTGTCTTGCCTTTCGCTTTTGCGGGCGTCCCACTTGCGATCTCCCAACCGCAGGTGCGGTTATGACAGCAACAAAATGCTTCAGCTGTCCCAACTCAACTTCAAACTTTCCGCCAACCATCCGAAATCACCCGAGACCCCGGGACCTTAACCAAAAGCACGAACAAGTCATATACCACTATCAAAACATATACCAATCTTCGAATTAACCAAATTACATCGAATTCAATCCTAAGGTTACAAAATCTTCTAAATTCCGCTTTTGATCAAAAAATCTATCAAACCACATCCTAATGACCTGAAATGTTGCGCACACATCTCAAATGACACGACGGGACTACTACAACTCCCGGAATTCCATTCCGACCCCTATACCAAAATCTCACCTATCCACCGAAAAACGTCAAAATTTCAATTTCGCCAATTCAAGCCTCAACCTTCCACTGATCTCCAAAATACATTTGAATCTCGCTACTAAGTCCGAAATCACCTAACGGAGCTAACCAAATCATAAGAATTCCATTCTGAGATCGTATACTAACAAGCCAAAACTTGGTCAAACCTTTCAAATTTTAAGCTTCAAACTGAGAAATGTTCTTCCCAGTTCATTATGATTACCTTGAAAACCAAAACCGACGATTTACATAAGTCATAATACATCACACAGGGCTAGTCATGCCCGAGAAATGGCAAGCGAAGTGCAAAAGCTCAAGACGACCGGTCGGGTCATTATATCATCCCCCACATAAACATACGTTCGTCCTCGAACGTGCCCAGAGTTGTTCCAGAAGCCAACCAATCGTTGAATAACCTTACCATGCACATACCCGGGGTGATCCCACATCACCCTATCTCATATAGGTCGGATAACACAATGCAACTGAGATTTTGTAATCCAACCCAACCCATAAACCTTAGAACCCCATTTCCACTTCTGAAATCATCTACAAGATCAGAATCCCACATCTATACTCTGAAAGCCCAAACCAGAAGAAATAATCCATACATGCAACCTCAGGTGCAATTACATGATATACCACATTACTCAAACACTTGTAGCGATACTTGTAATCACAGCAGCCGCACACAACAACAGAATATCGATAGTAAACCTCTTGCCAACTAAAGTCCCATTCCAACACTTTCATATACTTCCAATGATAAATGAAACAAGTAGAAAGACATAACCATTCCTCAGATCAACCATTCGTGAAGCCACTTCTCCTTTGGCAAGGACCATACCAAATTTCCGAGCTGAACCTCTATATTATCCTTCCAAAATGCTAAAACCGAATCTGTTTGTGTACATTATAGATCCCAACGGTCTCATCTAATTCCAACACAACTACTCTGGTGACATGACACATCAATACAATCTACAGCCACAACTCGTGCGATTCGCGCACCAATAAGCAACAATCTGAACGTACTCAAATCATAAAAAGATGACTCAAATGAAAGAGTTGTACCACAAGATCACCAGTACCACCACAAGACAATGCTGAGAACCCATCACACATCGTAGAAACAGAACACACGAGTCTAACCCGAAGGGTCATACCTTCACATTACTTCGCTGCAATGTGCGACCCTATCCAAACACTGGTCCACATGAAACACCTCAAGTCACTCTGCTCAAAATCGACAACCACACGCAATTTGATGTCTAGAACCAAAGCAAATCATCATAACCACTATGAAGAAATTGACATAACATTATACAAACCCAAAATGACACAACCGATACGCCATCCGCCGATCAATACCCACTACTCTTCCCGCTCAAATTCCACTGAGAGATCCCGATAAAACCGCAGCACATGTGCCTATATCCAACAAATCCTAACGCCTCGCAACACGGAAAGGTAACTAATAGCTATCCCCAGATCACTAATAAGCTCAATAAAAATCCTAAACCCATCCCTCAACAATACATCTCGGAGTCAACCAAGCCGACTCGATGTAGAACACACATTCATTTTTGTCTACCAATGAACCCCTTACCAAGGAGTACCTAAAGCTGCTCCTTCAACTTCTCTAACTCCGCCGATGCCATACGATATAGTGCCCAGCACCAAATCAATACCGAAATCAACAACCTTGTCCGGCGACATTCCCGACAGTAGGAAACCCACTCGGAAAAAAATCCCTCACTACCGGAACTGAATCCATAGAAGAAGTCTCTGCCCTGACACCCATCATGAAGGACAAATAAGAAAGACAACCCTTCTAAACCATCTGTTGGGTCATCAAAATGAAATCACCTTGTTGTGAACATAATCTGTCGAACCTTGCCACTCAATCCGTAGCATCTCCGGCATAGCCAACGTCGCCGTCTTAGCGCAACAGCCCAGGATAACATAACACTAAAACAACCAGTCTATACCCAATATCACATCCAAGATCTAACATCCGAGCAACAAAGATCCACTCGGGTTTCCAAACTATTATTAGTTACCACACAAGACTGATACACGCGCCCCGCAACCACAACATAACCTGTTTATGAGAACTCCCAGTCTCCAACTCCATATAGCACACGAATCATCATATCTGATCCCAATTCCGCCGTCCGAACACATGCCATACCTCGGATGCCCAATCGTTCCACGACATATACTCTGACAATTCTTCCGTGCCACCAAGAAAACTCGAATATCAGTAGTCGATCCAACAAGAGAGTGTCGCAATACTACTAAAGTATCCTCAACTCGAACACTTGCCCTTTTTCTGAAACATATACCCCCATCAAGTCACACTAATTAGTAATATCATTTCCCCAATCATCTGAAGCTGCCCGAGTTGCCTAAGAATTTGTGACCTTCCTTTCAGAACTAGACCATGACCTTACACATGCAAATCTCAATCCTACACAACATACCGCATAAACCATACTATCCTAGGATTATCATGAGAACTTCATACCCTTTCCGAGCCACAAGCAACTATGTACTCAACTAGACAAGAACTTTCCACTGATCCCATCTAGAAGAAAATTACTACACATCCCACGCTTCTCACGCTCGTAGAAAATGTACATCTTTAACTATGGTAGAAACCATCAAGAACTCTCCGAATTCCATTTTCACAAAACTAAGTCGCCAAGACTGAATCCTTCTAACTCAACCAAGCTACACAGGAGACTAAAAACCCAAAGAGAATTGTCGCAAAACACCTACAGAAACTCATTACCTCGTAAGCATCCAAAGAACTAATCATGTCCTTACAATGCCGATCCGGCCTACTACCAAGCTATCCTATATATCCAAGTTCCTTCTAATTTACCTCCAAATTGATACTTCTTTTTGCTATAACACCACAATTCCTCAGCCCAGACTCACCACACGAGACCCTAGTATAAAAACCACACCGCCTAAGGCTCTTAAACCACTAAATACTCTCTTAAACATTCCCAAAAGCACCACATTCACAATACCTACCCTGACAAAACATCCTGTGAATCCGAAGTCATTACCTTCTCCTTCCTGATATTGATATATAGAATTCCCTAATTGATATAGATATACCACAAGTTTAGACACCCTTCAATGCAAACCTCAGTTTCTAACCAACTACACTACCTGAAAATCTTCAATTATTACATGTAAAATCTTGAACCCATTAGAACCATTTCCGAGAGCCCTCCACTTTACTTAAACCGCAATTAGGCCGATCAAACGGACTAGACGACCTGTGCCATTATCTCCCCGACACCGCAGAATGTAACCACACCTTAATGCAACAAAGCAATTTCGTGTTCTATGCATCATACACCATTTACTAATAATAACTCGAGTCATTATATGATTCTTATATACCCATAAAGCATAACATAAACTTTATTTAAATTTCCTTACTCGATCCATCCTCGGTCTCAACCTCATAAGCCATAATTGATTCATTAGTACGCCACAAACTGGAACCAACATAGCACATAACCGCGCAATCAACTAATCAAGAGCAGACTCCCCCACTTAGCTCAAAGTCGTAGATCAAAACACACAATAACTCATAATGCATATACTCTATTACTGTCATAATGCCATAGTGAGATTAAACTCAATCCTTGATAAGCTTGTGAAACACAGTCCATCTAGTACTTTAAATCTTCTGCAATCCTCGCCTTCACCCTCATAACAGTCAAGACTCTCTTAGGCAACCCAAATTCAAATTGTAACACATATATTTCCATGGTAACAGAGATTTTCCAATAAATGACATAAAGGATCACGCAAACTTCAGAACACTCCGCAGGAGATAACCCACTTGCCTCGCCTCAAACTAACATTTCCTTATACCCTTCCACCGTCATAAACATTACGCAGTCACTTAATCTTCCTGAGTCTGAACTCATATCACAACGTGAAATCCACTTCACTTCCCAACTAGGCAACATGAAAAGGTCCTTCAACACGCCCATAACTCGGGGCTATACCTCAAATCAAGATGGAAATCAGGCACCTAATAGTTGTTCTATCCTCCAACAGACCCTTCTCGTCGCTTTCAAATCATATGAATACATCTCACAGTCATAACATACTTATCACATAGCAATCCAGCCATCACTTCTACTAATAGGGACACTACCGAACGTATAAGTTCAAAAATACGTGCACACACAATCAGCACCTCCGTGTTCAATCTGCAGGCAACACCCGACCTCAAGTCCTCTAGATTGGCCCAACATCAACGCACAGAACATTGCATCTCGCCCCTCGATCAGGGAGTCACAAGCCATCGATGCACATCTGATACTGAGCGCTCATACGCACATACTAACGTATGGAAGGAATTCAAAGAGTTTCATTTCAAGCTAAATCAAGGATGCACGATAAGAATTCAAGAATACGAAGTTTTTCCTAAAGATTTTGTAGCATCCCGAGGATAAGTACAAACGTCTCCGTACCGATCTGCGAGAATCTACTAAACCTGCTCATGACTTCTAAGACCTATTTAACCTAGGCTCTGATACCAACTTGTCACGACCCTAAAACTGACCCGGTCGTGATGGCGCCTATCGTGAAACTAGGCCAGCTGACATAACTCACAAATTAACTATTGATCAATAAGAATCATTTTAAGCCTTTAATAAAATAATGTAAGTCTACATGAACAATGCGGAAATAATATACAAGCCCGACATCGGGGTGTCATAAGTCATGAGCATCGACTAAGGTCTGAATACAATGAATAGTCTAAAAATGTACTAAATACAGTCTAATGAAAATAAGAGGGAGAAAAGAAAATACAGCGACTACCGATCAGCTACCTTGCTAAACTCCGATGACTCTGGCTCTAAGTAATCAACACCCGTTACCGGGTGAAGAAATACCTGAATCTGCATACAAGGTGCAGGGAGTATTCGAGGTAAATGAAAGCTGAGTAGTAAAAAACACGTAAAACACAGCGTAACACTACAACAAATGCAGTACCTTTCCAAAACAGCATAGAAAACATTTATTTCGTAAATCAAGCTTAGTTTCTGTAAAACCTATTTTAAAAAACTTTCAATAGTTCAAACGAGTGATAAAACAGTGAGTAAAAAGGATGGAAACATAAATAGCCTCTCGGGCAAAACATGTACCGTAAACCGCCCCTCAAGCATAATATCAACACAACCAGGCCCTCGGGCTACCTCACAATCACCGTAATCAGCCCCTCTGGCATAACATAAAACAAGAACCCCCCCCCCCCCCAGGAAAGAACATGGAATAACATCAGTCCTTCGGGCTATATCACATCTCATTATGGGTACCCGCACTCACTATGATTGTACAGACTCTGGGAGGGGCCCCTTACAGCCCAAGCGCAATATCAAACCACCTCGTGGTATAACCAATCTCTCAACCTCATTTCAAGACACCTTGTGGTGCACAACTGAGGCCCGCGGCCTCATAATCATAAACCAGTGTATCATTGCTGCAGCGTGCAGCCCGACCCAAAAGTATCCTCACAACACAGGCCCTCGGCCTTACTCAATCAAAAATCTCTGGAAAAGCCATTTGGGCACAGTAAAATATGATGATAAGTCCAAAATATCATTTAAAGTATTAAAACAGAGTAAACATGGCTAAGTTATGCAAACAGTAGAATATAGCACGACTGAGTACAGACATAAAAACAAAAACAGTGAGGAAATAGTAGTAAAAATCCCCTAAGGGTCCAAAACAGTTGGCACGAGACCCAAATATGGCATTCAGCCCAAAACATGATGATAACAAACAATTTTCAATCAAATAAGCAGTAAAACAGTCATTCGGGACGACTAAGTCACAAACCCCAATGGTGCACGACCCCACGCCCACCATCTACCGTGTGCGTCATCTCAAAGTAGCACAACGACGTGAAGTCCGGGGTTTCATACCATCAGGACAGACATTTACAATCATTATTTACCTCTATCCAGTCCAACTCTAGCCCGCGATGCCTTTGCCTCTCAAATCAGCCTCCGGATGCTCCAAATATAACCAAAATTAGTACATAACCATCAAAAAATGCTAAGGGAACAAAACCCACTCGAAAGAAGTCAAGTTACAACATGAATCCCAAAATTAACCAAAACCCGACCCCCGAGCCCACGTCTCGAATTATGACAAAATTTACATCAGTGGAATCCTTATCACTCCATGGGTTCATTCATATCAAAAGTCCCAAAGTTCAATCACAAATGATCCCTCAAACTCTTACTCAAAGGTCTCCAATACCAAGCCCTAATTCCCAACTTTTAATCCTTAATTTCAATTAATTTCAGGCCAAATCAGTGAAATGATGCCATAGAAACGAGTATTAGGTTCAAAAATCTTGCCTCCAAGTGTATCCCTCTTCAAAATAGCTCCCTCAAGCTCAAACCCGAATGAAAATGGTGAAGAACAACTCAAAAATCGTGAAGGGAAACCTTTTATACTTTTTGAACCAGGCATTTCACACATGCGGTCCCATTACCGCTTCTACGGCCCAAGACACCACATCTGCGGTTTTCACTTATGCCCCCATTATTTGCTTCTACGATGTAAAGTCCGCACCTGCGCTATTGCAGGTGCGCTTCCTTTACTGCTTCTGCAGTTCCAACTGATGTTCCTCTTGGCCGCTTTTGCGGCTCGCCTTCTGCTTCTGCGGGCATCACACATGCGGCCTCCTAACCATAGGTGCGGTTATGACTGCAACAAAATGCTTCAGCTGTCCCAACTCAACTTCAAACTTTCCGCCAACCATCCGAAATCACCCCGAGGCCCCCGGGACCTCAACCAAAAGCACGAAGAAGTCATATATCACTATCAAAACTTATACCAATATTCAAAACACCTCAAACAACATCAAATCAACCAAATCACATCGAATTCAAGCCTAAGGTTCCAAAATCTTCTGAATTTCGCTTTTGATCAAGAAATCTATCAAACCTCACTTGAATGACCTGAAATTTTTCACACACATCCTAAGTGACACAACAGAACTACTGCAAGTCCCGAAATTCTATTCCGACCCCTATACCAAAATCTCACCTATCAACCGAAAAACGTCAAAATTCCAATTTCGCCAATTCAAGCCTAAACCTTCAATAGACCTCCAAAATACATTCCGATCGCGCTTCTATGTCCCAAATTACCTAACAGAGCAAACCAAATCATAAGAATTCCAATCCGAGATCATCTACTAACAAGTCTAAACTAGGTCAAACCTTTCAAATTTTAATCTTCAAATAGAGAACTGTGCTTCCCAATTCATTCTGATTACCATGAAAACCAAAACCAACGATTTACATAAGTCATAATACATCACACGGGGCTAGTAATGCCCGAGAACTGGCGAGCGAAGTGCAAAATCACAAGACGACTGATTGGGTCATTACATAATCGAACAACTATCTCTATCACCTGCTGAAACGGAATATCCATCTCTAACTCCCAAGCCATGATGAATCGAAAACCATAACTGATCCCCTCAGTGAAGCTTTAGACTCGCTCTCTAACTGTCAAAACTAAAGTAGGTGCATGCCTGTACAAATCACTGAATCTAACAGCATACTCTAACACTGACATAGTACCTTGACTCAACCTCTCTAACTTTGTGTGCCATGCATCCCGAAGGGTAAGGGGAACATACTCTCCCAAGAACATCTCCGAAAACTGAGTCCATGAATGTTAAGCTGCATCAATTGGGCTTCCCTCCTCGTATGCCCGCCACCACTGTTACACTACTCCCGACAGTTAGAATGTAGTAAAAGCA
The DNA here is from genome assembly GCF_000715075.1 of Nicotiana tabacum. NCBI lineage: Eukaryota > Viridiplantae > Streptophyta > Magnoliopsida > Solanales > Solanaceae > Nicotiana > Nicotiana tabacum. Next base: position 111,442,883 of record NC_134099.1, on the reverse strand, counting down.
ACCCCTCTCGTCTCCATAATAACCATGGTGCAGAGAATATGATGGAACTTCTCTAAAAAACCGTGTGCATCCTCTAAAGTTAAGCCCTTGAAAGTAGGAGGATGATACTTATTGAATCTCTCAAGTCTTAGTTGCTCCTCCTCAGATGCCCTTTTGCCTGACCTCAGGCTGAACCGGAATGAGAGGCCATGCTGACATGACACCTAGAACCCGAATAATGTGGAATCGCTGCTCTAAATTACAACGGCGGGAGTATGAGCTCGTCCCACCGGTCTTTGAAGTAGCTAGTGCAGTCAAAATCAATCCTACTTGAGCAAATGTAACCAACATGCGCAGGAACTACGCTAAAGTCTCCTGAAGTCCAAGGGTAGCAATAGGTGCCTCTGGTGCCCGTCCCCCAATCGGAGCTACTAAAACTTCTCAGCTAATGCTCTGGCAGGTGCTCTAGCGGTAGCACGTGCTCCTTATTAGCCCTGGCCTCTGCCCCGACCCCTAGCAACGCCGGCTCTGGGGGTAGTGTTATCAGTAACTATAACTCGTATTCTCACCATGTTTGAGAGAATATAATTACAAACGCTCAAACTCCAAAATCAATAAACTCACACGATAGAAATGAAAGACGTGAATTTTGCTAATAGTTTTGTAGCCTCTCGAAGATAAGTACAGACATCTCCACACTGATCTGCAAGACTCTACTAAACTTGCTTATGACTCGTAGCATCTATGAACCTAGAGCTCTCATACCAACTTCTCAGGACCCAAAATCCCTCCTTTGGATTCGTTATGGCACCTAGTCTATAAGACTAGGTAAGCCTAACACTTACTCAATTAATAACTGATTTTAACCAATTAACTATTAAGCATGAAACAAAAATATCTATATAAAGCCAACAATCAATGATAGATACATAAAATCCAAAAACCGGTAGTACAAGTTATACGCTCTACTGAGTTCACTAGAAAATCTCTAAGTGCAACTATATCGGAATAGAAATAAACAGTACAAAATAAACATCAGAAGGTGATTCCGAGGCCTATGAATACGATGGCAGGTATGCCTTGAAGTCACCACAGCCATATCCGATCAGCTATCTAGTGATCAACAAGCTCTGAAGTACCTGGATCTGCATAAAAATGTACAACAAGCGTAGCATGAGTACACCACTAGAGTACCTAGTAAGTATCAAGACTAACCTCGATGGAGTAGTGATGACGAACAATCAAGACACCAACTAGACATAATAACCTGTAAAAGTATGAATGTGAAAGTAATAGGGAAGAATATCAATATAAAGCTAGCACGGTAGAAATGACAAACAATACTTGTAATAGAAAGCTAGAAGAACAATTAGCAACAAGGAACACACAGGTAATAACGTCGTAGAGTAATCTGAATATAGTTACTGTCCGATGAAACCATGTAATATTTATACAAGAATTTTTTTGAGGTACCACACCTCATAACTACAACTTGCGAGTCCCAAGTCACGAACCCTAATCACTTGGCATCTTTTGCCCACATTAAAATTCACAACCGCACGGACAACTCATGTGCTAGCAATAACAATACCTCATAACCGCATGGAAAACTCACATGCCTGTAGTACAACTCTCACACAGAAGGCAAGTATATGAGAATACATATAAATGATAAATAAACATCAGGGTTCATCTTCTAAAACCAATATGAGTGATTAATTACATGTATGCTTTTGCAAGTATTCTATTACAACTCAGGTCTACAAGTAAGACCAAAGACAATAGAGGCACATTGGAAAAAACACAACAAAACATAAAGTTCATCACTCACACAAGGTAGGAACACCACTACACAAATGTCATCAATAAAAAGGCTCCCATGCCATCACAAGTCATCACAAATCATCCCCGACATAGCCCCGTTGTCTCGCCACGTGCGTAACAATAAAGTAAATGCCTGCATTATCTCGTGGCACGCACATAATGACATTATCGCCTTTTCTCGCCCCATGAACAACCCCCCCCACACACCACATATATATATATAGAGTCTACCTTATCACGCCGCATGTACAAATATCAATAATAACAATAGCAAGGAAAACTCACGTGCTAATACCCCGACAAATCCTCTCAACAATAACACATGTGCCATATACATAACAACACAATATATCAACTCGGATCACATGCGTCCATATGCCACAATATTTCCTCAACACAATTTCAATACCACAACCACACATAGACCTCGGCTCAACAAAACTAAGTAAAACAACAATAATACGGGAGTACGGAAAGTAAATCAACACAAGAATTACTAAACACAAAGAATGGAAGAACAAGCTCACAACGAAAGACATAACAAGTAATAATGGTGTCAAGCAAGAATAACTCAACAATGAGAGAGATAGTTTGTAACAACAATATCAAATAAGAGTAACTCAACAATAGGAGAGATAACATTTAATAGCAACCTCAGATAAGGATAAGTCAACAATGGAAGAGAAAACAATAGCTTTAATTAAGAATAATCAACTATGGAAGAGATAACATGACAATAAAAGAGGCAACAACTTCAATTAAGGCACATAAGGGTATATTTGGAAATAAAGGTAGAACATGAACCAATCAACTTCAAATAAGATATGTAGGGTAAATTTAGCGATGGAGGACATAACATGATGAGACAACTTTATTTTAATGTACATAAGAACCTAAGAGTCTAAACTAGTCAATTTTCACATATAATCCGTGTACACACTCGTTACCTCGCGTACACATCTTTCACGTAGTTTAAATAGTCCTAACAAACAAATCCATACGGGGTAGTTCCTCCACACAATGTTAGGCAAGATACCTACCTCAAAAGTCCTGAATCAATACTCAAAAATATCTTCTCCTTTAAAATTTACCTCCGCTCGGCACAATCTAACAAAAATTGACCGAATAACATCAAATAATGGAAGAGAAATCAATTCCAATAAATAAAGCTTTGATCTTTACACAATTCCTCAAAAGTCAACTCCGGGCCTGCCCGGTCAAAACTCGAGTCTAAGGGTAGATTCCGACTACCTATTACCCCACGAGTCCATATATGTGTTTTGTTTCAAAATCATAGTCCAAATAGACTCTCAAAACTCAAATTTTCATTTTTCAAAAAATAGACAAAGTTTCCAAAAATATCACTTTGATTCTTTAGATTTTCAAGTTAAAACTCGCATATAATCAAGTAAAATAGTTTGAAATTGAACAAAATCATTTACCCAATGATTGTAGATGAAAATACCTCTTCAAAATCACCTCCTACTGAGTCTAGGGTTCCAAAATATGAAAATAAAACTAAAATTCCCACCCCTCAGCTTTTTGTCAAGTCGCAGGTGTCCCAAATGCGACCTGGGGTTCGCAAACGTGAACCTCGCAAATGGGAACCCCGCAAATGCAAGGAAATTATTGCAAAAGCGAAACCCCTCCCATCCGTGCCATCATCACAAAGGCAATGAATAGTTCGCAATTACGAATATGGAACACTTCGCATATGCGACCATCGAGATTGCAAATGCGAACCAGCTCACCCACGCCACCCTATCGCAAATGCAAGCATTGGGTTTGCAAATGAGAACCTATCAGACTTAGCCTAATATCGTAAATGCAACATATAACTCGCAAATGCGAGACCTGCAATACTTGATCACACCAGCAATTTCTAAAACTCTTTCAAACTTTCCAAAATGCATCTAAAACTCACCCAAGCCCTCGGGGCTTTAAAACAAACATCAACACAAGTCTAAAAACATAACACGAACTCACTCGTGCGATCAAATCATCAAAATAACATCCAAAATGATGAATTGGGCCTCCAAGACACATGAAATCAATAGGAAATTCAAGAACTTCTATAAACACAATCATGCGTCTGATTCCTATCAAATCAACTCGGAATGACGCCAAACTTTGCGGACAAATTTCAAATGATGATAGACCTATTCTAAAACCCAAAAAAGAAATGCATCCACGATATCATGGAAGTCAACCTACGGTCAAACTTATCAAAATTCGAAGTTTTTAAATTGGCAACTTTCGAAAATACAACATAAATCAACCTAAGGACCTCCGAATTCAATTTCGGGTATACACCCAAGTCTAAATTCACGATATGAACCAATTGGAGCCATCAAAACACCGTTCCGGTGTCTATTTCACAGAAGTCAAACATCGGTCAACATTTTCAACTTAGGCTTTTAAAGTGAGAATAACTCATCCAAATTCATCCCTAAACATCTAAAATTCAAATCCGACCATGCACGCAAGTCATAATACACAATATGAAGTCATTCAAGACCCTGAACCATTGAATGGATCATTAATCTCAAAATGACCAATTAGATCGTTACACTTGGTAACATTCAAAGGTATTCTCCATGCTACCTTAGTTCCTATGGTGTTAGCAGAAATTCTCAGAGCATTTTCTACAAGTTCACGGGGGTACGATTTCTTCAAGGGCTGCAACTTGTTACTCAAAATATTGGCCACAGAGAACTTCTTTCATTGAGAGGACACGATTTATTACTCTGTGGGAGTTAGCAATATGATTCAATGTCACAGTGAGAGATTGAGTCTCTTCACACGGACATGAAGAATGGAGTAAGATGCTGACCAATTTAAGCAGAGAGTGGATATACTAGAAGTTGTCACAGCAGGTAAGGACTCCCCGAAGTATTTCATCGAGCTGATAGGACTCGAAGGCGTTTAGCCATATGCACCCCTACGAGTTCTCAGGCAGCTTGGGTTTATTTATGATGTACCTCTCTAGACGAGGACACAACTGTATGAAGTCGAGTACAATGGCAAGATTCTAATACCAAGGATAAGGAAACATCAGGAGGAGTGGAGTGATCTAATTATAATGCCAATGGGTCAGAATTTGCGGTGTCCAGAATACTATGTCTGGATCAATGAAGAGGATGAGGTAGTCCAACCAAGCATAGAAGGAATAACCTGGATGGAAAATGTAGTGGTAGTATGACAAATCTATCATGAGATTCTGCCTCACTACCTTGTGACTACCTTCATGTATCGTCAAGTGGTCCCAAGATCAATTGATCATATACTGCCACCTCTCGAGGATGATGACTGAGTAGTCGAGTGTATAAAAATTGAGTTTGAGACAAAACTAAAAGAAGATTAGGAAGAGGAGCCCGAGGTCCATAATGATGAATAAGAATTCAAAAAAGACTCAGATAGGAGCTGGAAGAGGAAGAAGACATGGGAAATGATTTTGGGGATGGCTGTTAGAAGCTAGTTGTTTTCACCCCTTTTCCCACCTTGTATATTTTATCTCGGACCCTTCCATTTCCCTATGGGCAAGTCTGTTGAGCCCATGTAATCTTATGAATGTTGAAAACAGTGTTGTAACGTTTGCTCCTGCCTGTTAAAATCCAAATATTATCAATGAAAACCAAAGTTTGCTTTGGATTTGAATGTGTCAAATCTAATTGTTTTTCAAACATTTGCGACCTAGGCCTACCTCCGACAAAGAGAGGTCGCTCGTACATTAGGAGACACGTTTTTCTAAATACGTAAACTAACTGCTCTGTGTGCTCATATTTGTGCAAACAATGAAACTAACCTGTTCTTTTTCTTCTCTTTTCTTTCCGTTTCTTCAATTACTTTATTATTTTTTCCCAACGAAGAGGTTGGTTTGTGTTGACCTAAAAACTGGCGGAACCACCATACAACATGAGATCAAAAGGGAAGATGTATGTGATAATAACCCGGCCAAACACACTCTAGTAATAGTGGATAGCCGGGGGTGATCGGGAGAAATAGATGATACTCATAATGACGAACATGTTTCTAGGATGGCCCAAGAGATGGAATCGTTTAAGGAGGTACAACACATTCACGAATTGGTGCTTCTGGCTGTGACGACGCTCCCACAACCACCATGTTTTCCTTCACTAGATTCGATCCCCAATCACTTTCCTCTAACTACCCGCCAAGGAAATAATACCCCAGCGTCGGTCGCTATAACCTAGATTATACCCCCAGTAACCCCTACAAACCCACCAAATCCTCCCATAAACACCCCTTATATAACAAATTATGTTCAAACACCTCTAAATACATTGGTTTCTACCAATACGGTTCATACCCTTCCTCGTGATGGTGTCACCTTCACTATTAATAAAAATTAGCACATATTTTCGGCACATACCATTACGCACGAGCGATATGTTCCACAAGTATATGTCATTTTCGAACCCACCTTCACAGCACCCGTCACGGTCAGGCTGCCTTATGAAATTGATCAATATGTCGAAATGGAGAAGGAAGCTAAGTATAAGGTGGAAGAGTCGGTATCTTAACAGTTGCGTGCATTAAGGAAACAAATGACGAACCTTCATATCGCTCGAGGGAGCGAAAGTCTAGATTATGAGGATCTATGTATACACCCTGATGTGGACATACCGGTAGGGTACAAGCCTTAGAAATTTGACATCTTTGACGGGACAGGTGATCTGCATGCACACTTGAGAGCCAAATGCGATAAGATAGTTGGAGTAGGAAGAAATGAAAAGCTAAGGATGAAGCTATTTATAAGAAGATTGACAGGGGAGGGACTTACTTGGTACACTCTCCAAGATCCCAAAAACATGAAGGAGTGGCAGGATATGGAAGAAGATTTCATGAATCATTTTCGGTTCAACACAGAAAATAACCCTGATAGGTTCGCCCTGCTAAACTTCCAGAAGAATCCGTCAGAATCAATTCAACAATATGCACGTTGATAGAGGATGGAGGACGCAATGGCATAACTCCTGTTAGATGATAATGATCTGACTAAATACTTCATCAGGGATCAAAAAGGAATCTACTTTGAAAAAATGATGGGTATGATGGGATAGAAGTTACCGGAACCGGTTAAGATGGGAGACTTTATAGAAGAAGTCATCAAGTCTGGAAAAATACAATCTATGGACCCATTCTAAGAAGCAAGCAAAGCAATTCAATTCCATTTGATATGCAACGGAAAGAAGAATAAAGGTGAGGTATCAGCAATCGTTCCCTACTACCAATCTAATCCACACCATGGAAACAACTATTACTCTCCAAACACCCATCCTTCACACTCACCTACTTATGCTCCAGTATATAACACAAAACCATACTAAAATCCCCAACCTCAATATTACCTACCTTGCGCCCTTACAAATCCAAATTCACCACGACCATACGCTCCAATTTAGACCATCCTCGTCAAAATTTAACCACCTATGCACCCCGACCTTGTCAAAACTTTGAACAAAGAGGTCCCAGAAACTAAACCCCCACTGCTGAACCTTTGGCTCAACTATTCGAAAAACTAAGGAGAGCTAGCTTGATACATCCGATAGACGGGACAATTCTTGAGCATCCTTCAAAATACTTTGATGCAACCAAACGATGCATCCACCACTAAGAAGTATAGGGGCATGATACCAAGGACTAATTTATACTAAAAATGAAATTGAGTTGATGATCAAAAGTGGAGCCATTAAGTGCACCCCAGCTACATCCAATGTTAATAGTAACCCACTGCCAAACCACCGGAACAAAGGAGCTAATATGATCATCCTAGATGAAGAGTATAACTTCAAAGGAACCATAGTCATAATAGGAAATACTGAGGCTACAAGGGTTCCACCCCGAACAACTCTGATAATTACCGTAAGGTTAGAACCTCCAGTGATGGTTAAGACATACAAACAACAGTAGGAGCAATCAGGGATGAGGAGGATCAAGAATACAAGATAGTCTCATGGACATACCAACATAAAGGGAAAGGAAAGATGATAGATTCTGCGGCGGCACATGGAATGACCAGGTCAGGAAGGTGTTACACTCTGAAAGAGGTAAACCGAGGGAATACAGGAAGGTAACAAATTTATAAGAGGAATATACCAGATACTAAAGCTGCAGAATTTTGGAAGAAGATGTCAACTAAAGAATATTCTGTGGAGGAACAATTGAAGAAAACCCCTACGCATATATCGATCATGGATCTACTAATTGGTACTGACAGTCACAAAGACTCCCTGATTAAATTTTTAAGTGGAGTAAGCGTGCCAAAAATCACTACCAGTGGGGCACTAGATTTGGAAGATGGTCAAGGTAAACATGATTACTTTCCAAAGAGATGAACTTCCAATAGAAGGCGTGGCTCACAATAGAGCTTTACACATCACCGTCAAGTGCGGAGATAAAGTGGTGTCCCGAGTACTTGTTGATGGAGGATATGCAATCAATATCTACCTGCTCTCTACTCTATGAGAGTTGGGTATTCATATAATAGAAGTAAAAGAAAGCCATGTGAGGGTATGAGCTTTCGACGGGTGGCTGAAGGACGTCATTTGGGGAAATCTATTTAGCTCTGCAAATTGGACCAGTTGAGTTTCCCATACTTTTCCAAGTAATAGACATTCCATCCTCATTCAACTTGTTGCTGGGAAGACCTTGGATACATATGGCAGGGGCAGTCTCGTCTACGCTTCATCAGTGCATGAAGTTCGAGTGGGGTTGTCAAGATATTGTAGTCCACGGTTAATGGAGCCAGCCAGCTTATCTGGAACATGCAGTTCCATACATAGAAGGATTAGATGGGGACGTTTTTCATGTGGTAGAGATCATATAGGCCATGGAAATAGAGGAGACTAAGCAGAATCTGGCTATGCAGTCACCATACATATAAAAGATGGTTGTGAGAGAAATGATGAAGTACATGTACCGACTAGGGACTAGGCTAGGAGCCCAATCAGACAGGATAACAGAGCCGATTTAGCCAATGGGGCAGAAAGGTAGAGCTGGCATAGGGTATCAACCTTCAACTGAAAGGACTTATACCAGTGACTTCGGGAAGAATGCTTTTGTGCCAGAGCGTGTTCCGAGTTTGGGTCAAAGCTCAACACCATAGGATGACATCATTGATGGAATGGGAACACTGTTCATGGACATGATCGAGGAATGCTATGACAAAGTTGATATCAAGACACAGAGCATTTGGAATGCCGAACTAGGAGAGGAATTGCAGAATAGGACCGCTAGCCCGTTTTTGGTTCGCCGGGGGTCTTAGTAGTGTGGAATTGTAAAATATTTTAAAAAAAACACAATCAATTAATGCTTCAACCATTCCCATACTCTTTTGTCAATTGTCTCCTTGAATGTTTAGACGCTCCTCTTTAATGAAATAAAAATAATTGTTTTCTTAAAAACCTATTGTAAGCTTATTTATCGCTTTATTTATACTTAGTATTCTTTTCAGTAATCAACTGATAAAAACCCGTGTTCCGTGATTATGACATGTAACGAAACCCTCGATCAAAGTGATCCAAATTAAGAGGAATACAATAAAAGCATGATGCCAAATAATCTCCCACAAGAGATCGAACAAATGGAAAGCCAAAAAAGCCTAATCTTGAAGAGACAGAAGTAGTCAACACGGGAAGCCAAAAAGACGGGAAAGAAGCTCGAGTTAGCATCCATTTAGACGTAGAGTAGCAAGAAGAATTTGGTCGAGCTCCCCTGACAATACATTAATGTATTCGCATGGTCGTATGACGAAATGCCCGAATTTAGCACCGACATCGTATCGCATTGATTGCCTCCCGATCCTACCGGACCACCAGTCAAACAAAAACCTAGAAAGTTCAAGACAGATTTGAGTTTGAGGATAAAGGAAGAAGTGACCAAGCAGATAGAGACAAACATGGTAAGAGTCACCAACTATCCAACATGGTTGGCAAATATTGTACCAGTGCCAAATAAACATGGGAAGATCAAGATATGTGTAGATTATCGAGATCTTAACAAAGACAATGCGAATGATGATTTCTGTTTATCTAACATTCATATCCTCATCGATAATTGTTTGAAGCACGAGCTGCCGTCATTCGTGGATTGTTTCGTCGAGTACCATCAGATCTGGATGCATGGAGAAGATGAGGAAAAGATGGCGTTCACTACGCCTTAGGGAGTTTATTGCTATAGAGTAACGTTGTTCAGCATCAGAAACATCGGCGCTACTTATATGAGGTCCATGACGACCCTCTTTCATAACATGACCTATAAAGAAATTGAGACATATGTGGATGATGTTATCATCAAATCTCGAAAGAGTGCAGAACATTTGGATGACCTAAAGAAGTTTTTTGAATGTTTGTGGAGGTACAGTCCTAAGTTGAATCCCACAAAATGTACATTTGGAGTGCCTACTAGGAAACTGTTGGGTTTTGTCGTAAGTAGGAAAGGGATAGAATCGGATCCTTCAAAGATCAAAGCCATTCGCCACCTAAGAGTAACAAGGATGTGATGAGTTTCCTTGGTAGATTAACCTACATCAGCATATTCATAGACCAGTCTACAGTCATTTGCAAGCCCCTCTTTAAGATGCTGAAAAAGGATGCCGCTACGAAATGGACAAAAAAATGTCAGAAAGCTTTCAACAAGGTCAAGGAGTATTTGTCTGACCCACTAGTATTAGCTAATCACGAGCTCCAAAAGCCACTAATATTATATTTATCAGTTTTTGATAATGTATTCGGATGTGTGTTGGGACAATACCATGAGACCGGGAGGAAAAAGCAAGTTATCTACTAATTAAGTAAGAAGTTTACACCCTATGAAGCCAAATACACTCTAATAGAGCACACCTACTGTGCTTTGACTTGGATAGCGTAGAAGTTGATGCACTACATATCGCCATACACTAATATCCCATCTCGACCCGCTCAAATACATCTTTCTAAAGTCAATGCCTACAGGAAAACGCGCAAAATGGCAAGTTCTTCATAGGGAATTTAACATTATGTACATGATGCAGAAGGCCATCAAAGGAAAGCTTTAGAGGACCACCTCACAGTAAATCTAGTGGACAAGAATTATAAGCCGCTCACTACATACTTGTCAGACGAAGAAGTGTTGTTCACTAGAGGAGATATTGCTAAGTCATACTCAGGATGGAGAATATTCTTCGACGAAAAAGCAAATTTCAAAAGAGTGGGAATTGGAGCAGTTTTAATTTCAGAATCAAGACAACATTATCCGGCATCAGCAAAGATAATGTTCCCCTGCACCAATAATATGGCCGATTTTGAAGCATGCATCCTTGGTATTAGGATGTCAGTCGACATGAACATCAAAGAGTTTCTGCTCACAGGAGATTCTGATATGTTGATACATCAAGATCAAGGAGAATGGACTACCAAGAATGTCAAGATCCTTCCATATCTACATTGCTTAAAGGAGTTGTGCAAGAAGTTCACAAAGATCAAGTTCAAACATATTCCCAGGATCCAAAACGAGTTTGCCGACGCTGTCGCAACATTGTCGTCCTTGATCCAACATCCAAATAAGAACTACATCGATCTTATTGAGATAGAGGTTTGGGATCAGCATGCATTCTGTTTCCATTTAGATGAGGAGCCAGGCGGTAATTCGTGGTACTAAGACATCAATAGGTTTCTTGAAACAATAGATTACCTAGAGAATTCCACCAATGGTTAGAAACGAGCACTCAGAAGGCTAACAAATCACTTATTCCTTAATGGGGAAGTCCTATATAGGAGGAACCCATACTTGGATCTGTTAAGCTATGTAGATGGTGCTGAAGCAACCAGGTTGCTAGAAGAAATACATACAGGTACATGCGGACCTCACATGAATGGCTTCACTTTATCCAAGAAAATTTTAAGAGCTAGATACTTTTGGATGACCATGGAAAGCGATAACATCCGTTGTGTGCGGAAGTGTCACCAGTGCCAGATCCACGAGGATTTCATTTGTGTTCTTTCTAATGAGTAGAATATAACGGGCTCACCTTGGTCGTTTGCTGCTTGGGCCATGGACGTAATCAGAGCTATAGAGCCTGATGCATCAAATGGGCACCATCTCATCTTAGTAGCTATTGATTACTTCACCAAATGGTTCAAAGCTTTTACATACAAAGTCGTCACCAAAAGAGTAGTGGCAGATTTTGTCCGTATCAATATAGTCTGTGGGTTTGGGATACCTGAGTCAATCATCACTAACAATACACCCAATCTCAACAGTGATGTCATGAGGGAAATTTTTGAGAACTTCACAATCGTCCACCATAACTCTACAACCTACAAACCGCAATGGAGCAGTTGAAGAAGCCAACAAAAATATCAATAGGAGTCTATGGAAAATAGTGAAAAATAATAGGTAATGGCACAAGAAATTATCCTTCACCTTACTAAGTTATCGGACCACCATTAGGACATCCAACGGGGAAACGTAATACATGTTGGTATATGGCACCGAAGTTGTAATACCTGCAGAGGTCGATATACCATCTTCGAGAGTCATTCAAGAAGCTAAGTTAGACGACGTAGAATGGATACGGGTCAGGTAGGAGCAACTCATGCTCATTGACAAAAAAAGAATAGACGTAGTGTGCCATGGTCAGGTGTATAAAAATAAGATGGCAAGTGCATTCAACAAATAGGTGAAACTTCAGCAATTTACACCAGGGCAATTAGTTTTCAAGAAGATATTTCCTCATCAAGAAGAAGTCAAGGGAAAAATTTTGTCGAACTAGTAGGGTCCTTACGTGGTCCATTGAGTATTGTTGGGAGGAGCTCTGATCTTGGCAGAGATGGACGGAAGAGTCAGCACGAAGCCTATCAACTCAAATGCAATCAACATATAGTACATTTGAAGACAATTCAGTTAGGTTTTGGTTGTAATAGAACTACGCCCGACCTGACTTCCCGTGGTGGGATACGTAGGCAACCCACGTAGGGTACGGTCTCTCTCCTTCTCTTCTTAGTAATATAAAATCCAAATATCATTTTGTATGTATTTGAACTACGCCATGACTTGATTTACTTTAACAGAAATACTTAAGCAATCATCATCAGATTCCATTTGGATATGTAGGTAGTCTGAGTTAGACTCGGCCATTTCATTTCTTTAATATCATCATTTCACATCTATTGTAATTGAACTACGTTTTGACCAGATTCTATTTGGATACTTAGGCAGACTAAGTCAGGCTCGGTCATCATAATTTCTATATCATTACCCACGAACTAAATTCGGGCCCGATTCCATTTCGGATACGTAGGCAACCTGAAAAGGTTCGGTCATAACCCTAGGAAAGCCTATATGATGCATTAATTTAGATCAGGACACAATCGTGACAGGGGGAAACTACGTCATTAGAGACATATCTAGGAATCGACATCAACAAGACAAAATCTTCCATAAACAACGTTCACGTTTGAGGGAATTTCTACACATGTCATAATCCGTAACGATGGCATTTGCCATAAAATAAATGGTTTTCAAAATATTTGCCCAAAGAAAATTATCATTCCACCTACAGAACATCATGGCACAACCTCACTAGACCTAGGGTAAATCCAAGACTACGATCAACACAAACCAACACCCCTCTCCCCCCCCCCTAAAGAATTTTTCTTTGAACGCAGGACTGATATGATATAAGGAAATGCTAGAACATGCTGGGACAATGGCGGAACCGCTACTCCTTGATAACTATCATCTCTCTTTCATTATTTAATTTTTTCCTCATATAGCTGAATCGAGATACGATCGAGGCATATTTTAAATAGCAAACCGTGTGCTCAAGCAAGTAGAGCATGTTATATATAGCGAGCAGTTATCCCCGCCAACTATAGCCATGTATATAGCAAACCGTCAACTCAATCAATCGGAGTGCCATGTACAAATCGAGTCACCGACTTTGTCAATAAAAGCCCTGTATAGAGAAAATTGCTTGCTTCTCCAATGGGAGTGTTCCGCACCACCACTCCTCCACATCGGAGATTACAAGTATATTGTCGCTGACCTCATCACCAATGTTCTCCCGATCGATGGCCGCAATTTAGTTTTGCAGTTAAGAGTATCTCTTGCACATGCTCCTTACTTATTTATTTTGAATGTTTTGACGTTTTGCACATGCAGATTAAAGGCATGATTATATTTTTCCAAGTCAAAAGATCCCATCGTGTAAAAATACTTTACATTTCGATGCAACTACTCCCATCAAACGGAGATACATTCTACATTTCAAGTCAACTACTCTCATCACGTGGACATACATTCTACATTTCGAGTCAACAACTCACATCATGTGTATATACATTCTACATTACAAGTCAACTACTCCCATTGCATGGAGATTCTCCCAGCATTAGGAGAATTAATGCTCATATAGCTGCGGAATGGTACACAACCGGCTAACAATCGAGTCAAACTCAAGTATCATGTCATGTCGATACCAAATAACGGCTAACCGGGAGACAAACATCATCATTCCTACATAATTTACATCACATCTTAACGTATTTGCATTACAAATAAGGGTATGTATATACTTTGTTTTTGGAGGAGCAAACATCGCGACGTGGAACTTATTCTAAGCAGCAAAACAAGCTACAACACTATAACGGACAACAAACACATAAGCAAGTCAAGGATTCGAACCCAAACTCAAATTTGACCAAGGGAACTCTAACTCTTCAAATCTTTCAAATCAAGCCGCAATTCTGAGCTATCATGGGTATCAAATCTTTTGTCTCGCGGTATCGCCATAATACAATACTAGGCCAAATTTTGCGAACATCGCCCTTTCCAAATCATCACTCCACAATTACATAAGGCCTTATCCTCGTTAAGCCCGAGGTATGTAAGCAATTCAAAGCCAGAATTCGGTCCCAACTCTTCAAAATTCTCGTGGAATTTTCCTTAAATCCTCCCTTAATTCTACAACTCATGAGCTTTTTTAAATCCATATGCAATTTTTGCAATGTATGCCTAAAGTCGGGACAAAATTGACCTTGGTTCAATTTCTTTTTCCGAAAACTCTTTTATCGTCTCCGGTCAAAGAGTAGCAGCTGTTGACAACCAATTTTGATCATTCATTTAAAAATTAATTTATTACACTTATTAATTTTCAATAAATATGTTAAATATATTTTCTAATTATAATACCTATTTTCAAAGCAATTAATGGTGTTACTTAGTAATTTACTAACTCTATAATTATAAAAATATTATCTTTACTATTTTGCCATTAACCACATAGGTATATAATTAATTTAATAAATTTATTTCTTAATTTTTTTGGCAACATAACCTTTATTTCAAAATAAATCCAAAGTTAGTATAGTAACTACAAAAATAAGATATTTTAGTAAATAAATTAACTAATTACAGTAATAAGTGGTATATTTGATGATTATAATTCATATTACATTTTTTATTTGAAATATTTAAGTTTAATTGATAAATTTTAAAGATGTTAAAAACCAAATGGCTATAATTGCAATTGCACCCCTAAAGACAAACTAGCAATTTATTAAATTAGAATTGGCCCAAACACAAGCCCAATTTGTAATTAACCCAGTCTAGGTCCACCCTCACTTTCCACCTTGGCAACCCACAACCTCCTCTCTAAGCCAATCCGCTCGTGCCATGTCACCCCTTTATCACACTCACAAAAGAAGTGCAGTGGATCTAAGACATCTGTTCCTTAGATCAACGGCTCACAATTTATCTTCATTTTCTATTTATTTAAAACACTCATCAGACTTCATCCCCACGTCAAAATACAATAATTTGATGGCCAACCAAATTCCTCTTTGAAATCCTTTAATGCCCAAATATTTAGGGTCGTTGATCATTAGATCCAACATCCCAGATCTCATCTCACAATTTAAACCTAAAGAACCACCCCAATCTTCCTAACCCTAAATCATTCCCGTCTTTGACTGAGCCACCCCTTTTTCCTATACTCTCTCATTTCTCTCAACACCACAGACCCATCAATCTCAAAAACATTGCAGTAATTAGTACTAGGTCATGAATCATGACCAAAAATCATCCTTCACGTCTTCATTAGTGTCCCGACCCAAACCAATAGGCCGCGACGGTCAACTGGTACCTTACTCAACCGAATACCACCATAATGTATCTTTTTGTGTCATGCTATCATAGATAATTGAGTCGGAAGGCTTCCATGAGATAAGTAGGGTACAACATATAATACCAACTTACACATAATACATATGGGCTTATAAGACCAAAATAACCACTCGTATACTGAACATGGCCGACAAGGCCATACAATCTTTTACGTACATGACATCTGTCTACAATCCTCTAAGAATACGTAATTTTCATAAAGGTCGGAACAAAGTCCCGCCATACCAAATAATACACGTATAAATCATACTAACCAAACAAGCAACTCCGAAGCGAATGGAGCGCACCAACATTTTCTGCTGAGCTGACAGCCTACTTCGAGGCCTCTCGACTAGTCTATCGGGACATGAGGACATGAAACGCAGCATCCCCAGGCAAAATGGATGTCAGTACGAATAATGTACCGAGTATGTAAGGTACATAAATAAATACGTAATAGACATGAAAAAAATATAGAGTAAATGGCACAACCTGTAAGTCTGGAAAACTTTGTAAATATTGAAATACTTATAGTGCCCTGCATATGCATATGAATGTAATGTCATGCATAGGTACATGTTTCATAACATCATTAGCCTCTGAGGGCAATCCTATCATATCATCTCGGCCACTATGGGCAAATCATCAACGTATACCAGCTAATCAGGTGGGGGTATGTATATAACGCCGTAACCTTTTCCCATATCTCATATACATCAATATATATACATATATACACGTATATAACACCATCTGGTCATGGGTCAATGTACATGAATGCAATGAATGAGAAATACGTCAATAAAATCTCTTGGGGTGTCATATGACCATTATGCCTTTGAGTAATATCATAAAATAAACTTTACCAACTTACGTATTTCTGAGACCCATGAACAGATGATAGAATAATATGACACATAGATAATCAAGAACATAAGCATCTCTAGTATTTCTATAAATAGAGTCATTTATGGAAGTTGTGTATTTGATCGTTTCGTATGTATTGTATGAATCATGCCAAAAGAAATAAGGGATAGCCTTAACATACCTAAACCAATTCTCTTGACAATCCCTCTAACACACGTCAATTGCGACAACACGTAATGGCGAATCGAAGTGGGCAAAATTAATATGATATTCTTGAGAAAGATTGCACCGTACTCCCTTTGAATTGCAAAAATCCCGTTGCTATTACGTAATGTAACTTCGTATAACAGTCGCTGAAGCAAATAATGCTGCTTGAAGCTCTGGTGGTGATATATGTAAATATCCTATACAAGACCCTTAAAACCAATTCCCATCAAATACGTTGCCTGGTGGTGATATATGTAAGTATCATATACAATATCCTTAAAATCAATTCTAAACAACTCACCAGATTTATCCTTTGGATTACTACATATGTAATCATATTAATTTTATAGATCTTTTATATACTTTGTTAGCGGAAACGTAAAAGAAAGAACACAAGATTTAACGTGGTTCGGATCAAAATAATCCTACGTCCACCAGAGAACAATTGCCCTTTTTAATATTAACAAAGGAAGGGGAGATTTCCCAATTACACTTAAGAGAATTTCTCTCTTAACTCTCTACTCACTACAATGTATTGTATTATTTTGGGATGATTTCTACAAGTGAAGGAGTGCATCTATTTATAGAGGTAAAGACCTCCTCTTGATGTCATTGGTGACATCAAACTACCTCCTCTTGATGTCATGGGTGACATCAAAGGAGGAAGCTTCCTCCTAGCATCCACACCAACTCTTTCCACCAACTCTTCCAATTGGCATGCCATTGTTGACTAAACATAAACCAACATTTTCAGCATGCCATTGTTGACTAAACATAAACCAACATTTTCAATCTCCACCTTGGTTTGCGTTTCGAGCGTGTGAACAACTCTGGCCAAAACTTCTAAGCTTACTGGGCAACCCCGTTGTAAGAAACAAGAAGAATCAAACCATTGTTGAACATACCACCTCCACCTAGCAACTGTTCTCTTCGGAGTTGCATCAGTTGATGCACACCCCCGCCAAGTCCTTGCAGTGTGCAAACTTAGCGAGCGGGACTATCTTGGTCAACATGTCTGCAGCATTATCGTCTGTGATAACCTTCACGACCTTGATAGTTCCCTCATCAATAACATCTCGAATAAAATGAAATCTGACATCAATGTGTTTAGTGCGCTCATGAAATCTCTGATTTTTCATTAGATGAATAGCACTCTGACTATCACATCTAAGAGTTGATTCCAGCTGAACCAAACTCAATTCCGCTACTAAAATTTTCAACCAGATAGCTTTCTTTACCGCCTCCGCTGCTGCCATGTATTCTGCTTCTGTCGTAGACAAAGTGACAATCGACTGCAAAGTCGACTTCAACTGACGGCACTGCCAACGAGGGTAAAGATGTATCCAGTTGTGGACCTTCTTCTGTCAAGATCTCCTGCATAGTCAGAATCCACATAACCGAGAATTGAAATACCTGTACCACTTTTTCGAAAGGTAAGACCAACACCAGAAGCTCCTTTGAGATATCTCAATATCCACTTGACAGCTTCCCAATGCCTCTTTCCTGGGTTGGACATGTATCTACTTACCACACTTACAGATTGAGCAATATCTGGACGTGTGCATACCATAGCATACATAATACTACCAACTGCACTGGCATAAGGAATCTTTGACATATGCTCCACCTCATCCTCAGACTGAGGCATTTGTAACTCTGAAAGTTTAAAATGAGGAGCTAATGGTGTACTTACAGGCTTGCACGTTTGCATATTGAATCTCTCGAGAACCCTTTCAATATACCTCTTCTGAGAAAGATGTACAACATCGTCTTCTCTTGAAATCTCCATACCAAGGATTTTCTTTGCAGCTCCTAAATCCTTCATGTCAAATTCCTTACTCAATAGTTTCTTCAAAGCATTTATCTCTGTAATGTTGTTAGCAGCAATAAGTATATCATCAACATACAACAGTAAATAAATCATTAAGTTACCAGACATCTTCTTGTGATACACACAACTATCAAATGCACTCTTTGAGAATTCATGTGTAGTCATGAATGCATCAAACCTCTTGTACCACCGTCTAGGGGATTGCTTCAAACCATACAAAGACTTCTTTAGTTGGCATACGTGATCTTCTTTTCCCTCAGCTAGGAAACCTTCAGGTTGATCCATATAGATTGTCTCTTCTAGATCACCGTGTAAGAAAGCAGTTTTGATATCAAGCTGTTGAAGCTCCAAGTCAAATTGTGCAACCAATGCTAGTAGCACGCGAATTGAGCTATGCTTCACGACCGGAGAGAAAATCTCATTGTAGTCAATTCCCTCCTTTTGGCTGAAACCTTTTGCAACCAATCTCGCCTTGAACCTAGCATCTTCCACTTCAGGAATTCCCTCTTTCTTTCGATAGACCCACTTGCATCCAACTGTCCTCTTCCCCTTTTGTCTTTTCACTAAGACCCATGTCTGATTCTTGTGAAGAGACTTCATCTCTTCAGTCATGGCTAACCGCCATTGTGCGGCATCCTTGCAAGAAGTTGCTTCAATATACAAGGAGGGCTTCAGATCTTTAATCTCTTCTTGTGCAGCTACGAACGCATATGCAATCAAGTTTGCTTGATTTATAAGGCGTTCCGGTTATCGTGTCTGCCTCTTCTCCCTCCCCTTCACAATTGTGTATGGTTCATTGACAGCAAGTTCTTCAACGCCTACATCTTCTGACTCATCTTTAACCTGAGTCACTTGATCCTTTTCCTTGGCAAGCTCCACCGGAAGCTCCACCTGCTCGTTGTTCTTGTTTCCTGAAAACTCCACGGAAACTTTACGGGGATCAAGTATAGAGGATTCATCGAAGGTGACATCTCTACTAACTATAAATTTGAGTAAAGACAAACACCAAAGTTTGTACCCTTTTACTCCATCCACATACCCTACGAATATGGCCTTCTTAGCCCTTGGTTCAAGCTTTCCTTCATTAACGTGATAATAAGCTGGACACCCAAATACTCGTAAGTATGAATATTTAGAGGGTTCACCTGACCATACCTCATTCGGAGTCTTAAAGTCAATTGCCGATGATGGAGATCGATTGACAATATGAGCAGCAGTGTGAACTGCTTCAGCCCAAAATACTTTGGACATTTTGGCTTGTAGGAGCATACAACGAGCCTTTTCAAGAAGAGTTCTGTTCATTCTCTCGGCAACTCCATTCTGCTGTGGGGTATGCCTGACAGTCCTATGTCTTGAGATCCCATGAACCTTGCAGAATTCATTAAACTCTTCATTGCAAAACTCCAAGCCATTGTCTGTGTGAAGATACTTGATTTTCCGCTCCATTTGATTTTCAATCAAAATCTTCCACTCTTTAAATGCTTCAAAAGCATCACTTTTTGCCTTCAAAAAATACACCCAAACCTTTCGTGAGAAATCATCAATAAAAATGAGAAGATACCTCTTTCCGCCCTTCGATGGAAGTTTAGAAGGACCCCATAAATCTGAATGGATGTAGTCTAGCACTCCTCTTGTCTTGTGTTTGCCAGTGCTGAAGCTGACCTTCTTCTGCTTCCCTAGAACGCAGTGCTCACAGAAGTCAAGCGTGCTGATCTTCTCACCTTCCAAAAGTTTACGATTGCTCAACATCTCCAGTCCACGTGCGCTCATATGACCTAGTCTCATGTGCCATAGTCTTGCCTTGTCATCATTAGATAACTGCACTGTAGATGCATTTGCAGAGCCAACAATGGTGCTTCCGGCCAATGTGTAAAGGCCGTTCTCCAACTTGCCTTTCAGCATGACTAAAGAACCTTTAGTCACCTTCATAGTTCCTGCTTCGCTCATGTACCTGTAGCCTTGTTCATCCAGAGTACCCAAGGAGATCAAATTCTTCTTCAAATCAAGAACATGACGGACTTGTGTAATAGTCCTCACGATTCCTTCATGGCAGCGAACCCGAACTGAGCCAATGCCAACTATTGCACAAGTTGCATTATTGCCCATTACTACGGTTCCTCCACTTTTCTCGTAGCTGATAAACCAGTCTTTTTGGAACGTCATATGCAGAGTACAAGCAGAGTCTAACACCCATTTGTTTTCGTAACTACTATTATTATTACACGATGTTGTTAGTACATAATCATTATCAAAATTATGTACCTGTTCAACTGTAGATGCACTCGCCTTTTCCTTGGACTTTGACATTGGGCAATCTCGTTCAAAGTGCCCCTTCTTGCCACAACCCCAACACTCTGTATTCTTCTTGTTCACACGAGACTTTGATTTGTGCTTTGATTTGGTCTTTCCCTGTTGGCTAGTCCGGCCTCTAACAAAGAGGCCACTTGCCTGGTCATCTCTATCTCCTTCAATGTGCCTCCGCACATCACTAGAGTTAAGTGCCTGCCGCACTTGCTCAAGCTTGATAGGCTCTTTGCTATACATCATTGAATTCTCAATATCACGATATCCTGAAGTCAATGAAAATAGCAAATCACATGCAAGCGTCTCCTCCTCCCTTTTAATTCCTGCAATCTGTAAGTCCATGACAAGTTTATTAAACGCATCTAAATGATCTTGTAACGAAGTACCTTACCCCATCTTAAATGTGTGAAGACGCCGTTGTAACAACATTCTTGTTGTCACTGATCGGTCTTGGTATAGCCCTTCTAGCTTTTCCCACAACTGTTTGGCCGTCTCTTCGGTACCCGTACTCACTTCACAAAGCACGTTAGGTGCAAGGGATAGTTGGATTGCACTCAATGCATCCCCTTCAATCTTCTCCTTGTCGGGAGCTGATATATCCGTAGGATACTTTCCGTCAATAGCATGGATTGAACCTTCCCTCCGCAGTAACGCCATCATCTGGATCTTCTAGATATTGAAGTTGTTGCGTCCATTGAATCTATCAATTTCAAACTTCATGGAACTCATATTTGCTTGTTCTTTCTCCTTGGATCGTTAAAGAATCCTGTCGCTCTGATACCAATTGTTAGCGGAAACGTAAAAGAAAGAACACAAGATTTAACGTGGTTCGGATCAAAATAATCCTACGTCCACCAGAGAACAATTGCCCTTTTTAATATTAACAAAGGAAGGGGAGATTTCTCAATTACACTTAAGAGAATTTCTCTCTTAACTCTCTACTCACTACAATGTATTGTATTATTTTGGGATGATTTCTACAAGTGAAGGAGTGCATCTATTTATAGAGGTAAAGACCTCCTCTTGATGTCATTGGTGACATCAAACTACATCCTCTTGATGTCATGGGTGACATCAAAGGAGGAAGCTTCCTCCTAGCATCCACACCAACTCTTTCCACCAACTCTTCCAATTGGCATGCCATTGTTGACTAAACATAAACCAACATTTTCAGCATGCCATTGTTGACTAAACATAAACCAACATTTTCATACTTTGAGTGTGGGCCCCATAATTTTAAGACTAAGCCATATAATTCTTATATTGTGACACCTTCAAGATTCATACTTTAAATGGACAATCTGGCTACCATGTAGTGCCTTCTTAAACTTATCTAAAGTTAATTCATTTTCCTTAATCAATTTATTAATCCCCCACTAGTCCAATAATTAACCAATTATCCATATAATTAAAAATTATTTCAAATTATATATAATACTACTCACTTTTAGCACACCTTATACACCTCACTATCATGGTCACATGGTACCTTGTATGGTACTAGTCCATAAATATCGGTTATTTTTGTTCGGGTCGTATTTTATCCCAACATGCCAAACTTGGACAGAAATTCGTTTTCTTTGACTTGCTTACCCTCTCATCTTCATGAATGTACTCATCACTTGTGAAATAGAATAATCCTTAAAATCTCCAAAAAATCTTTTCCTTGGACTGATGGCAATTACCTTGCGACAAATTCAATGTACAATACTATAGGGTGCAACATTGTCGTAATTTTATACTGCAAAACATAACATAATCGTAATATAATACTGCAAGGCATAACTTCATCGTAGTATAATACTGTAAGGTGTAACCTGATTGTAATATAATAATGCAGGGCATAACATCATCGTAATATTGTGGGGCATAACATCATTACCCCCTTTAGAACATTCGTCCTCGAATGTTGATTGATGCTCTTATCATTTTCATAATTTATAGCTCTTGTGAATATCTTAATAATCTCCTTTCCATTTTGGCAGTTGTTCTATGAATAAATCCAAAGGCAAGGGCATTCCCTACTTTAGGCCTCTTTTCCACGCCATGACTTGTGATCGAATTCCTTCCAATCTCGTAACTGTTGCCACATTCTATCATGCAGCCTCTACGATACTGACCTTGTAAGTGTGCCTATGCGGTTCTTTTCTCCTTTTTCCTCCAGCTTTTAGCCAATCTCTAGGCCTTACTTTGTAAACATATACAAGGCTTAATAGGATGCCTCTCTGGGCATCTATAAGTGTACTGAAGTTCTTCACTCGGTACTTTGTTGAACTTACAATGTTATACCTTATTTCATAGATTCATTTATCCATTCGTATCACTTTACTATATCGAGGTTGGTCATACTAGACCATAACTCATACTTCGATTTATCGTTACTGTGGTCTGCAACCAACTCCAGGTTACTCTCGTTGCTTAGCCTATATGAATAAATCTATGTCCTTTAATGCTTTTTTATTACTATTCATCTTAAGAATGACGACTTAATCTCACCTCATACTTTGTGACTTTTGTCCATCCATTGTTTATTCATATTAATGTTGATGTATCTTCTATCACTGATAACTTGATCTCTTATGTAACACTGCCGCTAGGGCTTACGTCTCATCGGGGAACATTTGAAGTGATTGTCTTGATCCACCTGGGGGCGATACGATACTATACTTATATAATCATATTTCAGAATATCCCAATGTGATTCACCTTATGTGGGTATTTTAATCTTGTACAATTCATGAAATCATTACTAAATTGAAGGCCCAAACGGCATCCTTCATCTATCACACTTACACGCTCATTCTACTACCAGGGCAGCATCCCATCTCTTCTAAATGCTACTAGTTTTAGACTCCTTTGAGTTCATTCAGGCTAAATGGAGATTTCTATTACTTAGAGGAACCATCAGCTCCTTTATTTTCACGGGATTAGTCCCGAGAACTTATCCATTTTCGTCACTTTTTCATTTGCCTTCTTCTTATCCTTATTCTTGTCTTTCTAAAACCTTGTCGTTCTATCATACTTTAGCTTGCGATTGATTCCCTTATGCTTTTTTGGAACATCAAGAGTGACATCTTATCGTCTCTAACTCTTCCTTTACTCTCAAATTAGACCTTTCGGTACTTGAAAACCATAGGTTGGAAGGTATGCCACTAACGATACTGCTATCATTCCACGATACTGAATCTCAGCACTTATAGTCTTTTACCTGAAGTATGGACCACTCTCATCCTTCTATACTTGAGTATTTCGTACGTTGTTCAAATTTACCTTACTTACTTTAAAATGTCACCTCACATTCTTCTATCTCTCTTTCATAACTTCCTTCCCACACAGGTATAAATCATATCCATTATTTGAAGCTCCATTATAATACTTGCACCTCTAATATTAAGAGTGATTCTGCTATGTTCTCAATCATGATTCCTATAACATCTGGGTTCAATAATCGGATTCCTTATTTAGTTCGTTGATGTAACTCTTTAGTTTCCTGATCTTTCTGATCGGCCTTTACGTCAGCTTATGTTATTTCTCGTTCTGCGGTTCATGGTATTAGTTATTCTATTTAGCCTTTCATGGGCGCTGAGGAATATATATCATACAATCCTTTAACAATTTAATCTTCATTTATGACCTGAGTTCAATTTTTTCTTTTAACGTATACCAGAATCTTCTACGGCTGTATGATTGTCAATGTATATGTTATGGATAATACTCCAAGCCCTGGTGTGCATTTATAACATAACCAACTATGAATGATATATTGAATAGTTCCTTTCTTTCCATCTTAGCTTTCTTTAAGCATAAGCTATTACTTTTCCTGGTCTTTCTGCCCCTTCGTTGCGTGCATACTTAGCTTATCTTAATTCCTGCGCATGCCGGAGTTTTCATGAAAATTCATATGATCTTGAATATTACTTCTGATTCTTTTTCCCGTTTACTAGCCATGGTAGGTGCCACTTTCTCATGGAGTGCATACAATGTTGTTGTGAGACTGTTGTTATAAGACCCATTCCCTTTTTGGGTAACTGAGCTTAGATTGAAGCCTTTTTCCTAACTTCCTCAGCTAGTCTTCCACTGTAGTACTTAGGGAGGATTCTCTAACTCTTGTAAAGTTGTAAGCTTATTACATTGTATGCCTGATAGAATTTTTGGTATTCATCCTTGCATATAATTACCCGTAGTTACTTATCTCCACGCCCTTGTTCTTGTAGGGTTGCTTCTGAATTAATATTTCGACTGTAATCCTAGTGACATGCTCTTTTATTTCTCTAATACTCATATCTACCACAACTCCTATCCGATTATTTTTCAAGGAACACGATGTAACAACTGCAAGGTTGAATTCCCATATTGGTTTTCCCTATGTTTACCTTGCACGATCTGTTGATTTGTTTGTATCCTCTTGTCTAGCCATAGCTAGGCTCTTCCATAGTCAACTACTAACTACTTGTTGGCCCATTCCCGTATCAATATTTTGCGTAATCTTTCTTGGGTTATTTCCTTTGTCTTAACTTACCTCTCGCACTGGCTCCTTATTAATCAATAACATCTCGGACATGAACCCTTACTTCCTCTCCTTGACGTTGTGTTTATAATGCACTAGTACCGTAGCATATCTGTAGGCTTTGAATAAGTTAAAACTCATCCCTTTTTCATTGTATCACATTCATCCTTTACCATTCCATAATTACTAGAACTACTTAATTCTGACTTAATGCCACATCACTCTATATTCCCCCTTTAGGGAAGTACTGAGACATGGAGCTATTACGACCTTCCTATAGATATTTTTCCTCTTCATCTTTTGCATCATTTCACATCATCAATGACCCTTACTCACCTTGTCACAATCCTTCTGAACCAAGGATAACAAAATTCCTTACTTACCAAGGTGATACTTAGTATATCTGGCACATACAGTCCCTTAAGCTCAACTTTTCTCACATTACTTGCTTTAGGGAAGCGTCTTCCCGAATGACCTTTATCTGAATTTCTCGTGAATCATTTTCTGTTGTCCATTCTATTATTGCTGGAAGGAAATTTGAAATTCTCATGATGTTGACTATTATCAAAATACTCAGTCCCTAATTCAAGTTTAGCTTATCTTGTTCACCAATCTATACTAGTTTCTATTACTCTAGGGTCTAACTTTTTCTTTTGGTAATCGCATCAGAGTTGCGAACTTATTTCTCGAAATTAGGACATGACTGTATGTCCTATATTCTTTTGTTGTCCTAAGGCCTGTCACATCCCGTCTCTTCCTTCATTTGACTATAGATTCTGTAATACTGTCATCTTTTGATCTACCGTTGTCCTCGATGTATCATATCTTACTCATAATTCTTCCTTATCTCTCTTCTCATTACTCTGCTAATATTTTTGCCTATCCCATTTCTTGTGAAAACATCAACACGACATTCTTTCTCTTTTATCGCTCCTTGTTTCATTCATCGACTCTTCGAGTTGCTCAACGTTGTCGCTCTACTAGGGATGAGAGTCACACTAAGGTAATATTTATCCCTTCCAGGCTTTCGGTACCTATCTTCTAATTTTTTTTTTATCATGCTAGTATTCATATCTAATTGTAATATTCTAGAGTGCACCATCTGGGTGTCTCACAAGGAGATCTATTAGCACATTTGCAATATCGTTCGGCAATGTCAACTAACGCAAACAATTCTTCCACCATTTTGGGTCACTCTAACCCTAGCCGGATCGTGATATTATGTCCTTCTCTTAAACCATATTTGTTAGTTCCAATAGAGCATAACTGAGATGGCTGTGACTAATTGTGAATACCTCTATTACAATTGAAGGTATCTCAAAATGGTTATATTTCTCTGCTTGAATTGTAAATACTGCTAATCTTTATTAACTAGGTACCTCGTACCCTTCTTCACCTTGCTTCTTTTACTTGTTGAAATTTGTGTCTACCTTCCGATTCTCTTATTCCTTATTATGGTAAGAATGGACAAACATTCTTGCCTTGGGGATCCTTATCAAAAACACTTACACGTCTTAGTACGCACATGATCTGATGAATACCTTATATTTATCCATCATAAGCATGATGCAAAAATCTAGTTCCTCTAACTTAACTCTTCCACAGCTATATCTCTTATCAAATGTCTTTCTGGATGTGGGCATCGTCGTATTATGAATAAGATAGAGTTAGAAAATTGAGTACTTACAATTGAGCTATATGACACGATCTAGAGTAAGAAGAAAGAGTGACAGTCCTAATGCCCCGTAGCCCCCTGCTTATAAGTGTGGTGTATGACACACCCATAAACAAGACTCTAGTAGACACGGCTTGTAGACTCCCTATGACAAAACTGCTTTGATATCACTTTTGTGACAACCCAAACCAATGGGCCGCGACGGGCAACCAGTACCTTACTCAACCGAGTATCAACATAATGTATCTTTTCGTGTCATGCTATCATAGATAACTGAGCCGGAAGGCTTCCGTAAGATAAGTAGGGTAAAACATATAATACCAACTTATACATAATACATATGGGCCTATAAGACCAAAATAACCACTCGTATACTGAACATAGGCCGACAAAGCCATACAATCTTTTACGTACATGACATCTGTCTACAAGCCTCTAAAAATACATAATTTTCATAAAGGTCGGGACAAAGTCCCTCCATACCAAATAATACACATATAAATTATACTAACTAGGGGTGTTCATAAAAAACCCGAAAAATCGAACCAAACCAAAAACCAAACCAAACTGACCAAAAAATCTATACTTTTTGGTTTGGTTTGGTTTTGGTTTTGAATTTTAAAAACCGATCAAATTTGGTTTGGTTTTGGTTTTAATCAGAAAAAACCGAACCAAACCGACTATAGGAGTAGCTATTTCTAATTTATTATTACACCTATACATAAGTATATTGTTATACAAAGTTTCAAAAAATTTATGGTAAATGTTAATAGTTTGCACTTTTAATATAGTTTTTTACCTTTACATTCTAGTTTGATTGGTTGTTTTCTTTTATTTAGTGTAAGAATCCATTCCGTGTTAAAAATAACATATTTTTAATCGAGTCCTTAAATTATTCATCACTATTTGATTCAATTATCATCAATATATTTTGGTAAATAATAGATTTCTCAAAGGGCAATTGACTTGATAGTGTTACATTAAAAATGTGGTCGCCGGAGTATGTGTTTGGTAGTGTATGTCTTATATATAAGAAATAACCGACAAATAACCGAAAAAACCGACATAAATCGAATCGAGAAAAACCGGCCTAATTGGTTTGGTTTGGTTCTAATATTTGAAAAAACGACTTATTTGGTTTAGATTCTTTTTAGGGAAAACCGATTCAAACCGAACCATGAACACCCCTAATACTAACCAAACAAGCAACTCTGAAGCGAATGGAGCACACCAACATCTTCTGCTAAGCTGATAGCATACTTCGAGGACTCTCGACCTGTCTATCGGGACCAACGGGAATGAAACGCAACGTCCCTAGGCAAAAAGGATGTCACTAGAAATAATGTACCGATTATGCAAGGCACATACATAAGTACAAAATAGACATGGAAGAAATATAAGGTAAATGGCTCAACCTGTAAGTCTGGAAAACTTTATAAATCATGAAATAATTATAGTGTCATGCATATATGTATGAATGTCATGTCGTGTATAGGTACATGTTTCATAACATCATCAGCCTCTGAGGGAATCCCATCAAATCATCTCGACTACTGTGGGCAAATCATCAACGTATACCAGCTGATCAGGTGGTGGTGCTTATATAACGCCTTAACCTTTTCTCATATCCCATATATATATATATAAGCATACATAATGTCATTTGATCATGGGTCAATGTACATGAATGCAATGCATGAGAAATACGTCAATAAAATCTATTGGGGTGTCATATGACCATTATGCATTTGAATAATATCATGAAATAAACTTTACCAACATACGTATTTTTGAGACACATGAACAGACGATAGAATAATTTGACACATGGGGAATCAAGAACATAAGCATCTCTAGTATTTCTATAAATAAAGTCATTTATGGAATTTGTGTACTTGCTCGTTTCGTATGTATCGTATGGATCATGCCAAAAAAATAAGGGATAGCCATAATATACCTGAACCGATTCTCTTGACAATCCCTCTAACATACGTCTATTGCGACAACACATAATGGCGGATCGAAGTAGGGTAAAATTCATATGATATTCCTGATAAATATTGCACTGTACTCCCTTAGAATCGCAAAAATCTTGTTGCTATTACGTGGTGTAACTTCGTATAACAGTCTCTGAACCAAATAATGCTGCTTGAAGCTCTGGTGGTGATAAATGTAAATATCATATACAAGACCCTTAAAACCAATTCCCATCAAATACGTTTCCTGGTGGTGATATGTGTAAATATCACAATATCCCTAAAACCAATTCTCAACTACTCACCAGATTTAATCTTTGGATTACTACATATGTAATCATAATCGTTTGACAGATCTTTTAAATACGTTGAGTGTGGGCCCCATAATTTTATGACTAAGCCATATAATCCTTATATTGTGACACCTTCAAGAGTCATACTTTAAATGGCCAATCTTGCTGCCACGTAATGCCTTCTTAAACTTTTCCAAATTTCATCCATTTTCCTTAATCAATTTATTAATCCCTCACTAGTCCAATAATTAACCAATTATCCACATAATTAAGAATTATATCAAATTACTTATAATACTATTCACTTTTAACACACCTTATACACCTCACTATTATGGCCACGTGGTACCTAGTATGGCAATTACCTAGTATGGCAATCCTTACAATCTCCTAATAGTCTTTTCCTTGGACGGATGACAATTACCTTACGATAAATTCAAGGTACAATACTACAAGGTGCAACATCGTCGTAATTTTATATTGCGAAGCATAATACCATCGTAATGTAATACTGCAAGGCATAACTTCATCGTAATATAATACTGCAAGGCGTAACATCATCGTAATATAATATTGCAGGACGTAACATCATCGTAATATAATATACTGCAGGACGTAATATCATCGTAATATAATACTGGACGTAATATTGCGGGGCGTAACAATTAGCCGCGATTCTCGCATGAATCTCTCCTCTTTCGTTGTTATAATTCAAAATCCTAAATAAAAACCCTAGGTGTAAAATGGTGACTTGGGATTTCATCTATTTTGGCTTTGTTCTTTCAAATCGAAGCAGGCATGGAGATAATATCTAGCTACATCATTGTTATTCGATGCCCATAGGTCAAATGCAGTGACCTCTAAACATTAGGGCTTCGACCGATGGTTTTTCATGCTTCAACGATCAATCCCTCGTTTCTTCATATCCGGGTAATTTCTGTCAT
Source organism: Nicotiana tabacum (assembly GCF_000715075.1). Lineage (NCBI taxonomy): Eukaryota > Viridiplantae > Streptophyta > Magnoliopsida > Solanales > Solanaceae > Nicotiana > Nicotiana tabacum. Next base: position 111,412,310 of record NC_134099.1, on the reverse strand, counting down.
ATTTTTCCCTCTGTTTTCTCTTATTTTACCCGTTTTGCTTTCATCATCCAATCTTCGTCACCTTCCACTACCTAAATTCAAATCTGTCGAAACCCTAAGGCATTGAATGCCACTATAAATTAGGGCTTCAAAAATCAAAAGCTAGGGTTCTTAATTGAGTTATGATTTCTTTATTCTCCTTCTGGTTTTGAGTTTGCACTGATCGGGATTAGGTTTGTTTCTGAACGGCTAAAAGAATCCTTGTTTGGTTTGTTGCTCAAAGGAAGTTCAATGCACTCTGACCTTTCTCTTTTTTGATTGTCTTAGTTGAAACCATGCATACTCTGTTGTCTTCTATTGATTTTCGCTTATGATGTTTGTCATTGGTTTATAATTGATTGTTTCTGTTCATGACGAGTTTGAAATTGACTGCTATCTTTTGGTATTATGTGATTCAAGTCAATACTAATCGTTTATAGTGTGACCTTGGTGAGTATTGCTGAGGATTGAACCATCTCTATGATAAAGCTACCATAATTAGCTATAGAGGCCTTAATAACCTTCTGCATCTTTCCTGGCTATAGATTTCTTAATGTTTCTTCTGTAATCTTCATACCTGTCACACTAATTCTGCCGTAATACCACTTATATCATGCACTTGATGCCTTTGTCTGATAAACTTAACTTAAAATGGATATGAACCTTTAATGATGAAAACATGGTTGTCATCTTAGTCTGGGCATATCAACTTATGTCATTTGAGTCAATCTCTTCCTTCTGAAGTGTTTCTGCGATTCAACAGTACATGAAAGATAAGCATCAATGGTTTCTCTCTACTATCATAACTACTTGATTCCATGTGTGAGTTTCACTATATAAATCAAAGCCTTAAAGTAGCTACACTTATTTCTACTAAATATCTGCAGTTAGTTTTGTCTATTGCCATCCACCTAGCTTAAACAAGACCCAGAAGTTTTACTGAAATTGCATCTATTATGGTTGAGTACCATTTGTTGAGTTGTTAGCACTAAACATCATCATGTTAGACTAATGCATTTAACTTTTAATTATACCATGCTCACTTGGTATAAACTCCCACAGTTATGAACCACCATAATGATACAGTTAGCTTGATCTCATATTGTTTGGTGCTCAATCATGTTTGTAATGTTACTATGTGACTGGAATGTCTCATGTATGTATTCAAATACATCTCTTGAGGATTTTGCACTCGGTCTTGTTTAAAATAGATCCATACTAGTCTTACATGCTCATGCTTGTGCCTCTATCACCACAAAACCTTGTTAAGTTCATATAAGTCAACTGTAATTTACTTATAAACTTTGGAGAGATCCTCTTATGCTTATCTGGCCTGTTAGAGTGTAAGGTTGTGCATTAACTCCTAATGAACCTAGCATAAAACATAAGATTAGGAACCATGTAAGGGGAAAGTGATCATCTGTTAAGTGGAGACCAATCTTTTTAAATATCCCTAATTAATACTTTAGAGATTCTGAATGGAGCTGCTAACTCATGCACTTAGTAAGAATTGAAGGTTTAGCCTATGTGTAGATCTATACCAAGTTTGAAAATGGTTATGTAATCATGACTGCAGTTAAGAACTTACATAAATATGGATTTTCCAATAGATTAGTAAGGTTAATACACATGTATCTTCTCTTTCCCGAAAGAGCCTAATGAATGTTCTTATCTTTTTCTGCACCTGTAACTGATTTCTTTGAGTACTCTTGAGCATGCTAAAGTTGTATGGCTGTGTATCACACTTATGTATGGGCTATGACCTCCCTGGTATTATTTGTTAAATTCTGAAAAGTTTCTGTAAGAAGTGTAAATGTTTAAACATATGTATTGTTGTTACGGTTGTATTGAAACTTACAATGAATACCTCATTAGCATTTCAACCGGGAAGAGTAAGTGTGAGTGGTTAGGAGTATTTAGGAGTGAGATTTAGTTTGTGGTTGAGATACTCTCCCTGACACAAGCACTGCTTGGGGTCCCTGAGACCCTTGTGAACTTTAAAGTGTCAGTAAACCAAAGGGTGTCTTGGCGATGAATGGAATTTTACCATAAGCCCTTAATCGTTGACATTTGCTAATCTCTTTAGGGTTAGTGTTAAATGAAGAAAAAGTCTTCACTATAATTTTCTTTACTCTATTTGACCTTACACAGTTTTATTTGTATTCCTAATTACTAATATTTGTTACAGTACTATTTTGGTCTCACATTGATATCATTTATGTTTCAAGTATAATATTGGGCCATACATCTAATGTCTTTCTTTTCTTTTTTACGCAAGTGACCGAACTGGGCCTGCTGATTTGAAACTAGGCCCATGTTCTAGCTTGAGTTGGAGTTGTTGAAGCTGTTGCTGCTTGTTTGCTGTTGACTGGGCCTAACATTCTTTAGGCCCAAACCTATCTGGCCATTCCCTCCCTTTATCTCTTTATATGATCTGTTGCTATTTTTATGTATATGATATTGATAATATTTGAGTGAAGGTTTTCTTTTATCTCTTTGAATTATTTCAGAAAATTTAGGCAAGCCTAAAATCATAGGTAAAATAAAACAAGTACTATCTCTTTAGTTAAATAGTCTCAATTTGTTATTTCCATTATCCAGTTTTCACTCTTGATACTAACCATTTTCATGAGTTTTTCTTCTAACTTCAAAACAGATTTGGTAAAAGGTCTATGATTCTATCTCTTTAGAAGTCAAAATTGAGCAAACGATTTCAAAGTCTGTTTTTCTACAAATCAAACAAATAGAGTTGCAAATCAAAGCGGTTTTTTCTAAAGCATCTTAAATTTGTATCCAAGGTATATCCGTACCTATTTCTTCAATGGCTTTACTTTTAAAAAAATAGTCATCTTATTTCAAATATGTTTACATTTAACCATTTTACAAAGTTAGCAAGTGTAAGCATGGTGAAAACATTTCCAAAAATTTTCAATTGCATAGACATCTCAAAGGGCATTTGTTTGTATAAAAATACACTCTTTTTTCAAAGTATATATACCACTTCCCTTTTAAAATGATAAGTTTAAGAATATAATATAAGGTAAGCCATGCACTTTTAAGTGCTAACAAAGTAAGACATAGACATTTAATTCCTCAAACCTAGTTTATGTCCCATGGAGGTACCTTAGCTAGATTCTAGGGGTGCATCACCTATCATACTATTTTGGACTATCACGCCAAGACTGTGACATTGGCTATGCCCGATTTTTCGCGATTGGAGTAGAGGAGTACACTGGACTGTATTCCTAGCAGAGTTATGTCCTTTATTAAAGCACGGTGGATGGTTGAGAAGGGGTGTGAAGCATATCTAGACTTTGTAAGGGATTTCGATGCTAATATTCCTACCATTGAGTCAATTTCGGTAGTGATAGATTTCCAAGATGTGTTACCAGCAAACCTATCAGGCATGCCGCCTGATAGGGATATCGATTTTAGTATTAACCTGGTGCTAGGCACTCAGCTCATTTCTATCACACCATATCGCATGGCACTAGTGGATTTGAAGGATTTAAAGGAAAAACTTTAGGAATTGCATGATAAGGATTTCATCTGGCCGAGTTTTTCATCATGGGGTGCTCCGATTCTATTTGTGAAGAAGAAGGATGGTACTATGTAGATGTGTATTGATTATCGGCAGCGTAACAAGGTTACAATGAAGAACAGGTACCCATTACCACACATTGATGACTTGTTTGATTAGCTTCAGGGTTTAACGATTGATTTGAGGTTAAGGTATCATCAACTGAGTATTCGAGATCAGGATATCCCTAAGATTAATTTCAAGACTTGGTATGGTCAATACAATTTTCTTATGATGTCATTTGTGTTGACCAACGCCCCATAAGCTTCTATGAACTTGATCAATAATGTATTTCAGCCATATTTGATTCCTTTATTATCATATTTATTGACGACATCTTGGTTAATTCTCACAGTCGGGAGGATTCTGGGAATCATTTGAGGACCATGCTCCATACCTTAAGGAAGAAGAAGTTATATACAAAATTCCCGAAGTGTGAGTTTTGGCTTGATTCAATGGTATTTTTGGGTCATATAGTGTCTAATGAGGGAATCAATGTAGATCCGAAGAAGAATGAGGCAGTTCAGTGTTGTCCTAGACCATCTTAAGATATTGAGATAAGGAGATTCCTTGGTTTGGTTAGATATTATCAACGTTTCATAGAGGGTTTCTCATCCATTGTTGCATCTTTGACTAGATTGACCCAGAAGGGTGATCCTTTTAGATTGTCTGATGAGTGCTTTCAGAAGCTCAAGACTAAATTGACTACAGTCCTAGTGTTGGTGATTCCTACAAGTTTGGGATATTACACTATGCATTTTGATGCATTACGTATTGGGATTGGCGTGGTGTTGATGCAAGATGGTAGGATGATTTCCTACGTGTCTTGGTAGCTGAAGGTGCATGAGAATAATTACCTGGTGCACGAATTAGAATATGCAACTATTGTTCATTCATTGAAGATTTGGAGGGATTATCTCTATGATGTTCCATGTGAGGTTTATACCTACCATCGGAGTCTCCAGCATCTGTTCAAGCATAAGGACCTTAATTTGCGACAGTGGGTAGGTTAGAGTAGCTGAAAGACTATGATATCAATATTTTGTATCATCTCGGGAAGGCCAATACGTTGGCCGATGCCTTGAGTAGAAAGGCTGAGAGTATGGGAAGTCTAGCATATTTATCAGCAGCGGAGAGGTTGCTAGCCATGTATGTTCAGGATTTGGTCAATCGGTTTGTGAGAATGGATGTTTTGGAGCCTAGCCGGGTGTCGTGCCCCCTTTTTCCTCGCGGATTTCGGGTTTTGACATTTCATTGGTAACAACTAATTTTTTTTTGGGAATTGGGTATGAAATTTGAAGAGTCGCCTCCTAACGGATTTAAAGTGCGTTAGGTCACCTAAAGCAAATAACTCATAAACCGGTTTGCATTACCAGAGATTGGGTAAGAGCTCGAAATAACCTTGAGGGGAAGGTGTTAGACACCCCTCGAGGTCCCCAACGGTGGGTCCCAGCCAAACTCGAATTAGGTTAATTAGTCCTATAAACAGATAAAGCAAATTAGACAAATAGATATTACATTTAAAACAAGGAGTAAAGGGGGTCCTAGGTTTTTTAGCCTATAGGATCACTTCTTTGCAATACTTGGTAATCGTCCCTAAGTTGGGGTACTACACATAGCATTAGCGCATAGGTCATTATATCCTTTACTACCCAATTACTCTCCCCTTTTGTTATATAAGCGAATCTATTTAAACGTACTATATGCGTGCATTACCCGTCACTTACTTATGGTCCTGGAGGTGTTTAGTACTTCTAATTAAGGTGGATCTAGACCTTCCTATAGTGCTTAAAGGAGAAAAATCTAAGCGACAAACAAAACACATAAGACTGCCAGATAAAGGGAACAGTTAAAGGCTCACATTTACCTCCACAAATAAGCAGGCAATTGCACGTCTCAAACAACATGATTTCAAATATTTCAAAGGATCCTATAGCACGATATTTATGTGAGCATGACAAGAAGCATATATGTAGCATTGTGTTAAAGCGAGGCAATAGAGACATAATCATTTTGCCTACTGATTTTAGGGCTTGCTATATCTAGGCAATTCACAAATAATTAAACAAAAGTACAGTTTTACAATTTGAAAGATCTTAATTATCCTACAGGCTTGCCTAGGCATGAATCTGAGATGTCCTATAACATGATATCTAGTCGTAATCAGAGTCTTAATAGGTGGACAAATGATTTTAAACAAGCATATTTTATTCGTTATCTCCTACAAACATGATGTCTAAGTGTTGAACATTACATGATTGATTTTATACGCATATATCTTCATAAGCATGATATCTAGGCGTTGGGACTATTTTTTAAAACTTATTCTTACAGACATGGTAGTTACTGATTTTATACGATATGGGTATGGTATTTAGGTGAATGCAATAAAAAACATAAAGTATGGTTTTTAATGCACATAAGACAACAACAACAACAACAACAACCCAGTTTAATCCCACAAGTGGGGTCTGGGGAGGGTAATATGTACGCAGACCTTACCCCTACCCCGAAGGGTAGAGAGGCTGTTTCTAGGAGACCCTCGGCTCAAAAAAGCAGAGGATGATTATGGCTATACAATGAACATGAACATGATTATTAGGCGGGATTAGTAGCAACTTAGTGACAGGATTTTTAAGTGGACATGGCTATACAGAACTTTTAGAAAGCAGAAGTTTCGGAAACAAGTGATGAACCTATAAACATATTCTCTAGTGCACAAAACAACCTATAAGCATGGTTTCTAATGCAAATAGACAAGCATCATAATCCTAAGAGCATGATTTCTAATGCAATCAAATAGTCATAATAATCCTAAGAGCATGATTTCTACTCGATTTACCCAAAAAAATATATAAAAATCCCTCCCTTTTACTTATATCCCCAATATTTGTTTATAAGAATTATTATTAGAGACCATAAGTGAATTACATAAATAAATAATACTATACTATAGGGAGCCGGGATTGGCCCAAAGTAAACATGAAAAAAAACCCGGACTTCAAACAATCCAAAGTACCATCTCTCATATTATCCAGGAGAGGGTATCCAGGCGTGTCAAGGTTCCCAAGGGCCTCAGGGACCCCGGGCAATGCACACACCAAGATCCTTTTAAAGAGAAGTAGTTTTTGTGCGGTATGGAAGGGCCAGCCCCAGTGTGCCAGAGTTTGGATGAATCTCATGGATTCCTAGGAAGTACACACATTGGAGGGTAAGAATCCTAAATATTCTAAGAGTAGGAGTGAGAGTGCTTGACAGAGTAGGAATAACTTTAGAAAAATAGTATAGAAGTAAAACAGTTCAAGAGGGAGAATAGTTTGAAAGTGAAAACGTTTAGGATTGAAAATAGTTTAGAGGTTTAAAACATTAGGAGTAAAAATACTTTAGGAACATTCTAAGAAAAGGTTCAGCAAACCAAAACACCTAGAACAAAGTCACCAAGTTTCAAACCCAAGATTCACATTACCCAGCTTTAATTTAGTTTATTAGTTAACCTTGGTGGGCATACATCATCTTGAGAACAAACGGTAACACAGAGAGGGATCAGGGGTTGGGAGCATAGAATCCTCAATCAGGAGCACATAGAAACAGGGTGAAGGCAGTCATGCTAGTTAACAGGGACATAGAGCAGGAGGGGATATATAAAAATTCACTAGGACATACTGATTAAGGGTCTAAATAGGAATCACTCAAGTCTAACAGTCCTACTTATTGATAGGGATTTCGATGCAGATATTTCTACCATTGAGTCAATTTCGGTAGTGATAGATTTTCAAGATGTGTTCCCAGCAGACCTATCAAGCATGCCGCCTAATAGGGATGTCGATTTTAGTATTAACCTGGTGCTAGGCACTCAACTCATTTCTATTACACCATAGCGCATGGCACTAGTGGATTTGAAGTATTTAAAGGAAAAACTTTAGGAATTGCATGATAAGGATTTCATCTGGCCGAGTTTTTCATCATGGGGTGCTCAGATTCTATTTGTGAAGAAGAAAGATGGTACTATGTTGATGTGTATTGATTATAGGCAGGGTAACAAGGTTACAGTGAAGAACAAGTACCCATTACCACACATTGATGACTTGTTTGATTAGCTTCAGGGTTTAACAGTTGATTTGAGGTTAAGGTATCATCAAATGAGGATTCAAGATTAGAATATCCCTAAGATTGCTTTCAAGACTCGGTATGGTCAATACAATTTTCTTGTGATGTCATTTGGGTTGACCAACGCCCCATAAGCTTCTATGCACTTGATCAATAATGTATTTCAGCTATATCATGATTCCTTCATTATCATATTTATTGACGACTACTTGGTTTATTCTCACAGTCGGGAGGATCCTGGGAAGCATTTGAGGACCATGCTCCATACCTTAAGGAAGAATAAGTTATATACAAAATTCTCTAAGTGTGAGTTTTGGCTTGATTTAGTGGTATTTTTGGGTAATATGGTGTCTAATGAGGGAATCAATATAGATCCGAAGAAGAATGAGGCAGTTCAGTGTTGTCCTAGACCATCTTAAGATATTGAGATAAGGAGATTCCTTGGTTTGGTTAGATATTATCAACGTTTCGTAGAGGGTTTCTCATCCATTGTTGCATCTTTGACTAGATTGACCCAGAAGGGTGATCCTTTCAGATGGTCCGATGAGTGTGAGGTGAGCTTTCAGAAGCTCAAGACTAAATTGACTACAGTCCTAGTGTTGGTGATTCCTACAAGTTTGGGATATTACACTATGCATTGTGATGCATTACGTATTGGGATTGGCGTGGTGTTGATGCAAGATGGTAGGATGATTTCCTACGTGTCTTGGTAGCTGAAGGTGCATGAGAATAATTACCTGGTGCACGAATTAGAATATGCAACTATTGTTCATTCATTGAAGATTTGGAGGGATTATCTCTATGATGTTCCATGTGAGGTTTATACCTACCATCGGAGTCTCCAGCATCTGTTCAAGCATAAGGACCTTAATTTGCGACAGTGGGTAGGTTAGAGTAGCTGAAAGACTATGATATGAATATTTTGTACCGTCCCAGGAAGGCCAATATGTTGGCGATGCCTTGAGTAGAAAGGCTGAGAGTATGGGAAGTCTAGCATATTTATCAGCAACGGAGAGGTTGCTAGCCATGTATGTTCAGGCTTTGGTCAATCTGTTTGTGAGAATGGACGTTTTGGAGCCTAGCCGGGTGTCGTGCCACCTTTTTCCTCGCGGATTCCGAGTTTCGACATTTCATTGGGAACAACTCATTTCTTTTGGGGAATTGGGTATGGAATTTGAAGAGTCGCCACCTAACGGATTTAAAGTGTGATAGGTCACCTAAAGCAAATAACTCATAAACCGGTTTGCATTACCAGAGATTGGGTAAGGGCTCAAAATAACCTTGAATGAAAGGTGTTGGCACCCCTCGAGGTCCTCAATGGTGGGTCCCATCCAAACTCGAATTAGGTGAATTAGTCCTATAAACAGATAAAGCAAATTAGACAAATGGATATTACATTTAAAACAAGGAGTAAAAGGGGTCCTAGGTTTTTTAGCCTATAGGATCACTTCTTTGCAATACTTGGTAATCGTCCCTAAGTTGGGGTACTACACATAGCATTAGCGCATAGGTCATTATATCCTTTACTACCCAATTACTCTCCCCTTTTGTTATATAAGCGAATCTATTTAAACGTACTATATGCGTGCATTACCCGTCACTTACTTATGGTCCTGGAGGTGTTTAGTACTTCTAATTAAGGTGGATCTAGACCTTCCTATAGTGCTTAAAGGAGAAAAATCTAAGCGACAAACAAAACACATAGGACTGCTAGACAAACAGAACAGTTAAAGGCTCACATTTACCTCCACAAATAAGTAGGCAATTGCACGTCTCAAAAAACATGATTTCAAATATTCAAAGGATCCTAGAGCATGATATCTAGGTGAGCATGACAAACAGAATATATGTAGCATTGTGTTAAAGCGAGGCAATAGAGACATAATCAGTTTGCCTACTGATTTTAGGGCTTGCTATATCTGGGCAATTCACAAATAATTAAACAAAAGTATAGTTTTACAATTTACAAGATCTTAATTATCCTACAGGCTTGCTTAGGCTTGGATATTAGATGTCATATAACATGATATCTAGTCGTAATCAGAGTCTTAATAGGCGGACAAACGATTTTAAACAGGCAGATTTTATTCGTTATCTTCTACAAACATGATGTCTAAGTGTTGAACATTACATGATTGATTTTATACGCATATATCTTCATAAGCATGATATCTAGGCGTTGGGACTGTGTTTTAAAACTTATTCTAACAGACATGGTAGTTATTGATTTTATACGATATGGGCATGGTATTTAGGTGAATGCAATAAAAAACATAAAGTATGGTTTCTAATGCACATAAGACAATGAACATGATTATTAGGCGGGATTAGTAGCAACTTAGTGACAGGATTTCTAAGTGGACATTGCTATACTGAACCTTTAGAAAGCAAAAGTTTCGGAAACAAGTGATGAACCTATAAACATATTCTCTAGTGCACCAAACAACCTATAAGCATGGTTTCTAATGCAAATAGACAAGCATCATAATCCTAAGAGCATGATTTCTAAAGCAAGCAAATAGGCATAATAATCCTAAGAGCATGATTTCTACTCGATTTACCCAAAAAAATATATAAAAATCCCTCCCTTTTACTTATATCCCCAATATTTGTTTATAAGAATTATTATTAGAGACCATAAGTGAATTACATAAATAAATAATACTATACTATAGGGAGCCGGGATTGGCCCAAAGTAAACATGAAAAAAAACCGGGACTTCAAACAATCCAAAGTACCATATCTCATATTATCCAGGAGAGGGTATCCAGGCGTGTCAAGGTTCCCAAGGGCCTCAGGGACCCCGGGCAATGCACACAACAAGATCCTTTTAAAGAGAAGTAGTTTTTGTGCGGTATGGAAGGGCCAGCCCCAGTGTGCCAGAGTTTGGATGAATCTCATGGATTCCTAGGAAGTACACACATTGGAGGGTAAGAATCCTAAATATTCTAAGAGTAGGAGTGAGAGCGCTTGACAGAGTAGGAATAACTTTAGAAAAATAGTATAGAAGTAAAACAGTTCAAGAGGGAGAATAGTTTGAAAGTGAAAACGTTTAGGATTGAAAATATTTTAGAGGTTAAATCATTAGGAGTAAAAATACTTTAGGAACATTCTAAGAAAAGGTTCAGCAAACCAAAACACATAGAACGAAGTCACCAAGCTTCAAACCCAAGATTCACATTACCCAGCTTTAATTTAGTTTATTAGTTAACCTTGGTGGACATACATCATCTTGAGAACTGATGGTAACACAGAGAGGGATCAGGGGTTGGGAGCATAGAATCCTGAATCAGGAGCACATAGAAACATGGTGAAGGCAGTCATGCTAGTTAACAGGGATATAGAGCAGGCGGGGATATATAAAAATTCACTAAGACATATTGATTTAGGGTCTAAATAGGAATAACTCAAGTCTAACAGTCCTACTTAGTGATAGGGATTTCGATGATGATATTCGTACCATTGAGTCAATTTCGGTAGTTATAGATTTCCAAGATGTGTTCCCAGCAGACCTATTAGGCATGCCGCCTGATAGGGATATTGATTTTAGTATTAACCTGGTGCTAGGCACTCAACTCATTTCTATTACACCATATTGCATGGCACTAGTGGATTTGAAGGATTTAAAGGAAAAACTTTAGGAATTGCATGATAAGGATTTCATCCGGCCGAGTTTTTCATCATGGGGTGCTCCGATTCTATTTGTGAAGAAGAAGGATGGTATTATGTAGATGTGTATTGATTATAGGCAGTGTAACGAGGTTACAGTGAAGAATAGGAACCCATTACCACACATTGATGACTTGTTTGATTAGCTTCAGGGTTTAACAATTGATTTGACGTTAAGGTATCATCAACTATGGATTCAAGATCAGGATATCCCTAAGATTGCTTTCAAGACTCGGTATGGTCAATACAATTTTCTTGTGATGTCATTTGGGTTGACCAACGCCCCATAAGCTTCTATGAACTTGATCAATAATGTATTTCAGCCATATCTTGATTCCTTCATTATCATATTTATTGACGACATCTTGGTTTATTCTCACAATCGGAGGATCCTGGGAAGCATTTTAGGACCGTGCTCCATACCTTAAGGAAGAAGAAGTTATATACAAAATTCTCTAAATGTGAGTTTTGGCTTGATTTAGTGGTATTTTTCGGTCATATGGTGTCTAATAAGGTAATCAATGTAGATCCGAAGAAGAATGAGGCTGTTCAGTGTTGTCCTAGACCATCTTAAAATATTGAGATAAGGAGATTCCTTGGTTTGGTTAGATATTATCAACGTTTCGTAGAGGGTTTCTCATCCATTGTTGCATTTTTGACTAGATTGACCCAGAAGGGTGATCCTTTTAGATTGTCTGATGAGTGTGAGGTGAGCTTTCAGAAGCTCTAGACTAAATTGACTACAGTCCTAGTGTTGGTGATTCCTACAAGTTTAGGATCTTTCACTATGCATTGTGATGTGTTGCGTATTGGGATTGGTGTGGTGTTGATGCAAGATGGTAGGATGATTTCCTACATTTCTCGGTAGCTGAAGGTGCATGAGAATAATTACCTGGTGCACGACTTAAAATATGCAACTATTGTTCATGCATTGAAGATTTGGAGGGATTATCTGTATGATGTTCCATGTGAGGTTTATACCTACCATCGGAGTCTCCAGCATCTGTTCAAGCTTACGGACCTTAATTTGCGGTAGTGGGGTTGGTTAGAGTAGATGAAAGACTATGATATCAATATTTTGTATCATCCCGGGAAGGCCAATGCATTGGCCGATGCCTTGAGTAGAAAAGCTGAGAGTATGGGAAATCTAGCATATTTATCAGCAACGGAGAGGATGCTAGCCATGTATGTTGAGGCTTTGGTCAATCAGTTTGTGAGAATGGATGTTTTGGAGCCTAGTCGGGTGTCGTGCCCCCTTTTTCCTCGCGGATTCCGAGTTTCGACATTTCATTGGGAACAACTCATTTCTTTTTGGGAATTGGGTATGGAATTTGAAGTGTCGCCAACTAATGGATTTAAAGTGCGTTAGGTCACCTAAAGCAAATATCTCATAAACTGGTTTGCATTACCAGAGATTGGGTAAGGGCTCGAAATAACCTTAAGGGGAAGGTGTTAGGCACCCCTCGAGGTCCCTAACGGTGGGTCCCAGCCAAACTCGGATTAGGTGAATTAGTCCTATAAACTGATAAAGCAAATTAGACAAATGGATATTACATTTAAAACAAGGAGTAAAAGGGGTCCTAGGTTTTTTAGTCTATAGGATCACTTCTGTGCAATACTTGGTAATCATCCCCAAGTTGGGGTGCTACACATAGCATTAGCGCATAGGTCATTATATCCTTTACTACCCAATTACTCTCCCTTTAGTTGTTATATAAGCAAACCTAATTAAACGTACTATATGCGTGCATTACCCGTCCCTTACTTATGGTCCTGGAGGTGTTTAATACTTCTAATTAAGGTGGATCTAGAACTTCCTATAGTGCTTAAAGGAGAAGCATCTAAGCGACAAACAAAACACATAGGACTGCCAGATAAAGGGAACAGTTAAATGCTCGCATTTACCTCCACAAATAAGCAGGCAATTGCACGTCTCAAACAACATGATTTCAAATATTTCAAAGGATCCTAGAGCACGATATCTAGGTGAGCATGACAAATAGAATATATGTAGCATTGTGTTAAAGCGAGGCAATAGAGACATAATCAGTTTGCCTACTGATTTTAGGGCTTGCTATATCTGGGCAATTCACAAATAATTAAACAAAAGTACAGTTTTACAATTTGCAAGATCTTAATTATCCTACAGGCTTGCCTAGGCGTGGATCTAAGATGTCCTATAACATGATATCTAGTCGTAATCAGAGTCTTAATAGGCGGACAAATGATTTAAACAGGCAGATTTTATTCGTTATCTCCTACAAACATGATATCTAAGTGTTGAACATTACATGATTGATTTTATACGCATATATCTTCATAAGCATGATATCTAGGCGTTGGGACTGTGTTTTAAAACTTATTCTTACAGACATGGTAGTTATTGATTTTATACGATATGGGCATGGTATTTAGGTGAATGCAATAAAAAACATAAAGTATGGTTTCTAATGCACATAAGACAATGAACATGATTATTAGGCGGGATAAGTAGCAACTTAGTGACAGAATTTCTAAGTGGACATGGCTATACAGAACTTTTAGAAAGCAGAAGTTTCGGAAACAAGTGATGAAGCTATAAACATATTCTCTAGTGCACAAAACAACTTATAAGCATGGTTTCTAATGCAAATAGACAAGCATCATAATCCTAAGAACATGATTTCTAATGCAAGCAAATAATCATAATAATCCTAAGAGCATGATTTCTACTCGATTTACCTACAAAAATATATATAAATCCCTCCTTTTTACTTATATCCCCAATATTTGTTTACAAGAATTATTATTAGAGACCATAAGTGTATTACATAAATAAATAATACTATACTATAGGGAGCCTGGATAGGCCCAAAGTAAACCTGAAAAAAAATCAAGCCTTCAAACAATCCAAAGTACCATATCTCATATTGTCCATGAGAGGGTATCCTGGTGTGTCAAGGTTCCCAAGGGCCTCAGGGATCCCGGGCAATGCTCACACCAAGATTTTTTTAAAGAGAAGTAGTTTTTGTGCGATATTGAAGGGCCAGCCCCAGTGTGCCAGAGTTCGGATGAATATCATGGATTCCTAGGAAGTACACACACTGGAGGGGCAGAATCCTAAATATTCTAAGAGTAGAAGTGAGAGTGGTTGACAGAGTCGGAATAACTTTAGAAAAATAGTATAGAAGTAAAACAGTTCAAGAGGGAGAATAGTTTGAAAGTGAAACGTTTAGGATTGAAAATAGTTTAGAGGTTAAAACATTAGGAGTAAAAATACTTTAGGAACATTCTAAGAAAAGGTTCAGCAAACCAAAACACATAGAACGAAGTCACCAAGTTTCAAACCCAATATTCACATTACCCAGCTTTAATTTAGTTTATTAGTTAACCTTGGTGGGCATACATCATCCTGAGAACACACGGTAACACAGAGAGGGATCAGGGGTTGGGAGCATAGAATCCTGAATCAGGAGCACATAGAAATAGGGTGAAGGCAGTCATGCTAGTTAACAGGGACATAGAGCAGGCGAGTACATATAAAAATTCACTAGGACATATTGATTTAGGGTCTAAATAGGAATCACTCAAGTCTAACAGTCATACTTAGTGATAGGGTAAGCATACTAACTTAATGCAAGAGACAAGAAAGCACAGGATTTAAGCACTGCAATAAACATGTTGGTTAAACACAGTGAGACATAGGCCTAGATACAAAGGTAGTCATACTGAGTAATACAAAAAGGGCCAAGGAAAATACTAATTCAATTACACAAAGTAGCCATACTAGTTGGAGATACATGACAGGGAAGACAAGAGTCTTATACACAAAGTAAACATGATATTTTAAGGCAATATTTGATACTCAAGAAGAAGTGACATGCTGATAAAATAATAAACAACAAAGAGTGGAACTTAAGCATGTTGATCGAAGCAGTAAACATGAAAGAATATAGAATTACGTACAAAGGCAATTAGACTAGTGTAGAAGAGACATGGACATTAACAGAAATAGAGCAACAAAGGCATGCAGTATTTAGTGGTATTCAACTTCATAATTACATTAGAGATAGAAACATACCAGTTAAGGAAAGCAAATAAGAGATGAAAGGTATGCAATATTTAGTAGTCTAGCCTCGGCTTTCCGCCGGCTAGACAAGTAATAAGCACAAGTAGCGGAGAGATGAGAGCCAAGTATGTGTGGGTGTGAGTTTTTGGTGAACTATATTCGTCTCTTGAAGAGGCAAAGTGATAATGTATATATATCACTTAGAGAGTAAAACAAATAAGGTAAAGGAAATCATAGTTCAATAAATTAGAATCAATCAGCCAACTAACGGTCAGAACTGGGGTTTAACTAAGGTAAGAAATCAATATCATACCATATAGGGAGTCAGTCAAATGCCAAATCGTACTGATAATTAATTAAGGCAAGTATAATTAATCAAGGTCACAAATACGGAAACAAGTAAAAATCCCTGCAAATACTGATTTTAGTGGGACAATTATTTGAATCCATAATAGTAATCAATCAGTAAAAATCTCAAAGAATACTTAATTTAACAAGAAAGATTGTCCAAATCCCTTAATAGAATAAGTCAAGATGACTGGATCACAAAAATAAAAATAATAATGGGAAAAATTCAAAGAAACAAGTGTCACAAATAGAAACATTTGGGGGTTTTAGCATAGACACAAGAGTCAGCCAATATAGTGAAGAACAATTAGTTTAAACACCGAAAAGTTAGAAAACAAACCATTGAAGAAAAGTCTAGGACGAACCCTAATTTCAGAAAGAGTGAAATAAATCGAAGCAGTTGACTAAAACAAAGATTTTCAGGGAAAAACACCCGATAAAACTCGAATCATTTCATATCTACAACGATCTGAACAGATTCGAATAGTAGTAAAACAAGGGTTTTCAAAAACAGTGGAGGTTAAAGAAAATCGGTCAAAAAACTATGGATTTGCATTAAAAGAATAAGAGGAAACCCATACTCACAAACGAGAAAGGCCATAGACAGGCCTATAGACAAATTTTGGCAAGAACCAGGTTGAAATTCCATGAGATTCTCTTAAGGATCTATGTAATCAAACAACCAGGGGGTATAGAAGGCTGGTAGTGGTCGGCGAATGCACGGAAACTCCATTAATGGGAGCTTTTCGCCGGTGATGGTGATTAAGGTTTAGGTTGGGTTGAGAGAGAATTGGAGAGGCTAGGGAAACCAATGACGGCAGAAATGAAAGAGTGATGGGGCGGGTTAGGGTTGGCTGTTGAATTAAAATGGTAAGTATTGTTGTAGACTGTTGATCTTTTAGATCAACTGCCACGATTAAATGGGGTTATTGGGTTGGGCAGGTATATATTGGGCCTAGGGTTGAAATTGGGGTGGTATATTAAGGGGTTTGGGCTAAGCTTAATGGGTTAGGTCCGAAAATAAAAGGAATAAAAGGGCTATTTGTTAAATACCCAATTAATTGATAAAATAATTTTTAAAAAATAATTAACATATTATAAAAAATGATTTTCATCGCTAGAAATATTTTAAAACAATTACTTAGTATTTTAAAAAATACAAAAACCTAGTTTCTAGTAAAATAATGTAATAATGCATACATGGGCTAAAATTGCAAAGTTATTGAAATTATAATCCAAAAATGCAAATGTGGATATTTGTGAAATAATTAAAACTTAGTACAAATACAAATGATAAAATTAATCCAAAAAATTATTATAAAACTATTTGTGATGCAATTAGTAATTATTTATATAAATAAAAATACTGGGGTAATTTAATTAAAACCCTTAAAAATGCAGAAATTATGAAAAAATATTAATTGATGCTAATGAGTTTTGGAGGTATATATGAATTTTGAAAAAATATTATAGGAAAAAGTTGGGTATCAATTGCTGCCCCTCTTTATCCAGAAAGGTTGAAAGAGTTGTCGGGTAAAGACGTGATGGCCAATTTTGACCGAGTAAGATGATTTGAGAGACTTAGGCCGCACTCTGATTTTCGAGCTGTCTACATATCCCTAGATTTATAGGAATCAGGTCATGTGTAGTTTGGGGTTCATCGGCGGAATATACCAATGAAGTTACCAAAAGGACGGACACAAGGTTTCGAGTTAGGTGCAAATGTTGCGGTCAAGTTTGAGACAATATGAAGGAACTGGAGCGGGATTGCTCCTGTTGGGGTAGCGGTTTTCCCATCGGATCACCTATAAGTAAAGATGTACTATGAGCATATATCAGTGCATAAATTTAAACATGATGCAAATTCCCTTCAGACCATGAAAAATCGTCTTTGGACGGCTGAAGATGACGTTTTTAGACTATGATGTCATGGGCCATGAGTCATTTAGTGAGGGATTCGCAGGCCATGAAATGATGTTTTCGGGCCATGAAAATGATGCCTCCGAACTATGATGCCTTTGAATGATGATATGAATGTTTGAGAGATCCTCAGTCCATGGCATAGTGTCTTTCGGCTGTGAGGATGATGCCTTCAGACTATGATGCCTTCGGACAAGTTAGCGATATTTCAGCCCATGATGTGCAAAATATGATGCTAGGAGCAACAAGACAAATCTTAGTCTTGTATGAAGTTGAGGACAGAGCTTAGCCCGAAAGAAGAGAAAATAGATAGTGCGAGGGGAGACAACGCTTAGTCTCGTGGAAAGTTCGGGACATGGCTTAGTCCCATGCAAATATTGAGACAAGGCTTAGTCTCATGCAAATAAAGGAAAATGATTATCCTTATGCAGATATGAAGGTAGGGCTTAACCTCGTGCTAGATCGAGACAGAGCTTAGTCTTATGCAGAAATTCGGGACAAGGCTTAGTCCCATGCAAATTGAAGGCAGTGCTTAGCCTTATGCAAATGGGAGGCGGGGCTTAGCTTCATGCACGGTTGAGACAGAGCTTAGTCTCATCCAAATAGAAGGCAATACTTAGCCTTATGCAAATAAGAGGTAGGGCTTAGCCTCATCATAAGTTGATATTTAACCAACTTATCTTGTCTTTAAACCTATACGTTTGCTATGTTTGAGTGATAAAATCGTGTGTTTAATGTCATTTACTTCTACTTTACCAGTTGTATGTGATTTAGAAGTAATGGTGAAGAAACCATGTGAAATCAAGTCAAAAAGGAGCTAAAATGGACAATGAGAACCTGCCCAGTAATTTACTCTTCGCGAACGCGAAGGTCTATCCCAAACGCGAAGAAGCAAGAAGCCAGGCCTTCGCGAATGTGAAGGACCAAACGCGAACGCAAAGAATCAGTACTCAAACCTTTGCGAACGCGAACGCAAAGTTCAAGACACACCAACCTTCACGAATGCGAAAGTACACTCGCGAACGCGGAGAAGAAAATGAGCGGAAAATCTAGGCAGTTCTGGAATTTCACATTTTGACCCCAAACCAGCTCATTTGTAAAAGCATTTTTGGCTTATTTTCAGTTCCAAGAGACTAGAAAGAACAAGTTTTGGAAGCTAGGGTTTACACACACACTTGGGTTTTGAAGATTTCAAGCTTGTGGTTAAGGATTTCTTACCCATTTATGTTTATTTCTTGATTTCCTTGCTTATTGAATATTTAAGTGTGTAGTATTTTATCCAACACTTGAATCTTGTTTATGGAAATATTCTTGCTTAAAGTGTGGATTAAATACCTTGTTGGCTTATGTATTGAATGATTTTCATTTATTTATAAAGTGAGTTGTTGTTTCTTTAATTATTCTTGTTCTTTAATGTTTCCAAAGGGATTAGCTAACCCTAGGACTCGCCCATTAACTCCGAATAAATTTGGGAAAAGATAATTTGGGGTTGGGAAAGATTAATTACCAAGAACTTGAGGCTTTAACTCTCATTTTATAGATTCTACCTAGGGATAGGATTGAACTACTTCTAGCTATATTCGGGTGTGCTTATTCTCTTAATTGAGTTAGGAATAATTAAATTAGGATGTCTTGTTAGTCTTCGGAAGAAGCTAATTAAGAATAATTATCCGTGGCTAATTAACATAAACTCACTCATATTTGTAAAATCGTGAAATACATTGGATCGTTACTTGAGTGTAATTCCCGATGCATCCATACTTGTAGCCATTGATCATTTTACTTGCTTTCTAGGTTAGTTTACATTTCCGCATTTAGATATAAAACATTTTCTAAAATAATTCTAAGTGTTTGGCATTGTGCGATAAGTGATAATTCTCTTACATTTCTAATCGCCTACATATTGTTCTCTGTGGGATTCGACTCTGACTCATAATTGGGTAAGTTATATTGCATGCGACCGCGTCCATTTACTTTTAAGTAGTGGATTTGGACATCATCAAAATTGGATGTTTTACCAACTTATCTTGCCTTTAAACCTATACATTTGCTATGTTTGAGTGTTAAAATTGTGTGTTTAATGTCATTTACTTCTACTTTGCAGGTTGTATGTGATTTAGAAGTAATGGTAAAGAAACCGAGTGAAAACAAGTCAAAAAGGAGCTAAAATGGACAATGAGAACCTGCCCAGCGATTTACTCTTCGCGAAAGCGGAGGTCTATCACGAACTCGAAGAATCAGTACTCAAACCTTCGGGAACAAGAAGGAGTGAACTTGAACGCGAAGCTCAAGAAACACAAACCTTCGCGAACGCGAAGGTACACTCGCGAACACGGAGAAGAAAATGAGCGGAAAATCTGGGCAGTTCTGGAATTTCATATTTTTTACCCCCAAACCCTTTAATACCCAAAAAAACTCATTTGTAAAAGATCTTTGGCTTATTTTTAGTTTTAAGAGACTAGAGCGAACATGTTTTAGAATCTAGGGTTTGCACACACACTTGGGTTTTGAAGATTTCAAGCTTGTGGTTAAGGATTTATTACCTATTTATGTTTATTTCTTCATTTCCTTGTTTTGTATTGAATATTTAAGTGTGTAGTATTTTATCCAACACTTGAATCTTGTTTATGGAAATATTCTTGCTTAAAGTATGGATTAAATACCTTGTTGTGCTTATGTATTGAATGATTTTCATTTATTTATGAAGTGAGTTGTTGTTTTTTTAATTATTCTTGTTCTTTAATGTTTCCAAGGGGTTAGCTAACCCTAGGACTCTCCCATTAACTCTGAATAAATTTTGGAAAAGATAATTTGGGGTTGAGAAAGATTAATTAACAAGAACATGAGGCTTTAACTCTCATTTTATAGATTCTACCTTGGGATAGGATTGAACTACTTGTAGCCATATTCGGTTGTGCTTATTATCTTAATTGGGTTAGAAATAATTCAAATAGGAAGTCTTGTTAGTCTTCGGAAGAAGCTAATTAAGAATAATTATCTGCGGTGAATTAACATAAACTCGCTCATATTTGTAAAATTGTGAAATACATTGGATCATTACTTGAGTGTAATTCTCGATGCATCCATACTTGTAGCCATTGATCATTTTGCTTGCTTTCTAGGTTAGTTTACATTTCCGCATTTAGATATAAAACATTTTCTAAACCAATTCTAAGTGTTTGGCATTGTGCGATAAGTGATAATTCTCTTACATTCCTAATTGCCTACATATTGTTCTTTGTGAGATTCGACCCCGACTCATAGTTGGGTAAATTATATTGCATGCGACCGCTTCCATTTACTTTTTAGTAGTCGATTTGGACGTCATCAAAATTGGCGCCGTTGCCGGGGAACAATTTGGCATAATTTAGGTTGTTTGAGAAATAAGCTTAAGTGCTTTGGTCCAAACTTGTGATTATTTGTGTAATTAATTTTTCTTACCTTGCTCTATTTTTCTGGTTTATTTTCTTATTCTTGAAAAATGACATCATTTAATGAAAATTGGTCAGATGGTAGTTGTTCATACTTTTATGACCCTTTGTCCTTATTGTGGTGGACCACACTCGTGGAAAAATTGATTAAATTCTCTTGGGGGCTGGATTGTGCGCACAATCTCAAACCCATGAGTGGGGTATTTGTGATAAGTGTGGTTGTAAAAATGGTCATTGGGAGTATTATGCATATTTGTCCTTCCCTTCCCCAAGCCCCTGCTATGATGATTCTACTTTTTGTGATGAAAATTATAGGGCTATAGAAGTGGAAGAATTCGAGCATGGCTGAAATGGAGAGTTCAAGCTCATGTTGGAGTGCTTACTTGATGGAAGAAATGAAGAACAAAGTGCCTTAGAGGAGCTTTTGGAGAATAGTCTCCAAAATGACTTGGCACTTGAAAGGTTGCACTCACAAATGTGAGAAATGCTTGAAGCTTTAGAGGCCCAAAAAGCCTCGGAAGTTAATGATAGCCAAGAATTTTTCTTAGATGTTGAAGCTGAAAATCCTGCCTTGGCACTTGATACAAAACCAAGAAGAACTCTCAAATGCTCAAGATGAGAAGATAATGTTCATGTTGGAGACCATTCTTGAAAATGAGAAAAAGCATAACTTTGCACTCGAGGACTTGAAACAAGGCTTGGCGTATAATGATGAACATATCCGCACTTTGGAGGAGCAAATGAAAATATTGGTTGAGGCTCACTATGCCCACCAACTTGAGAGTGTGGAAGGAAGTTAAGAAGAGTCCGATTTCGAGGAAGAAAGTGAGCTCTACTTTGAGGAATCAAGAATTGAACATCCGCCAACCGACTCCATGAGTGTTAATGATGCTGAGAAAAATATGGAATTAGAGTCATCCAGTGTAGATGAAAAATTGGTTGAAATTGACTCTAGTTTCGGTGAAAAAGAGGATGTAAATTGTGTGGTGATATGGAAGTTGAACTTATGTCACGACCCCAGTTCGCCCTCCGTGAACTATCGTGACGGCACCTAGTCTCTACGACTAGGTAAGCCTAACAAATGCGGAACATAAACGAAACTTGCGGAAGAAATAATCAAAAACCAAAATAACTGAATGGAAACAATAGTTATAATGCCGCTCGGCATATATAACACAACATTCTCAAAACCAAGTACACTATCCCAAAACCCGGAAACTAATGGAAACACAAACCTTTGGAATATCTAATAGTCTAACTCCAGAATATCTAACAAGAAAGAGAATATAGAAGGGCAATGTTTATCAGCTAGTATAGAAAGGGACTCCTCGGTCTGTGGACGCAGAAGATGTACCTCGAAGTCTCTAGAGCAGTCACCTCCCTCAAGGATGGTAGGCCTGAGTAGCGGTACCTGGATCTGCACATGAAAAACATGTGCAGAAAGGGCATGAGTACACCGCGACGGTACTCAGTAAGTGCAAAGCGTAACCTCGGTTGGGTAGTGACGAGGAAGGTCAGGACCCTACTGAGGTTAAATAAAATATAAAGATCAGAAATATAGACCAGAACAATATAAATATGTACATTAATAAAATAACACAGGATGTACAAGATAGCAACAACTATACAGAAGCAAGGTAAACACGGAAAGGAAATACAACTCAGCACCAAAAATAACAATCGGGGATCTCCCAGGATAC
The DNA here is from genome assembly GCF_000715075.1 of Nicotiana tabacum. Classification (NCBI taxonomy): domain Eukaryota; kingdom Viridiplantae; phylum Streptophyta; class Magnoliopsida; order Solanales; family Solanaceae; genus Nicotiana; species Nicotiana tabacum. The sequence goes on along the minus strand of NC_134099.1, from coordinate 111,389,489 downwards.
TGTCATGTAGTCCCATATGTACATCTCCAATGGATCTCCCGGGATCCCGTCCATTAGTCCAACTAATAGTGCATGGGGATCTACCGGAATCCTGTTCTATATTCCCAAATGTAAATACCCAGTACTAGGGGAATCTACCAGATGCATTCTCGTAGTTTCATATAACTGTGCAGGGGGATCTACCGGAATACCACATCCGTAGTCCCAAAATAAACAAACAAGGGGGAGCTACCGGAATCCCACATCCGTAGTCCCAAAATAAATACACAACAGCAACAGAAAAATATATAGAAATGGCAAAATTTTATATTAAGGCAACAAGCGATTCTAGCCTAGCATGCTGCACAAAATTCAGGTAAGGCAGGTTGAACAAATAAAGCAATTAAGTCACTTAGACATGCTTTCCTAAGCTAACTACATAGTTAATAGTGCAAGTGATAGAAAAAAAAAAGGAAACATAGTAGTAATTACTTAAAGAAAACTGGATTTCTAACAATTAGCACAAGTACGCACTCGTCACCTCGCGTACAAAGCATTTCAATTACCAAATATACCAAACCTAAGGGGAAGGTCCCGCACACAAGGTTAGATAGGCCACTTACCTCGAACTGGCACAAAATCAATTTGAAACCACACTCTTGCCACGAGTACTCGACTCCAAATTGCCCAAATCTATTCAATTCAATTTAATAACGTAAATAACACTTCAAGTAACTGATTCTACAAAGAAATTTAAGCTAATACGTGAAATTAGGTTAAATAACCAAAAAGCCCCTCGGGCCAAAGTCTCGAAATTGGGTAAAATTTGTATTTCCAGAACCCTCGCACTCTCACGAGTTTAGTCATATCAAAAGTACCAAAATTGGACCTCAATTTGTCCCTCAAATCATCACTCAAAGGTCTCCAATTAGACAAGCCCTAACCTCCCAATTACCACTTACCACTGATTTTGGTTAATTTTTCATGATTAAATTGATAAAAATCATTCCAATAACAAGTTAAGGGACCAAAGACCTTAACCCAATGAACTCCTCTGAAAATCCCTCTTGAAAAGTGCTCCCCAAGCTTCTTCCCGATTTAAAAAATATGAAAAATGGCTAAATTTCGCGAAGGCAAGAATTTATATGTTCTGCCCAGCGATTTCCGCATTTGCAGCCCTGGGACCGCATCTGCGGAGCCAAGGTCGCATCTGCGACTTTTCATTAAAAGTCAAGCTTCTGCATCTGCGACTCCCAATCCGCAGATGCGGTGCCGCTTCTGCGGTATTACCTCTGCTTCTGCGGTTCCTGAAGAAATGACAAAATTCCACTTCTGCGGCCACTAAGCCGCTTCTGCGGTGCCACACCTGCGGAACCCAAACTGTAGGTGCAGTCATGACAGAACCAGCAGCTGAAGATGCAAGTACAACTCCAAAAATCTTTCTGTTAACCATCCGAATTCATCCTGAGGCCTCCGGGACCTCAACCAAAGGCACCAACAAGTCATAAACTACTATCCAAACTTGTACCAATCTTTCAAACACCTAAAACAACATCGAAACCTCAAATTAACCATGGATTTAAGCCTATGAACACCAAAATTCTCAAAATGTGCTTTCAACCAAAAAGTCTATCAAACCTCGTCCGAATGACTTGAAATTTTGTACACACATCACATTCAACACTACGGAGCTACTCCAACTTCCAAAATTCCATTCCGACCCTCGGATCAAAATCTCACTATCGGACCGGAAACTTAAAAAATTCATCTTTCGTTATTTCAAGCCCAAATTAGCTACGGACCTCCAAAACACAATCTGAACTCACTCCTAAGACCGAAATCACCTAATAGAGCTACCGGAACCATCGAATATCCATTCCGAGGCTGTATTCACACTATTCTGACTCGGTCAACTATCCATTACTTAAACTCTCATTTAGGGACTACGTGTCCCAAAACTGTCCGAAACTCAAAACCGAACATCCCAGCAAATCAAATTAGCAGAAATAAACTTGGGGAAAGCAGTTAATAGGGGATCGGGGAGTTAACTCTTAAGACAACTGGCTGGGTCCTCACATCCTCCTACACTTAAACATTCATTCGTCCTCAAACGAGCATAAAGACATACCTGAAGTAGTGAAAATATGAGGGTAATGGCTACGCATATCCTGCTCGGTCTCCCAGGTCGCCTCCTCGACTGGCTGACCCCGCCATTGAACCTTTACCGATGCAATGTTCTTCGACCTCAGCTTTCTAACCTGCTTGTCCAATATTTCCACTCTCTCCTCAACCTAAGATAGATCCTTGTCCAACTGGACTGAACTGAAATCCAACACGTGTGACAGATCACCGTGATACCTCCAGAGCATCGAAACATGGAATACCATATGAACTCTGGCCAATCTAGGAGGTAAGGCAGGCTCATAAGCAACCTCCCCAACACGCCTCAATATATCAAAAGGGCCAATAAATCTCGGACTCAACTTTCCTTTCTTCCTGAATCTCATGACGCCCTTCATAGGCGAAACCTGAAGTAGAACCCGCTCACCAACCACATAGGAAACATCATGAACCTTCCGGTCCGTGAACTCTTCTGTCTGGACTAGGCTATGTGGAGTCTATCCTGAATCACATTAACCTTCTCCAAAGCATCCTCAACTAAGTTTGTGCCCAATAATTTGACCTCACCCGGCTCAAACCAACTCACCGGGGATCTACACCGTCTCCTATATAAAGCCTCATACGGTGCCATCTGAATGCTGGACTGATAGCTGTTGTTATAAGCAAACTCCGCCAATGGCAAAAACTGATCCCAAGACCCTCCAAACTCAATCACACACGCACGGATCATATCCTCAAGAATCTGAATAGTGCGCTCGAACTGTCTGTCTATTTGAGGGTGAAATGTTGTACTCAACTCCACCTGAGTACCTAACTCATGCTGAACGACCCTTTAGAACTGTGATGTGAACTGAGTACCTCTATTGGATATGATGGAAACCAGAATATCATGCAGACGAACAATCTCCTGGATATAAATCTCTGCCAACTGCTCCGAAGAATAAGTAGCATACACATGAATGAAATGAGCGGACTTGGTCAGCCGATCCACAATCACCCAAATAGCATCAAACTTTCTCAAAGTCTGTGGGAGCCCAACTACAATGTCCATAGTGACCCATTCCCACTTCCACTCCGGAATTTCTATCTGCTGAATCAACCCACCCGGTATCTGGTGCTCATATTTCACCTGCTGACAATTAAGGCACCGAGCTACAAATCCAACTATATTCTTCTTTACCCGCCTCCACCAGTAGTGCTGCCTCAAATCCTGATACATCTTTGTGGCACCCGGATGAATGGAATACCGCGAGCTATGGGCCTCCTCTAGAATCATATCCTGAAGCCCATCAACATTGGGTACACAAATCCGACCCTGTATCCTCAATAACCCATCATCACCAATAGTCACATCTTTGGCATCACTGTGCTGAACCTTGTCCTTAAGGAAAATAAAATAAGGGTCATCATACTGTCACTCCCTGATACGATCAAATAAGGAAGACCGAGAAACCACACAAGATAGAACCCGACTGGGCTCGGAAAGATCCAATCTCGCAAACTGGCTGGATAAGGCATGAACATCCATCGCCATAGGCCTCTCCGATGCTGGTAAATAAGCCAAACTCCCCAAACACTCTGCTCGATGACTCAAAGAATCGGCCACCACATTGGCCTTGCCCGGGTGATACAAAATAGTGTTGTCATAGTCCTTCAACAACTCTAACCACCTTCTCTCGCGCAAATTTAGATCCTTTTGCTTGAACATGTGCTGCAAGATCTGATGGTCAGTATAAATCTCACAATGCACATCGTATAAGTAATGACACCAAATCTTCAGGGCGTGAACAATGGTAGCTACCTCAAAATTGTGAACAAGGCAGTTCTTCTCGTGTATCTTCAACTGTCTAGACCTGTAGGCAGTCACCCTACCGTCCTGCATCAACACCGCTCCGAGGACAACCCTTGAGGCATCAAAATATACCGTATAAGACCCCGAAACTGTAAGCAGTATTAAAATTGGGGCTGTGATCAAAGTTGTCGTGAGCTTCTGAAAGCTCGCCTCACACTCCTTCATCCATTGGAATGGGGAACCCTTCTGGCTCAACCTGGTCATAGGGGCTACAATCGATGAAAATCCCTCCACAAAACGATGGTAGTATCCCGCCATACCAAGGAAACTGCAGATCTCTATAGCTGAGGATGGTCTGGGTTAACTCTGCATGGCCTCTATCTTCTTTGGATCCACCTAAATACCCTCACTCGATACCATATGGCCTAATAATTCAACTGAATCCAACCAAATCTCACATTTCGATAATATAGCATATAACTTCTTCTCTCTAGAGTTTGAAGAACAGTCCTCAGGTGCTGCTCATGATCTTCCCGACTCCAGGAATACACCAGAATATCATCAATAAAGACAATGATGAACGAGTCAAGATACGGACGAAACACACCGTACATCAAATGCATAAAGGCTGCTGGGCCATTGGTCTACCCAAATGACATAACAAGAAACTCGTAATGACCGTACCGAGTCCTGAAAGCAATCTTCGGGATACTGGCTCCCAAATTTTCAACTGATGGTAACTTCAGCGCAAATCAATCTAAGAAAAAACCCATGCGCCCTAAAGCTGGTCAAACAGATCATCAATACGAGGCAAAGGATAACGGTTCTTCATTGCAACTTTGTTTAACTGGAAATAATCAATGCACACACGTATAGAACTATCTTTTTTCTTCACAAACAAGACAGAAGCACCCCAAGGTGATACACTCGGCCGAATAAAACCCTTATCAAGCAATTCTTGTAACTATTCCTTCAACTCCATCAACTCATGAGGAGCCATACGATATGGGGGAATGGAAATGGGCTAAGTACCCGACAACATATCAATGCCAAATCAATATCTCTCTCAGGCGGCATGTCTGGAAGATCAGTTGGAAACATATTGGGAAAATCCTATACTACTGGGACTGAATCAATTTAAAGGTATCAATACTGACACCTCTCACATAAGATAAATACGCATCACACCCCTTATCAACCATACGCTAAGCTTTAAGAAAAGAAATAACTCTACTGGGTGTGTGATCTAAAGTACCCCTCCACTTAACACGTGGTACACCTGAAATAGCGAGCATTCACAGTTTTGGTATGACAATCAAAATAGCATAATGGGGTGACAACCATTCCATGACTAAGATAATGTCAAAATCTACCATGATGAGAAATAATAGATTGGCTCAGGTCTCAAAACCACTAAGAGCAACCAAACACAACCGATAAATGTGATCCATAATAAGAGAAGCTCCCACATGAGTAAAAATATAAATAGGGGAACTCAAAGAATCCCAAGATACTCCCATATATGGAGCAAAATAAGAAGACACATAAGAATAAGTGGAGTCAGGATCGAATAGAACTGATGCATCTCTATGACAAACCAGTATAATACCTGTGATAAAAAAATCGGAGGCAACAACCTCGGTACGGGTAGGAAGGGCATAGTATCTGGCCTGGCCTCCCCCTCTAGGGTCACCTCTACCTCTCCAACCTCCACCTCTAGCTAGCTGAGCAGGTGGGGTAGCAACTAGAGCTGTAACCATAGCTTGAGAACTCTGCGGTGCACGATATGGCTGAGAAGTCTGTGGAGGTGCACCCCTCCCAAGTTTGGGGCAATCCTTCAGCATATGACGTGTGTCACCACACTCAAAACAAGCTCTGGGAGGATGTGGCGGCTGTGACTGGCTTGGGATAGGTCTTCTAGACGGACCTTTGAAAGCACCCCGCGCAAGAGGCGTGCTAGATATCGGTGGTGCATAATAAGGCTCCTGAGGCCTAGAAGGAACTGGGATACAATTGACTGCTGGAAGAGCTGAATGAACAAGGCTACTCATATAACCCCTACCATGACAACCTGCTGCTGGGGCACGAGCACCAGAGAAATGGCTCGACTCTCGAGACCTCTTGGCCTCCCTCTCCTCTCTCTCCCTAGCATGCATACCCTCAATCCTCCTAGCAACGCTCACCATCTGTTGATAAGAAATATCCATCTCCAATTCACGAGCCATGATAGACCTGATGCTGGGAATAAGGTCCTCAATAAACCGGCGAACCCTCTCTCGAATAATAGAAACCAAGGCTGGTGCATGCCTAGCCAAACTGGTGTAATGGACAACATACTCTGAGACAATCATAGTACCCTGGCGCAATTGCTCAATCTCTGTGCGCCATACGTCCCTGAGGCTATGAGGAACATACTCTCTCAAAAACAGATCTAGAAACTAAGTCCAAGTCAGTGAAGCAACCTCATCCAGACTATCTAACTCATAGGTGCGCCACCTCTCATAGGCGGCTCCTCGAAGCTGGAAGGTAGTGAAGGAAACCCCGCTCGATCCCGATATACCTATGGTATGGAGAATGCGGTAACTCTCATCTAGAAATCCAAAGCATCCTCCGATGTTAGACTGCTGAATATAAGAGGCTTGTACCTCTTGAACCTGTCAAGCCTCAGCTGCTCCTCCTCAAAAGTCGTTGCCCTATCCTCGAGCTGAGCTGACACTGCAGGCGATACAGGAATAATCTTAGGGACCTGCTCAACATGCACTCGCTTCTCAAGAGTGCGGGCGGCGGGAGTCTGTGCTCCTCCCCCAGCCTGAGATGTAGCTGCAATAAGGGGAAGCAACCCTGCCTGAGCCAGAGTGGTGTACATGCTCATGAACTATGACAAAGTCTCCTGAAGAGCTGGAGTAGTTGTAGCAGTAGTCGTGTCAGGTGCCTGGACTCCGGCTGGAGCTGCTAGTGGTACCTCGGCGGTAGCTCGCACAGGTGCTTTAGCTGCACAACATGCGCGTCCTCTGCCTCTACCTCGGCCCCGACTTCTGGCAACTCTCGTAGGGGCGCGGGTGCCTGATCATTTCAGGTAGCGCATGTCCTCACCATCCGTGACAGAATAGAAGATAGAAGTTCAGAATTCGTGATGTCAAAAATCTCGCATGACAGGAAAAGCAAATGAAGTGGAATTTTCCTAACAGTTATATAGTCTGTCATAGATAAGTACAGACGTCTCTGTACCGATCAGTGAGACTCTAATAAACTGGCTTGTGATCTATGACTCCTATGAACCTAGAGCTCTGATACCAACTTTTCACAACACAAGTTCACCCTCCGTAAACTGTCGTGACGATACCTAATCTCTACGACTAGGTAAGCCTAACAAATGCGAAACATAAACGAAACTTGCGGAAGAAATAATCAAAAACTAAAATAACTAAATGGAAACAATAGTTATAATGTCGGTCGGCATATACAACACAACATTCTCAAAATCAAGTACACTATCCCAAAACCCGAAAACTCGCAAAAACACAAGCCTTTGGAATATCTAACAGTCTAACTCCATAATATCTAACAAGAAAGAAAATATAGAAGGGCAATGTTTAACATCTAGAATAGAAAGGGACTCCTCGATCAGCGGACACGACAGATGTACCTCAAAGTCTCTAAAGCAGTCGCCTCCCTTAAGGATGATAGGCTTGAGTAGCGGTACCTGGATCTGCACATTAAAAACATGCACAGAAAGGGCATGAGTACACCACGGCGGTACTCAGTAAGTGTCAAGCCTAACCTCAGTTGGGTAGTGACGAGGAAGGTTAGGGCCCTACTGAGGTTAAATATATTATAAAGATCAGCAGGATAGAACAGAACAGTATCAATAAGTATAGCAGTAAAATAATACAGGATGTACTGGACATCAACAACTATACAGAAACAAGGCAAACACGGAAATGAAATACAGCTCAGCACCAATAATAACAATCAGGGATCTCGTAGGATACTGTTCTGTAGTCCCATATATACATTTCCAATGGATCTCCCAGGACCCCGTCCCGTAGTCAAACTCATAGTGCGCGGGGATCTACTAGAATCTCATTTCCCAGTTCCAAATGTAAAAACCTAGTACTGGGGGAATCTACTAGGTCCGTAGTTCCATATAAATGTGCAGGGGGATCTACCGGAATTCCACATCCGTAGTCCCAAAATAAACAGATAAGGGGGAGCTGCCGGAATCCCACATTTGTAGTCCTAAAATAAACAGACAAGGGGGAGCTACCGGAATCCCACATCCGTAGTCCAAAAATAAATACACAGGAGCAACAGAAAAATATATAGAAATGGAAAATTTACATATTAGGGCAACAAGTGATTCTAGCCTAGCATGCTGCACAAAATAAGCAATTAAGTCACTTAGACATGCTTTCCTAAGCTAACAACAAGCTTAATAGTGCAAGTAATAGAAATAGAAAAGGAAACATACTAGTAATTACATAAAGAAAACTAGATTTCTAACAATTAGAACAAGTACGAACTCGTCACCTCACGTACAAGCATTTCAATTACCAAATATACCAATGCTAATGGGAAGGTCCCCCACACAAGGTTAGACAAGCCACTTACCTCGAATCATATCAAAAGCAATTCGAAACAACGCTCTTGCCACGAGTACTCGACTCCAAATGGCCCAAATCTATTCAATTCAATTTCATAACGTAAATAACACTTCAAGTAACTGATTCTACAAAGAAACTCTAAGCTAATACGCGAAATTAGGTTAAATGACCAAAACACCCCTCAGGCCCATGTCTCGAAATTGGGTAAAATTTATATTTCCAGAACCCTCACGCTCTCACGAGTTCAGTCACATCAAAAGTACCAAAAATTGGACCTCAATTTGTCCCTCAAATCATCACTCAAAGGTCTCCAATTAGACAAGGCCTAACCCCCCAATTACCACTGAGTTTCCTTAATTTTTCATGCTTAAATTGATAAAAATCATTCCAATAACGAGTTTAGGGACAAAAGACCTTACCACAATTAACTCCTCTGAAAATCCCTCTTGAAAAGTGCTCCCCAAGCTTCTTCCCGTTTTGAAAAAGATGAAAAATGGCTAAATTTCGTGAAGGCAAGAATTTATATGTTCTGCCCAGCAATTTCCGCATTTGCTGCCCTGGGACTGCATCGGCGGTCCTGCTTCTGTGGAGCCAAGGTCGCATCTGCGACTTTTCATTAAAGGGCAAGCTTCCGCATCTGCGACTCCCAATCCGCAGATGCAGTACCGTTTCTGCGGTATTACCACAGCTTCTGCTGTTCCTAAAAAAAGACCAAATTCTGCTTCTGCGTCCACAGAGCCGCTTCTGCAGCGCCGCACTTGCGGAACCCAAACCGCAGGTGCGGTTATGACAGAACCAGCAGCTGAAGCTGCAACTCTAACTCCAACAATCTTTCCATCAACCATCCGAATTCATCCTAAGGCCTCCGGGACCTCAACCAAAGGCACCAACAAGTCACAAACCAGTATCCAAACTTGTAACAATCCTTAAAACACCTAAAACAACATTGAAACCCCGAATTAACCATGGATTTTAAGCCTAAGAACTCAAAAATTCTCAAAATGCGCTTTCTATCAAAAAGTCTATCAAACCTCATTTGAATGACCTAAAATTTTGCACACACCTCACATTCAACACTACGGAGCTACTCCAACTTCCAGAATCCCATTCCGACCCTCGGATCAAATTCTCATTATCAGACCGGAAACTTCAAAAATTCAACTTTTGGCATTTCAAGCCTAAATTAGCTATAGACCTCTAAAACATAATCCGAACATGCTCCTAAGCCTGAAATCACCTAAAGGAGCAAACAGAACCATCAGATTTTCATTACGAGGCTGTCTTCACACTGTTCCAACTACGGTCAACTCTCCAATACTTAAGCTCTCATTTTGGGACTATGTGTCCCAAAACTCTCCGAAACTTAAAACGGAACATCCCGACAAACCAAATTAGCAGAAATAAACTTGAAGAAAGTAGTTAACAGGGGATCGGGGCATTAACTCTTAAGATGACCGGATGGGTCATTACATACACGAATCAATGGAGGATTGCGAGGAGGAAAAACTCATACCATACATTTTACAATTTGATGGAACGACAAGGCAAAATCACATTCCTCATATGAAAGCCAAGCAATGCAAAATGAAGAAATTGAGGTTTGTCTTGATCATCAACTTACCTCCCCCCACCGCTCGTGGTCACAAGTTTGATTCCAAGTTGGGTGCCCAATTCATATCATCCAAGTGGCGAGAAAAGTGGTAAATTTCTTTTGCGTCGTGCCACGACATTAAATGTGATACTTGGTGGGAGGCAACCTATTGTTTTTCAAAATTTTTAGTCAGTTTGGAAATTTTCTTTTTGGGATAGCTTAGAATAATATTTGTAACTAATCTGCTAAGTTTTAGATTTTTTGGAGTTGATTTGAGTAGGTCGTAGTGTTCCAGATAACCAAAACAGTAGCTGCCAGAAATGTTGGAGTGCAAAAAAAAGTAACTCTTCGCGTTTGAGAGTACCCCTCGCGTTTGCGTAGGTTTAGAAAACATTAACCCTTCACGTTCATGCGAAGAGCACTCACGTTCGCGGCCTTCAGCAGTGTTTACCCTTCACATACGCGAACAACCCTCACGAACGCGTAGGATCGAGTAAGTTTAAAACATAAAAGCCTACTGGAAACGAAAATTCACCCCCCTTTTGCTCAAACAGCAGTTCCCTCTACCCCAAAAATCAAATCATCTAAAATCTTCAAGACTTTTGCAATTTTCTATCTCCATTCTCAAGGTATGTGATTTCTTCGCTTCCCTCTCAAATCTTTCTTCTCTTTCTTGGTGTGAAATAATGGAAGAACAAACATGGTGATTGGTTCTTAGGTTCAAAAATTTTTGTGATCTTAAATGTCAAATTTGTGTGTGAAATTTGTTGTGCTTGGTGGGTGAGGTTGGTTGAGTGAATGTGTTTGTTTTTCAAGAAAAACTTTAGGCAAGATCTGTTACTAAATTGTCTGTAATTGAACAAAGAAAAGAGGGCACCCCAACTAATTGAAGAAATGCCTGAAAGAAAACATAATCTGGGCGGGGAAAGTCTTCTAGTGAACGCGAAGGAAATACAATGGGGCAAAAAAAATTTCACCTTCGCAAATGCGATGCTCTGATTGCGAACGCGAAAGTATATTTCTGGGCAAAAAAAATTTTCTCTTCGCGAATGCGGTTTTCTGCTCGAGAACGCGAAGAGCAATCACTGGCAGTCCCAAAACTGGTAAAAAATAGTAGCTTCGCACCGCTCTGCCCGGGACCTTTTACGCCCATTTCTTTGGCCTAAAATGGAGCTGAAACACCATGAATTTGAGCACGAATATGTCTTTGTACATGAACAAGAGGAACCCTTTGATCATGAGCGGTTTCTATATGCAGCATATGAGCGAAAACATGATGAACTCTTGTACAAGACCATCGTCCGGGAAAGAGGCATAAACTTGGAAAAAGTCGAAGCTAAAATGCTGGGCTTCTACACGCGCTTGGAAGAAAGCAGGTGGATTTGTTTTGCCGAGTAACCAAATAATGCCAACCATACAATAATTCTGGAATTCTATGCAAACGCCCTGAGGACTGACATCGCAGGTGCCTTTGTTACTACTATGCGGGGTGTGCAAGTTCACTTCATCCCTAATATAATCAATGATATTTATGGTCTTCCCAATGTTGATAATGAGGTCTACAAAGACAGAGCCAAAGCAGGAGGAAACCAGTGGCTAATGGATAAGTTACATGATGAGGTTACCCCGAAGTGACTAATAGTGCACAAGGGAGTTGATTTTTATGATTTCACGGTTGAGGCAAAGATATGGATATCCATCATCTGCTCAAGAGTGTTGCCCTCTACAAATGACACTGATGTGACTCCAGACATGGCACTGATAATTGCTGCTATCATGGATGGACTACCTGTGAACGTGGGGGAACACATTGTCCGAGAAACTGAGGAAGCCACTCATGGGAGGTCCAAGAGCATTTTCTTCCCATCCTTGATCACTAGAATTTGCTATGAAAGCCGATGATCCATCCCTTGCTAAAAAGGGGACCCAGTGACCAATAGAAAAAAGGAGAATTGATGTTGCTTCCTCTTCATTTGGGCATTTCTCTGAGGCCACCACTGATCCCGCCGGATACTTTGCACCTTCATCAGGGTCCTTTGACCCTATGGGACCACTACAATCTGGTCCACACACTATGCTCCACTTATCCAGTCAGATATATGGACTAGATGTGCATGTTAGGCAACTTATAGCTGGCCTTCCTACTAACCCACCTGGGGCTGGCACATCTACTGGGACGGGCACATCTACTGGGGCTGCTACCCCACTATCCATGGAGGATATGGTCAAAGAGCAAAAAGCAATCACGGGCAAGATGGAGGCCATTAACACCAGATTGGAGAACATGAGTCGTCGGCAAGGGAATATTGAGAAGAGGTAGAGAAAGTTCAAGGAGCATGAGAAGAAGAAGAGCAAACTTCTGTCCAAGATGATGCAAAATCTGAGTACATTTTGTGGTTCACATGAGTCAAAGGATAATGATGATGCAGACGTGGATCTAAAATTTCCCACCGCCTCCAACTCCGACTGATGCAGTATTTAGGGAGCACTTTCCACCATTTTACTCTATCATGTTTAGTTGCATTGGGGACATTGCAACATCTTTTGTTGGGGTGGTTTCTTGTATAACTGTGGTGCTTGTATAATTTTTGATAACTGTGGGTATGACAAATTGGTGTTGTGGTTATTTTCATTTTGTTATTATCGTATTTTCATGTGATGTGTGATATTATTATGTTTATTAGCTTCTTAACTTCTTGTATATATATATATATATTATATTTTAGTTACTTGATGTTAATTAGCTTCTTAATTTTGGTTATTAGCTTCTTAAATTTTTGTATAAATAGTATGCTTTATTTATCCTTGGTTCTCTTTGTACCATGGTTCTTTTTTCGAGGATGCCAATTTTCTTTTTGAACTGGGTAATTGTAGAGAGTTTTTATCGACTTTTCCCGATGATGGATAGATAGACAACTTTCTTAAGAGACTTAGTCATGTAGTTTAGATATAGCTATGTTAATATTGAGAAGAATAAATGGTTTGGTTTGTAGTTTGTACCCATTGACCAAGTTGTGGCTTGCTTGGTACCAACATGATTTAAACCTCGTCATATGAATTTTTGGTTGTTGAAATAAAATAATAATTGATGTAAAGATGTCATGACTTTTAGACTCAAATTTTGGCTCTTTGATTCACTAAATATCTTCCTATGCTATATGTAACCTCTTTGAGTCATTGGTTTCAATTGGATTTTGGATTTGTTCCACTTGAGTATTCATGTTCCATGTGTTGTGAGATTTATTGTGAGTTCTTTTGTTTTACTTGTAGTCTAGAACTTGCCCGGAATGTGCTTCAAGGTGAAATCATAGACTAATTTGGTTTGAAAAATGATATTAGGCCTTCCTTGGACCGCCATTGTGCCTTAAATTTCCTACCCTTGAATATTTTCCCTAGTCAACCCATTTTGAGCCTTTAACCTTGTTCTTTGGCAACCATGTTACAAGCTTTATTCCTTTGTTCTTTATTTATCAAGCTTTTGGCACCTTATCTCCCTAAGTACTTTGAAAGTGTAAACATAGGTTAAAAGCCTAAGTTTGGGGGTGAATGTTGGAAAAGTTGAGATATGAAAGTTGTTTAAAAGGTGGAAGGTAGAAATATTTTTTGATAAAAAGTGAAACCTTCCTTGATTTTGAAAAGGAAGGAAAAAAAATTAAAAATGATAATAAGAAGTTGTGAATAAAGGTAAGATTAGGTGTGGAATGAAATGTGAAGAAATGATGAAAAATGTTCTTGAAGGAAGTAGATTTTAATTGTAAATTTTGTAGTGCTTGGGGAGGTTTTGAGTCACTCTAACCAAAATTGTGCCCTACCTTAACCAAAAGCCTAAACTACAACCTTTTAAGTCCTAATTGATTTTGAATCAAGTTGTCTACATTAGTGGAGAAATACATGAAAGGCAAGCCTATGGTACTACTTGTATGCATTTGAACATTTTTGAGAGAGTGAGAGTTAATTCTTTTAATTTTATATCCCATGAGTGTTTAAATTGCAATTTAAAAGTTGGGATCCTCTCTTAAATGTGAGGCACATGAAATTTGAGTTGTGAATTTAATCCCATTTTCAATTGGATGAAATGACCAAAGAAAGATAATTGTGATAGAGAGGCAAATTTTGAAGCTTTAGTGTCATGACTTGATTTGCTACTTTGATTTGCATAGTGCTTGAGCATTTTAAATGTAATGAAGTTCATGAAAAGTGTTCGGCAATTCATATGCTTGGAGTAATTGTTAGTACCAATCGAAGTCATATATTTGTGTTTATGGTAGATCTTTTTGGCTTGGCATGATATGGATGCAATGTTGAGTTAAACACTTGGGAAGAGATTTTGTCGCTTTCATTGCTTGAGGACAAGCAATAGTTTAAGTTTGGGAGTTTGATAAGTTGATATTTTACCAACTTATCTTGTCTTTAAACCTATATGTTTGCTATGTCTGAGTGATAAAATCATGTGTTTAATATCACTTACTTCTACTTTATAGGTTGAATGTGATTTAGAAGTAATGGTGAAGAAACAGAGTGTAAACAAGTCAAAAAGGAGCTAAAATGGACAATGAGAACCTTCCCAGTGATTTACTCTTCGTGAAAGCGAAGAAGAAGGAAGCCAGGCCTTCGCGAACGTGAAGGACCAAACGCGAACGCGAAGAATCAGTACTCAAAACTTCGGGAACGCGAAGGAGTGAACGTGAACGCGAAGCTCAAGAAACACAAACCTTCGCGAACGCGAAGATAAACTCACAAACGCGGAGAAGAAAATGAGCGGAAAATCTGGGCAATTCTGGAATTTCACATTTTTGACCCCAAACCCTTTAATACCCTCATTTGTAAAAGATTTTTGGCTTATTTGCAGTTCCAAGAGACTAGAGAGAACAAGTTTTGTAAGCTAGGGTTTGCACACACACTTGGGTTTTGAAGATTTCAAGCTTGTGGTTAAGGATTTCTTACCCATTTATGTTGATTTCTTCATTTCCTTGTTTTGTATTGAATATTTAAGTGTGTAGCATTTTATCCAACATTTGAATCTTGTTTATGAAAATATTCTTGCTTAAAGTGTGGATTAAATACCTTGTTGTGCTTATGTATTGAATGATTTTCATTTATTTATGAAGTGAGTTATTATTTCTTTAATTATTCTTGTTCTTTAATGTTTCCAAAGGGATTAGCTAACCCTGGGACTCGCCCATTAACTATGAATACTTTTTGGATAAGATAATTTGGGGTTGGGAAAGATTAATTAACAAGAACTTGAGGCTTTAACTCTCATTTTATAGATTCTACCTAGGGATAGGATTGAACTACTTGTAGCCATATTCGGTTGTGCTTATTATCTCAATTGGGTTAGGAATAATTCAATTAGGAAGTCTTGTTAGTCTTCGGAAGAAGCTAATTAAGAATAATTATCCATGACTAATTAACATAAACTCGCTCATATTTGTAAAATCGTGAAAAACATTGGATCGTTACTTGAGTATAATTCCCGATGCATCCATATTTCTAGCCATTGATCATTTTATTTTCTTTCTAAGTTAGTTTACATTTCCTCATATAGATATAAAACATTTTCTAAACCAATTCTAAGTGTTTGGCATTGTGCGATAAGTGATAATTCTTTTACATTCCTAATCGCCTACATATTGTTCTCTGTGGGATTAGACCCCGACTCATAGTTGGGTAAATTATATTGCATGCGACCGTGTCCATTTACTTTTTAGTAGTGGATTTGGACGTCATCACCTCATGCATGTTTTGGGACAGGGCTTAGTCCTATGCAAAGATTGAGACATAGCTTAGTCTCTTGTGGGAAAAGGTAACGCTTAGCCTTATGCCAATATGGAGGCAGGGATTAGCGTCATGCAAGGTTTGGGATAGGGCTTAGTCCCATGCAAATAGAAATCAATGCTTAGCCTTATGCAAATATGTAGGCAGGGCTTAGCCTCATGCAAGGTTTGGGATAGGGCTTAGTCCCATGCAGATAAAAGGTAATGCTTAGCCTTATGGAAATATGGGGGCAGGGCTTAGCCTCATGCAAGGTTTGAGACAAGGCTTAGTCTGATGCAAAGAGAAGGCAATGCTTAGCCTTATGCAAATGTGGATGCAGGGCTTAGCCTCATGCAAGGTTTGAGATAAGGCTTAGTCTCATGCAAAGAGAAGGCCATGCTTAGCCTTATTGAACAAGTAAAAAATAGGAGTAGAATATTTCTTAGCTAGAGATATATTTGGTGTCCGGTGGGTTGATTGATAGTGATTTTGCTGCGTGTATATATTTGAAAATGCTACTATCATGTCCGTTGTGCCTGCATCCAAAGAAATATTGTAAGTTTTGTAAGGGGAGGTTGGTTCGCGCCTTCGTCTATTGGCTGTGCTTTGCTCCTTTCTAGAGGCCTTGTTTGAGTTGCCCTGGGTAATACCTGGCTATCAAGGAAATAGAGTTTTCGAAAATATGCACTTATTGATGAAATTAGAGTTATTATAGAAAACATAGTGAAATATTGAGTAATTTTAGATGAACCAATGACTGTAACACTTTTAGATACATTGCGGCTTCTTCGCACTAGAATTTTTAGGCCTACTAAA
The DNA here is from genome assembly GCF_000715075.1 of Nicotiana tabacum. Taxonomy (NCBI): domain Eukaryota; kingdom Viridiplantae; phylum Streptophyta; class Magnoliopsida; order Solanales; family Solanaceae; genus Nicotiana; species Nicotiana tabacum. Next base: position 111,372,829 of record NC_134099.1, on the reverse strand, counting down.
AATTCTGCCCCAGTTTGTCCTTCAGTCGTTCTTTATGCAATGAAGTTTGTTAGACCTGCTCCGGAATTTTGAGAAACCGTCAAAAAAATATGCCCCAATTACTTAACCAATTTAAGACTTTTTGGCATATGATGGCATCAGGTGGACGTTTTCTGGAATTTTGAGGGTCCTCCTCAAAATTCTGCCCCAGTTTCTTGTTCTAGGGAAATGAAAATTTTATTAAGATATGATTGAACCCACAGGGGTGCCTACATATCCCCTCTTAAACGGGAATCAGGTCAAGCGTTGTTCAGTTACATCAGATGAAGAAATGTAAATAGTTTAAACATAGTATCTCTTGACTACGTTTGAATTGATTGGTTTTAGCCAGACTTCTCCGTCCATTTCTGAAAGCATGAGTGCTCCTCTTGTTAGCACCCGGTTAACCATAAAAGGACCTTGCCAATTGGGATAGAATTTCCCTACTTCATCTTGATACGGGAAGATCTTCTTCAGCACCAACTATCCCAGTGCAAATTATCTTTGTTTGACCCTTTTGTTGAAAGCTCTGGACATTCTGTTCTGATAAAGTTAACCATGACATAATGTGTTTATTCTTTTTTTGTCTATAAGGGTCAGTTGCTCATAGCGGCTCCTTGTCCATTCTGCATCACTGAGTTTGACTTCTTGTATGATCCTTAAAGAAGGAATTTCTACCTCGGCTGGAATGACAGCTTCGGTACCATAAACGAGTAAATAGGGAGTTTCCCTAGTTGATGTGTGGACTGTAGTGCGGTACCCCAATAGGGAAAAGGGTAACTTCCTGTACCATTGTTTGTGGTTTTCTACCATCTTCCTTAGTATCTTCTTGATGTTCTTTTTAGAAGCTTCCACAGCTCCATTCATTTGAGGTCTGTATGTTGTGGAGTTTTTTTGCTTAATTTTGAAGGTTTCACACATGGCTTTCATCAGGTCACTGTTGAGATTGGCGGCATTATCAGTTATAATGGACTCGGGAACCCCGAATCGGCAAACAATATGATACTTGACAAATCTACGACGACTTTCTTGGTCACGACTTTGTAAGATGTAACTTCAACCTATTTAGTGAAATAGTCGATAGCTACCAAAATGAACCGGTGTCCTTTTGCAGCAGTAGGCTCTATTGGACCGTTGATATCCATTCCCCAAGCAGCAAAAGGCCAAGGTTCACTTGTTGCATTGAGCTCGTTTGGTAGTACCTTTATCATGTCTGCATGTACCTAGCATTGGTGGCATTTCTGTACGTACTAGATGCAATCCGTTTCCATGGTCATCCAAAAATATCTAGCTCTGAGTATTTTCTTGGCTAGGACAAATCCATTCATATGTGGTCCACAAGTTCCGGCATGTATCTCCTTGAGCAACCTGGAAGCTTCCTTTGTGTCAACACACCTTAACAGTCCCAGATTAGGAGTTTTTCTATATAGGTTCCCTCTGCTTTGGAAGAAATGATTGGACAACCTCTGCAACATGCATTTTTTAGTATGGTTTGCCTGCTCAAGATATTCTCCTCTCGCCAAATATTCTTTGATGTCGTGGAACCAAAGTTTTCCATCTATTTCTTCTACAACATGAGCATAGTAAGTCGGCTGGTTATGGATTTTCACAATGATGGGATCGATGAAATTCTTGTCTGGATGTTTTATCATTGTTGATAAGGTGGGCAGTGCGTCTGCAAACTCATTTTGAATTCTGGACACATGTTTGAATTCTATCTTTGTGAATCTATTCATTAACTCCTACACATGATACAAGTATGGCAATATCTTGGTGTTCTTCCTAGCCTATTCTCTTTGAACTTTGTGTACAAGAAGATCCGAGTCACCAATTACCAGGAGCTCTTCTATATTCATATCGATGGCCAGATTGAGCCCCATGATGCAAGACTAATATTTTGCCATGTTGTTGGTGCATGGAAACCTAAGTTTCATGGATACAGGGTAATGTTGACTTGTTTCTAATACCAAAAGTGCTCTGATGCCCACTCTTTTGAAGTTTGCAGCTCCGTCGAAGGACATTTTCCAACCGTCGTAAGCTTTAGCAATGTTCTCTCATACGAATGATACTTATTCATCAAGAAAATACATTTTCAAGGGTTCGTATTCTCCTCCCATAGGATTTTCAGCAAAATGGTCTGTCAATACTTGTCCTTTGACTGCCTCTTGAGTTACATAGATGATGTCAAATTCGCTTAACAGTATCTGCCACTTGGCTAACTTTCCGGTTGGCATGGGCTTCTGAATGATATACTTCAAAGGGTCCATCCTGGATATGAAGTATGTGGTGTAGGCATAGAAGCAGTGCCTCAATATTTGGGTTGTCCAAGTCAAAGCGCAGCAAGTGCGTTCCAACAGAGAATATCGTGTTTCAAAAGGTGTGAATTTCTTACTCATGTAGTATATGGCTTGCTCCTTTCTTCCTGTTTCCTCATGTTATCCCAAAACACATCCGAAAGCTCCATCCAATACAGATAGATAGGCAAAGGTCTCCCAGGTTCTGGTGGGACTAGGACTGGTGGTGTGGACAGGTATTCCTTCATTTTGTCAAAAGCCTTCTGACAATCTTCGGTCCAACTCGTTTTAGCATTTTTTCTCACCATTTTGAAGATGGGTTCACATATAACTGTGGACTGTGCTATGAAGCAACTGATATAGTTGAGATGTCCTAGGAATCTCATTATGTCCTTCTTGCTCTTTGGTAGAGGTAACTCTTGAATAGCTTTGACTTTGGACGGGTCCAACTCGATCCCTCGTTGGCTGACAATGAATCGCAACAACTTCCCTATAGGAACCCCGAATGCACATTTTGCGGGATTCAATTTTAGATTGTACCTCCTTAACTTGTCAAAGAACTTTCTCAAGTCTGCTATGTGATCAGTGGCCTCTTAGATTTGATGATGACGTCGTCAACATACACCTCTATTTCCTTGTGTATCATATCATGGAAGATGGTTGTCATGTCTCTCATGTACGTAGCCTCAGCATTCTTTAGACCAAATGGCATTATGTTGTAGCAGTATACCCCCCACGGTGTGATGAAAGCTATTTTCTCTGCATCTTCTTCTTCCATCCAGATCTGGTGATAACCCGCGAAGCAATCAATAAAGGATTGGAGTTCATGCTAGGCGCAATTGTCGATCAAGATGTGTATGTTTGGCAGTGGAAAGTCGTCTGTGGGACTTGCTCTATTTAAATCTTGATAGTCAACACATACTCTAACTTTCCCATCTTTCTTCAGAACTGGTAAAATGTTGGCTAGCCAAGTTGGGTACTCAACTACCCTTAGGAATTTGGCTTTGATCTGCTTAGTAACTTCCTCCTTGATTCTTATGCCCATTTCTGGTTTGAACTTTCTGAGTTTATGCTTTACTGGCGAACACATTGGATATGTAAGAAACTTGTGAGCCACTATGGATGTGCTCAAACCAGTCATATTATCGTAGGACCATGCAAAGATATCTGCATACTCTTTTAGGAATCGGACATACTCTTTCTTCTCTGATGGTGATAGGTGAATGCTTATACGTGTTTCCTTGACGGTTTTGATATCTCCCAAATTTATTGTTTCGTTCTCGTCCAGGTTGTACCTAGGTTTATTCTGAAAGTTCTCAACCTCCCTGACAATTTCCTCAGGTATTTCATCTTCTTCCTTTGATTCGCTCTCCTTATGTTGCATTGTCTCATTATATGTCACACTTATAGGTCTATCAAGAAGAGTAATAATAAAGCCGTAGAAAGAAAATGTGAAAGATAATAATGAATAATAAATAGCAATGCAATTATTAAACTTTGAAAATATCCAAAACAAGTACGGCTCGATGAATCGAGCAATTATTTTGAAACAAAAAACGTCTTTAAAACAAAAGTACTGAAAACATCTGAAATGCTTAGCATGGCTATAGAAATAAATCAGGCTAAATGCCAAGCTACCCAGAGACTCGGCAGGCCTGGGATGGTGTGGCAGTCCAATTTTTGAGAACAACTCCTTTCTCAACAGTCTCAATCGTGTGACATTTTTCCCTCTCCTCAATTATCGCACTACAATCCATATCCTCATCCTCTAGGAATAAATTCTTCAGCCCAACTAAATCTGCTTCCTCTACAGTTACCCACATTGTATCAGACTGGTGAAAAGTCCAACCTAAATGTGGCAACAGTTGCTCGAGAGGGTAATAAGGATCGCACCATTGCGGCGACCAATCATTGTACTCCTGCCAGGTGTATGGGTATCCCAGCCCAAAAGTTGTGCCATTATATTTTAATTGTATCGCCTTGGTAATGTCCTGGAGTTTCTTCCCAAGCCCTTTGTTGGGTTCATACCCAGACCATGCTAGTATGCTTTCTATTTTGTTACTCAACCATTTGTCTTTCTCAACTGCATTGACATGTTTAATGTGATGAAACGTTTCCATGCCTTCTTCTATTCTTGATAACCAGGATAGTTTGACTAGTGTAAATGGGGTTACTTCCATCTCCGTGAATGACCCCCTCCTGATGATTCCATGCGAACTTCATATTCTGGTGTAGTGTGGAAGCCATAGCCCCACCGGCATGTATCCAAGGTTGACCCAACAAAAAATTGTATGTAGCTCATATGTTAAGTACTTGGAATTCAACATCGAACCAAGTTGGTCCCATCTACAAGCAAAGGTTAATCTCCCCAATCGTGGCCCTTTGAGACCCATCAAAGGCTTTCACATTCATACTTCCTTCTAGTATATCATGGAAATCTTTGCATGATCATTTCAGAGTAGTCAACGGACAAACGTTGAGGCTTGGACCCCCATCTATTAAGACCTTGGCAATGAATTTGTCTTCAAATTTTACCATGATATGCAGTGCCCGGTTGTGACTTAACCCTTCAAGCAGTAATTCATCCTCGTGGAAGGTAATCTTATGACTTTCCAGCACTTGCCCTACCATGTTGGCCATTTCGCCGCAGGTGATATTGTTGGGCACATAAGCTTCATTTAACACCTTCATCAAAGCATTATTGTGCGCCTTAGAATTTTGTAATAGTGATAAGATGGATATCTAGGCGGGGGTTTTGTTCAAATGATCGATAATAGAATATTCCCTTGCATGTACTTTCCTCCAAAGATCTTCTGGTCCAGTTTCAATGACAGGTTTAGTACTAGCCTCCTTGCTCGATCATTCCAAATGTTCAGGTGTGTATATCCTTCCCGTTCTGGTCATTCCTTGTGCGGCATCAGACTCTTTAATCCTTTCTTTTCCTTTTCGTGTAGCTTCGGCAATATAATCCCAAGGTATGGCGTTGGAGTTGAAAGGAGGCGTGGTTGCTACTGTCACTGTGAAAGGCGTGGCCTCTTCTACCTCAAATGGAACAAGTGTGGTTGCAGGTTGAGCTACCTCAACCTCAAATGGAACTGATGTGGTTACCTCAACCTCGACTGATGGATGCATCTGCACCACAATAGGAGTGAGTGTGACTGTAGGTTTGAAGTCGTCACCTTCCCGAATAAGCCCGATTGACACCTCAGGATCCCATTCTTCATCCCTATATATCACATGTACCCCCTCACACCTATGATCTGGGAGAGAATTGTTGCGGATGTTGGGTGCAGATTCATTCACCTGTATTACCTTGTTATCAATTTCTTGAGTTTCTGAGCCATGTTCCTGATGAGCAGGTCGTTCTCAGTGGATACTTGTGCATAGTAGATTGGTTGAGTGGAGTGAGGTGCGGTTTCCACGTATATGGGGTTGTTTTGGTGAGTGCCATGGATTTGGGTGTAGTAGTGGTCGTTGGTTGAGTTTTGTGGATCGGGAATGGGTTGTGGTGTGTTCTGAGGGGTTTGATAGGTAGTGGTTGTTGGGTACTAGGTTGGTTGATGTTTATGTTGTGGAGGAGTTGGTATCAGTAAAGGATTGGAATTTTGAGGTGGAGTTGCATATTGATGTGTTGCGGGAAGATTTTGTGGATGCTGGTTTGGTGTATTTTTGGGAGGTGCTGTGTTTTTGGTATTTTGTTTGTTGATATCGGGGACGTTCAGGGTGAGGGAGAGGTTTGGTAAGTTGTGGACCTGCTCAAGTTCTCCCTGTAACTCCAGTATCTTTTGTTCCAATCGCAAAACCAAGTCATTTGGTGCCGGAGTACTGCGACCGTCTGAAGTTCCCGCATTCTTGGCGTTTTCCTTTCGAATACCACTTAAGTCATCCATCTTGGCTTTTCTTCTGCTTTTCATATTACTTAGAGGAGGAGGGCCTCTAGATTTGGTGTGATATATTAATGATGCCAGTATGAGCGAACCAAACCTAAGGGATGGGAATAATAAAAAGAATAAAGAAAAACAAAAGGTAAACAAGTCGGTAAGGATTCTGAAAAGTTACAGTATTTAAACACATTGCGGGAATGTAAGTTCGTGTCTTAATTTGGGAGCCTCGCTGTACCCGAGGTAGGTCTAGCGATAAATAGATTTGGAGAAATTTAGTGCTAATAATTGCCTCATTTCATTAATGTTAAAATAGACGACCCAAAACGACACTAAAGAAGATAAGTCACTAAAGGCACTTGACCTTATTAAATTTAAAAAGCACGTAAACCTAATCTACTTGGTCCCAAAAGGACCTTCTTCAGGCTGGATGTTCTTTTCCATCAGATCCCCTAGTTCCCGCAAGTTCAGTAGTATGAATGCCCTTGCCAGATATCCTCCTTCATTTCCCTCAGCGTTCCGGCAATCGGTGACTCTTTTCCTCATTCTTCCTTCCAATTCTATCAGACTGTACTGAAGATATTCTAGTCATTCATTAGATTTAACAACCCTCTCTTTCCACTCATTGATCATTTCCATATCAGCCTTGTGTCGCTCCATATACCTGGCTTCAGACTCTCAAACAATTTTGTGCAGTTTATTATACTTCCCATGTACTTCGACAACTTCGTCTATGACCCTGTTTCCTGGACAACCCTTGGCTCGAATATTACCCCTATATTATCATCCAAACATGAGGGGTAGAAGTACGCATGACCATCATGATATCGATACGGCTCGATAGTATCCTTTTCCACGAGAATCTTCAAGTGCCACATGTGTTGTGCTTCATTTTGGTATGGAATGGTGTCACCATGAGAATCAACTATTAAGTGACTCATTTTAGCGACTCGTGCTATGACCATCTTCTTGCCTGCCTGTCTCATAACACTAAGAGGAGCATAAGGGTATATGGCCCTTAACCTGATCAGTACCATGTGCGGAACATCCCTAGATTTGCTGATGAACTCGTCGGTAGGGAACCACTCGAACATCCATTGAACTTGGTCCTCGGTCAAATTATTGAAAAACTGCACCCATTCTACAGCATCCTTTGGTTGAGCAAACATGTATAGGATATAGGTCATTTTCTTTGGATGATGGAAGGCATTGTGATCATTTCATGGCCTTTGCAGAAACTCTTGGCGGTATTCACCTCTTTGGAGATGTTCTAACAACCAAACCTGCAATAGCAAATTGCAACCATCGAAGTATCTGTACCCCTTCTAACAGCGCTCGAAGGCCCGATACATAACTGCAATGATCATTGGGACAATGGTATATGTCTGCCCCTCGATCCCGTCCATCAAAGATTTGACCACCATGGCCAGTCTGGTGTGGATTACATCTGTTTGGATCGAGAATACTAGCATACCCAAGAACACATGATAAACACAAAGACCCTGCGGTGAATCCAACCCAAGGCGGTGATGGAGAATTCATCATTGAAAATACGGTAAGACCTGATTTGACCGTATCGTTCATAGAGGAAGTCGAAGGGTATGTAGGAATTTTTCAGGCACTCAAAGTCATTATTCTTATTTAACCCCATCATCTTAAGAAATCCCTAGTGGTGAAATTTCCAGGTGCTAATAAACCAGGGCTATCCCAAGGTAGCCCAGCAAATCCCCCCATTTCTTCTAAGAGAGGGGTCATTTCTATGTCTCCAAAGTGGAACACAACCCTCTCCTTGTCCCAGAACATTGTAGTAGCCTCGATTAACATTTTGTTCGGCTGAAGATCCAACAAAGAAGGAAAATTTCCTAAGACCCTTTTCACATGATTTTGGTCACTTGATGGAAGATCTCTCCACCAATCTAGCAAAAATGATGGTATGATATCGACCATGCCGAGCCTAGGGACTTCGTGCGTCATTTTCTACAAAACAAAATATGGCTAGGCCCTTTCCCCCTCCAGGTTCGTCTATTTATGCAATAATGATTAGCATATTAGTACTTATTTGTTCAAAATTAATGCATACAATCGTGGTTGCGTCTGTTGGGATTATGAAAAATCCGATGGACTTTGGACCAGACTTGTCATAAAGGGTTATTATGTGGAAAACATATTAACCCAGCTAAGTTTGACCATGATGCATGTATAGTTAATAAGAGTAAGGTTGCTACAAAGGTCTAGATTGGGACCCTCAAGCGGACAACTTGAGGGGGGAAGGCACGGAACCGACGATTGCACCGCTGATCGACTAGTTTTACTGTAAATACGCCTTTCCATATTTAGTGGGTGATATATATAGGAAGAGTGCAAACACTAGTCAAACATTGCTATAGGTTTGATTATGCACGAGTGGAATATGATGTTGAGCATGATTTATGCAACAATAAATAGCACGTTGTCACGTATTTGCACGATAAGAATGATAAATACGTTATTTAAATAATTGAAAGACAGTTAAGAAAGAAAATAAGAAGATAAGTCAGTTTCAGAAAATGAAGAAAATCATGAATGCTGGAGAAATATGCAATTAAATTCAAATAAAGGGGAAGGGGAAAGGGTGCACACGTATTTAAAGCATGCTTAAGACTAATTCACAAAAAACAAGTTCATTATAGTAAGATCCAAAAATATCCCCAGTAGAGTCGCCATGCTGTCGCGCCCCCTTTTGCCTCGCAGAGTCTGGGCTTCGTCATTTCATTGGGAACAACTCATTTCCTTTTAGGAATTGGGTATGGAATTTGAAGAGTCGCCACCTAACAGATTTAAGGTGCGTTAGGGCACCTAAATAAAATAACTCATAAACCGATTTGCATTACCAGAGATTGGGTAAGGGCTCGAAAAAACCTTGAGGGAAAGATGTTAGGACCCCCTTGAGGTCCACAACGGTGGGTCCCGGCAAAACACGAATTAGCTGAATTAGTCTTATAAACATATAAAGCAAATTAGACAAATGGATATTACATTTAAAACAAGGAATAAAGGGGGTCCTACGTTTTTTAGCCTATAGGATGACTTCTGTGCAATACTTGGTAATCGTCCCCAAGTTGGGAGTGCTACACATAGCTTTTGAGCACAAGTCATCATATCTTTCATTATCCAATTACCCTCCCCTTAGTGGTTATACAAGCGCATCTAATTAAACGTACTCCATGCGTGCATTACCCATCCCTTACTTATGGTCCTGGAGGTGTTTAGGACTTCTAATTAAGGCGGATCTAGACCTTCCTATTGCTCTTAAAGGAGAAAAATCTAAGCGACAAACAAAACACATAGGACTATCAGATAAAGGGAATAGTTAAAGGCTCACATTTACCTCTACAAATAAGCAGGCAATTGCACGTCTCAAACAACAAGATTCTAGATATTTTAAATGATCCTAGAACATTATATCTAGGTGAGCATGACAAATAGAATATATGCAGCATTGTGTTAAAGTGAGGCAATAGACACCTAATCAATTTGGCTACTGATTTTAGGGCTTGCTGAATCGGGGCAATTCACAAATAATTAATCAAAAGCACAACCTTACAATTTGCAAGATTTTAATTATCATACAGGCTTGCCCAGGCGTGGATCTGAGATGTCCTATAACATGATATCTAGTCATAATCAGAGTCTTAATAGGCGAACAAACGATTTTAAACATGCAGATTTTATTCTTTATGTCATACAAACATGATGTCTAAGTGCAAAACATTACAAGATTGATTTTATACGCATTTATCTTTATAAACATGATATCTAGGCATTGGGACTGTTTTTTAAAACCTATTCTTATAGACATGGTAGTTACTGATTTTATACGATATGGGCATGGTATTTAGGTGAATGCAATAAGAACCTAAAGCATGGTTTCTAATACACACAAGACAATGAACGTGATTATTAGGCAAGATTAGTAGCAACTTAGTGACGGAATTTCTAAGTGGACATGATTATGCAAAACTTTTAGAAAGCAGAAGTTTTAGAAACAAATGATGCACCTATAAACATATTCTCTAGTGCACAAATCAACCTATAAACATGGGTTCTAATGCAAATAGACAAGCATCATAATCCTAAGAGCATGATTTCTAATGCAAGCGAATTGTCATAATAATCCTAAGAGAATCATTTCTACCCAATTTACCCACAAAATATATTAAAATCCCTCCTTTTTACTAATATCCCCAATATTTGATTACAAGAATTATTATTACAGACCATAAGTGAAATACAAAAATAAATAATACTATACTATAGGGAGCCTGGATAGGCCCAAAGTAAACCTAGAAAAAAAACCAGTCCTTCAAACAGTCCAAAGTACTATATCACATAGTGTCCAAGAGAGGGTATCCTAGTGTGTCAAAGTTCCCAAGGGCCTCAGGGACCCCGGGTAATGCTCACACCAAGATTCTTTTAAACAGAAGTAGTTTTTGTGTGGTGTGGAAGGGCCAGCCCCAGTGTGGTAGAGTTCGGAGAAATCTCATGGATTCCGACGCAGTACACACACTAGAGGGTTAGAATCCGAAGTATTCTAAGAGTAGGAGTGAGAGTGCTTGACAGAGTAGGAATAACTTTAGGAAAAATAGTATGAAAGTAAAATAGTTCAGGAGGGAGAATAGTTTGAAAGTTAAAACATTTAGGACTGAAAATAGTTTAGAGGTGAAAACATTAGGAGTTAAAATAGTTTAGGAACATTCTAAGAAAAGGTTCAGCTAACCAAAACACACAGAACAAAGTCACCAAGTTTCAAAACCAAGATTCTCATTACCCAGCTTTAATTTAGTTTACTAGTTAACCCTAGGCGGGCATACACCATGTTGAGAACAGACGGTAACACAGAGAGGGAGCAGGGGTTGGGAGCACAGAATCTTGAATTAGGAGCACTTAGAAACAGGGTGAAGGTAGTCATGCTAGTTAATAGGGACATAGAGCAGGCAAGGATAGATAACAATTCACTAAGACATCATGATTTAGTGTCTAAACAGGAATCACTCAAGTGTAACAGTAATACTTAGTGATAGCGTAAACATACTAACTTAATGCAAGAGACAAGGATGCACAGGATTTAAGCACTACAATAAACATGTTGGTTAAACATAGTGAGACATAGGCCTAGATACAGAGGTAGTCATGCTGAGTAATACAGAAAGAGCCAAGAAAAATACTAATTCAATTACACAAAGTAGCCAAACTAGTTGGAGTTACATGACAGGGAAGACAAGAGTCTTACACACAAAGTAAACAACATGTTTTAAGGAAATATTGGATACTCAAACAGAAGTGAAATGCTGATTAAAACAATGACCAAGAAAGAGTGAAATTTAAGCATGCTGATCAAAGTAGTAAACATGAAAAAATATAGAATTACGTACATAAGCAATTACACTAGTGCATAAGAGACATGGACATTAACATGAATAAAGCAATAGAGAATCATATAGGTTCAACTTCATAATGACATTAGAGATAGAAACATACCAGTTAAGGGAAGCAAATAAGATATTAAAGGTATGGAAGATTCAGTAGTCTAGCCTCGGCTTTCAACCGGCTTGACAAGCAATGAGCATAAGTAGCGGAGAGATGAGAGTAAAGTATGTGTGAGTGCGAGTTTTTGGTGAACTATATTCTTCTTTTGAAGAGGCAGAGTGAGAGTGTATATATAGCACTTAGGGAGTAAAACAAATAATGTAAAGGAAATCACAGTTTAATCAGTTAGAACCAATCGACCAAATATAGAATCAATTCCAATAGAGAAATTCGGAAAAGACCCCTTTAATTGGGGAGAGTTTGTTAACAGTCAGAACTGGGGTTTAACTAAGGTAAGAAATCAATACCATATCATATAGGGAGTCAGTCAAATCCCAAATCGTATTGATAATTAATTAAGGCAAGTATAATTAATCAAGGTCACAAATACGGAAACAAGTAAAAATCCTAGCAAATACTAATTTTACGGGACAATTATTCAAATCCCTAATAGTAATCAATCAGTAAAAATCTCAAAGAATACTGAATTTAACAAGAAAGATTGTTCAAATCCCTAAATAGAATCAGTCAATATGACTGGTTCACAGAAATAAACATAATAACGGGAACAATTCGAAGAAACTAGTTTCACAAACAGAAACGTTTGGGATTTTAAGCATAGACATGAGATTCAGACAAGATAGTGAAGAACAATTAGTTTAAACTTTGAAAAGTTAGAAAAAAAACCTTTGAAGAAAAGTTTGGGTCGAACCCTAATTTTAGAAAGAGTGAAATAAATCGAATCAGTTGACTAAAACAAAGATTTTCAATGAAAAACACCCAATAATACTCGAATCATGTTAGATCTACAAAGATCTGAATAGATTCGCACAGTAGTAAAACTTTGGTTTTTAAAAATAGTATAGGTAAAAGAAAATCGGTTAAAAACTATGGATTCACACTAAAAAAATAAGAGGAAACCCATACTCACAAACTACAAAGGCCACAGATAGTCCTATACACAAATTTTGGTAAGAAACAAGTTGAAACTCCATGAAATTCTCTCATTGATCTATGTAATCAAATAGCCAGGGGGTATAGAAGGTTGCTGGTGGTTGGAGAATGCATGGAAACTCCATTGATGGGAGCTTTTCGCCGGTAACAACGATTAGGTTTTAGGTTGGGTTGAGAGAGAATTGGAGGGTCTAGGGGAAACCAATGACGGTGGAAATGAAAGAGTGAGGGGGGTTAGGGTTGGCTGTTGAATTAAAATGGCAAGTATTGTTGAGGACCGTTGACCTAAAAGATCAACGACCACGATTAAATGGGATTATTGGGTCGGGCAGGTATAGATTGGGCCTGGGGTTGAAATTGGGCTGGTATTATTAAGGGGTTTGGGCTAGCTTAATAGGTTAGGTCCCAAAATAAAAGGAATAAAAGGGCTAATTTCTAAATACCCAATTAATTGATAAAATAATTAAAAATAATAATTAACAGATTATAAAAAATGATTTGCATGCCTAGAAATGTTTTAAAACAATTACTTAGTATTTAAAAAAATACAAAAAAGCTTTTTTTTGGTAAAATAATGTAATAATGCATACATGGGCTATAATTGCAAACTTATTGCAATTATAACCTAAAAATGATATTGTGGCTATTTGTGAAATAATTAAAACTTAGTATAAATACAAATGATAAAATTAAGCCACAAAATTACTATAAAACCATTTGTGATACAATTAGTAATTGTCTATATAAATAAAAATACTGGGATAAATTAATTAAAACCCTTAAAAATTCAGAAATTATGGAAATATATTAATTGATGCTAATGCATAGTTTTGGAGGTATATATGCATTTTTAAAAAATATTATAGGGAAAAATTGGGTATCAACACTGAGTTTTTGCTTGCATGGCTTCTCGGTATTATTTATATCAGCACATCATAGCGCGTCAGTTCGACGACAGCAATTTGCTTGTCCTTAAGGACATAATGAAGCATGATGATACCGAAGAAGTGTCTATTGGAGATGACGGGGTGTTGCAGAAGCATGATCAGATATGTGTGCCAAATATGAATGGGTTGCATGAGTTGATCCTTGAGGACGACCATAGTTTAAGGTATTCCATTCATTCGGGTGCCGCCAAGATGTATCAAGATTTGAGACAACACTATTGCTGGAGAAGAATGAAGAAATATATAGTAGAGTATGTTGCTTGGTGTTTGGATTGCAAGCAGGTGAAGTGCGAGCATCGAAGGTTATGCGGTTTGCTTTAGAGACTTGAGATTCCAGAGTGGAAGTTGGAGCTCATTACCATTGATTTCGTTGTTGGGCTCCCACGGACTTTAAAGAAATTTACGTAGTGTGGGTTATTGTTGATAGACTGACCAAATTTGCGGACTTAGTTATGATTGTGACTACCTATTCTACATAGAAGCTGGCTCAGATCTATATCCGGGAGATTGTTCGCCTTCATGGTGTGAAGGTGTCCATTATCTTCGATTGAGGAACATAGTTCACATTTCATTTCTAGAGAGTTGTGCAGCGTGAGTTAGGCACATGGGTCAAGTTGAGTACATCATTGGACCCCCAGACAGACAAGTAGTCCGAGCACACAATTCAGATCTTGGAGAATATGCTACGCGCCTATGTTATGGATTTTGGGGGGTTTATGGGATCCATTTCTATCGCTTCCTGAGTTCTCCTATAACAACAACTATCAATCGAGTAATTAGATGGCTCCTTATGAGGCCATATATGGGAGGCAGTGTCATTCTCTAGTTGGCTGGTTTGAGCCGGGAGTGTCTAGGTTGTTATGCACTGATTTGGTTCGGGATTCCTTGGAGAAACTCAAGTTTATTCAGGATCAACTTCGTATGGTATAGTCTAGACAAATAAGTTATGTTGATCGGAGGGCTCGTGATGCGACATTTATGTTGGGAAAGAGGTTTTTCTTCAGGTTTCAATCATGAAGAGTGTGATGAGTTTTGAGAATAAGGTTAAGCTAAGCCCTAGGTATATTGGTCCTTTTGAGATCCTTGAGAGAGTTGATGAGGTGGCCTACAGACTTGTTTCGCCACCCAGCCTATCAGTAGTTCACCCGGTGTTCCATGTTTTCATTCTATGATGATCCATCACATGTATTAGATTACTTTTAGTCCAACTGAACAAGGATTTGACTTATGTTGAAGAGTCGGTGGCTATATTGGACAGACACGTCTGAAAGTTGAGGTCAAAGAATATTGCTTCAGTGATGGTTTAATAGAGGGATCATCCGATTAAGGAGGCAACCTTAGAGACCGAGAACGACCTGCTGAGTCGTTATCTTTACATTTTCTTCACTTAAGGTATGTCTCTATGCAAGTTCTAGGACGAACATTTGTTTAAAGAGGGGAAGAATGTAACAACCAGCTCGGTCGTTTTGTATATTTGAGCTCTGATTTCCCTTTTGATGCTTCACACATGTGTATTTATGGTTTTATGACTTGTGGGGTTGGTTAGTTCTGTTTCAGGAAGGTTTTGGGTAGATTTGGACCCTTTGGTTCTTGGTTTAGAAGCCTAAGATGAAAATGTTAACCAAAGTTTGACTTTTGTGAAAACAACCTTAAAACGGTGTTTTGATGGCTCCAATAGGTTCATACTATGATTTTGGACTCAGGCTTATGCCCCGAATCGAATTTGAAGGTCCCTAGGATTATTTGACTTGTTTTTGCGAAAGTTGGCAATTTGAGGTTTAGAAGTGACTTGTTTTGGCGAAAGTTGACAATTTGAGGTTTATAAGTCTTTACAAGTTTGACCATAGGTTGAATTTTTGGCTATCACATTCGAAATTTTGTTTTGGGACATAGAATAGGTCAATTTTGATATTTGGAACTTGTCTGCAAAATTTGATTTGATTTGGAGTTGGTTTGATAGGATTCAGACACTTGGTTGCAATTCTAGAGGTTCTTGAGTTTTCTTTTGAAATTCATGCGTTTTGATGTTTGATTTGTGGTTTTAGATGTTATTTGATGTTTTTATAATGCAAGCAAGTTCATATGATATATTGTGACTTGTGTGAATGTTTGGTTTGCAACTCCGAGAGCTTGGGTGAGTTTCGAACGTGTTTTAGAATAGTTTGGACCCAATTATAGGTAGCTGGTGTCTCAGGTGTCGCGATTACGAAAACTAGCATCGCAATTGCGATCATAGCAGGAGGGGTCTCAAGTGTTGCATTTGCAACACCAGGATCCCAATTACAAATAGGGGCTTGAACAGTGTAGGCTCGCATTTGCGACAACATTGTTGCATTTGCGATGGGGACAAACATCACAAATGCGAAACCAATGTTGCATTTTTTACTTCCCCGAAGGTTGTCAGAAGCCACAATTGTGAGGCATTCTTAGAAATTGCGAGGGTTCGCATCAGTGTCGCAATTGCGACATCTTCATCTGAACAAAAGGTCTGGAAAGTCAGGATTTGAATTTATTTTTCTCATTTTCGAACCTTAGGCTCAGTATGAGGCAATTTGGAGAGGGGATTTTCACCTACAATCATTGGGTAAGTAGTATTAATCAATTTCCAACTATATTTCATAATTACGTATGAGATTTAACATCAAAGTTATGAGAATCAAATAGAAATTTTGTGGTTTTTTGTCTATTTTGTAAAAATTAAAAATTAGGGATTTATGAGTCTAATTGTACTCAGATTTAAAAACAAAACACATATATAAACTCATGTGGTTATGGGTAGTTAAGATCTACCCTTGGACCCAGAGTTGACTTTTGGGAAAATGTGTAAAGATCATAGCTTTATTAACCGTAATTGGTTTCTTTTGCATTGTTTGATGATATTATATCATTTTTTGTTAGATTTAAGCCGTACAGAGTTGAGTTTTAAGGAAAATGCTATTTTTGAGTGTGATTTGGCCTAGTCTAGATAGGTATCTTGTCCAACTTTGTATGGGGGAACTATTCCTTAGGATTTGGATTGATTGTGCAAATTAAAGTATGTGAAAGACGTGTACACAAGGTGACGAGTGTGTACACGTGCTTATGTGTTATTTGACTGATTTAGACTCTTTGGATACTTATAAGCACTTAATTGAAGCTATTATTCATTGTTCTACCTGTTGTTGTCAATTTTATTCTTACATGTTTTATTTGAAGTTAATGTTACATTTTCTAGATTCTCATTTTCAAGTTACTCTCATATGCACTTATTGTAGTTAATGTTACATACTAGTCTTTCCATTATTGAGTTGTTCTTTGTCACGATCCTAATTTCCCTCCTTATGATGTCATGACGGCACCTCTGTAAGACTAGATAAGCCTAATATTTAATAATAACTTGACAGAAATAATTAACAAAAATAAAAAAACAAGAATGATAAACTCATATAACCTTCTGAAATATGATATCAACAACACACTTCCCAAAACTGAAGGAACTGAGTCATAAGTTCTACAGAATAAACTAGAATGTTTACTACATCACTGTCAGAATGAAAAATACAACAGGAAAGAAAGATAAAAGGAAGGTTACTCGGAGGCCTGCGGAAGCCGAGCATGTATACCTTGAAGTCTCTGGGAAATCTGCAATAGCCAATCACTAACATCCACCTCGAGCGGGCGTACCTGAATCTGCAAAAAAAGATGTGTAGAGGCGTAGTATGAGTACACCACAACGATACCCAGTAAGTATCAAGCCTAACCTTGGTATATTAGTGACGAGGCAAGGTCAAGACACCTACTAGGAGATAAATAACCGCATGAAAACATAATAACGTGAAATAACGGTAGGTGGAGAAATAAGTTATACGAATAAGTTAATAGTATAAACTAATACCGTAATTATAAGCATAGATATAAGCTAAAGGAAGAAATAAAAGAGAATCACCCAAGTCAAATACGGGTCCAAATTGATAAGACAATGAAGAATAAAAGCAACAAGCCAACGACTCTTTACAAAATGAGATAAACAACGAGAATCACGGACAAGGTACCGCCTCGTACACAATAAGAATCACAACCGAGGTACCGTCTCATGTACAAAAAGAATCGCAACTGAGGTACAACCTCGTATTCATATTTCTCAATTTCAATCACAATCTTTCCTTATACCGCCGCGTGATCCATACATATAAATAGTCTTGAAAATATTTTTCCCGAAATAGATACACGTACTTTAGCCCACCTGCAAAATGCACATAAGTCCCATAGTATGCTATCGCAGGCACATTAACTCTTATCTATCCAAGATAGCCATCGACTCCTCATTATAAGTCAAATCCTTGTCCAATTGGACTGCGTTGAAGTCTAAAACATAAGATGGATCTCCATAACATTTCCGGAGCATAGACACATGGAACACCAGATGAATTGCAGATAATCTAGATGGCAATGCAAGCTTGTAGGCCACCTAACCAAATCCTCTCAATGATCCCAAACAGTCCTATATACCTAGGTCTCAACTTGTACTTCTTTCCGAACCTCATCACTCCCTTCATGGGTGAAACCCGGAGCAAAACTCACTCCCCAACCATAAATTCTATATCATGAACCTTCTGATCAGCACAACTCTTTTGTCTAAACTTGGTTGTACGAAGCCAATCGTGAGTCAACTTGTCTTTCTCCAAGGCATCCCGAAACTAATCCGTGCCCAATAACTTAGCCTCTCCCGAGTCAAACCAAACAATTGGAGAACATCACTGTCTCCCATATAGGACCTCATAAGGAGCCATCTAAATACTCGATTGGTAGCTGTTGTTGTAGGCAAACTCCACAAGAAGCAAAACGGATCTCAAGAACCCCCGAATTCCATAACACATGCCCGAAGCATATCCACTAATATCTGAATGGTGCGCTCGGACTGTCCATTCGTCTAGGTTGAAATGTTGTGCTCAACTCAACCTCTGTGCGTAACTCACGCTACACAGTTCTCCAAAAATGCGATGTGAACTGTGTGCCCCAGTCAGTGATGATGGATACCGGCACAAATGAAGTCGAACAATCTCGCGGATATAGATTAGTGCCAGCTGCCGTGAGGAATAGGTAGTCACTACCAGAATGAAATGAGCCGACTTGCTCAACATGTCCACAATCACACATACCACGTCAAATTTCTTCTGAGTTCATGGGAGCCCAACAATGAAGTCCGGGGTAACACACTCCCATTTCCACTCGAAAATCTCAAGTCTATAGAGCAAACCGCAAGGACGCTGATGCTCGTACTTCACCTGCTGACAATTTAGGCATTGAGCTACAAACTCTACTAGGTCTTTCTTGTTGATACCCAATTTATTCCTCATATATTTTAATATGCATAAACACTTTCAAAATGTTGTACATGCATTTACAAACATGCACAAGTATTTTTACAATTTTTTTTTATAATTTTTGTAGGCCCCAAATCAATTTATTCGTGCATTTTTAATTATATAAATACTCAATAATTATTCCTCATATTATTTTACAGTGATTTAGTCATCTAAATTCATAATTTATTCTCATATGAGCGTTCAGACATTTTAATTGTATTTTTTACAATTACATTTGTATTTTAAGACTATAAGTGCATATTTTGCAATAATGGCCCTTACATATGCATAATTACTTTATATACATAAAAATGACTTTTTATATTATTATAATATTAAGTGATTATTTTAAATCATCTTCGTGCATATAAATCATTTTTATCATTTAATTAGCTATTTTTACAAATTGTCTCATTAACTAATTGTGTATTTAAGAAATAGCCCTTTTATTAAGTTCAAATTCGGACCCCAAGCCCAATTCAAATTAAAACCCCCCCGCTAAATTAACTAGACCATAATCATTTCTTTAAAACCCACCCGACCCAGAACAAATCCTGGCCGTTTATCTCAAAGATCAACAGTCCTAGATGAAACTTCCTTTATTAATTATCCCTAACCCCCCAAATCCTAGTCATTTTGTTACAACCCGCCGCCCCTAAATTCCTCTTCTTCTCTGTTCTCTATGAAGCCTCTGAAACCCTAGCCCCGCCATCATCGAAACTCCTCCGATCCATGGGTTTCTTCGTAGAATCTCGGCCTTATCTGAACTCCTATCTCTAATGGTGTTCTGTTTCTTGCATTGCTTGGGGATAATGCCAAGAGGCTTGAGCCAAATTTGGTCCAAACCCCTCATGTTCTCGATTAATCCATGTGTATTCACCCCATGTCTGCGAATATTATAATTTTTGTATTTTCATGGCTTCAAATCTCCACTTTAAAAACCAGACCTTTTCTCACCTCAATTTATTTTTGTACAAACCTAGTTATTTTGGCTAAATTAGTTCAGATCATATAGAACTAAAATGTTCTGAGTTTGTTTAATACTTTACCTTTAAGTTTCGTTCGTTTTTGCTATTATTATCTATCAATTTCACTTTTCCGCAAAGCTAGGGTTTTGATTCCTAATAAGGATTTTTGCAAAAAAGGTTTTGAAGCAATTTTGACTTACTTCTTTACTGTAAGACTGATTTCTTTGCTTGAGTGTCATCTATGTATTTCGATATGCTTAGAGTTCTCAAATACTCAACTATTTATCTTACTGTTCTTGACCGTTTGCTTTAGCTCTATCAACTGAAGTAGTTAAATGAGTTATTTGCCTAGTTAGGATTTGGAATGGTATTCTTTTTGAACTAGTATCTCTCAAAAAGATTTTTACCTGTTCTTTCCTTATATATATGATTCATAGTTAGTAATACGTTCCTTAATTATGTTACTGGCCTGATTTCTAGGCCTTGATCACTATAACCGAATTGCTTACCTTATTAAACTTCAGTCCTATCTGTTAATTGATTCTGTATGAGAATCTCTTTAATTCAAGTGATACTTCCGTGACACGGTCCTATTAATTGATTTGTGTTTGACTCTAAATTATTGATTAAATGATTTTCATACTTTATGCATATATGATTGGTTTGTTTACCTTATTTGAATCCCAATTTGAATCGTTAAGGGATTCTCCCCAATTTAAGGGGTTCCTTTCCAGATTCTTTTTTGGGAATTGATCGAGTTAAGTCCCCAATTAACTGACTGATTTATTTGATTACCCTATTTTCTAAACTCTGATTTATTCTTTACCTTATTTGTCCTACCTTACTGCGCGCTATATAAACTCGCATTCTAACTTCTTTAAACAACGAACAATAGTTCAAACACACACATATAAACTTTCTCTCATCTCTCTCTCTGCTACTTTTTTTCATTGCTTGTCTAGCCGGCTGAAAGCCAAAGCTTGGCTGTTGAATCGTGCCTACTTTACCTTACGTTTCTGCTTCCTTAACTGGTATGCTCCCACTATTGCCATTCAATTAAACCTATGTGTTTTTTTCTTATAATCAGCATGTCTTTCTTCTGAATTTGTATGTTTTCCTACTCAACATGTCTACTGTTATTTAATTCAACTATGTGACATGTTCTCAACATGTCTACTATTATTTAACTCAACTATGTGCCATATTCTCAGCATGTCTACTTATCTCATTAGATCTTGTGCTTCATGATTATTGTTCCCAATCAGCATATTCACTAGACTCTATGTTTATTGCTATTCAATTTGACCTGTGTGTTTCCTCATAATCAGCATGCCTTTCTTTTGCTTAAGCAAACCTATGTTTTTACTACAATAAGCATGTCTACTTCAATTCAACCTATATGTTACAAAAATAGCATGTCTACTTCTGAACCTATGTGTCTTGTTTTCAACCTGTTTGCTTCTCTTTTTGACCTATGTGCTTCTGCTTTTAGCAAGTCAGTATACTTGCTCATGTCTAAACTGGACCTATGTCTGTTTACTTCTCCACTAGCATGCTCTTAAAGTGTTCACCTCTCACACTCCTGACCAATATGGCTCCCCCATCCCTACTACCCCATTGAATATGACTGTCTGAGTAATCCCAACATGCCATGCCTTTGATTAATGTCTGCTCACCTAGTAACAACTAGTAAACTAAATTGAAACTTTGAGTATTCCTATTTCTGTATACTATCTGATTGCTGAGACCTTTGTTTGAGTTACAATGATTGAATGACTATGTTTTCTCCTTACTTCCTGAGAATCTAAAACTATTTTCTTAAAAACTATTTCCCTTTTTCAACTCCTATTCTTAGAACACTTAGGTTCTTGCCCCTCCAGTGTGAGCATTGCTTAGGAGTCTATGAGACTCCTCGGAACTTTGACACACTGTAGTTGGCTTTCCAAACTTGCTCACCAAAAAGGGTTACTTTGAATGTTTTCTGGTGTGAGCATTGCCCGGGGTCCCTGAGGCCCTTGGGAACTTTGACACACCAGGATACTATTGAGTACACTTGTCACGACCCAATTCCCGAACCCGGTCGTGATGGCGCCTCTCGTGAAGACAAGGCCAGCCAGACCAAAATGGAACATTTCTTTTAAACAGTTAAATATCATAAACAGTTCTAAACATGATATAATAGCCATAATTTGTGGAAAATAACAATGACAATAGAAGAAACCATCCCAACACAGCCCAAACCGGAGTGTCACAAGTCACGGGCAACTATTAGAGTATAAATACAACTACACAGTCTGAATTATACAAAAATAGGACTGATAAAACAAAAGGAAGAAATGTGGTGCCGTGAACGCTGGCGGTCACCTTGCTAAACTCTGATAACTTAGCCCCCAATCGGCTCAAAACCCGCTACCGGGTGTATAAATACATGCATCTGCACACAAGGTGCAAGGAGTAAAGTGAGTACTCCAACTCAGTGAGTAATAAAGGTAAATAACAACTGAGCATCAAGAAATCACGTAAAGCAACCAACATGCTGCAGAGAGGCAGTGAAAAACCCTTTGAGAAAAATAGTGAAGCTGTGAAATCATTAGAAATATCTTAGCTCAGTTTAAAACTCTTTTAAAAATGACTTTCTCAACAGTTACGCAAATGAATGCAAAACAAATAGTGCAGATAAGCACGGAAATCCGCCCCTCGGGCGCAACACTCAATTAACAGATAATGTCAGGCAATCAGATAGATATCACATGAAGTAGCACAACAACAGATAATGACAGACAAATCAAATAAAGTAAACACATAGAACAGTACCAGCACCGCTGCGGCGTGCAGCCCGATCCATATATCACTGCAGCGTGCAGCCCGATCCATTTATCATCGACGGCGCTCACTGGGGGTGTGCAGACTTCGGGAGGGGCCCCTTACGGCCCAAGCACAATATCAAGCCATCTCGTGGCATCAAATCTAGGCCCTCGGCCTCATATAAATCAGTATCTCACTGCTGCGGCGTGCAGCCCGATCCAAGAGTATCCTCACAGTATAGGCCCTCGGCCTTACTCATTCAAAATTCACATAAGCCCCTCGGGCAAAAGTAAAACAGGATGCTCCGCCCAAAATATTATTTAAAATACCATTTAAAATGTTAGAGCATAGTAAACATGGCTGAGTTTTGAAAACATTAGAAAATAACATGACTGAGTTCAACTATATAATCAAACAGTGAGGAAATATCAAACAAAAATCCCCGAAGGGTTCAAATAGCTGGCACTAGGCCCAAAGATGGCATTCAGCCCAAATAATGATGTTTACAATTAGTTTTCAGTTAAATACGCGGTAAAATCATCAATCGGGACGGACCAAGTCACAATCCCCAATAGTAAAAGACCCCACGCTCGTCATCTAGCGTGTGTCTCACCTCAATACAACACTACGATGTGCAAATCCGGGGTTTCAAACCCTCAAGATATCATTTGAAATCATTACTCACCTCGAACCGGCGAAATCTCTAGCTTGCGACGCCTTTGCCCCTCAAATCGGCCTCCACGTGCGTCGATTTTATCCAAAATCAGAACGAATACATCACAATATGCTAAGTGAACAAAGCCCAAGCAAAAACAATCAATAAAGGGCACGATTCCCGAAATTAACAAAACCAGAGCCCCGGGCCCACGTCTCGAAATTTGACAAAATTCACAAAACTAGAATCCTTATGCTCTCACGAGTCTAACCATACGAAAATTATCCAATTCTGATACCATTTGGCCCTTCAAATCATCATTTTACATTTTTGAAAGGTTTCACCATTTTCTTCCCAAATTCCATTCCAAATCACAGTTAGAATCACTTACCCCGATGAATTTCTTGAAAAACCTTCGAAACATCGCCAAAATCCGAGCTCTCTCGGTCAAAATATCAAATAAAACCAAAACCCTCATATTTATAGAGTACCGCTCAGATTTCAGCCACCGCGGGCCGCATCAAATCGACCGCGGTCCGCGCTAGCCAGTGCGGTCCGCGCAAAAACAACCGCGGCCGCACAGACCTTCCTCTGTGGTGCCATGCTTTAGTATTTTGACCATAACTTTCTCTATAGATGTCAAAATGGAGATATCTTTATATTTCAGGAAACTAAACACGAAGAGCTACAACTTTGGTTTTTAAATCACCTCAAAATTCCTTGTTGATCAAAAGATATGAGCTTCCGAAGTAGGACCAGCGGGAAGGTTCTTCACCGCGGCCGCGCCCACTTTTGTGCGGTCTGCGCGACGCCTACCGCGGCCGCGTTCACTTTTGTGCGGTCCGCACAGCACTCACCGCTGGCACACTTATTTTTGTGCGGACCGCAGGAGTGAGTACCGAGGCCTGCAACCCCTGTGGACCTGCTACGACTATGATTTTTGCACTAAAACATCCCAGAACCTACCCGGAACTCCGGGAACTTCAAACCAATTGTACCAACACATCCCATGACATCGTTTAAACTTTCTCAAAACTTCGGAACACTCACAACAACATCCAATCACCAATTTAACATAGGATCCAAGCCTAAGAACTCCAAGAACTCTTAAATTATGCTTTCGCTCAAAAAGTCTGTCAAATCTCGTCCGAATGACCTGAAATTTTGCACACACATCCCAAATGACACAGCGAAGTTACTGCAACTCTCAGAATTTCATTCCGACCTTTATATCAAAATCTCACCTATCAAACGAAAAGCGCCTGTTACAACCCATATCCACATGTGTTAGTTCATGCCATATATTAGTTAACATAAATCCAAGAAGGAATTATCTTTGAGATGATAAGAAGTCTATCCTATTGGTCTTAAGTGATACAAGAGTGTATAAGGGTGATTAACCAGTATTAGAAGTTAAACAAATCAAGGATGTTGTAACTCGTATTTTCAGGTAATCTAGCGGTGCTTAATACACTCAAGAGGTCATTTATTAAGGTATTTTAATTATATAATATCCGTATCATAAGTCTTGAAGTCAAACGAGTTATGAAACAAAAGTCGACAAAAGTTGTCGCAACTTAGGTTCATAATTTTACTTAAACATTGGGTCAAATGTTTCTAATCTTTTCTAATAATTTACAAAGAATTATGGGGTGATCTTCCAACTAAATTAAAGATCTAGGAGTCTAGTTGCCAACGCATTAAACCTTTCATCGATACGATCTCGGAGTAGAGAGATATTCGCGTTTTCGCGAGACTGCGCCAAGCACCTCTCTATGGGGCCCACTAAGTCGGTTTAAGATATTTGGACCTATATAGGATGCCTCCAACCCGTTTTAAGTCATTTCTTTTCACTATTTTCAGACCTTAGAACCCTAGGAACATCCTCTCAAGGTTCTCTCAAGATTCAAGACCCAAAAAAGGGCAAACAACACAAATCAAGTGTCGGGAATTCTGTGGCGCTAGTAAGTCTCTTGTTCTTCTTGTTGTTGCTCATTTTTGTGTCGTTTTAGCTCGTGTGGGAGGTTGTTTTAAAGGGTTTATGTTCTGTAAATACTCCCTCATGTTCTTAATATCAATCCTAGGTGATTTCAAGCTTTCTAAAGTGATTCTAGTGCCGAAAAACACTAATTGATCGCTAGTTTTGCTCTTTTGTTGTTGTGGCAGCATTGGAGGGATATTTCATGGAAATTTAAGGTCAAATTGGAGTTGTTATTTCTGTATAAAGGTAAGGAACCTCTTACTCTATATGTATTTAAGATTATCCAAGTTGCGGCTAAGCCATTGAAGCTAGAACTTGTGAGATATATATCGAAAGGTTTGGTAGTAATGTTATTGTTTTGTGGACTGTTTTGCGTTGTTGTTGGGCTGCATATTTTACTACTATATTGTGGAGTTTTGGATGAGGAAGGGTGTGGAGAAACACCATATATATGTAGGGTTATGGGCTGATAGTTATTCGTAACATTTCCAGGTTGTTTGACACGACTACGGTGGTCGTCGTATGTATGGAGTGATTAGGCTGTGTGTGGACTATTTTGGGAGGCTCAATACGTTTATTATTGATGTTGTTTGGGATGTTTGGTGACTGTTTTGAATGGTGTGAGGTCATATATATAGGGGAGGTGCTGTCCGTTTCATCGTAAAATAGGTTGTGGTCGATACATAATAGTTATGACGCTTAAATGATAACGATAGTATCGTTTCTCTTATTGTAGACTAAGGAGTTTTGACAATTGCATAGCTTGAGATTGGGGCAGTATATACAAGGTATGTGAGGCTATCCCTTTCCTTATTTTGCACGACTCCGATTGTACATAATGTAATGAACGAGCTTCCAAGATACTCTACTCTTAGAAGCTAGCAGTACTTACATTGTTTTCCCTCTTATGGAACGATTAATGTTAATGTTGCTTCTCTTATTCTTATGTTATCAATGTTGTTCGTACTTCCTAAATCTTATAAGGTTCATAGTGAAGAGTTAGTCCTAATAACGTGTACAGAGGATACCGACCTTACGTCACTCCGAAAGGTTTAGAATATGATTCTATGAGTCAAGCATGCATTATGTATATGTATCTATTTTACTCTACTGAGCCACGCTATAGTTGGCCGGGTACGACACCTATTGTGCAACCACTGATCAGTTGGGTTTTACCGAGCTCCACGTGGCCGGGTACGATTCTACCTAGCCTATTATGGCCGGGTACGATATGATGATAATGATGCCCACAGAGGCGAATGCTTTAAAGGTTTATGTATTTATACATATGTATCATGCATTTCATGTAAGTAGCCCTCAGAGGTACTAAGATGTTACAGGTTGTATATTCTCTATCCTTGCTTACATTACTAATCGTATTTATGGTTCCTTGCCTTACATACTCAGTACTTTATTCGTACTGACGTCCTTTTATTTGTGGACGCTGCATGTCGTGTTGCAGGTCCTGATAGACAGGCAGGTGCAGCTCCCCCACCACAGTAGACTGTCCAGTTCAGCGGTGATTGGCGAGATCCCTTCTCCGGACTTGCCTTGGTCTTGGTATGCAATTTTTGTTATAGACATTATGGGTATGTCGGGGCCCTGTTCCGGCTATGTTGCAACACTTATGTTCTTTTAGAGGCTCATAGATAGGTGTCGGCTCATGTATAGTTTGGTATGCCTTGTCGGCTAGTTTTTGTTGTATAGTCTTTCATAGTAGCGTGGTAGCTCATACCTTATACGTAGTTTCTTGATTGTTTGGTCATCCCCTGCTATGTATGTTCATGTCGTCATATTTTATTGCTGGTTGTCCATGATCTAGGTCTACCATTTATATTGATCTCGTCAGCCTTAAAAGATAATAATGAAGGTTAGATGAAATGTACGTTGGTGCTCGGCAAGTGTGGTCGGGTGCTAGTCATGGCCCTTCAGTTTGGGTCGTGACAGCGCCGAAATCTCAATTTCGCCAATCCAAGCCTAAACCTTCCACGGACTTCCAAAATGCATTCCGATCAAACTCCTAAGTCCCAAATCACCTAACGGAGATAACCAAATCATAAAAATTTCAATTCGATATCAAATACACATAAGTCAAATCTTGGTCAAACCTTTCAAATTTTAAGCTTTCAACTGCGACTGTCCTTCCAAATTCATTCTGATTAACCAGAAACCCAAAACCAACGATTTACATAAGTCATAATACACCACACGGGGTAAGTCATGTGCGAGAACCAGCGAGCGAAGTGCAAAATCTCAAAACGAACGGTCGGGTCGTTACATCCTCCCCCACTTAAACATACGTTCGTCCGCGAACGTGCCCAGAGTTGTTCTAAAAGTCAACCAATCGCTGAAATAACCTTACCATGCTTATAACCAGGGGTGATCCCATGTCACCCTATCTCATATAGGTCCAATAACACACAGTTATTGAAATTGCACAACCCAATCTAACCCATAAGCCGTAGAACCACATTTCCACTTCTGAAATCATTCACAAGATCAGAATCTCATATCTATATTCAGAATAAGTCAGAACAAGCTGTAATTACCCATACTTGAAATCGGAGATGCAATCATTTGATATACCACATGACTTAAACACTCGTAGTGATAACGTCTAATTACAGCAGCTGCACAAAGCGCCCAAATACCAATAGAAAAATTCTTATCAACTAAAGTCTCACCCCAACACTTTCATATACTGCCAATGATCACAAAAAAACACGATAAGCCATAACCATTTTCCCAGATCAACCATTCATGAAGTCGATTCCCTTTTTGGCTAATACCACAGCAATTTCCGAACCGAACCTCGATATTATCCTTCCAACAAGCTGAAATCAAATCCGTTCGTATTCTTTAATGATCCTGGCAATCTCCTCTAATCCAACACACCACTCTGGTAACTTGACACGTCAATAGAGGCCTAAGCCACGACTTTCATAATACGCGTACCAATAAGCAACGGTCCGAACCTACTCAAATCATGAAAATGACTTAAATGAAAGAGCTATACCTCAAGCTCACCAGATGTACCGCAACACAAGCCTGAGGACCAATCTCACATTATCGAAATAGAACACATGAATCTAACCCGAAGGATCATGCCTCCACAGAATCTTCGTTGCAATGCACGATTCTATCCAACCACTGTTCCACATGGAACACCTCAAGCCACTATGCTCGAAATCAACAATCATGCACAATTTGACAGTGAAACAAATAACATATACCAAGCAAACCCGATAGGACATAACCGATACGCCAATCGCCGAGCAACACCCAATTACTTTTCCCCGCTCGACTTCCACTATGAACCCTAATAGAACCGCACCATATGTGCCCATAACCCAAAAATCACAACGTCTCGCAATAAAGGAAGGCAACTCATAGATCTCCCAGATCACTAGTAAGCTCAATAACGGTTGCATCAACCTGTCCCTCAACAATACAATTTGGGGCCAACTAAGCCGACTCCGCTAGAAAACGCATCCACATTGGCCTGCCAACGAACTCCTTATCAAGGAAGCCTGAAGCTGCTCCTTCCACTACTATAACTCCTGTCGGAGCCATACAATATGATGCCAGCACCAAATCAATACCGAAATCAACAACCCTGCCCGGCGACATGCCCGGCCACAAGAAACACATCCGGAGAGTCCCTCAACAACGGAACTGAATCAGTGGTAGAATGCTCTGCACTGACATCCATCACGAAAGCTCAATTAAGAAAGGCAATCCTTCCCAGCCGTCCTCTGGGTCCTTGAAATATAAACCACTCTACTAGAACATAATCCGATGCACCTCGCCACCCAACCCGTGGCATTTCCGGCATAGCCCCTAGTGCAATAGTACGGAATAACCCAACACGGAGACAACCAGTCTAAACCCTAATATCACATCCAAAATCTAATATGCCAAGCAAAGAAAGATCCACTCGGGCCTCCAAATCTCGATAATCACTAAACAATTCTGATACACACGACTCACAGTTACAACATAGCCTATATGTGAGAACTTCCCTGACTCCAATCCATATGGCACATAACTCAACACACCTGATCCCAATTCCATCGTACGAATGCATACCATGCCTCAAATACTCAATCATTCCACGAGAGATACTCTGAAATTCCTTGGTGCCACCAAGCAAACTCGAATACCCCCAATCGATCCAACAAGAAGGTGTCGCAATACTATCGAAGTACCATCAGCTTAATCACATTGCCTTTCCTGAAACATATACCCTCGTCAAATCACTCCAATTAGAAATATCACTTCCTTAATCATCTGAAGATCATCCCCCTAATCATCTGAAGCTCATTTCTCTAACAATCTGAAACTGCCCGTGCTGCCTAAGAATTTTTTGGCCTTCCGTTCAGAACTGATCTGTAACCTTACACACACGATTCTCAATCCTTCACAACATACCGCATAACCCGTATCATCCTAGGATAACCATGAGAACTTCATATTTCTTCCGAATCACAAGCAACTATGCATTCCACTAACCAAGAACTCCCCATTGATTCCATCTAGAAGAGAACCACTATACATCCCATGCGCCTCACGCCAATAGGAAAAGTATACCTCTCTAACTGTGGTGGAAACCATCAAGAACTCTCTGAGTTCCCTTTGCACAAATCAGACATGTCAAGATTGAATCCTTCTAACTCAACCAAGCTAAGCAAGCCATCAAAACCTAATAGCATCACCGCAAAATACCTGAAAGAACTTATTACCTCAAACACACAACAGGAATTAATCATATCCTTACCATACCGATTCGGTCTACTATAAAGCTACCCCATCTATCTATATTTCCTTCTAATTCATCTTCAACTTGATATTCTTTCTTAATTATTTCCAAAAGCACTACATTCGAAATACTTTGCTCTGAAGAACTTCCTGCGGATCTAAATCCGTTACCTCCTAATATTAATACATAGAATCCCATAATTAATAAAGAAAACACCATAAGTCTTGACGTCTTCTAAGGAAAACTCAGTTTCTATCCATAAGTACAACATGAAAGCCTCCAATTATTGCATGTAAAATTTTGAACACAATAGGACCATTCTCTAGAGGCATCCACTCTACTGAAACTGCAGTTAGATTGATCAAATGAACCGAACAACCTGTGCTTCATTTGCACTCCGACACTGCAGAATGTGACCTCATTTCAATATGACCGAGCAACTTCCTGCCCCATGCACCGAGCATTCCTTACCAACCACAACTCAAGTCATTCCCCGATTCTCGTACACCCATAAGGCATAACATAACCTTTATTGAAAATTCCCTTACTCGAGCCATAACTGATTCGCAAATACGCCTCAAACTGGAACCATTAGAGCACATAACCGTGCAATCAACTATTCAATAGCGGACTCCCCCCCCCCCCACTTGGCTCAAAGCTATAGATCGAAACACGCACCATAACTTATAACACGTATACTTTATTGCTTCCATAATACCATAGGGAGATTAGACTCAGTCCTTCATAAGCTTTTGAAACGCCGACCATCGGATACTTTAACTCTATGCAAATCTCGCAATTACTCTCGTAGCAGTTAAGCCAACACTATTAAGTGACCCAAATTTAAATTTCAACATATATGTTTCACTTGTGAATGAGATATTCTAACAGAAAACATAAGAATCACACAATCTCAGAACACCACAGGAGACAACCCGCCTGCTTCGCCTCAATATAACATTTCTGTATACCTTCCACTGTCATACACATTACACAGTCGCTTAAACTTCCTAAGTCTGAACTCATACCGCAACATGAAATTTACTTCACTCCAACTAGAATACATGAAAAGATTCTTCACGCGCCCATAACTCGGGGCTACACATCCAATTACAATGGAAATCAAACACTTAATGGCTCATCTATCATCCAGCAGTACTTCCTCTCCACATCCGAGTCATATAGATACATCTCGCAGTACTAACATACTCATCACGTAGCTACCCAACAATCATTCACACCAATAGGGGCAATACCAAACGTATAAGTTCAAAATACTTTCTCACACAATCAGCACCTCGATGCTCAAGCCATAGGCAAAGATCCGGCCTCAAGTCCTCCAGACTGGCCCAACATCAACTCACAGAGATTGCATCTCGCCCCTCAATCGGGGGATTACAAGCCATCAAGGCACATCTGATACTGAGTGCTCATGCGCACATGCGAATGCGTGGAAGGAATTTCAAGAGTTACTTTTCAAGCTGAATCAAGGACGCGCGATAAAAATTCAAGAATGTGAAGTTTTCCTAAAGGTTTTGCAGCCTCTCGAGGATAAATACAGACGTCTCCGTACCGATCCGCGAGACTCTACTAAACCTGCTCATGACACATGAGACCTATGTAACCTAGGATCTGATACCAACTTGTCACGACCCAATTCCCGAACCCGGTCGTGATGACGCCTCTCGTGAAGACAAGGCTAGCCAGACCAAAATGGAACATTTCTTTTAAACAGTTAAATATCATAAACAGTTCTAAACATGATATAATAGCCATAATTTGCTGAAAATAACGATGACAATAGAAGAAACCATCCTGACACAGCCCAAACCGGGGTGTCACAAGTCACGAGCATCTATTAGAGTATAAATACAACTACACAGTCTGAATTATACAAAAATAGGACTGATAAACAAAAGGAAGAAATGCGGTGCCGCGAACGCTGGCGGTCACCTTGCTAAACTCTGATAACTTAGCCCCCGATCGGCTCAAAACCCGCTACCGGGTGTATAAATACCCGCATCTATACACAAAGTGCAGGGAGTAAAGTGATTACTCCAACTTAGTGTGTAATAAAGGTAAATAACAACTGAGCAGTAAGAAATTATGTAAAGCAACCAACATGTTGTAGAGAGGCAGTGAAAAACCCTTTGAGAAAAATAGTGAAGCTGTGAAATCTTTAGAAATATCTTAGCTCGGTTTAAAACTCTTTTCAAAATGACTTTCTCAACAGTTACGCAAATGAATGTAAAACAAATAGTGCAGATAAGCACGGAAATCTGCCCCTCGGGCGCAACACTCAATTAACAGATAATGCCACGCAATCAGATATATATCATATGAAGTAGCACAACAACAGATAATGGAAGACAAATGAAATAAAAAAAACACTTAGAATAGTACCAGCACCGCTGCGGCGTCCAGCCTGATCCATATATCGTGTGGCATGCAGCCTGATCCATTTATCGTCAACGACGCTCACTAGGGGTGTGCAGACTCCGTGAGGGGACCCTTACGGCCCAAACACAATATCAAGCCATCTTGTGGCATCAAATTTAGGCCCTCGACCTCATATAAATCAGTATCTCACTGTGCCAGCATGCAGCCCGATCCAAGAGTATCCTCATAATATAGTCCCTCGGCCTTACTCAGTCAAAATTCACATAAGCCCCTCGGGCAACAGTAAAACATGATGCTCAGCCAAAAATATTATTTAAAATACCATTTCAAGTGTTAGAGCAGAGTAAACATGGCTGAGTTTTGAAAACAGTAGAAAATAACATGACTGAGTTCAACTATATAATCAAACAGTGAGGAAATATCAAACAACAATCCCCGAAAGGTTCAAATAGCTGGCAATAGGCCCAAAGATGGCATTCAGCCCAAATAATGATGATTACAATTAGTTTTCAGTTAAATATGCGGTAAAATTATTAATCGGGATGGACCAACTCACAATCCCCAATAGTAAAAGACCCTACGCTCGTCATCCAGCGCGTGTCTCACCTCAATACAACACTACGATGTGCAAATTAGGGGTTTCAAACCCTCAAGATATCATTTATAATCATTACTCACCTCGAACCGGCGAAATCTCTAGCTCGCGATGCCTTTGCCCCTCAAATCGGCCTCAACGTGCATCGAATCTTTCCAAAATCAGAACGAATACGTCACAATATGCTAAGGGAACAAAGCCCAAGCGAAAACAAACAATAAAGGGCACGATTCTCGAAATTACCAAAAACCCGAGGCCAGGGCCCACGTCTCAAAATTTGACAAAATTCACAAAACTAGAATCCTTATGCTCTCACGAGTTTAACCATACAAAAATTATCCAATTCTGATACCATTTGGCCCTTCAAATCATCATTTTACAATTTTGAAAGGTTTCACTATTTTCTTCCCAAATTCCATTCCAAATCATGGATAAATGATGAATTCAATGATAAATTCATGTACTCTAGCCAAATCAGTGTTAGAATCACTTACCCCGATGAATTTCTTGAAAAACCTTCGAAAAATCGCCAAAATCCGAGCTCTCTAGGTCAAAATATCAAATAAAACCCAAAACCTCGTATTTATAGAGTACTGCTCAGATTTCAGCCACCGTGGGCTGCATCAAATCGACAGCGGTCCGCGCTAGCCAGTGTGGTCCGCGCAAAAACAACCGCGGCCGTACAGGCCTTCCTCTTCAGTGACATGCTTTAGTATTTTGACCATACCTTTCGTTACAGAGATCCAAATTGAGATATCTTTACTTTTCTGGAAACTAGACACGAAGACCTACAACTTTCGTTTTTCAATCACCTCCAAAGTCCTTGTAGATCAAAAGATATGAGCTTCCGCAGTAAGACCAGCGGGAAAGTTCTTCACCGCGGTCGCGTCCACTTTTGTGCGGTTCGCGTGATGCCTACCGCGGCCGCGGCCGCTTTTGTATGGTCCACACAGCACTCACCGCGGGCGCACTTATTTTCGTGCGGACCGCGTGAGTGAGTTCCAGGGCCTGCAACCCTTGTGGACCTGCTACGACTATGAATTTTGCACTAAAACATCCTGGAACCTACCCGGAACTCTCCGAACTTCAAACCAATTGTACCAACACATCCCATGACATTGTTCAAACTTTCTCAAAACTTCGGAACGCTCACTACAACATCCAATCACCAATTTAACATATGATCCAAACCTAAGAACTCCAAGAACTCTTAAAATTATGCTTTTGCTCAAAAAGTCTATCAAATCTCGTCCGAATGACCTAAAATTTTGAACACACATCCCAAATGACACAACGAAGCTACTGCAACTCTCGGAATTTCATTCCGACCTTTATATCAAAATCTCACCTATCAACCGAAAAGCGCCGAAATCTCAATTTCGCCAATCCAAGCCTAAACCTTCCACGGACTTCCAAAATGCATTCCGATCACACTCCTAAGTCCCACATCACCTAACGGAGCTAACCAAATCATAAAAAATTCATTTCGATATCAAATACACATAAGTCAAATCTTGGTCAAACCTTTCAAATTTTAAGCTTTCAACTGCGACTGTCCTTCCAAATTCATTCTGATTAACCAGAAACCCAAAACCAACGATTTACATAATTCATAATACACCACACGGGGTAAGTCATGTCCGAGAACCAGCGAGCGAAGTGCAAAATCTCAAAACGACCGGTCGGGTCGTTACATCCTCCCCCACTTAAACATACGTTCGTCCGCAAACGTGCTCAGAGTTGTTCTAAAAGCCAACCAATCGCTGAATAACCTTACCATGCATATACCCAGGGGTGATCCCACATCACCCTATCTCATATAGGTCCAATAACACACAGTTATTGAAATTTCACAACCCAATCTAACCCATAAGCCGTAGAACCACATTTCCACTTCTGAAATCATTCACAAGTTCAGAATCTCATATCTATATTTAGAATAAGTCAGAACAAGCTGTAATTACCCTTACTTGAAATCGGATATGCAATCATTTGATATACCACATGACTTAAACACTCGTAGTGATAACTTCTAATTACAGCAGTTGCGCACAGCGCCCGAATACCAATAGAAAAATTCTTATCAACTAAAGTCTCACCCCAACACTTTCATATACTGCCAATGATCACAAAAAAATGCGGTAAGCCATAACCATTTTCCCAGATCAACCATTCATGAAGCTGCTTCCCTTTTTGGCTAATACCACAGCAATTTCCTAACCGAACCTCGATATTATCCTTCCAACAAGTTGAAATCAAATCCGTTCGTATTCATTAATGATCCTGGCAATCTCCCCTAATCCAACACACCACTTTGGTAACATGACACGTCAATAGAGGCCTAAGCCATGACTTGCATAATACGCGTACCAATAAGCAACGGTCCGAACATACTCAAATCATGAAAATGACTTAAATGAAAGAGCTATACCTCAAGCTCACCAGATCCACCGCAACACAAGCCTGAGGACCCATCTCACATTATCGAAATAGAATACATGAATCTAACCCGAAGGATCATGCCTCCACAGAATCTTCGTTGCAATGCACGATTCTATCCAACCACTGTTCCACATGGAACACCTCAAGCCACTATGCTTGAAATCGACAATCACGCACAATTTGACAGTGAAACAAATAACATATACCACGCAAACCCGATAGGACATAACCAATACGCCATTCGCCGAGCAACACCCAATTACTTTTCCCCGCTCGACTTCCACTATGAACCCCAATAGAACCGCACCATATGTGCCCATAACCCAAAAATCATAACGTCTCGCAACAAAGGAAGACAACTCATAGATCTCCCAGATCACTAGTAAGTTCAATAACGTTTGCATCAACCTGTCCCTCAACAATACAGTTTGGGGCCAACTAAGCCGACTCCGCTAGAACACGCATCCACATTGGCCTGCTAACGAACTCCTTATCAAGGAAGCCTGAAGCTGCTCCTTCCACTACTATAAGTCCTTCCGGAGCCATACGATATGGTGCCCAGCACCAAATCAATACCGAAATCAACAACCCTGCCCGGCGACATGCCCGACCACAAGAAACACATCCGGAGAGTCCCTCACCAACGGAACTGAATCAGTTGTAGAATGCTCTGCACTGACATCCATCACGAAAGCTCAATTAAGAAAGGCAATCCTTCCCAGCCGTCCTCTGGGTCCTTGAAATATAAACCACTCTACTAGAACATAATCCGATGCACCTCGCCACCCAACCCGTGGCATTTCCGGCATAGCCCCTAGTGCAATAGTACGGAATAACCCAACACGGAGACAACCAGTCTAAACCCTAATATCACATCCAAAATCTAATATGCCAAGCAAAGAAAGATCCACTCGGGCCTCCAAATCTCGATAATCACTAAACAATTCTGATACACACGACTCACAGTTACAACATAGCCTATATGTGAGAACTTCCCTGACTCCAATCCATATGGCACATAACTCAACACACCTAATCTATCATATGAATGCATACCATGCCTCAAATACTAAATCATTCCACGAGAGATACTCTGAAATTCCTTGGTGCCACCAAGCAAACTCGAATACCCGCAATTGATCCAACAAGAAGGTGTCGCAATACTACCGAAGTACCATCAGCTTAATCACATTGCCTTTCCTGAAATATATACCCTCGTCAAATCACTCCAATTAGAAATATCACTTCCTTAATCATCTGAAGATCATCCCCCTAATCATCTGAAGCTCATTTCTCTAATAATCCGAAACTGCCCGAGCTGCCTAAGAATTTTATGGCCTTCCGTTCAGAACTGATATGTAACCTTACACACGCGATTCTCAATCCTTCACAACATACCGCATAACCCGTATCATCCTAGGATAACCATGAGAACTTCATATTTCTTCTAAATCACAAGCAACTGTGCATTCCACTAACCAAGAACTCCCCATTGATTCCATCTAGAAGAGAACCACTATACATCCCATGCTACTCACGCCAATAGGAACCATTAGAGCACATAACCGTGAAATCAACTATTCAATAGCGGACTCCCCCCACTTGGCTCAAAGCTATAGATCGAAACACGCACCATAACTTATAACACGTATACTTTATTGCTTCCATATACCATAGTGAGATTAGACTCAGTCCTTCATAAGCTCTTGAAATGCCGACCATCAGGTACTTTAACTCTATGCAAATCTCGCATTCACTCTCATAGCAGGTAAGCCCACTCTATTAAGTGACCCAAATTTAAATTTCAACATATATGTTTCACTTGTGAATGAGATCTTCTAACAGACAACATAAGGATCACACAATCTCAGAACACCACAGGAGACAACCCGCCTGCTTCGCCTCAATATAACATTTCTGTATACCTTCTACTGTCATACACATTACACGGTCGCTTAAACTTCCTGAGTCTGAACTCATACCGCAACATGAAATTTACTTCACTCCAACTAGAAGACATGAAAAGATTCTTCACGCGCCCATAACTCGGGGCTACACATCCAATTACAATGGAAATCAAACACTTAATGGCTCATCTATCATCCAGCAGACCTTCCTCTCCACTTCCGAGTCATATAGATACATCTCACAGTACTAAAATACTCATCACGTAGCTACCCAACCGTCATTCACACCAATAGGGGCAATACCAATCGTATAAGTTCAAAACACATGCTCACACAATCAGCACCTCGATGCTCAAGCCATAGGCAAAGATCCGGCCTCAAGTCCTCTAGACTGGCCCAACATCAACTCACAGAGATTGCATCTCGCCCCTCGATCGGGGGATTGCAAGCCATCAAGGCACATCTGATACTGAGTGCTCATGCGCACATGCAAACGCGTGGAAGGAATTTCAAGAGTTACTTTTCAAGCTGAATCTAGGACGAACGATAAAAATTCAAGAATGTGAAGTTTTCCTAAAGGTTTTGCAGCCTCTCAAGGATAAATACAGACGTCTTCGTACCGATCCGCGGGACTCTACTAAACCTGCTCATGACTCGTAAGACCTATGTAACCTAGGATCTGATACAAACTTGTCACGACCCAATTCCCGAACCCGGTCGTGATGGCGCCTCTCGTGAAGACAAGGCTAGCCAGACCAAAATGGAACATTTCTTTTAAATAGTTAAATATCATAAACAGTTCTAAACATGATATAATAGCCATAATTTGCTGAAAATTACGATTACAATAGAAGAAACCATCCTGACACAGCCCAAACCGGGGTGTCACAAGTCACGAGCATCTATTAGAGTATAAATACAACTACACAGTCTGAATTATACAAAAATAGGACTGATAAACAAAAGGAAGAAATGCGGTGCCGCGAACGCTGGCGGTCACCTTGCTAAACTCTGATAACTTAGCCTCCGATTGGCTCAAAACCCGCTACCGGGTGTATAAATACCTGCATCTGCACACAAGGTGCAGGGAGTAAAGTGATTACTCCAACTCAGTGTGTAATAAAGGTAAATAACAACTGAGCAGTAAGAAATTACGTAAAGCAACCAACATGTTGTAGAGAGGCAGTGAAAAACCCTTTGAGAAAAATAGTGAAGATGTGAAATCTTTAGAAATATCTTAGCTCGGTTTAAAACTCTTTTCAAAATGACTTTCTCAACAGTTACGCAAATGAATGTAAAACAAATAGTGCAAATAAGCACGGAAATCTGCCCCTCGGGCGCAACACTCAATTAACAGATAATGCCACGCAATCAGATATATATCATATGAAGTAGCACAACAACAGATAATGGAAGACAAATGAAATAAAAAAAACACTTAGAATAGTACCAGCACCGCTGCGGCGTCCAGCCCGATCCATATATCGTGTGGCATGCAGCCTGATCCATTTATCGTCAACGACGCTCACTAGGGGTGTGCAGACTCCGGGAGGGGCCCCTTACGGCCCAAACGCAATATCAAGCCATCTCGTGGCATCAAATCTAGGCCCTCGGCCTCATATAAATCAGTATCTCACTGTTGCGGCGTGCAGCCCGATCCAAGAGTATCCTCACAATATAGTCCCTCGGCCTTACTCAGTCAAAATTCACATAAGCCCCTCGGGCAACAGTAAAACATGATGCTCAGCCAAAAATATTATTTAAAATACCATTTCATGTGTTAGAGCAGAGTAAACATGGCTGAGTTTTGAAAAGAGTAGAAAATAACATGACTGAGTTCAACTATATAATCAAACAGTGAGGAAATATCAAACAACAATCCCCGAAAGGTTCAAATAGCTGACACTAGGCCCAAAGATGGTATTCAACCCAAATAATGATGATTACAATTAGTTTTCAGTTAAATATGCGGTAAAATCATCAATCGGGATGGACCAACTCACAATCCCCAATAGTAAAAGACCCCACGCTCGTCATCCAACGCGTGTCTCACCTCAATACAACACTACGATGTGCAAATTCGGGGTTTCAAACCCTCAAGATATCATTTACAATCATTACTCACCTCGAACCGGCGAAATCTCTAGCTCGCGACGCCTTTGCCCCTCAAATCAGCCTCAACGTGCGTCGAATCTTTCCAAAATCAGAACGAATACGTCAGAATATGCTAAGGGAACAAAGCCCAAGCGAAAACAATCAATAAAGGGCACGATTCTCAAAATTACCAAAACTCGAGCCCAGGGCCCACGTCTCAAAATTTGACAAAATTCACAAAACTAGAATCCTTATGCTCTCACGAGTCTAACCACACAAAAAATTATCCAATTCTGATACCATTTGGCCCTTCAAATCATCATTTTACATTTTTGAAAGGTTTCACTATTTTCTTCCCAAATTCCATTCCAAATCACGGATTAAATGAGGAATTCAATGATAGATTCATGTACTCTAGCCAAATTTGTGTTAGAATCACTTACCCCGATGAATTTCTTGAAAAACCTTCGAAAAATTGCCAAAATCCGAGCTCTCTAGGTCAAAATATCAAATAAAACCCAAAACCTCGTATTTATAGAGTACCGCTCAGATTTCAGCCACCATGGGTCGCATCAAATCGACAGGGGTCCGCGCTAGCCAGTGCGGTCCGCGCAAAAACAACCGCGGCCGCACAGGCCTTCCTCTTCAGTGACATACTTTAGTATTTTGACCATAACTTTCGTTAAAGATATCCAAATTGAGATAACTTTACTCTTATGGAAACTAGACATGAAGAGCTACAACTTTCGTTTTTGAATTGCCTCAAAATTCTTTGTAGATCAAAAGATATGAGCTTCCGCAGTAGGACCAGCGTGAAAGTTCTTCACCGCGGCCGCGGCTACTTTTGTGCGGTCCGCGCTATGCCTACCGCGGCTGCAGCCGCTTTTGTGCAGTCCACACAGCACTCACCGTGGGCGCACTTATTTTCGTGCGGACCGCATGAGTGAGTTCCAGGGCCTGCAACCCCTGTGCACCTGCTACGACTATGATTTTTGCACTAAAACATCCCGGAACCTACCCGGAACTCTCCGAACTTCAAACCAATTGTACCAACACATCCCATGACATTGTTCAAACTTTCTCAAAACTTCGGAACGCTCACTACAACATCCAATCACCAATTTAACATATGATCCAAGTCTAAGAACTCCAAGAACTCTTAAATTATGCTTTTGCTCAAAAAGTCTATCAAATCTCGTCCGAATGACCTAAAATTTTGCACACACATCCCAAATGATACAACGAAGCTACTGCAACTCTCGAAAATTCATTCCGACCTTTATATCAAATTCTCACATATCAACCGAAAAGCGCCGAAATCTCAATTTCGCCAATCCAAGCCTAAATCTTCCACGGACTTCCAAAATGCATTCCGATCACACTCCTAAGTCCCAAATCACCTAACGGAGCTAACCAAATCATAAAAATTTCAATCCGAGATCAAATACACATAAGTCAAATCTTGGTCAAACCTTTCAAATTTTAAGCTTTCAACTGCGATTGTCCTTCCAAATTCATTCTGATTAACCTGAAACCCCAAACCAACGATTTACATAAGTCATAATACACCACACGGGGTAAGTCGTGTCCGAGAAATGGCGAGAGAAGTGCAAAAGCTTAAAACGACTGGTCCGGTCGTTACAGCACTATTAGACTATGACACTTTGGACTGTTTGAAAGCCTGGTTTTTCCAGGTTCATGTTGGGCCTATCTAGGCTCCCTATAGCATAGATCGAAACACGCACCATAACTTATAACACGTATACTTTATTGCTTCCATAATACCATAGTGAGATTAGACTCAGTCCTTCATAAGCTCTTGAAACGCCGACCATCAGGTACTTTAACTCTATGCAAATCTCGCATTCACTCTCGTAGCAGTTAAGCCCACTCTATTAAGTGACCCAAATTTAAATTTCAACATATATGTTTCACTTGTGAATGAGATCTTCTAACAGACAACATAAGGATCACACAATCTCTGAACACCACAGGAGACAACCCGCCTGTTTCGCCTCAATATAACATTTCTGTATACCTTCTACTGTCATACACATTACACGGTCGCTTAAAATTCCTGAGTCTGAACTCATACCGCAACATGAAATTTACTTCACTCCAACTAGAAGACATGAAAATATTCTTCACGCGCCCATAACTCGGGGCTACACATCCAATTACAATGGAAATCAAACACTTAATGTCTCATCTATCATCCAGTAGACCTTCCTCTCCACTTCCGAGTCATATAGATACATCTCACAGTACTAAAATACTCATCACGTAGCTACCCAACCGTCATTCACACCAATAGGGGCAATACCAAACGTATAAGTTCAAAACACTTGCTCACACAATCAGCACCTCGGTGCTCAAGCCATAGGCAAAGATCCGGCCTCAAGTCCTCTAGACTGGCCCAACATCAACTCACAGAGATTTCATCTCGCCCCTCAATCGGGGGATTACAAGCCATCAAGGCACATCTGATACTGAGTGCTCATGCGCACATGCGAACGCGTGGAAGGAATTTCAAGAGTTACTTTTCAAGCTGAATCAAGGACGCACGATAAAAATTCAAGAATGTGAAGTTTTCCTAAAGGTTTTGCAGCCTCTCAAGGATAAATACAGACGTCTCCGTACCGATCCGCGAGACTCTACTAAACCTGCTCATGACTCGTGAGACCTATGTAACCTAGGATCTGATACCAACTTGTCACGACCCAATTCCCGAACCCGGTCGTGATGGCGCCTCTCGTGAAGACAAGGCTAGCCAGACCAAAATGGAACATTTCTTTTAAACAGTTAAATACCATAAACAGTTCTAAACATGATATAATAGCCATAATTTGCTGAAAATAACGATGACAATAGAAGAAACCATCCTGACACAGCCCAAACCGGGGTGTCACAAGTCACGAGCATCTATTAGAGTATAAATACAACTACACAGTCTGAATTATACAAAAATAGTACTGATAAACAAATGGAAGAAATGCGGTGCCGCGAACGCTGGCGGTCACCTTGCTAAACTCTGATAACTTAGCCCCCGATCGGCTCAAAACTTGCTATCGGGTGTATAAATACCTGCATCTGCACACAAGGTGCAGGGAGTAAAGTGATTACTCCAACTCAGTGTGTAATAAAGGTAAATAATAACTGAGCAGTAAGAAATTACGTAAAGCAACCAACATGTTGTAGAGAGGCAGTGAAAAACCCTTTGAGAAAAATAGTGAAGCTGTGAAATCTTTAGAAATATCTTAGCTCGGTTTAAAACTCTTTTAAAAATGACTTTCTCAACAGTTACGCAAATGAATGTAAAACAAATAGTGCAGATAAGCACGGAAATTTGCCCCTCGGGCGCAACACTCAATTAACAGATAATGCCACGCAATCAGATATATATCACATGAAGTAGCACAACAACAGATAATGGAAGACAAATGAAATAAAAAAAACACTTAGAATAGTACCAGCACCGCTGCGGCGTCCAGCCCGATCCATATATCGTGTGGCATGCAGCCTGATCCATTTATCGTCAACGACGCTCACTAGGGGTGTGCAGACTTCGGGAGGGCCCCCTTACGGCCCAAACGCAATATCAAACCATCTCGTGGCATCAAATCTAGGCCCTCGTCCTCATATAAATCAGTATCTCACTGTTGCGGCGTGCAGCCCGATCCAAGAGTATCCTCACAATATAGTCCCTCGGCCTTACTCAGTCAAAATTCACATAAGCCCCTCGGGCAACAGTAAAACATGATGCTCAGCCAAAAATATTATTTAAAATACCATTTCAAGTGTTAGAGCAGAGTAAACATGGCTGAGTTTTGAAAACAATAGAAAATAACATGACTGAGTTCAACTATATAATCAAACAGTGAGGAAATATCAAACAACAATCCCCGAAAGGTTCAAATAGCTGGCACTAGGCCCAAAGATGGCATTCAGCCCAAATAATGATGATTACAATTAGTTTTCAGTTAAATATGTGGTAAAATCATCAATCGGGACGGACCAACTCACAATCCCCAATAGTAAAAGACCCCACGCTCATCATCCAGTGCGTGTCTCACCTCAATACAACACTACGATGTGCAAATTCGGGGTTTCTAGACATGAAGAGCTACAACTTTTGTTTTTGAATCACCTCCAAATTCTTTGTAGATCAAAAGATATGAGCTTCCGCAGTAGGACCAGCGGGAAGGTTCTTCACCGCGGCCGCGTCCACTATTGTGCGGTCCGCGCGATGCCTACCGCGGCCGCGGCCGCTTTTGTGCAGTCCACACAGCACTCACCGTGGGCGCACTTATTTTCGTGCAGACCACGTGAGTGAGTTCCAGGGCCTGCAACCCCTGTGGACCTGCTACGACTAT
Organism: Nicotiana tabacum; assembly: GCF_000715075.1. Classification (NCBI taxonomy): domain Eukaryota; kingdom Viridiplantae; phylum Streptophyta; class Magnoliopsida; order Solanales; family Solanaceae; genus Nicotiana; species Nicotiana tabacum. The sequence continues at coordinate 111,328,846 of NC_134099.1, read as the reverse complement.
GATTTTTGCACTAAAACATCCCGGAACCTACCCGGAACTCTCCGAACTTCAAACCAATTGTACCAACACATCCCATGACATTGTTAAAACTTGCTCAAAACTTCGGAACGCTCACTACAACATCCAATCACCAATTTAACATATGATCCAAGCCTAAGAACTCCAAGAACTCTTAAATTATGCTTTTGCTCAAAAAGTCTATAAAATCTCGTCTGAATGACCTGAAATTTTGCACACACATCCCAAATGATACAACGAAGCTACTGCAACTCTCGGAAATTCATTCCGACCTTTATATCAAAATCTCACATATCAACCGAAAAGCGCCGAAATCTCAATTTCGCCAATCCAAGCCTAAACCTTCCACGGACTTCAAAAATGCATTCCGATCACACCCCTAAGTCCCAAATCACCTAACGGAGCTAACCAAATCATAAAAATTTCAATCCGAGATCAAATACACATAAGTCAAATCTTGGTCAAACCTTTCAAATTTTAAGCTTTCAACTGCGATTGTCCTTCCAAATTCATTATAATTAACCTGAAACCCAAAACCAACGATTTACATAAGTCATAATACACCACACGGGTTAAGTCATGTCCGAGAACTGGCGAGCGAATTGCAAAATCTTAAAACGACCGGTCCGGTAGTTACAGCACTATGAGACTATGGCACTTTGGACTGTTTGAAAGCCTGGTTTTTCCAGGTTCATGTTGGGCCTATCTAGGCTCCCTATAGCATAGCTTGGTTTATTTTGTAATTCATTTGTTTTATGGTCTGTAATAATCCTTGTAAACAGATATTGGGGATATTAGTAAAATGGGAGGGACTTTATATATATATATATATATATATATATATATATATATATATATATATATATATATATATATATTCTTCATACTCTTAGGACCATTATGGTTATCTACTTGCATTAGAAATCATGCTTATGGGATTATTTTTGTGCATGTTTATAGGTGCATCATATCATTTGTTCTAAAACTTCTGCTTTCTAAAGTTCTGCATATGTCATGCCTATTTAGAAATTCTGCTCACTAGGTTGCTATTAATTCTGCCTAATAATCTTGTTTATTCTCTTGTGTGCATTAGAAACCATGCTTTAGGACTTTTTATTACCCTCGCCTAAATACTATAACTACATCTAGTCGTGCAGAATTAGTTTCTTTTGTAGTAACTACGTCTATAAGAGTAATTTTAAGAAGCATCCTCCACACTTAGGTATCATGCCTATAGAGATAATGTGTAGAAAAAACTGTTCTGTAACGTTTTCGCCTGGACAACATGATCTATAAAACATAATGAACTCAAACGGCTGGTTTTAAATTGGTTATTAGAATTCTGATTAACAGTTAGATATCATGTAATAGGGCATCTCAGATCCACGCTTAGGCGTGCCTGTAGGTAATTAAAATCCTACAATTGGTAAAATGTGCTTTGCTTAATTATTTGTGAACTGCCCAGATTCAAGAGGTCCTAAAATCAGTAGGCAAACTAATTAGGTCTCCATACACAATGCTGCATATTCCGTTTTGTCATGCTCGCCTAGATATTCTGCTCTAGGATCTTTGAAAATATCTGAAATCGTGTTGTTTGAGACGTGCTATTATTTGCTTATGTGAGGAGGTAAAAATGAGCCCTTAATTGCTTTATGTGATTGTCCTATTTATTCTTGCTTGTCGCCAAGATTTTTCCTTTACGTACCTTAGGAGTCTATAACTTCCTAAATTAGAGGTTCTAAACACCTCCAGGACCATAATGAAGGGACGGGTAATGCACGCATAGAGGTCATCTAATTAAAATCGCTTATATAACCACTAAGGGGAGAGTAGTTGGGTAGTAAAGGATATGATGACCTATGCGCTAGTGCTATGTGTAGCACCCCAACTTGGGTACGATTACCAAGCATTGTACAGAAGTGATCCTGTAGGTTAAAAACCTAGGACCCCCCTTTACTCATTGTTTTAACTATAATACCAATTTGTCTAAATTGCTTTATTTGTTTATAAGATTAATTCATATAATTTGAGTTCGACTGGGACCCACCGTTATGAACCGCGAGGGGTGCCTAACACTTTCCTCTCAAGGTTATTTCGAGCCCTTACCCAATCTTTGGTAATGTAAATCAGTTTTTTCTGAGTTACTTGCTTTAGGTTCCCTAACACACTTTAAATCCGTTAGGTGGCGACTCTTCAAATTCCATACCAAATTCCCAAAAGAAAATAAGTTGTTCTCAATGCATGTCGAAACCTGGACTCCTTGAGAAAAAAGGGAGGTGCGACATTTCTTCATTCTCCTCCACCAATAGTATTGCCTCGAATGTTTAAACATCTTAGCGACATCCAGATGAATGGAGTACTGCAAACTGTGGGCCTCCTAAAGGATCATCTTATGCAACCCATCCACATTGGGCACACATAATCGGGCATGCATCCACCACACCCCATCATCTCCAATAGAAACATCCTTCGCATCGCCGTGCTGAATCGTGTCCTTAATGACAAACAAACTGGAGTCATCATACTGACGCTCTATGATGCGATCATATAAAGAATACCATGAAACCACAAAAGAAATCGACTAGGCTTCGAAACATTCAACCTAATAAACTGGTTTGCCAAGGCCTGAACATCTAGGCTAGTATCCTCTCTGCTGCCGGTAGATATGCCAAATGCCCAATCTCTCCGCCTTTCAACTTAAGGCATCGGCCACCAAATTGGTCTTACCGGGATGATATAGAATAGTGATATCATTGTCTTTAAAAATTGTAACCATCTCCGCTGCCTCAAGTTAAGATTCATCTATTTGATCAGATGATGTGGACTCCGGTGGTTGGTATAAACCTCACAAGGGACACCGTAAAATAGTGTCGGCAATAGCTGCCAATTCCAAGTCTTGGATCAGATAATTCTTCTCATGGGTCTTCAACTGCGGAGACGCGTACGTAATCACCCACTGTCATACATCAACATCGCGCCAAGGACAATACGTGATGCAGCACAATACACAGTGTAAGACTCCAAACCCATAGACAACACCAACATTAGGGTTGTAATAAAAGTAGTCTTGAGCTTTTGAAATCTCTCCTCACACTCCTCAGACCTTCTAAAAGGACAACACTTCTAGGTCAATCTGGTTATAGGTGTGGCAATGGATGAGAAACCCTCTACAATATAGCAATAATACCAGGCCAAACCAAGGAAACTTCAAATCTTAGTAGCTCATGATGACCTGGGCAAATTTCGAACTGTTTTAATCTTCTTCGAATTTACCTTGATCCCCTCACTCAACACCACATGACCTAAAAACACCAGCGAATCAAGACAGAATTCACACTTTGAGAATTTTGCATACAATTTCTTCTCTCTCGAGTTCAGAAGGACCATCCTCAGATGTTGCTCACAATCTTCTTGACTGTGGGAGTACACCAAGATGTCGTCAATAAACATAATGATGAATGAATCAAGATATGGCTAGAATACACTATTCATTAGGTGCATGACATCACAAGGAACTCGTAGTGACCATACCGAGTCCTAAAAGCAGTCTTCGGAATAACTGGATCTCTAGTCTTTAGCTGATGATACCCTGATCACAAATCAATTTTTGAGAACACACTGTCACCTTGTAGCTGATCAAATAAGACATCAATATGCGATAATGGATACATGTTCTTTACTGTAACCTCGTTCAACTGCCAATAATCAATACACATGTGCATAGAACCATCTTTTTTCTTCAAGAGCAAGACCGGAGCACCCCAAGGCAATCCACTAGGCCAAATGAAACCCTTATCAAGCAACTCTTGCAACTGCTCTTTTAGCTCCCTAGGGCTATACGATATAGTGGAATAGAATTAGGCTGAGTGTCCGGCAACAAGTCAATGCCAAAATCGATATCCCTATCAGGAGGCATGCCTAAAAGATTTGCTAGAAACACATCTGGGAAGTCTCTCACTACCGGAACTTACTCAATGGTAGGAGTATCAATACTGACATCTCTCACAAAGGCTAGATAAGCATCATACCCCTTCTCAATAGTTTGTTGAGCCTTTAGAAATGATACAACCCTGCTAGGAATATAATCCAATGTACCCCTCCACTACACCCTTGGAAAACCTGGCATAACCAATGTTACCGTCTTGGCGTGACAATCCACAATAGCATTATAGGGAGACAACAAGTCCATTCCAAAGATAACATCAATGTCTACTATACTAAGTAACAATATATCAACTCTGGTCTCAAAACAACCAATAACAACTAAACACGATCGATACACATGATCCATAATAATAGAATCTCCCACAGGAGTAGACATATAAGTAGGAGAACTCATAAGAATCACGAGATATATCCAAATATGGAGCAAAGTAAGATAACACATATGAATAAGTAAGATCCCGGATCAAATAAGACTGATGTATCACTATGGTAAATCGAACCATAACTGTAATGACTACGTCTAGCCTGGCATTCCCCTATACGGTGACCTCTACCTGCCTATCCCTCACCTTTAGCTGGCTGAGCGGGTAGAGCGGCAACTGGGATAGCAACCATGGCCTGTGAAGTCTGTGGGCCTGAGTGAATTCGCAGAGCTTGGGTAGTCTGTGGAGGTGCATCCCTCATAAGTCTAGGGTAGTCTCTCACCATGTGGCAGGTATCACAACACTCAAAGAAAGCTCTCAGTAGGTGTGGATGGTGGGACTGGCTTAGGGCCTGGTCGGCTGGACTAACCGCTGAAGCCACCCTGTGTAGGAGGTGCACCAGAAAGTGGCTGAGCAAAGTGTGCAACCTGAGATCTCAAAATAACCGGAGCATCACTAGAAGCTGGAAGTGCTAAGTGAACTGGACGGCTCACAAAGCCTATACCATGACGGGTTGTAGCTGCAATGTGGCCACTACTAAATCCTCCAGTACCTCTACGTCTTTTAGCATCCTTTTTCTCTATCACGGCCCCGCAAGCCCTCCAATTTTCGTGAAATCTCTACCACCTGCTGATATGGGTATCTTTCTCCAACTCTTGAGCCATGCTGAATCTAATACCATAGTTGAGCCCTTCGATAAATTGACGGACTTGCAATCTAACTATAGAAACCAAGGTAGGTGCATGTCTAGATAAATAACTAAATCATATAGCATTCTCTAACACTGTCATAGTCCCTTATCACAACTGCTAGAACTCTGTGCACGATACATCCCTAAGGTTCTGAGGAACAAACTCTCTCAAGAACTTCTCTAAAAACCAAGTCCATGTAAATTAAGTTGCATCAGCTAGCTACCCTCCGCATAAACTCGCCACCACTGATACACTGCTCCTGACAACTAGAATGTAGTAAAAGCAATTGCACTCGTCTTAACAATACCCATGGTGCAGAGAATACAGTGGCATTTCTCTAGAAAATCATGTGCATCCTTTGAAGCTAAGCCACTAAAAGTAGGAGGATGATACTTCTTGAATCACTCAAGTCTAAGTTGCTCCTCCTCAGATGTCATTGCCCTAAACTCGGGCTGAACTGGATCACCAGGCTGCGCTGACATAACCTCTGGGACCTAATCAACATGGATTCGTTCCTCTAGCGTATGGGACGCAGGATCCTGAGCTCCTCCCCCAGCCTGAGATGTGGCTGGTACAAGTGGAATCAACCCCTACTGAGCTAGAGTATGAAACATGCTCAAGAACTGTATGAGGGTCTCCTAAAGTGCAAAGGTGGAAACAGGTGCCTCGGGTGCCTACCCCCAACTGGAGATGCTGATGGCTTATCTATCACAGCTCGGGCATGTTCTCTAGCTGCACCACGTGCCCCTCCTCAACCTATGACTCGGCCCCAACCTCTCAATACTATAGCACGGGGTGCGTGTTTTTGTCGTCGGATCCAATAGCGTGTCTCCTCACAATTTGTGAGAGAATAGAAAGTCAAAGATTTAGTTTTTGAAGTCAACCAATTTGCATGATAAGGAATCAAAGAAGTGAAGTTTTCCTAACAGTTCTGTAGCCTCTCGAAGATAAGTACGTACCGATCTGCAAGACTGTACTAAATCTGCTTATGATTCGTAACACCTATGAACCTAGAGCTCTGATGCCAACTTGTCACGGCCCCAATTTCCCTCCTTAGAATGTCATAATGGCACGTAGTCTTAACTAACATTTAATAATAAATTGATAGAAATAATTAATAGCAAGACTGATAAACTCATATAACCTTCCGAAATAGGATCTCAACAACACAGTTCCTAAAACAAAAGGAACTGAGCCATAAGCTCTACAGAATAAAATGGAATGTCTACCACATCACTATCTGAACAAAAATGAAACCAAGAAAGAAAGATAAAGTAAGTGACTCCAAGGACTACAGATACCTAGCAGATATACCTTGAAATCTCCGAGAAATCAGCTACAACCAAACACTAACATCTCACATGAGTACACGTAATTGGATCTGCACAAAAAGATTTGTAGAAGCGTAATATGAGCACACCATAACGGTACCCTATAAGTATCAAATCTAACCTCGGTACAGTAGTGACGAGGATAGTTCAAGACACCTACTAGGATATAAATAATATCATGAAAACATAATAACGAGAAGTAAGTGCAGACGGAGAAATAGCTACTGCGAACAAGTTAATAACATAAACTAATACCAGAATTTTAAGCCTAGAGATAACACAAAGGAAGCAATAAAAGAGAACCACCTAAGTCAAATACGGATCCGAACTGATAAGACAAGGAAGAATAAAAGCAACAAGGAGTATTTCACCAATAACTCTTTACAACATGAGATAAATAACAAGAATCACAGATGAGGTACCGCCTTGCACACAACAAGAATCACAACCGAGGTACCGCCTCATATACATATTTCTCAATTTCAATCACAATCTTTCTTTATACTGCCACGTGATCCTTTCATATAAATTGTTTTAAAAATATTTTTTCTGAAATAGTTACAGGCACTTTAGCCCACCTTATGATTTTGTGTGGCTTCAAGTAATTTCCTTATAAGCTAACACACATACGTCCTAGCTTATGCCGTTGTATGCACATTAACCTCTATCCTTATGCATCCAAATGTGCATCAATATCACATCATAATAACAACTCGCACCACAAGTGCCTATATATCACAACTTGCCAATAATCAACAATATCAATGTTCCACAACAATAGCACATGGCTCAACATAAATGTGCACAAGAATATCAAAACTAACAAAGAATGTAAATTTCTCAACAAGAAAGATATCTCAACAATAACTACTTTACCTCAACATGATAATGGCTTTCATAACTTCATTCCTATAACTCAACAATAAGAGAGATAATGTGTAACCATGATATTAAATAAGAATAACTCAACAATGAGAGAGATAATGTGTAACCATGATATTAAATAAGAATAACTCATAATGAAAGATATAACATGTACAATGACTTCAAATAATGATAATCAACAATGAAAGAGATAACATCTAACATTAACTTTAAATAATGATAGATCACCAATAGAAGAGACAACATGTAACGATGACTTCAAATAATAGTAAATCAACAATAGAAGAGATAACATGTAACAATGAAAGAGGCAACAAGTTCAACTAAAGCATAAGACCACAATATCAAGTAGGATGTAGAACAAGTGCTAACTGAGTCATTTAAGACATGCAAGGATAGACTAATGCATGTATGAGTAGATTGACTATGAGAATTTAGAAGATGATATGAAAATTCAATTAAAGCACATAAAGAGCCTATGTAGACTAAACCGGTCAAATACCAGATATAACCCGTGTATCCACTCATCACCTTGCGTACACAACTTTCACATTAACACAAACGAAACAATCAATCCCAAATCTTAAAGGGTAGTTCCCACAAACAAAGTTAGGCAAGATACTTAGCTCAACTAGGCCAATTCAACCCTCCAAAATAGCTTTTCCCTTATAATTCACCTCCGCACGGCTTAGACTAACCAAAATTGACTTAATATCATCTAAAAATGCTAGGGAAAACAATTACAATAGATAAAAGTATGATCTTTACACTTTTCCCAGTCAATAAAAGTCAACTTAAGGCTTGTCCCATCAAAACCCTGGTCCAAGTGTAGATTCTGACTACCCCCATGAGTTTATATATATGATTAGTTTCACAATATGAGTCCAAATCGACTCTCAAAACTCAAATTCTTATTTTTCAAAAAACTTGACAAAGTTTCACAAATGTTAACTTTGATTCACATGCTTTTGATGTTAAATCTAAGGTATATTGATGAAATAAAATTGGAAATAGAGTAAAATCACTTACCCAAAGTTCGTAGATATAAATCCCCTCTCCAAATCGCCTCCTACCTAGTGTAGGATTCTAAAATGAGAAAATATGAGATGAAATCCCGACTTTCAGCCCTTTTGAATAGTTGCAGATGTCGCAATTGCGACATGGGTTCGCAATTACGAACGCTTGCATGCGAAGTATTCCTCTCAAATGCGGCCATTATCAGTCCTATGAGGAGGTCGCAAATATAACTCTAGCTTCGCATTTGTGAAGCCTATCTCTATCGCAAATGCGACTATTTTATCGCTAATGCGAACCACCCCTCAACCCGAGCTAATTTGCAATTATGATACCTGAGGACCCCCCGCTAAGCTCGCAATTGTGAACCCGGTGTTCGCAAATGCGATACCAGAGCCTGATGCACACCACATCCTGGTTTTGCAGTCCAAAACATTCCGTAACATGTCTAAAACTCATCCGAGCCCTCGGGGCTTCAAACTAAACATCTAAGCAAGTCTAAAAATATCATACAAAATGCCTAAGTTTCAAGGTAAATTTTAAGAACTACTAGAATTGCAAGTAAGCGTCCAAATCCAATCAATTTAACTCCAAATAATACAAAATTTTGCAGACAAGTTCTAAATAGTATAACAGACCTATTCCAAGTCCCAAAATCACATTCCAGGCTCGATTTCCAAAGTTCAACCTTCGATCAAACATTTCAACTTTAAATTGCCAAATTTTGGCAAAACAACATAAATCAATCTACGGACTTCCAAATTCAAATATCGGGCATACGCCCAAGTCCAAAAACCCGCTACAAAACTATCGGAGCCATCAAAACACACTATTCCGGGGTCGTTTTTTCAAAAGTCAATGTTTGGTCAACATTTCTATTTTAGGTTTCTAAGTGTCTAAATCAACCCAAAATCTTCCCTAAATGAAACTAATCAACCCCGTAAGTCATAAAACCATAAATACTCATGTTTGTAACATAAAACGGGATAGTGGTGCGCAATTACACAAAATGAACGATCGGGTCATTACATTCTCATGCATTTAGACATAGTATTCAATGTTGTCTCTTTCATAGTTAAGCTTACGTGCTGCATTTGTAGTAAAAGTTGTTATTTCTTGGAAATACCTTCTCTGTGAGTTTTTGAAGTTGTAGTTATGAGTGCTAATGATAAATTGAGATTGGAGTTGTTATTTACCAAGATATATTTTTCTTGTTGAATTTTTTCTCATTTATTTTATTATTAGTGAGATTCATATACACATTGTGGTTGAGCCATGGGTTATGTGTTATGATAACATTATTATTGTAGTGCATATGGGAACATGTATTGTGAGTTGATTATTGTGTTGAGTTATTGATACACAAGCGGTGGTATAAAGATGGGTATTAAAATGCATGTGGTGAGATAAGGTGGGAGTTATACGCATGACGCTAGTAAGGAAATTACTTCAAGCCACACGGTGAGATAATGGGCTATAATACGTGTATCTAGTTCTAAAAAATATATTTTTAAAAAAAATGCAAGGCCCACGCATATATAAGGAAGATTGTGATTATAATTTGTGAAATGTGAAGGAAAATGAGGTGTGGTGCCTCGGTTGTGATTCTTGTTATACATTCTACATGAAAAGACTCGTTGATTTGAGCGGTTATTATTTTTCCTTCATTTGTTACTACTTGTATTTCTACGTTACTTTATCACTTATTGTTCTTATCGTATATTCACCTTGTGTTGTCTTTTATTTGCTATAATTTTCGTTGTTAGTCTTATATCATCATACTGTTCTATTGTCGTCTAATTCTTTACCTTCAGTCATCAGATTATATTAAACATTGTTCAGTTTTTCTTTGTCTAGTAGGTGTCTTGACCTGGCCTCATCACTACTTTACTAATGTTAGACTTAATACTTATTGGGTACAGTTGTGGTGTTATAATGACCCGGCCAGTTATTTTGAGTATTGTAGCCCTGTTCTCCCATTTGTTTCTTATTCTATGTTCATTTATGGTTATGTGACTTTCCAAGGTGGTTGGCTTTGTTCTGAAGATGTGTCAGAATGAATTAGGACACTTAATCCCAAGGTTGGAAGCTTAAGTTGAAAGAGTTGACCGGATATTGACTTATCTATAAAGAACTTTGGAATGTAGTTTTGAAGGTTTAACATCGTACGGTGATTTTGGACGTAGGAGTATGTTCAACTATTAATTTGGAGGTCCTTAGGTCATTTTGGCTTGAATTGGCAAAAGTTGAAAAGTTGAAGGTTGAGAAGTTCAACCAAGAGTTCACTTTATTGATACCAGACTTGATTTGTGGTTTCGAGAGTTGAGAATGTCCGTTATATCATTTACGAATTGGGTGAAAAATTTGAAGTCAATCAGAGTTGGTTTAATAGGTTTCGACATCGATTTTAGAAGTTGGAAATTAATTACTTTTAATAGGCTTGAATTAGGGTGCGAATTATGTTTTTAATGTTGTTTGATGTGATTTGAGGTCGACTGAGTTTTTATGATGTCTTAGGATGTGTTGGTATGTTTGGATGGGGTCTCGGGGGTCTCGAGTGTGATTCAAATTGATACTTAGCAGCTCATGTACTCATTGACGACAGATTTTGGGGTGGTTGTAGTAGAGTTTCAGTTTTTTTTTCCGTATGTTTATAAGATTTTTCCGTTGTTGAGTAATTAAGCATGTTTCTTTCAATTGTTTAATTGTTATGTGTATGTTGGATTTCCTAGCAAATGTGTTAGGTGTCATCATGACAGGTGCACTTATGCTACGGTTCTGCACATTTTTTATGCGGATCCAGGTACATCTACTCATGTCGCACGCCAATGATTGACCAGTTATTTTGGAGACTTCCAGGTATACCTAATTGACGCGCGCAGGCCTCGAAGTCACTTTCTTCTATTGCTTTACTACTGTGGTCTTTATTCCAAACATAGTTGTACTTAGAGATTATTAGTACATTCTTTACAGAGCTTATGACTCTTTTCCACCGGATTTTGGGAGTTTTTTACTATTGGGGTTTATTTATGATTTTTAATAGTTTAATTAGATATTAAAGTTGTTCTTCCTACTAATTATCAATATATGTTGGGCTTACCTAGTATTAGAGACTAGGTGCTATTATGATATCCTAAGGTAGGAAATTGGGGTCGTGACACTTTCATTAAAGCTCACGTTGGAGCAAGAAAAGTTCAAGATCGGAAAGCAGATATTTTCAGAATCGCTCAAAGAGGCTCAGAGCTACTTTGAGAGTTCGTGATCAGGCTCTAAAAGGAGAAAATATTGTTACCAGCGGTACCAAATGAATGGGCAGCAGATCAATTACCAAGGGCTTTAATCCTTTAAGCTCTAAAGCTTCAAAAATATTGAAGGAAGGCTTATTGGAATTTCAAGAAACCGCATGGGGTGATGTTCATAACCGCTATGAGTTAAAAATTAAAATTAATGATGATCAATTGGGTTCTTCAGTATCTTTCAAGGTTCGTAATAGTGGTCGAAACCTAGAAAGGTCAAAGAATGGTACCGGAGTGCCAATCCTCCATAACATGCTGAGTTTTGAGGTAATAGGGTGGTAGACCTTTGTATGCAACATACTTGATCCATGTCTGAATAAGAAAAAATTGCCATTGGCAAGAGTTGTGTTAGTAGCTTCGATCATTGTCGGGTACCCAATAAATGTCGGTGCTCTGATGTCGGCCAACATATCTCTTGTCGCGCAGCAGCGAAACACATCCGACCCTTACCCCAACACCCTTACTGAGTATCTAATTGATGCAAAGGTGGAGTCCAGGCCATTTGACACAAAGGTCATGCCCATTGGTCCTTCTGAGTGGTATAAGTTGCAAAATCTTAGGAACCCAAAGAAGATTCGGCCTTCTACTTCTATTGGCCAGTCGGATGGGCCTATTAGTAGTGATGGTAGGATATAATCTCATGTTTAGTCTCTTATTACACTCCAATTCACTTCACATTAATTGAGTTGAGCTTTAATCACTAGCGTTTTGCACTAATTATGTATTTTATGTCTTGTAGGAGTGATTTATTGGATGAACTGAAGTTATTTGGAGCTTTTAAGTCTAATTAAAATACCAAGGAATTAATCTAGGATCGTGTTCGGGGATCATCGGATGATAGTGCACTTTAAGAAAGAAACGAAGAATCTGAGCAGGCATATCATATAGTGTTCAGTAAAATGCGCATAAACTTTCGCTCAGAAATCTGTTTGGGCTCCACAATATATCGTTGGAAATCTATTTAAAAGGGATACAACTTTCATGTTTTACATTCTCCCAAACTCCTAACAGAACACAACCCAAAATGCGAGATCGCTCACTGGAGGCAGAACAGGGTGAAAAATGCGCGACCAAGTGCGTGAGCACACTACCAGGTGCGCGGCCACGCACGTCCAACTCCGGAAAAGTGTCATATTTCGCATAGGAGAAAGCATTTTTGTTTGGGCCTGATGGTATATATACATCGAAAAATGGTATTTTGGGACTTTTGATATATCTAAGACCTAAGGAGAAGCAAGAGCACAAGGAATCCATCATTCAATCCCAACTCAAGAAAATGGTTTGGATTGTTTTATGTTTTTTGTTAACTTAAACATATTTGTAATGAATTGCTCCATATCCATGGAGTAGTTCTCTTTAGGGTTTGATGGATTTAGTGTATTGATACTTATTTGTGGATATTAACTCTAGTTTTATGTATTGAATTGTTTTGGATATTTTAACTATTGCATCTGTATTCACTTGTTAATGTAATCGAGAGAGGCATAACTTGTGATATTTTTGCATTCAATCTTGATGGTTGAATTCATTAATTCTTCATAGTAATCGAACGAGGCTAGTAGAATTATTGATTAAACCTAGTTAGGAGGATAATCGAGAGAGGTTCTCCTAAAGACAAATTCACTACGAATTCTTGCATATCTTCACGTGCTTAAAATTGGTTCATATTGTGAGTTTGAAACTTGATCAAGAGAGAAGCTTCTACTAAACAATTAAATTAAAAACCAAGTGAATTCGAGAGACTCACTTGAACATTAAAAGTTAATTAACTAAAGTTAGATCACTTGTTACACCCCGCATTATTACGTCGATAATACGTCCCGCAGTAGTATATTATGGCGATGTTACGTCCTGCAGTATTATATTATGATGATGTTACGCCTTGCAGTATTACATTACAATGATGTTACGCTTTGTAGTATTAAATTACGACGATGTTGTATCATGTAGTATTGTACGTCGAATTTGTCATAAGCTAATTGACATCGGTCCAAGGAAAAGATTATTTGGAAATTATAAGGATTATGCTATTTCAATCAAGATATAGGTAAATTTGTGAAATTGAGAGGGGAAGCAAGTCAAAGAAAATAAATTTTCGTCCAAGTTTGGCATGTTGGGATAACATATGGGCCGAGCGTTAATACCCGATATTTATAGACTAGTGTCGTACAAGGTGCTACATTACCATGGTAGTAAAGTGTACAAGGTATGTTAAAAGTAGGTGGTATTTTATACAATTTGAGATAATTCTTAATTATGTGGGAAATTGGTTAATTATTAGTTAACAAGTTGATCAAGTGATTAGTGGTTAATTAATCTAAATATTTGGATAAATGTTACATCTTCGAACGTGGAAGCCCTTTAAAGACAACCTAATGACTAATTAAATAAGGTGGTGAGGTGTCACAATTTGACCGAGAAAAGTGACACCAATCTTGGAATGTGGGATCCACCCAAATATTAAAGATAATAGTCATAACCAAACAATATTTTTTAGTCTCTTAGGAAAAATTTCGGCAAAACTTTTCATTTCTTGTAATGTCATTTCCATTCTCTTAAGAAGGGTTTTCAGTAAGCCTTCCATCCCATAACGTAAATTCAAAATCTCTTGAGAAAGAGTTTCAACAAAAGATGATTTTGCAATAGCAACGTTGTAGCTTTGAGCATATCATACGTATTGTTCACTATTTCGATCTTGTAGTTACAAGTTTTTGTCGCAATTAACGTATGTTAAAGGGATTATTGTGAGCACCTGATTTTTGCCCTATATGAACTATTCCCATATATCCAAGAAAATAATTTTCTCCCTTTATTTGCAATTTCGTAGATTTTTGTAGCATTTTTCGTTAATTGTTTGTATTTGTCTGCGCGTGTTAATTTTGTTTAAATTTTGAAAAATACAAAAATATATTGCATTTGCATTTAGGATTTAACTTTGCATTTTTAAAAAATTAATTAGTAATTTAGTTTCTTTACAAAAAATGGAAAAAATCACAAAAAAAATGGTTTATTTTGCATTGTTCAATTTGTAGATTTGAATTTTGTTAGTTTTTTCCTTTAAGTTGGTATTTAATTAGTTGTAGTAATTATTAGAGTTAATAAATTTAATTTGCTAGGATGATTTGGGTTAGGAATTAAGTTGGGTTTTTTTTTATTTTTATTTTTAGAAAAAAGAAAAAGGAATTAAAAAGATTTTTGAAAAAGGGAAAAGAAAAGAATCAGATTTTTGGGCCTTTTGTTTAATTTTTCCCTAAGCCCAATTGATTTATACACAATACCCGGTTAACCCAGCCCAAACTCGTTCCCCAACTCGGTCCAAACCTATGTTGAGACTAAACGACCCCGTTTTCAAAGCCCTTCGATCTGGGTCGTTGATTTTGTTTAATAGGATGGCTAAGAACTGGGGGTCCTCTAGTATAAAGCTGTCCGAACCAGACCTCCCCCCCCCCATCGTCTCTCTCAACTCACTCTCAGAGATACAACCCCAACCCTAATCTTCCGCCCCCTTTCCCACCACCTTTGGCCGGCGGCGCCAGTCCCAAATAACTCCAAATCAACACCACAGAAACCTTATACCTCCCTAATCTCCAATTATTTTCCTTCGAATCCCTGTGGAGCTTCTCGAATCTTAAATCAAAGATTCAAGCCCTAAAAGTCCAAAGCCAAATTCATACATGCAAGCCTGTTCCTCCAAGTTTTCTTAGCTATTCAAGGTTGGTTTGTAATAAAATAACGTTGTTCGCTTGTTATTGACAAAGAGAAAGCGATTGAAATTATTTGAGGATTAAATCAGAATATCAGTTGCGAGTTCGAGCCTGGGTCGGTGAGTTCCTTCTTTCCTTTTGTTCATTCTTGTGTTCTTTCAGCCTTCTTTTCTCTTCTCTTCTTCTCTTTTTCTTTGGATAATTCAATTGAAAATTGACCAAAGTTTCTGGTCGAGATGGAGTATTGTCCGTTTTGTTCCTTTTCAGTTTTTCCTTTCCAAGTGTTGTTCTATGATTTTTTTTGCTTGGTCTGTTTAATTCTTTTGTAAACAACATGATTAATTTCTGATTTCACTTTGTTTGTTTAGCCATTTAGTTTAACTAGGTTTATATGATAATTTAGTCCTTTAGTTTAGGTTTTAAGTTTTGTGAAATTGTTTAGTCGTTTTCCTACTGCTTGCCATAATTTGCTCAATCTTAGTTTGATTTATTTTGCCGTTTTGGCTCTGAATTCATTTCAGAATTCATTCCAACGAATTCGAATTGTTTTTTTTAGCACAGGCCTGGCTTAACTATTGGGTCAATTCGACCCATGACCCATTTTGGTCTGGTTTTCAGTGGTAAATAACAGGGTCCTGGGGATCTTATGGGAATATAGGTTAAGGGAATCTCTGAATAACTGAATTAGGAAGCTTCTTGGAAGCTAAGTTGGGGACTTAACTAAAGTTCTGAATTTTACACGAAGGATTTCTAAGCAAAAACCAAAATTTCAAAAGGTTCTAAGTGCAAAATTGAATTCCTTTAGGCTGCCCTAATACCTTGCCTATAAATGCATCTTTACTTCACTAGCAAGTCAGAAAAAGAAGGGATAAAAAAAACTCCAGAGAAAATTAAAAACAACTGGGAATTCTTGAAAAGTTCTGAAATTCTTGCATTCCATTTTTGAAGAACTATCAAAATTTTGCTCATTTCAATTTCTGATTTCTCTGGTGTTAGTTAAAATTCTCCAAAATTCAATAGTTATATTCTGATTTGAGAAATGGTTTGAGCGTGGCTTGAGGATTAAGTGTTGTTTTACTACTCTTCTATTGTTCCACTGGCTGTTTTGGGCTTAGTGTTGCTATTTGTTTTCTTGTGTCTGGGGTTCTTGTTCTGATGTTCCCTACTGCTTCCTCACTTCTTTTCCTTTCAATTCCTAGGTACATGTTTCTTGAAACTTTTATAATGTGATGCTCTAGTTGAAGAATGAAATGGAAAGGGAATTTTGAAGCATAGCATTAAGTTTTTTTGTTTATAACTTAGCCATACTTTTCTGTTTTCTTCTTTGTCTCTTAAATGTTGTTCCTGCTTTCTTGGAAATCATCAAATTTGTAGAGTAGTTTGATTTTCCCTTCATCATGTTTACTCTTGGTTGTTTAGCCTTAAACCTATTTTGTAATATTGGTTGAACTATGGACTTTAGTCCTTAAGTAAGTTTGAATTCGTGTTAGGAGGTCTTTAATGTTATAGTTGAAGAAGTTTCATGTTTATTTGTTATGTATTTTGGACTTTGTTTAGATTTGGGCTGAGATAAGTTGATGTTATCTGGTGTGAAATTGTGTTTAAGCTTGCTGAAAATGGCAAGTTGTTGGTTTGCTTGTGTAGAATAGGCTTTATTGGCACAATATTTATTTGAGGGTTAAATTCTCATATCTTTATTTCAAGTCAGTTTGAAGATTTGAAAGTTACAACTGCCTACTGCCTAGTTGCCTAAATTGGATTTTCAATTGCTTTCGAAATCAAGTCATTGTTAAAATTCCGTGTAATTGTCCATTGATCAGTTAAAGATGATTTCAAAGGGTGTTTATATATGCATTGGTTCCATGCTTAGCCTTTTTAAATTTATGTTGGTCATTTGCAAATTTAGGCGTTGTTTGTGCGTTGTGGGGACTCGATATTGAGTCCTACACTCATTAACTACAGGGTTCCGAAAATAGGGATCATTCTTAGGCCCAAATTTGAAAGCTTGGACGAATGGGATCTGGACCATTTCTTTTTTGTTGGGCCATTAGTTATTTGTGCTGGTTCAAACCCCCTTGTTTAAATGATTAACTTTTCTTCATTTAAGCCCTTTTAGTTAGTGTGAGTGAATCTCTTAATTGCATTTAGCGTTTAATAAATTAGTCCTATTAATTAGTGGAGGTGAGTCATATAAGATAACACAAATAGCTATGGCCCTCGAAACTAATTTTAGAAGTCTTTAAAATAGAGTAAGCAAGGTGAGCCGTGCCAAATGAAATCTCAAATGCATGGCCCCCGCTTAATTAATATTTTAATCCTTAGAAATCGAGGCGCGCCATTTAGTTGAATTTTCCATGTCCCTCGCAATGTTGCAAGTGTGTAGTTGCTTTAGGCGCGTTATTTTAATAATTTACCCTCCTAAACTCGGGTGCACATTTATGTGACCCAAATCCAATTCCCAACAATGTTAGATAAAATATGTCAAGAGCCGCGGGTGCATTTATGTGACGTGGTTCAAGATGTATTTTAAATGACATTGCAATTTTCCTTAAATTAATTAAATAAAAGCCGTTTTAAAGTTAAAATGCACATAGGTTTCCAACATGTATTAAAATCAGTACTTAAGCCATTAATAACAGTTGAGAGACCGTGCTAGAACCACGGAACTCGGGAATGCCTAACACCTTCTTCTGGGTTAACAGAATTCCTTATATGGATTTCTGTGTTCGCAGACTATAATACAGAATCAATCCTTTCCTCAATTGGGGATTTGAACCGGTAACTTGGGACACCATAAATTTATCCCAAGTGGCGACTCTGAATATTCAAAATTAATCTTGTTTTGATTGTCGCTTAAAATGGGAAAAACTCCCTTATACCTTTGCCCGAGTGTAGGTAAAAAGGAGGTGTGACAGCTCTAGCGATCTGCTGGGGACCGAACCCAGAATCTCTGGTTTAGGGTTCAAGAATTCAAGCTTTGAATAATTGTTATAATTGGCTTGTATTATCTTATTTTTACTTGTTGGGCCTAAATGTGCTAAATGTTTCTTTTGCCGCTTTGATATTATTTGAAACTGTATATAAACCGCTACAAAACCCTTCTCTTCTCATCTCCGGGGATGTGCACGCTGGTCGTGATTCCCTATTCTTTTAGTATCATGCCTTGAAATAAGAAAGAGGCTCGTACATGTTACTAAGTCGGATGGCCTTTTGGTTCCCGGTACGTAGCCCCTTCCTCGGCTCGAGATGTCCACTCGGGTACATAAGTCTATAACAAATACCCAGGTTTTGAACCTAGAATAACTCAGCCTCATGCCGGATCCCTAGTAGGAATGTTTGTTTGCATCATGTGCATTTGACCTTGGAGACTCAACACAGGGGTTGGGTCTGTCTAGGACAAGTGTACCCGAAATGAAAAGACCATCCTGATGCATCTTACTTGCTACTTGTGCATTCATTTACTTCGAATTTGCATGTTGACCGGCTTGTAGGTGAAAAATTTAGAGAAATTCAATATGAAGGCTGAGAGAGATAATTGCATGATTTTGAAAAAAAAAATTGTTTCCCAAAATATACTGAAATTATGCCGAAAATTCGAAAAAAAGAAACTTTTTATGAAAAAGAAAAAAAGAGTTGGTTTTTGTTTTGTCAAAATTGCCCGAACTACGCCAGTTTGAATCTCACCGGATGTGAGATACGTAGGCAACCCCCATCGGGTCCAACTTCCCTTTTGCAAAAATAGCCCAAAAAGAACAAAATTTTATTTTATTTTAAATAAGCACGGTGATACCATTTTTGTCTAACATAGCCGAATGTCCCAAAAGGATGCCAGAAGGCTGTTTTAGCAAGAACATCTACCTTTGGTCTCTTTTTCGAATTTTTGGCCGGTTATCAAGCACAACCTTAAAATTTTCTCCCCGGAAGTGCTAAAAGGCCGTATTTGCAAAGTCGAGTTTTATTTTTGAAAAGACAATTTGAAAAAAAATCTTAACTTTTCTTGAGTCAAATGAGTCATGATTTTGCTTAATCACCCTAATAAATGTGCAGAATGAGCACGAGTCATAATTTGCCAATAACAGTCATGAACAAGATTCCTTTGGAGCTGTGTATGTGGTGGAAAGAACTAGGTAGATCGGGGCAAGATAAGGTCAATCTATACTTGGGAGGTGTCACCTGGTTGTTGAAGATCAGGCCTAGAGGAGACATCATAAAGGCGTTGGTTACATTCTGGGACCCGGCCCACAACGTGTTTCATTTCTCAGATTTTTAACTCACCCCAACTTTGGAAGAAATAGCCGAATATATTGGGAGCACTAAGGTTCCTTTGAGACACAAATATCTGATTGCTCCAAGACTCATCGTTGTGCACAGGTTCCTAGATTCCTTAAATATAAGCAGGGGGTCCACAACCCAGATTTGGTAGCTGGTTTTTCCACTCTACAGTTTATATACCAACGATACGGACATATAGGAGGGTTTAGTAATCCAGAAAGCAAAATTTGTAGCAAACGGAATCGCCTCAAATGGGAAGAACATAGGTGTTTTGCTTCTATGGCAGTATTCTTGGGTCTTCTGGTGTTTCCTAGGAAAGATGGAAATATTGATATACGGATAGCTGGGGTCGTCAGTACCTTTCTTACTCAGGCCAAAAGCACCCTCGCACCTATGATAGTAGCTGAAATCTTCCGCGCTCTCACAGCCTGCAAAGTCGAAGGAGACTTTTTTGAAGGGTGCAATTTGTTGCTACAAATGTGGATGATTGAACATCTATGTCATCGTCCTCAATACATGAGCTATGGGTCGACAAAGAAAAACTGCATAGTGGAATTTTATACAAGGGTCGACGGGTTTAGCTTGCCAGAAGGGGTCACAGAATGGATATCAAATCTCCGTTCCATCACTGCAGACCAAATAGAATGGACGTTTGGGTGGCTTTCTGTAGATGAAATCGTATACATGCCAGCTACCGGACCTCACTTCCTCCTGATGGGTCTTAGAAGTATCCAGCCTTATGCCCCATACCATGTTTTTTGAGACAGTTGGGGAGATGTCAAATAGTTCCAAAAGATGAAGACCTTAGTGCTGAGGTAGTTGAGATTGGTCCTAATGGTCAGTTTCATGAAGCAGCAGTCCACCAGAGAGCGAGTGTCAGTACCTGACGGCAAATACCTATGTGCCTGATCTATCCAACGGTGAAGTTTCACCAAGGTACCTTTCTTGGTATAAAAGGGAAATTGAGTTTGGAAGGCCGGCCAAAAGACCCCATCTTCAAGAATTTGTCGAGGCGTCACAAGCGCAATGGGATTGGCTGGCCAAAGAAAATGAGTATAGGGCTACCATAAGCAATTTGGAAAAGCAAGTCAATGACCTTCAATTCGAGAATGGTTTGCAAGCCGTTGTGGATGAGGGTGAAAAGAAAAAGTTAGCCAAAGAAAATAAGGCCATTCGAGCCCAGATTCGGGAAATGAAAATAGTAGCTGAAAATCCCGCTAGAAGTGCAAAAGATGAAAAACTTATAAAGAATCTTAGGCAAAAGGTGAGTGAGTATGGTTTTAATTTGAACAAGGCAGACGGCGAATTAGCAAGGGCTCGAACAAAGTTGGATAAAAATGCGGAGGAACGAGAGCGCTTGGTTAAACTGTTAAAAGAGAAATATGACAATGAGGTTGTGGGGTTGAATAAAAAGATCACTGCCCTTGAGAACAAAATGATCAAATAGACAAAAGACTTCAAAGCAGAAAGAGAACATTGTTATGCAGCAATGGCACAGTTGAAAAGAGACTTGCAGCAATTTCAAGAACAGAATCATGTAGCTGAACAATCTTTGCAAGCTAGGGCCTAACAGATTGGGCGTTTGTTGCAAGAAAGGGGCGTCATAAGAGAAAGGGTCAGAAGGATCGCCGACTACATCACAATGAAATGCAGTAAGTGTGAGGACATGACTAGATCCATGTTCCTCCCCACTGTGATGACCTTTGTCCGCCAGATAATGGAAAATCTCTACCACCTCCAAGGGTATTTATCACGTAGGCCCGTGGTGAGACCGAATGATGTCTCGTGGGGCCTAGGAGTAGTTGAGGCATTTATGTATTCATGATTTTCACTGGAGTTTGTTAGTCTATTTTTGAGTCTATATTTTCATCTTTTGTCGGAGTCTGTGAGTCAATTTTCGAGTCTTTATTTTCATCTTTCTGTTGAAGTCTGTGAGTCTGTTTCTAGAGTCTGTATTTTCGTTTTTAGAATCTATCAGTTCCTTTTGAGTCGGTTAGTAGGCTGGGTCGTTGTAGTCAAAATATTTGTTTTATGAAAATTTGAAAATCCCGAAATGTTTTTATTATTTATTTTCACATTAATCTCCCATAACTACTCAGATCTGATTCATACGAGGTCATGATACATAGGCAATATCCATAGGATTCGATCATAACCAAAAAGAAAAAGAGAGAAAAAAAGAAAAAAAAAAAGAGGGAAAGAGAGAGGAAAAACAAGAGAGAAAAGAACTGGTGGAGTAATTGGAAAGAATAAGAAAGAGGACGTGGCAACAATTGATTCGGGATCTTGGTTGGGACCTAGGGGCTCACCTCACCACTACAATCAGCCTCGACCCCACCACCAAACTTACCCTATACCCCGTATAATCCACCCCAACATTACTACCCACCACCAGACCCCCATTTCTCTGTCCACCACGCCCAAACATACAGCCAACCCACCGCCCACGCACAATGGCATGCGCCAACCCCACAGAATACCTACCCAGCTCCACAAAATGCCTATCCACCCCCACGAGCCTACCAAAACTCTCATGGATCAGGTTTTCGGCCCAATCAAGAATTTAAGAACGAGTGGTTCCTAGAATAAGAAAACCTTCACTCTATTAGGAGAGTCCTATACTAGTTTGTTCCACAGGTTGAGATAATTGAATATGCTGAGGCCGATCAAACGAAAACTGCCAAATTCTCCCCCGAGAAATCTTGATCATTTTGTAAGATGAGAATATTGTTCTGGAGCTCCGGGGCACGACACGGAGAAATGCTGGAAATTGAAAAATGTTGTTCACGAGTTCATTGATACAAATCAGATTGAAGTCCAAGCTCCGGAAGTGCCCAATATCAACTAGAACCCATTGTCGGCCCATCATGAGACAAATATGATTGAGATAGTGCATAAGGGAGGGGAGCCTAAGAAGCCTTCACAGACCGTCATGATAATTCGGTCCAGTGAGGTCAGGCCGGTTGAAAAGTCAACAAGTAGGAAGCCAGTGATCAAGTTGAACGGGACAAACAGTGAACCATCTACGGTAGTCAAGAGGGGGTCCTCAAGTGATGTCGCGGCGAAACAAGAAAGAGCAAAAATGGTTGTGCTAGGGGTGGCGAACAAGCCTATTGTAATTGTGGAGGGTGCTCGCACATATCCCATCATTATCCAGCCTGTAACCCAGTTACTGATAGTCGATAGCAAGGCTGTCCCTTCGAATTATGAACAGGTGACAGTAACGTACAAAGGGAAAGAAGTTAAAGAAGAAGTCTATGAGACTCTCGGATTGACTCGGTCGGGGAGATGCTTTGCCCCTAAGGAGCTAAGAAAAGCTAAAACCTCCAAAGATAATCTAGTGCTAGTAAAGAAAGTTGTGACCAAAGAAGTGGCAGAAGAGTTTTTGAGAAAGATGAAAGTGCAAGACTATTCCGTTGTGGAGCAGTTGAGGAAGACGCCTACTCAGATTTCACTGTTGTCATTATTAATCCATTCAGACGAGCACCGTCGAGCCTTAATAAAAATCCTAAACGAGGCCCACATTCCTGACAAAATCTTAGTAAACCATTTGGAAAAGATAGCCAACAAGATCTTTGAGGTAAACAAAGTCACTTTTTCTGATGATGAGTTGCCCGTAGAGGGTACTGAGCACAATAAAGCCCTTTACCTTATAGTGAAATGCAAAGATTCCGTGGTTACTTAGGTATTGGTCGACAATGGTTCTAGTACAAACATTTGCCCTCTCTCTACTTTAAACAAGTTGAAAGTGGATGATGAAATAATTCACAAGAACAGTATCTACGTTCGGGGATTCGACGGTGGATGGAAATATTAAGTCGGTGGTATAGTGGTGGAGCTGACAATAGGACCAGCTGAATTTACCATGGAGTTTCAGGTGCTATATGTGGTTGTATCTTACAATCTGCTGTTGGGTCGACCCTGGATTCATACCACCAAAGCAGTCCCGTCTCCCCTGCACCAAATGGTCAAGTTTGAATGGGATAGACAGGAAATGGTTGTTCACGGTGAGGATAATTTGTGTGCTCCCAGTGGTGACATTATTCCGTTCATTGAGGTTAAGGACGATAAGGGGCCTTGGGTCTACCAGGTTCTTGACACGGTGTCGGTCGAGAAAATTCCAAAAGGGAAGTGTGTTCCAATTCCAAAGGTAGTCGCCGCATCATTCATGGTAGCCGTTGAAATGTTGAAAAATGGTTTTGTACCTGGCAAGGGTTTTGGTGCATCTCTACAAGGAATCGTACAACCGGTGTCTCTCCACAAAAACATGGATACATTTGGTTTGGGATGAAAACCCACAGTTGCAGAAGTGAAAAGAGCCAGAAAGATGAAACAGAGGGCATGGGTCCTCCCAAAGCCTGTCCCACGTCTCTCCAGATCATTTGTCAAGCCTGGCACCAAGAAACGCCCAGTAACAACAGTTCCCAGTTCTGTGGTTGGTCCTGATAAAGAGTTGATTGAAAGGTTCGAGAAGTTATTCGATGATGTGAACATGGTGGAAGCTGGAGAGGGTTCTAGCAAGGCGGATGTGCAATTTGTTGGGCCCAGTGCAAAGATTAACAATTGGGAAGCTACTACTCTCCCCACCAGGAAGGAGTTTTGGTAGTTTGCTTTGATTTTCTTTTAGTTTATCTGGATTATTCCAGGGTTGTAATTCAGATTCTATGTTCCGTCTGTTTGGATGTATAAACCTTATTATCTTTTAATTTCAATGAAATGCAATTTCCCCTTTTCATCATTCCTGATAGTTTTTATTTTTGTTTTTCTTTTCTTCCTTGTACAGTTCTTTTTATGGTGGTTTCAATGACATGACATGCATGAAGAATCTTCGGCCCAGTCTTAAAAGCCAATCTAATTTTGAAATAATAATTCAAGAAATAGAGTGTGATGATGAATCAGAATATGATGGGAATGAAGCCCTTGAAGAGATTAGTAAAGAATTAAGCCATTTTGAAGAAAAACCCGAGCCTAACCTGAGTGATACAAAAGAAATCAACTTAGGGGACCCCGATAATATCAGAGAAATTAAGATAAGTGTGCATCTTGAACCACAACACAGGGAAGAGATAATCAAAGCATTGTTTGAGTACAAAGACATCTTTGCATGGTCGTATAATGACATACCGGGTCTAAGCACTAACTTAGTGGTTCACAAATTGCCCACTGACCCGGCATTTCCTCCCGTCAAACAGATGTTAAGGAAGTTTAAAACTGACATAAGTGTAAAGATTAAAGAAGAGGTCACAAAGCAGTTTGATGCAAAGGTCATTCGAGTCACGCGGTATCCCACTTTGTTAGCCAATGTCATGTCTGTACCAAAGAAGGATGGTAAGACCAGGGTGTGTGTTGATTATCGAGGTCTCAACAAGGCAAGCCCAAAGGATAACTTCCCATTGCCAAACATTCATATTTTGATTGATAATTGCACCAAACATGAGATTGGGTCTTTTGTGGATTGCTATGCGGGCTATTATCAGATCCTAATGGATGAGGAAGATACAGAAAAGATTGCATTCATCACGCCATGGGGAACATACAACTACCGGGTCATGCCTTTCGGTTTGAAAAATGTTGGGGTAACTTATATGAGGCCAATGACGACCATATTCCACGACATGATACACCAGGAGATCGAGGATTATGTGGCTGATGTAATCATAAAGTCTACAAAGCATTCTGACCATGTCAGAGATTTGAGAAAGTTCTTTCAAAGGCTTTGCAGGTACAATCTTAAGCTCAATCCTGCCAAGTGCGCATTTGGGGTGCCATCTAGGAAACTATTGGGATTCATAGTCAGCCGTCGAGGTATTGAATTGGACCCGTCAAATATCAAAGCTATCCAAGAATTTCCACCCCCAAGTAACAAGACTGAGGTGATGAGTCTATTAGGGAGGTTGAATTACATCAGCAAGTTTATTGCTCAGTTTACAACAACTTGTAAGCCTATCTTCAGACTATTGAAGAAGGATGTTGCGGTCAAGTGGATAGATGAGTGTCAGGAAGCATTTGATAAGATAAAAGGTTATTTATCAAACCCATTTGTGTTGGTGCCACTAGAACAGGGAGACCTTTGATTTTGTATTTGACGGTTTTGGAAAATTCGTTTGGTTGTGTATTGGGTCAACACGACATCACCGACAGGAAGTAGCAGGCTATCTATTATCTCAGCAAGAAGTTAACATCTTATGAGGTTAAGTACACTCACCTGAAAAGGACATGTTGCACCCTAACTTGGGTAGCACAAAATTTGAAGCATTGTTTGTCATCTTACACTACTTACCTCATCTCTCGGTTGGATCCGCTAAAGTATATCTTTCAGAAGCCTTTGCCTAAAGGGAGGCTCGCAAAGTGGCAGATCTTGCTCACAAAATTTGACATTGTCTATGTGACGATGAAAGCCCAAGCATTGGCCGACCATTTGGCCGAGAATCCAGTGGATAAAGAATATGAGCCTTTGAAGACTTACTTCCCTGATGAAGAGGTGATGCACATTGATGAGCTGGGACAAGTTGAGGAGCTAGGTTGGAAACTTTTATTTGATGGAGCTGCTAACATGAAAGGCGTTGGGATAGGAGCTGTGCTTATTTCCGAAACAAGGCATCACTACCCTGTTACGTCCCAGCTTTGTTTCTACTGTACTAACAACATGGCTGAGTACGAGGCATGCATTTTGGGTTTGAGGTTAGATGCAGACATGGGTGTCCAGGAAGTCTTGGTCTTGGGGGACTCGGACCTTCTGGTGTACCAGATTCAAGGAGAACGGGAAACACGAGATTTAAAACTCATGTCGTACCGACAATGTTTGCATGATCTCTGTCAATGGTTTCGATCAGTAGAGTTCAAGCATATTCCAAGGATCCATAATGAGGTTACTGATTCTTTGGCTACTCTAGCATCAATGATACATCACCTAGATAAGGCTTATGTTGACCCTTTGCATATTCAGGTCCATGATCAGCTTGCTTACTATAATGTGGTGGAAGAAGAACTTAATGGTGAGCCATGGTTCCACGATATCAAGGAGTATAACAGGATAGGGTATATCCATTACAAGCCACAAGTGATCAAAAGAGAACAATTCGGCGGTTGGCAAGTGGATTTTTCTTTAGTGGAGGAGTTTTGTACAAAAGGACTCCAAATCTTGGGTTGTTGAGATGCATAGATCTAGACAGGCTACAACTATCATGACTGAAGTACATTCTGGAGTCTGTGGACAACATATGAGTGGGTACGTGCTGGCAAAGAAGATTCTCCGAGCAGGTTATTATTGGCTCACTATGGAGCGAGATTGTATTAGTTTGGGGTGCAAGTGTCATCAATGTCAAGTGCACGGAGATTTAATTCACTCTCCGCCATCTGAATTGCACACAATGTCTGCACCATGGCCCTTTGTTGCTTGGGGCATGGATGTCATTGGATCGATTGAGCCAGCAACATCTAATGGGCACAGGTTCATTCTGGTGGCCATCGATTATTTCACCAAGTGGGTTAAAGCTAAAACTTTTAAGTCTGTGACCAAGAAAGCAGTGGTCGATTTTGTGCACTCGAATATCATTTGTCTATTCGGGGTCCCAAAGATGATTATTACAGACAATGGGGATAATCTCAATAGTCATCTGATGAATGAGGTATGTTAGTAGTTCAAGATTATCCATCGCAATTCCACCCCTTACCGCCTTAAGGAAAATGGATAAGTCGAGGCAGCTAACAAGAAAATAAAGAAGATACTTCGGAAAATGGTGGAGGTTCCAGACAGTGGCATGGAAAGCTTCCATTCGCTTTGTTGGGTTATCACACTACTATTCGTACTTCAGTAGGGGCAACTCCTTATTTGCTGGTGTATGGTACTGAAGCAGTGATACCCACAGAGGTCGAAATCACATCCCTTCGGATTGTCACGGAAGCTGAAATTGATGATGAAGAGTGGGTCAAAACCCGCCTGGAACAATTGAGTTTCATCGATGAGAAATGATTGGCAACAGTGTATCATGGCCAGTTGTATCAACAAAGAATGGCAAAAGCATATAATAAGAAGGTGCGTCCATGGAAGTTTGAAGTGGGTCAGCAAGTGTTGAGACGTATCCTTCCACATCAGGCCGAGGCCAAAGGCAAGTTCGCCCCAAATTTGGCAGGGGTCGTTCATCGTAATGAGAGTATTGTCCAATGGTGCTTTGTATTTAACAGATATAGAAGGAAAATGTGTAGAAATGGCTGTCAATTCTGATGCAGTCAAAAGATATTATGTATAATTTCCTTGGTTAAATTGTGTTTGCTTGTACTTGGCATGTTTTGAAGATTGGAATGACGAAGGCATTTTGTTCTGATATCTAAAAACTTTATCCTTTGTTACCCCTTTTGAAACTTATTTATTTCCTTTCATACTCTCTTTTGGAATCAGTAGTAAAGATCAGAAACGCAAGCGCAAAACATAAGTAAAGGAAAAGAGGAAAAAAATGAAAATGAAAAAAAAAAGAAAAAAAGAAGAAGAGAGAAAAAAAGGAGTAAAAGGTAAAGGAAAAAAAGAACAACAACAACAAAACAACAAAAAGAGAAAGAAATAAGAAAGGAAAAGAGAAAAGAAAAGAAAGAGGAAGGAGAGAATCACAACAACAAAGCAATTTCTATGTCATGAACTACGTTCGACCTTATTCCTTTTAAGGATACGTAGGCAATCTCACGGTTCGGTCCCATCAAAGTAAAAATTCAAAAGTTCCTAACCAAAGAAACTAGGGCAGAAGTTGTGGTTGTTGTAAGATATCTGATTCCGAAAGTTGTAATCTTGAACCCATTTGAATTGTTTTGAGCCTTTTGATACCCTTCTTTCTAACCTCATCCAAACCCACATTATGGTCCAAAGAAAGACCTTCCAATCAATCTTCGAGAAATGCCAAGTCGAGAAAGTGGAGGCGATTCATATCAGGGGCAACACTCCGGTCCAAACAAGGAAAATGAAAATGAGAGAGTCTTATTGGTGAAAACCCTCGCGGGCACCATAAGGCGACGAAAGCAGAGAGAAATCAAAATGAGAGTCTTATTGGTGAAAAACTTCGCGGGCACCTTAAGGCGAAAGTTAGTTGAGAGATGAACAAATGAGAGAGGTTTGTTGGTGAAAATCCTTCGGGGCACCGCAGGCCGAACAAGGACAAGGTTTTGGTAAAGAAATTGGATTTTGAAGATCTTGGGATGTAAAATACGACAACTGAAAGTTGATTGGTTGGACAGATTGACCGATTAATCCGGAATGCATGTGATGATCATTGGTGCTGGCTACTCCACCCAGATAAGTCTCTTTTCTTTTTTTCTTTCTAGAAGTCATCCAGTTTTGGATTTTCTTATCCTTAACTCTCAAAGTCATTGCATTTCATTTCTTTTGGGTTTTATTCCTCTAAGATATTTTCAATATCAGTTCTATTTTAGAAAATAAGAAAGGATTTCAAAGCTCACTACCAACTCCCAAATTGCACGAAGCACAGTTGGCCAGAACATCCCAAAAATAGTATGATGTAAAGTAGGATAAAAAGTGCCAGCGAAAGTTCCATCGGTGGAATGATTTAGTAATTTCATGGGAGATGCAGAGGTTCAGAAAAAGGGATCAGAGATGTAAAACAACGGTTTGAGTATAGAATACTCGGGGTCATCCAAGGTCATGTGGGTTGAAAGTCAGTCAGAAAGTCTAACGGTTCTTGGCCAGTTCGGGGAAGCCGGTCAAAGATAAGCACAGTAGCGGAGAGGCCACCTTCAGCAAGAATGCCATCAACTAACCACCACATTTTAAACTAAAAAGATTTTTCTTTGACTGAAACAGGGGCAGGAAATTTCGTTTGTTTCAAAGAAACACTCCGTAAGGAAAGGCAAGCACCAAGCAGGTTTGACCGTAAGTTCTCAGGACCTGCCTGGATAATGGGATTTAATTTGATGTTCTTAGGACCCTCCTGGAAAATGGGACCTAGGTTAAAATTCAAAACAATCATGAGAGGTCAAATCTAGCATAAATGTGCCCCGAAGGAATATAAGTTGGGATGTTTGAGATAGGATTCAATTAGGAATTTTCAGGACCCTCCTGGATAATGGGACTTATCTTTAAGACTTCCATTAGATAAAAAGATTTAGCGTAAGCTCTATTGTAGAGTAGTGTAATTCAGCCGTAAAAATTGTTGCTCTTAGGATAATACTTGATTTTTGACTTTCAGGATCCTCCTGGATATGGGATGTGGTTTTAAGAGCTTCTTAGATAACTAGATTTAGCGGAAGTCATACCTTTAGAAAACATAATTCAGCTTTTAAAAACTGCCATTTATCTAGGAGTTGTCAGGACCCTCCTGGATAATGGGATCTAGCTTTCAAATTCTTAAAATATTCGATAAAAACTCACATATGTGCCCAGCTACCAAACTGGGGCAGAAAACTTTCATTGTTTTATCTATTTTATTGAAATCAGGGGCCCACCTGGAGAGCACGGGAATACAGTTAAAGTTTTGGCAGTCAGGCACCCACCTGGAGAGCACGGGAAAACAGATAAAGTTTTGGCAATCAGAAGCCCACCTGGAGAGCAAGGGAATACAATTAAAGTTTTGGCAATCAGGCGCCCACCTGGAGAGCAAGGGAATACAGTTAAAGTCTTGGAAATCCGGCGCCCACCTGGAGAGAAGGATAATATAGTTCAAGTTTTGGTAATCAGGCGCCCACCTGGAGAGCATGGGAATACAGTTCAAGTTTGGCAATCAGGCGCCCACCTGGAGAGCACGGAAATACAATTCAAGTTCGACAATCAGGTGCCCACCTGGAGAGCACGGGAATACAGTTAAAGTTTTGGCAATCAGGCGCCCACCTGGAGAGCAAGGGAATACAGTTCAAGTTTTGGTAATCAGGCGCCCACCTAGAGAGCAGGGGAATACAGTTCAAGTTTCGGCAATCAGGCGCCCACCTGGAGAGCAAGGGAATATAGTTCTAGTTCAGCAATCAGGCACCAGCCTGAAGAAAAGGGAAGGCATCTCAGATTACAATTAAAGTCAGCAAGAAAGGGACTTCACCTGGGGAATACAAGTCAACAAGGCAACAGGGATCACACGATACTATTTGAAGATATAGATAGGATTTTTGTAATGCATAGATCATAGTTTAGTCTAGCTTCTTTTATTTTGTCATGGTGTAATAAGGGGTTCAGTAAGCAGTAGCAGCAGCAACAGCAGCAATAGTGAAATCACATCTTCATGGTAGTCGCATCTACTGAAACTTCCTAAACTACACTAACCTGATTCTTTTATAGCCAAGGATATGTAGGCAACCTCGGAAGCATGGTGCGGTAAAATCTTTCAAAAAATGCTTCCCACGGAGTACTCAAACGGGCAAAAATCTCTCGTATACGCTCACTTTGTCATTGCACGAAAACTCTTCGTGTTTCCGAGCAAAGAGGAGCAGCTGTAAACACGTGATTTTTGCCCTATATGAACTACTCCCATATATCCAAGAAAATAATTTTCTCCATTTATTTGCAATTTCGTAGATTTTTATAGCATTTTTCGTTAATTGTTTACATTTGTCTGCGCGTGTTAATTTTGTTTAAATTATGAAAAATACAAAAATATATTGCATTTGAATTTAGGATTTAACTTTGCATTTTTAAAAAAATTAATTAGTAATTTAGTTGCTTTACAAAAAATGGTTTATTTTGCATTGTTCAATTTGTAGATTTGAATTTTGTTGGTTTTTCATTTAAGTTGGTATTTAATTAGTTGTAGTAATTATTAGGGTTAATTAATTTAATTTGCTAGGATAATTTGGATTAGGATTTAAGTTTGGTTTTGTATTATTTTTAGTTTTAGAAAAAGGAAAAAGAATTAAAAAGATTTTTGAATAAGGGAAAAGAAAAGAATCAGATTTTTGGGCCTTTTGTTTAATTTTTCCCCAAGCCCAATTGATTTATACATAATAGCTGGTTGACCCAGCCCAAACCCGTTCCCCAACCCTGTCCAAACCTACGCTGAGACCAAACGACCCCGTTTTGGAAGCCCTTCGATCTGGGCCGTTGATTTTGTTTAATTAGATGGCTGAGAACCGGGGGTCCTCTAGTATAAAGCTGTCCGAATCAGACCCCCCCACTCACTCTCAGAGATACAACCCCAACCCTAATCTTCCGCCCCCTTTCCCACCACCTTTGGCCGGCGGCGCCAGTCCCAAATAACTCCAAATCAACACCACAGAAACCTTATACCCTCCTTTTCCTTAATCTCCAATTCTTTTCCTTTGAATCCCTGTGGACCTTCTCGAATATTAAATCAAAGATTTAAGCCCTAAAAGCCCAAAGCCAAATTATTACATGCAAGGATGTTCCTCCAAGTTTTCTTAGTTATTCAAGGTCGGTTTGTCACAAAATAACATTGTTCTTTGTTCTTGACAAAGAACAAGCGATTGACATTATTTGAGGATTAAATCGGAATATCAGTCGCGAGTTCGAGCCTGGGTCGGTGAGTTTCTTCTTTTATTTTGTTCATTCTTGTGTTCTTTCAGCCTTCTTTCCTCTTCTCTTCTTCTCTTTTTCTTTGGATAATTCAATTGAAAATTGACCAAAGTTTCTGGTCGAGATGGAGTACTGTCTATTTTGTTCCGTTTCAATTTTTCCTTTCCAAGTGTTGTTATATGATTTTTTTTGCTTGGACTGTTTAATTCTTTTGTTAACATCATGATTAATTTATGATTTCACTTTGTTTGTTTAGCCATTTAGTTTAACTAGGTTTATATGATAATTTAGTCTTTTAGTTTAGGTTTTAAGTTTTGTGAAATTGTTTAGTCGTTTTCCTACTGCTTTCCATAATTTACTCAATCTTGGTTTGATTCAATTTGTCGTTTGGGCTCTGAATTCATTCCAAGGAATTCGAATTGATTTTTTTTTTAGCCCAGGCCTGACTTAACTATTGGGTCAATTCGACCCATGACCCATTTTGGTCTGGTTTTCAGTGGTGAATAATAGGGTTCCGGGGGATATTTTGGGAATATAGGTTAAGAGAATCTCTGAATAACTGAATTAGGAAGCTTATTGGAAGCTGGGGTGTGGACTTAACTACAGTTCTGAATTTTACACTAAGGATTTCTAAGCAAAAACCAAAATTTCAAAAGGCTCTAAGTGCAAAATTCGTGCATTCCATTATTGAAGAACTATCAAAATTTTGCTCATTTGGATTTCTGATTTCTCTGGTGTTAGTTAAAATTCTCCAAAATTCCATAGTTATATTCTAATTTGAGAAATGGTTTTAGCATGGCTTGAGGATTAAGTGCTGGTTTACTACTCTTCTACTGTTCCATTGGTTGTTTTGGGTTTAGTGTTGCTGGTTGTTTTCTTGTTGCTGGGGTTCTTGTTCTGTTGTTGCCTACTACTTCCTCACTTCTTTTTCCTTTCAATTTCCAAGTACATGTTTCTTGAAACTTGTATAATGTGATGCTCCAGTTGAAGAATGAAATGGAAAGGGAATTTTGAAGCATAACATTCAGGTTTTTTTTTTATAACTTAGCCATACTTTTTTGTTTTCTTCTTTGTCTCAGAAATGTTGTTCATGCTTTCTTGGAAATCATCAGATTTGTAGAGTAGTTTGATCTCCCCTTCGTCATGTTTACTCTTGGCCGTTTATCCTTAAACCTGTTTTGTAATATTGGGTGAACTATGGACTTTAGTCCTTAAGTAAGTCTGAATTCGTGTTAGGGGGTCTTTAATGTTATAGTTGCAGAAGTTTCATGTTGATTTGTTATGTATTTTGGACTTTGTTTAGATTTGGGATGAGATCAGTTGGTGTTATGTGGTGTGAAATTGTGTTTAAGCTTGCTGAAAATGGCAAGTTGTTGGTTTGCTTGTGTAGAATAGGCTCTATTGGCACGATATTTATTTGAGGGTTAAATTCTCATGTCTTTATTTCAAGTCAGTTTGAAGATTTGAAAGTTACAACTGCCTACTGCCTAGTTTTTCAAATGTTTTCGAATTGCTTTCAAAATCAAGTCATTGTTGATTAGTTAATGATGATTCCAAAGTCTGTTTGTGTATGCATTAGTTCCATGGTTAGCCTTTACGTTGGTCATTTTCAACTTCAGGCGTTGTTTGTGTGTTGTGGGGACTTGATATTGAGTCCTACACTCAATAACTACAGGATTCCGAAAACTGGGATCATTCTTGGGCCCAAATTTGAAAGCTTCGGCGAATGGGATCTGGACCATTTCTTTCTTGTTAGGCCATTAGTTATTTGTGCTAGTTCAATCCCCCTTGTTTAAATGATTAACTTTTCTTCATTTAAGCCCTTTTAGTTAGTGTGAGTTAAACTCTTAATTGCATTGAGCGTTTAATAAATTAGGCCCATTAATTAGTGGAGGTGAGCCATATTAGATAACACGAATAGCTATGGCCCTCGAAACTAATTTTAGAAGTCTTTAAAATAGAGTAAGCAAGGTGAGCCGTGCCAAATAAAATCTCAAATGCATGTCCCCCGCTTAATTAATATTTCAATCCTTAGAAATCGAGGCACGCCATTTAGTTGAATTTTCCATGGCCCTTGCAAAGTTGCAACTGCGTAGTTGCTTTAGGCGCGTTATTTTAATAATTTACCTTCCTAAACTCGGGTGCACATTTATGTGACCCAAATCCAAATCTCAACAATGTTAGATAAAATATGTCAAGAGCCGCGGGTGCATTTATGTGACGTGGTTCAAGACGTATTTTAAATGACATTGCAATTTTCCTTAAATTAATTAAATAAAAGCGGTTTTAAAGTTAAAATGCACATAAGTTTCAAACATGTATTAAAACTAGTAATTTCGCCAATAATAACAGTTGAGCGACCGTGCTAGAACCACAGAACTCGGGAATGCCTAACACCTTCTCCCGGGTTAACAAAATTCCTTACCCGAATTTCTGTGTTCGCGGACTGTAATACAGAATCAATCTTTTCATCGATTCGAGATTTGAACTGGTGACTTGGGACACCATAAATTTATCCCAAGTGGCGACTCTGAATCTTCAAAATTAATCCTGTTTTGATTGTCACTTAAATTGAGAAAAACTTCCTTATACCTTTACCCGTGTATAGGTAAAAAGGAGGTGTGACAATATCAAGAGAATAAACTCAGGTATGTTAAGGCTAATCTTTCTTTCTTTGGCATGATCTATACGACACAAACGAAAAGAGCAAATGCACAATTTCCATAAACGACACTATTAATAGAAATACTAGAGATGCTTATGTTCATGAATTCCTATGTGTCCTATTATTTTATCCCCTGTTCATAGGTCTCAAAAAAATTCGTAAGTTGAAAAAGTTTACTTCATGATATTACTCAACGACGTAATGGTCTTATGACATTTCAAAAGATTTTATTAACGTACTTCTCATGCATCGCATTCTTGTACATTATCCCATGACCAGATGGAGTTATATATGCGTATATATGTATATTATATGTATATGGGATATGGGAAAAGGTTACGATGTTATATACGCATCACCACCTAATCAACTGGTATACGTTGATGATTTTGCCCATAGTGGCCGAGATGATATGATTGGATGCCCTCAGAGGCTTGATGATGTTATGAACAGATGTACCTAGGAACGACATGACATTCATACACATATGCATGACACTAAGTATTTCATGATTTACAAAGTTATCCAGACTTACAGGTTGAATCATTTACTCTATATTTCTTCCATGTCTTTTATGTAATTATTTATGTGTCATACATACTCGTTACATTATTCGTACTATGTCCCTTTTGCCTGGGGACGCTATGTTTCATGTCTGCAGTTCCTGATAGACTGGTTGAGAGTTCTCCAAGTAGGATATCAGCTCAGCGGAAGATGTTGGTGCGCTCCATTTGCTTCGGACTTGCTTGTTTGGTCAGTATGATTTAGACGCGTGTTGTTTGGTATGAAGAGGCCTTGTCCCAACCTTTATGTTAAGTATGTACTCTTAGAGACTTGTAGACATAAGTCATGTATACAGATGCTTGTATGGCCCTGTCGACCTATGTTTTTAATTTACAAATAATCATGTTGGCCTTATAGGCCAGCATATCACATGTATAAGTTTTTATATCAGGTTGGGTCATCCTATCTTGAGTATTCCCCTATGTTTATTCTTGTTAGACCATGACGGAACGTTTGGCCTATTTGCCAATGAAGGTACAATAATAAAGATATGTTATGTAAGTACTTAGCTATGTAAGGTACCGGGTGCTCGTTGCGGCTCATAGATTTGGGTCGTCACCAAAGTGGTGTCAAAGATGTACTATCCTAGGGAGTTTACAAACCGTGTCTAGTAGAGTCTTGTTTATGGGTGTGTCGTGCACCACACTTATAAATAGGAGTCTACAGGACATTTAGAATTGTCATTCTTTCTTCTTATTCTAGATCGTGTGGTAGAGCTCGGTCATAGAAATTCAAATTGTTGAATTCTCTCCCATTCATAATAAGACGATACCTACATCCAAAAGGCAGTTAGTAAGAGATTGAATGTGGTTGTGGAAGAGTTGAGTTAGAGGAACTCGCTTTTGCATCATGCTTATGATAAATAAATGTGAGGTCTTCAGTAGAACATATGTGTACAAAGATGTGTAAGCTTCTTGATAAGGAGCCTTGAGGAAAGAATATCAATCCATTCATATGGTAAAAAGTAACAAGAGAATCGGAAGATAGACACAAGTTTCAACAAGTAAAAGAAGCAAGGTGAAGAAGGGTACGAGGTACCCAGTAACGGAAGATTAACAATATTTACAATTCAAGCAGAGGAATATAAGCAATCCGAGTAACTTTCAACTGTAACGGGGAAATATACAATTATCTACACACATCTCAATTATGCCCTATGGGAGCTATCAAATATGGCTTAAGAGAAGGACGGGATAACAGGATACGGTTGGGGTTAGAGTAACCCAAATTGGTGGATGGATTGTTCATATTAGTTTACTTTTCTGAAGTATCTCCTTGTGAGTGTGAGCACGTGATTTTAAGTCACATGAATTACTCCTACATAATTCCAAAAATTAGATTTTTTCTTTTAATTATTTGTTAATTTAGGAATTATTGTAGAATTTTCCTGATTGTTTGCATTTTCGTGTGCATGTTTAATCTTGTTTAAATCATAAAAATACAAAAACACATTACATTTGCAGTTAGGATTTAATTTTATATTTTTTAAATTAATTAGTAATTTAGTGTTTTACAAAAATGAAAAAATCACAAAAAAATAACTCATTTTTGCATTTTTAATTTTAGCCTTGAATTTAGCAGTTTTTCTTTTAATTTGGTTTTAATTAGTTGTCGTAATTATTATTTAGAGATAATTAATTTATTTTGGTAGGTTAATCAGGTTTAGGGAGTAATTTAGGTTTATTTTTAATTTTTGTAAAAAAAAAAGAAAAAAAAAATTAAAATAAAAAGGAAAAGGAAAAAAATGGAAAAGAGTCAGATTTTTGGGCCATAACCATAAAAATCCTTCAGGCCCAAACTGTTACACCCTTTACTAGTCCAAACCCGACCAAACCAGCCCAAACCTGGCCCCCTACCCGATCCAAACCCATGCAGAGACCAAACGACCCCATTTTAATAGCCTTTGATCAGGACCGTTGATCTCATTTGATCGAACGGTCCGGAACTGGGGTCCATGTTACTATATAACTGTCCGAATCTGAAGCCCCCCTAACTCATCACCTTCATTCTTCGTCTCCCTCTTCAGAGACCAACATGAACCCTAGAGCCGCCCCAATTTTCCATCGCCTCAAGCCGGTGGCGCAACCCTCTAATCACCCCCAAATCTACACCACAGATTCCATTCACCTCCCCGTTCCGAATCCTCATTTTTTCCTTCAAATCCTGCCAGAATCTCTCGAATCTTAAATCTAAGTTCGAACCTTAAAAGTTCAAAGTAAATTTCTGTTGAACCATATGGCATGCATGACCATAGGCCTCTATTTTTCGAGTTTTGAAGTGTTGATTCGACACAAACTGATGTTGTTCAATTGTTCTTGATGAAGGACAAATGATTAACATTAGTTTCGTCAAATCTTTGTCTCCAGAGGGTGTCAATTTTTTATTTGGTAAGTTTCCTTCATTTCTTTGTCTCCAATGAAGTTTGAGCAAGGTCTTGAACCTAGGTTCCCCTTAGATTAATTTTGTGTTCAGATTTTTTTTTCCAATATTAAAAGCTTGTTCTCTGATTTTCTTGGTCTGTTTAGTTTTTTTTAATGGCATGTTTTTACTTCTGATTTCGCCTGTTTTTAGTCACATAGTTTAATTAGGTCATTTTGATTTAATAACTTAGTTAATTCCCTGCCTATTTGAGTTAATTAATCAGTCAATTAGTTTAGGGTTAAGTTTTTGAAATCATTTAAATGTTTTCTTCTGTTTGTCATAGATTACTGATTTGGTTTGGTTCATTTTGTTGTTTGGGCTTTGAAGCCATTTTAGACCCCACTTCAAGGGGTTGGTTCAGGTTATTGGGTCAATTTGACCCATGAGATTTCTGAAGTAAATAGCACGGCTTTAAGGGGTAATCTATGAATTATAGGTGAAAGAATCTCTTGTAACTAAATTGGAAGCGGCCTAGAAGGTGGGGATTGGACTTATGTGAAAACCTGATTTTTAAACTAAGGATTAAACAACAAAAATGAAAATTTCAATAGGATAAAAGTGCAAAAACTGATTTCATTATTGCTGCCCTAAGGCTTGCCTATAAAGGCATTCTTTTTTCATTCACAAGTGTAGATTTTTAGAGATAAAAATGACTAAAAACGGGAAACAGTTGTTTTTGGAAAACTTTGAAGAAGACACTAAAATTCTTGCATTTCTTTGTTTCAAATTGGTTTGATTTTGCTTTGGAATTTCATGATGTTGATGAAAGTGTTCTGAAACTCTAATGTCTGTTATCCATTGGTTTTCTCTACTGGATTGAAGAAACCATGGTTCTGATTTTATTGCTGGCTGAGAAAAAATGTTTGAGTTTGGGGTTTAAAGTTTTGTTGAGCTGTTGAACTTCTGCATTGTTACATTGCTGTTTACTGCTGCTGCTCCTTCTTAACCTTAGAATTTTCCTTGTTTATTTGCTGTAACCAGGTATCTACTTAACCTCATTTGGCATGGTGAAATGAAAGATTTGTTGTTGTTGTTTGAGTTGGAAGCTTTGGGCTTATACGTTTGATCAGTTTCATCTTTTTGTAGTTTGATTTCATCCAAAAATGTATTATAAGTTAGTTCTTCCTTATGTATGATCTGCTCCTTTTGTGTTATTAGATACAATGTTACTAGATTAA
Organism: Nicotiana tabacum; assembly: GCF_000715075.1. NCBI lineage: Eukaryota > Viridiplantae > Streptophyta > Magnoliopsida > Solanales > Solanaceae > Nicotiana > Nicotiana tabacum. Next base: position 111,289,982 of record NC_134099.1, on the reverse strand, counting down.
ACTTAATATGTAACTTTAACACTTATTCCAATTTGGTAGTTTGGGGATATGAGGTTATTGAAGCATGGTTTGAATGTATATGGATTTATAAGAATTATGGTATTAGAAGGTTTAATTAACTCACATATCTTTAGATCTATTTTAGTCAAGCTGAAATTAGTGTTTGTTTTGGGATTTATTGTCATTTGAGTTGCTAAAGTGACCAGCATAGATTTGAAACCAAAAAATGTTCAGCTAAGGCTCATGTTAGTCGATGCTTTCTTTGTTTAAGAATTTTGTTGTTGTTTGGCTATGGGTCTCGAATTATTCTGGGAATGAAGTTAATAGTACACTAAGTTATGGCAACCTTAGTATATGTGTACCTGTAGGATAGAATTTAGTAGTATGAAATCTGTTTTGCATTCGTAAAATTGACAGTAGCTGTTTTAGTCTTAATCTCTTATGAAGAACTGTAGTATTGGTTAATTGGTCACATTGGATTCACGCAGTTGGGCCTTAGCATTGGCCCAGTGCTCTCTTGACATCCATGTATGCGCTACAGGCTTCACCCAAGCCCCGCTCCTTTTTTGTTTTCGACGTGCAGGCTCACAAAATGACATTGGCCTGTTGTCAGTTGGGTTTTCTCGCATAACCAAATGCTGGTTTCATTTTATTCTAGTGGTTCTTAAGGCTAGTTTACATGTTTGCCTAGATTGACTTCAAGTCACATCAAGCCTTTAGCTAATTAATTGGACCTTTGATTAGACTTGAGGCGAGCCACATTACACAAGTTATAATTTATGGCCCTCAAAACTAAGTTTAGAAATCCTTTTTGTAAAATGGATTGAGGTGAGCCATGCCAAATAAAATCTCGAAACGCATGGCCCTCACTTTACTATTAATTCTTAGAAATCGAGGCATGCCATTTAGTTGAACTTTCCATGGCCCTCGCAGATTTGAAAGTGCGTAGTTGCTTTAGGCACGTAATTTAAATTAATTTCCTTAAACTCGGGTGTGCATTTCATGTGATCCAAATCCAAATCTCAACAACGTTAAATAAAATGTATCGCGGACCGTGGTGCAATTCATGTGGTGTTGTGACGACCCAAGGGGTCATCACCGTAATTCTTCCTTGTTCCGTGCTCCCGAGGCCTTGAAAACCTTGCTTTAGTTGCCTCGATTGGTGTGCGCAGTTCGGGCGCATAGCCGGAAAGTTTTTATGTTAGAATATGTGAATTATGTGAAACATTTGATGAATTTTGGTATTAATATGCATAATGCTGACTTCGGTCAACATTTTGGGTAAACAGACCCGTACCTGTGATTCGACGGTCCCGGAGGGTTCGTAGAAAAATATGGGACTTGGGCGTGTGCCCGGAATCAAATTCTGAGGTCCCAAGCCGAGAAATGAATTTTTGAAAGAAATTGTTTTCTGAAATTTGATATGAAAATTTGAAATGAAAAGGAGTAAGAAAATATAGGTATCGGGCTCGTATTTTGGTTCCGACACCCGATACAAGTCTTAAATATGTGTTAAGCACTATCTGTAAAGTTTGGATAAAAACGGACGTCATATGACGTGTTTCAGACTAAAATGGAGAATTTGAGTTATGAAAGTTGAAGAAAAGAAAATCATGTGTTTGAGGCTTGATCCTATGTATATGATGTTATTTTGGCGATTTGATCGCACGAGTAAGTCCGTAAGATGTTTTTAAGGTTGTGTGCATGTTTGGTTTGGAGCCCCGAGGGCTCGGGTGAGTTTTGAATGGGGACCGGGAGGTCTTGGACTTAAGAAAATGCAGGTTCAGGTGTTGCAGACACCAGCGCGGCTGCGGTCATTACCGCGCGGTCCGCGCTGGAGCCGCGCGGCCGCGATGCATTTTTGTGCAGTCCGCGTGGCTGAGTCTGAGGGCTAGGGTTTCAGGTTAGCCAGCGCGACCGCGCACCAAAACAGTGCAGTCCACGCAGGAAGGGTTCAGAGAAGCCCCACTTTTCTCCCACTCGGCGCGGCCGCAACACATTTTTGTGCGGTCCGCGCCAGGTCCTCAGAAAGGTATACAAGTTCGGAAAATCTCAGTCATTTTTCACTTTTCAAAAACCCAAAACCTAAGAGGCGATTTTCCAAACAACCTTTTTTCTCCAAAACGATTGGTAAGTGATTTCTAACTTAATTTCTTTATTCCTTAACATCTTTTAACATAATTTCAACTTCAAATCAAAGATTTTCATGGGGAAAATTGGGTATTTTGGGTAGAACCTAGGTTTTCTACAAATTGAGAAGTTGGACCTCAATTTGGGTCCGATTTAAAAACAAATCATCTATTGGGATTCATGGGGGAATGGGTAACCGGGTTTTGGTCAGAACCTCGAGTTTCGACCACGTAGGTCCGGGGGTATTTTTGACCTTTTTGGGGAAAACCTTGAAAAATCTATTTTCATGCATTGGGGATGATTCATTTAGTAATTATTAATGTGATTAAGTAACTTATGACTAGATCCGAGCAGATTGGTGGTGGAATCAAGAGGTAAAGCTATACTAGAAGCGTGAGTTGAGTTTGGAGCATTTGGGGTAAGTGTTTTTTCTAACTTTGGCTTGAGGGAATAGGATTAGGATGATATTTGCTACTTGCTAATGTGGAGTACGGTGTATAGGTATGGTGACGGTTATCTATGCACCGGAGTCTAGCATGACCGTGAGTCTTGATTGCTTTTAATTCGAATAATGTGACACAAGCTCCTTGTTTATTTGATAAGTTTCATATAATGTGAACGGTTGAGGAAGAATGATTTAAAAGAAGAATGTGTTGTGAATACTCCCTTGTAGGGATGTGTAGACTGATATATATATTCTCCCTTGTCGGGATATTTTGGGCTGTTAGCTGTATCCTCGCCGGGTTAAAGGTATTGAGTTGTTATTCTCCCCATAAGGGGTCTACTATATGAAGTCAGATATTATGAACTATATTATGGGATCGTGTGGCACACCGTCCACTTATATATGATATTATGGGATCGTGTGGCACGCCGTCCACTTGGTTATTGGCCTCCGTTGCCGGTGGCATATTGTGCACTGTGATAAAGATGAATCGGGATCGTGTGGCACGTCAGATATTATATGTGTTATTATGGGATCGTGTGGCACGCCGTCCACTTGGTTATTAGCCTCTGTTGCCGGTGACATATTGTGCACTGTGATAAAGATGAATTGGGATCGTGTGGCACGCCGTCCACTTATATATGATATTATGGGATCGTGTGGCACGCCGTCCACTTATATATGATATTATGGGATCGTGTGGCACGCCGTCCACTATATATATATATATTTATATATCATGGAAACCGGAGTTTCTTCTATTTATTTCCGATATTTCATTTTTATCTGTTACTCCCCGATAGCATGTCCCCTCCCAGTTTTACTTTGTATTATCTTGTTATTGTTTTCTTGCACTTGTTGTATATATATCTGTAACAGGTTAATTGTGGTAGGTACTGTCTAGCCTCGTCACTACTTCGTCGGGGTTAGGCCAGGCACTTACCAGCACATGGGGTCGGTTGTGCTGATGCTACACTCTGTGCATTTTTGGTGCACAGATCAGGGAGCAGCTTACGGACCGCAGCAGTAGGACTTCTGGGAGCTATCTTCAGTCCAGGGACTCTCGAGGTAGCCTAGCTGGCGTTCACAGGCCGAAGTCCCTTTCCATGTTTTTTTTTCGTTTGTTCATCTTGTATCAGACAAACATGATGTATTTCCTTTTCAGACATTGTTTGTAGTATTCTGTAGTAGTTCGTGAGCTAGTGACACCAGACCTTGGGTAGTGATGTGTATTAAACTTCCGCACTTTTCGTTTTCAGTTTGCTTTAGATTTAAAGTCTTCCGCTTAGATTTTGTCTCGTTTTTTTATATTGTTTGAAAGAAAGCAGGAAAGGTGTTTTAAATATTTGGCTTGCCTAGCTCCGATAGTAGGCGCCATTACGACACCCGATGGTAGGAAATCCGGATCGTGACAGGTGTGGTCCAAAGACGCATTTTAAATAACGTTGAATCTTCCTAAAAAATAATTTAAAAGCTGTTAATAAGTTAAAATTGTACCATAGGTTAAAACATGTTTTTTTTAAATCAGATAATAGGCCAATTATGATAGTTTAAGTGACCGTGCTAGAACTACGAAATCCTGGGGTGCCTAACACCTTCCCTCGGGTTAATAGAATTCCTTACTTAGAATTTCTGATTCTCAAACTTCAAAAGGAAAGTTGAATTTCCTCGATTTGGATTTAAAATAATCCGGTGACTTGGAACACCCAATAAACTATTCCAAGTGGCGACTCTGAAAAATTAAATAAATAATCCCATTTCGAATAATGTCACTTTAATTGGAAAACTCCCTTTATATACCTTCTCGGTGTGTAAAAAGTAGGTGTGACAGCTTTGACGACTCTGCTGGGGAACCAAGCCTAGAACTTCGGTTCAGGGTTTAAGAATTCGAGCTTAGAATAGCTGTTGTAGTTGACTTTATTATCTGATCTTTCTACATGTTTGAGCCTGTTTGAGCATAATGTACTAAATGCCGCTTTTTACCACTTTGATATTGTATGAACTGTATATAAACTGCTATGAAACCCTTTTTCTCTCTGAGTCTTTCAAATCATATGGGGAGTGTGCACTTTGTGTGACTTCTCTTCTATTTAGAGTCTTATCCAATTTTAGAACGAAGTTCGGACAAGATGCAAAGCTGATGAAGCTTCTGTATTCCCAGTACGCTGCCCCCCCAACTCGAGTTGTCCGCTCGAGTAAGCCAGGTCTAGAACAATACACCCAAGTTTATAAACCTAGTATAACAAAACCTCATGTCGGATTTTAGTAGGAACATTTGTAGTATCATGTGCATTTGACTTTGGAGACTCAACATAGAGGTTGGGTCTGTCTAGGACAAGTGTACCCAAAATGAAAAGACCATCCTGATGCATCCTACTTGCTACTTCTGCATTTGTTTGCTTCGGATTTGCATGTTGACCGGCTTATGAATAATAGGAGAAAAGTTGAAAAAATAGAAAAAGTCAATTGAGGGCTAAGATAGATAATTGCTTGTTTTTGAAAAAAACCAATGTCCAAAAAATATACTGAAATTCTGCCAAAGTTTTGAAAAAAAAAGAAGAAAAAGAAAAAGGAAAATCTTGTTTTTTTTAAAATAGTTGGTTTTGTTTTTTCAAATCTACCTGAACTTTGCCAATTTGATTCTCGCCGGATGTGGGATACGTAGGCAACCCCCATCGGGCTCAACTATCCTTTTTTATAAAATTATCCCAAAAAAACAAAAAATTTTATTGTAAATAAGTAAGGTGATGCCATTCTTGTTCAAAATAGCCGAATGTCCCCAAAAGGGCACCGAAAGGCCGTTTTTGCAAGAACAACCACCTTTGGGTGCTTTTTCAAGGTTTTTGGCCGGTTAGCAAACACAACCTTAAAATCTTCTTTCCCGAAGTGCTGAAAAAGTCAGTCGAGGAACCGTGGTAAACGTTTTGGGTGGCCTTGTCGGACTTTTGAACATCAAGCCAACATTGGACGGGATTGAAGACTTGATACCTTTTTGGCATCCGACTCACAATGTGTTCCGCTTTTCTGATTTTGAGCTCATACCCATGCTAGAGGAAATTGTGTGTTATGCCGGCAACGGAAACCTTAGAATTCGGTACCCGGTGTCATCGAGACCAGTATCTCCTCACAAGTTTCTAGATATGTTGAGTATTAGCCGGGATATTCAGGATGAGAATTTATCTAAAGGGTTTTGTACTTTCCAGTTCTTGTACCAATGCTATGGCAACCACCAAGGTTTTGAATCACCGAATACTGGTCTGACCCATGCGAGAAATAAAAATAAATGGGACACACGGGGGGGAGGGGGGTGTTTGGTTTTTATAGTAGCATTCTTGGGTGTTATAATCCGTCCGTGAAAAAATGGCAACATAGAATTGGGCCTCGTGGGAATGGTTGATGTCGCAATCAAAGAAAGCTAATGGCCCCCTAGTTCCCATGATCTTGTCTGAGATTTACCGAGCTTTGACCATCTATCGAGAAGGGGGAAAATTCTTCCAAGGCTGTAACCTACTACTACAATTGTGGATACAGGAACATCTCTACCACCGTGTCGGGTATATGAACTACGACATGACCGGTTTGGATTGCATCGAAGAATTTGAAAGCCGAGTGGTGGGTGTTGAATTTCCAGAGGGTACCAAGGCTTGGTTTGCATACTTGAGTTCTTTAACTTCGGATAAAATTGAGTGAACTTTCGGATGGCTCCCTGCCACCGAAGTCGTATACATGTCAATAGAAGTGTGTTATCTTCTCCTAATAGGCATCCGGAGCATCCAGCCATATGCTCCTCACAGGGTTTTTCACCAACTGGGGAGGTTTCAAACCGTACCCCATGATGAAGATTTTAGTGGACATGTCGTCGAAGTGGGCCCAAAGGCTGTATTTCCAGAAGGAAGAGTTCGCCAAGTTTGGAATGAGTGCAGATTTCTCAAACCTAAGACTATGGTGCGGGATCTAGCTATAGGCGAGGTAGACCCCAATTACATTATTTGGTTCAGTAAAAGGTTTCAAATTCCCGATAGACATGCTAAGAGACCCCATGTCCAACAATTCACTAGCAACTCGCAGAAGAAGTGGGGCTGGTTGGCAAAAGAAGAAAGCTATAGGGCCAAGATAAGTAAATTAGAGGCACAAATCAGGGACCTCAAATTTGGCAATAGTATCCAAGCTGCCGCAGATGAAGGGGAAAAGAAGAAGCAAACTTAGGAGAACGAAGCCTCAAAGCTCAAATCCAGAAAATGAGAATAGCTACTAGAAACCCGGAAAGAAGCCGAGCAGATGAAAGGCTTTTAAGAGGTCTGATAAAGAAAGTACTTGAGTGTCAAGATGACCTAGAAAAATCCGAGACCAGTCTAGAAAAAGTCCGAGCACAATTGGCAAAGAATGCAGAAGGGCGGGCAGAGTTTGTGCGACAAATGAAAAGAAAATATGAGGGGACAATCACTAATCTGAAGAGAAAGCTAACCACCCTTGAAAATGAGGCGGAGAAACAGGCTAGGAACTTTAAAGCCGATTGGGAACATTGCTATGCTTTGATGGCCCAGATGGAGGAAGATATGCAATAGTTGCAGAATCAAAGCCATCATGACACTCAGGTGCTAGAAGCTCGGAATCAGCAAATTGGGCGCCTACTTCGGGAAAAGGGTATTATCCGAGAGAGGGTTAGAGCCATTGCCGACTACATCATCGTGAAATGCCACGCTTGTGAGAACATGACTCAGACCACTTTCTTCGCTGCAGTAATGACATTTGTCTGCCAGATAATGAGCGATTTGGAGCGACTTCTAGGGGATCTCTCACGTAGGCTTGTGGCAAGACCGAATGATGTCCTACGGGCCCCAGGAGTCGAAGCACTTATGTACTCATGATTTTTCATTTATCGAGTCTGTATTTCAGTTTTTAGTAATTTATTTCTAAGTCTGTTTGTAGTTTTAAAATTCCAAGAAATTCAGTAGTTTGAAGTCTTTTGTAATAGAAAGGTTTAGGAGTTATATTAATAAAAATTGAAAATTTCCAAAAAATTGTTTTTTATTTTTTGCATTTATTTTCTTGAACTATGTAATGATCTGATTCATGCGACATCGTGATACTTAGGAAATCCTCATCAGATCCGGTCATGATTTTTGTAAATAACTCAAATATGAGAGGGATGTGAAAGGAAAGAACCGAAAGAAAACCCAAAAAGAAAGAAAAAGAGAGCCAAAGAAAAACCAAAAGAAAAACGAAAAAGGAGAGCAAGAAAAGAGAGGAAAGAAAAGAGTGGAAAATGGGAATAGAAGCACAAAAAGCCAACGTGCGATTACCTATATTTTAACTACAATATAATTTTAACTGGGGAAAAGTAAGCAAAGCCGGGGTACCTCCTGAACTTATACATGGGACCTCCTGAACTTTGCGCACCACCACTAGATGCACCACGCCCTGCAGGTGCTGGGGCACCTCGAGCTGGAGAGGGGGCTGAAGATGTAGTAGCTGCTAGACTGAAAGGCTGAGCTGTGCCCCTACCTTCCCCCTAGCGAGATACACGACAATGTCTCTAAATATGGCCCCTCATCCCATGAGCTGCTGGAACCTCTCTCCTGACCGACCTCGCTGGTGGGATCCCCTGTTGCCCTGACTGGGCCTGAAATGACTCCACTGCTGCTGGCTGGGCCCTAATGGTGGTGCATTGGCTGAAGACTGTGCAACAGACTAGGAAGGCCCTGATGATCCTCCCTTAAAAGCTGATCTTCCCCCATCTAGTGACTCTCTCATGTTGCATGTAGACCGGGCCTTGATGTTACCCTCTATCTCCATTTTGTTCTTCAACTTACGGTTCTCTGTGGCCTGAGCAAACGCTACCATCTTCCCATAGTTCATGTCATAATTCAGTGCTGTTGTAGAAGCCTCATTAATAGTCAAATGATTGAGACCCTGAACAAACCGATGCACTCTAGCCTCCATGGTGGACAACATATAAATAGAATACTTGGACAAGTGAGCAAACTCCATGTGGTACTCCCACACACTTCTGTTACCTTGCCTCAGATTTTCAAACTCTGCTGCCCGGGCTGCCCTTGTCTTAGCAGGTAGGAAATGATCAATGAAAGCATCAGCAAACTCGTTCCACCTCGCCGGAGGGAGCCCCTCCTCTCGGGAATCCTCCCACAACTCAAACCATGAATAGGCAACCCCTTTCAGATATTAGGCAGCCAACTCTACTCCCTCTGTCTCAGTCGCACGCATTACCCTGAGGGTCTTGTGCACCTCATCAATATAGTCCTGAGGGTCTTCTTCTGGATTGGCACCTATGAATACCAAAGGGTCTAATTGAAGGAATTTGTTTACCCTGGAACTAGTAGAATCCCCTAGCTGGCTAGATGAACTGGGTGCAACATTTGACCTCTGGGCCTGAGAAGCTACTAACTAAGTCAACATCTGAATAGCTCCCCTAAGATCCCCATCAGAAATATAAGAATTGGAAGCTAGGGCTGGAGGTGGAATAGGAGTATCAATGGGAGGGATAGTAGTACCCTCCACAGGTGTTGGAACTGGGGTAGTCTACTCTGGAATAGAAGCATCAGGTATAGTGATAGCAGGGCGGCTACCCTCACCCACAGTAACAAGCAGTGATTCATCGGCCACTCCTGAAGTGGCATTAGCATCGGCTTCCTGCCCAATTCTCGCTTTCTTCTTAGGTGCCATTTACTGAAAGATAGAACAATGCTCTATTTAGAGAGGGGACAGTTTCACCGCACGATCCAGAATATCAAAGAAGGGTTAAATTCCTAAATGTCCAAATAGCCTCCAACTTATAGATGTGGTCGACAACACACCTATAAGAAGGACTCTACTAGACACGGCTCTGAGACATCCTAGGACATTTTAAAACCTTAGGCTCTGATACCAAGTTTGTCACGCCCCAACTTCGGGAGGCGCGACCGGCACTCAATCGAGTGAACCCAACTGAGCAAGCCTTGTCAACCGCTATCTACTCAACTCGATAGGAATAAGGAAGCCACACTTACCTTTATTTAAACTAGGAAAGATAGTACATTAAACACGGTTTGTTCATTTTATATCCCAACCTTAAACCGTAGTTAAGTTTCCAAGTTCCCATACAATTACAGTGTAGAAGAAAGCAAGAGTACAAGGTTACAACATGGTCCATTGACCTATCCAATTCCCATACATAACCCACACAAACGTCTACAGAGCCTCTAAGGATGCAAAAGATGTGATAAATAATGCCGGCAACAAGGCCTCGGCTATACCTCAAAAGTGAAAGTCCAAAATAAGAAGATGTACAATGTAGCCCCTTGAAGGAGAAGGGGGCTCACCAAGATCTTTAGAAGAAGGTACTTCCCTACACGCGATCGGCACTATCCGCAATGGAGCCACCTACATTCATTAAAAATGTAGCGCCCCCGGCAAAAGGGACGTTAGTGCCATCGAATAGCACTAGTATGTATAACTAAACACCATTTTACTAGAAAGAACTATCAAGCAAGTACAAGAAAATCACATGAGTAAATCAATATGCAATTTATACAATCCTTCATATAATTTCCAAGACTTAGTTCGGGGCATTTCTTTCATATCTTTATCACTATCCTCAATACCACCGCTATCTTGAGCGGAGTCCGATCACGACCCGACCGGCTAGGTTGCCTCATTGGAGGCATATATCTCAATCAATATTTCATTTCCCTTATTCGGAAGTCAATAACAGCACATTACTACCATGTGTACGGCATGGTGTCCGATCACGACTCGATCGGCTAGGCCGCCTTATCTAGGCGTTGTTCCTTTCTCATTAATCATCACATCTGAATCTTTATTTCATGCATATCATGTCAAGTCTTTGGCACTTAGGGCCACCATTACCACTTAATCTTCCATTTTCAATAAGCATTTTGCAAGTTGTAATCATAGGCATATACAAAGGTAATTTAAGTTGCAAGCACATGTAAGTGAGCACATAGCTGTCATGAATAATTCTCAGTTTCAATCTTGGTTTATAGCCTAAGCATTTCAACACATGAATTGTATTCTTCATACTTATCTAATTAACAAGAATGGTACATTACTCACATTGAGGTACATCCTTCACGTATAGGTGTAGATAATTGCAAATCAATTAATGCGCAATAACAACCAATACAGTAACCAATTCAAATCTTACCACACTTTTGTAAATGCCAACGGAGCTCAATTTCTAATAAAAGGGGGGTTTAGCCATACATACCTCGTTTAAGCTTTCCTTAAGTTACTACGACGTTTCGAAAATTCTAGCAATCCCAATCTACTTGAGACATAACAAAATTGAACATAAATTAGGAAGGTATTCATGGTTTGAGCTCATTTGAGCATTTTATCAAACACTAGTTGAGCATCTTGATTTTAAATCTCTTTTACAAGACTTCCTTCATTCCCCAACCCAATCTTTACTTATTTATATTTATCAATCTTCCCACAAAACTAATTTGTACATGCATGTATACATAATACTATTACCCCAATAATCATACCTCAATAACCCATCTCACAATCTCTACAATACAAACACAACCTAGGTTAGGCACCTATGGCTTCCAATCACCATCCCATGAGTTACAATACATAATCCATATTCATATTTCCATAATAACTCCATATATGTAAATCTAAGGTGTAGGATTACCTCTTGTAAATCTTGAAAGACAACTTTGGGGTGTTCTTGAGATTTTGAATAAATCATATGAAATACAATCAAAATCATGTTGTAACTAGTGATTGAGAAGTGAAAGCACCATGAAAACAGACTTAAAAACTCACCTTACGTGTGCAATTGGATGCCTTGGTCGTGTTGGGGGTGTAGAGGAAGCCCTAAGCTTGAGAAATGTCTCAAATTCTCTTATTTCCGGTCCTTAGATGTATTTAAAAGCCTTCCACTAGCGCGATCGTGCACCTGGTCGCGCTAAAGTAGCGCGACGAAGGCAGAAAGCTTCGCAATATGCGCGTCCACTTGCGTGATCGCGCACCTGGGTGCGCTAGTGACAGAGGCTTAGTAAAATGGTCATAACATTCTGTATACACCTCCAAATGATGAACGGTTTGTTGTGTTGGAAACTACACTCAAAGGGATTTAATATGATAGGTTGGGAATCACACAATTCCCTATATAACTGGAGATATGATTGTTCAAAGTGAGGTCTTGTGCGCACTCATTTACAACTTTCGTCTAATATGTTATTTTCCAACTTGGCATAGACTTAGGCCTCTCCTTAAACCCTAGTTCACCTCTAATATGACTTATATGCTTATTAACATATCCAATTGATACCCATTATATCATGAATCCTCATTTGCACACAAAACAAAATAATTAGCCTACCTTGGCACGACGAAATCTCAAGTTACTTGGAAAAACTTTCCGGGGCCTTACATTTGGAGGGGTAGCAAACTGAAAGAAGAAGTAAGAAACAACAATGGCAACTTCAAGTGCAAGAAAACCCCGTCTACCCAGACCTCTTTTTTCTAAAAAAAAAAACCCACAACATTACTATCCCCAACAAGATGTGGCTTATGCTATTGTTCCTCAGCCATACGCAGTGATGAATGCCCAACCCTACGTCAGGTCATAACAACAATTCAATCAGAACCGAGCTCCATTTCCCAGAAATCAACCTCTTCACGAAGCTCAGTACAATCTCAGACCTCCACAGAACAACTTTCGTGCCCGGGAACCACCTAAGATGGCAAATTTCACACCCATTGGCAAGTCTTATTCCAGCATTTTTCCCAAACTTGTCCAAATGGGTTTGTTGCAGCATGTACCCCAAACCAGGCAGAACCCAACATCGCCCGTTTATAGAGCTGGATGTGCCTACCATTCAGGGGCAGAAGGGCATGATACAGATGATTGTTGGACCCTGAAGAGGGCTGTGGAAAATCGGATAGAACAAAAGAGAATAGTGCTAAAGGACGAAGACGTTCCTAATGTAACCAACAATCCATTACCGGCTCACAACAACCAGCCGGTTATTGGAATTATATGTGAAGATAGAGAATTTGATCCAGCTCTAAAAGCCATCATTGCCATAGCCAATGTGGAAAAGAAGCCAAAAGCTATCGCGAAACAAGACAAGGGGGAGAAAAAGAGCAAACCTACCCCCAGAATATAGAAAAGAAAGTGGAAGCTGAAACTAGGGCAACACCCTCCAAAGATGTTGTTCTCTATGTTCCTCGAGACCATAAGAAAGAATAGATATCATTGAGTCCTATTAGAAGGTTTGAGCTAAACAAGGGAGCTAAAATGTATGTACCGAAAGGGACCTACGTGGTACGGGGGATGATAACTCTACCAAGGCTAAATGAGTCCGTGGTTATTGGCCGTGCACCGCAAAGGCCCATGACAGATCCCACTACCGTTCCATGTAACTATAACAAAGAGGTAGTAACTTACAAAGTCAAAGAGATCTCGGGAGAAGTTAAGGACAATAACCCGGCTGAGAAGTACCTCAATCTGGAGGAAGTAAATAATGCCACAAAGAAGCGTTTCGCACCTAAGAAGCCAGTGATTTCTGAAGAAGCAGAAGCGTTCTTCCAGAAAATGAAAATGGCAGACTACGAGATAATCGACTAGCTCGGAAAGTTCCCTGCCAAAGTCTCCTTATTGTCTTTGCTAATGAATTCAACTGAACATCAAAAGGTTTTGATCAAAACCCTTAATGAAGCATGCGTACCCATTGAACCCATTGTAGAACAATTGGAGAGGATGGCGGAGAGGTTTTTTGTAGTCAATCAAATCTCTTTCAGCAAGAATGATTTGCCCCTGGAAGGGGCCGCACATAACAAAGCCCTTCATCTGACAGTTAAATGCGAATGGTATTATGTAAAAAGAGTCATGCTAGATGGTGGTTCTGGGTAGATATTTGCCCACTCTAAACTCTACAATGTATGGAAATCGGTACTGAGAGAATCAAACCCAACAACGTCTGTGTGCATGCTTTTGACTGCATAAAGAGAGATACAATAGGTGAGATTGATCTGATCCTGACTATCGGCCTGGTAGACTTCGAGGTGACCTTTCAGGTCTTGGACATGGATACTTCCTATAATTTCCACTTGGGAAGGCTGTGGATTCACGCAGCAGGGGTTGTGCCTTCTACTCTCTTCCAGATGGTGAAATTCGAACATGAAGATCAGGAGATTGTAGTTCACGGGGAAGATGAGCAATCAATTTATCGAGACCCGTCAGTCCCTTATCTTGAAGCTAGAGAAGGAAGTGAACATATAGTCTATCAGGCTTTTGAGATTGTGGTCGTGGACCAATGTGAAGAAGGAGACCCTTTCCCTCAACCCTTTCTTTCAAATGCATCAATTATGGTGGCTAAAGAAATGATCAGACATGGTTACAAACCCGGGAAGGGGATCGGGAAGTTATTGCAAGGAATTGCCGAAGGAGAAGTTCTTTGGGGTGGATTTCCAACCCACATCAGCTGATGGAAAATGGGCAGATGAAAGAAAGAACAATGGTTGGGTTTTGCCTCAGCCGATTCCGCATCTTTATAGGACATTTGTCAAGCCTAAGTACAATGAGGAAGAGGAAGATGAGGCATTTATGGCCGAGGAAATTGAAGAAATATGTGGGGCTATGAGGCAGATACTGTATGAAACCCACATGGTCCAACCAGGGGAAGGCTTAAGCACCGCTGAGATGCTACACATGGGACCCAGTGCTAAACTGCAAAATTGGAAGGCTACTCCGTTCCCAAGTAGGAGGGAATCTCGGTAGTCCAGTCCTGCCACTTTTTCTGTATCACGAGTTATTTCAGGGTGTAACTCGGATGTTTTCTTTAGTTTACTTTCTTTAATTCCCAATGTAAACCCTGTTATCTTCAAATTCAAAGAAATGAAATCAATATTTCATCGTTCATCTTTCTTTATTCTTTCTGATTTTTGTTATTTTTCTCTTTTATTTCTTCTTTCAGTTCTAATAATGCGGCTTTAAATAACTTGATATGTTTGCGGACTTTATGCCTAGATTCAAAAATGTTGTCTAACTGTGAAATAGTGAACCAAGAACCTGAATATGATGAAGAAGAGGCTTTTAGGGAAATAAATCGAGAATTGAAACAACTTGAGAATAGACCTACGTCGAACTTAAATGATACTGAGCTGGTTAATTTGGGTAGTTCTGAAGAAATCAGGGAAACTAATATAAGCATTCACATAGATGAAAAACCCCGAAATGCATTGATCCAACTTTTGTTTGAGTTCAAAGATGTGTTTGCTTCGTCATACGATGACATGCCAGGACTAAGTGTTGATTTGGTAGTTCATAAGTTGCCAACTTACCCCGATTATCCCTCTATCCAGCAAAAGCAAAGAAAGTTTAAAACCGATATCAGTGACAAGATTAAAGAAGAGGTCACAAATCAGTTCTAAACGGGGGTGATCCGAGTGGTTTAATACACCACATGGTTAGCCAATGTAGTTCTAGTGCCAAAGAAATACGGGAAAACCCAAGTGTGTATGGATTACAGAGATCTGAACAAAGCAAGTCCTAAGGATAATTTCTCTTTGTCGAACATCGACATCCTTGTTGATAACTACGCCAAACATTAGATACAGTCCTTCGTGCATTGTTACGCAAGATATCACCAGGTGTTGATGGATGAAGAGGATGTAGAAAAGACAACTTTTACCACACCCTAGGGCACATACGGTTATAGAGTCATGCCTTTTGGTCTGAAGAAAGCTGGGGCAACTTACATGAGGGCTATGACTGCCATTTTTCATGATATGATGCACCAAGAGATAGAGGTATATGTGGACGACGTGATCATCAAGTCCAAGATCAAGGATGACCATGTTCAGAATTTGAGAAAATTCTTTGAGCAGTTGCATAAATATGATCTGAAGCTAAACCCAACCAAATGTGCATTTGGGGTTCCATATGGAAAACTCTTGGGATTCATAGTCAGTCGGAGGGGCATCGAGTTAGACCCAACAAAGATAAAGTCCATTCGAGATCTGCCTCCTCCAAGAACCAAGAAAGATGTTATGAGCTTGCTTGGGAGATTGAACTACATCAGCCGATTCATTGCCCAGTTGACGTCTACATGTGAACCCATTTTCAAGCTGCTAAAGAAAGATGCAGCAATTAAATGGACAGACGAATGCCATGAAGCTTTTGACAAAATCAAAGAATATTTGTCGAACCCGCTAGTCTTGGTCCCACTTGAACCGGAAAGGCCTATATTCTTGTATTTGATAGTCTTGGAGAATTCTTTTGGATGTGTTCTCGGGCAACATGACATGATCGGGAGGAAAGAACAAGCAACCTACTATTTGAGCAAAAAGTTCAAAAGTTATGATGCTAAATATACTCTGTTGGAAAGGACTTGTTGCGCTCTGACCTGGGTAGCTCAAAAGCTGAGGCATTACTTGTTGGCCTACACCACTTATCGCATCACCAGGTTGGACCCTTTAAAATACATATTCCAGAAACCAGTGCCCATGGGAAGGTTAGCAAAGTGGCAGATCCTACTCATTGAATTTGACATAGTCTATGTCATTCGTGCGGAAATGAAAGCCCGGGCGTTAGCAGATCACCTAGCAGAAAACCCGGTCGATGATGAATACCAACCTTTGAGCACCTACTTCCCGGATGAAGAGGTAAATTAAGTTGAGGCAATATTTGAAGATACTAATGCTTGGAAAATGTTTTTTGATGGAGCGGTAAACGCAAAAGGTGTTGGAATCGAGGCAATCTTGATCTCACCCACTGGTCATTATTAATGAGCCACAGCCCGGCTTTGGGTTTTCTGCACAAACAACAATGCCGAGTATGAAGCCTGCATTTTGGGTATGAACATGGAAATTGACCAAGACGTCAAAGAATTGTTAATCATGGGAGACTCAGATCTGATTATCCGGCAAGCTCAAGGAGAATGGGAGACCCGAGATGTCAAACTTATTCCCTATAGGCAACATGTGGAAGATCTTAGCAAGCGATTCAAGTCAATAGAGTTCAGGTACATCCCTCGTTGTCACAATGAACTAGCTGATGCACTTGCTACTTTAGCCTCGATGCTGCCATACCCAGGCAATGCCCATATTGATCCCTTGGAAATTTAAATCCGGGAAAGGCACGGTTACTATAATACGGTTAAGGTAGAACCAAATATCCAGCCATGGTACCATGACATCAAAAGATTTCTTAAAACTAACGAATACCCCGAGCAAGCTAGTGGAGACCAAAAGAGAACCATTAGATGGCAAGTAAGTGGTTTCTTCCTGAGGGTGATGTCTTGTACAAAAGGACTGCGTATCTCAACTTGTTAAGATGTGTTGACGCCAGAGAGTCCGGAAGAATCATGTATGAAATTCACGCAGGAGTGTGCGGACCCCACATGAATGGGTATGTTTTGGCAAAGAAAATCCTTCGAGCAGGCTATTACTGGATGACTATGGAAAAAGACTGCTTCAGTTTCGTCCAGAAATGTCACCAATGTCAGGTGCATGGTGATTTGATTCATGCACCGCTTACGGAACTGCATCACATGTCAACACCTTGGCCATTTGTTGCTTGGGGCATGGATGTCATTGGGCCGATTGAGCCGAAAGCTTCAAATGGGCATAGATTCATATTGGTCGCTATCGACTACTTCACAAAGTGGGTTGAAGCAATTACTCTCAAATCTGTCACCAAGAAAGCTGCAGTAGACTTCGTACATTCCAACCTCATCTGTCGTTTTGGTATTCCTGCAACTATCATTACGGATAATGCTGCAAATTTGAATAGTCATTTGAAGAGGGAGATATGTGAACAATTTTGAGAAAGATGATTCAAATTTCCAGACAGTGGCATGAAAAGTTGCCTTTTGCATTATTGGGGTATCGCACCACAGTGTGCACATCGGTCGGAGCAACCCCTTACCTTTTGGTTTATGGCGCTGAAGCTGTAATACCCGCAGAAGTTGAAATCCCTTCTCTCTGGATCATTGTTGAAGCTAAAATTGAAGACAGTGAGTGGGTCAGAACCCGTTTGGAATAGTTAACCCTGATCGATGAAAAACGGATGGTCGCAGTGTGTCACGGGCAGCTGTATCAACAAATAATGGCCCATGCCTACAACAAGAAAGTGCGGCCTAGAAACTTTGAAGTGGGGAAACTCGTTTTAAGTCGTATGCTTCCCTATCATCAGGAAGCAAAAGGAAAATATGCTCCCTACTGGAAAGGTCCATACATTATCAGAAAATTGTTACCAAAAGGGGCATTGTATCTGGGAGACATTGAAGGGAATGACCCTGAAACAGCTGTGAATGCAGATGCAATCAAAAGGTAATATGTCTAATCCTTCTGCAGCAATAGCATTATCCCATTGGATGACGAAGGCTTTAATTCTCACTACCCCAAACACTCCAATCTTTTGCTAACCCTTTGAGCCAATTACCTTTCTTTCATTACCCTCTTTGGAACTCGAAGACGCTTGTAACAAAAAAAATGAAATGATAAAAAAAAGAAGAAGAGAAAACAGAACAAATACAAACAAAAGAAAACAACAAAATAAAATGTTTCCCTGAACTACGTTCGACTTGATTCCGAAAGTATGCGTAGGCAGCATCTCTCCTGGGGTTCTGTCACACCAAAACAAAAATCCAATTTTCCCCAAAAGTGAAACTAGGACAGATGTTATAATGGTTCGGCGTTGATCCCGCTTGAACGGTTCAAAAGTTGTAATTCGATCCAACTCTTTTTACCCAAACCTTGTTCAATTCCTTCTGATCAATCGGCGAAAGGTTTTCAAAATCGGAGAACGCAACTGTATGGATCCGATACAATCAAGATAAGAGAAATAAAATGAGAGAGTCTTATGGGTGAAAACCCACGGGCACCATAAGTCGACGGTGAGCAGAGAAATTGAAAATGAGAGAGTCTTGTCAGTGAAAACTCATAAAGAGCACTATAAGGCGACGAAGAGAAGAGAAATATGAGAGGTCAATTGGCGATAACCCGCAAAGGGCGTCGTTGATCAAAAAGAAGAAACCCCTCACCACCATTTTGTATTGAACGAGTTATGGCAAGATTTCTCGGTTTTAAAACACGGGTTGCAATGGGTTTATGAGAAGTTGGATAGTTGTGCAAATCGGGTATCCAGTCCAAGAAGCATGTCATGTCTATTAAAGTCCACATGCACCCCGGATTAGTCCTTATTTCCTCCCCGAAAGGGACAGTTCTCCTTAAATTCATTTTCTTGTCCTTTATTTATTTTTCTTTGAATCCCTTTTGTCTAACTCTATTCCCAAACTAATACAAAGAAAAGGTGGCAAGATTGGTTTTACAGGGTTCTGCTTAATAAAAGCCAAGCCCAAAGAAAATTACCCAGCCTCAGCGGGTGCATCAAGTCGATCCCGACTAGCCAGGATGACTGATGCTCTGAAATTAGAGTTATTAAAAGTGAAAAGAAATACAAGGTCAAAAACTCCTAGAGACAAAATAAAGTGAAAGGGTTAAAAGCCCCACACAATTGAATCATCATCTGGAAAGTTTGGAAAGTTGAGTTCCTCGGTTTAAGGAGAGAGAATAATTTTCAGAAAAGCCAGCAAGCAGCAGAGGTTCTCACCAAAAGAGTTGGGCCGAGATCAAGTGATCAAAAACAATAAAGGCCATAAAACCAACCACGGTTTCAAACTGACAATTGTTCTTTGTTTGAAAAATTGAAACAGGTGAAATCCAAAGCAACCGTGCAAGAAGCAAGTGCAACCAAAAGGGAAAAGATGCGCAAGAGCTAGAAACAGCTTCGCAGCAATAGTCAATCCGAAAGGGAAGTTTCCTCCAAATTCTTTCCTGCATTTTTACTTAAAAAAAGAAATATGAAAAGAAAAATGAATTGTACTGGAAAAAAAAGAGATAAGAAGAAAATTCAAAAAAAATGATAGCTTAGGATTCCTAACCTTAATCTTTTACGTTTTTGCCAACATTAGGGCTCCAATTCCTAAGTTGAGATTTTTAGACATAGAGCCTTCATTCCCTAGTCGCCTTTTGCCAACATTAGGGCTACAATCCCTAAGTTAAGATTTTAGACACAGAGCCTCCATTCCCTAGTCGCCTTTTGCCAACATTAGGGCTCCAATCCCTGAGTTGAGATTTTTAGACATAAGACCTCCATTTCCTAGTCGCCTTTTTTCAAATATTAGGGCTCCAATCCCTGAGTTGAGATTTTTAGACATAGGGCCTCCATTCCCTAGTCGTCTTTTGCCAACATAGGGCTCCATTCCCTAGTTGAGAAATTTTAGACATAGGGCCTCCATTCTCTAGTCGCCTTTTGCCAACATAGGGTATCTACTCCCTAGTCGAGCTTATTTTAGATATAGGGTTCCACTCCCTAATCTCTTTCTCCTAAATATACACAATCTTTATTTTAACGCTTTAAAAAAAAGAAATAGTTTAGATTTGGTTACAAATAACTCACAAAATTTTTCTAGTGAAAATTGGGGCAGAAAAATTTCGTTCGTTTATTTGTCTTGGTATCTGAGCAGGTTTGGCCTCGAGGCACAAGGTCCGAGATGACCAAAAGAATGAGTTTCAATCCAAATAAAGAAAAGAAGAAAAAGAGCAAAAGAAATGAACTTAAAGTGTTGAAGTGGTGAAGGATGTGGACTGCCCAAGATATGATTGAAATCACAGGCTTCGCATGTCTCGCCTTGATCCAAAGCTGAAGAAAACTAGCCAAGACTCAAGATCAAGTTTCAAGAGATTTATAGATAGGAATCTTGTAACTCGTAGCTGATAGGATTAGCTAGCTTAACTTTTTATTTTTCATTTTTTGGGGTAATAAGGAGTTCAGCAAGCAGTAACAGCAGCAGCAACAGTTAAATCACAGCTTCCCGGTAGTCCCAGCTACCAAAACTTCCGGAACTACACTGACTTGATTACTTTATAGCCAAGGATATGTAGGCAACCTTTGAAGCAATGTTCGGTCAGATTTTTCAAAAAATGCTTCTCATGGAGTTTCAGATGGGCAAAAATCCCTCGTAACTGCTCATTTTATCTTTGCCCGAAAACCCTTCGTGTCTCTGAGCAAAGGGGGGAAGCTGTGATCACGCGCTTTTTGCCTCACATGAATTACTCCTACAGAATTCCAAAAATTAGATTTTTTCTTTTAATTATTTGTTAATTTAGTAATTATGGTAAAATTTTTCCGATTGTTTGCATTTTCGTGTGCATGTTTAATCTTGTTTAAATCATAAAAATACAAAAATACATTGCATTTGCAGTTAGGATTTAATTTTATATTTTTTAGATTAATTAGTAATTTAGTGTTTTACAAAAATGAAAAAATCACAAAAAAATAACTTATTTTTGCATTTTTAATTTTAGCCTTGAATTTTGTAGTTTTTCTTTTAATTAGTTGTGGTAATTATTATTTAGAGATAATTAATTTATTTTGGTAGGTTAATCTGGTTCAGGGAGTAATTTACGTTTTATTTTTAATATTTTTTTTTAAAAAAAGAATTTTGAAATAAAAAGGAAAAGGAAAAGAATGGAAAAGAGTCAGATTTTTTGGCCAAAACCATTAAAATCTTTTAGGCCCAAACGGTTACACCCTTTACCCGTCCAAACCCGACCAAACCAACCCAAACCCGTCCCCTTACTCGGTCCAAACCTCACGCAGAGACCAAACGACCCCGTTTTAATAGCCTTCGATCAGGATCATTGATCTCATTTGATCGAACGGTCCGGAACTGGGGTCCTTGTTACTATATAACTGTCCGAGTTTGAACCCCCCCCCCCAACGCATCCCTTTCATTCTTCGTCTCCCTCTTCAGAGACCAACATGAACCCTAGCACCGCCCCAATTTTCCACCGCCTCAAGCCGGCGGCGCTACCTTCTAATCACCCCCAAATCTACACCATATACTCCCCTTCACCTCCCCATTCCGAATCCTCACTCATTTTCCTTTGAATCCTACCAGAATATCCTGAATCTTAAATCTAAGTTCGAACCTTAAAAGTTCAAAGTCAATTTCTATTGAACCATGTGGCATGCATGACCATATGCCTCTATTTTTCGAGTTTTGAAGTGTTGATTCGACGCAAACTGATGTTTTTCAGTTGTTCTTGATGATGGACAAATGATTAACATTAGTTTCGTCAAATCATTGTCTCCAGTGAGTGTCGATTTTTGATTTGGTAAGTTTCCTTCATTTCTTTGTCCATTCTTTTTGTTTCACCGTCTTATATCTTTTCTTTTCCTCTCCCTTTCTTTAATTAGTTCTCTTGTTACTTTGAATGAAGATTGAGCAACGTCCTGAACCTAGGTTCCCCTTAGATTAATTTTGTGTTCAGATTTCTTTTTTAAATATTAAAAGCTTGTTCTTTGATTTTCTTGGTCTGTTTAGTTTTGTTAATGGCATGTTTTAACTTCTGATTTTGCCTTTGTTTTAGTCACATAGTTTAATTAGGTCATTTTGATTTAATAACTTAGTTAATTCCCTGCCTATTTGTGTTAATTAATCAGTCAAATAGTTTAGGTTATAGTTTTTGAAATCATTTAAGTATTTTCTTCTGTTTGTCATAGATTACTTATTTGGTTTGGTTCATTTTGTTGTTTGGGCTTTGAAGCCATTTTAGACCACACTTCAAGGGGTTGGTTCAGGTAATTTGGTCAATTTGACCCATGAGATTTATGAAGTAAATAGCAGGGCTTTAAGAGCTAATCTAGGAATTCTAGGTGAAAGAATCTCTTGTAACTGAATTGGAAGCTGCTAGAAGGTGAGGATTGGGACTTATGTGAAAACCTGATTTTTAAACTACGGATTAAACAGCCAAAATGAAAATTTCAAAAGGATAAAAGTGCAAAAATTGATTTCATTGTTGTTGCCCTAAGGGTTGCCTATAAAGGAATTCTTTCTTCATTTACAAGTGGAGATTTTTAGAGAAACAAAAAGACTAAAAAAGGGAAACGACTGGTTTTGGAAAACATTGAAGAAGACACTGAAACTCTTGCATTTCTTTGTTTCAAATTAGTTTAATTTTGCTTTGGAATTTCATGATGTTGATGAAAGTGTTCTGAGACTCTAAAGTCTGTTATCCATTGGTTTTCTCTACTGGATTGAAGAAGCTGTGGTTTTGATTTTATTACTGGTTGAGAAAAAATGTTTGAGTTTGGGGTTTAAAGTTTTGTTGAGCTGCTGATTTTATGCACTTATACATTGCTGTTTACTGCTGCTTCTCCTTCTCAACCTCAGAATTTTCCTTGTTTATTTGCTGTAACCAGGTATCTACTGAATCACATTTGGCATGGTGAAATGAAAAATTTGTTGTTGTTGTTTGAGTTGGAAGCTTTGGGCTTATACCTTTGATCAGTTTCATCTTTTTGTAGTTTGATTTCATCTAAATATGTATCATAAGTTAGTTCTTCCTCATGTATGATCTGCTCCTTTTGTGTTATTAGATACAATGTTACTAGATTAAACTTGAGATGTAAACTTTGACACTTGTTCCAATCTGGTAGTTTGGGGATATGAGGTTATTGAAGCATGGTTTGAATGTATATGGATTTGTAGGAATTATGTTATTAGAAGGTTTAATTGACTCGCATATGTTTAGATGTATTTTAGTCAAGCTGAAATTAGTATTTGTTTTGGGATTGATTGTCATTTGACTTGCCAAAGTGACCAGCATAGATTTGAAACCAAAAGATGTTCAGCTAAGGCTCATGTTAGTCGATGCTTTCTTTGTTTGAGAATTGGGTTTTTGTTTGGCTATGGGTTTCGAATTATTTTTTGAATGAAGTTAATAGTACACTGTGTTATGGCTGCCTTAGTATATGTGTACATGTAGGATAGAATTTAGTAGTATGAAATTTGTTTTGCGTTCGTAAAATTGACAGTAGCTGTTTTAGTCTTAATCTCTTATGAAGAACTGTAGTATTGTTTAATTGGTCACATTAGACTCACGCAACTGGGCCTTAGCGTTGGCCCAGTGCTCTATTGACATCCATGTATGCGCTACAGGCTTCACTCAAGCCCCACTCCTTTTTGGTTTTCAACGCGCAGGCTCACAAAATGCCATTTAGGCCTGTTGTCAGTTGGGTTTCTCGCATAACCAAATGCTGGTATCATTTTATTCTACAGGTTCTTAAGGCTAGTTTACATGTTTGCCTAGATTGAATTCAAATCACTTTAAGCCTTTAGCTAATTAATTGGACCTTTGATTAGACTTGAGGCGAACCATATTAGACAAGTTATAATTTATGGCCCTCAAAACTAAGTTTAGAAATCCTTTTAGTAAAATGGATTGAGTTGTGCCATGCCAAATAAAATCTCGAAACGCATGGCCCTCACTTTAATTTTAATTCTTAGAAATTGAGGTGTGCCATTTAGTTGAACTTTCCATGGTCCTTGCAAATTTGAAAGTACATAGTTGCTTTAGGCGTGTAACTTAAATGAATTTCCTTGAACTCAGGTGTGCATTTCATGTGACCCAAATCCAAATCTCAACAATGTTAAATAAAATGTGTCGCGGACTGCGGGAACATTTCATGTGGCGTGGTCCAAAGACGCATTTTAAATAACGTTGAATCTTCCTAAAAAATAATTTAAAAGCAGTTAATAAGTTAAAATTGTACCATACGTTAAAATATTTTTTTTTAAATCAGATAATAGGCCGATTATGATAGTTTAAGCGACCGTGCTAGAACCATGAAATCTGGGGGTGCCTAACACTTTTCCTCGGGTTAACAGAATTCCTTACATAGCATTTATGATTCGCAGACTTCAAAAAGAAAGTCGAATTTCCTCGATTTGGGATTTAAAATAATCCGGTGACTTGGAACACCTAATAAGCTATTCCAAGTGGCGACTCTGAAATATTAAATAAATAATATTATTTCGAATAATGCCACATTAATTGAAAAAACTCTCGTTATATACCTTCTCGGTGTGTCAAAAGGAGGTGTGACAGTGAGACGCCTAGATGGTGCACCCTAAAATAGTACAGCTAGATATGAGCACTGGAAGCCTTTAAGGAATAAATATTACCTTAGTATAGCTCCTGTCACCAGTAAAGAAAGAATGTTAAGCAATTCAAAGAGCCAAGGGATGGAGCAAGGGGAGCCAAAAGCAAAAGAATGTTTTGTTCGAGTTTTCAAAGTAAAGCAATAGACCTAGATGATTAGCGGGAAATAAGAAGAGAGTTAATGAAGCATTATGAGTAAGATGTGATACATGGATGACAACGGTAGGTTAAAAAAAATAATGACCGTATTACAGAGTCAAGTGAAGGAAAAGTCGAAAGATTACAGGCCTTGAGACAATAAAAGAATATAAGCCATAAAGTCATATCCTCATTTCGAGAAATAAGTTCGCAACTCTAACGTGATTAATAGAAGGAAAAGTTAGACCCTAGATTAATAGAAATCAATATGGACTGGTGAACAATGTCATGCACCCTTTTTCCTCGCAGAGTCCGGGTTTCGACATTCATTGGGAACAACTCATTTCCTTTCGGGAATTAGATATTTTGAATTTGAAGAGTCTCCACCTAATGGATTTAAGGTGCATTAGGGAACCTAGAGCAGATAACTCATAAAACTGGTTTGCATTACAAGAAATTGGGCAAGGACTCGAAATAACCTTGAGGGGAAGGTGTTAGGCACCCCTCACAGTCCATAACGGTGGGTCCCGGTTAAACTCATTTTCTATATTAGTCCTTTAACAGATAGGCAGTCTAAGCACACATATAAGATAAAGGAAATTTAAAAAACAAGCTGTCTAAGCACACATATGTAAATAAGATGAGGGAAGTCCTAGGTTTCTTAGCCGATAGGATCACATCTGTACAATACCCGGTAATCCTTCTTCAACTAGAGGGGTTACACGTGGCATTAGCGCACATGTCTTCATATCCTTTTACTACCTAATTATCCTCCCCTTAGTGGTTATATAAGCACTTTTAATTGAACGATCTCTATGCGTTCATTACCTGTCCCTTCCTTGTGGCCGTGGAGGTATTTAGTACCTCTAATTTAAGTAGTTCTAGACTATCCTAAGGTACTTAAAGGAGAAAAATCTAGGCGACAATCAAAACAATTAGAACTGCCAAGTAAAGAACAATTAAGGGGCTCATGTTTACCTTCACAAATAAACAGGCAATTAACACGTCTCAAACAACAGATTTCATATATTTCAGAAAGGTCATACAACATGATATCTAGGTGAGCATGACAAGCAGAGAATATGCAGCAATGTGTTAAGGCGAAGTGATAGAGACCTAATTAGTTTGCCTACTGAATTTTAGAACATGTTGAATCTAGGCAGTCACAAATATGCAAAGCATAGTTCCGCAGTTTTTATTAAACCTTGATTACCTACAGGCTTGCCTAGGCGTGGATCTGTAATACCCTATAAACATATTGTCTAAATGTAATTAGAATTCTGGGAATCAGTTTAAAACAATTTGAATTTATTATGTCCTATAGGCATGTTGGTCTTGGTGCTGAATGTTATATTACAGAACTGGTTTATACACACTTATCTCTATGACATCTAAGTGTTGGGATTGTTTTTGAACATTTTTTATAGACGAGATAGTTATTCATTTAGGCGATGTAGACATGGTTTAAAGCGAACTCAAATACAGTCCTAAGGCAGGATCTCTAATGCACAGAAAAAATGGACATTTTTATTAGGTAGAATTATAGTTGTAACTTAATAACAGGATACCTAGATGATCATGATTATGCAGAAACGAAATTTGTAACAAATGAGGTAGTGAGTCTATAACGTGTTGTCTAGTATGCCAAGTGATCCTAAAAGCATGGTTTCTAATGCAGGTAAACATAGTGTAAACTAAAAGGATGATTTCTAATGCAGGTAAGCATAATATAAACCAAAAGAATGATTTCTAATGCAAGTAAAAATAATATAGACCTAGAGGCATGATTTCTACCCAGTTTTCCCTAAAATATCATATATGAATCCCTCCCTTTTACTAATTTCCCCAATATCTGTTTACAAAGATTATTACTACAGACCATAGAACAAATGAATTACAGAATAAATCAAGCTATGTTATAGGGAGCATGAATATAGGCCCAAAGGATAAACCTGGCACCCAGTGGTATCCTGGTGAGTCAAAGTTCCCAAGGGCCTCAGGGACCCCGGGCAATGCTCATACCAGAAAAACTTTCGAAGTAACCCTTTGTGAGCATGTTTGCGAAGTCAACTCTAGTGTGTCAAAGTTCAGAGGAGACTCATGGACTCCAAAGAAATGCTCACACTAGAGGGGTAAGACCCTAGGTGTTATAAGAATAGGAGTTTAAAACAGGAAATAGTTTTTAAGAAAATAGTTTTGGATTCTCTGGAAGTAAGGAGCAAACAGGGGTATTCAATCATTGTAACTTAAAAAAAGGTCCCAGTCCCAGTAGTCAAATAGTATACAGAAACAGGATAACTTAGAGTTTCAAATTAGTTTACTAGCAGTTTCTAGGTGAGTAGACAGTAATCAAGGGAATGGTATGCTGGGATCACTTAGACAGCCACATTCAAAGAAGTAGTAGGGATGGGTAGTTATATTGTGAGAAGTGAACATTTTAAGAGCATGCTAGTAGAGAAGTAGACATAGGTTCAGTTTAGATATGAGCAAGTATCCAGACTTGCTGAAAGGAGAAGCACATAGATCTGGCTAAACAAGAGTAAACGGGTTGAAAAAAAGATACATAGGTTCAATCAAATAGAAGTATACATGTTATTGCAGTAGCATATAGGTTGAACAAAAGTAGACATGTTTATTGTAGTGAACACACATAGGCTTGCTTAAGCAAAAGAAAGACATGTTGATTATAAGAAAATACACAGGTCAAATTGAGTAGCAGTAAGCATAGAGTTTAGTGAACATGCTAATAATCATGAATCATAGGGTCTAATGAGATAAGTAGACATGCTGATAACATGGCACATAATTGAATTAAAGAGCAGTAGACATGCTGAATGGGGAGAACATACAGGTTCAGAAGAAAGGCATGCTAATTGTAAGAAAACACATAGGTTTATTTGAATGGCAATAGTGAGAGCATACCAGTTAAGAAAGCAGAAGGTAAAGTAGGCAGGATTCAACAGTCTAGTCTTGGCTTTCAGCCGACTAGACAAGTAATGAACACAAGTAGCATATAGAGATGAGGGCAGAGTTTGTGTGTGAGTGTGTTTGTGAACTGTTGTTCGTGTTTGAAGAATCAGAATGAGAGGGTATATATAGCACTTAGTGTGGTAAAACAAATAGGGTAAAGAAGAAATCACAGTCTGTAAAATAATCAAATAAAATCAATCAACCAATGGAGAATCCGGAAGATACCCCTTAAATTGGGGAGTGTCAATTAACGGTACATAACTAGGGTTCAAATAAGGCAAGTAATCGATTGATACCATATAGAGAGTCAGTCAATTCCCCAAACCGTACTGATAATTAATTAAGGCAACTATAATTAATCAAGGTCACAAATAAGGAAACAAATTAAAATCCCAAAAAATATTAATTTTAACAGGAAAATTATCTGAATCCCTAATAAAAATCAATCAGTAAAAATCTCAACGAATACTGATTTTAACAAGAAAGAATTATTCAAAACTTAAAATAGAATCAGTAAATATAATTGGTTCACAAAAAGAAACACAATAACGGAAAAAATTGAAGAAATCAATGTCACAAACAAGAACATCTAGGGTTTAAGCATATACACAAAAATTAATCAAACATGTAAATAGATAGTTAGATTCAACATATGAAAGTTAAAACTTTTGAAGAAACTTGGGAGGAACCCTAGTTTTAGAATAAAGTAAATGAAATCGAAGTAGTTAGCCAAAACAAAAGATTTTCGAAGGAAAACAACAAATAATGCTCGAATCGTTTTAGGTCTACAAAAATCTGAACAGATTCAAGCATTTGTAGAACTAGGGTTTCAAACAACATAGATTAAAGAAACGAGGTCAAAAACCATAGATTCAAACTAAAAGATAGGAGGAAATTAGTACTCAAAAAAGAGAATGGCCCTAGACAGGCCAGTAAACAAACTTCGGACAAAGAACCAGGTTGAATCTTCTTGAGATTCTTCTAAGGATCCATGTAATCAAATAGCCAGGAGGTATAGAAGGCCGGTAATGGTCTAAGAATACACAGAAACTCCATAAACGGGAGCTTTTTGTCGATGACGGCTATTAATATTTTTTGATGGTTTGGGCTAATATAGTGGGTTAGGTCCAAAATATTAAAGGAATTAAAAAGGCTATTTGTTAAATACCCATTTTACTATATAAAAATAATTTTAAGAATAGCTAATTAAATGATAAAAAATAATTTTTCAATATTATAAAAATATAAAAAATTATTTTATGTATAGATAATGTAGTTATGCATATGTAGGGGCTATTTTTGCAAAATATGCAATTATAGTCTTATAAATGCAAATGTAATTATAAAAAATGCAATTAAAATATTTGAACACTCTTATAACCATAAATTATAAATTTAGATGATTAAATGATCATAAAATAATATAAGGGATAATTTCGAACATTCATGTAATTAAAAAATGCAGAAATAAATGGATTCAGGGCCTTGAAAATTTGTAAGAAAATTGTTAAATTACTTGTGCATGCTTGCAAATGTATGTAGAATATTATGAAAATGTGTGTGCGTCGTTTAAAATATATCAGAAAAAAATTGGGTATAAACAAGCAAGATAAATTAAACATGAATTAAGGACTGAGTGATTTGATAATAGTCAACATCATGAGAACTTCAGATCGTATTCCGGCAATAATAGAATGGACAACAAAAAAAGATTCATGACAAATTTAGAGAATGGTCATTCAGGAAGAGGCTTCTCTAAAGCAAGCAATGGGATCAAAGTTAAGCTTAAGGGAATGTATGTGCTAGCTACGCTAAGTGTCACCATAGTGAGTAAGGAATTTTGTTATCCTTGGTACAGAAGGATTACCGCAAGTCGAGTAAGGGTCATCGATGATGTGAAAGGATGCCAAGGATGGAGAGATAAAACATATGTAGGTAGGTCATCATAGCTCCAACTCTTAGTACTCCCCTAAAGGGGGAATATGGAATGATGTGGCATTAAGCCAGAATTAAGTGGTTCTTATAACTATGGAATGGTAAAGGAAGTATGCGATAAAATGAGGAAGGAATGAGATTTCACTTATCCAAATCCTACCGATATGCTACAATTCCACAATATTATGCAAACACGTCGTAAACCCAAGAAAGATTAAGTAGAACATTGATATGAGAATGGGCCAACGAGTAGTTGGTAGTTGATTAAGGAAGAGCCTAGTTATGGCTAAATAGGAGGTTACAGACGAGTCAGAAGATCATGCAAGACAAACATAGTAAAATCCAATATAGTGAATTTATCATCACAGTAACATCATTGTAATACTTAAGAAGTATTCAGATAGGAGTTGGGGTTGTTAAAGGTACCGTATGAGTATTACGGGAATGAACGATAGTGCCATTCGGAAGACAGTCAAAATATCATTTCAGAAGCAACCCTAAAAGCACAAGGGCGTAGAGGTAAGTAACTATGTATAATTGTAGGCGATGAAGGACATCAAAAAAATTATTGGGTATACGATGTAATAAGCTCACAACTTTACATGAGTCAGAGGGTCCTCCCTAAGTACTACAATGAAAGACTAGCTGAAGAAATAAGGAAAAACGTTTGAACCTAAGTATAGTGACCTAAAGAGGAAATGGTCTTGTAACAACAGTTTCACAACCACATTGTATGCCCCCATAAGAAAGTGGCACCTACTGTGGCTAATGAACGGGAAGTAAAATCAGAAGTGATGTTCAAGGTCATGACTTGTATGGAATTCCAATATGTGTAGGCACTAAGGTAATCTAAGTATGCATGCAATAAGGGGGCAGAAAGATGAGGAAAAATAATTGCTTACATTTAAAGAAAGATAAGAAGGAATAATTAGAATTATTCGATTAGTGATCCAGAGCTAGTTACGTTATGAACGCACTGGTGATTTCAGAGTAAACATATAAGTTGACAATCATACAACCGTTTAAGACTCCGATATAAGTTAAAAGAAAGAATTGAGTGCAGGTCATAGACAAAGGATTGAATTGTTAGAAGATTGTATCCTGGATATTCCATAGCATCCATGAAGAGCTAAAGTAATAACTTATACCATGAGCCGCAGATCCAAAGATAGTTAAAACCTACACAAAGCTTGATCAGAGGGAAGAGGAAACTAAAGAGTTACATCAACTAAGTAAATCAGGAGTCTGATTATTGGACCTAGAAAACTATAGAAATCGTGATTGAGAATACTGCAGAATTACTCTTAATAACAGAGATACAAGAGAGATAGTACAACAGCCATATTCTATAACGGCTCTATGATAAATCTAGTTAGAAGAGTTACAACCTCTCACCGAATCATGTAAATTGGTTCAAGTATTATAATAGAAGTTCAAGTTGTGGATGTGAATTATACCTAGGTGAAAGGGAGGTCATGAGAGAGATAGAAGATATGATGCGAAACATTAAAGTTACTAATGTAAAGGCGAAAAACGTACGAGATACTCAAATGCAAAAGGTTATGAATAGTCCATACTTCGGATAGAAGGCTAGAAGCGCGGGGATTCAATATCCAGGAATGATAGCGGCATCGTCAATGGCATATCTTCTAGCCTATGGTTTTTACGTATCGAGAGGTCTAGTTAAGAGAGTAAAGAAGAGTTAGAGATGATGTGATGTCTTGCTTGATGTTTCAGAATAACACAAGGAAATCTATGGTGCAAGCAAGTTGAAGGAAGGTTGCGAGTAGTAGAAATGGATATGTAGAGGTCGTAAGCTAAAGTATGTTAAAGCGACAAGATTTTAGGAAAGCAGGAGTAAGGATAAGAAAAGGCGAGTGAGAAGGTGATGAGAATGGATAAGTCCTCGGGATTAAGCCCATAAAAACAAGAAGAGCTGATGGTTTCTCTAAGTTATAGAAAGCTTAGTATAACCTGAATGAACTCAAAGGAATCTAAGACTAGTAGCATTTAGAAGAGATGAAATGCTGCCCTAGTAGTAGAATAAGGGTGTAATTGTGATAGATAAAGGATGACATTTGGACATTCGATTGAGTAATGATTTGAAGAATAAAAAAGAGGGATTTCTTAAATTGTACAGGATAAAAAAATAACCACGTAAGGTGAATTTCTTTGGGATTCTATAAAATATGATTGTGGAAGTATAGTATTGTATCTCCCCTAGGTGGATCAAGACAATCACTTGAAATTTTCCGTGATAAGACGCCATCCCTAGCGGCAATGTTACATAAGAGATCAAGTTATCAGTGATAGATGATACATCAACATTAGGGTGAATCTACAATGGGTGGACAAAATTCACAAAGTATGAGGTGAGATTAGGTCGTCATTCTTAAGATGAATAGTAATAAAGAAGCATTAAAGGACATAGATTTATATATATAGACTAAGCAAAGAGAGTAACATGGAGTTGGTTGCAGACAACAGTAACGATAAATCGAAGTATGAGTTATGGTATAGTATGA